>NC_138064.1:51579773-52867051 GCF_964194185.1 Rhinolophus hipposideros
GAAACAATGTATTTTAAACAGTTTGAAATTTACTCACAGGAAAAGCTGAACTACATAATAAATTCAACAACAAATTATTTAAAACCGAACAGTTCCTTCAAAGTAAATTTATATACTACAGCTGCAAAAAAAGTTATGCAAAAACTGGCCTCACTGGCCTTATTAAACTTTTCTTCCTATTATGAACTTCTTTGAGCTTCTTGGATTGCTTTTCATATTTTGCTCAAAACTAATGAAATGAACTGAATTACTTTTAAAAGATATGTTATCCTTGGTTAGTGGTTAATATAGATTCTATATAAAACCTAACAAAAGAATTGTGTTCTACCAAACAATTAAAACGAGTTCATTCGCAAGTCAAATATAACCAATTAACTAATTTAAGGTGAAATTTTATTAACAATACAATTTAAAAGTATATTCATTATAATACAGATAACAAAGTAGGGAAACAAAGTAGGGAAATTTTGTATTCCTAAGCATTTACAATAATCACTATTATTTTGAAGAATTGAAAAGGAAGGGTAAAATATACTGATAGAGCACTACCAAAACACAGGAGAAGAAAAGGAGATAACCAGTCTCAGATCCCTAGGATAAACCTCCCTTGGTAATAGTGTATCCATTCAATTTTGGAAAGCTATAAACTGTTAGAAAATTGTTCCTTCTAACAAGCCAAAGTGTCTCTCCCTGTAACTTTTACCTATTAATTCTAGATTTTGTATTTTGTAGTTACACAGAATTGGGCATCTCCTAATCCCACAGTCTAACCATTCAGGAATTATTTGCGGTTTTCTGAATGAGTCCTCATTCTCTAGCCTTGCATGTGTTGGCCCACAGTCCAGGAGTCATTCATTCTGGCAAGAACCTAACTGAAACAATCTAACATACTGAGTAGAAAACAGTCCATTTCTACTGGTACACTGCTGAATTCTACACCAGTACATTAAAAAAGAATTTAGAAATAGTACCTTCCACAATGATAGGTAGAGAACTACCATAAATTGTTATGCAATAATACACTTTAAATGAAGGTTCCATAATTATAGTAATTCAAACATTCTTGGGTAAAGATATATAATCAATGTTTTTTCTTGTGGAAGACATAGTTTTTCAAAATTCTTTTTTAATGTATTAGTATGGTAAAATTATGGCAATCTAGGATCTTTGGCAAATGAACTGCTTGGTATAGCAGTTTTTAGAGCAGTTTGTGTGTATATATAGGTGTGTGTGTGTGTGTGTGTGTGTGTGTGTGTTTAAATAAAACTCTTTCTGCAATGTTACATACTTTTTAAAAAAACTTTTAATTAAGTGTGTTTTTCCAGGACCCATCAGCTCCAAGTCAAGTAGTTGTTTTATTCTAGTTGTGGAGGGCACAGCTCACAGTGGCCCACATGGGGATCGAACTGGCACCCTTGATAAGAGCACCGCACTCTAACCAAATGAGTTAACCGGCCGCCCCCAGCCATACTTTTAAAAAAAGAGTAATAGTATTTAAATTTTTTCTTGAGGATTCAGGATTGTGGGGGAGTAACACAGATTAGGACTACTAATACTTCTAATTCTAATCTCAGCTCTTCTCCTTATTAGCTCTTTGGTTAATGTATCATGACTTTTAAAATAAAGTCTGACTAGGTTAATTTCTAAAGTCCACTCCAGTTCCAAAATTTTATAATTAGGTATTGGATTGAGTATAGATACACAACAATTTTAAATGGGCTCAATGGCAATTCATTTTAGTATTGGTCCCAGAACTTTAAAAAGTTTTTGTTGACAACTTCCTTTTGAATAATTTGCAAGTTTCTGATAAAAGTAAAAAGAACACGCAGCAACCCAACCTCTAGCGAGGTACTAATATGCCTTTTTACAAAATTAGTGAATCAAAAGGATCAAAAAAACTTCTCCCAAGTGGTTTTCTTTCCTTGTGGAAAATCATCTACCCCCTATCTCCACTATTATTAATCAATAATCAGTATTATTTTGATTACCCAACATTCCCTGGTTTCAGGGTCCCACTAAAAATAAGATTCAGGATTTTGTGTACTAGTGAAGTATATGTATATTATTGCTACCAAAATTTCTCATGGAACGTGAAGGAGAAACACTCCTCATCTTTTTGTGAATTTATGTTCAGTTACTACAGGAAGGTCAGTATTTATTTCATAAATCATAATGGTAACTATTTTAAACATTACCAAAACAACTTTTTCAAAATCACGTATTTCAAATAACACTCTGGTTTGATCAGTGAGTTTACACTAGAAGGCAGCCATATAGAAATGTTCCAAAATGCTAACCACACTTTCCAGGGAAAGTTAATTGGCTCTTGAGTTATGGAATACGAGGTGCATGGTCCTTTATCATGGCATATGTCATCCATCCCCAATATGCAGCTTTATGACACTTTTGAGGTAACAAGGACACACAGGGCTATGTGGACTCTCAGAAAAGCTGTTTTCTCATGTCTTCATTGCTTGCTCTGTATTCTGTTTTAGGATGGGTTGCTTGCTGCCATTTCCAATCCAATCTCTACCTTCCGACTTGCCAACCTCCACCACTCTCTAGAGCTCTTCAAAAGAATGTGTCTTGTGTTTCAGTACTTGTGACTTTCATGAGAAAATAATATCTTTTAAAAGACATCTCTTGTCAATGGGGGCACATTTATTCATAAGCCCACCATATTTCTCATCTTTGGCTCTTTTCATATATGTCCCTTTGTGGCTGAGATGTCCTTAACTTGAGATTGTCTCTGAAACCTAAAGATTACAGAAAGCTGGTCTGTGAATGGCCACAGGTCTGGGATAGGAAAAAAAAGGTGGTGGTGGGGGGAAGGGTTGGGCTCCCCTCATTTGCCGCCTGACTGGCAGTAGGTGTTCTATGAACAGAGAAGCCGTTGTCTTGGCTCAGGAGCAATGAGCCGACAGCAGCACACATGCTAGCATTATACTTACCTGTATTATGGACTCAATACACTTAATTTTCAGTGTAAATCTTAGTAACATAGTTAAATGGTATAATAATATACTTAAATCATTCCTAAACTCAAAGGGAATGAGAATATATACAGAATATATACATGGCAGAGAATATATACAGAAGATCAGAATCCCAAACTCAACTTCTGATACCAAGTAGACTGCATCAGTTCATTCATTAAAACTTAAATGTCCATCTAATCTATCCCAGGCCAAAAAGCATGAAGTGGGTACAGTTTTGGGGAATGCTCTCCTTGTGTGGCTGAGTTAGAAGCAGATGAACTGAGACTCTACATGCTGGAGAGTGGGGCAAGTTTTTACAGCCACTAGACCCACTTTTCTTAGAGGTTAAACCCATGTCATTCTAAATCACTGTACCTTCGTTCCCGTAAGGACATTCAATTCTCTGAACTTCCTTGCCACGGACACAGTCCTCCACTCTTCCCCCCATACCCTTCCACTGTGCTCTATAAAAGTGTTCCAGGGTGAAAACTCCCACTGTAATCGCACCTCCTTCTGAAAGTGCTCTTTCTTCTTTGACTGAATGGAAATACGACTCTTCCCTGATATCATTTCCCAGGTAGTTGTTGATTCTTTCATATCTCACATACTTTAGTGGTAAAGAGGGGTTGGTATCTTAAATTTGTTCTTCAGTGTTCCTTCTAGACTATTTGTTCCAACGGACTTGGAAAAGTCATGTTCTTTAAAGGCTCTGCTCTTCCTCACCATTTCCTCACCACTGTTGTCACCTATCAACCTCTAATCACTCCTCATTCAACAAACTCGTCAGCACCTGGCTCACAGACCGCCTGTCTACCCCATGTAGAAAGGGGCAGAAACTCTTCATATTACCCCTTGTGACTTAACCTCGGACTCCCAGATCCTCAATCCTCTTACCTACACAAACTATTCGCCCATCTACTCTCCAAGATCTCCATTAGGTCTTGTTACCAAAATAAATGGAATCACATACAGAACATATAGTCTTTTGCATCTGGTTTCTTTCACCTAGAATAATGCTTCTGAGATCTGTCCCTATCTCCGCACGTGAGTAATTCATTCCTTTTGATTGTTGAGTAATATTTCATTATCAGTTTGTTTATTCATTCACCAGCTGAAACTATTTCTAAATTTAGCTATCTTTATATATCTGTTGAAAGTCATAAATTAGCTAAATATTTGTGTTAACTTTGTACAAATCTACTTGGATTCCTTAAATGTAGGTAGAAATAATTAGGTTATTGCCTAAAGGCTTTCTCAAGCACAAATTTTAATTTAATCCTTTCAACTTTTTCCTTTGTTTTCAATTAATAGTACATTAGAATGCTACCCATTCCACTAATAGAGGTAACATTATTTCATTTCTAATTCAGCTAAAGTTATATACTTTATTAAATTATTTTTATCTTAAATCCTATAGTTATACTCGGTGCAACTCCTAATCATCTGGGTATTTTAGATGAAATACTGCTTCACTATTATAAACACCTACAAAGAAGGATCAGAAAAGACAAAGGGGGGAGAAAAGTTAAGGGGCAAACAAGGTTTAGCAAGAATTGATAATAGTAAGACCAATCCCAAATCATAAAGTTGCCAGATTTCCAATAGTTTCAACAGCCATGCTTCCAAGTAAGTTCTAGTTCCTTAAACTTTATCTGCTTTTCATCAGAAAAGTGCAGAAGTTTAGATCTTGGTACTCACTCAACTCCAGTGGTGAGGCATATCCATCTCTTAGGTTCTGTTTACAGTTAGCCTAGTTTTGTCAGATGCCTCTTCCATCACTAAGTCATTAGGCAAATGTTATGTCTATGGTATTTCCTGTAGCCTTTCCATTCACTTAACTAGTCATATTCGCATTTCCTTATTTACTGCGTACTTGGTATTTGCCAGGCACACTGCTGGTTGCCGGGGTAAAATAGACTTGAAAACGAATTGATTAGACAATTTGCTACTTATCTCTTAGAGGTACACACAGGATTGTGTTTTAACTGCAGTCCGTTGCACATGTACTGAACCTAAATTTTAGGTACTTTGTATTACTTTTATTGTATATTTAATCATTTCAAATCATCAATCAGAGTATCAATAAACAACATAAATGTCCCGTAATCATCTCAGCTTCTTTTTAAAAGAGGTTTTTAAAAATATTTGTTCTTTATTATGGTAAAATATATAACAGAAAATTGTTCGTCTAAACTATTTTAAGGTTACAATTCAGTGGCGTTAATTAAGACTATGTTACAACCATTACCACTATCTATTTCCAAAATGTTTTCCCCCCAAAGAGAAAGTCTGTAACCATTAAACAATCACTCCCCATTCTCCCCTTCTCATCTGGTTTGTATCCTAATCAACTATTCATTCCTTATACATCAACTCAGATGAAATGTCTTTGTAAAGCCAATCCTGACAGAATAAATCACATCTATACCAGCTCTTAACCCTGTACATATTTTTATGATTTAATTTATCATCTCATTCTGTAACTGTGTTTATATTCCTCTAGTTTGAGCTATTTGAGGGTGGGATCCAGAAAAAACAAACAAGCCAGCAATTCCTAAGAACCTTTACGTTCCTCATGCCGACAGGGTGCCTGGCTCTGAGCAAGCACTCCCTCCATTGCTGACTAGTTGACATGAAAATGAGTAATCGTGGCCTACAACAGGCACAATTTGGTAGGTGCTAGGCAGGCACTTTCTGCTAATAACCCTCGCTATCTGAACATTTATGTGAAATATCCTAATTCTTTTTAGGTAATATATTCTGAGTTCTGAACATAACCTTCTAAAATGTAAATAAGGCCCAAGAGAAATAATATATTAGAATCTATCATCAAAAGCTTTAGTCCAAACTAATTTATCAGGCTTTTTCTCCAAAGACAGGAAATGAATGATTTCATTTTGGAGGTAGAGGTGGAAAAAGATGAGAGAAGGGATATGTGTATGCCCAAACTCATCAAATTGTATACATCAAATATGTCCAGTTATTTTATGTCAATTATATCTAAAAAAAAAAAAAAAAAGCAAAACTGTGATGCGATGTGTGTGTGCGCGTATGTGAGAGGCAGAGAGAGAGGATTTTGTGCAAAAAGTACTATTTCAAGACAAGTACAATGCTACTTGGGCTGGGGGAGAAAAGTAATACATTGGAAGCTACTCAAAAATAATTCTTCCCATTTTATAATTTTCTAGCACATGCAATAAACCTTGTAAATACTGTAATGTGTTCTCTTCATAGTCAAAGGCAAATGAAATCTATCCATCTACCTTGTGTGGAACGTATGTGACCGCATCCTAAAACTAAGCTGCCATCTTGACATTTAGGTGAACTGGGATTCTTGAGCCTGTCCCCTCCCCTCTGGTGAGCTCTGGAATATATACACAGACCTATGGGCTGATCACAGGATTTCCACTAGTGCTCTCTCCAGGGTGAATTGCCCTTGATGTTGTCTATCTCTCCACTAACTCTGGCACCAGAACCTTCTGGCATCTGATCCCTTTGGTCATGCACGTATTCTCATGGCTTATGCGATAGAAGCACACGGTCTGTAGGTGGTAGGTATGGGGATCCCTTTCATCCTGTGGCCGCCCAGGACTGCGTTTCTGTATGTAAGTTCCCTATTAAACTCATTAACCTACAAGCTGGACTTGTCTGCCTCATTCTTTGGTCTCTCAGCTACTTTAGTGTTTGGGGGCCACTTCTGCACATACAGCCCTCTTTCGAAACATATCTACTAATACCTCTTAATTTTACCAGTACGGTCAATAACTGCTCAAATAGAATACTAATCTATAGTTTACATTCTACCCCATTCCAAAAAGGATATGAAGTAACTTACATTAAAACATTGGTCAGACATGACAGTTAAAGGGGTTTTAAAAATGAGTCTGGAAATCACTGAATATTCAAAGAACTCATCATCAGATAAGAGGAGTCTAATAAGTACCACAGTTTAGTTTTAAACTTGGCAATTTCTGAAGGGTTGGAAAGGAACTTTACTTGAATGTTTTCCTTAAGCAAGCAAAATCATTCACACCTTACAATATTCTAATTCATTTTTCACAGTGTCTTTTGAAGAGAAAGCCATCCCATTTCTTCCTCAAGTATTGGAGGAGAATATGCAATAAGGACAATATTTACTTAAATAAGGTGTGTTTAGATTCCAGATTCCATTAGAATATTCTTGTGGGTTTTTTTAAATTGGGGAATATTGGGGAACAGTGTGTTTCTCCAGGGTCCTTCAGTTCTAAGTCATTGTCCTTCAATCTAGCTGTGGAGGGCGCAGCTCAGCTCCAAGTCCAGTTGCTGTTTTCAATCTTTAGTTGCAGGGGGCGCAGCCCACCATCCCATGCGGGAATTGAACCAGCAACCTTGTTGTTAAGAGCTCGTGCTCTAACCAACTGAGCCATCCGGCCACCCCTCCAGCAGCTCAGCGGCAGATGGGTGTCTTCAATCTAGCTGTGGAGGGCACAGCTCACTGGCCCATGTGAGAACTGAACCGGCAACCTGTTGTTCAGAGCTCGCGTTCTAACCAACTGATCCATCTAGCTGCCCCAGAATATTCTTATTAAATTTGATGTCCTCAACTTTCTAAAGTCGTTATTGATTTACATGAAAGCATAGTCTCTGTACATTTAGTTACATACTTTATATAAATTTATATAAGGAGGTATTTTAATCTGCAGCTCAGCCGAAGTTCAAAGATTATGGTCATCAAAATAAAAATGGCTAAGGATAAGAAGAAATATCCCTGGTCTATCTGAAATGGAAACAGAACCACTAAATTACTTTGGTTTGTTATATGTATTCTATAGGACTGAATTAAACTTAGAACTACTTCCTAGATAAAGAATAAAAAAACAAATGAGATTACTTCTTTTGAAGTCAGGGAACAAATGGTCCTGAAATGCAGTGATTTCTCATGAGACTTTCACTAATACTTGGCATAACTGAAATTTTGTAGCATGATTACTATTTAAAAGTTTTAAGTTATAAAACTTTATTATATTTTGAATATACCAAGTTACTTCTCCATTTATGACATGGTGAGACTAAGAATATGGAGCAATTGTTGTTAAAAACAGCAAGCTACATATTAAAACAAAAATTTTATTTTGATCACTAAGACCTGAAATCAATGTCAGAAAGAAACTACAGCTAGTACTTTCTGTCCTAAGGAGGTGGAAGAAAGAAGAGAAAGGCAAGAAGGACATAATTCGACAATGAATGATTTGACAAATAGTCTGGAACTGACTCCAAAGAGAAAAGAAATCCTATTTTAATCTCTTAACTACAAAGATTATGACCTTACTTCTAGAAAGACAGAAAGAAACAAAATGGGATAGCTGACCATAACATTTTAAAATATATCTAAGCTACTATATAAAAATATAAGAAAAAAATTGATAAAAATGTTTCTTAGTGTAACATTTACACATTTAAATTAAAATTACATAGTTGATATGCAGTTTATATACAGAAGATATATATATGAGCTTTGGAATAACACCTGAAAAACCTTGTCAAAATGTTAGTTTTTCTCTCAACATATATCTGAATATGAAATAAAGAAGCACACTTACTTCAGGGACTAGAGAGGAAAGTTAAGGCTATTGACCCCATCGAATGAGATTGATTTTAAGTGGAATGTCATATAAAAAATTAAGTATACATAAGATACGTATATTTTGGAAGTATCAGCTTCAAAGCTTTATTGACTTTATCACTTAGTATAAGTTATGAGTTAAGATTTCCATAAATACTGGGAAAACTTGACAAAGGAAAAATTTATGATTAGTAAATGAGTCTATATAACAGAAAAAGAATAAATTATCAGAAATAATATTCAACTTTCTCTATCACTTAGCCATAAATGTTAAAACCGTATAATTACAGATTAACATCCCACCTCTGTCTCTTAATAGCTGTGACCCTAAAAGTTACTTAAACTTTAAGATTCCAGTTTTTCACTTGTAAAATGGAAATAAATTTATCTACCTCATAAGCAGTGATGAATAAATGAGATAATGCATGCAAAGGACTATATAAGTCTGGCACACAGTAACTTAATAAGTGTTTACTAGTATAGTATTATATCCTCCCCTTCAAAATATGATCACCAAAACTGTCAGATTGGGTTTTGCATTTTCTGAGACTGTGTTTCATTTTGAATTTTTATCATATTTGGAAAGCCAATCATGCATAGTACTTCATTTTTCCATCAATAAAATTATAATTGGCTACGAATCACATTACATAAAATACAAAAAAATCTTTCCTACACTATGCTCTCTAGCCAGAAGATTTAAGGAAAACACCAAATAAAAATATCCTGTACTGCACATCTTCTGCCACATGAAGACATGAAGAAGTAAATCATGGTTGATCCCTCTGTGAGTTCAGGGACATTTACTAAGTGCCGCTTCTTTTCAGTCACATAAAGTTCTAAAGGATGAGCCCCTTAGTCCACTTACCTGGTGAAGATCACTTCCCAGCGCGTACTCTGCGAAGTAGCCTGGAGCAGCAGAGGAGGCTCTGATGGCCTGCCACATTTTGTACTGGCAGCCTCCTAAATAGTGAGAGTTGACTCCAGGAAAATGACCATAGTTTCTGAACACAAAAGCTTTTGGTGTTATCCCTCTGTTTACTACGGTACTTACTGCAGCTACCTAGTGAATTAAAAAGTGAACAACACCCACTGTAAAGAGCAATATTTGGGATCTGTAAAAATTAAATATTATTTAGTAATATGAATAAACAACCTATAATACCACCCATCAAGATAAATGTATAACATAACTGTAATGTTAAGGAAAGGGAACCCAATCTTTTTAAAAAGGTATTTCTTTATGGGGAAGTAGATACAAAGATTGAGATAATTTTGAGAAATTGTAAGAGAACAATAATAAAAGGTATGTTTGACTACCTGACTTGATAGCTATTTAAAAAGACATTCAAGAATGCACAAATTTTCAGACCTTTATAAATAACTGAAGCAGCAATAGTAATGAATAAAAACTACTTGAAGATAAATACACTGTTTTCATAATATAATTTATGAATTAGTCTTTGTTTCTGTACTCTTTGAAAGTATTATGACTTTAATACCTGAAACTCTAAGACAACACAAACAATCAAGATTTTCTGATCAGTTAGTAACTGGCATCTGGGTATTTTTCATTTTCATTTAAAAAACATTGATCCCCCTGCTCTCAGATTTTATCGATGCCAGCTGAATTTATGTAAAATGTGCTATATTAATGACTTCAAATATAATCCTCAGAAGCTGAAAGGTTACTGACGAGGCCAAAGCTGTCAGGCTCCTGCTAAGCGGCCTGTTTGCACTACTGTTTTATAAACCAAGACCATATCCCAAGAGTGTGTCTAAGGCCACTGTGGGTGGCCTTAGGTGTCTAAGGCCACTAAGGAGGCCATACACTACAACCCAAAGGATCTTTCTAGAAACTGGTAAACAGACAGGCTGAATCAAGAAACATGGGTGGCTGTGCCATTTACCATGAGTGAATCACTTTTTGAGGCAGAACAAGCTCCCCCGCACCCACTTTATCCTTTTATTTAAAACGGGCAACTCCCGTGATTTAAAAACAAACAAACAAAAAACTCTGAAGATACAGGGGAACAAACAAGAGGTGTGCAGTGTCCCCTATGGTCCCCGTCTCAGTATCATGGCCTCTCAGGGACTGCACGGTCTGATCCACCTACCACTCCAGCCACATTTCACATGCTGCCCTTGGGTCCACGTGCTCTAGTCTTCCGGAACTCTTCCACTTCCTGCATTTCTCCAGAACTCCTCCTGCACAGGTCATTCCCTTTGCCAGGAAAACTCCTACTCACCGGCCTTCACACTGAGATCTCAAAACTCATTTCCTTAGAATAGCCTTCCTCATGTCCCTGTAAATATATGCGTTCAGAGAACTGCTTTTGTGCTCACAGCACTTACTTCAGGGAAAGGATCTCACTGTGTGATTATCTGATGAATGCCTGCGTTGCCCTCCATGTCTGCATTTACTCACTAACTATTCCAAGTGCCTCGTAGCACAGTACTGGCACAGGGCGTGCATAACTAATAGCTAAAGAATGAATGAAAGTATAACAGGCAAGAGTGAAAGAGCAATGGAGAGAGCTGCGTTTGATTTTTAATGGTTACAGTTTATTATCCAAGAATAAACAGAAGCTGCATGGGATTCCTAGGTGCAGAAATCCGATTTGTTCATCAAATAACAAGTATTATCAAAGAACACAGAAGTGAAGCAATACTCAGATCACTATGTTTCAAGTAAGAGAGAGAGAAGCCACACTGAGACATATCCTATTAATAGTAACATTTTTTAAATTGGGATTCTATTTGTACATTAATATATATCTAAGAGGCATATAAAATTTCTTTTAAAAAATCTAGGGGAGGAAATGCCACAATTATTCGATTAACCCTTATGATAAAAGAATTTTCCCTTGTTTTTAGTCTTACTCTTTCATATTCTTAAATTTTTCTTGTACTTTTACTGGATTAGAAAGATCTAATGACCACATCCTATGTCTTAGGATGACTCAATATATAAGGAATCAATATAATCTATTAAAAGAGGTTCCTAAGAAATTTTTCCTTTAATAAAGGGCCTTCAGAATAAGTGCTTTCACCTGGCCTTCAATTCCATCTAGGTGATATATTTATGAGACTCGAAACTTACCTTAGGACACGTGGGGTTTCTTGCTGTTTCAATCATCAGTGAAGATCCCATTCTATCCCTTTATTAGAGAAGAAATGAATTATATCAAAACGATTTTATCTCTTAATACCAGGGAACATACACTTTGCTCGTACCGTTTGCTCATGGCTTTGTCAAAGCATTATGAGGGAGAAAGAAATATCAGAATCTCCTCTAGGAGGCTTATAATCTAATAAATGCACATGAAACAATATGTAATTATTAATCTGATTCAAACTACAAGTGTCTACAGTTCTGAGGTGGGACAATTAGCACAGGTTGTGGTGTGTGGGAAAGACGCATGGAGGTACAGATTGAGAAGGACCAAAAGATGTCAAGGGAACACATTCCAAGCCAGGACAGATATATACATGGTAAAGGTGAAGGCAGAATAAAGGTGTTTTCAGCATCCCACTGATAGGATAAAAGCTGTGCTGAGATAAGGCTACAGAAGTGTGGGTAGGCTAGTTCCAGAGCAATCTAAAAACCAGATCAGAAGATTTACTTTAAATTTGCTTTAGCAATACAAAACCAATGTCACCCCCCAAAAATGTTTTTTCAATCGTCTGGGTTGGCATTTGAATTACTGCAACATCACAGAAATTTTCCTTGGGCAGAAATTTTTATAATTCCATTACAAGGGAATTTATTTCAGTGCAGATTTTTCCCAAACTTAAAAATTATGTTTTGTCCCTGTATTGAACATAAAGACTGTTTTTCACCAACATGCCTCAGTAAGAAAAAAACATTTTTCTAATGACAATTTTTTTTAAACAATACTTATGTTTCTCAACTAAAATGTCAGTGCATTCATGTCAGGGTAGTATGCACAAATTAGGAAGTGATCTACCCTTTACAATCCTCAAAAAATATCAATGTAAAATACTTTCTAAAACAGACAAGATCTTTGTCTTTCCCAATCTCATCTACATACTTCTTCTGTATGAAGAGCAATTCAATTTTATTCTTCTGTGGGTCCCTTATTTTATCTTTTCATAGACATTTGCTGTAAAATTGGGACAGACGTCCTGGGAACATGCTGCTTTCAGACTTTAAGCAAAGTTCACATTACGTTTTGTTTCAACTTTGAGTTTATTAACAGAACCAAAATACTTTAATGAATTAAGTTATGAATATAAATTCAGAGAGCAGGAACATTAACTGCTCGTTTCAGAGAAAAGGCAAAATACGAAAAAATTCTCAACATTCCTAGATTCTACTGATGCTGTAATTAAAAAGTGTCCCTAAAAATCACACAAAATCATTATCACCGAAAAAAAACCTCTCTCAATAGAACGATGGGGGATAAAAAATAACAGTAAAAAGTAAAGTTTGATCCCCTTACAATATACATCAAAATAAATTTCAGATGACTTAAGAATTTAAAATAATTAAACCTGAGGACTAGAGAATACCTGATTGCAAGATAGAAAAGACTTTCTAAACATGAAAGCAAAGTTAAAATTAATGATTTGACTAAAGATTTGAAACTCCTCTACATTTAAAAAATCTTTAATTAAAAACACATTTTTAACATATAATAAATGGTCAATATATTTAGAATATAGTGAGGAACACCTTGATAGGAAAATGAGAAAATATTATGCCCTTGAAATTCACACAAAAAAATACAATAAAAAAACACAACCAATGTTCAAACTCATCAACAATCAAAGTGATGGAAACTGGGAACATTATCTATTATGAAAATCTCTGAAACTGACATACATATATATACGTGTGTGTGTATATATATATACATATATGTATATGTATATATATATATATATATATATATATATATATATATATATATATATCACGGAAATGGAAATACAAATTGATGTTGGTGGGTGGGTAAATTGGGACAACTAATTTGAAGAACAATTCAGATACACCACACACACACACACACACACCTCATGATTTTATTTATTTATTTATTTATTTATTTTTTAACCTCATGATTTTTAAAACACGTGTACTTTCTAACCCGAACTTTCAATCTAGAATACACCTTAAAGATATAAACAGAGATTTAAGTAGAGAAGTATAATGCCCATTTAAACTTCATTTTGAACTGTAAAAATGTCTAAATTTGCCTCCTTTTCCCATAGGGAATTCGTTAAATAAAAAATAGTACATCCATAAAACAGGATAGTGAACAGCCTTTAAAATACGCCTCAAAGATATTTAATGACAGGAAATCATTCATGATAAAATGCTATGTGAAAATGCAGGATACAAAACTAAATGTGCATGACCATCCCAATCTGTGAAGGGGATACACACACACACACACAACCTTACACACACACACACCTATTTATCTATAAGAAATTCTAGAGAAAAGTACATCCCATGTTAATAGTGCTTTTTTCTGAGTGGGGTTACAAGTTTTTTCATTGTTTTCTTCACATGTTCTCTATTTCATACAATCATATAAAGATATTATTTTTAAAAGACATCAACATTGGCCCAATAATTACTCTTCTTGTAAACTGTCCTATTGACATATTCTGAAATGTGTGGAGAAATGTAAATTTTCCAACCACAGCATGTTCATAATCACAAAAAAATTAGGAATAACCGTCCTAAATGTATTGTGGAATGTGGTGGTCTTTAAAGTTTTGTCGAGATATTAATAAAGTAGAAAAAAAGGGGAAGAACAAAAAGTTACAAGTATAACATACTTTCTGCTAAAAAGTAGATGAAAATATATGGAGTCCAAAAAACAACTAGAAAAAAATATACTGTGAGGTCTACAGCTCTGAATAAGATTGTGGATGATTTTCAGTTTCTACTTTATGTTTCTATTTTTTGGAAAGTGAGTACAATGGCTTTGTAGGAACTTGAAAAAATGTTTAGAAATTAGTGTTTTAGAAGAATACGTTCATACCTAAGGAAGAATAATACGTTAAGTAAAAACCACAGGATGCAAACATGGTCTATATACAATATGGTCTCAATTGTTAAAACGGCAACTGCAACTTTTACATGCTAAGCTCACACATATGAACCCAAGAAAATAGTGACTAGAATATGATTCACCAAAATATTAACAGTAGTTATCTATAATTAGTAAGATGAAAATTTAATATTCTTCTTTACATTTTTTGGCATTTTACTAATTATAATATGCACATATTATCTATATAATCAAGACATTTTAAAAAAAGAATAATTATAACTTACTTAAGAATATTTTCCCATGTTTGACTGTCATAAAATGCATGGCTCCAACTCATTTTGACTGTTCCAACAATGACATTTTGTGAAAACACATCTGTTCCTAATTTTCGATAAAGTTCCTCACATTCGTCCAGGGGCATATGAAACAATCCCAACATGAATGCTAATATAGCACCTGAAAGAAAGAATCCTTAATTTCTGCCAGTGTTGACATTACAGTACTTATAAAATCTCTTGAGCCATAGACATAGTTAAAATTCTGGCTTTGATACTTTCTAACTGTGTCACCTGGGACAAACTACTTAACCTCTCAGAGCCTCAATTTTTTCATCTATAACGTAATTACAGCAACTGAAATATATAAGGTCCTTATACTGGGGTAACACATATAAAGGGCTTTACTAGGCCTCAGTAAATATAAATAAATGCTAACCAATGATGATGATGATGATAATTTAAAGATATATAAAAATACATTGTTTTACATTAAATAGCATATAAGGTACTATGGTAGATAGGTAGTGTCCTTTCTAACCTTAATAAATTCCTTAGTTTTAGTCACAGAATACAGCATATTTGACAACTTACCAAATTCACTAAAATAATGACTCCTTCAGTTTCACCCTGGGAACCAATGTAATTAAAGAAATTAAGTCTCTGGGATGTCCTTTTAAATAGCTGATTATATACCCTAGTAGCAACTGGTAGGACACACTGCCACCTAGTGTATCTAATTGGCCTAACCCTGAACTAACAAGGAAAAGAGGAGGAGAAAGCTTTGGAGGATGGGGAAAGGGAGGGGATGAGGCAAAAACCTGTATGGCATTACTGCTTACTTTGAGATTGCAAAGAAAAAAACAGGAAATCACTATCATAATGCATTTTAAATATTTTATATATTTTATTATACTTGGCCTTATTCTAATAAAAGATTATATTTTTAAATACATTGTGTGGCATAACTATAAAATACATTGTGTGGCATTAACTATAAAACAGGAATCGTTATTTTCAACTTCTAGAAACGCTGTAATTAACACAATTAATTAATTTCCAAAAAATTAAGTTCCTTTCCTTTTAAGCAGAGCTACTATAGAGATGAGCAGATATTAAAAAACTGAACTTTATTGAACTGGTAAGGACATTAACTTTAGTTTAAATATATATTTATTAACTTTATAGAAATTATAAGTGAAATAAAATTTCTATATTAGAATACATAGAAAGTAAAAAAGAAATGAAAATTATAAGCAGTGTATTTATTATAAGTTAAGGTAAACATAAGCTAAAAGACACAATGGAAAAGATATATTGTGATACACAAATGTACATATTACATAAGGAGATATTCTATTCCCTGGATAAATTTCTGTGATTTAAAATTCTCTTTATTGAGCATCCACCTACTAAAAAAAATGCCAAAGTAAGTAGTTAGCTTGTAGATGTTTAAATGTTTGAATTGCTAGGACCATTCTAAAATTCAACACAAGTGGTCAGGCTAATAGCTCCAAAAAAGAACTAGGAAATGCCTCTTTAAGAAAAGTTTCCATAGTTAAGTCAATTTGGAATATAAATATTGCTTTCATATCCTGAGAGTCACAATGCATTTTTAACATACTAAAAGATCTCAGAAGTCCCTCTGTAATGAAACCTGTTTAACTTCCTTTAACCCAACATTCTCCAAATTTGCTAACATCTTGAGGAATTAGTGGAACATCATAGGAATCACTGATTCCTTATGCTTTTGAATCATCCCTGCAATGGCTCTCATTTAGTTTTTACAATTGAGCATCAACTGATCTGCCCTTTGGGAATATTTGTCATACTTGACACACTTAATGTAGATAAATCACTTGATTTTGTTGCTAGTAGTCTTCAGAACTACTATTATAATTCAAAAAATGAGAAAAAGAAATAGAAGTAAAAATTGATGAAGATAAACTAATGGAAAGTGAGAAATTATCAGGTCAAACAATACAATATACAGCAAGGATTTGCAATCTTAATACTTCGTTTCCCTGAAGATGCAACTCTAATGCATCTTTTGGAGCAAAAATTAATATTTAAGACCCAGAATGTTGTATTATATTACATTACATTATATTAAATCGGTCTTATATCATAGCAAAATAAGATTGGTCTTACATTAATTTTTGCTCCAAAAGACGCATTAGAGCTGATTGTCCATCTAGGTCTATTTTCAGGGAAACACGGTAGTCCTTGAGTGTTACTTGGGAAGTAAGCAAGTAATAGCTATGGGTATCCTGAGAGACTTCACGGGGGGTGGGGAGAGGGCTCAGAATAGATGGGTGTGAGAGAGCTGGTGTAAGGAAACAGAAAAACAAAACAAGCAGAAAACAAAACAAATAATCACCTGACAGTGTCAGTGAAAACTAAGAAATTATTCGATCACAACCGTATTCTAAGTTGCCAATTTCTTCTACACAAACTTGAAACTGTAATTTTAAATGTATATCAAATAGCAATATTAAAAATAGCCTTTCAAAAATATAGATTCTCACATTTATCAATTTAAATTCTGACTTCCAACAACCAGATTTTCAAAAAAAGGATAAAAAAAGCAATTTCCTCACAGAGGAACACATCTCACAAAAAAAGTAAAATCTTATCCATCTTTTAATAGTCTATTGGTTCAAGCACAATTTGAGTACCTAGTTTCCTTCCATTTCATCACTTTCCTTAAGGTGACTGTACCAGAAAGCAATTAATTCATAATTTGTGTTTGTCACTGTGGCTTATTTAAAACGTATTAGAAAAGCACTTTAAAAACTTTTTCTATACTTTGTGAGGGGTATAAATGTCTATTAAGTTGCTTTGTACACCTAAAACTAATTAAAAAACAAAACAAAACCATTTTCTGAATAACATTCCCAATATTTTTAAAAGTACATTAAACGAACCAAAGGATTATTCATCAAAACATGAAATTAATATCCATCATTTCAGAGAATGACCATGATCTCAATTGAACGTAACTACTTAATCTTCTTTTTCATAATGAACTTATTACCACTTCCACAAATAATGATTACCTGTGCTTACACCACAAATGTAATCAAAGAGCTGATGAACTGGCTTCTGAGTAAGTTCAACTAATTTTCGCAGTGTCTGAAGAGCAACCAAACCCCTGTAGAAAAGATAAAGGTAAAATGAGAATTTTTCTCTCAAGAAAAGTTATTGAATAAAACAATCCTAAAATTTGCCTTTCTAGCTTACATTCTAACATGAAAGTTAATAATATAAGTTAGCATCAGTAAAAGTTACTTAAGTTCTGGGCAGCAGGTTAGCTCAGTTGGTTAGAGAGCGGTGCTCTTAACAACAACGTTGTGGGTTCGATCCCCAAATGGGTCACCGTGAGCTGTGCCCTGCACAACTAGATTGAAACAACTACTTGACTTGGAGCTGATGGGTCCTGGAAAAACACATTTAATTAATAAAAGTTTAAATAAGAGTTTCTTAAATTTCAAAGATCACTTTTGAAAATCCAGTATCTAAATAATAGTATGAAATCTGTGCTATAGCAGCATGTTTTTAAATTGATGATAATATCTCTTTACACTACAAAGATATCCAGTGTAAGATTTTTGTTGTTGTTTAAACACCTCAACCGTGGAAAATACTTTAAGCCTCCAATCACCAGTTTTGGGATGCCACATATTGGTTTCTTCTCTTACCAACGTAGTTGGTCACCTATGCTTCTATACGTTTTGGTTCTATGTATTCCACTAGTCCTATTTTTAAGCTTTCTTTTATTCATTTTTTAAAACTCTCAACAACCTTAGGACAATGCTCTGCATTAAGGATGTATTAATTTATGCTGTATTATTCATTTCTGGATCCTTGTCAAAGGCCACAAATAGCTTCATGATGAATGTGAAAGATGAAACAGTCTAGCATGCTAATAGGCTAATTCAGGGTGTAACACATGGACAATTCTTTTCTTTTAAATGTTTTAAAATTTATTTTTCAATTACAGTTGACATACAATATTATACTAGTTTCTGGTGTACAGTATTGTGATTAGACATTTATATAATTTATGAAGTGATCACCCAATCTAGTCCCCATCTGACACCATACATAGTGATTACAATATGATCGACTATATTCCCTATGCTGTCTGTACCTTACATCCCCGTGACTATTTTTATAAGTAGCAATTTGTACTTCTTCACCCAACCCCCAACCCTTCGCCCATCTGGTCATCATCAGGTTGTTCTGAGTTTGTTTTGTTTGTGCATTTTTTGTTTTTCAGATTCCACATATAAGTGAAATCATATGGTACTTGTCTTTCTTCATCTGAGTTATTTCACTTAGCATAATACTCTCTAGGACACAGACGACTCTTAATACTGGGAGAATATACAGAAATAATGAAACATTCTAATCCTAATACAAAGTATGGGGCAGAGAAGTTCTGGAACACAACGACAGTCAGATACCACAAAACAAAATTTAGAGTGCCAAATTGTGCTTTGATACTGCTAACAGGAAGTCACCAGAAAATATTGTAAGATGAAAGCAGAAAACAAAAGACGCTCAGTTGTGTGCTTTTTATTTACAAGAAGTAATGTGGATCTGAAGAGTGGTAAGAGAACATAAGATGGCTTATAAGAGACACATTATGAATTCAAGGTAAGACACGAAGAAGTAAAGAAAATGTTGGATAATCTATGTTTAACAATGTAACCTCTGTTACTTATAAAAAGAAAATAAAACATGAACATATATGCACATAGAAAAACAAAGATTAGAAGAAATAAATCAAAACATTAAACATAATTTTGGAATTGTGAGCTATGATTTGTTTTGTTTTTCTTCATATTATTCTTTTTTTCTCCCGTTTTACTTGTATAATAAGGAAATAAACTAAAAGTGCTGTATTTATAAATTAACTCAGGATGAATTTAAAAATAAATATATTAGCCAGGTTGATTTTATATGCCTTACACTGTACCAGCGTTTCTTATACAAAAGAAATAAAAGATACGGATTTTCTCATAAGCCCCCATAGCTTACTCCTTTCAACACAAATTTCCCATTCTGGCTACTTTCCCATAGTCCCCTAAACCAACGCTTCTCAACAGCAGCACTACTGACATTTCGGGCTGGATAATTCTTTTTGTACTGGGCTATCCTCTGCACTGTAGATACTTAGCAGCGACTCCCATCTTCTCACTAGATGCAGCGGCAGTCCCATTCCAACCACCACAAATGTCTCCAGACACAATGTCTTCTAGGGGGCAAAGCTGCCTCTAGTGGAGAATCACGGATGTAAGCCCACCTTCATCCTAATCCACCTCTAGGTTTTCCTGAACATCTTCACTTCAATTTCCTCCCTATACGGCTATCAAAATTACCATTCCCCAGTCAAATACTTGTAGGTCACAAACCTCTTTTCACTATACCTCCCTCACTCTAAATAGACATTTGAATGTCCTTTAATATTCTTCTTTCAGATTTCTACTCAAATGTTACTTGTTCAAAAAGAAGTTAATCATGATCGCTCTTTAAAATAGCACTGTTACTTTCTATCCCTTTGCTTTTATTTTCTTCATAGCAGCCATTGCTACTCAATTTTTTGTTGTTTGTTTCCTATTTGTTTTCTCTTTCTTCCTCTAGAATACTAGCACCATGGAAACTTGGATTTTTGTCTGTCTATTTACTGACCTAAATCAGTATTTAGAACATGGTAGGCACTCCAGCTGACTCAATGCATGACACCATACCTCCCAACTCCCCTGAACTTAGGGGCAGAGAGGACTCGGCTTCTTCCGATTCCTCAGTGAAAATTCCTTACTCACTTAACTCCACTTTCCCTACTTCTCATCACTTGGAACCGATTCTATGAATTAGAATGATTCTCTCCAGTTCATTACCACTTTATCACATGAATGACGTTCACTTTCTTGGATTATTTCACTTCCCTGAGAAATAAACGATCTTCTAAGACTTTTTTCTTAGTCAATTCCATCTTTAATTGCCAAGTGAGCACTTCGAAATGGAGTGTAAAACTTTATATTCAACATGTGCAAAACAGAACTCCTCCTCAATACCAAGCACCTTCTCCCCTATCCGTGCAATTCTGTCCTACTCATCTACAGGATGGACACTTAGAGTGGTCTCGACCTGTTTTCATTACATCCAGTCCCCTTTTTTCTTCACAATTTTTTTTCTTCACATACTGTTCCTTCTTCTTGCTTCCGACTTGCTACCATCCAAGGTTAGTATTTTACTGTCCCCGCCTAGATTATTAAATAGACTCCTTCTCTCATCACTTACTCCTTCACATTGGTGTCAAAATTTACAGGACTTAGCTTCCATATAGGACTACAGAATTTAACAAAAATATAAGGGTAGTATTTTAAAATACAGAAGAGCTGACTGGCAAAGTAGATATACCAGACAGTGAAGTTGGAGAGGTAAATTTGGAGGGAAAGGTCCATAAAACTATGACAAAGAATTTAACCAACAAGTAGGAAGGAACTAGAGAAACTAAGAATAAGAAGCATGGTTGGATTGCCAGTAAGAATGGGGCTTGACGGTAAAACTATCTCCTTCTGAGCTAAGAATGCATTTACTATTTCTTACAGCACAAGAATTGACATCTGCAAGTGAAGACAAAGGACGTCAGGAAGTTATTGATAGAGTCCTTTTAAAACCATCACTTTACTAAATGACTCGTTGACTGATACATATGGGTAATACAGTAAAAGAAAGCTAACATTATAAAATATTGCCAAGATTTTAAGAGAATCTTGGTTGATAAACTGTTCTAAACTATTAAAAAGATCTGAAAAGACCAAACTAAAATATAAATACTAGGTCAAATTAAAATAAAAGTAAATTCAGATACATATTAAAGAAGCTCTTAGATTGATAAAGAAGTAAATTATGGAAACCTATTTCATGTTTTATTTCAAAACTTTGAAATTACAGCAAATTAATTAAAAAAATACCTCCTATGGCTTAATTAGAGGTACAGTTGTTAAAAATCGTATTTCTAGCCTTACCTTGTTCCTCCACCATCAATTGTGAGAATGCGAATTCCTCTTCCTTTCACTGGATCCACATAGCCAATTAAAGCCAAAATTTCTCTAACTGCAGCCTGAAGAGTTTCATCTTTAATTTGTCTCAATCGCAATAAATATGGAATAATTTTTTCCTATATTGAGAAAAGATATTTTGTTGCTTTCGTCAAATCAAAAGTGAAAATTTTTTATTATTTTTAATAAACATGTTGACCATTATGTGCAATCAATGTACCAGTATTTATTACTTTCTCTGTAATCTTAAATGATATATTAGTGCTTGACATAGTAATGTTAAGATCTAGAATATATCTGTCCTAATATCGAGGTCAAAAATTAACCTCTATCCAAGCATTTCCTTTAGAAAATGCAATGCTTTAAACAATTAAAATATAATTTACTTAACACAAATTTACAAAAGATTAGCATTATAAATTGTAGAATATTTTGTCTAAATCCTAAAGTTAAGAAGATGAAACTGCTTCATACGTAATGAATGTAAACTAAATTTGTTACTGAAAGAAAAAAACATCTTCTGTACATTGCACATGGGATACAAGGGTAGCTCATAGTGAAATATGAATAAATGTTAATAAAACTACAGTAGAAAGCAAAAGCTGACCACCACAGTTAATTAGTTTACACAAAACTGACACTTCAAGATCTAAGTGTTCAACTTCATATTGTTGATCAGAGACAAGAGCTTAAACCCTAGGGTTCTATGCTGAGTTTATGAAAGACTCCCTATGTTCTATACACAGAAGCATCTTATCTGGTCAGGAGCCCAGGTTTAAGGTTTAAGGGAATAGCTGAGTGGCAGATATACTTTTGCTGTGAAACCTTCAGTAAATCAAGTAACTTCCCAAATGCATCACTTATTTGTTTTTTAGGATAAATCAAATCTGAAATACTACTGTTCTAAATTTTTCCCCCTCCCCTCCCCTCCCCTGAGGAACCTGAGCGATGGTAGATCACGGAAATGTGAATTTCCATGTTTTGTTAGGATAGAATGGTATCTTTCCAAGAACAACTATAAAAGCTTACTAAAACACAAAGTGCCATCTTTGGTTTAAAAGCATCAGAGAGCTGCTGAAGAAATAAGAAGGGTGGGGGGGCACACTAAGAATCTGGAAAGGGGATAATTGCTGGGAAATGAGTTCATAAACTATATCTTTTTCCTCCCTTGAGGCATTTGCTGAATGGGAGAAGAAACAAAGTATTGAAAAACTGGGCTTGGTTCAGACAAAAAGATATAAAATCAGGGACAGAGGAAACAGTTGATCATTTAGAGTCTCAAAGGTTTGAAGCCACAAAAATGAAGACTTGAGGGTACTCAATCACAAGACTGCTTTCACCTCAAGATATTGGTGGAGTCTTTAACTACGAGGTGTGATCAAAAGACATGGTGAATGTTTAAATAAAAAAAAAAATTTATTACAGTAAAAGACATACTGCCATTTATCTCCCTCAGAATACTCCCCCTCTCCTCCAACACACTTATCCCATCGTTCTTGCCACTCTCTGAAGCAGTTCTGGAAGTCCTCTTTTGTGAGTGTCTTTAGTTGCCCTGTCGTGGCTGCCTCCATGTCCTGAATCCTTTTGACTTTGGTGAAGAGCTAGAAATCTCATGGTGCCAGATCCAGTGAACGCAAAGGCAGTACTCCTCAGAACAGCGCAACTGGACGGGACAACTAAGTTTTGAGTAGAAGAAACCTGTGGCATTTTCTGCTGAAATACTTTTAGCCTGATATAGCAATGACAAAGGAAGCCTCGTCCAGAGATACAGGGAACAGGATCAAAGTAGCCACCACATGGAAGTACACGGTCTTGGAGTCACCCAAACCTACAGCCCACTTTGCATGAGTGACAAATTTCTTTTGTACTAAGCTGCTAAAATTTTGGTACTGTTTTGTTATTAGAGCTTAACTCAGCCTAATCTTATACAAATAGATACAAACACATTACAGTGGTAATCTTGGGGTAGTAAAAACATGTTATTTTTATTTTCTAATTTTTTCTTTTCCTTTTTTCTAATTTTCTGCAATGTCAATGTGCTGCCCGTTTTAAAAATAATAAAAGTTACTTTTTTATTTAACAAATAGTGAAAGGAAACCACCTTTACCACCAACAATGAAAATAATGATCAAAGACAATTTCCTAGATACGGCTGCCATCAATGCAGTACATAAAATATATTATATATACACAAAAGGAGAAACTAGGTTTTTTTTACAGCAGTCGATATCAAAGACAATTGCTTAGATAAAACTCATATACATGATTTATAACAAATAATTCCACCCTTTTTAAAAAGCTCAATTCTTACAGATGTGAGGTGGTATCTCACTGTGGTTTTGGTATGCATTTTCCTAATACCGTGTTTCCCCAAAAATAAGACCTAGCTGGACAATCAGCTCTAATGCGTCTTTTAGAGCAAAAATTAATGTAAGACCCGGTCTTATTTTGCCATAAAACCACGTCTTTAATATAATATGTAATATAATACAATACAATATAATACTGGGTCTTATGTTAATTTTTGCTCCAAAAGATGCATTAGAGCTCATTGTCCGGCTAGGCCTTATTTTCACAGAAACAGGGTAGCTAGTGAAGTTGAGCATTTTGTCATGTATCTGTGGCCATTTGTATGTCTTCTGAGAAGTGTTGGTTCAGTTCCTCTGCCCATTTTTTAATCAGATTTTTTGTTGTTGTTGTTGAGTTGTATGAGTTCTTTATATATTCTGGATATTAGCCCCTTATCACCTCAATAAATTTAATTTTTTAAAAAGCTCAATTCTTAATAACAAAAAATTTAGTTGGCAAAGTTCACATGACAGCATATTTGCTAATGTGTCTTATGCAATTCACTGTTAGCTCACTGTTAGTGAGATGTTTATAATTTAGGGGAAGAGTGAGAACTTCTTTCAGACTCTCTAGATTTGCATTCATAACTGACCTGACTATACATTCTTACATCACATTTCTCCTTAGAATTGAAGGGTCCTTAGATTTGGGACCAGTTATGCAAAATAAGAGTCCTCAAAATTTCTGTTAGCAAGAATATTCATTCATAATAGACTAAAGCTGAAAACTACTCAGAAATCTATCAATAGTACAATGAATAAATAGTGATACATTCAAACCATTAAACATAAAAGCAACATGAACGAAAGATCTACAAATTCCCAGAACAGTGTGAATGATTCCTACCAACATGCTGAATGAAAGAAAAAAGCCTGTTATAACATTTTACATAATACACAAAATTGGGTAAAACCAATCTATGATTACTTTTTGGGGGAGATTGTGGCACGAGGGATGCTTCTGAAGTGCTGGTAAAGTCTGTTCTTCAACTGGGTCCTGGTTACATGGACGTGTCCAGTTTCTGAAAATTCACTGAATTTTATACTTATAACTGCGTGTGTATTATATTTCAATAAAAATTTTTAAGAGGTCTTTAAAATATGTAATTCTATTTTAGGTCTCTGATTTCAGTATATCACTGAAATGTTCAAAGGAGTTAAATGCATATATCTATTTTGAAAATTTATCTTTTAGGTAAGAGATTACATATATATGAAAGATAATCCCAAATTTTATGAACATGAAATTCTAAAGTTTAGTCATTATACTGTATGTATCGTACAATATAAAACTACAGAAGGGTGCATTATTCAAATAGTTAATTTCTCAGCAAGATGGTCGTCAAAAAGTTGAAAATGTGAACGAAGTTAACTTACAGTTTTCTGAATAGCAAATTAAAAATAAGCACTGATAAAATGTTAACATCATTTATGTCATATGGTATTTTTAAATTGTTCATTAAATGTTACAAATAATCCCAGAAGTACATATATAAAGAGACTCGGCCATATCATTCATATTTTATAGCATTTCTCTGAAAACAGTCCATTTTAAATGGGTCTAAATTATCTTCACTAATTTATATTTGAAAGAATTGAGGCAAAGAAAAGCCAATATACTGAGATTTAGCTTCATTTTAAAATGTTTAATCTCAAAGTATAGATATTAGTACTAAGAGCATATTTTATAGCACAGAATAAAAGGGTACATTTATCATAATGTATATCAGAGAATAAATGGGGCAATTACTGAATATATTACACATCATACATGACAAAAACCACAAAAATATTTAAATAATGAGAAGCACTGCCTTCTCCGTTTTAGAAGGTTTATTATTATTTTTATTCTGAGACAAAATCAAATTAAATAAATTAAAATTACCTTGACAGCCACTCCTTTTCCTTCAGGAAATTCTAGAAGATGAAAAGTCAGTTCTTCAACTCTATTAATGCAGAGTTTTGGGTCAGTTGTTCTTCTTAATGCCTGAACTAATGCCCGGGTTCTGTTATCAATACTCACTCTTGCAATAATCTAAGACATGTTAAAACACGTATGATTAGAATATGAAGCTGCTCTAGTAATATTAACAAATGGTTAAAGTTTCTAAGGTCCCATTATGAAATAAAACATAAATATGAGAAAAATTAAAACTTAAACCCACCCTGAATAACACTTGCCTTTTCTCGCTGAAGAGATAAACGCTTTTTCTCCTCTGCATTTTTCTCTTTGCTGACAGCATGCTCAGCTTTAGTAGTTTCTTCCTGTTCTTCTGACTGACTCTTTGACTCATACTTTAATTTGGGGACAAGTCCACCAATATAACCACCTACTAAAGCTTGCATACCTTCAGTGGGACGAGAAAGAAAGTTAGCAATACTTTGTTTAGTAGAAACTGGAAGAACCTCAGGTGTCCCATGTTTCGGCTTGTCCACAGTACATAAAGAAGATTCTGAGTCTAGCTTTTTATCATTCAGAACACCAGGATCTGGAGAACTGGATTTCTCTTCTTCAACCTTTTTATCTTCAAGTTCTGACTTGTCCTGGAAATGTTTATTTTCCTTTTTCTGAGACATTTTTTCCTCACGTTTGAAGTATGAATTAATATGATTGGATAAAAAGTAGAATGACTCTCCAAATTTTGTGGTTATACTGTTTGTGTCATGAAAAAGGCTTTGTTTACTGGTATCTTCGTCTTTATCTATAACGTGACTTTGCTTTACGGGAAAAGAGCTCTTTTCTGTTGATTTGTCACTATATTTTTTCAGAGATTTGATGGTCTGTTTAATGTTTTTCTGTTTTAACCAATCATTATCTGATACTTTTCTTAAAATTCGAGGACTTGGCATAAATTGAGCTAAACGTGAGATCATTTCATTCTGGTTTCCAAAAACAGCCTTTGAAACAGAATTCAAAGTACTTTTAATACGGGACATACGAATGCTCACTTTTGTCAGTCCCTTGGGAGCAGAAGTGCTAAGTTTTAAAATCCCAATATGCAAACCATCATTGCTTGGAGTGTAGCAGTGCTTACTGCAAGAATGTGCTTCACTTTTGGTCCATTTACATCTTATTTTGCTTGTATGGAAACCTCTTTGTAGATTGATGTGGCTTATCCTCCAGTGATGTTTAGGTGAGCACAAGAAATGTAGTTGCTTGCTCTTCTGCTTCCCACAAAGACTTCGCGCATTACTAAGGAGGTAAATATATATATCTATAGTCAAACTAATAGACATAACTTAAAAATCACTTATTTTCTATATGTTTTGATTTTCACTTCA
Organism: Rhinolophus hipposideros; assembly: GCF_964194185.1. Classification (NCBI taxonomy): domain Eukaryota; kingdom Metazoa; phylum Chordata; class Mammalia; order Chiroptera; family Rhinolophidae; genus Rhinolophus; species Rhinolophus hipposideros. Next base: position 51,607,364 of record NC_138064.1, read on the forward strand.
TTCCTGAACACTTCATTTAAGAAACGCCATAATTCATGGCTTACCTGAAATGGGAAGGAAAAAAAAAAATTAGGATTCAAGGTAAAATTGAAACAGTATACAAATAAAATACACTACTACTTAAACTAAACTTGTTAACTTGTCTCAAAAAAAGAGAATAATATATTTACATTATGGTTGACAGATTTCACTTTTAAGCTAACAAAAAAATTCATCTTTCAGTACAGATGTCAATGAAAAAAGAAAGCAAGTAGCAGGATGCTTTATGACCACTCATTTAGAGAAGTTCCCGATAGATAAATTTCCCTACAACACATAATTAAATATACAATTTAGATACTAAATTGTTTTTCTTCCTTATTGATAAAGTCTTAATAAGTTTACGTGACACTAGACTTTAAGTTCTTTGAAGCCAAGAGTCGGGTCTTATATTTCATTCACTGTAAACCATTTATAACCATTAATCTATAGTAAACATGTTGCTAGATGCAGACCAAAAGGACAAACAGGATACTGAGGAACTTACAATCTAGAGCTAGAGACAGCCGCATAAAGAAGATTTTACTACCTAGGAATAGTCCTTATTAAATTGAGGAATTCAAACTAGAAGCTGTGTGCAACATCTAACAGACAAGGGGTTCATAACCTCAACATAAAAAGAACACAGAAGAAAGATTAACACAATAGAAAAATAGGCAACATAAACAGGCCAGTCACAGAAGAATAAATATATGAAAACATTCTTCACATCAAAGAAAAATGCCCAAAAGATATTTTGTTCTTTCAATTGGTAAAAATGTAAATGATTGATAATATCCAGTACTGATAATGGGCTGGAGAAATGGGACACAGAGGGTTACCTGACAGTATCTAATGAAATATTAAATGTTAACTATCAAATTTAAAGGCACATATTCTTTGATCAGCAATTCCCACATTAAAAATCTATACTATAGAAATACTTGCCTAATATTGCAAAGGTATATACACATAATCCCAGCAGCATTGCTTGAAAGAACAAAACACTGAAAAACAATTCTACTAGCAAGGGATGTCTTCTAGCAAGGGATGGTTTAATAAATTATGGTACATACATACATACAGTAGATTTACCATAGCAGTTAAAGAGAACCAGATGATCTGCATATACCAACACATCCTTCATACAGAGTACAGTGAAAAAGGCAAGCTACAATGCTATATGTACTATTCACACATTAAGACAGACCAATATAGATATTATGTAATAAAAGAAAACAAAAACCTACAAATGCACTTTAAATCTGTGTCTCACGCGCGTGCACACACACACACACAGAAAGGGAGAGATTGAGAAAAGGTAAGGACTAGTTTATCTATTCTTGTGAACTGAAACGTGGGATCAAAAGAGAATGAGGTGAAGGGCTTTTATTACTTTTGTAATCTCTGAATTTTTTACAATGAGCAGGTATTACTTTTGTAATCAGAAAAATCAAAGAGTTTAAAGCACTTTAACAGATGGCACCTTGTAAGACAAGATGAGAGTAGATATCCAGGTAAGTCCAAAAAAAGACTAAAAACTGGGCAAAGTTAAGAAAAAATTCATCACATGGTAAAGATAAGAAGAGAAGGAGAGAATTCTGGGTAACGGGAAAAAGCATTTAAGAAAGCATATACAATATGAGCAAAAATTGCCAAGTCGTCCAGTTTTACTCCAGGACCAGGAGAGAATAATGAGGGAAAAGAAGAAGAGCAAGTTGCAAAGATAGTTTGGATGAGATTATGAAGGGTCCTATAAATCTTGCCAAGGACATTAAAGATTAACTGTCAATAAAGTATTTTACGCAAAGGGATGACATTAGAAAGATGATTCTAGCAGATCTGACAGAATGGAGTAATGGGACAAGACTGAGAAAGACAGAAACCAAGAACCTACTGTGACTGCTCAGAAGATGGCAGTCTAAATTTAGTTCTTTCTAAATTGCATGTGAGCACATTATCTTAAAATACGCAGTTTTACAGAGGGGAGGAGAGAAAAGCAGCAACCTACCTGCCCTCCTGACTCTTCTGCACTCCTCAGGACTTCCAGTCAATGTAATAAGCTAAAGTAATGTAAAAGCTCTACAATCCCCAACACAGAAATACTTTATAAAACACAATTAAAGTACTTGTGGATAAAAAGCCATGCTCAAAATCAAAATCGGGCTCCTACAACTCAACAACAAAAAACAAATAATCCAATTAAAATGGACAAAGGACTTGAACAGACATTTCTCCAAAGATGATATACAAACTGCCAACTAGCACATGATCAACATCACTGATCGTCAGAAAAATTCAAATCTAAATCAAATGACATATCACCTCATACTCAATATGATGACTACTGTAACAACCAGAAAATCCAGATGATAACAGGTGCTAGGATGTAGAGAAGCCGCAACACTTGAATGCTGTTGGTGGCACAAGAATGGGGCAGTCTATGGAAACAGTCCGGTGGCTCCTCATAAAATTAAATACACTATCAGCAATCCTGTTTCTGGGTATACAACCAAAGGAACCGAAAGCAGGGTCTCAAAGAGATATTTGCATACCTATATTCATAGCAGCACTATTCACAAGAGCAGAGGTGAAAACAATCCAAATGTCCACGGACACATGAACGAACAAAATGCAGTATATAAATGCAATGGAATATTATGCAGCCTTGAAAAGGAAGGAAATCCTGTCACATGCTACAACAAGGACAAACTTTTAGGACATTATTTTAAGTAAAGTAAGCCAGTCACAAAAGGACAAATGCTGGTTCTGTTTACATGGGGTATCTAGAGTTGTCAAATTCCTTGACAGAGAAAGTAGAGTGGTAGTTACAAGGGGCTGGGGGAAGAGGGCAAAGGGGAGTTGCTGTTGAATGATTATAGAGTTTTGGTTCTGCAAGACGAAGTGCTGGAAATCTGTTTAACAACAATGTGCATGTACTTAAAGCCATTGCACTACACACTTAAAAATAATTAAGATGGTAAATTTTATGATATGTGTTTTTTAACCACAATAAAAAACAAACAAAAAATAGAACAATAGTGGGAAGCCCACAGTTGAAGCGGAATCGCAGGCCTGGATCTGCAGCCACATCACCTGGATGGTGCAGAGGCCCTAAGCAAAGGAAAACTAGCCAGAGCTGGTGAGCCCCATGGGGCCTGAGCCAAGTCAACACAAACTACCACGTCAGGGCATTTCCAAAGCTCAAGGCAAATGGAAGTCCCACACTAAGCCACCACCAGTGAAACTGAACTCACAAAGATTACAAAACTTGTAAGGAAATGAACCATCACCTCGAGAGAGAGGATCAGCAAATTTAGCCAATAGTAAAATGTGTAACCATGATTTAAAAATAACAGAAAAAGTTAAGCAGATTTACAATGTCAATGATATAACAGAGGGAACATAAATTAGGAGGCAAAAAAGGGATTTGTACAAAGAGTGAACAAGAAGAACAAAATTTTAGAAATGAAAACTCCAGCTACATGCTAGTTACTAGACACACCTATAATATAATGACAAAGAACAATTGAAAACAAAAGAATGTGGGAAATGATATATCACGTCTATATTAATAACAATACAAGGTAAAAAAGCACTTTAACACAAATTTAAGGTAAAAGCATTAAATAAGGATAAAAGAGGGATACTATACAACAGTAAAAGGAGCAATCCATTTACTTACTTGTATTAAACCTCAGGTAGTACTCTAGGCCTTGGAGAAGAAGACAATTTACTAACAAATAAGTAACGTAATGTATAATATCAGGTAGAGAAGTGCCATGAGGAAAAGTAAAGCTGGAAGTTGGGGAGGAAGGGCACAGAGAGTGCTATTTTAGTTGATTTGGTCAGGAGAAGAATTGAGTTGACATTTTACCGGCCACCCGACTGAAGTGAGGAGGAAAATTATTAAATGTATCTGAGAAAAAAGCATTCAAGGCAGAGGAAAAAGCAACCAAGGCTTTGGAGACTGGAATGGGCTTTGTCTATTCAGGAATAGCAAGAACAACAATGTGGTTAAAAGGAAGTAAGAAACGGGAAAAATTGTAGAGATGGGCCCAAGAGTCAAGCAGAAGACAGAGCGATATAAGCCTGGACTAAGGAATCTATATGGTTTCTTTTCAATAAAATATAACCGTTATAACTAATCATGAATACACCTATCAACTTAGCACTGAAATACAGTATATAAAGCAAAAAAAAGGAACAATTACAGGAAGACGACATTTTCATGATTATAATATTTTAATACACCTCTCTAGAAACTGTAATTATCAAGCAAAAATTACTAAACATAGAGAGCTGTCAACAAAATCAACAAGATTAATTTAGCTGCTCCCACATCACATCACCAGTAAATGCAGGTAAGAGTTTTGAGAGTAAATTCAGCTGAACAGACATTATATTGCCAAAGTATAAACAGAAGAATGTAAAATGGGAGGTGCTACCAACAGAAAAAAGATCAGGGAAGGCTAGACTACCTATTTATAGGACAGTATAAACACAGTGAAGGTATAAATAGAAGAGGCTTAGACCAACCTCTAGGAAATGGAATTGAGTTCTAACTAGAGGAAATAAGGCAATTGCTAGGTGGAGGCTCCACTGAGGATGGAAAGAATGAATTTACAGAGGACTTCACTTAGTTATTACAATAATGTAGGCATAAAGTGACAAGGGTTGAAATTAAGAGAATAGTACTGTAAAGGAGAAGGTTACTCTAAGCCACACTTTGAAAGTGGGGAAACAACAAAACACAGGACTTGGTGACAAGGAAGTATGGGGTAAGGAGAGGGAGGTGTCAATCCAACTTCAGGGTTTTTGATCAGAAACACAAGGAGAATGCCATTTGTGAATATGAAATAACTGGGAAGGGGGCCAATTTAATATGAAAGAAAAATCTCTTGTATTTACAGGACGAAGTAACAGTGGAACACTCAAATGGAGACGTACTCATAGGAACATAGGAGTTATCAGCACAGTGACAGGTGAAACCATTAAGACTGGCTTTACCAAAGAAAGATGTATGGTAATTCTTGAGAATCTGGGGTTCATAGAATCTGACAAAAGCTCCTCTTCCTTGAAAAATGCTTATTTGAATATATACACTGTATTTTTCCATGATATTTAAGGATATTCATGGACCTACTAAAGTATCTTTTGGGTTTTAAATTTCAAAACTCTATTTTAAAGAGAACAAGGGTAGAGCTTTGCCGGCCATCCAGAGTTAGAAAGAGGAAAGGAAACAAAACAAAAAAGAAAACAAAAGGAAACAAAGCATAGGAGAAATAACAGTCTGAAAAAAATCAGGGCAATGGAAACCAATACAATAGCAAGTTCTAAAAAAAATGCTGAATAATGAATAAAGTAAAACATAGGGCTCCGGAGGGAAAGATTAGAACTAAGACATGAAGGGATAAAAAGGTGTCCAGAGCCAATAGTTCTCTCTCTGACCTTCTCATAAATATACATTCCACAAATGAGGCAATATGTACCCTTCAGCACAATTCCTGTCATTACTAAACCAAAAACAAAACAACTCAAAGTACAAGCTGTACTTCTTTCAACTTTGCATGTGAAGCAAGTAAATACATAAACTAGTGAAACTGATCCTTTCATTCAACATCTCTCATTAAAAGGAGACTACTTTCCAGATTTTAATTTAGATCTCATATAGAAATAGAAAAACAAGATGTACATTGAGAAAAAGTTTGACGAAGTTACGAAATCAGAACATTTTCTTACATTGACAGTACAAGTAATTTGCACAAGCAATTTTAACAAAACAACTACAATGAACTTGAAACTGCTTCCTAAGAGGCATAAACTCTCAGTTCAGTTTAATGTACTTTTAAAAAATTCTCAGAGTTTGAATTCTTAGTATTTCACGTTTTAAACAGCATTTTCTTGATACACTGAAACAGTTTTGTCACCTCTGAAATATTAACAATCAGGACTATGAAATCGGGATGCAACTATTAAAGGAAGTAAAAACAATAGTTCAAATAGGCTTGTATGACCGTCCCTTATGACACATCTCTTTGTTCTTGGAGTCACCACGTTTCTTTAACGTTATCGTTGTATTAAACCTAGAAACCAAGTTCCTCCCAACTTGACAGAAATGACAATGACCCGAAGCACTGCAACACAACGATTCATAGTTTCACCTTTCAAACAGCACACCCCTGAATCCACTTTGGCAACAGCAGACAGGGACAGCCTTAAATGTGCTGGGGTTAACAAGAAATCGTTGATAAACAAAACTATCCAGCGGTGGAATCACCTGGTGCAGCGACCTTCGACACTGACGTAGGACGGGGAAACCGTGTGACAGTCACCGAGGAACTGCTGGAAAACCCTCGAGTCCGGAGGCAGGAAAACAGACGCTGGGAAACCAGGCTGCGCCGTGGGGGTGGGACAGGAAGCGCGGGCGGGACCAGAGAAACCCAAACACTGCGCGTCTGGCCGCGACCCCCGGCGGAGGCGGGCCACCGCGCGCCCACCAGCCCCAGGCCCCGCGGGTCCTGCCCGGTCCCCCTTTGGAGCCTCGGCCGTCGGGCCTCCCGCAAGCCGGGCGTCCACCCGCCCTCTCCCCCTGGAAGCGCCCTCGGAGGAGAGATCAGGAGACCCGGCGACCGGGACAAGGCTCGGGGCTACCGGGCTGCCAGCTTCCCGGCCTGCCATCCCACCTCGGCACCCAGCAGCCACTCACCCGGACGCAGGCCGCAACCACTCCGGCGGCAGTGGCGACGCGACTCTTCCCGGCACTGACGTCCACTCGGGTGGCCCCGCATCAGCTGAGCTTCCAAAGCAAACCGAAGAGCAGCAGCCGGGAACCACCTCCTCCCCAGCTCCGCCCCGTCCAGCGGAAGTGACGCGCACGCTGTCCGCGGCCCCGCCCGCCCGCGGGGAGCTCTTCCGCTTCCGTCCGGCTCTGCCTCCGCTGCGTCGCCGCTCCCGCCCCGTCCCCGGGCATGCGCAATAGAGCGTGACTGGGCGCCAGGCGGGCGGCTGCCTGCTTGTGCCCGGGGGACGCGACCCGGAGGCGGGCGCCAGGAGTTTGTTTTGCTTTGTACGCTTGTTGGCGGGCCTCGGTCTTTTGCGGCTGAGCTAAGCCTCGATCTCCACGTCCTTGAAAGCGCTGTCCACGCTTAGCTCGGTTCTGCGTTACTAACCTCCTGGGGAGTAGTAAGCACTCTCCATTCTGCCACCATCCTGGAAATGGCCACCTGGACTAAATGGCACTGGAACGCACTTTCAAGTATATCACATTGGAAGTTAGCCTGTAGAATCAATACATAGCGCCCCAGGAAGGTCCTGCACGTAACACTTAATATTTTTCTGACATTTTATGCATACCAGGTTAGCAAACTATAGATAGCCCCTAGGGCAAATATTGCCTACCACCTGTTTTTTTTTATATCAGTAAACTTAGTAAACTAAACTAGTAAACTAAGAATGGTTTAACCACCATTTTTTCAGTGGTTAAAAAAATAAAGGTTTTCGGACATATGACAGTGACGTGAAATTCAAATTTCAGTGTCCATAAAAAAAGTTTTATTAGAACATAGCCATGCCCATTGTCTTATATGTCAAGCAGCTTTCATGCTGCAGAACCTAATTTGGGTAGTTAGAACAGCTTCCTTTACTCACTTGAATTGACCTTGCAAATAAGTTGAGGTTAGGAAATGTAGAAAAGTAATCATCACTAGACCTCAAACTCAAAATGTTACTGGTTACACAGAGTTAACAGGAGTGGGCAGGATGGAACAGGCGAAGAGTTAACAGGAGCAAGTTTGTAAGCTGACAGGAATGAGCTTAAACATTAACTGCTTGGCTCTGAATCTCCTGGCTAGCACTGCAGCTGCATTCATCATAGATGGGAACAGGACAGTTCCCAATAGCAACAGCAAACCGACATCCATCATAGATGGGAACAGGACAGTTTCCAGGAGAAGACAATTGTAATGGCAGCCCCACTGCAAGCTGACAAGCAACCTGCTTAGAAAAATATAAAACCCAAGCACTCCTTCCCATTGGGGCAGCTGTCCCTATCGGGCTCTGTCCTGGCAAAACTTCCCTTTGCCAGATCTGTCTCTCTCTTTGACTTTCAGTAAATCTTTTCTCACTCTTGTAGAGTCTCGTAAATGCTTTTACATTCTGCGAATGACCAGGGGTTAATTCTACACCAAGACAATTACCAAGACTGTCACTCTCTCCCCCTAGACCTACTCCGAGTATTAAGCTTTAGCCTCCTATTAGATTATTGTAGTCTTTTAGGGGGAATTGTATGAGCTACCAAACATAGTGCTAGACTGATTTATTATTGCTATTATTATTATTGCTATTATTATTTTAAGGTGAGGAAGCCAGTTTGCTTGTCTTTTGGGGCACAAATGGCTGGATTGTGTACAACATAATGCCTGATGAACCCCTGCAGTACATAATCCAGACATATTATTGAGCTATATACAATAGCTAAAATACATATGCACAAATTAAACTTTAGAGGCATATAGAAGTATCTTTAGTTCTGGAGAGATGCTTCTCCCTATTGTTAAAAGAAAAATTATTCTTATACTTCAATCTAGTTGTAGGGGGCGCAGCTTGGCTCCAAGTCCAATAGCCGTTTTCAATCTTGGTTGCAGGGGGTGCAGCCCACCATCCCATGCGGGAATTGAACCGGCAACCTTATTGTTGACAGCTGAGGCTCTAACCAATTGAGCCAGGCGGTCGCCCCGAACTTCATTTCTTTAGAGTGCATTCTGTTTTGATCCAAGCTAGCTTTGTTTAGCCTGGACTCCCTTGCATTCTTTCCCCAGATCCTCCTGTCTTTACATATACAGTATGTCCACTCCTTTTAATCATTAATCCCTAGGACATGAGGTTCTGGTCAGCATTAGACTCACTTAAGAATAAAGCTTCCAGTCTATCAACCATAAACAGGATGTAATAACTAAATCTCAAATTAGAATAAGGTTTTAGTCAAACGAAGATAACACCTTGGCCTCAGTCATGTTTCCACTCCAGACCCATGAAGGCAGAGCGGCCCCACAAACCACATCCCTTGGAAACCAGTCCAAACAGTGCCATGACTGACACCATGACCTGAAGCCATGATTGACTGCTCCCTGCCTTGGCCCCGACCAATCAGTAGAGTCCCCAGCCCCAACTCCCACAGTAACCATGATTAATGATTTTTCCCTTATGTAATCGAGCCACTAGAGGCCACCAAGGAGCCAAGTTTTTGAGAGCACAGGCTCTCCTGTGTCTCTGGGCTTGGCACAAACTTCTTAAATAGACCTTTACTTTCTTTGCTGCAATTTCCTGTTCATATCTTTTTGGCTTGGATGTCCACAGGCAAGCGGACCCTTTGAGTCTAAGGTAACAAATGTCCCCTTCTGGTGGGGGATGTTGATAATGGGGGAGGTTATGTATGGGGCAGAGGGTACCTGGGAAATCTCTGTAGTTTCCTCTCAATTTTGCTGTGAACCAAAATCCTCTCTAAAAATTGTCTTTAAAAAGAAAATTTTTAAAAAAGATAGCCTTATCTTACTACTTCATACAGTAAGTTATTCCTTCCATTTGTTCTTACTTCTCTTAGTGCTCTGGATGCATGATATTTTAATTTATTTGTTTATATGGCTATGAGTTTTCTGTAGGCGGGGAACATAGCTACAGTTGTATTTCCTGGACCTAGCATAAATACGCAGCAAATAGTAGACTCTCTACAATTCTGTAATGTTGAATTGATTTTTAATCTTATTCAGATTACTGGTTCATAAATTAAAGATGGAAAATAAAACCCATTCATGATTCATTTGATGTTGGAAAAAGGTTTAAAAAAAAAGAAAGTTTCAGTTAATTTCAAACAAAATAAATTCAGTAGTGTGTAAACAGATTATCTTTTTAATAGCAGACTAATACTTAACATTTACAAAACATCATACTCTGAATGATGTTAAATATAGTAATTATTGTTTAGATTGAATCCAAAGTGTTCCAAGATTTGTGCCTAAGAAGCCATAAGCTCAAAGACGCCGCCAGGTGGCAGAATGTGGGCCATAGGTTTATTGAGACTTACAGACCAGGAAAGTCTCCAGTGGCAATCTGGAGGGATAGCACTCGGCACACAGGCAGAGAAGAAGCAAAGTTTATATAGATAAAACAAATGGAGAACATTCTGTGAGAGAAACCATCTGGCAGGCCCTGATGGCCTGCTCTCCTACACACAGTGTCCCAAGTAGCCGGGGGACCTTGACTGCCGCCCAGCTTATATGACTGTGGGCCAGGTCCTTACAATGTTCAAACCTATATTCTTTTTCTGCTAAACAAAATAGACATCCGTATTGCTCCTATATCATTTCCTTGCTGTCCTCATGCCATTTAAAGGTTTGCTAGTTATCTGTTTTAGATCTTTCCCTTCTCTAAATCCATATTCAACCTCTCTTGCTATTAACTGCTAAGGTGTGTAGCATAATACCTTTTCAAAGAGCCTCTAGTCTCTTTATTGTTAAGAAACAAAACAATGCTGTAGCCAAAATAAATTTAGCCATATTGCTGTAAGATATTCCTTTAAATCATGTGAGTGAGAACTATGACAGGAAATAAATCCAGAAGAACAGTTACTATAGTAGGCAGAATAATTATCTCCTAAAAAAATGCCCATGCTGTAATCCCTTGAATTTATGAATATGTTATGTTATATGGCAAAAGGGAATTTGAAGATGTAATTAAGGGTACAGGTTTTTAAAAATGGCAATTATCCTGAGTTATCCAGGTAGGCCCAATCTAATTGCATGCGCCCTTAAAAATGGAGAACTTTCTCAGGCAGAAGGGAAGTTGGAGATCCTCGTGAGTCGTAGAGGTGGCAGGGAGAAGTGCGGACAATGTGACAAGGAATACAGGAGATTTAGGAGCTAAGAGATGCTTCTGGCTGACAGCCAGCAAGGAAATGGAGACCTTAGCTCTATAGCTGCAAGGACCTGAATTATGCCAACAGCCTAAATAAACTTTAAAAGCATTTCCTCCCCAGCCAGATAAAAGCTTAGATCAACTGACATCTGGATTTTGACCTTGTGAGACCTGAAGCAAAGGAACCAGTTGACCCTACCTGGACTTCTGACCTACAGAATTGTGACATAACAAATCAGAGTTGTTTTAAGTTACTAAATGTGTGATCTTTTGTTTCAGCAGCAATAGAAAGTTAATATAATTATCTTTATATGGTTTGAAGAAATGAAGGCAAGAACTTTATCTGATTTGATCCTTAACATCTAGGTCTGGCAGTTGATAGGTACACAGTAAATATTTGATGAGTACATCTTGAATGAATTAGATTCATTGATTCAACAGTTATTTACTGAGTGCCTGCTATGTGCCTGGCACCAAGCTATTTGATAAGAAAGAAAAAATGAAGAGTCTTCATGGAACTCATGGTATGAGTTTGGCAATTATACTACTAATGTGGAAAGAGCTCTAATAGGGACAGGCACACGTTATTATAAGAACTCAGAGCAGGGGTACCCAGCTCAGCCCTTGAAGTTAGGAAAGTCTTACTTGGAAAGGGGATTTCTGAACTGAGTCTTAAACGATGAAGTTGTTAGCAAGACAGATGGCAGTAGTGGAGATGGCAAAGGTGTGGAAGACGGGAGATAACTTTATAGAGAGAATAGCAGGCTGCTAAATCATGATCAAAGGCAATGAGATAAGAAACAACACAGTTACTAAGTGCTCACCGTTATGCAGGAAAGGAACTATGGTCTTTTCCATATTGCTGGTCCTGGAAATGTGATACACGAGTTGGCTGAGAGCTGAGGTTGAACTTGGGCTTGATCTTCTAGGTAATCAGAGTCATTGTTAGATTTTAAGGCAAAAGAATGCTATGGTCAAATTTAAGTTTTAAGTAGATTGCTTTTGGCATCGTGAAAGGTCAAGCTTTGAAGATGTGGAGCTCTGTTCTTCTTATCTTGTTTTCCTACTTAACCTATTCTTTCTTCACCTCTAAAATTGCCTTAAAGATTTTGCCCATCTATATCTGCAGTCCAGACATGTCTGTCAAACTTGAGCCAGTTTATTCAACTCGGACATCCCCAGAGGAACTAAATCAGTTAATACAATTTTCTGGGTGAAAAAACACAGTTTTATTAATAGACAGTTTAATTCTCAGTTTAATTAGGTTTTAGCATAAGAGTAACAACATAAAATTAAAATCTTAAAGACACAAATAATTATATTTTCTTTAACTTGCTGTTGAATCTAAGTTACATTTTACCTTTTACCTAATACTTTTGTAGGTTATTCCTTGCCTTGATACTCATTTGTAGGCCACCTTATCCAGTTAAAAATTTAGCAAAAATCTAAACATGCTCTAACATTGAACTTTATTGTCAATTTCTTATAAGTAAGTATCAATATTTGTGATACTTAATTTCTGAGTTGAGACGGGATTGAAGCCTTATCTTTAACATTTACTGGTTGTGATACCTTGAGCAAATAATTTCTGCAAGCCTCCCTTTTTTCATCAGTAAAAATTCTCTGAATCCCAATTCAATCACCTAAAGTCATTATGATCGATGGCCAGGTGGTCAGGTATGGTGATTGGATAGCATGGTCAGGCTACCTCAGACTCCTCAAAAGTACCCTAAGATGTGGGGTCTTTTAAGAAAACAGCAGCTCCCAGAACCACAGAATTTTTCTTGGGACAAAAGTTTTTCCCAGAAGGAGAGGAATACAGAGCAGAAAAACAAAAAACAGGGTCAATCAGATAAACACTGATTGAAAGAATGAATGAATCAGTACCCATTTGCATTTTACAATCCCTGAATGCTTAAGGATTTGTAGAGACTGACTAACACTGTTTGGGAAGTATAGCACTTGTGAAAAGCATGAGCATTGGAGTTTGGCAGACTTAGATTCCTGTTCTAGCTTTGCCACTTACTTGAACAAATTACCTAACTTGAAAGTCTCAGTTCCCACACTTGAAAAATGTATTCATCTGTTTACAAGGACCTTTTCAAGGACATTTGTATTCAGTCTGAGATAGAATGTCAGTTTTTAAAAGGTAGCAATACTCGCTTGTATCATATCATAAAATCTTTAAAAGTGTGGGGTTCAGAAACATACAAAACAAAGTTATTATTTTGTCTTTCCAAATATGATGGTGGGCAAGTCTTGTAACCTCTTTGAGTTTTACTTTTCTCATAAAAAAATAATACCAATCTTATAGGTTTTTACAGAGGTATAAATGAGAAAATATCTGTGAAATGCCTAGTATTTCAAAAACAATATTTATTGTATACTTTTTATGACCTGATCATTGTGGTAGTCTTTCAATACACATTGGTCAATAAAAGAAATGTGGTCTCAACCCTGGTAGTCTCTGTAAGTTAACAGTATGCACACAGAGAATATACTCAGTAAATTTAAAAAGTATTATTGGTATATCAGTACCAATTTAATAGGGTTGAAAAAAAGTTCATAGGGTTCCAGAGATATTATTGGAAGTTAGAGGCTGGCCGAAACCAATGTAGCAGGCTGCTAAATTCTGTTCAGCAGGAGTGACCGCTATGAGCATCAGCTCTGTGCAAAGTGGTCCGTTAGGTGCAGTTGCAGCATTCAAAGTGTTGCTGGACTTAGAGAAGAGGCAGATCTCTAAATGTCCTGTAAAATAAGGAAGAATGAAATATGTTACAGGACAAAAGAACCAAGAAAGTCATATGAGAATTCAGAGGAGGCAGTGATTGATACCAAACAGGGGTTAGGGGTAAGGTTGCCAGCTTTAGCAAAACAAATACTGTGTGAGACATACTTGTACTAAAACATTATTTGTTATTTATCTGAAACTCAAATTTAACGGGACATCTTGTATTTTATTTGGCCACACTATTAGGAGAAACTGCTGACAAGCCATATAACTTAATTATTTCCAAATGGAAGGATGTATAGGGCGTAGATAGGTGAGGAAAGACATTTACTATAAGACAACAGAATAAACACATGAAAGTAAGGACGATACTAGATGTGATCATACAATACGGTGCATGTTTAAATAAAAAAAAGTATTACACTAAAAGACACATTGCCATTAATCCCCCTCAAAATACTCCCCCTCTCTTCGAACACACTTATCCTATTATTCTTGCCACTTTCTGAAGCAGTTCTGAAAGTCCTCTTTCCTGAGTGTGTTTAGTTGCGCTGTCATGGCTACCTCAATGTGCTGAATCATTTTGACTCTGGGAAAGATCCAGAAGTTGCTCTGTTGACATATCTGGTGAAAAAGGTGGATGAGGACACACTGTAATGTTTTTATTTGACAGAAATTGCCATACCAGAAGCCAGGTGTGACACGGAGCCTTGTCATGAGGAAGATGATTTACTCACACTTTAAAACACACCTTCTCTCAGTCATAGCTCACACCTGACTGACTGCACAAAATATGTTGAAATTTCTCACACATTGTTACTAAGGTCCAACGTACCACTTCCCATATTGAAGATCCGATCCCTGCCTTTCCATTGGATGGCACTCGGCAGCAACATTAACCATATTTTATGATCACAACAGAAAGTCTCCATGTCACACATCGCTTCTGGTATGGCAAATTCTGTCAAATAAAAATATACTAAAATGCTATAGAGAGAGCCAAATAGTAGGACTTCTGTAGAAGGAGGACCTAAGTTATTATTAAAAAAGAATGGAACCTTGAAGAAAGCTGGAAGTGACTTCAGATTAAACACATTTTTTATTAATTTAGGTTAAATAAATGAACAAGCAATCAAAAACACCTTGAACACCTTGAGAAGAAAAGACCTGTCTAAAAGGAATGGGAAATTAGTTCTTTCTAGGAAAACTAGTTAATGCTTAGATATGAGTCACAGACACAAGAGTAGGAAAAGCAAGACTGTAGGCAATTGAAATATTCAGAAACTATGATGCACCTTACAAATCCCCAAAGAGCAGGAAGTGACACAATTCAAGAGAATCACAATGTGTGAGTCAGGGGACATCTATCTCATCAAGGAAGAACAAATGGAAAATCTTTCTTATTTTCTCAGCCAAATATGAACAAAATGCGGGAATCTGTCAGCACAGGGGAAGGAGGTGCTTTGCTAGCTACTATGCCTATCTCTGTAACTCAGATAAATGGTTTTGAATTAATCAGACTGCAGAAAAAAAATCCTAAAATGAGATAAAATAGTCCCAGAAATGTAATGTGGGTTGTGGGAAAAGACAGGAACGTGCTATCCCAATAATGTTCCATAACACTAATTACTCAATAGAAACTGTATAAGGATATTGGTACTACCTTCTTCCTTTTCCTCCTTTGATGCACAAAAGTAATTTTAACTTCATGATGTATTTGCTTTCTAAATAGAAGAGAAATAAAGAGAAGTAAAACCTGACTCCAACCTCTTTGAAATACACTATTTCAAATATTTTTAAACTTCTTAAACTATAATTTTGAAAGTGGAGAAAGGCACATTTTATACTATTTTCTGTATTTTCAAAAACTGCTTTTCCAAATAACAAAAGAAAAGACAAGTAGCACTGCATTGGTGTGACTATATAGTCTATATAGGTCATTATTTATATTTATAGATTGTTTTTAAACCTACACCCAAATTTCTTGGTTTTGCTTTATGCCCAGTAGAAAACTGAGATATATATATTGCATATAATGAATCTTAAATCTAAAGAACACATGATACTTTGACTAGAGTGATCTAGTTAGCTTTATGATACTTATATCCATATCTTAAAATCTCCTTTTAGCATAATAATTAAAAAATGGTATTTATTATTGCTAAATAAACATACTAAAGACAATCATTCCTCAAGGACCATCCAATCAGACTTTTAACTCCTTGGTATAGTTTTAATGTTTGATTAAGAAACAAAGGTTTGGGAAGATTGGGATTTTGTATAAACTCAACTAATTGCCACTATTTCCAAAACAACCCTTTGTACAATTAGATGTAAAGCCTGGTTGCCTCCACACATTACTTTCAACCGATGTAGTAAATCTAACAAGCTCAGCGACCAAAAGTAACCTCACAGGGTGACCTCAACATTAATTCCTAACTGGACAGGGCATGGTGGGTAGTCACATAAATACAATACTTAGGAATAAATTAACCAAGGATGTGAAAGATCTGTCCATGGAAAACTATAAAACATTGATGAGAGAAATTGAAGAAGATACAAATAAATGGAAAGGTACCCTTTGTTCATGGACTGGAAGAATTGATACTGTTTAAATGTCCATAGTACCTAAAGCAACCTACAGATTCAGACTATCTCTATCAAGATTTCAATGGCGTTTTAACAGAAATAGAAAAAAACAATTGTAAAATTCATATGGAACCATAAAAGACAGAAAATAGCCAAAGCAATCTTGAACACACACACGCACACACACAGAACCGCACAAACGTGTGTGTGTGATTTCAATATATACCACACAACTACAGTAATCAAAACAGCATGAAACTGCCATAAAACAAAACAACACAAAACAAAACAAACAAACAAAAAACCAGTCATATAGACCAATGGAACAGAACAAGGATCCCAGAAATAAATCTATGCATTCGTGATCAATTGATCTTTGAGAAAATTGCCAAGAACACTCATGGGGAACAGACAAAAAAGGGGATATGTCGTATAAATGGTGTTGGCAAAACTGATTTTTCACATTCAGAAAAAATGCAATTGGTCTTTTATCTCGCGCCATATACAAAAATCAACCCATCAGCCCCACTTCTGGGTGTTTATCCAAAGGAAATTAACAGGATCTTGAGATATCTCTACCCAATGTCCATTGCAGCATTATTCATAGTAGTCAAGACGTGGAAACAACCTCAGAGTCCATCAGTGGATGAATGAATAAATAAGTTGTGATACATATATATAAAATGGAACATTATATATAATATTATATATATGTGTATATATATATAATGGAATATTATTCATCCATGAGAAAGACATCCTGACATTTGTGACAACATGGATGAACGTGGAGGACATTACTCGTATACTAAGTAAAATGAGTGAGACAGAGAAAGACAAATACTGCATAGTATCACTTAGAGGTGGAATCTTAAGAAAATGTCAAACTCCTAGAAAGAGAAAGAAGAAAAGTGGTTGCCAGGGGCTGGGAATGGGGGAATAGGGAGAGGTTGACAAAAGTGTACAAATTTTCAGTTACAAGGTGAATAAGTTCTGAGCATCTAGCGTATAACATGGTGACTATTGTTGATAACAGTGTACTGTATAATTGAAATTTGCTAACAAACTAGAATTTAAATTTTCTCATAAAGATATTTATATATATACACATATGTATAAATATGTGAGGTGGCGGATGTGTTACTTAGATGGGAGGAATCCTTTCATGATTTATATTTGTGTATGAATCATCATGATGTACACTTTAAAATAGCCATATGCACAAATTTAAATAGTAGCCATTTTTTAACAAAGTAAAGATAAATAGCTGAAATTAATATAACCTTTTATATAACCTAGTATATCCAAAATATTATTGCTTCAACCTGCAATCAATATAAAAACATTAATAATATATTTTGCATTTTTTTATACTGAGTCTTCAAATCCAATATGTAGTTTACACTTAACAACACGCTTCACCTAGGACGCAACCCATTTAAAGTGTTCAGCAGTTATATGGGGCTGTCCTATTGAGCAGCACAAGTCCAAGCTATCAGCCTGAGCGAGTCAGGAGTTGTTTCTGCATTCTTCAGGAGAGATTTGAGCAAGAGTCCCTCACCTTTCTATTTCTGATGCCTTGCAGTAAGATCAGTGTCTACACTAGATTATAGATGTTTCCTTTGAACACTGATGGTGTTTTTCTCAACAACTGGTGCCCTGGGTTTTTAAAAATTATCCAGCCATCAGGACTTTATAGATTTAGATTCAATGGCTAATTGTTCTGCAATACCATTTCTTGTTCTGTGTTGAATATTTAAACTTAAGATTGTTTGATATTGAGATCGTGTTCCTGTATTTTAATTTGGGGAAAGGAAAAGGAAAAGTCTACAAAAGTCAACTAAGATATTCTCACTGTAAATATTTATTCTCTTAAAACAGCTTTTAAAGTACAAACTGGACATTAAAATTATGAAACATTACTGAAGTCAAGCAGGAAGTTTATATGTTTCTAAGTTACATGACTCACTGAAATCATAAATGTTTCATGGGCATGTAGAAAACCATGACTTCACGTCATTTCAAAAACAGAACCCAGAATACTTTTCTACAGCATTTTAAAAGGTATGTTTCTTCACTTTCCCTGTGGAAGGAAATTTGTTAGGTGTTCTGGCATAGAATTACTCCTGGTCCTTTGCAGAAGGTGAAAGAATTCATAAGACTCAGAAAAGTAGGAGAACAAGGAAAGGTTTTATTGAAGGTCAGGCAGAGACAGAATGCCCAGGACAGTGTCTAAAGAAGACGGCTGCCGCAGGTTTCTGTTGGAAAGAGAAATACTCGCAATAAGGAGTCTGCCAGGGCAGAGTCTGATGGGGACAGCTGCACCTCACTTTAGGTAAGCTTTCTCTTGTAGGAAAGGGGGAGTCGATCAGGCAGGTCCGAGGGCTGACATCACTTTCTGGGGTTTGGTCTGTTTGAAGAGGATGTGATCTCTGGGCTCCAGACTCAGACTGGGCCACCATGGCCTGGGACTTTATGCATCACCAGTAAAAACTGCAAGGGCGTTGCAAATTGGATTCCAGTGTCTGGGTGCCCAGGAATTATGAGTGAAAAGTGATTAGTGAAGTTGCTCTTCATCCTAAATAGCCTACAAAAGAGCCAAGAGTTCTTTAATCACTGCTATAACAGACAAAGTAATTATTTGTCTACTTGGCCAGAAGGAAATGTGAGGTTTCTTTTGAAGGATTGGGATATACACCTCAGAACTGGAGAAATGACTGTGCTTTTTTTTTTTTTTTTGAGTTCTTTGAACATTAAAAGTATGAACCAGGGCGCATTTTGACTTGAACCTTCAAAACCAATATATCCCCATGGCCATTCTCCTTTGTGGCCCATGACTGGCATTTTCACATTTTATCATATAAATAAGCAAAAATCTTCCATCTTGAAAACACTCACTTAATCCTGTATTCCACCAATGACTGCCCCTGTACTCTGCCTACACTTTCAGTCAATGGACAAATTTCAAACCTTAGCTTATTTGTCTTCTTGGCAACATTTGCCCCTGTTAATCTCCCCCTTCTTGAAATCCTTTTATTCTTTGGATTCTTTAACAACTCTTCCCCTGGTTCTCTTCTGCCCCATCTTCCCCAGTTTCAAACACACCTACTTAACCACCAAATGCTTGCTATTCTTCAAATAAAATCTGGCAGCCTGTAGCTAGGAAAGAGAGGAAGTAAGATCATGGGGACTACGGATTATTTAATAAATGTGCTTCTGTAATTTAGCATTTGAAATGTGGCTAATGCAACTGAGGAAGTGCATTGCTAAGTTTAATTTAGTTTAAATTAATTGTAAATGGCTGCCATACTGACCATGTAGTACAGTCTTGTTGCACAAAGTGTGACTCACTTTGTGATGAGCAGCTTATAAATTACCTGGTTGCCAGTTAGAAATGCAGAGTCTTGGGCCCCTCACCAGACCTACTGCATTGGAATCTGCATTTTAACAGATCTCCAGGGAATTCATAACCACAATAACACTTGAGAAACATTGCGCTAGAAGGTGACTTTTTAAGGCACTGTGGTGACAAACACACAGCTTCCGGATATTCTGATACCCTGAAGAAGATACTTTGTGTCCTCCTTGACACATTATCAGATACACTGTCAACCATATCTTGACTGAAGTGCCTCTGGATATCGAAGTACTGAGATAGTTATCATTTTAGAAAGCAGTTGAGTTTAATCGATTTATTTGAATTACATCTCATGTTTTGAGCCTAGCAAGTGTCATGTGTTAGTAAAACCACCAGTTCCTTTCTTATGTTTTGGAGAAAAATAATCTTCCTTTCATAAAAGAACAGAATAAAGCAGAGGGAAAAAAATAAACCACATTATACAGTAAAGAGGTAACCTGCTTTTTCTATACTGAAATCAGATTGGCACCCTAAGGCACAAGAGATGGCTCACTCAAAGCATTTAGAGATCTGAATTCAAGAAGATTATAGGAAATGTTTATGCTGATCACAATGTTTCCTCATTGATTGATTGAATATCTCCATGCTCTGGGATGCTTCCAAACTGTTAAGAGACACAGTCACCTAAAAAGGGGAGAAAACTCTTGGAATATGGTGAAGACATCATTGTAGTGGCCTGGGAGATGGCCTCCCTCAGGTGGCAGAGCAGGTCAAGAAAGGCAGGACAGGGGTGGCTGGTTGGCTCAGTTGGTTAGAGTGCAGTGCTCATAACACCCAGGTCACAGGTTCGATTCCCACCTGGGCCAGTGAGCTACACTCTCCACAACTAGATTGAAAGCAACGACTTGACTTAGAGTTGTGGGTCCCGGAAAAACACACTGTTCCCCAATATCCCCCCCCCCAAAAGGCAGGGCATATGTGTGCCCTCAGTTCTTTCTCCTGTAAAATGATGTATTTGTATCCAATAGAGCATCTTTTAGATCAATTCTAGCTTTTACATTCAACACTGGTCCCAGAAAACTTGTAAAAATGAAGTTAAAATGATTAAATAATTATCTTCAAAAGAAGGATCATTCCCAGACACTAATAAAAAAATCATGTACAGTCATTCAACAAACATTGAATTCATTCAACATGTATATCCCAGGCACTGTTCTGGGCACTGGGAAGTAACCATAAACAATACAGTTAAGTTCTGGTGAAATACTTATTTAGAAAGTGGTAAATAAATGAGCAACGGCTAATTCTCAAACCTGTTTACACTATCAAATCATTGACCAAGAGTTTGAAACGTCAGACAGGGTGCCCTGCTTAATCTAAAATTCCCAAAGTTAAGTGTATTGAGATACTGGAGGCAGTACATCTCAGTAGACAAGAAGGCAGACAAAAAAACCTGTGATGAACAATGAAGCAATAAAAATATCTGGTGGAAAAATTATATGCCAGGAATTCAAACCAGGCAAGGAGATGGTCTCTGAGCAGTTGCCTGCCACTGTGGCAGTCAGGGAGGTCTCCCTCAAGGAGTGACCTCAGCACTGAGAAGCGAATGAGAAGAGGCAGCTGACACGTGGCAGTGAGATAAGAACTGCAGGCAAAGAGACCCACAGATGCAAAAGGCACCACACACAAACACCAGTATGGCCTTGCAGAGCAAAAAGAGAACCCAGAGGGATGGAGCGTGGCGTGGTGTGAACCAAAGCTAAGTGTGTTAACGGAAGGCTTTGTGGGCAGCAAAAAACCCTCTCTGCCTTCCTGAAAGTTGTTTTTTCTTGATATCTAATCTCAATTTCTCTTGCTTTACTTAAAATCATGTATCGTTTTATCAGCTGTAGAGAACACATTGACAGGGATGAAGTATACATTTATATATGTGAAGACTAACACCTATGGACTCAAGCACCAACTGTGCTTTCATTGTTTGAGACTGTATCAACACTAGAAAATAAATGCCAGAGAATATTTATTTTTTTAAAGAAATATGGGTTTCTTGCAACATGCTTGTGTGATGCTCTTTAGTTTACTTGACACCTAAGATGGTCAGCAATGCTGCCTCAGGTCACCTTCTAGGGGGAGGAGAGAGAGGGACAAGTGGTATTCCTGGGCTTCCAACTCCTCTATCTCCTGTGAAATGGAGGGGAGGCATGGGATGCTCTGTCTGGACTTTTCTGGCTTCAAATCTCATGTGTTCATAGAAGAAAGTTATGCTGTACCTGGAAGAAAGTGAGACAGAGTGAGACATGCACATAAACACGAGAGAGAGAGAGAGAGAGAGAGAGAGAGAGAGAGAGAGAGAGAGAGAGAGAGATGAAAGGAGGGGCTGCAAATGCAGGTGCTCAGGGTGAAGGTTCCAGGTGCCGCCTGCAGTATCTATGCATAGGTGGGCTCCGCCTCTGGACACTTTACATCAAATAGGGCATGGAATCTAGCATCAAGATCTTGGTGAATAACTCATGAGTGTAAACAGGTTTGAGAATTAGCAGTTGCAGATTTTGTTACCACTTTCCTAAGGATATTTCATAGTAGCAATTTAACAGTGCTAGACTGACAAGCGACTTGCACCCCATTTTTTCAGGAGCTGAGATTGCCCACCACTGGCCACCTTGAGTGGCATCTCCCATGGAAGGGGAGAAGTGGGCAGAATGAAGGGAGAGGCTGAAATCTGCATCTGCTTTGGACCTGCTCCTGTGGAGGACAGATTGACTTCATCTTCTGAAAACTTTTAGGCTAATCACCAACATTAATGCCTTATTCTAACAGGTGTGTGTTTGTGTGTTTGTTTTGGAGGGGGGAGGTTTGCCTGTAACTGCTGAAGGCATACTGGTCTCCTGCATTTTTATGTGTCCTAAACACTTCCTTAAAATTATGTTTTGAGTTCTTAGCACAGCTGAAGATGCCAATAAAGTTAAGACAGGAAGGGAAAAGGTTAATGTAAGAAAATGAAAGACTGGAGAAAAATGAAATGGACCCTCTTGTTGAAGTCACATCACCAGAGGGATAAGCTTTCAAAGGTACCATGTCCCCACATGACATTTAATAAAAGAAGGGAGTCTTTGGAAATTGAAAGGCAGGGATATGCTATTTTGAGCTTACTGCTGAGAAAATGAAAGCCTCACAGGAAGTACCTCTCTAGGTCATTCTTATCCTGAATGTGAAACATTTGGGGTAAAACATACAAGTATGATAAAAAACAACATTTGAAAAAAACTGTAAGCTTTTCACATTAATAAAAACTCCTGAAGATAATTCAATTATAGTGAAAATGAAAGTCTTGACTTATAAGAATAATTTTGAATCTGTTTAACCACTAGCTCTAAAAATAAACATCCGTTCATGGCTCACCCAGGTTATCTGGGTCCTCCATCTTGACTGCTTAATTTCAGAAGCCTTCAGTCTAAAGCTTTAGCTATTCCCCAGTTCGTCATTTATCCCATGCTCTCTCCTGAC
Organism: Rhinolophus hipposideros; assembly: GCF_964194185.1. NCBI lineage: Eukaryota > Metazoa > Chordata > Mammalia > Chiroptera > Rhinolophidae > Rhinolophus > Rhinolophus hipposideros. Next base: position 51,630,475 of record NC_138064.1, read on the forward strand.
TGTTGTTCTTAGTGGATCCTGATTCCAGCAAACTGCTCTTCTTGCCTGCCCTGGTGAAAACCACCAGCAAATGGCCAGACAGCCTGGAGTCCTCTACCAGAAGCAAATCATAAGAGGGAAAAACCAAGTAAGTAGTTTGGATAGTAATTTGCTTCCGCGTAGATAACAGATGTAGAAATTTCAGTACTTGGTTTTAATGAGCCAAGAAATACTGAAAAATTACATGCTGTTGAAGAATAATGTTGGGTGGTAACGGTCATAATGGTAAGGGCCTGAGGGAAAAGAAAAGTGATGATTCACCTCCTCCCTTTCCTATGAATTTATCACTGTGCATTTAAATATTTGTAGGACAATTCTGGGAAGTAACTAAAAAAGAATGGGATCTTGGGTTTATCAAGGATTTTGTATGTTATAAAGAGGGAAGTGGTGTTGACAGTTTGATGACCTAGTTTATGTCGGGGACTCTGTTAAGTTCTTTATAGACACAATCTAACTTATTTCTCACAACAGTCTTGCAAAATAGATCTTCTTATTTCCATATTTACAGTTGGAGAGACAACTTCACAGTTACGTATTCATCTCATGATTAGCCAGATAGTAAGTGGCACTGCAACCTATTTCCAAATGTCATATAGTCTTAGAGATATGTCCATTCAAATTGTGGATTTGATCAATAATTTAGGTTCCTAAGGCTTTAAAATAATTTTAAACTTAAATCTTGTCTGCTCAGGCTTGAGGACTGCCAAAATTTAAAAACTATGTTAGTATTGTTATTTGTTGTTCATAAGTCATATAAAACTATTCTATTTTACACGGAAAGCATAGAAGCCTTATACATTTTTCATATGTATTTTGTTAAAATGCCTATTTCAGTACATAAAATTTAGGTTTTTATACAAGTTGTAATTATGTTTTTAAGTCATAATAAAATCTTACTTGAGGGTATTAAACATGCCAGTTCCAATATAATTTTTCACAAAAAATCTTTAGTTATTCTAAGAGGATTCTGTAGTTGCATAAGAAAAATTCTAAAATATTTAGACATTAGCTGGGGAATAACTTCTCCCTCAGATACAAAGCTCAAACTGCTTCTGTGCTTCTGGCCAGGTGGGCAGAAAATACATGAGGAAAATGGACATACATCCTTTCAGAGAGGAAAGTCTGACCTGTTGTCTACTGAGACAACTCTCTAATCAAAGGTCTGAAAAAGTTTTCTTTTTATTTTATTTTCAGATACTTATTGATGCAACAACAATTTTATGGAACATAACTGTGTATCTGCCCCTATGTAGAGTGAAGAAAAAGAGGTAAATAATGTCCTTTTGTCTGGTTGTGTCACCTTAAGAATCATAACTTTTCTATGGCTTTTTTTTTTCAGTTATAAAGCTCTCTCAAACACACAAGCTCATTTAATTTTCCAGTAACCCATTAAAGTAGGCAGTGTGAGCGTTCCCATTTCCCAGCTAGAGCTCCAGCACACCCCAAAGAGACCAAACGGTAAAGTTGGCACTTACTTGCAGGACAGTCGGTTGCCAGTGCTCTTTCTGCCACACAGTCACTGCCCCCTGTGCATCCACACCTGAAAAACTTCAGTAAAAACTAAATAGAACCTACCCTCAAACCCACACTCTTCACCAAAATGGAGCACATCGGTCTAGGAAAAGATTCAAGGTTATGAAGAAGAAAAGAACGTAGGCAATAGTATATGTACGAGTATATTAGATACTGCTCCTTGTTTCAAAACTGTTCACAGAAAATATTTTAAAATGTTGTGTTATACGTCTTTTTACAATAATTACACAGGATTTATGCAGTCTTCTCTAAATTCTCTCAAATTGGATTTCCTTAAAATGGGAAGGACAACTTTTATAGGTCTGACATGCAGGTGCAGTCTGTGGATATATACTAACTCTGCCTTTATTTAAAATTTTGTTCATGGTGAATTTTTTTCATTAATTCTAATTTTAAAAATATTGCCTTAAAATATTATTTATTTTGATTACTGAGTTTTGGGGTCTTCCTTAAATTTCATGCTAGAGGCTAATACGTCTCAGGCGGATCCCAGAGTTGTTACTTGAACTTGGACATATTTGCTAATAGAATGCCTGAGTGTGCAGTTACAAATTTTATATTCAAACTCATTTTTGTGGTTTTGTTTTACTCAACTCTGTCTCTTTAATATATCTGAGTAAGCAAGTGGAGTCTCTGACAATATTTATTGGATATACAATTTTAGGTTTGCAAATAATTGGCGAGGACTGCAAAACTCAATGCTGTTAATGTGCAGTTGCTGTAAATTTCAATATATTCATTATAATTTTGTAAAACGTTTGATTTAAGGATTTATGGTCTTCTAAGCATTTTGTGGTGAGACATGGAGCTGATTAATAAAACCACTCTGCCAAACGCCTCAAACACAGACGTCGGCCACTGCAACGCACACTGCCGGATGGTTCTGATAACAGTCTATGGCGTGGTTTTGCTTGGAGGCATTACTGGAACAGCATGGATGTCGTGTTTGATGTTCAAAAGGAATAATCAGTCAATGATTGCCACGATTGTTCTCAATATCATGGTGCTACACACAATCCTTCTGTTCAGTCTTCCGTTTCGCCTTAGCTACTATGTCTTAAACGTCTGGGAGTTTGGACCCTTTACCTGCCGATTGGTTAGCAGCATAATATACTTTCATATGTACTTCACCTTTGTTTTCTATGTGGCCATTGTCATACTGCGATTGCTCCTCTATTTTAAGAAACTCCAAATGCAAAAGCTACAAAAGTGCCACGTGGTGGTTTTTAGCATTATTATTTGGACAGTGGGTGGCCTCATTTTTTTGCCTTTTTTTTTTTTGCAATATGGCATAGATCCAAGTTATTTAGAACAAGCCCAATGCTTTGAGTTCTACAAAGATTTAAACCACGGGAAATTCATTATCTTGAACTATTCTATTATTGTCATTATGATCACAACGGTCATGACTCTCTTTCTGATACAGATGGGTGTCATTGTCCAACTGATAAAGGCTCTTTGGCCTGACATGTGGTCCCATCAAGAATATAGGGCTCAAATCAAGAGCTTCTTCTTCCTCCTAGTAATAGTTGTCTGTTTCATACCGCACCATGCATTCCGGGTCCACTTTATTCAAAATTATTCAGAGATAGAAAATTCTGAGTTAGTTCTTTATAATGAAATTTTTGTTGCTTTAACTACTGTCTGTTGTCTGGATATGCTGTGTTTTATAGGTGGAGTTATCCATTAAATACTCTTATGTCACTTGCTTTATAATTTTTCCATTATTATGACAAAATAGTGACAATTGAATGGGTTCTACAATGATTTTAAAATTTCTCAAATTCTCTGCTCTTAATTATCACCAAAATTATTTATCCATGAAAAACGTACCGTGTTTCCCCAAAAATAAGACCTAGCCGGACAATCAACTCTAATACATCTTTTGGAGCAAAAATTATATAAGACCCAGTCTTATATTAAAATAAGACCGGGTATAATATAATATAATACTGTGTATAATATAATATAATACAATTTAATATAAGACTGGGTCTAATATAATAAAATACCTGGACTTATATAATATAAGACCAGGTCTTATATTAATTTTTGCTCCAAAAGATGCATTGGAGCTGATGGTCTGGCTAGGTCTTATTTTCGGGGAAACACGGTATGAGGATTTATTGTTCCCCTCTTCTCAGAGAACCATTATCTTCTCCATTAACTATATAATATAGTTCTAATATAGGGAAGGGGCATGAGGACTAGTTTTACAAAAGAAGGAACTACCGCGTTTCCCTCAAAATAAGACCTAGCCGGACAATTGGCTCTAATGCATCTTTTGGAGCAAAAATTAATATAATACCTGGTCTTACTTTACTATAATATAAGATCTAGCCTATAATATAATATAATATAATACAATACAATATAATATAATACCGGGTCTTACATAATATAATATGATATGATATAATATAGTATAATATAATATAATACTGGGTCTTATATTAATTTTTGCTCCAAAAGACACACTAGAGCTGATTGTTTGGCTAGGTCTTATTTTCGGGGAAACAAGGTAGAAGGTTGGATTCCAAGCCTGCGATGTGCCACCAGACACAGAACTCAGGCAGAGTTAATGAATCACACAGAACAGACCATGTGAGTCCTGTAGAGCAAAGAGATGCCATTGCAACGGCCATTCCTGTAATTAAAACTATTACAATCTAATCACAGGCTATACTTTACAAAAGTTAAAGATAAACTTGCCCCTATTCTTCTTATATCTTACAGAAGTTAAAGATAAACTTACTATTGTTCTTTCTTCTTCCTTTCCCCCATACCAAGAAAATTTTCATAGAAACCAGAAAACACATATAAAGCCTAGCCTGGGGGATGGAGGGGGTCTCTCTTCCACTAGCGATTGGAGACTGCGACTCTGTCCTTGGGTGGCCTTTTCTCCCTTATTCTCTGCTAAATAAACTTACTTTCACTTTAAACTCTGTATCAGTTCATGTTTGAATTTTTTCCTATGTGAAGCCAAGAACCTTCTTGGCCCAGGGCTTAAGTCTCTTTCACCTCAACAGCATCAGTTCAATTTCCTTAGCTCTATATAAGTTGACCCCAAATATCACTTCCAGACTTAACCTCTATCTCTCTTTTCATGCAATAATTACTTCTGCTAATCACAGCTACTAGCTTTCCTTATACACCATCCAGGTTGTTCATTTTGCATTTACTCTCACTGAGCTTTAATCGTAGAAGGTTCTTTCCCTCCATCTCCAAACAATCTATTCTTTGAAGTCCAGAGAACCTCAAGATGGGGGATCTATAGAAGCCTTAACTTATTCAACTCATGCTTAACTTGAGATAGCTGCCTCTTGAAAATGACGATATCTAGAAAAATCTATAGCTGCTGGCTGTGGTATTTGAAGGAAAGGAGTAGTTCAGATAGTCAAGAGACTTAGAGGAAACTCTTTAGGATTGAAGGGGCATTGATGTGGTTTGATTCTTATGAAGACATTGCAGGTACTCAGAAAGCTGAGACTGCCTCCTAGATCTACCTGCCCAGACATGGATCCATTAGCAAGAAAATACATTTTAAAAGGTGAAAGACATCTGGATGTAGTCTAATCATGCTGGAAGATTTATTAGAGCCCAAAACTTTGAGACTGTGGACTGCTCTTAAGATTGTTCAAGGCACCATGCAGTGTTACACGACTCAAATCAACACTGTATCAGTTAAACTAAATAAAAACAACCAAGGAAACCAACGTGGATGCCACTTATCTGATATAGAAGTTGACACGCTCTTATGCTTTGCTTCTAATAATGCTACCTTCGAGACTAAATTCAATGAATCAAATAATGATGCCGTTACTGGTTAGCAAGGCAACATAGTTTATACACAGTTTTGGAGACATCTGGAGATCTTGGATTCAAAACTGTTTCATAACTATAGAATCTTGGGTGAGCTACGTATATTCTGTGAGCCTGTTTTCTATGTTACAGGGTTTTGGCAAAGCTGAAAGGAGCTAACAACATGTGTTAAGTAGTGGCATAGTGGCTGGCATGGTATTCAGAATAAGATTACAGTTTGCCCTTGAGCAATACAGGTTTGAACTGTGAGGTTCCACTTACAGGTAGATGTTTTTCAATAAATATGTACAGTACTGTATATGTGTTTTCTCTTTTGTATGATTTTCTTAATAACATTTTCTTTTATCTAGGTTATTTTATTGTAAGAATACAGTATATAATACAAATAACATACAAATATGTGTTATCAACTGTTTATGTCATTGGTAAGGCTTTTGGTCAAAAGTAAGTTATTAGTAGTTAAGTTTGTGGGAAGTCAAAAGTCATATGTGGATTTTTGACTATATGGGGAATCAGCACTCCTAACATTCATGTTGTTCAAGGGTCAACTGTACTACTTTTCCTAATTCAGAGACACTTTTGTGCAAGAAAATTTTAATATAGGTCCAAATGTTGATCTATATACCAGGTGTGATAAAAAAAATATGGTGAATGTTTAAATAAAAAAATATTTATACAGTCAAAGACAGATTGCCATCAATCCCCCTCAAAATACTACTTCCTCTCACTTTTAACACACTTATCATTTTTGCCACTTTCTGAAGCAGTCCTGGAAGTCCTCTTTCGTGAGTGTCTTTAATTGTGCTGTCGTGGCTGCCTCCATGTCCTGAATCATTTTGACTTTGGGGAAGAGCCAGAAGTTGCATGGTGCCAGATCTGGTGAATAAGGTGGATGAGGACACACCGTAATGTTCTTATTGGACAGAAATTGCCCCACCAGAAGTGATGTGTGACATGAAACCTTTCTGTTGTGATCACATAATATGGTGAATGCTGCTGCCGAGGGCCATCCAATGGAAAGGCTGGGATCTTCAATACGGGAAGCTGTGCATCGAACCTTAGTAATATGTGTGACAAGTTTCAACTTGTTTGGTACAGTCAGTCATGTGTGAGCTATGGTTAGGAAAAGGTGTGTTTTAAAATGTGCAGTAAATCATCCTCCATCATGACAATGCTCCATGTCACACATCGCTTCTGGTATACGGCAATTTCTTTTGTCAAATAAAAAATATTAGGTGTTTCCTCATCCACCTTATTCACTGGATCTGGCACTGTGCAACTTCTGCCTTTTCCCCAAAGTCAAAATGATTCTGGACAGCACAACTGACACTCATGAAACTGGACTTCCAGAACTGCTTCAAGAAGTGGCAAGAATAATGGAAGAAATGTGTTCAAAGTGAGGGGGAGCATTTTGAGGGGGATTAATGGCAATATGTCTTTTATTGTAATAATTTTTTTAAATTTAAACATTCACTGTATTGTTTGATCACAACTTGTAGAAATATATTTTAGAGGATTAGATGCAATTGGTCCCTGTTGATCTCATGCTTCATGTTTCTATTAAATCAAGAAATAGATGCGTATTCCTATTTTTGCCTATAAGAACTGTCATTATGATTATTATTAATTATACTTTAAAATACAATAGTAGAACCATTATATAATCTCACTGTCACAGAAAGAGATAAGTAGCAGTATACTTAAATTAGATGTAATCACTTTTTTAGGGGATAAAGGGAAACAGAGTTTCCTACCCTAAAATATTGCTCATTGAGACATTGGTTATTTTAGGCTGGTTAATTTCAGAAAACAGCAGATATGACAGAAGCTCTGAAAACCAAGTAGAAATTACCCTTTTTAAGGATATTTACATTTGTAAAGGAAATCTCCATTTGTGTCTCCCTCACTGTACCAGGCCTGCCTTCACTATCAAGGGAGAAGGTACAGACTTAAGTCTGCATAACAATGTTACCCGTTTACTGTGCTTTTCTTGGTAACCTCCCATAATTGACTCTCCACTCCCAAGATCTTTTTTTGTTTTTACCTGAAAGTGATATTTAAGGTGATGGCTTCTGCAATTTTGACAAGTTACTCCATTTTCCTGGGTCTCTCCCATGTGTACAGGAGGTATACATGTTATTAAACTTTAATTTGTTTTTCATCTGCTAATCTGTCTCATGTTAATTTGATTATTAGTCCAGCCAGAAAAACACAGAAAGGTGGGAAGAAGATCATTTTTCCACCCTGACAGTTTGGGCAGGTCAGCTAGGAGAACTCAATGGCTGGGACTGTGCTTGCTCCCTAGAAACTGCTGCAGTGGAGAAATCTGACATCTAACAAAAAGCTGGCAAGAGGTAAGCATTCTTACCCTGTCAGCCTCCCTGATCTCTGTCCGCGGATTTCAGTGGAAGTTAGAAGCGGTGTCCTAAATTTAGATTGGCAGGAGAAAATATTTGTGAAGCTAGTGACTCAGAGTTTTTTGATTCTTTCCTCCCAGAGATGGTTGCTGTTTTTCTTTGTCTATGTCATTTGTCTTTGTCTTGTCTTATGTTTTGAGAACTTGGTTTTGACCTTCTCTTTGGTCTCTGCCATCAGAAAGGTGCACGTATTGGCATACATTTGGCAGCCAATCGAATAAACTGGGGATTCCAGGCTGATGTATCCAGTTGGACAAATGCACTGGAATACTTGGATAGTGCAACTGGGAAGCTGTAGCTAGTTGACCGGCATCCTTTCACCTTATGGTCTCAGGGGAATTGGTCATCAGGGATCCCAATCCACAAAGGACATTTGTTGTTTCAGCCTTCATTGCTTTACTGCCTGTAGAAACAACATAGGCTTTTAATGTCTTAGACTACTTTGGGAGTGAACTTTTAGATCTTGTGAGGGTTTCATCTTTTGCACTCTCTTGTGGTCACTCTTGCTTATTTAGTTAAGCCATAAAAAAATTTATTGGTTTAAGTTGTTACTGGAGTAATGCTTGGTCCTTTTGCTGATTCAGTGAAGAATTACAGATCATCAAACATGAGTAAGAAAAGTTTGTTAGGATACATTCTAAGGGAAGAATGGGCTAAGTCAAGAGAGACAATGGCTCTGAAGGGGTTGGGGCGTGAGTTTATATTGTTGGCTCTGGGCCAGCTATGCATGTGACGTGCAGACTTGAGTTATTTGATTAACGTGTATAGGTTATATAACCCATTTCTTTCTGTGCATGCCTTTACCAGTAATGCACACAGAAAAACCTACTGGGGGCATTAAACCTGCAATGCTAATTTATTGTAACTGTATTATAATGAGGTTAAGGTTAGAACAACGGCAAGCTTTAACATTCTACTCAGGCGTCAAAAACCAGATGATTCTGGTTGGATTTTTACTTCCCTCTTATCAGCATGTTCTAACCACCAAAATAGTCCCCGGGGGTTGGACCTGGGTGGTCGCTGGGGAGTGGACCTGGGCGACACAAAATGCAGGTTACATTATGGCCCACTACCTTCTGCCTAACAGTTTCTGGGATAGGAGTGGATCTTATGCAGATATAAAAACTTCTTTCAAGTCATTGAACCAGGTATGCATATGGTCTGAAGTAAACAGAATCATAGAAAGTGATACACATAGTAAACAGAACCACTGAAACTGGTACGCATCGTAAATGTATAGTAAAGAGAGTCACTAAGGTTTGGAGGGAGGAAAGAGAAGCAAAGAAAATAAAAACTTTGAAAAAGTCCCAAGCTAAACTACACTGTTAAATTGAATTACCTGAGAAGCTTAAATCTCAAAATAGAAGATACAGTGTCACTGTTACAGAGTCACTCTAGACCCTACTGTCAATGAGCATACAATAAATCCTTTAAACTGGAAAAACTTTTAAACTAGAAAATTTTTAGAGCTCTCATTGTAAATAACTGTTTTATTAATAACTGTAGAAAGACCAAATTAAAAAGTGGTTCCAAAGAAATAAAATATCTAGCCTACTTTATTTGAGTAAATGAAACTACGTAAAAGAATTTACTAAAAAAAGATAATGTAGTTAGAAAAGTATATGAATCGATGATATCATTTAGGCAGCAAATAAATTATTTGAGAAATTTAAAACAGTTGTCTTAGTTTTTAAATTCTAATCTTTACAGAACTAAGGATGTGACTGCAAAAACAATTCAACGCTTACCAATCCTTTTACCATCCCCAAACTGCCCCTATGCATCCCAAAAGGCTTGTAAATATTGGCCTTAGGAAACCAACGTCCTTCTAGGAGGAGATTGTACCTCTTTCCCTCTGACTTCGAGATGCACCGTGTTTCCCAGAAAATAAGACCTAGATGGACAATCAGCTCTAATGCGTCTTTGGGAGCAAAAATTAATATAAGACCAAGTATTATATTATATTATATTTATTATATTATATTTATTATATTATATTTATTATATTATATTAGACTTGGTCTTATACTGTAGTAAAATAAGACCAGGTCTTATATTAATTTTTGCTCCAAAAGACTCATTAGAGCTGATTGTCCCACTAGGTTTTATTTTCGAGGAAACACGGTAAATACCTGGTCATGTCCAGTAACTATTATCTAGGCTGTCTTTTTAAAATGCAAATTTCGGGAATGTAATTCTTATCAAAAGAAAAACAGGGTGTCTTTGGGAAGAAGGTCATCTGAATGTATTCCACTTCTTTTATGAAAGCCATAATGTCTCTCTATCTGTTTGTATGTTCATGTGTGTATATGTGTTGTGGACATATGGTATTTTTCTACATATGGATGATATTAGTAATTTGTAAAATATCTTCATTTAATTGCTTTAAAAACAGACAAGCACTTATATTAATTAAGGATTGGGTATTCTGAAATTCTGAAAAATATAGAAACTAACCCAAATGTGTTTCAGGTTCATGTGATTTGGGGAAAATATTCAGAAATAGAGCTAGTTTAAGTTTTTTGGTTTAATTAAAACAGACATGTTTTTACAGTTGTCAGTATTAAAATATTTTTATTTTATTTGGTTTACAAAAATAAGTTCATGTTATACTGTCGGAAGCCATAGAAATCCCCAGGCCTTGCCTAGGCAGAACTTCCTGGTCACAAAACCAAAAGCCCGCGCGCGCCAAACCCAGAGCCCGCGCGCGCCAAACCCAGAGCCTGCCCATTTCCTTGTACCTCATATGGCATCGCCCTGTCCTAGCCTATCAGCCCGCGACAAGTACCTCGCCACCCTATGACATAGCATATCCCACCCCCATCTGACATAGCTATATATATAACCCGCCATCGTAATAAAATTTTGAGGCTTGATCAGATCCCTGTCTTGCCTCCATTCTTCGCGTCTCCTGTCTCCCCTTTTTTTTCATCCTCAACAGGTTTCTTCCCCTCGTCCCACGTTGCATTGTCCTGCCGGTCGGGACATTTTGGCGCCCAACGTGGGGCCCGAGGTACGAAGATTCTATGAGGACACCTACTCTGGAAACCGCCGCGGCCCCCCCCCCCTCCCTGAGCCTCCACGGGCTGGCTTCTTTCGAGCCCACGCAGTTTTCACTCGTGGGACAAGACTCGAGGGCCTCCCCGGCGCGAGTGTGGCTTGTTTCGAGCCCGTAAGGGACAAGACTCGACAGCCCCCTCGGCAGTAAAAAGGCTCGTTTGGAGTTCACGAGGTATTCACCCGTAAGAAAAGACTCCAAGTTTGCCCGACGTTGGAGTAGCCGCCCAGCGAAGGACGAGAGATTGGTGAGTAGGTGATTGACATGGGACAGGAGTTGAGTTCACATGAACTCTTCCTTAAGGGTATTAAGGAATCTCTCAAGATGCGGAGAGTTAAGGCTAGAAAAAAAGATTTACGTGAGTTTTTCAGTTTTGTCTCTGATATCTGCCCCTGGTTCCCCCAAGAAGGAACGATTGATCAAAAATATTGGAAGAGAGTTGGAGACTGTTTTAATGATTACTATCGGGTTTTTGGACCCAACAAGGTCCCTGTATCGGCATTCTCATATTGGAATCTGATTAATGATATCCTAAAAATACATTCCTCAGACCCAGATGTTAGAGAGATCTTACAGACAGGGGAAACAGTCCTAAAAGAGAGTTCCCGCCCCCCTTCTGTCTGCCAATCTGTTTCAATAGACATGCCAGAGGAACCTAAAAAACAAGCTGATAATCAGGAAGCCTCTGCCTTAGAGAATCACCCATTAAAAGACCCCCCTAAAATCTACCCTTCCCTTTTGGCCTTTAATAATCAGGACCAGCTCTCCCCAAGAGACCAGATAGATTTAGAGGAACAAGCTGCCCGCTATAATAAAAAAGAAGATCCCTGGGGCCTCGCCGCGCCAACCTTGCGCGCCCCTTCACAAAAAATACATACCCCTCCCCCTTATGTCCCCCCTCAGGAACTCCCAACATTCTATAACCCAGTCTTAAACCCAAACCCACCCCTATTCCCTCAAGACATCCTAGTTCAAAACACCCCATCCTTAACCGATCCCATTAGGCAGGCAAAAATATCTTTAACCCAAGAAATTTCTTCTCTTAGAGAGACACTCCAACAAAAACGCGAACATATGCAACTCCTAAAGGAGCTGCATGCCCTTGAAAAAGAACTTAAAACCTTAATGCCTAACCAAAACCCTGAAAAACCTCAAAAAGGCCCAATACTTAATAAAAAGACCCTAATGACCTTTCCAGTTACCCGCAGCCAAAACCGTGGCCCACCCTCTCAAGAGGATACAATGGAAGAGACTGACAATGAACCCCCCGACTCTCATAATCCCCCCTCGGCCGATGAGGCCTCTGACACAGAAGACCCAGAAGATAACACTCCCAACTCCAATGATCCCACTGGCCAAAAATATCACCGGCTAGGCATCAAACATATTAAAGATTTAAAAGGCGCAGTAAGCTCTTATGGCCCGACAGCGCCCTACACCTTGGCAATTCTTGAAGGTCTCAGTGACCGTTGGCTCACACCCAATGATTGGTTTAAATTAGCTCGTGCCACCCTTTCTGGGGGGGACCACGTCCTCTGGCACACAGAGTTTAAAGAAAACTGCCGAGAGATAGCACAGCGCAATAGTGAAAATAGAACAACAAGATCATGGACTCGGGATAAATTACTAGGAGAAAAACCCTATCATACCAATGAAATCCAGGCAACTTTTCCCCCGGGGCTGTTAGCTCAAATTCAGAACGCTGGTCTCAAGGCGTGGCGCCGCCTACCTCCAAGAGGCTCCGCTACCACCTCCCTGGCAAAGATTCGTCAGGGCCCCGAGGAGCCATATTGTGAGTTTATCAGCAGACTCACCGACGCCGCCGAACGGTTGGTCGGAGAAGGCGAGAACGACAGCGCCTTTGTTAAACATTTAGCCTATGAAAATGCTAACCCCACTTGCCAGGCAACCATTCGCCCCCACCGTGGAGGCAACCTTGCTGACTACATTAAACTATGCTCAGGGGTTGGAGCCTCCCATACCTTGGGACTCGCTATCGGAGCCGCCCTCCGAGACTTTGCCTCAAACAAGCCTCCTAATCAACAATCTAGGTTATGTTTCTCCTGTAAACAACCTGGACACTTTAGTCGAGATTGCCCAATAAAAAATAGAGGTCCACAACCCCAAAATTCATCACAGCCCCCACCGACACCCTCCAGACCAATGCCTTCCACCGTGTGCCCAAGATGTCGACGGGGCAAACATTGGGCCTCTGATTGTTATTCTAAAACAGATATTGAAGGTATCCCCCTTTCCAGGAAACCGGGAAACCCCAGTCGGGGCCAGCCCCTGGCCCCTCCATCGGGACACAACCTAGGGGCTGTCAGGTTTGTTCCCCAACAACCAAGTCCTCAGATCCTCCCAGCTCAAGTGTCGGTTCCCTCCACCGGGCTACCCCCGGAAGCGCAGGACTGGACCTCTGTGCCGCCGCCGACTCGATACTAACCCCAGACCAAGGGGTCCAACTCGTTCCCACCACCACGACGGGACCTATGCCCCCGGAAACATTTGGACTTATATTGGGACGGGGCAGCTCTTCCCTCGCTGGCCTGAATATAATCCCAGGAGTCATAGATAATGATTATACAGGACTCATACAACTCTTAGCCTCGGCCCCTCTGGGCCCTGTATCCATAGTAAAAGGCCAAAGGATAGCACAGCTTGTGCTTCTCCCATTAGACACCTCTAATAAACAATATCTGACACCAAAGAGACGGGAGTCCGCCTTCGGCTCCTCAGATGCCTATTGGATACAACAGGTCACTTTAGAGAGGCCACTTTTAACCCTGTACTTAGATGGAAAAAAATTTCAAGGTTTAATAGACACGGGAGCGGACGCAACAGTCATCTCAGATAGATACTGGCCTTCAACATGGCCCTCTAAAGCCTCATATACCCATCTACAGGGCATAGGACAATCAGCCAATCCCAGACAAAGCTCTAAAATACTCTCATGGGAAGACGAAGAGGGCAATACTGGTAAGGTCCAGCCATATATTATTTCTGGAATTCCCATTAATCTGTGGGGCCGTGATATCCTATCACAACTCAAACTTATCATGTGCAGCCCCAACGAAATAGTTACTCAACAGATGCTTAACCAAGGCTATCTCCCTGGACAGGGACTGGGAAAAGCTGGTCAAGGGATAAAAAATCCCCTCTCTATAAAGCCCAACCCTAACCGACAAGGATTAGGCAGTCAGGATTTTTCCTAGCGGCCATTGATCCTCCTGCACCCCATGCGGAGAAGATAAAATGGAAAGATAATTCCCCCGTTTGGGTGGACCAATGGCCACTACCTGAGGAAAAGTTGTCCGCAGCTTCTCGGTTAGTGCAGGAACAATTAGCGGCAGGACATATAGAACCAACTACTTCGCCATGGAATACACCCATTTTTGTTATTAAAAAGAAGTCTGGGTCTTGGCGCCTCCTTCAGGATCTCAGAGAAATTAATAAAACCATGTTCTCCATGGGAGCCCTCCAACCAGGCCTCCCTTCCCCGACAGCTATCCCAGCTAACTATCACAAGATTATTATAGACCTTAAAGATTGTTTCTTTACCATTCCTTTACACCCCCTGGACAGAGAGCGTTTCGCATTTAGCCTGCCTGTAACCAACTTCAAGGGTCCTATGCAGCGCTTTCAGTGGAAAGTCCTCCCACAAGGCATGGCCAATAGTCCCACCCTATGCCAAAAATTTGTGGCACAAGCTGTGGATCCTGTTAGAACACAATGGCCCACTATTTATATTATTCATTATATGGACGATATCCTTCTAGCAGGAAAGACCACCACAGAGGTACTCCAATGCTGCCAACACTTAACTCACAATCTTACCACTTATGGACTCCAACTTGCCCCCAATAAGATCCAGCTCAAAGACCCCTACTACTATCTGGGATTTGAGCTACATAATCAGTCCATAACCACCCAAATTTGTACTGGCTCAGACAACCAAACTTATCTCACAGCCATGTTATTGAGACGTAGGTCCGCCACATTCGGAGGCGATTGGGACTCCACCTCCCTCTCTGACAATAACAAATATAGTCAGGCGGGCTGCAGTGGTACAATTGGAAATAAAGTCTGTTGGCCAACTAAAATGCCTGTCCACATTTCAGATGGCGGAGGGCCAAATGACATATTAAAAGAGACTCTTGTCACTGAGCACATTCAAAAAATACTCCACCACCTATTCCCCCCTTTAACTTACCACCCCTTGGCTCTCCCAAAATCCCGGGATATGGATTTAGACACACAAACCAACAACATTCTCGAATCCACCTTCTGGGCCTTAAATCATTCCAACCCTTCTCTTGCCCAGGACTGCTGGCTTTGCATGACTATGGGAACTCCCATACCTACTGCAATCCCCTCCAATATCACAGTAAACACACAAATCTCTAACTGTTCCCGTCTCTCCCTTCCTCTTAGAGTTCAACCTGTAGGATTTAATACCTCCCCCTGCTATCAGGGACGATTTCAAAACAACACTTTTGATGTAGATCTAGGGTTTGTCACTTTTACTAACTGTTCTGACATCATTCAAGTTAACGGAACCTTGTGTTCTAGCCCTGGACAAGTTTTCATATGTGGGAACAGCCTCGCTTACACCACGTTACCCACCAACTGGACTGGACTTTGTGTCTCAGCTAGTCTCCTCCCTGATATCTCTATTATCCCAGGAGACACACCTGTCCCTCTCCCCAGCCTAGAATTTGCCACCGGGCGCCACAAGCGTGCTATTACAGCCATTCCCTTACTCGTAGGGCTAGGAATTACTGCTGGAATAGCCTCGGGTACCGCGGGAGTAGGTGTTGCAGTCCAGTCCTACAATAAACTATCACGCCAGCTGATAGATGATGTCCAAACACTTTCTGGGACCATCAATGATCTCCAAGATCAGATTGACTCTTTAGCTGAAGTAGTCTTACAAAACCGTCGAGGCCTAGATCTTCTCACTGCAGAACAGGGAGGTATCTGCTTAGCTTTACAGGAACGCTGCTGCTTCTATGCTAACAAGTCCGGGATCGTCCGAGACAAGATCAAAAAACTACAAGAGGACCTAGTAAAAAGACGCAAAGAACTCTTCGAAAACCCACTCTGGACGGGTCTCAACGGACTTCTCCCCTACCTGCTCCCCACCCTTGGCCCCCTCCTATGCATCCTTCTCTTAATAGCCTTCGGGCCATGGGCTTTTAGGCGCATTACTGACCTCATTAAAAACCAAATCGATGCTGTTTTGGCCAAACCAATCCAAATCCATTATCAGCGGCTAGCAACAGGGGACGGCCTCGAAGAAGGCTATCTTGGCTTCCTCCCCACGGGGACGGCATAATACTAAGGGTATGTCTACTCCCCCCACGAGTTGGGGAGGGGTATGGGCACCGAGGTGAGTGCAAAGCAAAGCATTTGCAAGGAAAGGGCTCGACTCACAACGGTCGGCTCCCTTTAACTTTCCTGAGAACATACCTGGTTTGCATAGAGGTTGGTATCAAAAAATCTCTACCTCTCCTCCACAAAAGATACCCAAAACCATCCAATAACGAGCTCTGCTCGTTGGAGGAACCAGGCCTCTGTTCCCTCACTCGGTCAAGGCCCACCTCCTTAAAACAAACAAAAAGGGAGGAGATGTCGGAAGCCATAGAAATCCCCAGGCCTTGCCTAGGCAGAACTTCCTGGTCACAAAACCAAAAGCCCGCGCGCGCCAAACCCAGAGCCCGCGCGCGCCAAACCCAGAGCCTGCCCATTTCCTTGTACCTCATATGGCATCGCCCTGTCCTAGCCTATCAGCCCGCGACAAGTACCTCGCCACCCTATGACATAGCATATCCCACCCCCATCTGACATAGCTATATATATAACCCGCCATCGTAATAAAATTTTGAGGCTTGATCAGATCCCTGTCTTGCCTCCATTCTTCGCGTCTCCTGTCTCCCCTTTTTTTTCATCCTCAACAGGTTTCTTCCCCTCGTCCCACGTTGCATTGTCCTGCCGGTCGGGACATTATACAAAATTTGTCAGCAAACAAAATAGCTTGGGATAATAATTGACTTTGATGTGTCATGGAGTTTACACGAGTGATCTAAACATAATTGTTAAGCATTAATAAACTAAATAGATACAAGTAAAATAGACGTTTAGATGTAACTTTTTAGCAATAATTATGTTATATATACTTAAAATAGTTTCCTTAAATCTTTTGATAACTTGAAAACTTAGAGTTTTACAAAGTTAATGATGAAAATTATTGACTATCTGGATCATTTCTGATGAGACAAGTAAAGAGTTAACAGGAGCGGGCTTGTGAGCTAGTCGGAAGAAGCTTAAAAATTAACCACTTGACTCTGAATCCTCAGGCTAGCACTGCACCTGCAGGCTGACAAACACCTTACATCCATCATAGATGGGAACAGAACAGTTCCCAGGAGAAGACAATTGTAACAGCAGCCCCCCTACAAGCTGACAATCACCCTACATCCCGCTTAGAAAAATATAAAACTTGAGCTAAACAGAAACCCACCACAGCTGTTCCTATCTGGCTTTGCCCTTGCTAAACTCCCTTTGCCAGTATTTTTCTTCCAAATAGAATTCTACTTCTTTCTCTGCCAAACTTTCAATAAACCTTTACTTGCTCTCCCACTTTGTAGAGTCTTGTGAATGCTTTCATGTTCTGCGAACCACCAGGGGTTAATTCTATGCCAATACAATTTCCAAATAAGATAAAATACTGAAACATTAATTGCTAAATAAGTCTAAGTTTGCCTACTTTTGGTTTCTGATTTCAGACAAACTGAAATATAAATTTGGATATTTAAATAAATAGTGGTTGTACTTTATTGAGGAAACATATGTTTCCAAAAATTATGATGTATATTTGCCATTAAAAGAATGTATGTTTCTAGAGGTTAATAAATGAAATCATAAATTGCCAATCTAAAAAAATACTTATTGCTTATCTTTTAGTTTCAACTAGAAGTTAAGGTTTCCAAGGGTTAAGAATTCTGATTAACATGCGAGTTTTCAGTAAAAAAAAAAAAAAAAAAAAAAAAAAAGTATAAGGAATGAAATGGAAATACATTTTGTTGAAGTAAAAGAACGTAATTGTTCCCTAAAGTGAGGCAAAGTGAAAAAGGACAAATAGGACAAAATCTGAATTGTAAAAAATAAAGTTGTAGAAGGTTTATGAAAAGGAATCTTGAGAAAGGAAATTTTATGTCTTGTCAAGCTAATAAGATTTAAATAAATGAGTTTAAATATCAAAAGTAAGCTGATGCAAAATTGAGAGTTCGGTTCTCTTTCTCTCTTTTAAAAGGACAAAGTTTTCTTGTACTGGTAGTGTGCTTCTGATAAGACATTGTGAAAGTTTTCTGACTAGAAAACAAGGATTCTGTGTTTTATCAAAAATAATTTTGTAGGTTTTATGTTGCCTTAATTAGTCCTTGATTACTTAAGAAGACTGAATCTTCTTGTTGCTGAAAAATGGGTTCTTGTATCGCCACAGGAAGGAATTCAAGGACACACCGAATAAGCCAAGCAAACAAAGCCAAGCAAGTAGAGGACTATTGAAAGACAGAAAGAGAGCACACTCCCAAAACAGTGGAAGTGGGCAGGCCAAGAGAACGACAACAGCCCCCCAAAACAAAGAGGCTTAGAATTTTATTAGAATGAGGGCATATTCAAGATTCAGGGGTGGCATTATGGGCATTCCCCAGGTGGATCCTTGCCGACTACTCCTTCCCATCAGGAAGTGGGATTCCCTTGTCCTTATTTGGTCTGTGTCAAAACTGTCATGGTGACACAAGGGGTGGAGATTTTTTTTCCTCCCCATAATGCTAATGGTATTATAATCTATAACAATTAGCTAAAGTTCCCCTTGAGAGGCAAGATGGCATCTGGAGTCACCAAAATCTAGTTCTGGCCTGTCTGGTACCTTTTTTAAAGAATGATTTCATCTTCTCCCTCCTTTGTTTTCCAGCACTTCCTCCTTCCTTTCCTCCCTTCTCTTTCCCTGTGGCCCTATTCTTTCTGCCTATGGTAACAGTCTCAATAGTCAGAGCTAAAATTTTACTAACAATTACATGACTTTCTGTATTTGTCTTTCAAATCTATTGTCTCTTTGGTTAAATGGATAATTAAGTATTGTTTCACAATGATCTGTGATCTAAACCTTTTGATTTGACAAACTTTCCAAAATCCAAATTTTAAATAGTATTTTTAACCTGAAATAGAAGCTTACCCTATCAAGGACGTTATGCAGGGCACGTATTAGGCCTGTACTTTGCCACCTGGTATTTTGAAAGGAGTGTCATATATTTCCTATAACTGCTGTTCCCCAAGCTTACGTTGTCAGTACATTGACCTTCGGGTTAAACCCAATAGTTGGCATTGAGAAGGAGGTTCCTAAAGAGAAAAGTTTGTGGCACCTGTGTTGTCAACATGAGCCCAAAAGAAACTTTAGGTTCCCCAGATGTTTATCAGATGGCTTTCAGAGGTGGGGTGGTTATCGGGAGGGGAAGCATGGCTAAAATGAAAAGTCAGCAGGTTAATTTGAATCAAAATGTTTGACTAAGCTACAGCAGGAAGATGCCCAGTCTAGGTCTAAACAGGTGGAAACAGTGAATAAAATAACTCGTATATTTTTATTTCAGCAATTTTTAATTTAGCTGAAAACTAAAAGAAATAACTATCTAGAAAAGAAAAGCAAAACAGGAAGTTGAGGTCCTAGGGGTGAGCATGACTAAACCAGAAAGGGTTCATTGGAGTATTGGAATGGAGAACAAGACTTCGTAGGTGGCGTTGGGATTGTGACATCTCTCCGTGTCCACACACTGCGGGGTTGGGAATCAAGGATTTAACTTCCATGTTATAGTTAGCTGCAACTACTTGTATACTGCTGGAAATAAAGATGGCTTATCTGATTTCTGAAATGGGACTATAAACATTTCCTCGTCCGAGTGGATAGCGTCCCGGGGGTAAGGGGACTCTAAGCAGCTGGAAGAAGATACATGGAGCCGAATGCAAAGTTGACATGTTTTATTCACAGGCTTTCTGGGCACAGCCAGGGGTTTCTCACTGCTGAACACAGCTGGACATTCTCAGGTTACAACCCACGGCCAGTGGCAGCAGCCTCATTCCTCATCAGCCCCCTTTCTCAGCACCCACAGTAGCCGCCCCCGTGTCTTAGCAGCCAGTCTCATAAAATAGCCAGACCTTTTCATACCTTGCCAAGACAAAGGTGGCTCGCAGCCAAGGTGCTTACATAAGGATGGTTACAGTAACATCTTCAGGATGGACGGTGCCTGTGCAACATTCCATCTTATTGGAGTGGCGAGTTGCCGGTCAGGGCCACCAGATGGCTGGGGGGGAAGCCTGACAAACTTTATTGTCTCTACACCCCCTCAACTGACTTAGTGATAGGAACAAAGATGCTTGCCACCTGGAGGAAGTCTATGTGGACAAAAAGTCGTTGGTGAGTAATTCAGGTCCCAGAATGGTGCTGTCCTTAGATATGGATTTAGATTTTCAGCTGTCTAACTGAAAAGAGGAAATCTAAGCTGAGAAATTAACATACACCTTGTTTGGTACCCTAATGACAGTGGGGCCAAGCAAAGGCATGTAGGACATCACCATGCAGATTTGTTTCCACAGTCTTGTTCCAGGGACTCACAAAAAGCAATCCCTGCTAAAGATTAGCTCACAGTCAAAAGTTACAAACACCAACAGAACAAGAACCATCAGGAAGGACAGTCAGTGGATTCAATAAATTGGGTGAACTAGTATCTTAAGAATAAAAGAAAGAAAGTAGAGCAAGCTAAAAAAGATGTTAAGTATAAAGGACAGAATTCATACCCCAAGAAAAGTTTGTGTTTTAAAAGTTACTTTAAAAAATGCCACTGGTATGAACTCTACAAATGACATAATAAAAGACAAAAGAAATACACATCATGGTTGTAAAAAATAGAGGAAAAGTCCAGATGGGGGGAGTCTAGGCAGACATGAAAACTACATAAATACCATGTGGGACTCTGGATTGGATCGTGGACCAGAAAAAGGACATTCACTGGAAACTGAAAAGATTTGTATGAGGTCTACAGAGTGGTTAAGTATGGTATCAGGGTTAGCTTCCTGGTTGCCATGATAATTGTACTATGGTTATGAAAGACGCTAACGTTGAGGGAAGTTAAGGGAAAGGGTGTATGGGAGAGCTTGTGTACTATTTTCAGAAACTTCTTTCTAAGTCTAAAATTATTTCTAAATAGGAAGGAAGGAAGGAAGGAAGGAAGGAAGGAAGGAAGGAAGGAAGGAAAGAAGGAAGGAAGGAAAGAAGGAAGGTTGGAGGGAGGGGAGGGAGGGAGGGAAGGAGGAAGGAAGGAAAGAAGGAAGGAAGAGAAGAAAGAAGGACGGAAGGTTGGAGGGAGGGGAGGGAGGGAAGGAGGAAGGAAGGAAAGAAGGAAGGAAGAGAAGAAAGAAGGACGGAAGGTTGGAGGGAGGGAGGGAGGGAAGGAGGAAAGAAGGAAGGAAAAGAAAGGAGGGAGGGAGGGAGGGAGGAAGGGAAGAAAGATGGAAGGAAAGAAGAAAGTAAGAAGGAAGGAAGGAAGGAAGGAAGGAAGGAAGGGAGGGAGGGAGGGGGGGAGGGAGGGAGGGGGGGAGGGAGGGAGGGAGGGAGGGAGGGAGGAAGGGAGGAAGGAAGGAAGGAAGGAAGGAAGGAAGGAAGGAAGGAAGGAAGGAAGGACGGAAGGAAGGGGCATGCAGAAGTTGGAGGGCCTTCCGAGAGCCTCCGGCTCTCATCTGTGGGGTGCACATGTCACGCTGCGAATCCTGAGGAGCCCTGGGAGGAGTCCCGCCCGGGAGAGAGCGGATGAAATCGGCACTCGGCGAGCCCACCTGCGGCTTGGGGGACTGCGACAGGGAGGAGACAGCGGCAGGAGGGGAAACAGAGCTGCCTTGCCCCTTCGGCGTAGCGCAGGGCAGGGGGCTGTTTTCCAGCGGACGGCTCTGGTCACCGCTGTGGTAACCGCGGCCAGCCCTGCGCGCTGGGGCGGGGAGCCTGGGGGCGCGGTCCCCACGTGGGGAGGGCTGGGCTCGCGGCCGCCAGGGGGCAGGACACGTTGGCACCTCCCCGTGCGGTGGCCGTAACGGCCCCGTCCCCTGCACCCCAGCGTGACCTGCGCCGGCAGAAAGGGCAGCCGGAGTCCCGCCGCCCTACGCCCGCCGGCCGGGTGCCCAGGTGCTCGGGCTTGGCGGGGCTCAACACACGAAGGCCATAGGCCTCGTCGGGAGGGCTGAGCTAGGTCCTGGGGAGGTGTTTCCTCCGAGTCTCTAAAGATCCCAGTCTAGTTGAGAGGCGTCTCTCTTTTGTGTAGCTTGTTGGAAAATCCACGCTTTGCTTGCCTGGTCGTTCGCGGTCACTCCTTTGTTTCACACGAGTGTCTGGAGTGTCCGCTGTCACACACGCAGGCCACACTTTCAACGTCCCTGACGCTGTGGAATGGGGCATTTGGTCCTCACTGATTTGACACCTGTGGAAAATTTATGATGTGCTGCAGAACACACTCGCGGTCTTGTTTTAAAAATTAAATCTCCTTGGAGAGGGACCCAAGAAAGACCCGTGAGCATGTTCTAGGCAGTTAACGTGTGCGACGCGAATAGCACACTCCATAATACTCCAGAAAACAATCACGGCTATTTTTAAGAAACTGTAACTCCTAATATTCTTACTTTGCTTCAGGGTTATTGGGAGAGTAAGAAGTTTGGCTGCAAGCACTTAGCCGAGCCCCGCGTGAAGAGTCGCTTCGTGACATTGGTGCCTCTCCAGTACAGGGCATGCATGGTGCATAATCCAGTACTGCTGAAGGAACATTTCTACGGTACATTAAGGTGCTGCTTGAATGCATAAACAGAAAAACATTATTGAAATTTCCTCTGAAATATTTTCTATTTTGCTTCCCTTTTTCACGTGATAGTGAATAAATGGCAGGCAAAAAGCGAGAAATCCAGTTACAGGTGGGCATGACATAACAACAATTCTTTACATGGTGCAGCAGCATTTGAACAGCTTTTACAGCACCTTCCTTTTTCAGGCTGTCATCAATAACCAAAGCCTGTGGGATGAGATGTTGCAGAACAAAGGCCTAACAGGTACTGCGGCTCCCCTGTTGTCCAGCCAGCTGCAGTTTGGCCCAGGACACTTCATAGCACCCCAAAGCAGAGCGCAGCTCCCTACTTCCAGCATAATAAATACCCTGCTATATCGTTGCCCTTGTCCCTGCCCCAGAACTGGGTCAAGCTGCTATTCTAGAACCTTTGGCACTGCTCTTTCACAATATCTTCTTCTAGTGATCGATGTTTACCAAGCCTGGTGTGGACCATGCAAAGCCATGCAAACTTTATTCAGAAAATTGAAAAATGAGCTGAATGAAGATGAAATTCTGCATTTTGTTGTAGTAAGGATTTCATTTCTATTATACTGTTGTTTTCTTGTTGCTTTAAGTGTTGAAGTATTCTCTTTAAGGATGGTCTTAATTTAAACAACCTGTCAACTCTTCTAAGTGGACAATGTTTACTTGGTAGTTTTACTACATATTTAGTTTTACGGGGTCTGCGAATGATTGTGATTTTTATCCCGTTCCTATTACATTGAATTGATCGACCATGGTTGTGAATGTTAGAAAAGTATAACAATAGAATCTATTGACACATTTCTTTTCACCTGACAATATAGTCAGTGTGTGTCTCTTAGAATAAGGGCTGGAAGTACTGTTTACTGGAGAGTATTGAGAAGGACTCTGGACATTTACCCAGTTTTCCAGTGGTAGTGATTTCCCTCACTTATTTGCCACACAAATGTGACAGGGATTAAAATGTTACAGCCAAGCTCATTGGACCCCACTGTATTGATTATTCAATTTTTCTACATTAAGCTGTCAACTAGTTAGAGCTTTGTTATCCAATATGGCGGCCACTAGGTACAAGTAAGTTTTGAGCACTGAAATGTGGCTGGTATGACTAAGGAACTGAATTTTGATTTTTAATTAATTTAAATTTAAAAACATTCTCAATTCAGTTATTATAAATCTTTTAAAGTTGTTTGAGAAAAGTTGGGTATGTGAATCTACTTTTTTTACTGTAAATATTATGAACTCAAGTTAGAGATCAATTAGTTATGATTAAAATTTAGCCCACAAATTGAGATGTACTCTAAGTGTAAAATACATACTAGATTTTGAAGGCTTAGTATGAAAAAAAAGTGAACTATCTTAATAATGTTTTTATGGATCACATGTTGAAATGATCATATTTTGGATATACTGAATTAAGGAAAATATATTATTAAATTATCTTTACCTGTTACTTTGCTTTCATTTTTAAATGTGGCTATTAGAAAATTTAAAAGTATAAGTGTGGCTCGTATTTTGTTTTGATTGGACAGAAACATGTCTAAACCAGCTAGACCTAAGATGCAGCAGCAGATAAGTGATTACATATCTTTACTCTTTACCCCTAACATGCAGAACCCCTGATGCAAACATGAAGCTAAGCCACTGCACCCTCTCAGGCCTTCCAGGATGCCTTCCAACCCAGACCTTGGGATGAAATTGCTTAGTGACCTTAACTTGTGTTTGACCTTCCATCCTCTTCCACAGACACATTGTTTACAGGACTTCTTAGTTCAACATTACAAATAAGTAGTCTGAAGCTTAGAAACTCACTTATTATTTTTTCTCTTCAAGAGAATAGGTGGTAAAGAAAAAAACCCAAAAAACTGAAGAACCAACAAAGAAAAAAGTGTAAAAAAAAAAAGAGACAGAGAGTAAATGGCTATCCACAATTGTTAACCTAATTTCAGAGGACAGAGAATGGGGCTTAAAGGGAATTGCCACATGCAATAGACAATGGGTAGGTGCAAGAAGTTAAAGGACATCAAAAGGATATAATAGCTGGCAAATGGATCACAGACAATGAAGGATCATCAGAAAATTCTTATGAATCCTAGTGGCTGTCTGGACGTGGTAGGAGTGCAAGTTCATGGGCTAGTGGTCATGGGGAAACTCCAGTGTCTAAAAGGAAATTGAGGGTCAATTCGGAGAGACTGAAAACAAGGCAGGACCCCTGCTCACCTGTCAGGCTAGCTGAAGGGGAACTTGAACAGAGGAAACCAAAGCAAGAAGTCCTTAGGCGATGAGAAAGTGTAACTTGATGCTGTGTTTCCAGGTGGTCTAGAGTCGTCATACCCTCCTTGTTTATAGGGTCTGAGTAGGAACCAACTTGGGGTGTGTGTGGAGTGGGCAGGTGATGGAGGCTGACAAGTAGATGTGGAAGGGAACAGACTACATAACTGTTGGGATCCCATCTCAGCACCGCACAGAGCTGTGTGAGGATATGGGTCTCAACTGTGCTTCCTCCCGAAACCCAGAGGTCTCTGTCTGTGTCCTCCCAGCACTACCCGCGCCACACAAAATTCCTCAGCCTACTTCATGAGGCCTCAGGTCCACGACTGTGTCTATCCCACTGGGATGTGTTAGTAGTCTTTCAAAAATATGTCCAATCTATAATAACTAGCATCTGTTTAACAAAAAAATTTGTGTGTTGTCTCTGAATGGTTTCTCTTCTGCTATGTTTGAATGCCCCCAACAATAGTACATTCACATAGACTGATACTGTTTTTATATGACTTGCTTTTAAATGGGAAGAACGTTTATACTATGTGTAGTTTCCAACGCTTCATTGTGAGCAATGGGTGGGGGCCCTCTACTGGATATTTTGCTTTCTGCAGTTAGCTTAGGAAAGGGACCCTTTCTGAACTTGTAAATTTAAATCCAAAATTAAAACCTGTAAGATCGATTACCTATTTAAATCATCCTAAGCTGAATGGTCAGTATAAAAGTTTTCCTGTTATGTGCTCTTTTAAAAGACTTAAGACCTATGCTAACATTGCAACTATACGTATACAAATTCAGTAAATAGAATTTATTGCAGTTCTTTTATATTATTAAACGCTTTACTTGTTAGTACTTTATTATGATTATAGACATTGTAATGATGATACCTAGACTACTTTTAAATATAATATTTGACTTCTGTCCATTAATATTATAGATTTGTTTCTTTCAGCCCCTTCCTTTTTTCTTTTCTGAAAGCTGTAGAATCTTTGAAGGAAGGAAGGAAGGAAGGAAGGAAAGAAGGAAGGAAGAAAGGAAGGAAGGAAGGAAGGAAGGAAGGAAGGAAGGAAGGAAGGAAGGAAGGAAAGAAGAAAGGAAAGAAGGAAGGAAGGAAGGAAGGAAGGAAGGAAGGAAGGAAAGAAGGAAGGAAGGAAAGAAGGAAATGATGTAGACTCCAATATGCTTTAAAAAAAAATTATAGCATCGGCCTGAGGGACCCTTCCCCCTTACCATCCTTGGCAGTGGTTGAGGAACTTGCAGAAATCCCAGTTTGAAAACAGTTGCCTTAGGTTGCAAAAAACAGCTCTTATAGAAGCCCCTACCAATGACCTCCTCCTGACAGCTGGCCCAAGGGATGCTCTGTTAATATGGAGGAACACAAAACTAATACATAGTTGTTTTTGTTTGTTTTTTTTAAATCAATTTAGGACAACTTGAATTTTGTGAGAAAACTCTAAGAAAATTACAAACATAAAAATTAAAGACTTTGAGATATGACCAACCAGTATTTGGAAGTATTTATTAAGCTCCTTTTTATGTATAACCCTATGACTGATGCCGGGGAGGGTGATATGCAAAGGTGAATATGAAACATCACCTATCTGTGCGCAAAGGTGTCCTTTTAACAAAGGAGATGAGATAGGCCCATATGACAGTCCTACAGTACTGAAAGGGGCCATAGGTGACCTGAGAGAGGTGCAGTAAGTTCTGTCTGGAGTGGAGGTGATTGGCAACAGAAGGAAGAAAGATGACTTCTTAGAGGAAGGACACTTGAGCTGGGTTGGAAAAGAAGCAGGTAAGGAGTGAGGAAAGCGTGGGTGGTGTCTAGCAAACCACAAGGAAATGACTTCAGCTGCAGGTTGGATTCACTTTTATAGGTGAACAGTCAGACATCAGGTTTCAGCCAAATGATGCAGGGCCTGACTTGCCAGTGTATGCAATTTGATCCTTAAAACAATTATGACATACTAAGAGAATGTTGTAGTAAACGTAGAAATAAAAATGTATGTATCTCCGTGCTTTTTGTACATAGTGTATCTAATGACTTGGACATAGTTTCATTTATTATTCTGTGAAATTGTTTTTTTCAGGCAGAAGCCGACAACATTGTGACTTTGCAGTCGTTTAGAGACAAATGTGAACCAATTTTTCTCTTTAGTGTTGTAAGTACAATGTTTATCATCTCAAATGGATTATCAGATTCTAATTTACAGTTAGAGAAAAGTAGCATTGTAAAATTGCCATGGAACTCCTCTGATGATAGTAATTATAGATTTTTTGCCTTATCTTTGCTTATCCATTAATAGATTTCATAACCTGACCTCTAGCAACTGATAATGGATTGAGAGATTAGACCACCACACACTGAGTTGATCAGGGAAAAGAAAAACATGACTTGTTTACCTTTCTTAGGAAATAATCAGAGAATTTGTATGATGAATTATTATTTACAGGAGTGAAAAACTGGAAATTTCTTAGATTCCCAGTAGAAGAGAATTGATTATAAATATTCATGTATAGCAATACAAGCAAATATCTGTATGATCACTATTTTGTAATATATATTGTGTTTATCTTTGTATTTAGAAATGCATAGAACAAAGACAGAAAATACATTCAACAAAATGTCAGTAGCAGTTTTCCATGTTTGGGGGAAGGATGCATAGTTTAAGTTTTCTTCTTTATACTTTTCTATATTTTCCCAATATTCTGTAATGAACACACAGCTTTAAAACCAGAAAAACATAGTAAGTGCTATTTTCTAAAAGGAGAATTACAGTTAAGTGCTAGTCACAGAGAGTAGCTGCTCCAGAGCTGGAGAACTGGGATCGTAGGGAGAGGCTTCACAGAGAGGGCTAGGACTGCTCCTCTGCTGCTGGGTAATTCTTTGTCATTTTGATATTAGAAATAGGGACTTAAAAACACTTCTTGGGTATAAGTCTTTGCTTCTGTTGAATAATACTCTTGCAACTATTTCAAAGAACTGAATGACTGGGTTAATTGAATGAAAAAATTGCATTGTAGATCTGGATATGCAGGATTTGATGACTTAGATGAGGGGTCATCCAGCTTTTTGAGTAAAAGCCAGAGAGTAAGTATTTCAGCTTTGCCAAAATACTGGCTCCGTGTTAGGTCATAGTGTGCTGACCCCTGGCCTAGAGGTAGTTTAGGGAACCAGAATGAGTAATGGCACGTGGCAGAAATGGTTGACGGGACCCTGAGGAGGCTGGCAGCAGTGGCAGCAGTTAGGAGCATGGGACTGAGGAAGAAAGTCTGGGCAGGTAGAGTCTGGAGCTCTGGGACAGCCGTCACCCTGCCAGGACAATCAGGTCTCATCAGTACACCCACGCCCACCCTCCTTAAATGCCCCATCCAATCCGTGTTCTCTTATCTGCAATCAATTCTCAAAGTGTAAGTCCACCCTTCCTCCCAGCCATGCAGGCTTCATGCTTCTAACACTCAGAATTTTCTTTTCCTGACCCAGTACTCAGTTCTCCCCCATCTCTCAAAGCCTTTCACTGTGTGACATCTGGAATTGATGTAAGCGATTGGTCAGTTTCCTAAGATCTTTCTTTACCTATGGCTCTGAGCTTTCGTTCTACTTCCTTACTTTCCTTAAATCTGGCTCCTTATGTAAGGCATTTTCTGTGCTCCCCAGAAGTGGTGACTCTTTTCTCAGATTGTTTCCCGAGGCCAGGAGTAGAATTGAACTGATGTTTCCTTTACTTCTTACTCCAATAACTTTTTTTGCTTTGCTTACTGGAGGACCACACTATTTGACAAAACCTCCTCTCCTCCACTTTACTCCTGTTTTTACTGGCCTTTGAATTAATTCTGTAGATGACTGAAGACTTTGGCACGTGGCTTGAAGTCTTCCTTTCAAACCCAATTCCTGCCATCACCCTGGGACTTCAGTATCCATATCTGCAACCCACCCACTATCCTGGGCTGGCCTCTCAATTCTTTTTTTTTTTTTTATAGTCACATAATATTTTATTTACTGACCTCTCTGAAACTTGTCAAAATTCATACGATTAATGGAACTTTCCATATTAAAATGTTGCTCAACACGACAAATTCCTAACAAAAAATATTTCAATGTAGGAATCAACATGTGAACATCACATTTAGGTGGTAATATTCAGGTTACAAATACAAGATAAATATCAAATAATATCATACTTTAGGTTTAACAGGAAACCTAAGTTGTGACAGTCATGCTTAACACCTTGGTGAAGCAGAGAGAAATGGACAGGGAGGTCAAAGAGGTATGCAAAGATTTAACAGTTCACATAATTCTGAGAAACTGTAGCTGGGAAATATATGGCAAATATTTGTGTAATACGTTGGTTTCCGTCCATCAGTGATCATTCTGTTCATGCATTTAAGGCAGGGGTGTCCAAACTTTTTTCAACGTTTTTCACCCAGGGCCATGTGCAGTAAAATACACAAACAGCCGGGCCACTCACTTGAGGTGAAGTACATATTGCCTCATCTGGTTTATTTAAGTAAACTAAATATATTTTTGGAATTTGTTGCTGACCAATTAACAATGGATTGCGGACTGCAGTTGGCCCGCAGGCCGCAGTTTGGACACCCCTGATTTAAGGTCACTGTAGTTGTTTTGGCTGAAAACTAGATTCAAAGTAAGTCTGCTCAACAAGCTAATAATACTATGAATCCTTTATGTTTAAAATTATGGTTTAAATTTAGAAAGTTTAAGGTAAAGCATACTTGTTTTCCCAATTCCTTTTGGATACAATCTGGAACTACACTACTAAACATAATCAGCTATACTGCTGTGCAGTTAATTCTAGTTACTGTATTTTGTGTTTGTTGGTCATCAACAGTACAAATTTTATGCTCTAAAAGAAATCCATTAATCCAGCACAAATGGCTATATTGAATTTTCTTTTAAAGATGGATAAACTAAATTTAAGGAAGTATAGGCTTTTCTTGACATCTCATTTTCAATTACTACTACAAATTTACCAAAAGAAATAACTATATATTTTGCCCAACATCAAATAATCTGCAAAGTTTCCAAGATAGATGCATTTCTTGTCCAATTTCCAAAAATAAATAAAGACTTTCTAACTGAAAGCATTTACATTCCTAGCTCTCTAAAGTAAACATTAAAAAACAAAGTGCAAAAAATGATCTCAGGGCTTCTGAATAGCCCACTCAGTTACATAATATATTTTCTGTCCCAACACTTTGTCAAATTCAAAAGATATTTACTTCCTAAGAACATGGCAAGCAGTCTTCATTTCAAACCGTTCAGTCTATTTCCATGGTGACACTGCCATGAGATTCCTTGGCTACCATACCTCACCATAGTTGACTCTGGGATTTCTCAATCTTTACATCTTCAGCTTGGTCTGTTCCATCCACCAAACCAACTAAATCATCTGTTACTTTAATACACAAACTTCCACCAGCATGCCTATATATGAGAACCATACGTGCCCTCATAGGATTGGCGAGGTAGAGTTTCTGGGCCACGTGACTGAACTCCCAGGCCTGGTACTGCGGCCTCGAGGACCAGGGCCTAATGGGAGAGGGACGCACCATGGGACCAAGGCAGTGCATCCAGGCTCACCCACCTACCTACCTGCTACCCCTGGCCTCTCAATTCTTTTATACATATATATTTTATATAAAATTAGTTTCAGGTGTACAAAACAATGTAATAGACATTTACACCGCTCACAAAGTGATAACTCCACTATCCCAATCTGCTATCCCTCTGACATCGTATACAGCTGTTCCAGTTCCACGAACTCTATTCCTTATGCTGTACTCCACATCCTGTGACTATATATATATAATATTATAGTTGACATTCAGTATTATTCAGCTTCAGCTTCAGGTGTACAGTGCAGTGGTCAGGTACTTGACCTCCTAACTTCCAATGAGCTTTGCTCCCAGTGCACCTCCTCCAACTATTCCTGCAGTTATGCCTCAGACTTTATCACTTACTGCTCCATATCCATTATCATTCATGTAAGAATGATCTGTAACCACAAAGCCCCCATCAAGCCCATTGCAAATATTCCCACAGTGGCCCTGTGTATTGGTCAGCATTCTTAGCTGACAACAAATTCATCCAGCAAGTTTCAGACAGGAAGGGCTTTTTCAAGGGACATTAGAAAGCTCACAGAATCCTTGGAAAGTTCCTTTTAGTGGGAAGTGGTATAGAGTGTCAGGTTTCATTTAACCGTTTCTCAACTGGATCCTTTTCATTGACCTTTGAACATGACTAAGTTTTTCCAAATAAAAAATAATAATGTTTGATATCATGTTCCTCTCCAGCTACCAACCATCTCGCTCCTTTACTTCACAGCTAAATTTCTCAAAAGAGATTTTACATTTATTTTTACCCCATTTCTTCTCATCCCATTAATTTCACATCCATTCAATCTAACTTTTGTCTGATTATTCCACCAAATTTGCTGTTGCCAATTATAACCAATTACTCTCCTTGTTAAATAAAACAGATATTTTAGGTCTTCACATACTGTAACTCTGAAATATACTGAATAGAGAGACCATGTCTTCTTCCTTTTTGAAACATTTGCTTCGTTTGGTTTTCGTAACTTGGTTTTTCTTTCGCTGTCCTAGATGCAGGTTCATCCTTCTTTATGCAGCTAGTAAACACTGACTTTATCATGCCATATACTTTCCTTAGAACATTTCCTCCACATACAGTTTCAGTAGTCACCTTTTATGTATCAATAACTCGTTTATATCTTCAGCTAAATCCTACACTGTGAGCTCCAGATTTGTGTATCCAGATGGTGCCTTGACATTTTCTCTTGGTTTTCTCAAGAGCATCTCACAATGAGCTGGTCTAACAGCAGATCCCCACCCCTCCATCCAGGAAATTGGTTTTCTAGTGTTGCCTCATTTGGTGAATAACATCTTAATTTATCTAGTTTCTCAAGCCAGAACAAAAAAGTCATCTTAGCAACTTCTGTTTACATCATACCCAATCCACAACAGACCTTGAACCTGTCAATTTTACCACTTAAGTCTTTCTCACACTCATCTGCTTCTTTGCATTCTTTCCAACTACATCACCACTGCCATAGACGGAGCAACCATTTCTCTCATCTTTACTTCTACAATAGTATCTAATTTGTATACAGAAATCTTCTCCTGCTCCCCTGCTAACCCTTTCTCCACATGGTAGATGAAATGATCATTATAAACAATGGTTCTAATCATAGTGACTGCCTCTGTTTTAACATTCCAAAGGCTTCCGACTGCACTCAGGATAAAGGCATCCTTCATGACCACTGAGCTCTGAACTCCCTGCTTCCCCCAGCTATGGGCTTCATCTCAGACCAAGCACCCACCCCTCACGTTCTTGGCTGGCTTTCTCATTTGCCATATTCCTGTCTGTCCATAGGACTCTTGCATCTCTGTTCCTTTTGCCTCACTAGAATGCTCTTTCTTCTCTTTTTCGCCTAGTTATCTTTTACCCATCCTTCATATTTTAAACCAAGAATCACTTCCTGATATTGATAAGTTCCTTCGCCAATCTCCTTGTTCAGGACAAATTCTTACAGATGCTCCCAGTTCTTTATTTCTCTCTTGATGGCTCCTGTCATGGTTGTTGTTTCACATATATTTTTGTTGTTGTTGTTGTTTTGGTAATTTAATTAGGTCAGGTATTAATATTCCATACCAACTTGCCTGTGCAGTGTTAGTAAACAGGGTGTTTAATAAATATGTGTTGAAATACAGTCAAAAGGTACATAATGTCAAAAATAATTAGGAGGGTGATGTTGGTAGGCCTCAACAGAAACATCAAAATGTCACACAGGGAAGGCCTGTCTTTAGGTCTAGGAGGACAGACAGATTGGAAGCAGGACTCGAAGAGCTGGGTTTACCAAATCGAGACAAACTTTTACATCATGAGATTATTTTAAAATGGCTAATTACAATTGCTAAAAAAAGGATGGGTGTGGGTGTGGATATGGGGGGTGGTGACTTAGTCCAGTTGAAAGTGTTAGCTCTTGACTTATCCTGAAAATAAAAGTCTCCATTATACTTTGTTTTCTCTTATAGAATGGCAAAATTATTGCAAAGATTAATGGTGCAAATGCACCACTTGTTAGTAAAAAAATTATTAAGTTGATCAATGAGGAGAGGAAAATTGCAACAGGTGAACTGGTTCGCCCTCAGGTAACACTTTGGATTACTGTCTTAGTCTTAAAAAACTGCATTACGTCTCTTTTGTTGTTTTCCTAAAACATTTTCCCTAATTATATAACTATCTATCTATCTAAGTGCTGCAGAGTTTCTGGGAAGTATTTTGTCAATATGAATCAGAGGCCTTAACAAGCGCATGTATCCTTCGAGCAATTATACTCCCAATAATTTTCCCTAAGAAGATAATGAGACAAATATAGAAAAGGATGTTTATTGCAGTGTTGTCTATGTTATTAAAAATTTGGAATCAATCCAAATGCTAACAACAGTGAATATATTACATAAGATGTCTGTAATTTATGTCATAAATTATACAAATCCAAGAGCAGAATATTATTTAGGATATTCTAGCTCTGTATTATTGATATAGAAAGAGGGATTGATGAAGAAAAAAAGAGTACATTTTAATAAGATACTGAGAATAAGATCCTGTGTATGTGAAATGTATTACCTATGTAATAAGAAATAAAATATTTTAAAATCAAGAAATAAATGATAAAGGATGTAGAGATATGAACATAATAACATGAGAAAGTAAGCCACATAACAAAGTGATCAGAAATATAGGCAGATAAATAGAAGCGACTGGTGTTATTGAAATACACACACACAAACACACCAAACAACAACAAACAAGGGAAAGTATGAATCTAAGAAACAGAAAGTAGAGATGAGCCAGGATATATTGAAAAATAGAAAGAATGAGATGGTAGAGACCCAAAGTTGACAAGTATTTGCTGTAAAAAGTGTCAGTTTAAATCAAGGAAAGATCAACACTTCAATAAATAGACTTAGGAATATTGGGTTAACTGTTTGTATAAGAAAGTTGTATCATTTCCTCATATTCTATACATAAATAAGTTACAGATGAATTAAAGAGCTGAATATGAAGAAACAAAATGTAAAAGTTAGAAGAAAATATTGGCAAACATTCACATTACCATACCCATTACCATAGGTTGAGGGAGGCTTTGTAAGCATAACACAAAACAGATATCAAAAAAGGTAAAATTGATAGATTTGATTATTCAGAACTTTGGTGAGCATCCTAAAATGTAAAAAGAAGGCAATAGGCTGGGTAGAATGCTTGCACTCCGTGTCACTGTGCTAATATTCATAGTGTATACAAAGTACTTTATGAGCACTAAGGAAAAAAATGAACATTTTGATAAAAAATTGACAAAGGCAAATGTAGGGAATTTATATTGTGATATAAATTTATAGTGATAAATTATAAAAAATGATTTATCACTATTATTTATAATAGTGAGGCAAGGACATTTTCTTTTTCAGGTTTTCTTGTTTTTCAGGAAATCTCCCATTTTCTCTCTCTGTCTGTCTCTTCCTTTCCCTCTCTTAACATCCCCCCCCCACTTCTTTTTAAATATTTAATAACTAGGAACTATTGAGGACTTACTGTTTGCTAAGATTTGCAAATATTAATAGATCTCATTTAATCCTTACAGAAATCTTTTCACCCCCAGTTTTATTGAGATATAATTGGCAAATAACATTGTATTAGTTTAAGATGTGCAACATGATATTTTGATACATATGTATATTGCCAAATCATTATTTCACTAAGTTTAGTTAACATGTCAGCTCACATAATTACAACTTTTTTCTTCTGATGGAAACTTTTAACTCTCTTAGAACTTTCAAATACATAATATAGTATTAATAACTATAGTCACCATGCTGTATATTATACCCAGAATGTATTTATCTTATAACTGAAAGTTTGTACCTTTTGACCATCTTCACCCAGTTCCCCTACACCCCCGCCTCTGCCTCTGGCACCCACATTCTCTTCTCTATATCTATGACTTCAGATATTTTTAAGAGTCTACATATAAGTGAGATCATACAGTATTTGTCTTTCTCTATCTGACTGACCTCACTTAGCATAATGCCCTCAAGGTCTATCCATGTGGTCACAAATGGCAAGATTTCCTCCTTTTTTATGGATGAATAATATTTCATTTTATGTATATTCCACATTTTCTTTATCCATTCATCCTTTGATGGATACTTAGCTTGTTGACCCTTGAACAACGTGGGGGTTGGGGGCATCGACCCCCATGCAGTTGAAAAATCCCTGTATAGTTTTTGATGCCCCTCAAACTCAGTCATTCCTCAGTATCGGTTCTAGGGCTCCCTGTGGATATAAAAATCTGCAGATGCTCAAGTTACTTATATAAAATAGAAAAGAGTCAGCCCTTTGCATCAGTGGATTCCCAACAGTGGATCAAAAACAAGCTCTTAGTTTCATTGATTTTTTTTCTATTGTCCTTTTAATCTCTATTTTATTTATTTCTGCTCTGGTCTTTGTTATTTCCTTCATCTACTAACTTTGGCTTCATTTATTCTTTTTCTAATTCTTCATTTCTTGAAGTATAAAGCTAGCTTATTTATTCGAGACCTTTCTTTTTTCTTAATATAGGCATTTATTTCTGTGAACTTCCCTCTTAGAACTCTTATTGCATCCTTTAAGTTTTGGTATGTTGTATTCTCATTTTTATTTGTCTCAAGGTGGTTTTTGATTTGTCCTTTGTTTTGATTTCTTCTTTGACCCTTTGGTTGTTCAGTAGCATGTTGTTTAATCACCACATATTTGAATTTTCCAGTTTCTTCTTGTAGTGGATTTCTGGTTTCATACCAGAAAAGATGCTTGATATAATTTCAATCCACTTAAATTTATCGAGACTTGTTTTGTGCCTAACATGATTTATCCTAGAGAATGTTGTACACATACTTGAGAAAAATGTGTATTCTGCTGCTTTTGGATGCAATGTTCTATACATATCTGTTAAGTTTATTTGGTCTAATGTGCAGTTTAAAGTTGAAGTCCAATGTT
This sequence comes from Rhinolophus hipposideros, assembly GCF_964194185.1. Lineage (NCBI taxonomy): Eukaryota > Metazoa > Chordata > Mammalia > Chiroptera > Rhinolophidae > Rhinolophus > Rhinolophus hipposideros. The sequence continues at coordinate 51,666,583 of NC_138064.1, forward strand.
TCCTATTGATTTTCTGTTTGGACGGTTTATCCATTGCTGGTTCTACTGAATCAACAAACACCAGCCCTGCTGGGTGCCAGAGCCAGGCTATCAAAGGATGTGCCCTCTGGGGAGCAGCTACAAAAGCTGAGGTAACAGATGTGCACTCAAGCTATCTTCATGTAAATACCAGTGACCTGGAACAAGCAGAAGGAGAGAGCAAAGAAGGGGCCTGCCAGCCTTCCTGGTTTCTGGGGAATATTGCAGTTAGCCCCTAGATGTGTGTCATAGTAAAAGCCTGATCCTCAGGCTGCAGTCCCCAAGTCATGCAAATAGGATCCCTCAGGGAAATACTGGGAGTTGGGTCCCTCTGACAGCTGCCTTTTTGCTGTGCCCTGGGGAATAGCTGGTCAAAAACTATTTTATTGTTTGCTACATTCCTGTGGGATGTGCAAATGCAAGCTCTGCTGGCCACTAGAACCAAGTGAACAAGGGGTTTGTTCCCTGGGTAACAGTTGCAAAATCCAAGGCACCAGACATGTGCACAATCTCCCTCCAGGAAGACACCAGCAACCTGGAGTAGGGTAGACGGAGAGCACAAAATGGCTTCTGCTGGCGTCCCAGGTGTCTGGAGAGAATTGCAGTCAGACCCTAAACCTTGTTAAATAAAGAGACTGACCCTCAGGCTACAGCTTCTAAGATTTCCAAATAGCCCTCTCAGGAAAAAAAACTGGGTGTGTCAGTCTGCCATCTCTGCACCGAGCCCTGGGAGTACAGGCACAGTGAGTCCTCAGGAGCCTGTTAAGAGCTATTTACTGTATCTCATAGATCCTGTGGATGCAAGCCCCAGTTGGTTTTCAGAGCTAGGCTTTTTGAGGGTCCATCTCTCTGTTGAAAGTCTTAAGATTTGGGGCACTAGATGTTGAGTCTAAACCCTTCCTCAGGAAAATGCTGGGAGTTGTGAGCTCCACCCTGATTGTATGTTGTTGTGCCAGGGGTGGAGTTTTTTTATGGTGAGACTGTGTCTTAACCTCTCCTACCCTTTTCAACATGGTGAGGTTTTTTGTTTTTTTGTTTTGTCTGTTTTTCCGCATTTGCCTGATGTATAGGAGGCACTCAGTTAGTTTCTGGATTTCTTTCAGAGGGAATTGTGCAACATGTAGCTGAACATTGGATGTGTCCTTGTGGGGAGGTGACTTCAGTGGCCTCCTATGTGCTATTATGAAATGGAACCTCAAGAAATCTTATAAGATATTTATAAATGATAAGACCGTGCTTAAAAACATTAAGTCGTTTCCCCAGAAACAGGCAATTAGTAGGTGGTGAAACCAGAATTTGAAGTGAGACAGAATGACCCCTAAACATGTTCTCCCAATGCTGTATTGTATCCACTTTCTCTATGTGTACTGTTTTATGATTATATTGTTCTCATTGTTCTTGCTGTTCTTACAGAATGACATCTGGTTTTAATTAATAACAGTGGGTATACAAGAAATTTATTGACATTATGTTTATTTTATATTATTCCATTTTGTTGACTACATCTGCATTTAGCTTTCTTATCTAATTGCCTTGTCTAGCACAGCCCTGTCTGATAGTAATGAAACATAAGCCACGATTTGAGCTACATACATAATATAAAATATTTTACTAGTCACATTAGAAACAAGAATCAGGTGAAACTAATTTTAAAAGCCCCTTTTATTTAATCCAATATATTAAAAAGATTCCCATTTAAAGATACACTCAATATAAAAAGTAAAATATTCTACATTCATATTTTCATATTATTTTCTATATTTAATTTTATTATTAGTTTCAGGTGTACAAAACAACATAATGATTAGACATTTCCATCCCTCACAAAGTGGTAAACCCACCAAGTCTACTACCCCTCTGACACTGTACACAGCTATTACAATACCGTTGCCTATATTCCCTATACCTGTACTTTCCATCCTTTGACTGTATATACAGAGGGTGCCAAAAAAATGTATACACATTTTAAGAAAGGAAAAAACTGTATTAAAATTGTAATACTCAATATATACCAATAACAAAAGATGAATACAAGTCAAATGTGACTTCTGCAATTAATAGAGGTGCTCAAGGTGGTTACCATCAGCATTCAGACACTTCTGATTGCAGCAAACTACTGCTTGGGCAACGTTGACCAAAGTGTCCACTTGTATACATTTTTTGGCACCCCCAGTGTGTGTGTGTGTGTGTGTGTGTGTGTGTGTGTGTGTGTACACACACACACACATATATATGAGATCAGATAATTAAGTTCGCAAACTCATCCTAGAAAAAGTTCTGCATACCTCATTGCTGAATATCACTATGGTCACCTTCGAAGTCCTCTCCTTGGGAAGCTATGCACTGACACCAGTGCCTAGTCCACCCTTCAAAGCAATTTTGTAACTCTTTATCTGGAATGGCCATCACAGCTGTCGTTATATTATCCTTGATGTCCTAAACTGTCATCAAAATGTCTTCCTTTCAATATTTCCTTTCTCTTCATTCGGGTAAAGAAAGAAGTCATGGGGGGCCAGATCAGGTGAGTAGGGAGGGTGTTGCAATACAGTGATTTGTTTACTGGCTAAAAACTCCCTCACAGGCAGTGCTGTGTGAGTTGGTGCATTGTCATGATGCAAGAGCCATGAATTGTTGGAGAAAAGTTCAGGTCGTCTAACTTTTTCATGCAGCATTTTCTGCACTTCCAAATAGTAAATTTGGTTAACTGTTTGTCCAGTTGGTACAAATTCATAATGAATAATCCCTCTGATATCAAAAAAAGGTTAGCAAGATCGTTACAACAAGTTCGTGAACTTAGTTGTCAGAGCTCACGCACGCGCGCACATGTGTGTGTGTAATTATTGTTTATATTCAATATTATTTTATGTTAGCTTCATGTGTACAGCACAGTGGTTAGGCATTTATGTAATCTATGAAGTGATCCCTCCAAAAAGTTCAGTACCCATCTTATACCCACATAGTCTTTACAACATTATTGATTATATTCCACATCCCTGTGACAATTTTGTGACTACCAATATGTACTTTCTAATCTCTTCACCTTCGCACTCATCCCCCAACCCCCTCCCATTTAGTAACCATCAGTTTTTTCTCGGTATCTATGATTCTGTTTCTGTTTTGTTTGCTTGTTTATTCTGTTCTTTAGATTCCCCATATAGGTGAGATCATATGGTGTCTGTCTTTCTGAGTCTGACTAATTTCACTAAACATAATACCCTCTGGGTCCAACCATGTTGTTGCAAATGATAAGGTTTCATTCTTTTTTATGGCAGAGTAATACTAAATTGTATATAAATGTACAACAATTTCTTTATCCAATTGTCTATTGATGGGTACTTTGGTTGTTTACAAATCTTGATTATTGTGAATGGAGCTGCAGTAAACATAGGGGTGCATATATTTTTTTGAATTAGTGTTTTGGATTTCTTTGGATAAATACGCAGGAGTGGAATTGCTAGGTCATAAGGTAGTTCTATTTTTTGAGAAACCTCTATACTCTTTTCCATTGTGGCTGCACCAATTTTCAATCCCACCAACAGTGCACAAGGGTTCCCTTTTCTTTTTTTCTTTTTTTGTCATTGGAATGCAAGAAGAATTTTATATCAGCAAACGTATAATATAATTTGCTTATCAATCATTTGACTACATCAAAATTAAAAATTATTTTATGCTAAAAGATAAGGTGTTACAGTGAAGATATTTGTAATGTACACAGTAGACAAAGGATTGTTATCCTGATAATTATAAAGACTAAAGAAAAAAACGTTGAAATAGAAAAACAGTAAAAGCTAATACGTACCGACAAATCACAGACTAGCATTTGTGCGTGACTAATTCAACCTCATTTGTATTCAGGATAATGCAAATTAAAAACAGCAATTGACTATTATTTTCCAGTTATCACACTGACAAAAAACTTTAGAAATTCTGACAATTTCAAGGGTGCGTGAAGATATAGCAAAAATAGTATTGTCGTGTGCTGTGGTGGTAGTATACATTTTTTTATTATTATTATTATTTTGTAATGTGGCCACTTGAGGCAAATTCCTTTTTTTCTTTTTTTAAAGATTTTATTGGGGAAGCGGAACAGGACTTTATTGGGGAATAGTGTGTACTTCCAGGACTTTTCCCAAGTCAAGCTTTTTGTTATTTCAATCTTAGTTGTGGAGGGTGCCATTCAGCTTCAAGTTGTTGTTCTTTCAGTCTTAGTTGTGGAGGGCGCAGCTCAGCTCCAGGTTCAGTTGCCATTGCTAGTTGCAGGCTGTGCAGCTCACCATCCCTTGTGGGAGTCGAACAGGCAATCTTGTGCTTGAGAGCCCACTGGCCCATGTGGGAATCGAACCAGCAACCTTTGGAGTTAGGAGCACGGAGAGGCAACCGCCTGAGCCACTGGCTGTTGGATACACTTTTGTATAGTATACATTTTTTTAAAAAATTTATTGGGGTGACAATTGTTAGTGAAATTACATAGATTTCAGGTGTACAATTCTGTATTACATCATCTATAAATCCCATTGTGTGTTCACCACCCAGAGTCAGTTCTCCTTCCATCACCATATATTTGATCCCCCTTACCCTCATCTCCCGCCCCCTACCCCCTTTACCCTCTGGTAACCACTAAACTATTGTCTGTGTCTATGAGTTCTTGTTTCTCATTAGTTTGTCTTCTTCTTTTGTTGTTTTTGGTTTATATACCACATATCAGTGAAATCATAGGGTTCTCTGCTTTTTCTGTCTGACTTATATCGCTTAGAATTATACTCTCAAGATCCATCCATGTTGTCACAAATGTTCCTATATCATCTTTACCTACCGCCGAATAGTATTCCATTGTGTGTATATACCACAACTTCTTTATCCACTCATCTCTCGAAGGACATTTTGGTTGTTTCCACATCTTGGCCACCGTAAACAATGCTTCAATGAACATTGGAGCACATGTGTCTTTATGTATAAATGTTTTCAAATTTTTGGGGTAGATACCCAGGAGAGGGATTGCTGGGTCATATGGTAATTCTATTTGTAATTTTTTGAGGAACCTCCACAGTGCCTTCCATAACGGCTGCACCAGTCTGCATTCCCACCAAGAGTGTATGAGGGTTCCTTTTACTCCACAGCCTCTCCAACACTTGTTACTATTTGTCTTGTTGATGATAGCCATTCTGACTGGGATGAGTTGATATCTCATTGTGGTTTTTATTTGAATTTCTCTTATGATTAGTGATGTTGAGCATTTTTTCATATGTGTATTTGCCATGTGTATGTCCTCTTTGGAGAAATGTCTCTTCAGGTCCTCTGCCCATTTTTCAATTGGGTTGATTGTTTTTGTTGTTGTTGAGCTTCATGAGTTCCTTATATATTTTGGATATTAGTGCCTTATCAGAGGCACTGTTTGCAAAAATCTGCTCCCATTTAGTCAGTTGCCTCTTTATTTTGTCGATGGTTTCTTTTGCTGTGCAGAAGCTTTTCAGTTTCATAATGTCCCATTCGTTTATTTTAGCTTTTACTTCCATTGCCTTTGGAGTCAAATTTATAAAATGCTCTTTGAACCCAAGGTCCATAAGTTTAGTACCTATGTTTTCTTCTATGCAGTTTATTGTGTCAGGTCTTATGCTTAAGTCTTTGATCCATTTTGAATTGATTTTGGTACATGGTGACAGATAGCAGTCCAGTTTCATTCTTCTGCACGTGGCTTTCCAATTCTTCCAGCACCATTTATTGAAGAGGCTGACTTTCTTCCATTGTATGTTTTTAGCTTCTTTGTCAAAAATTATCTGTCTATATTTATGTGGTTTTATTTCTGGGTTCTCAATTCTATTCCATTGGTCTATGTGTCTGTTTTTCTGCCAATACCACACTGTTTTGATTATTGTAGCCCTGTAGTATAAGCTAAAGTCAGGCAATGTGATACCTCCATCATTGTTCTTTTTTCTTAAGATTGCTTTGGCTATTTGGGGTCTTTTGTGGTTCCAAACAAATCTGATGATTTTTTGTTCTATTTCTTTAAAAAATGCCATTGGGATTTTGATGAGGATTGCCATAAATCTGTATATTGCTTTGGGTAATATGGCCATTTTAACTATGTTGAGTCTTCCAATCCATGAGCATTGAATGTCTTTCCATTTCTTTGTGTCTTCTTCAATTTCTTTCAAAAATGTCTTATAGTTTTCAGCATACAAGTCCTTCACATCCTTGGTTAAGTTTATTCCTAGGTATTTTATTCTTTTTGCTGCAATTGCAAAGGGAATTTTTTTTTGTATTTCTTTTTCTGAGATTTCATTGTTAGTATATAGGAATGCAATGGACTTTTGTACGTTGATTTTGTAGCCAGCAACTTTACTGTATTCGTTGATTGTTTCTAACAGCATTTTGGTGGAGTCTTTAGGGTTTTCTATATATAGCATTATGTCATCTGCAAAGAGTGATAATTTAACTTCTTCATTCCCAATTTGGATGCCTTTTATTTCTTTCTCTTGCCTGATGGCTCTGTCAAGGACTTCCAACACTATGTTGAAAAGCAGTGGTGATAGGGCACGGCCCTGTCGTGTTCCTGAACGTAGAGCAAAGGGCTTCAGTTTTTCACCATTAATTATGAGATTAGCTGAGGGCTTGTCATATATGGCCTTTATTGTGTTAAGGTATTTTCCTTCTATACCAATTTTATTAAGTGTTTTAATCATAAATGGATGTTGTATCTTGTCAAATGCTTTTTCTGCATCAATTGATATAATCGTATGATTTTCGTCTTTTATTTTGTTTATGTGATGTATCACATTGGTGGATTTGCGGATGTTGAACCTTCCTTGTGCCCTGGGGATGAACCCCACTTGGTCGTAATGAATAATCTTTTTAATGCATTTTGTATTCGAATTACTAGAATTTTTTTAGGATTTTTGCATCAGTATTCATCAGAGATATAGGTCTGTAGTTTTCTTTTTTTGTTTTGTCCTTACCAGGTTTTGGTATCAGGGTAATGCTGGCCTCATAAAATGAGTTAGGGATTACTGTCTCTTCTTCAATTTTTTGGAAGAGTTTGAGCACGATTGGTATTGGATCCTGTTTGAAGGTTTGGTAGAATTCACTAGTGAAGCCATCTGGTCCAGGACTTTTGCTTTTGGGAAGGTTTTGGATGACTGATTCAATTTCGTTACTGGTGATTGGTCTGTTTAGATTTTCCAGTTCTTCATGGTTCAGCCTTGGAAGGCTATATGTTTCTAAGAACTTGTCCATTTCTTCTAGGTTATTGAATTTGGTGGCATATAGTCCTTCTTGCATGATCCTTTGTATTTCTGTGGTTTCCGTGATAACTTCCCCTTTTTCATTTCTGATTTTGTTAATTAGTGTCTTCTCTCTTTTTATCTTAGTGAGTCTAGCCAAGGGTCGATTTTGTTAATCTTTTCAAAGAACCACCTCTTTGTCACATTAATTTTTTCAAGTGTCTTTTTGTTCTCCATTTCATTTAGTTCTGCTCTGATTTTAGTTATTTCCTTTCTTCTGCTGACCTTGGGTTTCACTTGTTCTTTTTTTTCTAGTTCTTTAAGGTGTAACATGAGGTTATTTATTTGGGATATTTCTTGTTTCTTGAGATAGGCCTGTAATGATATAAATTTCCCTCTTAACACTGCTTTCGCTTCATCCCAAAAATTTTGTTAAGATGTATTTTCATTGTCGTTTGTTTCTATGTATCTTTTGATCTCTCCTCTAATTTCTTCTTTGACCCAGTCGTTCTTTAAAAGTATGTTGTTTAATCTCCATGTATTTGTGTGTTTTTTCTGCTTCCTTTTTGCAGTTGATATCCAATTTCAAAGCCTTGTGATCAGAGAATATGCTTGGTATGATTTCAATCTTCTTAAATTTGCTGAGGCTGATTTTATGTCTCAATATATGGTCTTTCCTTGAGAATGTTCCATGTACACTAGAAAAGAATGTATAGTCTGATGTTTTAGGATGAAGTGCTCTATATATGTCAATTATGTCCATTTCATCTAATGTGTCGCTTAGGGCTGCTATTCCATTATGTATTTTCTGTTTGGATGATCTATCCATAGCTGTCAATGATGTATTTAAGTCCCCTATTATAATTGTGTTTTGGTCAATTTCTCCCTTTAGTTCTGTTAGTAGTTGCTTGGTATATTTCAGTGCTCCCTTATTGGGGGCATAAATATTGATGACTGTTACGTCTTCTTTTTGTATAGTCCCCTTTACCATTATTAAATGTCCATCTTTGGCTCTTGTTATCTTTTTCACCCTGAAGTCTGTTTCATCTGATATCAGTATGGCTACACCTGATTTTCTCTGGGTACCATTTGCTTGGAGTGTCAATTTCCACCCTTTCACTTTGAGTCTATGCTTGTCCTTGTAGCTGAGATGTGTCTCTTGTAGACAGCGTATGGTTGGGTTTAGTTTTTTGATCCAGTCTGCTACTCTGTGCCTTTTTATTGGTGAGTTCAGTCCATTTACATTTAGGGTGATTATTGATACGTGAGGATTTCCTGTCATTCTATCTTTAGTTTTCTGGTAAGGCTGTGTCTCCATTGTTTCTTTGCCTTTTTGCTGTTGTCTATTATTTCTGTGTGGTGGTATTCTATGATGTTTCCCTCTGTATCTTCTTTTAATACAGTATATATTTCAGTTCTGGATTTTTTTTTGAGTGGTTACCCTTAAGATTATGTAAAAGAAAGTTTGATATTTAGAGTATTCCATTTTCTTCAGCATGCTTACTTTCTCCATTCCCATATTCTGGTTCAGGCCTTTACTCTCCCCCTTTTTATGTTTCGATTGCCACAAATTGTCCCTGTTGATGGTGGTTGAATAGTTTCCTTTAGTATTTCTTGTAGTGCAGGTCATGTGTTAGAAAATTTCCTCAGCTTCTGTATGTCTGGAAAGGTCTTTATTCCTCCTTCATATCTAAAGGAGATCTTTTCTGGATATGTTATTCTTGGCATATAATTTCTCTCTTTCAATAGTTTCAATATTTGGTCCCACTCCTTCCTTGCTTGTAAAGTTTCTGCTGAAAAATCTGATGATAATCTAATGGGCTTTACTTTGTAGGTTACCATTTTCTTTTCCCTGGCTGCCTTGAGGATTCTTTCTTTGGCATTGATTTTAGACAGCTTCAATACAATGTGCCTTGGAGAAAGCCTGTTGGGATTGAGGTAATTAGTTGTTCTATTTGCTTCTTGGATCGAGGATCCAGTTCTGTCCACAAGTTTGGGAAGTTCTCATCGACAATTTGTTTGAATATATTCTCTGTTTCCTTCTCTTTTTCTTCTCCTTCTGGTATGCCCATTATTCTTATATTGCTCTTTCTGATGGAGTCAGAAAGTTCTTGTAGATTTCTTTTATTTCTTTTAAGTCTCAAGTCTCTTTCTTCTTCCATCTGTGTAATTTCCAGGTTTGTATCTTCGATGTCACTGATTCTTTCCTCCATCTGGTCAACTCTACTACTTAAACTGGTTATTTCATTCTTAATTTCTTCTATTGAGTTCTTAATCTCCAGAAATTCCATTTGAATCTTTTTTAAAATTTCAATGTCTTTCATAAAATGCTCATGTTGTTCTTTGATTGCGTTTCTGAATTCATTAAATTGCTTTTCTGTGTTTTTTTGTATCTCGTTGAGTTTTTTTAGAACTGCAATCTTGAATTGCATGTCTTTTAAGTCACATATTTCCATATTTTTAAGTTCCTTTTCTGGAGACTTTTCACTTTCTTTCTGAGCTGTCTTGTTGCCTTTGTTATTCATGGAAATTACTGATTTGTTATTTCTCTTCCTAGACATCTGCAGGAGTGGCTTCTGCAACAGGTTGATAGAAAGAGGTCTTTCTTTTGTTTTCCAATACTTGTTGGTAGAATGTTTTATTTTCTCGCCGACTGCAGCCTTTTTTTTTCCTCTCTCACACAGTAGTGCTATGTTTTTTCTGCACTCTTCCAGTTTCTCACACAATGGGGGGATTCCCTGGGAGACGGGTTTCTCCTCTGTTAATAGTTCACCTAGGTCACAGGGCACAGCATCCGTGTTGGTATGGGGAGAGCTTTTGAAGTTCCAAAGCTCTTCCTGCACCAGATTTAGAGCCGGTATGTTTCAGCAGTTGTGTTTATTCCTGCAGGGATTTGCCCAGAAAGGTGGGGCCAGGGGTGGGGTGAGTTGTGAGAGGTGGCCTAGAGCAGTGGCAGCGACCACCACCACAGCCGGTCCTGCATCCACAGCTCCCTCCCCTCTGCTGGAACTAGTTGGGTTGCGAACCTATGTCAGTGGTCCACAGTTCTCAGAACATCAAATATTCTGTTCTTTTGATCTGATACTGCTACTGTTCGGCTTCTAGCACCGGGCAAGTGGGGGTGGGGCGAGTTCTGGGAGGGTAGGGTGGGGGCGGCTAGTCTCAGTGCCTAAAGCTTCTGTTCTCTGCTCGGCTGTGAGGGCTTAAACCACCATTTTCAGCCTTCTTCCCTCAGTCTTTTCTGCGAGGTCTCTGCCGTGAGCGTTGGTTTCAGCCGTGTTATATGCTGCCCCCTCAGCCCTGTGGGCCATAAGCGGAGCCCTAGCAGTCCGAGTTATTCCCTCTCCTGCAGCTGCGGTAGTTCCGGGATGCAGGGAGCTCAGAGCACTGAGCCAGGTCTGCGTCCTGCGCCCTCGTGGCTCCGTCTCCGCACTTCTCCCTTCCCTCCTCCCCCGCTTGCGCGATTCTCCCACCTTTAGGTGAATTCAGTAGTGGGCTCTTCGTCTCGCATGTCTGCTGTGCAGGGAGTCCTTTGTGGTGTTACTGTTGTTCGATTAGTTGTAAATTCCAGGGGAGCTTTGCAGAGGCTCACTTCACGCCGCCATTTTGATGACGTCTATACAAGGGTTCCCTTTTCTCCACATCCTCACCAGCACTTTTTGTTTGTTCATTTATTGATGATAGCCATTCTGACAGGAGTGAGGTTGGTATCTCATTGTGGTTTTTATTTGCATTTCCCTGATAATTAGTGAACTTGAGCATCTTTTCATATGTCTATTGGCCATGTGTATGTCCTCTTTGGAGAAATGTCTATTCATGCCCCTGCCAGTATTTTAATTGTGTTGCTTGTTTTTCTGGTGTTGAGTTGTATGAGGTTTTTTTCTTATATATGTAAATTTTGGATATTAATTCTTTATCAGATGTATATTAGCAAATAACTTCTCCCATTCAGTAGGATGTCTTTTTATTTTGTTGATGGTTTCCTTTGCTGGGAAAATTTTTTTTAATTTGATATCGTCCCATTTGTTTAATTTTTTCCTTTAGTTTCCATTGCCCGAGGAGATATATCAGTAAAAATATTACTAAAAGTAATGTCTGAGATTTTACTTCCTGTATTTTCTTTTAGGAGTTTTATGGTTTGAAGTCTTACATTTAAGTCTTTAATTCATTTTGAGTTTATTCTTGTACATGTATAAGAAAGTGGTCCAGTTTCACTTTTTTGCATGTATCTGTCTTGTTTTCCAAGCAGCTTTTATTAGCTAGACTGTCTTTACCCTAATGTAAATTCTTGCTTTTTTTGTCATAGATTAAATGACCACATAGGCATGAATTTTTTCTGGGCTCTCTATTCTGTTCCATTGATCTATGTGTCTCTTTTTATGCCAGTGTCATGCTGTTTTGATTATTTATAGTTCAATTTGATGTCAAGTAACATGATCACTCCAGCTTTGTTCTTATTTCTCAGGATTGCTGTGACTAATGGGGGTCTTTTATGGCTCCATATAAATTTTAGGATTGTTTGTTCTGGTGTGTGAAAAATGCCATTTTTTAAAAAAAATAAGTATTGTGTTAATCTATAGATTGCTTTTGGTAGTATGGACAGTTTAACTATATTAATTATTCTTATCCATGAGGATGGTATGTTTCCATTTATTTGTGTCTTCTTTAATTTCTCTCTTCAATGTCTTATACTTTTCTGAGTACAGGTCTTTTACTTCCTCAGTTAAATTTATTCTAAGTATTTTGTTTTTTGATGCAATTGTAAATGGGATTGTTTTTTTAATTTCTCTTCCTAATAGTCTGTTTTTGGTGTATAAAAATGCAACTGATTTCTGAATATTAATTCTGTATCCTGTTACTTTACTAAATTCATTTATCAGTTGTAATAGTGTTTTTGTGTGGAATCTTTGGGGTTCTCTATACATAGTATCTTGTCAACTGCAAATAATGACAGTTTACTTCTTCCTTTTCCAATTGGATGCCTTTTATGTCTTTTTTCTCCTCTGATTTCTGTGGCTCTCATTTTTTTCATATTAAATGTTAGGAATATGTGTGTTTTTTACTTATAGCACATCTTAATTTGGGCTAACTTCATTTCAAGTGCTCCAATAGGCTTATGTGATTTAACATTTATATATATATATATATATATATATATACATTTATATATGTGTGTGTGTGTGTGTGTGTGTGTGTGTGTGTGTGTGTGTGTGTATGTTAAGGTGGTATCTTTCTGTTTCTAATTTCCAAATAGTAATGGTCAGGAATGGATCTTGAAACTTATCAAATGCACTTTTGATCTTTAACATGATAATTATATATTTATTGCTTTCTTACTTGTTAATCTCTGTTTCTTTCTTATTTTATTCCTTGTGCTCTTCTTAAGCTTCAAGCTGTTTTTTTGTTGTTGTTGTTTTTGCTTTTAACCATTTCCATAGAGCATATATCCATTATTTGTGATAGTTCCCCTACCTCAACTGTTTTAAATATTCCTTATTTTATTTTAGTGGAAAGCTTGGGAAAAGTAGTGTTAAATAAATGCAGGCACATATCCACTTTATTTTCTATCCCTTGAATTATAAATATTTATTAGAAACAAACTTTCTAAAAACTCACTATTATATTAAAATATAACTATTTTATTTGCATTTCTCTTCTGTAGTATCATGAAATTGCATTGATAGATACAGAAGATGTTGGGGAAGCATCCCACAAAAATAATGGTAAGTAGATTTAAAGTAATGACAAGGGATTGGTGTACATGGATGTTCATTACAGCATCGCTTGAAGCAGCAAAGAGCCTGTAGTGACATCAATATTAGTTGATAGGATAAATGATGATTTGTGCAATATTAGGGTCAGTTATTAAAAAGCAACCTCTTTGGCTTCTCTTTCCTTCCATTTTTTGTCTCTGTGCCTGGAGCCTTTCAAAGGTTACCCAGCAGGATCAGGGATATCTAATTTAGACAACAGCTTCCTCTTATGTCATCTTTCATCGTCTTCCAAAAACTTATGAAGATAATCTCTTTCTTGATGACGTATACTCCCAGTTTCCTTCACAGTTACTAATTTCTTGCCTTTACTGGATTGCCTGTGTGGATGTATGAGTGTGTGTCCATCCTCCAGAGGGAGCAGAAGCAAACACATCTAAGAATGTGTAGATAAATGTGGATAAATCCATAATGTGTAATGTTTGCTTGCTTTTAAACTCCACTTACTAGTAATAGTGAGTTGGATAGATCACAGGTGTGATTCTAATGTATGTGAATTGCATTAAAATAACTAGTGCCCATCTATTCATTTTTGGAGGGGAAAGGGGCTGTTGACTACAAACTCTTTTGAATGTTTCTCCTGCTTGCAAATGTAGGAACTGCACTTTGGTTTTAAGTAGAAACTCTTGGTAGTTGAAATACCACAATAAGAGCAAAGCTGTCAATGGACAAAAGTCTCTGCACATTAGTAGTTTACAGTTTTAATTGCCAAATCCTTCATTATCTAGAGTTGGTGCCAATAAAATGAAATTCTTCTATTTATTTTTTCCTAGACCAACTATACAATATTGTTATTGTCAAACCCGAGGCTGTGCTTACTGGAAAAAGTATAGAAATTAAAGAAAAAGTAAGTAATGTTTTGCAATAATAGTTTAAATTAATTATAAAATAAAAACCCCTTAATTGTCGATTTGGAGATAAGCTTATCACGTAGAGTAAAATAGAACATAATGAACTTCTGGTGCCTCTAAAGGCTTAGAACATTTCATTTTTATAAAGGCTAGACCTACTCAAGCAAACTAATTTAAATAATTCTGCCCAACAAGCATGCAGTATAATTGATAAAAACTATAGTTTTCATATTGGATTGTAGCAGACGTTCTTCATGTTGAATTATTAGCAATGCAAAGTTTCTATAAGCTCACATCAGCTTGCTTTATTATCTGTATGTTGTCACAAATTTATGGTCCTTTTTAGATACATTATAGCTTAAGGAAGCATTTACTGTTTTGCTTTAGAGCCAAAATAAATTTTTTTTAGAGTAAAATTGCATTGTAATCCAAAGGTCAGCAGACATTTTCTATAAAGGGCCAGGTGGGAACTATTTTCAGGTTTGTGGGGCATATGAACTCTGTCACAAATGCTTAACTCTGCCATCATATGGAAAAGGCAGCCCCAGACATTATGTAAACAAATGGGCATGGCTATGTTCCAATAAACTTTATTTCCAAAAATAGGTGGTGGGCCAGAGTTTGACTGTGGGCTATAGTTTACTGAGTCCTGAACAATGACTTTGTGTTGAAACAATAAAATTATGTTGAAATTTGAAGGAATGTTTCATGTGCAATAGAGGAGATCACATGGGGAGCTATGTCAGGAAGGGTTGGGTATCTCTTGATAAATTTCCTGTCATGCATTCTTTCTTTAGCTGTAACAGCATTGATTAAACTACATCAAAGTAGATGGTTCATGGGTCATTGTACGTATATTCTCTCTTCCAATTATGATTTGATTTAATTAATGTGACTCTCTAAGTATAGCCCCCCCTCTTGATTCTGGTGTATATTTGAGAGGGGGGACATCAGGTTGTACCCTAGGCCCCCATATTTTGCTTATACTTTATAAAATTTTCAAAAATCATATTGCATACACATTGTTTACTGTTCCTTATTTTGATATGTTTTAATAGCTACAATAGTGAAGCTTTTCAAAATTATATAGTTCTTTAGTTGCACCAATACTATTAATATCAATTTAAGTCATCTGAATTTTTTGTTTTGACATACTGAACAACATTTCAAAAATGTGAATTATTCCTCAATACCTCACTTCTATGGAATACAGTAAAAGGCTTCAGAACAAACAGGAAAGAAAAAATTTAAAAAATGTTTTGAAAAAAAGGAAAATGAACACACTGCATTTTTCAACCTTCTAAAGGAGAAGTTATCAAGTTTAAATGTTCGTTGGATTTTACTTTCTTTTGTCAGACACTAAGTAACTTTATAGACATGATTTGAGTATTTAGAAATTGTTCAAATTGGAATTTCAGTTAGGAGAGGGGTCACTGAGATGTAAGTACAGCTCCGCTGTATCAACTGAGCGTAGGGAACCAGAACAGGGCTCGCTTTCACAACAGAAGTAGAGGTACTTGGTGCTAGGTACTCCCAAACCAAATTGAGCTCAAATTGTTGGTATTGTTTAATGTAATTAATGAGTTGCTTAGGACCCAGATTACACTTATATTTAATTATTTAGTACCTGATTGCACTTTCCATATTTGTCTCAAAACTTCTCTTTGTTATATTTTATTATACTTGAGTGACATGCAAACTGAATTTGTCATTAAATTAAAATTAAATTTTCTTCAAGACAAAGCATGGCTAAATCTTAAATTCTGTCCTTCCCCATAATTTGGATATTTTTACTGCTAAAAGAGCAAGATATAATAGATTATGACTTATAGCCTCAACAAAGTAAACTCTTACAAAAAATTAAAACTATTTTGAAAATAGATGGTGAAGAAATGCTTGTAAATTTATGTCTTTTTGAATGACTCAGAGAGCTGTGATATCTTTCCTTGGAATTCAAAAGTTTTTTTTCACATTTTGAGACAATTCAATTAAATAATAGAACTATTGTGAAGTCTCTAGTTTGAGCCGTGGAAACATAACTAGTAGGAGGCATGAAAGGGCCTTCTTTGTTTATATATTTTTGAGCCTCTGCAAACCTAGTGCCCTACGGATTGTGCTGAGGTCTTTACATGAAATGCATTGAAGTCTGGCTGGTTTGTTAAACATGGGCACCAAATGTCCTTGACTTGTTTTACATGTGGTCCCACAACATATCTGGATCTGACCGTGCTCTCTAATTGAAGATTATCGGTGCAGGATATGTCATAGAAGCAGAGGATAAGAGAATGCTCACTGAAGAGCAAGTAAGGGATTTCTATAGTGGAATAGCAGACCAGGTAAGAAAGTAAAAAAAAAAAAAATAGCCACTATGTTTTCAGATGCAGTAGATTCCTTTAACTTTTACACCCTCATTATAGAAAAGGAAATGAATAAGTGTGACCAACCAAAGAAGCTCCCAGTGTTCCTGTTGGTGTCCACATTGTGGCGATGCCAAAGCTGCGACTCGGGAGAGGTCTCCAATACAAGTAGTGGCAGCCGAGCAGAAGTGGATGTTCTGATGTGCTCTTTTGGAGAGAAGACCGCTTTATGTTATGTCCTCTAAGACTCCCTGGAATAGCCAGGCCTTTCTTAATCGATTTTTATACCAGGCTGAAGGCTCTTTGTCATACCCTTCACAGGAAAGCTTTAATTCTTTCTGTACCCAAAGGCCTTTCTCTCAAGCTATTTTTTTTTTAATTCTCTCTTGCCTGGGGGAATAGGATAAAGGCAGTGCTGTATGCTGGCTTGGGATCAAGAGACATAGCTCCTACAGATGCACTGTCCAATATGGTAGCCATTACATACATGTGGCCATTTGAATTTAAATTCATTGAAATTAAATAAAAATTCAATGTCTCAGTTGCATTAGCCGCATTTCAAGTGCTCAGTAGCTGCTTATGGCCACATATGTTGGATAGCACAGAACATGTTTGTCATGACACAAAGTGCTGTTGCAGCACTCAAATTTGTTGCACCACACAAACCATCTCTTTTGGCCATTAGGAAGGGGTTGGACCAACTGCACTAAGACCACCCAGGAGCTTTTGAGAAAAATCCAATTCCTGGGCCCTTCCCTAAACCTACTGAATCATAAACTCTGGAATTGGACTCCAGAAACCTGTTTTAATAAGCCCTCCAAATGATTTAGACACATCCTAAAGTTTGAGAATAGTTATTAGACCATCTTTAAGATCAATCCCTGCTATCGTGTTTCCCTGAAAATAAGACCTAGCCAGACCATCAGATCTAATGCGTCTTTTGGAGCAAAAATTAATAATATAAAAAATAATTATATTAAAGACTGGGTCTTATATTATAGTAAAATAACACTGGGTCTTATATTAATTTTTGCTCCAAAAGACGCATTAGAGCTGATGGTCTGGCTAGGTCTTATTTTTGGGAAAACAATGATGTGTTTGTTAATAGGAGCTTTATTTATAAGGATACCATTTCCTTGCCCATTGATCATGAAAGGGAAGAGGCCACCTGACTTGGGTAGTGGCCGCCATGTTAGTTTATCCATTTCAGGAGCCTGAACAATTTATCATTTTATTTTGTAGCCTGACTTTGAAGATTTTGTTTTTTTAATGACAAGTGGCCTAAGCTATATTCTAATTACATCTCAAAGAGATGAACAAGAGCCTTCCTCGGAAGGAACTGTACCTCATCCTGAGACCGAATCTAAAGAACTGTCTGAGGATCAACATGAGATGGCCACATCTACAGTGATGAAGAAGCAGGACAGGTAGCTTGAGACCAGGAATTTATCATTTATGATGTCTTAGTAGGTAATGAAGTGTAATGTCCAAATATCTCAAAATGTAAAGACAAACGTTTTTATGTTGAAGCCACAATTATTTCTTCTAGTCGATCTAAAATACTGTATATTCAGCAAAGCTGGTGTTGTCCTGATGTTTCCATCAAGAGGATTAGTAAGGGAAGCATTTTCCATTTGTTTTCCTACAGCTGGGCACACCAGTCTGGCCTCATGGGCTGGGGCTCCAGGGGTAGATTGGGACTATGCCTAATCCCTCCCAACCCCATCTCCTTTCCCATCTCCCCACATTCTACAGTCCTTCCCTGTGTCCTACAGACATCAAGTGTACTCTGCCCTTTCACTTAAGGCAGTTAGTGGTTATACATTGCTAGGAAATAAGTAGTTGTATTAAATATTTGAAAAGCAACATAAGTAATTTAGAGAATGTTGGTTTTATGCACTGCTATTTGTGCCTTTTATTCCTCTGAGGACTCAGAAAATCCAGAGTTTAACACAAAGCGTTGTCTGAGCTGTGCCTGAAAGAAAAGTGGGTGAGCAGCAACACAGTGAGAGTAGCTGAGTCTTGAGGCTTCGTGATGTGTGTCTCCTCATGCTGGGAAGTCCATCTCCATTGTATTTTTTGGCTGGGACTCTCCAGAACTTTCCTTGTTGTCTTATTAATGAATTGCATGGCTTTTCTTAAGTAGCTACATTTGCTGGTACCTAGCAATGTCATGCTTTTCAGGTAGCAAGGAGACCCTAATATCATTTATTCCAAATTTTAAGTGGGATAGAGGGATTCATAAAATAAATCATCTGCTGCCAGAGGCTTTGTAAACAGTGGTACTTATTTTCAGAGGTTTAAGGGAAAATGATAATAAGTGGTCAGAGTGGAGGTTTGGGTGGGCAGAATTTGGCTCAAAAATATACCATATTTCATACCAGAATTTTTGAGTCATTAAAAAAAAGTGTTCTGTGAAACACTCATTAATGCAAGTGACATAAAGAAGTCAGTATTGCCTTGGTGCTATTGTTCAGTTAAGTCTCCATTATATCCAACTTTGAGAAGCTGTTGTCTCCAGTTGTTCAATACCCTCATAATAGGAGGAACAATTTACGCAACTGGCAGGGTGGGTGTGGGGTGAGAGGTGTTAATCTTGTTTGGGCAAAGTCTTCAGCATTTTCTTTCTAAATTCAGAGATTCCCTTAGCCTTTGGCCGGTATTTATTGTGAGCACTGGTCACAGGCAGCATAGAGTGGTGGAGAGCCTGTGTCTGGGAATCAGTTTGCACAGCACTTGTTCTGAAGGCAGGGATTAATGGTGCTGTGCACTTCTGCCTACCATCTTTTAAGTAGATCCTGAACCTAAAGGATCAAGGACAAAAGCTCTCATGAATAATTTACACATTTGTTCACTTTTATTCTTTACTACCTCCCTTCCCCCACCTCAGAGCCTCCTCAGCTTCTTCTCTTGGTGGTGGGGAATGGGGCAGAAGGCAAGTTAAAAAGCAGAGCAATTATGTTCCCCAAATTCTCTTTCGTATCCCCATGGCAATATTGTGGCTACCAATTTGTGCTTTCTAATCCCTTCACCTTCTCCCTCATCCCCCGAAGCTGAAACTGAATAATATTGAATGTCAACTATAATTTAATATATATAATATATTTTTATATATTTTATATATAAATATATTTCTTTATATATTATATATAACATATATTATAATATATAATATTTTATATATTATATATATTATATATATACACGCTATATATATAGTCACAGGATATGGAGTACAGCATAGGGAATAGAGTCAATGGAACTGTAACAGCTATATATGATGTCAGAGGGGTAGTAGTTGGGGGAGGGTGTTATCACTTTGTGAGGGGTGTAAATGTCTAACTATTACATTGTTTTGTATACCTGAAACTAATTTTAAAAAACCCCACAATGTTAAATAAAACAATGAAATGCAAAACAAACAAAAAACTCAAATAAACAAAACAAAACAAAAAAGCAGAGCAATTAGACTGGGAGTGATGGGTGGCTCCTTCTATGAACATGAGCTACTCACAGGGCAGCACAGGCCCAAGTCTTTGTCAGGTTGGTTATCCTGGCAGAGAAAGACACTTACAGTTTGTGAACCTACATGGCATAGGAAAACTTCCTTCATGCCTACGATGGCCCACTTGCTCCAATGGCTGCCTGGGGATGAGTGAGAGAAAACCAGGAAAACAGGACACAGGCACCCGTGTTTTTCACCTAGATTCCAAATTCATTCATGATGTCTTTTTATCAATTACTTATATTAATCTGTTTATATGCCTCCTTGATCAGCCTGTCTGTGTACTAAGAACTCAAAGGACAATGTTGTCTATCTTTGCTTTCTAGTCATTCTACAGAAGAGGAAGGTATGGTTCCTTAGCTACATTCATGAAAGCAGTTTTGTTTCCAAAGAGCAGGACCTCCTTGGTGCAGTGTCCAGGTTCTTAGCACCTCAAGCAAAGAATTGAATAAGACACAGAAATAAAGTGGTGAAAGAGCAGTTTATTAGAAGAAAAAGTACACTCCCAAAGAGATAGGAGTGGGCCTGAGCAGAAGGCAGTGGCTCAAGGGCGTCATTATTAGAAGACGAAATACACTCCAAAGGTATAGGAACGAGCCTGAGCAAAAGCGTGGCTCAAAAGTTGCTGGCTGGCGAGGACTTGGTGGTTTTTCTTTTTTTTTTACTTTTTTAGGATGGGCTCTTCCTCTCTGGGACCACTTGATTGACACCTGTGATTGACAAGAGGCTATTACCTCATCTTTTTAGACTGTGCATATTCCTTTCCAGAATTCTGTCTGTTATAATGATATTAATGAACTCTGAGCATATGTATGATATTCTAATGATGGTATAATGAGGTCCAGGAGAAATTAAAGTCCTTGTGGCCTTTACTGTCACTTGCAGGTGCAAGTGACTGGTCTAATCTAGTTGGGTATTTTGTACCCATTTGTTTCCTCATAGGGGTAGATAATTATAATGAAAAGGAGAAGTTCTGGGCGGAGAGGGGAGGTCTTTTGGGCAGTCATAGTCTGTGGGTTGTGTTGGACGTGCAGGAATGCAATGCCTATCTCTAACTGCCTGTCATGGTTTCCCCTGAGAGACATGATCCCCATAAAATCTCTATGGGAATTTGAGGGACAGGAGGTTTTTTCTTCTGTGTCTGCTTCCTGTTGGGTAGGGGTGTAGAGCTGTCCATACCTATTGGGATTCACAGAACTCTTGCCCATCTGATCTTAGATGAGAGGAAGGGGTCTTGAGATCTGCCTGGAAGACCGTACTGGCTTCTTTGGTTGCGACTGGTAATCTTGCTGGGGTATCATCTGTATCCCCAAGGCCCATGAACGAGGAAAAATAGATTTTAATTAATAAATTTCTTAAAGGGAAGAACTTAAAGCAATTCATTCAGGGTGGCTATGTGATGGAAAATCCATCAGCTTTTATGGAGCCTGTGGCCATTCAACTGGTCACTCAGGTGGCGTCAGTTCTCCAGGAGCTGGGCCCAGAAAGGGTTGGAAAGAACATTAGGCTTCAATGATTACAATCAACAAGTATAAATCACAAGTTTCAGGGTAATTATCTAACGCAGAAAGTAAAAACACTTCTTATGATTCAGGCTAAAAACAATCCGTTGCCTAAGATTAAGAAACTGATTAAAAAAATAATTAAAAAGCAGGGGTGTAGGAGCTAAGAAATTAGGGAAAAGGAAACTTAAAATTTCTACAGGAAAGAAAACTTAAAAAGTTTTTCATTGGGAGGGGCTACTCGCTTGGCCCGTATCAGTTTCTGGCAGTCTTCGTTCATTCATTCAGCCTTCATTCATTCATTCGTTCATTAATTCTGTTATGCATCTTTTCATTCATCTAATATTTATTAAAGTCCTACTACGTGCCAAGTCCTGGGGATACAAAGATTGGGGGGGAAAATTAGATGATCTCTAAGGTCCCTTTCAGCTTTAAATCTTTATGATTGAGTGAAAATAACAATTCCTACCTCCTATAATATATTGTGTTTCTCTCTCCATAGAAAATGTCTGTTCTATTTTTGGTATTTATTTATTTTTAATTTTTATTACATTTATTGGACATTGATTAGTAAAATTATGTAGGTTTCAATCTATATATCACATTGTGTGTTCACCACCTAGAGTCAATTCTCCTCCAATAACCATATATTTGATCCCTTTTACCCTGTTCTACCACCCCCCTGCCCCCCTTACCCTCTGGTAACAACTAAACTGTTGTTTGTGTCTGAGTTTTTGGTTGTTTGTTTGTCTTATTTGTTGCTTTCAGTTTTATATCCCACATATGAGTGAAGTCATATGGTTCTCTACTTTTTTGTCTGACTAATTTCGCCTAGCGTGATAGTCTCAAGATCCATCCATGTTGTTGCAAATGGCAGTATTTCATCTTTTCTTATGACCGAGTAATATTCCTCTGTATATGTACTACATCATCTTTATCCAGTCATTTATCAAAGTACACTTCAGTTGTTTCTATGTCTTGGCTACTGTGAGTAATGCTTCAATGAACATAGGGGTACATATATTTTTACGGATAAATGTTTTCAGACATTTGGGGTAGATACCCAGAAGAGGTATTGCTGGGTTATATGGTAATTCTATTCTTAATTTTTTGAGGAACCCCCATACTCTTTGCCATAGTGGCTCTATCAATTTACATTACCTCCAGCAGTGTATGAGGGTTCCTTTTCTCCACAATCTCTCCAACATTTATTATTGCTTGTCTTACCGATAATAGCCATTCTAACAGGTGTGAAGTGGTATCTCGTTGTGGTTTTGATTTGCATTTCCCTAAGAGCTAGTGAAATTAAGCAATTTTTTACATATCTGTTGGCTGTGTGTTTGTCTTCTTGGGAGAAGTGTCTGTTCGGGTCCTCTGCCCATTTTTTAAATTGGATTCCATTTTTTTGGTTTTGTTTTGTTATTGAGTTGTATGAGTTATTTATATATTTTGGATATTTGCCCCTTATCAGAGGTATTGTTTGCAATTGTCTTCTCCCATTTGGTTGGCTGCCTCTTCATTTCATTGATAGTTTCTTTTGCTGTGCACAAGCTTTTTACTTTGATATAGTCCTATTCATTTATTTTTGCTTTTACTTCCCTTGCCTTTGAAGTGAAATTAATAAAATCCTCTATGAACCCAAGGTCCATAAGTTTAGTACCTATGCTTGCTTCTATGCAATTTATTGTTTCAGGTCTTATATTTAGGTCTCTGGTCCATTTTGAGTTAATTTTGATGTATGGTGACAGATAGCAGTCTAGTTTCATTCTTTTGCACATGGCTTTCCAGTTTTCCCAGCACCATTTATTAAAGAGGCTTTCTTTTCTCCATGGTATGTTTTTGGCTCCTTTGTCAAAAATTATCTGCCTAAATACATGTGGATTTATTTCTGGGTTCTCAATTTTGTTCCATTGGTCTGTGTGTTTTTCTGCCAATAACATGCTGTTTTGATTATTGTTGCTTTGTGGTATAATTTGAAGTCAGGGAGTGTGATACCTCTGGTTTTGTTCTTTTTTCTCAGGATTGTTTTGGCTATTTAGGATCTTCTGTGATTCCATACAAATATGATGATTTTTTGGTTCTATTTCTTTAAAAAAATGTCATTGGGATTTTCTTGGGGATTGCATTAAATCTATGTTTTGCTTTGGGCAATGTGGCCATTTTAACTATATTGATTCTTCCACTCTGTGAACATGGAATATCTTTCCATTTCTTTGTGTCTTCTTCAACTTCTTTTAAGAATTTCTTGTAGTTTTCAGTGTATAAGTCCTGCATTAAGTTTATTCCTAGGTATTTTGTTCTTTTTGTTGCAATTAGAAAAGGCATTGTTTTTTTCGTTTCTTTTTCTGAAATTTTATTGTTAGTATGTAGGAATGCAGTGGATTTTTGAACATCGATTTTGTATCCTGAAGCTTTACTGTATTTGTTTATTGTTTCTAACAGTTTTTTTAATGGAGACTTTGGGGTTTTCTGTATAAAGGATCATGTTGTCTGCATAAAGGGATGTCTTTTGTTTCTCTTGTCTAATTACTCCAGCTATGGTAGGACTTTCAATACTATGTTGAATAACAGTGGGGAGAGGGGACATCCCTGTGTTTTTCTTGATCAGAGAGGAAAAGCTTTCATCTTTTCACCATTAAGTATTATATTAGCTGAGGGTTTGTTGTATATGGCCTTTATTATGTTAAAGTACTTTCCTTCTATACCCATTTTGTTAAGCGTTTTAATCATAAATGGATATTGCATATTGTCAAATGCTTTTTCTGCATCTATTGATATATGATTTTTATCTTTTATTTTATTGATCACCTTGATCAATTTGCATTACATTGAGTCATTCTTGTGCCCCTGTAATGAATGCTACTGGATTGTGATATATAACCTTTTTAATATATTGTGTTCTATTTGCTCGTATTCTGTTTTTGCATCTGTATTCATCATAGATATTGATCTGTAGTTTTCTTTTTTTGTGTTATCCTTATCAGGTTTTGGTATGAGAGTCATGTTGGCCTCATAAAATGAGTTAGGAAGTACTGCCTCTTCTTTGGTTTTTGGAAGAGTTTGAGGAGGACAGGTATTAAATCCTCTTTGAATGTTTAGTACAATTCACTCGTGAAGCCATCTGGTCCTGGACTTTTGCTTTTGAGGAGGTTTTAGATGATTGTTTCAGTTTCCTTACGGTTGATCGTTCTATTTAGATTTTCCAGTTCTTTGTGATTCAGTCTAGGAAGGTTATGTATTTCTAAAAACTTGTACATTTCTTCTAGGTTATTAAATTTGGTGACATATAGTCCTTTACAGTATTCTTTGCATTTCTTTGGTATCCATCATAACTTCTCCTCTTTCTGATTTTGTTTATTTGTGTTTTTCTCTTTTTTTCCTTAATGAGTTTAGCCAGATGTTTGTCAATTTTATAAATCTTTTCAAAGAACGAGCTCTTTGTTGCAGTAACTTAATTCTGGTCTAATTTTTATTATTTCCTTCCTTCTGTTGACTTTAGGTTCCATTTGTTCTTTTTCTAGTTTTTTAAGATGTAATGTTAGGTTGTGTATTTGTGATTGTTTTTTAAAAAATATTTTTGTTAAAATATAGCTAAAGTACAATATTGTATTAGTTTCAGGTGTACATGATAGTTACTCAATAGTACCCACTGGGCACTATACATAGTTATTACCATGTTATTGATTATATTCCTTGTGCTTTACGTATCCCCATGACTATTTTGCAACTACCAATTTGTACTGCTTAATCCCTTCCTCTTTTTCACCCAACCCCAAACCCCTCCTTGTCTGCAAACCATCAAAATGTTCCCTGTATCTATGAGTTTGTTTCTGCTTGGTTTGTTTATTTGTTTTGTTCTTTAGATTCCACTTATAAGTGAAATCACATGACTTTTGTCTTTTGCTGTCGGACTTACTACACCCAGTACAATATCCTCTACATCCATCCAAGTTGTTGTAGATGGAAAGGTTTCATTCTTTTTTATGGCTAAGTAATAGTTCATTGTATATATTTACCACCTCTTTTTTACCCATTCAGGGACACCCAGTTTGCCTTCATATCTTGGATATTGTAAATACTGCAATGAACATATGGATGAGCACATCCCCTTGAATGATCTTTTTTGGGTTTCTTCAGATAAATACCCAAAAGTGGGATTACTGGGTCCTTCTTTGTCCATTGTTATAGTCTTTGTTTTTAAGTCTATTTTTTCTGGTATAACTATTGCTACTCCAGATTTTTGTTGTTGTTGTTTTTGTTTGTTTCCATTTTCATGAAATATCTTTTTCCACTTTTTTACTTTCAGTCTGTGTGTCTTTCAATCTGAAAATCTCTTGTAGATAGCATATGTAAGGGTTTTGTTTTCTTATCCATTCAGCCTTGCTACCTTTTGATTGGAGCATTTAATCCATTTACATTGAAAGTAATTGTTGATAGATACGTAGTTATATATATATATTACTATATTATTGATTATATATCAATATATTATATATCAATATATCAACATTGATATATATATTATATATCAATAATATATTATATATCAATAATGATATATAATCAACAATATGGTAATATATATGACAGTAATTTTTGATAGATATGTACTTATGTACATATACATAAGCATATTATTGATATATAATCAACCATATTATTGATTATATATATATCTTAAAGAAGTCCCTCTAAGATTCCTTGTAACACTGGTTTGGTGGTGATGAATTCCTTTAGCTTCTCTGGGAAGCTCTTTATCTGTCCTTTGATTCTAAGATATAGCTTTGCTCGGTAGAGTAATCTTGGTTGTAGGTCCTTGATTTTCATCACTTTGAATATTTCATGCCAATCCCTTCTGGCCTGCTTTTCTCTTGCTGCTTTTAGGAGTCTCTCTTTGTCTTTAACCTTTGGCATTTTGATTACGATGTTTCTTGGTGTGGGCCTGTTTGGGTTCATCTTATTTGGGACTGTCTGTGTTTCCTGGGCTTGTGTGTCTACTTGCTTTGCCAGGTTAGGGAAGTTTTCTGTCATTATTTCTTCAAAGAGGTTTTCAATTCATTGCTCTCTCTCTCTCCTCCTTCTGGTAGCCCTATGATGTGAATGTTGGTACACTTGATGTTGTCCCAGAGGCTCCTTAAACTGTCCTCATTTTTTTGGATCTCTTTTTTCTTTTTACTGTTCTCTTTGGATGTTTTCTGCTACCTTGTCTTCCAAATCACTGATTCGATCGTCTGTTTCATCTAGACTGCTGGTGATTCCTTCTAGTGCATTCTTCATTTCAGTTATTGTGTTATTCATTTCTGACTGTTTTTTTTAATGGTCTCTATGTCTTTTTTATGCTTGCTATCTCTTTGTTGAAATTCTCACTAAGTTCCTTGAGCATTCTTATAACCGTTGTTTTGAACTCTGTATTTGGTAAATTGCTTGACTCCATTTTGTTTAGTTCTTTTTCTGGAGTTTTCTCCTATTCTTTCATTTGGGACATATTTCTTTTTTTCTTTATTTTGGCTGCCTCTCTGTTTTTGTTTCTATGTATTAGGTAGGGCTGCTATGTTTCCCAGGCTTGTTGGGGGGCCTTACGTAGTAGGAATCTGGTGGGGCCCAGTGGCACAGTCTCCCTGATCACCTAAACCAGCTGCTCCAGGAGTATCCCTTTTGTGGGTTGTGTGTACTCTCCTGTTATAGTTGAGCCTCGACTGCTTTTGGCATATTAGTTGGTCGCATTAAGCCTCAGGCTTACTGGCTGTGGGGTTTGCCCCCATCCACAGCTTATGGGCTGCTGTACAGAGGAGCTTACCCCATGGAGCAGGGTTCACCCCAATTAGCTCTGGTGCCTGTTTGAGACTGCCCTTTTAGTGTGCTGCTTGTGAGGGTAATTGGGTTGTGCTCTGCTGGGGTCTGAAGACAACCTCTAAGTATGTTGGTTCTGGGGCCTCTTGGGAGGGGCTCCAGTACAGGCCCAGGTCACCCAATGCCTTTGACTGGCGAGGTAGTACCTGGTAGAAGCTACAAAGTGATCCACAGTTGGTTGCTGCCTGTGCTGTACCTGGAGGCACATGGGAGAGGCCACGCTGCAAACTGTGGATGGCTACCTCCATTACTGGGTCTGGGGTAGCTCTGCAAAAAGCTAGGATATTACGAGCCTTGCTCCACCTGCCAGTTCTGGTAAGGTTCCGCTGCTGATAAAGCCTCTGGTGGTACACAAGTTTGTTGAGGCAGGGTCTCAGTGAGTCATCAGGGTGGAGCAATGGAGCTCACCAGACCAATCAGATTCAGGTTTGGCCTGTGGGGGTGACTCAGGAAAGATGGCACCTGCCTGCCAGCTGCATGGAAGAAGGGCCCCACATAAGGAAAATGGGGACTATCTGCCAGTCCTCACCCTGTAGTTACACACCTCAGTCTTTCCTCATATGTCTCTAATCCCCCAGAGTCACCATCTTTCTGCTGGAGCACAGGCTGAGTGCCTGTGCAGGCCCTTTAAGAGGATGTCTAGGTTTCTCTCAGCCTTCTGTCCCACCTGGATGGTTGGAATCCTCACTGTTTTGCACAGCTGAACTTTGTGGGGGCTCCTCTTCGTGGCACCAGTATTCTGGCCTGGGGAAGCTTGTGTGGGGCTGGGGTCCCTTGCTCCTCCATGGGGAACCTCTGTGGCTGAGATATCTCTGCCAATTTTCATGTGCCACATGGAGGTTTGGGGCCAGCTCGTTTCGCATCTCCACCCCACCTACCAGTCTCGATATGGCTTTTTCTTTATATCCTTAGTTATAAAACTTTTCTGCTGCTAGACTTCAGATGGATCTCCATGTTGATTGCTCTATAATTTTGTTGTAATTTTGATGTACTCCTGGGATGAGGTAAGCACAACATTTATCTTTTCTGCCATCTTGGATCTCCAAGTTTCTGTATTCTTCATTTCTGGTTCTTTTTCATGGTTTTAATGTCCTATTTTAGTGCTTACATCTTTTTGTTGAAGAACTCACTAAGTTTCTTGATCATCCTTATAACGAATGTTTTTACCTTTGTTTCTGGTAGATTGTTTGCCTCTATTTTGTTTAGTTGTTTTCTGGAGTTTTATCCTGTTATTTCATTTGGTACATGTTTATTTGTCTTCCCTTACCCCCTTGTTTTTGGTCTGTCTCCCTCTGTTTCTATGTATTAAGTAGATGTGCTACATCCTCTAGTCTTGGCCTTATGTAGTAGGTGTCTTATGGGGCGCAGTGGCACATCTTCCTAATCACTTGAACTGGGTGCTCTAAGAGTGTTCCTTGTTTGTGTTGTGTGTATTTTCCTATCGTGGTTGAGCTTTGATTGCTGTTAGAATACCAGTGGGTGGGATAGACCCTCAGGCTAACTGGCAGTAAGGATTGGCCATGACCAAAGTAGATGAGCTGCTGTGTGGTTCTGATCCCATTGAGCAGGACTCACCCCAGTGGGCTCTGGTGCCTACTTAGACCATCCTTTGAGTGTACTGCTTGTGAGGCTAATTGGGTGGTGCTCTGTTGTGGTCTGAAGCTGGCCACTGGGTGTATTGGTTTTGGGCTATTTGGGAAGGTCTTCTGTGGAGGCCAAGATCAGCCGCTGATTGTGACAAGACAGGGGCCACCTGGTAGGAGCTACAAAGCAATTGTTGTTGGTCATTGCTTTTGCTTGGCCTGGACGTGCATGAGGGCATGCTGTGAATCAAAGCCAGTTGCCACCAGTATCAGGCCTGGGGAAGCTCAGCAAAAATCCCAGGGCACTCTGAGGCCTGCCTCCCCCTGCAGGCTCATGTAAGTCTCAGATACCTGAAAGAGCCTTGGGCAGTATGCAAGCTGGGTGGGGTGGGGTCCCAAGGAGTCACCAGGGTGGAGGGAGCAGAGTTCACTAGGCCAACGCAGATTCAGATTTCAAGATACAGCTTATCTTTATGTATAATTAATTTTTTATGTATTTTAGTAAACCCCAAATTATTTGTGAATATATTATCAGTTTTATTTTTCTTGCATGGATTATTAAACTTCACTTCTAATAATCTTAAGTTATATTTTGTATTTCAACAGTTTACAAGAATATATGGAAAGACAACATCTATCTGAGTTTTGTGATATTGAAGAGAATAAAACTAATGTTAATAAGTTTATTGACATCTTCTTCCCTGATTTTAAAAGTATGAAAAATGTAAAATTAGAAAGAATAATGGCATTACTTCGACCAGATCTCTTTCACAAAAGAAAAGGTAATAAACAAAGTTTAAATTGTTTAAGTATTTCATACATAAGATTTAAATAAACCCTAGTATAATTATATTAAAAATATTATTTTAAAATTTATCTTTGAAGACAAAGTACCTGAAGTAAGAAATTTTGTTAATTTGCTAATTTCTCAATAATAATGAATAAAACATTTTTGTAAAGAGTTTACAAAGTATTTTATAACATATGAATTTGTTAGAGTAGATTTTAACATGGCAGGAATATTACATAAAGATTAGAAGCTTTCATGTGTGAAATGCCTTAATTCAAAACTTGGGTCAACCCCTTATTAATAGTGTGATTTGAAAAATATATTTTACCAAGTCTATTTCTTCATGTGTAAAATTCAAAAGAATAAAATGAGAAGCATAAAGTGCACGGCACTTAAAAGGTTTTTAACTTCATCCCATACTCACATAGCAGAGTGAATATGGCAGAGTAAGAACACAAACCATAAATTCACAGCATTAATTCTTTCTCATACTTAGTGTATGAAAATACAATGATATTTGTGTATTGACCTTGTATTCTTTGATTTGCTGAACTCACATAGTTCTGGAAGCTTTGATATAGCCTCCTTGGAAATTTTTATATAGACCAGGGTTTTTCAACCTCAGACTGAGTTACATTTGGGGCTAGATAATTCTTTTTTGAGGGAGGTTGTGTCATGTGCATTGTAAAAAGTTTACAACACCTTTGGCCTCTACTCATTAAATGCCAGGAGCATCCCCCCTACTCCCAGTTGTGACAACCAACAAAGGCACCCTTGGGGACAAAATCTCTAGTCAAGAACCAATGATATAGACAAAATATCATTGACAAATCAAGAAAGTTTTATCTCTTCCTTTTTAATTTGTATACCATTTAATTAATTAATCAATTAATTAATTTTTGTTTGCCTCATTTGACTGACTAGCTAGAACTTCTTGTAGGATGTTTAATAGGAGAGGTAAGAGTAGACACACTTGCCTGTTCCTGACTTTATAGAGAAAGCATTCAGTGTTTTACAATTAAGTACAATGTTAGCTCTATATATTCTTTATCAAATTAAGGAAATTTCCACCTATTCCTAGTTTGGTGCGGTTTTTGAATGGATGTTGTATTTTCTCAAATATTTTTTTTGTATCTACTGATGTATTTATTTTTTTCTACAATTTGATAATATAACAATTACTTTGATATTTGAATGTTGAACTAGCCTTGCATTCTCTAGATAAACCACACTTAATTGTTGTATGTTGTCCAATTTACATATTTCTGGATTTAATTTTTAAATAATTTGTTGAGGAGTTTTATGCTTATATTCATGAGGGCTATTTGTTTTCTTTTATTGTAAAGTCTTTATCTTGTTTTGGTGTCAGTGTAATGCAGGCCTCATAAAACGAGATGGGAAGTAGTTGCTTCTCTTCTATTTTCTGTAAGACATAGTGTATAATTGATATTACATCTTTCTTAAATGGTTACCGGAATTTATCGATAAAACTATCTGGGCCTTGAGTTTTCTTTTTTGGAATGTTCTGTTTGCCTTTTAAAATCTTTTTTTGATATGTACATGTTTTTTTAAGTCAATAGACTTTATAATTTAGAACAGTTGTAGATTTACAGAAAAATTAATACCCTGTTTCCCTGAAAATAAGACCTACCTAAAAAATAATCCCCAGTTAAGATCGTCAGCCAGATGGATGGATTTAGTACGTTATGACGATGTTCCAGAAGATGACATGACTGTATTTTAATAAATGTAGATTGTTGTACATGAAAAAATAAGACATTCTCTATATAAGACCCGGTCTTATTTTCGGGGAAACACAGTAAAGATAGTACAGAGTTCCCCTGTGCCGGCCTAACAGTTTCTCCCATTAACATCTTATGTTATTGTGGTATATTTTTACAATTAATGAATCAATATTGATACATTTTTATTAACTCAAGTCCATAGTGTACATTAAGTTTCACTCTTTGTTTTGTACTTATGGTTTTTAATCAGTGCATAATATTACATATCCCTTTTATAGTACCCTACAGAATAGAATCACTGCCCTAAAACAGTCAAAATAGTTTTTGACTATTATGAATAAAGCAGCTACTATAGGCATTCGTATACAATGTTTGTTTTTTCCATGTGTAGACATAAGTTTTTCAATTCAATTGGATAAATACCTAGGAGCATGAGTACTGGATCATATGGTTAAACTACATTTAGTTTTGTAAGAAACTGTCAAAATGCTTTCCAAAGTGGCTGTACCATTTTCCATTCCACACAGCAATCAATGAGAGTTCCTTTTGCTCTACATCCTTGCCAACAAGTGGTTATTTAGATTTTTCCCCCTATTCTAATAAGGATGTAATGGTATCGCATAGTGATCTTAATTTACAATTCCTTAATGACAGATGATGCTGAGCATTTTTTCATATGCTAACTTCTCTTTCTTTGGTGATGTGTCTCTTCAGATTTTTTTGCCCATTTCTTAATTGAGTTAATTTTTAAAACTTATTGTTGAGTTATAGGAGTTCTTTGTATATTGTGAATACAAGTTCTTTATATATATGTGGTTTGCAAATATTTTTCCAGGTTTTTGGCTCTGTGTTTTTTAAACAGTGTCTTTCACCAAAAAGTTTTTATTTTTAATATAGTCCAACTTAGGTTTTTGTTTTGTTTTGTTTTGTTTTGTTTTGTTGGAATTGTTCTCTTAGCGTTTAAACTAAAAAAATCATTGTCAAACACAGGGTCACCTAGAATTTCTACTTTTATCTTTGAAAGTTTATAGTTTGATATTTTACAATTAGATCTATAATCCATTTGAGTTATATTTTATGAAAGGTATTAGATCTGTCTAGATTATTTTTTTCCACATGTATGTCCAGTTGTTCCAGCACCATTTGTGGAAAAGGCTAGCATTGTTCCACAGTATTACCTTCACGTATTTGTCAGAGACCAGTTGTTTGTATTCATGTGGGTCTATTTCTGGGTTCTCTATTCTGTTCCATTGATACATATGTCTATTCTTTTGCCTATCCCACACTGTCTTGATTACTGTAGTTTTTTAGTAAGTCTTGAAGTGGGTAGTGTCCGTCCTCCAACATTGTTTTTCTCTTTCAATCTTTAGTTGGCTATTCTGGGTTTTTGCCTTTCCATATAAACTTTAGAATCTGTTTGACAATATCCATATTCACAAAGTAACTTGATGGGCTTTTGATTGGGAGTGCGTAGAACCTAGAGTTCAAGATGGGAAGAATTGGTATCTTAACAATTTTGAGTCTTCCCATCCATGAACAATGAATATATTCCCATTTATTTAGATCTTTGATTCCTTTCACTAGAGTTTTGTAGTATTCCTCTTTTAGGTTCTGTACATATTTTGTTTGATTTCTACTCATGTATTTCATTTTTTGTGTGCTAATGTAAATGCTATTGTTTTAAATTTCAAATTCCAATGTTAATTGTTGGTATATAGGAAAGTCATTGACTTTCGTATGTTAATAGTAACCTGCAAGTATGCTATAATAGTCTCTTATTAGTTCCAGGAGTTTTGTTGTTGTTTCTTTGGGATTTTCTACATAGACAATCATGTCATTTGTGAACAAAGACAATTTTATTTGCTCCTTCCCATCGATAGACTCTTTATTTCCTTTTCTTGCATTATTTCACTTTCTAGGTTTTCCAGTATGATGTTGAGTAGAAGTGGTGAGAGGGAATAGCCTTGTCTTGATTCCAATCTTAGAGACAAAGTATATAGTATAGAAAATGTTTGCTAATGAGATACCGCTGTGTGTTTGTGTGTGTATGTGTGTATCTGTATGATTCTTATGACATGAAAAATTGGAAATAGCATCATAATTTGATATCTTAAAAATATTGTTCACCTTAAGTTAAAATCTAATGAGCTATTTTTGCAAATTTTAAAATTTCATATTAGAGTAAAATACATTACATGCCCTTATGATAATACATTCTATATTGTATATGTAACCAATAACCTAGGAGTTTCAAGTGTATCATGTGACTTTTATTTAGAGGATGTTTTGAATATTATTCAAGATGAAGGCTTCAAAATACTGATGCAAAGACAAATAGTATTATCAAAAGAGGAAGCTCAAACACTATGCAAAGAACATAAAAATGAAGATTATTTTGAAAATCTTATAGAATACATGACCAGGTAAATTTACACCAGTAGATTTTAGGTGTAGAAAGCACAGTCTGATTTACTTTTGAATCATTTAAATCTTCTGTTAACCTGCTTTCTGTTCAAATTGCCAGTTCTCTCAATTCTGTAAACATTTGCTGAGTCTGCTTCTTTGCCAATCTCTCAACTTTGTCAACTCTCTGCTCAACTTTCTGTCTTCTCTGGTCCTCTTGAAATTGTTATTGGAACAATGGAAAGGTCCCAGGTGTAGTTGCTGGAGCTCAGTTGAGTGGAATGCCAGAAATCCAGAGTGTGCAACATCATCAAGTCCAAGCAGAGAACTGATTGATTCTCAAGGGCTTTGGTAATCCTAAAGACCACTAGTTCAATGAAAGGAATGAGATGCAAGAAATCTATTAGGTTTCTAGAAGAGTGAGTGAAATAGCAGCTGGGACAGAAATCCCGCAAGGGTATATAAATCAGCAGGAGCATGGGAACAATATAGGAACAACTCTTCAGAACCAAGGTCCTTCTTTTCCCTTCATTTTTGTGCTTCCATCTTTTAACAGATATGCTCTTAAGAATACACCAATGGGAATATATTTCAGACTCTGGATAAAAGAATTATTTTGACTTTTTGTAGTCTATTTAACATAGGCACTTGTATTACATATATATAATTAGCTATTGAGCCATACTTTTATTAACTTTGTTTTTTTATTTTCTAACAGTGGTCCATCTCTAGCCCTTGTTTTATTAAGAGATAATGGTTTACAACATTGGAAAGCATTAATTGGACCAAGTACTGTTGAAGAAGCTAAAGAATATCTTCCAGAGAGGTAGGATTCATATCATAGGTCCCAAACTATTTTTATGGGAGCCATTATAATTTCTTTTTGGATATGGGGTACAGGAAACAGCTCTTGTCCTGGGTCAGGAGTGGGCTACCCTGTATAAGCCTGAATACAGCTAAGGCTTTTCAAGAGAAGATTGTGGGTTGCTTGGTTGGGAGCTGGGAAGAAAGTGGTGGATACCCAGCCAGAAGGCCATCTCTTGGCAGAAATACCAGCCCTATCCACATTTCAGAGAAATTCTCTTGGAAAAGGTATGATGACAGCTGCAGGTTCTTTAGTTGATCATCATAAGCATTTTAAGACAATGACTAATTTAATATGTAGTCTATAATTCGGGGGCAGCCATTTCTAAGTTAGTTTACTGATGAATCTTAGATATCACCTAAACTTTGTAATCAACTCAAAACATGGCATGTTACCTGGCACATAGAGGGCACTCTAAATATTTTTTTATCTTAACCGTCGGGCTTGGTATTACCTGGAAGATGGGGATACTATCTCCATTCTTGGGATGTAGTTGATGGAAACTAACCGCATTGCATTTCTCTTGAATTCTTCATACCAATTGCAGGATAGGATTCAACTCAGGGGAAGAAAGGCCTTCCCTTCAGGTGAGCAAGAATAGAGATGCTGTATTAGGCCAAGCAAACTTGACACAAGTTTACACAATAAACAATACTTACAAAACATCACTCATATAAAAGTTGAAATGGTTTCTGTTGGGTTAGATATCTTGAGTATGACTTGTCCTGAATGGATACATTCTATCCCTTATTTAGCCAGAAAATAACTATCAAGGATAATGTTGGTTGGACACTGTAAATGATGTGAGCCGAGTGCCACAGAACCTCTTAATGAAATGTAGCATAGAATGGAAAGCATAGCATGAGAGAGAGGAACGCCCATCAACACAAGGCCTATGCCTATAGGCACACTCTTCGAGAAATTGTGGCTCCAAGTATGGAGGTAGTGTACCTGCACAGAGCCATGTTCTCTAGGGGAAGACACCGAGTTCCCTCCAGCCACTGTGATAGTAAGGATTCGCCTCCAGAGCCCTTATGATCTCTCTGTTGCTGTCATGCAGGGTGTCAGGCGGGGTCTCAGCTCCCGCTCCCCACGTAAGAATGCAGGATGTGGTGAGGCCAAAAAGGAACACCCACGGAGCCATAGGTAGGGGAGTCACACCACTAGTCTCACTGGAGACTGGATTCACATGATGTGCGACCTGCTGTCCGCTTTGCTGCCAACTGACCAACTCCCCTCGCTAGCTGCAATCGCGCTTGCCAGCTCAGCCACCATCCTCTTGCTAGCTCCCATTTTCTGCTAGCGCAGCCACGGCAGTTATATTAGTGGCCAATGGCTCACTGGTTACAGCTGACGGCCAACTAGCCACAGCTGATGGCCAGCCAATCGCAGCTGATGGCCATTTACTACCCGAGCCAGCACCTTTCCACGTGAGGCCGTGAGCCTGGAAACTGCTCTCCTGGCTCTGCCCCCACAGTTGCCAAGTTCCCAAGTCATCCTGAATGTTACTTTTTACTGGTCCCCACTTTTCCAGTTTTCTTGGCTCCACCTGGGTCTTTCAGATTCTTTTAGAAAACTTTCACCAGAGCTCTGTCCCTTTTCTGCACTTGGGTATGAGATTCTACACTCTGCATTGCTTAATCTGAAATACAGGCACCTGCATAACAGATATATAGATACTCTTCTGTTACACACACACACACACACACACACACACACTCACGGACACACAAACTTTTTCCAATAATCATGTCTAATAGCATAACAGAGGGGCTGAATATAGTTCTCTGCATTGAATGGAGTAAATGCTGCTGGGGGTTTAGGCTGTGTTCATCATTCGATGTGCATGTCCTCCATCCCTGACAAGCACATGTTCCAAGGGTTTAGGCTGCAAGTATGTCCAAATTATAGGTGTGAGAACAGCCAAGGCCTGAGTGGGAAGGTCAGGTTGGGTATGGTAAAAAGCAAATCTGAATGGATTACTTAAAGCAGAGAGGCAAGAAGGTGTTGAAGCTGAGGACAGAAAGCCAAATTTCCAGTGATGTTGCTCTCTTAACAGGAAGGGACATTATTCACCATGGCTGGATTTCGGGGGTTGGGTGCTCAGGACTGTGTAACCGACAGAAAATGCAATGAGCAACGAGCATCTCCTCTATTAAAATATGCATAGATAGAAAAAAAGGAAACTAAAAAATTATTAAGGAACAATTGATTTAAGATACATATATATATATATACACATATACATATATATGTATATACATGTATACATATAGAAATAGAACATAGAAGTAGAAACAGAATACATTGTCTAACCTGACATGGATTGTCCAGCACCATCAACATCACTTCTGTCCCTTTAGTGTCCTGTAGGCTCCTCTTCTGTTGCTTCTCTGCTTATGGGGAGTGGGGGGTTGGGGGGGTTCTACTGTAGTGTCTCGTGGATTTAATGTTTATAGTTTGGTATAGAGTCAAGTGCCATTTCTAGTGCTTGATAATATTTAGTGGTGAAAGGAGGGATAAGAATATTTATTGAGAGCTTAATATGTACCATATATTTCAAATACATCAGCTGATTACATTCTCAAAAGCACCTTCCAAAATGGGTTTTATTATCTTATTCATATCTGAGACAACTAACGCATAGAGAAATTAAGTAATTGCTCAATGTCACATAGCTAGCAAACAGTGCAGCCAGGATTCTATATTCTGTGCTTTGTCCCTGCACGAGGTCATCCATTCCTTCATTCAGTTATCCTTCATTCAGGCAGCATCCATTATCAGAATTATTTAAGTATTCCTAATGACTGTTATGTCCTTGGAAGGAAGTAGCATGCCCGAGCCGTCCTGGAACAACATCCTTTGCACAATGCCTACATCAGCGTGACTTGTTATTGCTTGATAACTTTTGAACACTTATATGGTGTTATATTGCATTCTGTTATGTTATGTTACGTTATGCTATAACAGTTTTTAACTTGATTTTTTTCCAAAGTTTATGTGTACAATTTGCAATGGAAAGTTTACCTATCAACCAGTTGTATGGAAGTGCTTCGTTAGAAGCTGCTAAAAAGGAAATAGAGTATTTCTTTCCGCCTCAAAATGTTTTAGGACTGATTAAACCTCATGTAACACATGAACAAAGAGGTAAATATTTAAAAGTAAAACCTAATGTATACAGTTTCGCCTAATTTCATGAAAAATTTCAAGTTACAGAAAAGTTGAAAGAATAATGCAATGAAAACCTCAAATCCAGGATGTAGCCCTCAATGTTTAGGCTGCTGGTGAGATTTTGACAAGATTTGTTTTATTTAATTCCCTCAGTGGTGCCCTGCTACTTCAGGACGAAGAGTTCATATTGGCTCTCCCTGTCAATCCATGTCTAGAATGAAGTTCCTTGGCATTTGTAGCCCGGAGATGAAAATATATCTTCACTTTTAGCACAGGAGCAGATCCCCACCTCTCACACTTTTAAAGTCTAGTAGATGTTTCCAGTGGTTTCTGGAAAGATGGATCTCAGAGCTCGAACATCTACATTAACATATTAAAGTTTTTCTGAATGTCAGTCTGGTACTTTTTAAGTTCAGTTTAGTTTAGCATGGTTTTGGTATTAAATCATAGTATGCAAGTAAAACTATTACTTCCCTTAGTAATTTCTAGCTACTTGAATATGGAGCAAAAGTGAAGGCAATCTGTATGATTAACAAATATCTGTTTTCCCTAGAGGAGATCTTCAACCTTATTAAAGAGAATGGATTTGAAATAACACAAATGAAAGAATTGCTGCTAAATAAAGAGCAAGCAGACACAATCTATTTTAAAATAAAACAAAAACACTTTTACAAAGATATATTGAAAATGTTATCTGAGTAAGTTTCTGACATATAGTTCTTTGCATTATAAAGTAGTAAATGTTCATTGTAGAAACTTTGAAAAATGTAAAAATTAATTAAAACATTCCACGTAACTCCATTCATGAAGAGGCACCCTGTTCATATTTGGGGTTCATTTCTTTTCTACCTCCTTT
Source organism: Rhinolophus hipposideros (assembly GCF_964194185.1). Classification (NCBI taxonomy): domain Eukaryota; kingdom Metazoa; phylum Chordata; class Mammalia; order Chiroptera; family Rhinolophidae; genus Rhinolophus; species Rhinolophus hipposideros. The sequence continues at coordinate 51,705,067 of NC_138064.1, forward strand.
CTTTCCTCCATAGTTTCCTTTCTCTCCTCCTTCCCTCCTTTCTTCCCTTCCTTCTCTCCTTCCTCTGTTTCTTTAGGTCTTCACATTAGATACAGAGGTTATCTGGGTTTAAATCCCTGCTTACCAACATAGTTTATCTGTGCGATAGTTTCCTTATCTGTAAAATGAGGATAATAATAATACCTACCTCATAGGCTTGTTGTGAGGACTAAATACTTGAGACTTTGAAAGTACTGGGAACAGTGCCTGGCATATATCCCTACAATTAAACTACAGTATTTTTCTAGCACAAAAAAGCCTGTTGGAAGAGGAAGAAATTAAGTTAAAAAAGCAAGCACAAAATCTCACTGATAAGGACAAAGAATAAAGACAAGCTCTCTGCTTCAAACTGTTGCATTCTGTCTTCAGCCATGTATGCAATCTGTGCAGTTGTAAATATCCCAAGTCTTCTGAAACATTGTTATTTGCAGGGCTCCATCTTTGGTCATGGTTCTGACGAAGTGGAATGCTATTTCAGACTGGAGAAGATTGATGGGTCCCACAGACCCAGATGAAGCAAAACTATTGTCCCCAGACTCTATCCGAGCCAGATTTGGACAAAGTATTTTGAAAAATGCTGTCCATGGATCATCTAATGCCTATGAGGCAACAGAGACTATCAATAGAATGTTTGTTCCTGAGAATTCTGAGGAAGACTAAAGGACAGTACCTTTTTAATTATTTCCTTTTCTTTAGTTGTTATAGTGACTGGGTTTAGGACAAGTTTGTTCTGAAAAGACCAGAACTTTATCCATATTCCTGAATTAAACTTTATTTCCTGACAGACACACTATACTGTTCCATAGCAGCCTTGAAATGTCAAAGACAAGACTTGCAGATACCGGAGACCTGGGAGACAGTGAGACAAGCCCGATACCCTTGGGTTTGCAAGCATTGGTCTCACGCCGTTTGTGCCATCACAATGACAGTCTCAGGCAGTCCCTCTCCTTGACTTCCCTCCATTTCTCCACTTTGAATTGCCAAGGTGTCATTCAGCAGCCTTAACTATATTCACTAAGTATTTGGAAACTTGGAACCTACTAACTACTGTGGGTTACATATGATAATATAAATACAATATTATCGTGTTTCCCAGAAAATAAGACCTAGCCGGGCCATCAGCTCTAAGGTGTCTTTTGGAGCAAAAATTAATATAAGACCCAGTATTTATATTATATTATATTATATTATATTATATTATATTATATTATATTATATTATATTATAGACCCGTTCTTATAATAAAATAAGACCGGTCTTATATAAATTTTTGCTCCAAAAGACACATTAGGGTTGATGGCCCAACCAGGCCTTATTTTCGAGGAAACACAGTACAAATCACAGAGCAAAAAGCATCATTTCTATTCCTTGGCAAGGAAGTACTTATTGGGGGAGAGGTAGCTACATAATATGTATGTGGATTTAGTGTGCTTAGTTGTTGATAGAAAGCTTGAAAACTTTTCTATCCTGGGCAATGTGGGAGATGGAGTGTAAGATATGTGACTTTTCCCATTAAACCTATTTTCCTTGTTTTCTTTTTTTTTAATTAAAGTTTATTGGGGTGACAATTGTTAATAAAGTTACATAGATTTCAGGTGTACAATTCTGTATTACATCATGTATAAATCCCATTGTGTCCCAGAGTCAATTCTCCTTCTATCACCATATATTTGATCCCCTTTACTCTCAGCTACCACCCCTCTTTCCTCTTACCCTCAGGAGAGGCTGTGGAGAAAAAGGCACCCTTATATACTGTTGGTGGGAATGCAGACTGGTACAGCCATTATGGAAGGCAGTGTGGGGGTTCCTCAAAAATTACGAATAGAATTACCATATGACCCAGTAATTCCTCTCCTGGGTATCTACCCAAAGAATTTGAAATCATTTATACATAAAGACACGTGTGCTCCAATGTTCATTGCAGCTTTGTTTACGGTGGCCAAGACATGGAAACAACCAAAATGTCCTTCGATAGATGAATGGATAAAGAAGTTGTGGTATATATACACAATAGAATACTATTCAGTGGTAAGAAAAGATGAAATAGGACCATTTGTGACAACATCGATGGATCTTGAGATTATAATGCTAAGCAAAATAAGTCAGACAAAAAAGCATATATGTTTTGGTATATAAACCAAAAACAACAAAAGAACAAGACAAACAAATGAGAAACAAGAACTCATAGACACAGACAATGGTTAGTGATTACCAGAGGGTAAGGGGGAGGATGTTGGTAGATGAGGGTAAGGGGGATCAAATATATGGAGAACTGACTCTGGGTGGTGAACACACAATGGGATTTATAGATGATGTAATACAGAATTGTACACCTGAAATCTATGTATCTTTACTAACAATTGTCACGCGAATAAACTTTAATTAAAAAAAACAAAAAACATCTAGGATTGAATAAAGAAACTGTGGGATAGGAATGGCGGCAGCGGGGCGCACTTTTTGAGTTCTCCTCCGGATGTTATCACAAACAGCACATATAACCCATCAAAGGACTCTCTGCTCATTAGGTAGAACAGCTAAGAGACTCATGGAAGGATTACTTGACGGTGCGCAAATTGGGCGAGCAGGGGAAGAGGTATGGGAGCGGAGTGGAGACGCGGCCCGCATCTGTGGCTGTGGGGACGCGGACCGCATCTGCTGCTGTGGAAATGCGGTCCCGACCTGCGGCGGTGGAAACGCAGCCGGCACCCACATCTGCAGAGATGCAAGGGATCCCAGGATGGAGCAGAGAACACAAAAGCCAGGAGGTGGGCTCTTTCCCTGAATCCCACAGCTGGTCTCTCCTGCAGAGGGGGCAGCTAGGTGGGCCTAGGTCGGACTAAGAAAACAAACTCCATATCTGGGCCCCTCCCCCACACCCTGCTCTTCCAATCCTACCCCCCGCCCTTCCAGAGACTTAAACTGGCCCCTGAACTGAGGAGTAGTGTCAGATTACAGAGGGGCAGTAGTGCTCAGGCTCTGGGAAGACTGGCAGGCAGCTCTGACCCAGGGAAGAAGCTGGGAAGAGTGTGATATTGGATGGGCTAGGAGAGAAGAGACTCCTCCACCCCTAGCCACCACCTTTTCTGGCCTGTAGGAAGTGTGACACAGCTGAGCTGAAAGAGAGAAGACCCCTCCATCCCTAGCCCCCACCCATTCTGGCCTGCCTAAGGTGGGGCAAGTACAACTGCGGAGACACTCCCAGAAATCAGCAGTAAGCGGCAGACGCAGCTTCAGCTTTTAGCAGCTCAGAAATCCCTCGCTTGCCACACACACACACACACACACACACACACACACACACACACAGAAGAAGTGCCCTAAGACACAGCACCACAGGGCTGGTGGTGCTACTCTCAGTGTGCATATGTGCAGGCAAGGGCAGAAACTGCACTGACTTTGTAAAAACTACCATCCAGACCCCTTAGCCCCACGCATCTAAATCTACAGTCCCAAAGTCACTCCGGGCACCAGGTGACCGGTTCTGCCTGCACAATAGGCAAGGGGACTCTCTGGTACAGCAGAGGACAACGTGGAGATTACTTGGAGGGCTTAAGCCAAGACTGGAGCTGCTTTTTGTTTTGCTTTGTTTTGTTTTGTTGTGTTTTGTCTTTATATCTTTGATATCTTTGCCTGTGTTGAGTGGGGGTTGTTGGTTGTTTTTACATGTGAATATATTTGATTTTTTCTTTGTTGTTGTTGTTGTTGTTGTTGTGCTTGGTGATTTGCTTTGTTCTGAAATTGCCCTACCAGGGCCCAGCTTAAGGGGCACAAGATTCAACATATCCAGAGGACAACTCCAGACCAAACCAGAGTACTACAGGGTTTGACCTACCAGACACACACCCAGAGGGAATTCTCTACAGGCACAAGAGCCCATAGAGGCCAAACCACATTTGAGCGGTCAACACTCACACAACAGAACACCCTGCGGTGGGCAGAGCCAAGTCTCACACTAGTCATCCGAGGAGTTAACTCCACCTACTCACAAGCGAAAAGCAATTAAAGACCTTCTTTAACAGGACAATATACACCACACAAGAGTCACCTTTGGAGCACATGCAGAGGAGAAGAACAAAGTAGTGCAAGTCAAATATAAATGACACATACTACATAAGATAACCCAGCAAGAACTAAGAACTCTAGGGGATCTACCTAATACATCAAAGCAAACACAGAGAGTCAGCCAGAATGGGGGAAAAAAGAAACATGTCCCAAATAAAAGAACAGAAGAAACCTCCAGAAGTGGAACCAAATGAAACAGAGGTAACCAACCTATCAGAGACAGAGTTCAGAACACTGGTGATAAGAATGTTTAAGGAGCTTAGAGACGACATAAATAAGGATGTACAAATCATAACGAACAACCAGTTAGAACTAAAGCAGGAGGTAGAAATCATAACGAACAACCAGTTAGAACTAAAAAACACAATTACCGAAATTAAGAACTCTCTTGAAGGAATTACCAGCAGGTTAGAGGAAGCAGAGGATCGAATCAGTGACTTAGAAGACAAGTTAACAGAGATCAGCCAAACAGAACAACAGAAAGAACAAAGAATAAAAAACAATGAAGATGGTTTAAGAGACCTCTGGGATAACATCAAGTGCAACACATTGCACATCATCGGAATACCAGAAGGTGAAGAGAGGAAGCAAGGGATTGAGAATATATTTGAAGTAATAATGTCCGAAAACTTCCCTAACCTGATGAAGGAAACCAACATACAAGCCCAGGAAGTGCAGAGTTAAAACCAGGTAAACCCAAACAGGTCCACACCAAGACACGTTATAGTTAAAATGGCAAAGCTTAAAGACAAAGAGAGAATCCTAAAAGCAGCAAGAGAAAGACAGAGGGTTACATACAAGGGAACTCTCATAAGACTATCAAATAACTTTTCTACAGAAACATTGAAGGCCAGGAGGGAAAGGCAGGAGATACTCAAAGTGACAGAAAACAAAGGCCTACAACCTAGATTGCTTTATCCAGCAAGGCTATCATTTAAAGTTGATGGAGAGATAAAGAGCTTCCCGGAAAAGAATAAGCTAAAGGAATTTATTACCACCAAGCTATCATTGCAAGAAATACTAAAAGGACTTCTGTAAATAAAAGAAAGATGAAAACAATATAACTACAAATTGAAAAATGGCAATAACTATGTACATATCAATAATCACTTTAAATGTAAACGGATTAAATGCTTCAATTAAGAGACATAGGGTGGCTGAGTGGATAAGAAAGCAAGACCCTTGTATATGCTGTATACAAGAGACTCACCTCAGATCAAAAGATACACACAGGCTGAAAGTGAAGCGTTGGAGTAAGATATTTCATGCAAATGGAAATGAGAAAAAAGCTGGAGTTGCAATACTTATATCTGACAAAATAGACTTTATTTATTTATTTATTTTTTTTTAGATTTTGAACTTTTCTGTTTATTGATACATCTTCAGTGCCTAAAACAGTGCCTGCCACATTATAGGCATTTAGTAAAAATCAAAAAAACAAACACTGTATACCTGTTGGATGGCTGTAAACCACATCTGGTATCATAATAAAATTAATTCTTTTTATCAATTTTTAACCTCTAAAATCAACCTGTGAACCATGCACTAAGCCTTGGTTTGGGTTGCAGAGCAGAATATAAACATTGGTATCTTTTGCAACATAAAAGTGAAGGGATTAGAAAGTGCAAATTAGTAAATAGAATATAGTCATGGGGATCTGAAATACAAGATGGGGAGTATAATTAACAATGTTGTAAATATTATCTAGGATGCCATATGTGCACTGGACTTATCAAGGGGATCACTTCATAGGCTGTGTAGATGCCTGACCACTATGCTGTACACCTAAAGTTGCAGTAGAATAATATTATATGTCAACTATCATTAAATATACATATATACGTGTGTTTATATATATGTATATATATATATGTACATATATGTATAGTCACAGGAGGTGGTTGTAAGATAAAAAAGCTAGTCAATGGTATTGTAACAGTTATATAAGGATGTCAGAGGGGTAGTAGCTTGAGGGAGGCAGGTTATCACTTTGTGAGGGGTGTAAATGTCTAACTATTATGTTGCTTTGTACACCTGAAACTAAAAAAAAAAAAAAAAAAAAAAAGGGAAAGTATAGCTGACAGAAGGTAGGAATTAAAAACAGAAAAAGAAGATGTCATGAAGCACAGACTTAATAATTCTCTTTAAGTTGAAGCAAGATATTGGGAAATGTTGATTAAAAACATAACAGGGGCACGTTTGTTACTTAAAAATACAAAGGTAGCCAAAAGAAGAACCCAAACTATAATATAACAAAGATTTGAGTAAGAGAAAGGGAGATCACATAGGTGAGATAAATTTTCCTCTTCATAGCAGGGAATTAGTAGGGATTGTCTAGCGTTGATAAATAAATACATATGAGCATATTATTTCAACTTAGCACTTAGGGCTATTATATGACAAGTATATAGGAGTCTACTGTCATGCTTCCATTTCGTGAAGACAATCGATTTTACAGAGAAAACCATGTGGCAAGAAACTAAGGTCTCCTGCTGGCAATCAGCATGACTCGCCAGGCATATGAGTGGCCCTAAATGGATGAAAGTGTATTCTCTAAACCTAGCCAAACCTTCAGATGATTGGCGCACTGACCAATATTTTGGCTGCTACCTCATGAGGGACCCCAATCTAGACTAGCCATTCCCAAATTGCTGATCAACAGGAACTACCCATAATTGTCTTAGGTTTTCAGGTCACTTGCTATGCAACAATAGAAAATTAATACAGATTTTGGTACCTAGAAATAGGGTCCTGCTATAAAAAAACTTAACACGTAGAAGTGGCTTTGGAATCAGGTACTGAATGAAAGATGGAAAAACTTTGAGGAAAGAGCTAGTGAAAGACTTAAAATCTTTGAAGAATCTTTTAAAACATGCCTGATGGACTTTGAGAAGGCTATCGATAAGGGCTTAAAGGAATGTGTGGAAGATATTATTGGAAATAGGCGATAAAAAGATTTTTGCTATGGCAAAAATTTTAGGAACATCATCATTTTCTGTAATGTGAAAGGTAGAAAATGTGCCCAAATGTATGGGGTGATCTAGCTAAGTAGATTTCCAGGAAGAGTGTTGAAGGTGTCATCTGGTTTCTTTTTGCTTCTTATAGTAAGATGTAAGAGAAGAGACATAAAATAAAGGAAGGGCTGTTAAAGAAGCAAGGACTTGCTTATGAAATTTCCCTGGCTTTCTAGGTGACAAATGATGAAAAAAATTAAAAATGACTTCCAGGCAGAGATCAAAACCAGGACACTGCCAGGAAAATTTGGCCTAAAGGTGAAGCCTGGCCCTCAATAATCTGCGATACAAGCAAAAAATTAATTGTTGTGGTCAGCCACTGAAATTTGAGGGTTTTAATAGTTATTGGAGAATAGCCTAGACTATTCTTTTTTTTTTTTTATTAATTAATTTATTTATTAGTTTCAGGTGTACAAAACAAGGCAATACTTAGACGTTCATCATTTATATCCCTCATACTGTGAACCCCCCTCCCCCCATCCACTATCCCTCCGACCTCACACTGAACCATCACATTATATATATAAAATTATAGTTGGCATTCATTAATGTTTAGCTTCTGATGTACAATGCCATGATCAGGTATCCACAGTATCCCTGAGGTGGTCTCCCAAATAGGACGCATGACAAAATAGACTTTAAAATGAAGAACATATTAAAAGATAAAAATGGGCATTATATAATAATAAAGGGATCGATCTGACAAGGACATAACCCTAGTAAACATCTATGCACCCAACAGAGGAGCACCTAAATATATAAAACAGGTACTGGTGGACATAAAGACAGAGATCAACAGCAACACTATCATACATAGTAGGGGACTTCAACACACCTCTGACAACAAGGGACAGGTCTTCCAGACTGAAAATCAATATGGAAACAACAGCCTTAAATGATACATTGGATCACTTGTATTTAATCGATATTTTCAGAGCATTTCACCCCAATGCTGCAGAATACACGTTCTTCTCAAGCGCACATGGAACACTTTCCAAGATAAATCATATGTTAGGCCACAAAACAAGTCTTGATATACTTAAGAAAATTGAAATCATACCAATTGTCTTCTCTGATCACAGTGCTATGAAATTAGAAATGAACTACAGGAAAAAAACTGGAACACACACCAATTCATGGAGGCTGAATAACTTATTACTCAATAATGAATGGGTCAAGCAGGAGATCAAGGAAGAAATCAAAAGATGTCTCAAGACAAATGAAAATGAAAACACAATGACCCAAAATCTATGGGATGCCACGAAAACAGTCCTTAAGAGGGAAATTCATAGCACTGCAGGCCTACCTAAAGAAACAAGAAACATCACTAATCAATAGTTTATCTACACACTTAAGGAATCTGGAAAAAGAACAGCAAACTAAGCCCAAAGGGAGCACAAGGAAGGAGATAATAAAGATCAGAACAGAAATAAATGAAATAGAAAACAGAAAACAATACAAAAGATCAATGAATCCAAGAGTTGGTTCTTAGAGAAGATAAACAAAATTGACAAATCTTTAGCCAGAAAAAAAGAGAGAGAGGACCCAAATTAATAAAATCAGAAATGAAAGAGAAGTGACAACAGAAACCGCAGAAATACAAAAAAATTTAAGAAATTACTATGAGCAACTATATGCCAACAAATTTGACAATCTGGAAGAAATGGACAATTTTCTAGAGGCGTGCAACCTTCCAAGGCTAACTCAAGAAGAAACAGAAAACCTGAATAGACTGATTACCACCAGGGAAATTGAATCAGTAATCAACAATCTCCCAACAAACAAAAGCCCTGGACCAGATGGCTTTACAGGTGAATTTTACAAAACCTTCAAAAAAGAATTACCACCTGTTCTCCTCAAGCTCTTCCAAAAAATCCAGAAGACGGGAACAATCCCAAACACTTTTTACGAAGCCACTATCACCCTGATCCCCAAATCAGACGAAGACACCACAAAAAAAGAAAACTACAGGCCGATATCGCTAATGAACATAGATGCAAAAATCCTCAACAAAATATTAGCGAACAGAATTCAGGAATACATTAAAAAGATCATACACCACGATCCAGTGGGATTCATCCTTGGTATGCAAGGGTGGTTCAACATCCGCAAATTAATTAATGTGATACACCACATTAACAAAATGAAAACTAAAAATCACATTATTATATCAATAGACGCAGAAAAAGCATTTGATAAAATCCAGCAGCCATTTATGATAAAAACCCATAAGAAAGTCGGAGTAGAGGGATCGTATCTCAACACAATAAAGGCCATATATGATAAACCCACAGCTAACACCATACTCAATGGGGAAAAGCTAAAATCATTCCCACTAGAATCAGGAACAAGGCAAGGTTGCCCACTATCTCCACTTCTATTCAACATAGTGCTGGAAGTTCTAGCCACAGCAATCAGACAAGAAAAAGAAATAAAAGGCATCCACATTGGTAAGGAGGAAGTAAAATTATCATTATATGCAGATGATATGATACTATGTAGAGAGAACCATAAAGAGTCCACCAAGAAACTATTACAGCTGATAGATGAATTTAGTAAAGTAGCAGGATACAAAATTAATATTCAGAAATCAGTTGCATTTGTATATACCAATAATAAAACATCAGAAGGAGAAATTAAATACACAATCCCATTTACAATTGCTCCAAAGACTATAAAATACCTGGGAATAAATTTAACCAAAGAAGTAAAAGATCTGTACTTAGAAAATTATAAGACACTGAAGAAAGAAATGAAAGAAGATATAAATAGATTGAAACACATACCATGTTCACGGAGAGGAAGAATTAATATAGTTAAAATGTCCATACTGCCTAAGGCAATATACATATTCAATGCAATTTCTATCAAACTACCAATGACGTTTTTCACAGAAATAGAACATATAGTCCTAAAATTTATATGTGACCATGAAAGACCTCGGATGGCCTCAGGAATCTTGAGAAATAAGAACAAAGTGGGAGATATAACAATACGTGACATCAAATTATACTACAAGGCTACAGTAATCAAAACAGCATGGTACTGGCATAAAAACAGACACATAGATAAATGGAACAGAATAGAGAGTCCAGAAATAAATCCATGCCTATATGGCCATTTATTCTACGACAATGGAAGCAAGAATGTACGATGGTGTAAAGACAGTCAATTCAATAAATGGTGCTGGGAAACCTGGACAGACACATGCAAAAAAATGACGGTGGACCACCTCCTTGCACCATATACAAAAATAAATTCAAAATGGCTTAAAGACTTAAATGTAAGATCTTAAACCATAAAATATCTAGAAGAAAATATAGGAAGACACTTCACAGACATTACCCAGAGTAAGATTTTTACTGATATATCCCCTCGTGCAAGGGAAGTAAGAGAAAAAATAAACATGTGGGATTACATCAAACTAAAAAGTTTTTTCACAGCAAAGAAAACCATCAATAAAACAAAAAGGGATGCTACTGAATGGGAAAAGATATTTGCCAAAGATATACCTGATAAGGGATTAATATCACAAATCTATAATAAACTCACTCAACTCAACTCCAAAAAACAAACAACCGAATTAAAAAATGGGCAGAGGACTTGAAGAGACATTTTTCTAAAAAGGACATACAGATGGCAAACAGACATATGAAGAAATGCTCAACCTCACTAACTATCAGAGTAAGGCAAATAAAAACCACAATGAGATACCACCTAACCCCAGTCAAAATGGCTATCATCAATAAATCAACAAACAACAAGTGCTGGCGCGGATGTGGAGAAAAGGGAACGCTTGTGAACTGTTGGTGGGATTGCAGATTAGTGCAGCCACTATGGAAAACAGTATGGAGGTATCTTAGAAATCTGAAAATGGAACTACCTTATGATCCAGTAATTCCACTCCTAGGTATCTATCCGGAGAAATCCAAAACTCCAATTCAAAAAACTTTATGCACTCCTATGTTTATTGCAGCACTATACACAATAGCCAAGACATGGAAACAACCGAAATGCCCATCGGTAGATGAGTGGATTAAGAAGCTGTGGTACATTTATACACTGGAGTATTACGCAGCCATAAAGAAGAAAGAAATCTTACCATTTGCAACAACATGGATGGATCTAGAGAACATTATGTTAAGTGAAATAAGTCAGACAGAGAAAGACAAATACCATATGATCTTACTTATGTGAGGAATCTAAAGAAAAGAATAAGTGAATGAACTAATCAGAAACAGTTTCAGACACATAGAGGAAAAACTGAGGGTTGCTAGATGAGAGGGGTGGTGGGGATAAGGGGGAAGGTGAGGGGATTAGAAAGCACAGTCAGTAAACACAAGATTGCCACTTGTTCACGAAAGTTAATTTGGGGAATGTAATCAATAATGTTGTAAAGATTTTGTAGGGTATCCGATGGACACGTGTCCCATTTGGGAGACCACCTCAGGGAAGATATAGATGCCTGATCACTGCGCTGTACACCTGAAGCTGAACAATAATGAATGCCAACTATAATTTTACATATATATGTGTATGTATATACTTACAAGAAGCAGAGTATACCATTAGGAATAGAGACAGTGGAAATGTAATGGCTTGGTGTGATATCAGAGGGATAGTGGATGGGGTAGGGAGGTCCACATCGTGTGAGGGATATAAATGATAAACGTCTAAGTATTACTTTGTCTTGTGCACCTGAAATTAATTAAAAAAAAGATCTATTTCAATCCTTACTATCTCCAGCTCCTACCCATCAAATACCTGTCAATTTGGCACTGAATTGTACTCTAATGGGAAATCCCTGGTAGAATTCATAATGCTCCCCTCATCAAAAAAGGGGTGAATATGCAAATGTGAGCATAGATATATACCATATTGCTTATAGATGCTATAAACAGAATGTAGTTCCACTCACCTCCCAGTCTCAGTTATTCATCACTCACATGCTTAATAATGTATTATCTTATGGTGTTTATAATTATTTATAAACCGTTTATAAACACCGCTTATAATACGGTGTTTATAATATTGTTTTGGTGAGTTTTGTCTACCCATTAGATCTACATTTCCCTGAAGGTAACAAGCTTCATTCAACCATTTTTTTATTAACCAAGAACCCACAGTTCAAGCAGATGTACAGTACATATTTTCCCAACATAAATGTTTCTTTGGGTTGTGCAACCATGTCTTGGAGTATAATTGAGTAAGACTTATGGGATGAGCTGTACTATGAATTTGCTTTTATTTTTGCACTGAATGTTTTAATACAATGTTATTGTACCTGGAGAAATCTAGCCTAAATGACAATATTAAGGGAGCAATGTACTCATCTCCCCCTGAGGAACCTGGAAGGGTGTGGAGGGGTTTTCCCATTTCACATTGCTTTCTTACTATGCTTGGGAGATGGATTCTTAATTTGGCTCATCCAGCTGAGGATACCACTCTACATGTGAAACGTCTGTGTCGTCATGTTCACGTCAGCATCCAGAGCCATACATGTGTACATCTGTGAGCCTGGTCTTTGAAAATAAAGAAGGAATGAACATTGGAGCACAGGTGTCTTTATGTACAAATGGTTTCAGATTTTTTGGGTAGATACCTAGGAGAGCGATTGCTGGGTCATATGGTAATTCTGTTCATAATTTTTTGAGGAACCTCCACACTGCCTTCCACAGCGGCTGCACCAGTCTGCATTCCCACCAACAGTGTATGAGGGTTCCTTTTTCTCCACAGCCTCTCCAACACTTGTTACTATTTGTCTTGTTGATGATAGCCATTCTGAATGGGGTGAGGTGATATCTCATTGTGGTTTTTATTTGCATTTCTCTGATGATTAGTGATGTTGAGCATTTTTTCATATGTCTATTTGCCATGTGTAAGTCCTCTTTGGAGAAATGTCTCTTCAGGTCCTCTGCCCATTTTTCAATTGGGTTGATTGTTTTTTTGTTGTTGAGCTTCATGAGTTCCTTATATATTTTGGATATTAGCGCCTTATCAGAGGCACTGTTTGCAAAAATCTTCTCCCATTTAGCAGTTGCCTCTTTATTTTGTCGATGGTTTCTTTTGCTGTGCAGAAGCTTTTAACTTTCATATAGTCCCATTTGCTTATTTCAGCTTTTACTTCCATTGCCTTTGGAGTCAAATTCATAAAATGCTCTTTGAACCCAAGGTCCATAAGTTTAGTACCAATGTTTTCTTCTATGCAGTTTATTGTGGCAGGTCTTATGCTTAAGTCTTTGATCCATTTTGAATTAATTTTGGTACATGGTGACAGATAACAGTCCAGTTTCATTCTTTTGCACGTGGCTTTCCAATTCTGCCAGCACCATTTATTGAAGAGGCTGTCTTTTCTCCATTGTACGTTTTCTGCTTCTTTGTCAAAAATTATCTGTCCATATTTACGTGTTTTTTTTATCTGAGTTCTCAATTCTATTCCATTGGTCTATGTGTCTGTTTTTCTGCCAATACCATGCTGTTTTGATTATTGTTGCCTTGTACTACAAGCTAAAGTCAGGGAGTGTGATACCTCCAGCCTTGTTTTTTTTTCTTAAGATTGCTTTGGCTATTCAGGGTTTTTTGTGGTTCCAAACAAATCTGATGATTTTTTGTTTTATTTCTTTAAAAAATGTTATTGGGATTTTAATAGGGATTGCCATAAATCTGTATATTGCTTTGGGTAATATAGCCATTTTAACTATGTTGATTCTTCCAATCCGATAGTTTTCTTTTTTTGTGTTGTCCTTACCAGGTTTTGGTATCAGAGTAATAGTGGCCTCATAAAATGAGTTAGGGAGTACTGTCTCTTTAATTTTTTGGAAGAGTTTGAGCAGGATTGGTATTAGATCCTCTTTGAACGTTTGGTAGAATTCACTAGTGGAGTAAACTGGTCCCAGACTTTTGCATTTGGGAAGGTTTTGCATGAGTGATTCAATTTCCTTACCGGTGATTGGTCTGTTTAGATTTTCCAGTTTTTCATGCTTTATTCTAGGAAGGCTATATGTTTCCAAGAACTTGTCCATGTCTTCTAGGTTATTGAATTTGGTGGCATATAGTCATTCATAGTATTCTTGGATGATCCTTTGTATTTTTGTGGTGTCCGTGGTAACTTCCCCTTTTTCATTTCTAATTTTATTAGTGTCTTCTCTCTTTTTATCTTAGTGAGTCTAGCCAAGGGTTTGTGAATTTTGTTAATCTTTTCAAAAAACCAGCTCTTTGTCACATTAATTTTTTCTATTGTCTTTTTGTTCTCTATTTCATTTAGTTCTGCTCTGATTTTTGTTGTTTCCTTTCTTCTGCTGACCTTGGGTTTCACTTGTTCTTCTTTTTCTAGTTCTTTAAGGTGTAACATGAGGTTATTTATTTGGGATTTTTCTTGTTTCTTGAGATAGGCCTGTAATGATATAAATTTCCCTCTTAAAACTGCTTTCCCTGCATCCCCCAAATTTTGGTAGGATGTATTTTCATTGTCATTTGTTTCTATGTATCTTTTTATCTCTCCTCTAATTTCTTCTTTGACCCCGTCATTCTTTAAAAGTATGTTGTTTCATCTCCATGTATTTGTGGTTTTTCCTGCTTTCTTTTTGCAGTTGATATCCAATTTCAAAGCCTTGTGATCAAAGAATATGCTTGGTATAATTTCAATGTTCTTAAATTTACTGGCGCTAGTTTTATGTCCCAATATGTGGTCTATCCTTGAGAATGTTCCATGGACAGTAGAATAAAATGTATAGTCTGATTTTTTAGGATGAAGTGCTCTATATATGTCAATTGTATCCATTTCATCTAATGTGTCATTTAGGGCTGCTATTTTGTTATGTATTTTCTGTTTGGATGATCTATCCATAGCTGTCAATGATGTATTTAGGTCCCCTAGTATAATTGTGTTTTGGTCAATTTCTCCCTTTAATTCTGTTAGTAGTTACTTGGTATATTTTGGTGCTCCCTGATTGGGGGCATAAATATAGATGACTGTTATGTCTTCTTGTTGTATAGTCCCCTTTACCATTATGAAATGTCCATCTTTGTCTCGTTACCTTTTTCACACTGAAGTCTGTTTCATCTGATATCATTATGGATACACCTGATTTTCTCTGGATACAGTTTGCTTAGAGTGTCAATTTCCACCCTTTCACTTTGAGTCTATGCTTGTCCTTGTAGCTGAGATGTGTCTGTTGGAGACAGCGTATGGTTGGGTTTAGTTTTTAATCCAATTTGATTGATTTGTGATTATGGACATGTGAGAGTTTCCTATCATTCTTTCTTCAGTTTTCTGGTTAGACTGTGTCTCCATTGTTTTTTTCTCTTTTTGTTGTTGTCTATTATTTCTCTGTGGTGGTATTCTATGATTTTCTTCTCTGTTTCTTCTTTTATTACAGTATATATTTCAGTTCTGGATTTTTTTTGAGTGGTTACCATTAAGTTTATGTAAAAGAAAGTTTGATATTTAGAGTATTCCATTTTCTTCAGCATGGTTACTTTCTCCATTCCCATATTCCGGTTCAGGCCATTACTCTCCCCCTTTTTATGTTTTGGTTGCCACAAATTGTCCCTGTTGATAGTGGTCGAATAGCCTCCTTTAGTGTTTCTTGTAGTGCAGTTCATGTATTAGAAAACTCCCTCAGCTTCTGTATGTCTGGAAAGGTCTTTATTCTTCCTTCATATTTAAAGGATATCTTTGCTGGATATATTATTCTTGGCTCATAATTTCTCTCTTTCAGTAGTTTGAATATTTGGTTCCACTCCCTCCTGGCTTCAAGAGTTTCTGCTGAAAAATCTGATGATAATCTAATGGGCTTTCCTTTGTAGGTTACCGTCTTCCTTTCCCTGGCTGCCTTGAAGATTCTTTCTTTGTCGTTGATTTTAGACAGCTTCAATACAATGTCCCTTGGAGAAGGCCTGTTGGGGTTGAGGTAATTAGGTGTTCTATTTGCTTCTTGGATTCGAGGATCCAGTTCTTTCCACAAATTTGGGAAGTTCTCATCAACTCTTTGTTTGAATATACTCTCTGTTCCCTTCTCTCTCTTTTCTTTTCTGGTATGCCCGTTATTCTTATATTGCTCTTTCTGATGGAGTCAGAAAGTTCTTGTAGAGTTCTTTCTTTTAAGTCTCAAATCTCTTTCTTCTTCCATCTGTGTTATTTCCAGGTTTCTTTCTTCGATGTCACAGATTCTTTCCTCCATCTGGTCAACTCTGCTACCTAAGCTGGTTATTTCATTCTTAATTTTCTATTGAGTTCTTAATCTCCAGAAATTCCATTTGGTTCTTTTTTAAAATTTCAATCTCTTTCGTAAAATGCTCATGTTGTTCTTTGATTGCGTTTCTGAATCCATTAAATCGCCTTTCTGTGTTTTCTTGCATCTCATTGAGTTTTTTCAGAACTACAATCTTGAATTGTCTGTCATTTAAGTCACATATTTCCATATCTTTAAGTTTTTTTTCTGGAGACGTATCACTTTCTTTCTGAGCTGTCTTGTTGCCTTTGCTATTCATGGCAATTACTGATTTATTATTTCTCTTCCTAGACATCTACAGGAGTGGCTTTTGCAACAGGTTGATAGGAAGAGGTCTTTCTTTTGTTTTCCAATACTTGTTGGTAGAATGTTTTATTTTCTCTCCGACTGCAGCCGTTTTTTCTCTCTCACACTGTAGTGTTATGTTTTTTTCTACACTATTCCAGCTTCTCACACAATGGGGGGATTCCCTGGAAGACGGGCTTCTCCTCTGTTAACAGTTCACCTGAGTCATAGGGTGCCGCATGCGTTTGTGGATGTGGAGAGCTTTTGAAGTTCCAAAGCTCTTCCTGCTTTGGAACAGAGAATGTGTGTTTTAGCAGCTCTGTTTACTCCTGCATGGATCCGTCTAGACAGGTCGGGAGAGAGGCAGGGTGGGTTCTGAGAGGTGGCCCAGAGAAATGGCGGTGACCACCACGACAGCCAGTCCTGTTTCCACAGCTCCCTCCCCTTTGCCAGAACTAGTTGGGCTGCGAGTCCCTGTCTGTGGACCACAGTTCTCAGAACTGCAAATATTCTGTTGTTTTGATCTGACACTGCTACTGTTCCGCTTCTAGCTCTGGGCCGGTGGGGGCTGGGTGAGCTCTGGGAGGGTAGGGAGGGGCTAACTAGTCTCAGTGCCTAAGGCTTCCATTCTCTGCTTGGCAGTAAGGGCTTAAACCACTGTTTTCAGCCTTCTTTCCCCAGTCTTGCTCCGAGGTCTCTGCTGTGAGCATTGAGTTTAGCTGTGTTATATGCTGCCCCCTCAGCCTTGTGGGCCATAAGCGGAGCCCTGGCAGTCTGAATTCTTCCCTCTCCTGCAACTGTGTTAGTTCCGGGATGCAGCGAGCTCGGAGCACTGAGCTAGGTCTGAGTCCTGCGCCCACGCGGCTCCATCTCCGCACTTCTCCCTTCCCTCCTCACCTGCTCACGTGATTCACCCACCTTTACGTGAATTTTGTAGTGAGCCTCTTCGTCTTGCCTGTCTGCTGTGCAGGGAGTCCTTTATGGAGTTATGGTTGTTCGATTTGTTGTAAATTTTAGGGGAGATTTCCAGAAGGTCACCTCATGCCACCATTTTGATGACATCTCCTGAAATAGATCTTGAATAAAAGGTAGGATTTTCAAAATCAGAGGTAAGGAAGCAAGAAAGTGAATTCAGTTTCAAAAGTTTCTGAATAGTTATAACTATATAACTACATAACTCTATAGCTATATAACTATATATAACTATATATAACTAGAACTATATCTATATAAAACTAACATATACCATGTTTCCCCCAAATAAGACCTAGTCGGACAATCAGCTCTAATTAGTCTTTTAGAGCAAAAATTAATATAAGATCCAATCTTATTTTACTATAATATAAGACCCGGTATAATATAATGTAATGTAATGTAATGTAATGTAATATAATATAATAATCTTTATTCTTATATAAGGATGTTTTACTTGTTACTCTTACTATGCCTACTATACTATATCATCATTCTGAGGGCTTGTATTGTGGGTCTGTTTCAGACATTCAAGAATTATTTGTTCAGCTTTTGCTATATGTTGGACACTGTCGCCAGGCTAAATACACACAGTCCTTGCCCTAAAGGAGATTAGGCTCTAAAAGCAGGAGATAAATAATAAACCTATGTTCTAGGGTTCTGTGGGGTAAGCATAGGGTGCTTTGAGCAGATGCATATAGGAGATGGAGAGGGAAAATGAGATGCAAGCTATCCAGGCAGGAGACATTGCAATAATCAAAGTGGAAGATGATAGCAACCTTAACTAATGTAGAAATGGTGAGTTAGTGATAAGGCGAATGATCAGAGAACTCTTAGAAGGCTGCATTGCATCCACAGGACTTGATGACTGACTACTACTCTACCAAATAAGTGGGAAAGGGTAAAGCTTCCTGGCTTGCGTAACTGAAGAAATGGTCAAATCATTTCCAGACAGGGAACCCAGAAGAGAGAAGTTAGTTAGAAGGAAATACCTGAAATATATGGTGATGGATGGAGAACTGACTCTGGGTGGTGAACACACAATGTGATATATAGATGATGTATCACAGAATTGTACACCTGAAACCTATGTAACTTTACTAACAATTGTCATCCCAATAAAGAAGGTTATAGGCTGTTGTGCGGGGATCTTATCCCATGGAGCAGGATTCACCCCAGTAGGCTCTGGTGCCTGTTGAACCTGCCTTTTGGGTCTGCCACTTGTGGGGCTAATTGGGCTGTGCTCTGCTATGGTCTGAAACCAACCTCTAAGGATGTTGGTTCTGGGGCCTCTTGGAAGGGGCTCTGGTGCAGCCCCGGTGCAGCCCCAGGTCACCCACTGCCGGGGACTGTCTGGTAAAAACTACAAAGTGATCCATGGTTGTTTGCTGCCTGTGCTAACCCTGGAGGCATGTCGGAGAGGCTGCTTTGCTAACCAAGGATGTCTGCCACCAGTTCTTTGCCTGGGCTAGCTCTGCAAAATGCCAGGACACCCTGAGCCTACTTCCACCTGCCAGCTCCCTTAAGTTCAGCTTGTGCTAAAGCCTTGTGCAGTATGCAATTTGGATGAGACAGGGTCTCGGGGAGTCAGTAGAGTGGGAAGAGTTGTTGTCACCAGGTTAATGTAGACTCTGGTTTGGTGCCAATGCTGATCCTGAAGCTACTCAGCAAGTCTTAGAGCACATGGAGGCCAGTCACCACCCCATCACCAGACACCCACCTGGGGTCTGTCAGACTCTGATAATTTTTCAGGAAACAGTGCAATACCAATGGAGCTAGCTGCTCTTGGAGAAAGTGCTTCTATCATTGGGGGAGTTGGGTGGGGTGGGGTCCCATTGAGTCAGCAGAGCAGAACTGCAGAGCTCACCAAAACAATCAGATTCAGATTTGGCCATAAGTGTAGGGGCAGGGCTCTACACAGGAAAGATGGCATCAGTCTGCTGGCTGCACAGGAGGAAGACCCCTTACAGGGAAAATGCCAAATGTCCTTTAGTCTTTGTCTCAAAGCCACACAACCCAGTCTGCCCCCGAGTTACTGTCCTTTTGCTGGAGCACAAGGTGAGTGAGTGCCTGGGAGTGAAAGTCAGTGCACAGGCCCTTTAAGAGGACACCTGGATTTGCTGCCGCCTTCCATCCCACTCAGATGGTCCGAATCCTCACTGATTTTCACAGACAGATATTGTGAGGGCTCCTCTTTTCAGCACCAGTACTCTGGGCTGGAGTGGCTGGTGTGGGGCTGGAGTCCCTTGCTTCTCTGGGAGGGGGGGGAATCTCCACAGCTGAGATATCCCTCTTAGTTCTCAACAGCCACACAGAGTTTGGGGGTTAGCAAGTTTCATGTCTCTCTCCCTCCTACCAGTCTTAATGTGGCTTCTTTATATCCTTAGTCATAAAACTTCTGTTTAGCCAGACTTCAGATGGTTCTCCAGGTTGATTGTTCTATAATTTAGTTATAATTTTAATTTGTTCATGGAAGGAAGCAGGCACAGAGTTTATCTGCTCTGCCATCTTGGATCTCCCCTAGAATTTCATTCTTTTTAAAGGCTGAATTGTATTTCATTATATTTATGTACTGCATTTTTTTTATCCATTCATTACCACTGGACACTTAGGTTATTTCCACATTTTAGCCATTGCTGTAATAATCATTGCTACAATTAACATGGGAATGTTAATATCTCTTTAAGATCCTGATTTTAATTCTATTGGATATATGACCAGAAGTGGAATCCCTGGATAATATATGTTAAGTTCTACTGAAAGTGGAGTGTTGAAATCTATTATTATATTTCTATCTATTTTTCCTTTCAATTTTGTCAATGTATACTTTGTATATTTAAGTGCTCTGATGTGGGGTGCATATACATGGTTTTTGACTTAAAGTCTATTTTGTGTGATTAAAGTATAGCCACTTCTGCCCCTTTTTAGTTAAAATTTGCTTATAATATCTCTTAAAATATTTTTTTTATATTTTGAATACTGACATACATTATATTAACAATATTATATTAGCTGACATACAATAGTATATTAATTTCAAGTGTACAACATAGTGTTTAGAAATTTACAGAACTTACAAAGTGATCACCCCAATACATGTAGTACTCATCTGACACTATACATAATTGTTACAGTATTATTGACTATGAATATATTCCTTATGTTGTACTTTACATCCCATGACTGTTTTTATAACTGGCAATTTGCACACCTTAAGTCCTTCCCCTTTTTTATCCTTTCCCCCAATGCTTCTCCATCTGGAAACCATTGGAATGTTTTTTGTATCTATGAGTTTGTTTCTATTTTATTCATTTATTTCATTTCTTAGATTCCACATATAATAATATAATAAGGTATTTGTCTTTCTCTGTCTGACTTATTTCATTTAGCATAATACCCTCGAGGTCCATCTATGTTGTTGCAAATGGCAAGATTTCATTCCTTTTTATGGCTGAGTAATATTCCATCGTATATGTATACCACCTCTACTTTATCCATTCATCTATTGATGGACACTTAGATTGCTTACATATCTTGGCTATTGTAAACAATGCTGCAATGAACAAAAGGAAGCATATATCTTTTCAAATTAGTTTTTGGGTTTCTTCTCCCAAAATATCCATGTGTGGAATTGCTGGGTCCTTCTTTGTCTCTTGTTGTAAACTTTCTTTTGAAGTCTATTTTGTCTGTTATAAGTATTGCTACTCCAGCTTTCTTTTTTGTTTGCATTTTCACGAAATATCTTTACTTTCAGTCTGTTTGTGTTCTTAGATCTGAAGTGGGTCTCTTGTAGGCAGCATATGTATGGGTTTTGTTCTCTTATCTATTCGGCCACCTTTTCTTTTTTGATTGGAACATTTTATTCTTTTATATTTAAAGTAATTATTGATAGATATGTAGTTATTACCATTTTATTATTCATATTTTTTTTACCTTATTTTCTTTTTCTTAAAGAAGTCCCTTTAACATTTCTTGTAATATGGGTTTGGTGGTGATGAACTCCTTTAGCTTTTTCTTGTTTTGGAAGCTTTTCATCTGTTCTTAGATTCTAAATGATAGCTTTGCTGGGTAGAGTAATCTTGGTTGTAGATTCTTGCTATTTATCACTTTGAATATTTTGTGCCAATCCCTTCTGGCCTGCAAAGTTTATGTTGAGAAATCAGCTGACAGTTTTATAGAGCTCCCTTGTAGGTAACTAATTGCTTTTCTCTTGCTGCTTTTAAAATTCTCCTTTGTCTTTAACCTTTGGCGTTTGAATTATGATATGTCTTGGTGTTGGTCTCTTTGGGTTCATTTTGTTTGGCTGAAATTTTATGTCTATTTCCTTGACCAGGTTAGGAAAGTTCCATCATTATTTCTTCAAATACGTTTTCAAATCCTTGCTCTCTTTCTTCTCCTTGTGTTACCCCTGTAATATGAATGTTGGTACACTTGATGTTGTCCCAGAGCCCCCTTAGGCTATCCTTATTTTTAAAATTCTGTTTTCTTTTTGCTCTTCTGTGTGGGTGTCTTCTGCTCCCTTGTCTTCCAAATCATCAATTCGATCCTCTGCTTCTTCTAATCTTCTGCTACTTCTAATCTTCTTCTAATCTACAAGGAATACATTCCTTCTAATGTATTCTTCTTCATTTCATTTGTTGTATTCTTCATTTCTGACTAATTCATTTTTATGGATTTTTGTCCTTTTTTATGCTTAGTATGTTTTTATTGAAGTTTTAAGTTCTTGAGCATTCTTATAACCAGTGTTTTGAACTCTTCAATTGGTAGATTGCTTGCCTCCATTTCATTTAGTTCATTTTCTGGACTTTTCTCCTGTTCTTTCATTTGGGACATATTTCTTTGACTCCTTATTTTGGCTAACTCCCTGTGTTTGTTTCTATGTAATAGGTAGATTGGCTATGTCTCCCAGTTTTAGTAGAGTATCCTTATATAGTAGGTGTCCTGGGGGGCTGAGTAGTGCAGTCTTCCTGGTCACCAGAATCAGGTGTTTCAGAGATGTCCTTTGTGTGGGTTGTGTGTGCTCTCCTATTGTAGATGAACCTTGATTGCTGTTGGCACTTTGATGGGAAGTTTTGACCCTCAGGCTGATTGGCTGTAAAGAATGTCCATGATTACAGCAGATATGCTATTGTTCAGGGGCTTACCCCACAGAGCAAAATTTGCTTTTGCATGGCTCTGGTGCCAGCTGAGTCTACCCTTTGGGTGAGTCATTTGTGGAAGGGGTTAGCATGTGCTCTGCTGTAGTCTGAAGCTGGCTGCTTGGTGTGTTGGTTCTGGGGCCTCTTGGGAGAGGCTCTGGTGCACACTAAGCTCAGCCACTGCTTGTTCTGTGCCGAGGGCCACCTGGCCTGAGCTACAAAGTGATCTTTAGAAGGTTAGCAGTTGTGCTAGGCTTGAAGGTGCCTGGGAGAGGCTAACCTGGGAACCAAGGCTGGCTGCCACTAATGCTCGGTTTGGGCCTGCTAAGCAAGAGGTAAGCAGTATACTGCTTGTTTCGGACTTGTGAACCTTTGAGAGATTTTAGGAAAGCCTGCAGCATGAGCCAAGACAGGATGTTTGTATGGAAAAGCCACTGGAAGCAGCCTGGGTAGGCCCAAAAGTTGGGTGAGGTGTGGTCTCAGGGAGTCACCAGAGCAGGGAGAACAGTGTTATTCTGGTTAATGGAGACTCAGCCTTGGCACCTATCTGTACCTGCAGGCTGGTTGGCAGGAGGGCTCAACAAAGAAACAATGGTTTCTGCCAGCATTTTTGTCTAGGAGAAAGCTGCCCCACCAACCCTGGCCTTGAAGCTAGACAATTCTTTCCTTCCCCATGTGTCCCTGGTGCCTTTCGAACTGCTGCCCCAGTGCTAGAGCTCAGAGTAAGTGAGTCCATCAGTAAGTAAGTCCATATGCAGGCCCTGTAAGAGTAGCATCTGGAACTTCATTAGCTGTCCATTTCACTCAGCCACAACCTCCACTGGTTTTCACAGCCAGGAGTTGTGGGGACTTCTCTCCCCGGCACTGGAAACTTGCCTGGGGATCCTGGTGTGGGGCTGAGACTTCCTGTTCCTCACAGGACATCTCTGTAGCCAAGATATCCCTCCTGATTTTTTCACCACTACACATGGGTGTGGGACCAAACCGTTTTGCATCTCCTCCCCTCTTACCAGTCTTGACATGGCTTCTTTTGCATATCCTCAGTTATAGGACTTTGGTTCAACTAAACTTTAGGAGATTCTCAATGATGGTTGTTCTGTAGTTTAGTTGTAATTTTGATGTGGTCATGAGAGGAGACAAGCACAGCATTACTTACCCTACTCTGCCACCTTGACTGGAAAATCCCATTAGTTTCTCTAATTAGCTATCTGTTCCATTTTCTCTCTCTCTTCTCCCTAGGATTCCTATAATTTCTTTTTTATTCTACCATCTTTCCCAGAAAATAAGACCTAACCAGAAAATAAACCCTAGCATGATTTTTCAGGATGACATCCCCTGAACATAAGCCCTAATGCGTCTTTTGGAGCAAAGATTAATATAAGACCCGATATTATTTTCAGAGAAACACAGTACATGATGGTATTTTATGAGTCTCTTACTCTTTCTGCACTTTTTAATTTTTTTTTCTTTTCGTTGCTCTGAATAAATCATTTTTAAAGACTTGTCTTCAAGTTTGTTTATACGTCGTATGTTATTCTGATGTTCTAGTCAGTTGTCGAACTCCTCTAGTGAACTGTTCTGTTCAATTACTGAATTATTCTGCTCTCTAATATTTGTTTGATATTTTCAAATGTTTTCTATGTCTCTGTTGAAATTCTCACTTTGTTCATGCATTGTTCTCTTGACCTCAGTGAGTATGACAGTTATTATGAATCCCGTCAGGTAAATATAACTCCATTTCAGTAGGGTCAGTTTCTTGAGATTTATCTTCTTCCTTTGTTTGGAAAATCTTTATCTAATTTTTAATTTTCCTTGACTCTCTGTGTGTCAATGTCTGTGAATTAGACAAAGCAGGCACCTCTCTTGGTCTTCACAGACTGGCCTCGTACAGGATGTGACCCCACAAATTAGCTTGGCCAGAGATTCAGGACCTCTACCAACTTTTTACTTCCTCAGGGAGAAGTATGCAGCTGTGTTTTTTGTCAGTTCACTCTGTGGTGAGCCAGAAGGGACAGTTACCATGGGTACAAGTCAAACCTGCTATTTCCATTTTCCCGCAGGCTGCTAGTATGTGGTGGAGCCATCGAAGTTCTAAGATTGGCAAGACCAAGGTTAGTTATTTGTAAAGCCTCTGGAGAAGTTGGGGTGCTATACAAGCAGCTCTACTCTTTTCCTCCCCAAGGGGAAGCTGAGTGCTGGACTTTTTCTTTTATTATGGCCATGCTGTCCATCTGGAAGGGATGCAGTCCCTCTCTTATAACCTAGCCTCTCATTTGCAGACTCCCTGGTGCAGCTGGGCAGGTATGGCTTCTGAGATTGGACAAGATCTGCTTTCAGGGAAATACGCTCCTTTGTTTTGGAATGGTTTGGTTCTTGGCAGAGTGGTGTGGCCCCCCAGATACATGCACCTATGACCCAGTCTCTGCCTACACAGCCCAGACATGGAAATAGGCACATGGGCCCTCTGGGTGCTGAGGAATGCACAATGTGTCCATGTGCAGTTTGCAATCCTCACTCGTCTTAGACATTCATGCCCTCTATGCCAGTGTGGCCAGGGCCTGCCCCTGCCCACCTAGTCCCCTGCCTGAAAAAAAGTGGGTGTCCACATTGTGTTCCCGATGCAGAGGCTGGGTGCATTGTTAGAGCTAGACCACATATGGCCCTGCTGCCTGTATGTGATATGGGGCCTCTCTACAGATCTCTGTTTTTTTCATTTGCTTTTTCTTTACTGGGAAAAAGAGGAAGCTATGGTGTTTGACATTCCAAGCCGCCTTCTCTGTTCTCCTCCAGGCTGTTAGGCTGTGGTGGATCCATCCAACTGACAAGACAGAAGTTGGTCCTCTGAGATTCTCTCAGAAACTTGGGGCACCGGTGGTGTGAAGAAACTCCTTCACTCCCCCGGGAGGAGCCAAGAGTTAGGGGACCTTTTTCTGATTGTATAGTGCTGTACTGGGGGCAGGGACTCCAGCCAGAGGATGTCCCAAATCTCCCTACCAGCTTCATTGAGTCCAGTTTCATGTTCACCTGGAGTGTAGGAAAACTTCACTTAGTTTCTAGATTTCTCATTAAGAGAATTTGTTCATGAATTGTTTCTGAGTTCACGAGGTTGTGAGGGAAGGATGGTC
The DNA here is from genome assembly GCF_964194185.1 of Rhinolophus hipposideros. Classification (NCBI taxonomy): domain Eukaryota; kingdom Metazoa; phylum Chordata; class Mammalia; order Chiroptera; family Rhinolophidae; genus Rhinolophus; species Rhinolophus hipposideros. The sequence continues at coordinate 51,730,935 of NC_138064.1, forward strand.
CAACACTTCCTACTCTGCCATCTTGCTGATATCACCCCTTGATTGTTTAGTATTAGTAACACATTACTCACCTCTAAACCCTACTATTCCAACACTATGAGAAGCACACCTGTGCACATTCATCTGAATTGTGAAATATACCAAAGCTAGTTACATGTGAATTATCAGTAAGGATGTCCTTCAATTTTCTTCAGAATGAATTTTTAAATACTAGGGTAAACTAAATATTGGCTTTCTTTGGATTGTGCAGAGAAATAAGTATAGTGAAATCTTCACCGTTCTAACTTCCTTCACGTTCCCCATTCCTTCAAATCAAATACTTTTATCTGCTGCTTTACATGCCTGGTAATATTTAGGTATTCATATAATTGTGTTGAATGGTCCAGAACTTAAAAAGTATTAAAACAGCACTCTCTAAAAATTAATAACATACTTCACCAGCAGATGGCATGCTTCACTCAGTTGTCTATATATATGTACACATCTGTACAAAGATTTTATCAGCAAAATATAGAGAAAGGCTACTTCTTTCAGATTATAGAATTAGTCTTGAGGTTATTTGTCAGAAGTATAATAATCAATGTACAAAGAGATATAGTTAATTAAACTTTAGTTTGTGTTGATATTAGTCTTGAGAGAATGAAATTTAGTGAGTGTGACACCACAGCAAAAAGCAGGAATATACGGGCTGGGGTTAGTAGTACTGGGAATATCTTCTTGCCCTTGAGAAGAAAGGTGAGAAAAGGCTAGAAGTTGTCAGGGCTCCAGCTAAATGGGATGATTTTGAATCTCAGCTGGCCGTTAGGCAGAAAACACATGTTCTGGGCCGTTGTGGCCGAGGCAATTGAGGACTGCAAATCTCTGGGCTGAGATATGCGAGCATGATGAGAAGCACATGATGGTGAGGAGATGGGTCCAAATACAAGGACTGGCTCAGAAGGTAGGCAGTGTATGCCTGTGAGGGAAGTGCCTCTATCGCAACAGCCAAACAGAGCTGGGATGAGGTCTGTTTCTTTATGAATTGCACCATACAGAATGGTCCCATTCTTTAGCACTGGCTCAGTAATGCACCTTGACGCCGAAGCCAGAGATCCTTTGATGGCCTTACTTAGCACCTGTAGCATCCTTCCAAGACAGGAGACCTGAAGCACTCTTGATCAGAGCCTGATACTTTCCAACATGCCCTCCCTGGATCCTGTTTCCTGTAAGCAGATGCTCTGTAGAAAATGGACACATTTTCTAAAACATGCTCTGCTCTATTTTATGGTCCTCTCCTTGGACTCTCCTGATGCCCTTTCCTTTCAATGGAGTGCCCCACTGAGTCTGACGCTTGGACAAACTGTGTCTGAACTTGCTTACCCTTGGAGGCTACTTTGGATGAACTCCCAAGCCAGTTTTTCAAATGCTTTCGATAAAGGAAGAAAGTTTACTAGGTAATTTCCCACACACTATTCAGCTGCTAAAATATTTCAATGACATAATAAATATTTGAAATTATTAGGGGACTAAAAATGACAATGAATTTGAAAAATCCATCTGTTTGATTCAACAACAGCATTTTAGATATTTCTTAGTACCATCATGGAATTTTATTCATAAGAGTTTTTTGCTTAATGTCAGTTCTTTACACCTTGTTGTATTATACTCGTCATTACAATTTTGTGAGATTTTGGTTCAGCAGTCTGGTTATAAGTTTGCTGTTAGCCTAAATCTAATTGTTTAAAAAGTATGCTTTTTTTTACCTCTCAAAGTGTATCACTAATGTGATCCAAACTTTCCATTATAAAGAGGTTCTCATCGAGATATTATAGCTACATATTTTAGGGTTATTGAGTTATAAAATTGTTCTCATACAAATATAGCAGCTAGGTATATTAGGCTTATGCTTATGCTGTCTGAACAGGTATAGGCAAAATTACACAACACAGAGTTTCTTACTGTCATTAATTACCTCTAAAAAATGTTTCCTTACAGTCTAGTATAAAGAGACTGTTCTTAGGTAGAAGAATAAATACGAAAGAACTGCAGCTGTGATCAACACATTTTCTCTTCAATAAATTTGAAATAAAACATAAAAGGTATAAAAAGGACATGAATACATAAGAGTTTTTGAGGTTTAGGGATTCAAATAGTGTATTGATGACAATTACGGAAGTTTGTCGAGACGCTTTGTTGCCTGGCACCACCACTTTATAACTCGTGCTGAAGATGTAGTGGCAACATCTCAGTATTTTTCTAATGCTCTTACTGTGATGGTCACTGGGATGTGAGTCATAGGCTCCAACTACAGCGACCAAAATTAACCAGGTATCCAGACACCACAGTCTGAAATCTATTGCTACTTTTGCATCCAAACAAGGCTGTCCACTGGTTGCTCCCAGTCAGTGACTGAGTGCAGCAGGATGAAGACAGAGCTGTTCCTAGGAGATGAGGGGCTCCTGATGCTTGGCTCACAGCTCCCCGGTAACCTCGCCAACGGAAGTAGTCTAAAATGCTTCCCCCGACGTTCTTTCCTTCTGCCCTATTCATTTATCTTCTTATTCTCTCTCACAGGTATTTCCTCTAATAGAATCCTTTCACTTTTAATTTAATTCCCTTTTGGTGTCTGCTCCTCTGAGGACACAGACTAACATGATCAATGAAATAATGTTCATGTTTCCATGTCTCTGTGGCTTAAATCCATCTCTCTCTCTCTCTTCCCCGCCCTCATATTTTTGTAATATCTTCTAGTATAAAAGTAACACATGTTCATTAAAAAATGCAAAAATACCCCATTTATGCTCCATTCTGGTCTTGAGAATTCAATAATAGTGGAAAAATATTTGTGTCACAAAAAATCTGTCTTACCCTAGCATGTCTTGGGAACCACAGTTAAAAGTCCATTCTCACAGTTATTGGCAAAATAAACTCTGATACATCCATGCTATGCATCTGTGAAGAAATAAAAATTCAGTTGTATTTCTTGCAGGGGAAAATGTTCACGTGCCATTAAATTCATACATGCGAACACAGAAAGTCTGAAAAGATCAATACTAAAATGCTAATTTAACATTAGGGGTAGTTATTTTGGCATTTTTAGGTGCTTTTGTTTTCATTTTTTCTTTTTGCTTATCTCTGTTGTCTGGATAGTAAAAAGGGGAGCTATTTTCTTCCCCTCCTACTGTCAAGCACCTCCTTGGAGGTACCAATTTTAAGGCAGATACTCTATGCCAGGTACTCTGTTGATCTGGAGAACACAGCATTGATTGCTTATCAGCTAAGTCACAAAGGTAACAATTAACTAAAAGTTTTGGTTGGCATACTGTAAATATAGTATGACATATCTCAGTGTAAAATGCATTTTTCAAAAAATATTTTCCTGTTAGGAAATATGGTCTGTATTAGCACATATCAGACTAGAACCAGAAGTATTCCTCCTAATAGCATGGTTTTCTGTTCCCAAAACACCAGTACACTTCAGTCTGGTATACTAAAATTGAGTGACTCTGGGGTCCCAGACCTTTCATTAGCTAGATGTGAGACATCAGACAAGCCCTAACACAGCCTTTCTTCAGCAAGCTAGATGATGACTTAAAAGGTCCCATTCAACTTTTTTTTATTCCATGCTTTCAAATAACCATTTTTGCTATTTGAATTGGTGATAACAGCAGGTAGAGACTTGTGGTAAAATGTTCCCATCCTTTTTATTTAGGGACTTGTTCCATCAAGCAGAAGCACCCTTGAGCTAGCTGAAGTAAAGGAGTTTTATGCTAAGTTTGCAGTGCACAATCTTATAAGCATCCAAGGACAAAAACCAGAATGCATTGGTTTAGAACTGGAAAAAATTAAGGTCATTTATCTAAATTCTCATGTATCTTAAAAGAAAGCTGGAAAGAAAAAAATCTATTGGCACTTCTGCTAAATCCTCATTCTTTGGTTTCGCTAGCTGATGAGGGGTACATTATTAAATTTGATTCATTAAACAAATTGAGAAGGTTGCATTTGCTTTTCTCCAGAAGTCAAGATATCTATGTATTCATGTATGTATATATGTATGTATTATCTATCATCTATGTCTCATCTATCTATTTATCTATTACCTATCATCTATCTATCTATCATCTGTCTATCACCCATCTATCACCTATCTATCATCTACTATACGTCCCTCCAGAAGCTCAGTCATTCATTTCCCAGCTGCCTAGAGGCTGGGAGTGCTGAGAATGTTGTCAGCGTATGACTCACGGATGAAGAGTAGCTTCACCCAGGATGACATCCAGTTCCCATTTAAAACTTGGTTAGGAGGAAACAATCTTAGTGAGGATGATCGATCTAAGGTCCAAGCATATAGGAGGATAATTGACAGTATGATGAAAAACTTTCCTTTAGGGTCATATTCCACAGCCTAGCAATGCTACTTAAACAAACATCCCAAAGAACTAATTAAGAATGTGCACAGATACTAGCTAACAAGATGTTTATTCAGTTATTCAGTATGTTCAGTTAAGAAACAAAGTGAATCCCTAATAACACGACAGCTTGCTGTGTAACGCTTGCCAAGGAAGTGTTCTGAACGAGGTAGCATTAGCTATATTGACATGAGAATGATCTCAGTAAAGAGCTGAGTGAAGAAGGTAGGTTACGAAACAGTATGTATAATAGGCTCCTAGTTTTATTTTTTCAAATCATTATGTAAATACATAGGAAATAACTGGAAAATTACATACAAAAATACTAAAAGTGATTACCTCATTGTGGTGAGTGGGATTAGGTAGGATTTTAATTCCATTATTTCTTATTTTATACATTTATTGAATGCTTTATAGAAAATACGTGTTTACTGTATTATTGGAAGACCAACAAAATAATTTTCAAAATAAATGCCTTTAGTTGTTCTCTGTCATAAAATGTGTTAATAAACATTGCAAAATAAGGGTTTTTGTTGATGAGAGTAACACAACTCTCAAAATATTCCCATTTCAGAGATAGAACCTCAGCTTTTCTCTCCATATGTTTATATTTACCGCCTCTCACACGTATTTAGGTGGAGAAATCTTTTTTTTATTTCTTTTTTTAATTTATTGGGGTGACACTTGTTAATGAAATTACATAATTTCAGGTGTACAATTCTGTATTACATCATCTATAAATCCCATTGTATGTTCACCACCCAGAGTCAGTTCTCCTTCCATCACCATATATTTGATCCCCCTTACCCTCATCTCCCTCCCCCCACCCCCCTTACCTTCTGGTAACCACTAAACTATTGTCTGTGTCTATGAGTTTTTGTTTCTCATTTGTTTGTCTTGTTTTTTTGTTGTTTTTGGTTTATATACCACATATCAGTGAAATCATAGGGTTCTCTGCTTTTTCTGACTTATTTCGCTTAGCATTATACTCTCAAGATCCATCCATGTTGTCACAAATGTTCCTATATCATCTTTCCTAATGCCAAATAGTATTCCGTTGTGTATATATACCACAACTTCTTTATCCATTCATCTATCGAAGGACATTTTGGTTGTTTCCATGTCTTGGCCACCGTAAACAAAGCTGCAATGAACATTGGAGCACACGTGTCTTTATGTATAAATGATTTCAAATTCTTTGGGTAGATACCCAGGAGAGGGATTGCTGGATCATATGGTAATTCTATTTGAAATATTTTGAGGAACCTCCACACTGCCTTCCATAGCGGCTGCACCAGTCTGCATAGGTGGAGAAATCTTTAAGTGAGAAAAATAAGTTTTTAGCTCTCACACGAAGTCCACTTCCATATTTGTTATACTATGCTTAATGTGGGCTGATGTTCAGTTTCATAAACCAAACGGTGGCCTGGTTAATCCTTTATCGATTCATCAAACTGATAAATGTGCTGATTAAGTTTTTGTTTAATAATCAGTATGTGACTTCAGTTAAATCTTCAAAGTAAACAGTGTTTAAATTTGTGAAGTTGTCTCCAAATTCTTATTACATTGTTTTGCACTTTAAAAAATAGGTTTTACATAAGCATTTTTTCTCCTTTTCCATAGAGAGTTCCATTTGTAACTTCCCTCCCCCACAGAATTCCTATTATGCTAAGAAGGTAGACGAGGCTAGCAGTGCCTTTTAGTGGCTTTTCCTAGTTTCTTTAGTTTACATCTATGCTAACCATCTTAAGGGACAAAGAGGTTTGTCTTTCCTACAGCAGCAACACACCCTGCAGATTTTATTGATACCCTTGTGTGGGTGGATCTCATGGATTCCTTTCTCTGCTGCCCTGCGATAGCAGTGCAGGCAGAAACACTTTCAGGGGGAAATGGGTGCCCGTACCAACATTCTCATTAGTCCTATTCTTCCATTCTCCCCTGGCTTACCTACATACATCACTTCTGTGTCCCCATGGCTCCAGAGATGAAATTGAATTATGTGCTTAATTATCTGGATGAATGCCACATGGATATTACCCCTTCTCTGAGAAGCAGGAACAATGGTATAGCAAAAGGAGATTTAACTCTTACGCTTTATATTGTTCCTCTACATTACTGAATGGTGGGTGGACGAGTGCCCACAGTTGCCTTTTCCAGGTGCAGAGTTTGCGTGTGGCACCAGTGCATTAGCAGGCAGAGAACCAGCTGCTTGGGTCCTTCCTGATCCTCCCTCCTCAGACCCGTGGCCCTCTTCTAAGCACCACCAGCCAGCAGACAGGCTTGGCCTCAGGATCCCTCAGAAGCCCGGGAAGTGAGCCGAGTACCACACCCACAGGTGTAAAATAGTTGGTGCTGACTAATTGGTACCTAATTGGTCATAACAGGAGAAAGAAACTGTTTCTGTTGCTGCTTTAAAGGGCCCTGATGAGAAGCACCATGGCACGGTAACCAGAAAACAAAGATCCAGACATTGCCTGTCTTTCCCTTTTATTTATTTATCATTATTATGATTTATTTTTTTAGAGTTTCTAGCTAAAAACAGAGCAGAAAGTCTTCACTATTAAAAAGAACTCATTACAATTTTCCATATCCTACTTTTCTAGATTGTTCAAAAGTCCCCCTTCATCACAAAAATTCTTCTGCAAACAGTAAACATATAAAAAATCTTTTAAATACTCATTTCTTTTGCTTACCTTCTTAGAAGCATTATATTTTCAATCACATTTTTAAAAATCACTAAGATTCTAACAACAGAAGTCAAACTAAAATAAAACATATTGTGCAAAAATTAGGTGTTTTATTTGTAATATGGCATTTATTTTACAGTGCACACATTAGGTCAAATTGTAAGAACAAAAGCATAGTTCCCCACATGGAGCTCTCACAGAGTATGCACATAGGCCACTCTGAACACGGTAAACTTTTTTGGACCAGCTTTCATATACCTTCCATACCAAAGGGAATACCTACCACTATGGCTTGTCGTGGCTTAAAAAGAAAAACTGAAGCATATCATTAGGAAAAATGCTGCAAGATGTATCTATGAAGAATGCTGTAGTTGTTAAGGCAGGGGGCGTGTGCCTTCCGCAGGCTGTCTGGGCAGTGCCTGGCCTCACCCTGAGAGGAAGTCTCTGTTTTGGAAAGCAGTTAGCTCACACTCTTTTGGGGTTTGTTCTCTTTTGGGCACTCCTAGTTTTAATGTTCTTCTTGGGGCTGGCTGGCTTGGGAGCAGGGGGCTTCCCCTTTGGTTTCAGAGGATTGCTACGACTGGTGCGCCCGCTGGTTTGCTTCTTCTCCTGGATTGTCCTCTGCTGTTCGCGTAGTCTCTCTTCCCACTGCTGGGAGGCAATTTGTAAACATGACCGTCCAGTACATCTCACCCCTGTGTGCTATCAAACTAATATCAGAATTAATGAAACTGTTTTCACTGTAGCATACCAATTGTGATACCAATTATAATAGCTACTCCAAATGCTGAGTATATAATGGAGTCTTGACATGCATTTGTTTCATTGAAACTCACAACAGCCCTTCTAGGTGGACACCAGACTCATGACTAGGGAAGAAGCTCACTGAGGTTATTTGCAAAAGGTCACACAGCTGGTAAATGTCAGAACTAAATTCAAGTTCACTAGTCAGACTCCAGAGCCCAAGGCCCTAACCATGCAGCTTTTCTTATTCCTACATGACATTCCTACACAGCGAAGCCTTCTTTAAAAGGGTTGATGTGGCTAAAAGCAGAAATTTATCCAGCCCCACTGAAAATCAGAGGCCTCTGACCACACTTAGGAATTCACTTAATTCTGTTACACCCAATGGAAGACAGAAGCCCCACCTACATCTAGTAATACACTCAAGTGTTAGCTTCCCAGAGAGGATGGGAAATCTGGACAGTTAAGTTTCCTTGATAGAATAGGATTTACTATTCATAATATAAATAAATACTATTTATTTAAACAGTTGCATGTAAGAAAAAAAATGAAAGATTCCATTTGAACAGACATTGTTTTTTTATTATAACACACATCCCCACTTGTTAGAGTATATTTCAATCAACAAAGAGTTTGAGCATTGTTCTAGGCATGAGAAATACAATGAAATAAAAAAGACGGTCCCCACCCTCCTAGGATAGTCTAAAAAAGTAAACTGATTACTGCTATTGTATGGTAATATCTTCAGATACTTATTGAAATATATTGTAATATTTTCTGCTAAAGTGAATGGTCCAAACAGCTGTGACCCTTGAAAGCTTTCTTTCCCCTCAGACCCCTATGGCACTTCTAATCTACTGTAGTCTTGGAAACCAGATAACTAATGCAGCCAGAATTTTCTGTCTAGTAAGACTAAGTGTGCTCCTGAGTAGCTCGAGTTTTTAGCTCAGATGTAATAGTAGTGTTTGGATCTTTTATTCATAAATGCACTAAGTAGGAGAGGTTGTGTTGATTCTCCATAAGTCAGTATAATATAAACTCTCCCCTAACCAAGAATTTTTATTCATGCAAACCAAGAAATCATAGGCAGTAGCAGTACCTTTGTGAACTTGAAAACACAAATTCTCCTGAATGTATTTAAACATATTTTCAGGAGAGGAGATGCTTTAAAATTTTCAAGCTAATGACCTTATTTCTTTAGTTGTGGTATGACTTCACATCTCTGGGCAAACAAATTATTCTAACTCCTGTAACTGAATTACCAATATTTCTTTGATGTTACCACTAAAATCACAGATACACAAAATAAAAAATCATTACTTTTTGTATATAGTTTACTTTGATAAAGGTTTAAAATTATTTTAAATACAGGGGAAAGATTCTGCTTTGTACAGCAGTCAGTTTTAGAACTAGGTATTCACACCCCTACACATATATGTCTGTTTTAATCCCTCTGGATATTTCTTCTGCCCAAGTACCTGACTGTTTGCTAAAACAATTAAATACAATATAATAAAGAAACCAAAAAAAAATAAACAAATTTAATCTGGGAATAACCAGTAGGTCAGTATTGAATGCAACCAAATTGGTCTTTGAAGTTGAAGAGAGATTTACAATAAAAATTCCAAGTGAGAATAGCTATACTCATAACTATTTATTTGAAAGACAAATACTGCTACTACCGATGGCTCCTATGATAGCCTGGAGATGAAAGAATGAGAAAAATACCCAAATTCTACAGAATTTCTTTACATGCACTTAAATCTATATTCCTAGTATCGCTAAGTATACTTACTATGGATCTTTTACTAAGTTGATCTCTCCATTTTTCAACTAAACAATTTTCAAGAAGCATCATCCTGAAAAAGAGTAATTTATCTTAATAAGCAACTTCTGATTATGAAAGTAAAAAGTTTAGAAATACAAAAATTAAAAAAAAAAATCTTCAATAGCCATTAACCCTACAATCCGCCATTTATACTTTATGGATATATCCTTTCATTTTTCCTTGTATGTACTATATATTTATTTTTAGATCACACTGTATATTTAGATAATATCATACATTTCCTTTTATCATTGTATTATATGCATTTTCTGATGTAATTAGAATAATTCAAAAATATAAATTTAATAACCAAATAATATTACAACTATGGAGATCCATAATATATTTTACTATTTATTTACTCTTGAACCTCCCTCTTTTGCTTAGCTATTATTGTCAGTGTTGCATTGAATATCCTTGTATATATTGTGCACCGGCTTATTATTTCCTTTGGACAGATTTCTGAAAGTAGAATTACTGGGTCAAAGAGTTTATATATATATAAACTCAAATATATATATTTGACCACACTTTGTATATTAGGGTTTTCAATGCATACTGCCACATAATTTTCATGTTTAGATTTATGTACATATATTTCTATATTGCAGTCTTACTGTTTTAAATAGTAACTTTACTCTTGAAGGAGTAGTTTTCTCAATTTTTATGTCTTTTTATTTTTATTTGTGATTTTTATATACATGCTAATATGTGGTCCGATTTGTATACTGACATTTTCCCTTGGAGTTTCTTACATTACTTTTATGTTTACAAAGTATCGTGCCATTCATATAACATATATTTATTTACCTAATTTTATCCTCCTTGATTAAGTTTTTAAAATATCTCTTTAATCCATTTGAGATTTATAGTAGTATAAAGTGAAAATATGTAGCATTTTTCCAAATAAAAATATTTGCAACTTTCACTAAGTAATATTTTCATTTCCTATTGATTTGTGATGTTTCTTACATTATGTAAGTATTTTTTATGTATTAGAATCTGTTTCAAGACTTTTTCCTCTGCTTTGTTTATCTTTATGTCTACTCTTGCACCACATTGTTTTAAGAAGTGTAGCATTGTACCGATTTTGCATATCTCATAAGGCAGATTTCCTCTCATCTGTTTTATTTTCAAAATCTCATTTACATGCCCTTACTAGTTTATTCTTCCAAATGATCATTGTGTCATTTGTGAAGACATAAATCCCAGTTGTCCACAAAATTTTTTACTGGGATTTTGATCAGAATTACATTAAATTTACAAAACTTGGGAAAGATGACACGAAAGCTATTATTTAATTCATTTTTAATCCATTCTTCTGTCTAAGTAGAATTTAATCCCTAGCAACCTGGTTTATCCCCAGATCTCCACCTAGTACGGTAGCAGATAGAAACACCATGCAAGAGACAAGCCCAGAAATTCAACATTCCTCTATTCAGCTTCTTTAGAGAGGCAAGATATAAGTAGAACAGCTTTAAAACCAAGAGCACAAGTTGGTGTATGTGGTATGAGGAGGGTACCCAAGTACAGATAGAACACAGAAAGTTTTCAGGGGAGGTGAGTTTCAAAAGTTTTTTTTTTTTTTTTTTTTTTTAGAAATAGAGTTTTGAGCTGTATCTAGAAGAAACAAACATATAACCATTAGTGACAGAGAATCAAAGGGAAGACTTGTTAAATAAAAATAAGTAATTTTGCTGGAGAAGTATATTGTAGCAAGTTATGGGGCTCATCCTGGAACCTGTGCTGTAGTTTTTGATTTTTACAATATAAGGAATGTACTAATATATAAAAAATGATGCTAAGGAAAGAGATGTGGGGAGACACAAACAGCTGGAAATGTGAGTATATATGAGTGATTATGCATGTATGTGTGTATATGTAATACTATAGCAAATAAATATGCAAACTAAATGTATGTAAAGGAAATGTGGAAAACTATAGTCTCAAATGGTTTTTACTTGATCTGTAAGTTACTAAACAGCCCTTAAAAAATTCAGTATTTGCCACACTAAGATGGATTTGAATAATTTGAAAAGAATTGGTTTTACTCAAAGTAATTTATCTGCCTATAAGTTTTTGAAATCATTTAAGGAATTATGAAATTTATTTTTAAAGATTCCATTCAAAAACTCACATTTCTATATTTCCTTAATTCTATGAAGAATTCATTGATACTTAGGATATATGGACATCCCAACAAACGTATCTGTTAAAACTGCTTTTCAAAAAAGCTGGTGCTGTTTTGGTTTTCGTTTTTTAAACCATGACTGCTAAATGGGATTCATGTTTTCGTAACCTGTGTGTAGTTTCTCCTGCCCGCCATGCCTACCGTGAGCGCCACTCGTAACACATGATGAGAACGTCCTGATGGGGCAGTATGTGAGGACACTGGCAGGAAGAGTTCGTAATGAGTGGGACTTGAGTTCGCGGGATGGGTGATGAGGACTTGAAGATCTCTTTCACATCTACCACTGTTGTTACTTCATTACAGCCACTCCTCTGCACAGCTTTTATTTTGGCATGAATGACTGCAATTTAAAAATCAATATAAATGTTGTTGAAGCCTTTGGAGAAAAATAGGGATGGTGCATTCATGCCAACTCTTGAACCTCTCTTAAGGAATCACTCCTGTAATTATGGTCATGTCCGAGCTGCCCAAATGCAGGCAGAAAGCCCACACAATCATATGGTAAATGTAAGGCCTCCCATATTGTCAACATTGTCTTCAAAGTTCTGACTCATGCTGCAAGACATAAAAGTAAATTGACAAGCAGGCTTAGCCTGGCTTCTGCCTTTGAGTCAGCGACAGCTCCTCACTGGGCTACAGATAGGGTTTGATTAGAGAATTCCATAGATCCTTCTCAGGCCTAAAATTCTATAATTCTAAAATTAGCTTTCCCCCACCCCCCAAAACGTTATCAGAAAATTTAGTTACACAGAATGTCAATAAAAATTTCATAGAAACAAATATTTGTTTATACTCTGCCTTGTGATGATTTGAAGTGAGAATCATACACTCTCAGATTCAGAAGCCACTTTAAAGTTTGTGGTTTAATCACCCATCTGAGGCTTGAACTTCCTCTGTCCCAGAGGAAGTTATTAGAGCAATAACACTTTAGACTGGAAGGAGTCTCTGAAGATCACTGTTCTCAATCCTTTAATTTCTGAGACTGTCAAAGTGAGGTCTGTGGTTAGTGGATATAGAACTGTTATTACAGATGGCTGTGAACGTCACTGTGTCTGATCACACTTTACATTCTGGCTCTTTTGGTCCCTTGCTATTACTGCCTGTCATGGAGTTGTAATCAGCCTAGTAAGGATCTGTCTTGGATTCCACCCTAGGAAGCTGGTTTATGAAGGAGCCAAAGGATTTAAATAGAAATGGTTTCATCGTCAAAGTAATTTTGAGGCTATGACACCCCAGAGAACAGAGTGAGAGTAAAACTCAGATTAGTAACGAAGTCTGGATAGTGTCAGATGAGGGACTAAGTAGATCAGATTAAGATACCATATCTACATAGAATGGTTTTAAATAACAGAAAGCTGCTAGAAAAGAATGTGTATTTTTTTTTTTTGGTTGAATTACCCACATTGGCTAAGTATGATTCTCAAATCTGACAACCTAAAGAAAATATTATTTTTTCAGACTTTTATATTGTCATGATCTTCTTACTTTCATGTGTATATATAATGTAAAGATTCTTATGATATAAAATTTCAGTTTGAAATATGGAAAACTAAGTAAATAAAATGAACATTTCCCCCCAGTTTTTGTTATTTCAGCAGAAATAATTTAAGAAATGAAATGAAACATAAAATAGCCCAAATAGATATTTTAAAAGAACATATTTTAATTAAGTTTACTTTCAAGTGATGATAGTACAATTAAATTTACTTAGAACATTCAAAATAGAATGATTGACTTATTTTTTGAAGAAAGTGCTGACTGGTTTTTTCCCCCAGTAAGAGTGAAGAGGCATTTAAGCTATGTTAATACTTGTAGCCATAGTGTCTTGTGATTAACACTTTCCTATCATCTCTTTAAGATGTTAAATATTCACAGCTATTTATAAGTATAAAGATACAGGAGCAGGTCTTAATTCCTGGGCCTCTGGGTCTCAGATAATGATTCCATGGGTCACTCACCCATCCTTCCAGCAGCAATGAAATCTTAGTAAGAGAACAGGTGAGCTGTGCTGTCCTGGCAGAGCAGCACCTCTCACCAAGGCAAGCAGGGTCACGTCAGATGTGCAATGGGAGCCATATCACTGTCCTCACCTGGGTAATTTACTTTGTGTTTATTAGATTTACCCAGAAAAACAAGAAATTTTACAGTTGTTATTGTGCCATCTGAAACACATATAGTTAACTAGAAAAATCACCAACTGTCTTCTTTACTTTATGACTAGCAGACCTGGCTTTGTAATGTGCCAGGTCCCAAAGTGAATGGTCTCATCAGACTTACCATAACTGTAGTTTTTGCTCAGATATGTTGCCAGAGTTGGCTTCACCTTTTTGCACTTGCACCGGTCTACAGAAGGCAAAAGAAAGACAAAAAGTTGGAAGAGGGTTCAGAAATCACTCTAGGGAGAAGGAAACGGAGGCTTGAAGATCAACTCACCAGGGCTGAGGCGTTTACAGTCAACGTCAAGAGGCCTTTCCTGTACCATCATGTCTGGTGTGATGTCGACCCACTTGGCATCTGAAACACACACAGGGCCACATGGGTGTGGTCAGTGATTTGGTCTGTTTATCCAGCTAGAATAAGGAATCATCTGGAGACATAAACTAACAGCATCACAAAAGATAATACTAAATTGTAAAAATGGCTCGTGATTGTTGACTACTTCTTTCATACAGAAATCCCTGGGCTTAGGAAGAAGACTTTCAGGTCAGGCTGCCTATCCAGCACAAACTGATGTTAACCAGCCAACCGGGACAAATTATGTCGTTCCTTCTCAAATCCATGGTAAAATGTTGATTTTCTGAGTTGACAATTTACACTAATCAAAATAAGCAGAATTTTTTCAAATCCCACCTCACATCTTGCAGTGCAGAAACAGTCCACAGCTACATAATCCAAAACAAGCACAACCCTTTATCATTTATATTATTTAAGCAACAAATAGGTTTTCCTAGAACTCTGAACTAGAGAGGTGTTTCGATCTTTTCCTGATCTCTTCCTTCATGTTTTGGGCAATGCTCTGAGGTAGAACTTGAGAAACAACTAAAGCAACACCGTAATCTCTTTAAATGTGCAGCAACCAGGGTCAGGGATAAAAGGATGCAAAAATATTCTTAGGTTTCATTTCACCAAGTGGATTTAAAGCTGCTCCTTCTTCCTGGAAAAGCAGCAAAATGACCAAAGAGAAAAGAAGGAAATGGAAGATGAGATCCAGGTAACTAAGATGTCCCAGATGTTGACTCCTGGTCAAAGACCATAAAATACATTACAATTTTCCAGGGTGACTAAATTTACAAACTGCGCTCCTGGTGGGGAGTAATGACTGGAACTGCTTCTTCAGCAAGAGCTTTCAAGAGCAAACACTAAATGGAGAATCCTGGTGGGATTGTTTTAAGCGTTAAATGGTACGTGAAAAGTGTTTAACTCTAGCTCCCAACCACCATAAGCCCTACACTCTTCTTTGCTACTGTTGCTATTACCATTCCGTTATGACTGTAAATGAAAACGTCCCCACTGGCTCACATTGTAAGCACCACCACCACCACCATCGCCCCTCATGGGACTTGGGGGTCTTCAGCTCCTGAAATTCCTGTAGAGAAACCAGACTTTTCCGGAAGTAAAGTCACCAGCCCTTCCCCATTGCTCTAACCCTCGGAAGTGGGGGGGCGCTGACCGACCACCCGCGGGCAGCCGTGAGTGCAGCCTCTGGGTTCTCATGGACGGCCAACAACGCCCCCTCGCCACCCCTCTGTCCTTCCCCTGGCCTCACCCTCCGGGAGGTCAGTGACGATGGCCTCCGGCGAGATGCACACGCCGCGGTCGTACACGGGCAGGTCGTCGCAGGCCAGGCTCTCGGGCCAGCTGTGGTTGTACATCTTCATGAGGGGCTCGCAGTCGTCGCGCGCGCGCTGGCACACGGACTTGCAGGGCTTGATGGGGTCGTGCAGGAACTCCAGGGTGCAGATGGGCGCGTACATGGCGCAGAGGAAGAAGCGCAGCACCGCGCTGCAGTTCACGTCCACCAGCTCCTCGTACTGCTCGATGGCCAGGATGGCGTTCTCCTGCGTGCTGTGGTGCAGGTGGTTGGGCATCCGCGTGATGTTCCAGGGCATGCGCCGGCACATGGGGAGGCGCACCGCCTCGCACGGCGCGCCGCGCACGCCCCGGGCCAGGCGCAGCCACAGGCACAGCGCGGCCAGGGTGGAGAGGAGCATGGCGCTGTGCCGCAGCGCGACCCCGACCGGCGGAAAGGGCCCTTCTCGGCCCGCCTCTCCAGCCTTTCGCTGTCCCTTCTCCGGGGAGGAAGTCCTCTAGGGCACAGGACTCCCCAGGCTCCCGTCGGCGGCGACGCGGGGCCGCTGGCGCGGGCCGGGAGTGTCAGCAGCCTGCAGCGCGGAGCACGAGCGGCGCCAGCCCTCGGCCTGCGGGGCGCGAACTCACCGTGGCAGCTCCGCTCCCGGACCCCGCAGCTCGCGGCGCAGCCAGCCTCGGCCATTGCGGGAGCCTATTTATCCCGACACCTCCCCTGACGTGAGCTCAGAACGCTCCCTTGGCAGCCGGAGGCGCGGCGCGGGCTCCCCCTCGGCCGCTCCACCCCCAGCCCTCTCTTCGCAGAAGCGGTGACATCATCTCCAACGGGCCGCAGCCCAGGGCTGGAATTCTGCATTCCCCCAAAGTCCCTCCTTTTTAGTCTGGCCAGTCCTTTTCTCTTTGGACCAAGACAAAGAGCCGCTGGCAATCGTTTTCGACACCGGATCCAAGAGGGTGCAAGAAAGGGTTTCAAGAGAGGAAAAGACGCCCTTTTGAGTCAAAGTTGAACTTTGCGGCCTTCTGCCTTGCAGGTTCCCCAAGTACAGAGTTGAGGGAAATGGGAACATCTGCTGCCCTTTATTTCTGAAACATACTTGATTTCTCCAGTAGGGGGCATGAGACGAGCTGAGTAATGAGAGTAGTGCGGGACCGGGAGAAGTTGTTGGCAGAGGATGGACACATTATAAAACAAACCACTCCACCCCTGCCTCACGTTTTATGGAGTTTGTTGTTATCGTCATGGCTAGTACACATTAGTCTGGGCTCAAGTTTTTCCAGAATGACATTTGGTCTGTACCTGCACCAGGAACAGAACTACCTGAAATTGCAATAGCATCTTCTAGTTTGAGAAATGTCTTCCATCTACTAACTGTCCCCCTTCTTCTAACTCCCCATTCCTCTCTTCAACATGAATGAAACCCAGAAGAAAACGGAAAACTTTGGACACCACAGTCTGAAAGGCTTTCCCCCTCCATGCCAAATGATTTCCAGTCCAGCAGCCTAAAATCTTCATTTTTGAGGTGCTTGGAAACTGTTATTTAAATTGAGTAAGTATCTGTAGCATGGAAAGCAAGTGTGCATGTTCTCTTTTCTCTTTTCTCTTATTTTTATTAGGAAGAGGTAGTGAAAACAACCACTGGTTCAGCTATCCATAGAAAAGGGTGGCTCTATTGCTGCGAGGATACATGTCTTCAGGCAGTAAGATTGCTGTTATATGATATTTTCTTAGGGCATTAGAATATGAAAACATGTTCTCTGAAAGTTAATCTTTAAAAATTACAGTTTCATTGGCAATCTGAAGTTAAGGCAGACAAGTTTTTCTTTCTTAACGCATTTCCATCAGTAAAATCCAATGATACTAAATCCCTGGCTTAGTGAAAAAGATTTTCAGTCTGAGTTCCTATAAGGGAAGGAGATACAGTTTTGAGAAAGAGCTGAAGTTCCTGCCCTTTTCCTGTGAATTGGTTGAGTAGAGAAAACTTGGAGAGGGCTCATCGGTCTGCAGCCAGTTTGAACCTGTTGCAAGTACCAAGTCACACATCAGGTGCTTCCCTAATATTTTCCATGGCTTGTCCTTCAAGAGGGTGAGAAGTTAAAAGGCCTTCTCTGTAAAGCTTTTGGCTTACCCCATTAAGTACATTGGTAGTGTACCCCTAGTATTTAGGGGAGTGGGGTTGCAGCAGTGAGGGATTCATCAGGAGATTCTGTCAGCCCACCTCCCTCTTCATGTCCTACTTTAGCACTCAATCCATTACCCCATACTTGACACTGACTTGCCAAAAACTCGTGTGACTGAGGAAGTTGCCCTGGGTCAGTGGCTTCTCTCTGGTGGTTCATTTTCAATCTCAAGTGCCTGATTCTCTGCCTATCCTTTAAATGTCTGGAGTTCTCTAGGGCTCCATCCTCAGCCCTCTTCTCTCTCTCTCTGCTACTCCAGGTTTTCCCAGCTTCAGTATTATTGACATTGAGGTTGGATAATTCTTTACTGGGAGCGGGAAGGGCTGTCTTGTGCATTATGAGTGATAGTATCTCTGGTCTTCTCCCACTAGATGCCACTGTCACTTATCCCCCATCCTGTTGTGACAATCAAAAATGTCTCCAGATATTGCCAACTGTTCCCTGGGGGGCAAAGTCACCCTGGGTGGAGAACCATTATTCTATTCTTTGACTTCAATGACCACCCAGATGCCAATGACTTCCACATCCAGACCACTAGCCATGCTGGTCTCTGGAAGTGCTTATCCAACTGTTCCTGGGGTGTTTCCACCTGCGTATCCCACAGTCATCTCAAAACCAGTCAATCCTAAACTGAATTTATTTTCTCTAGCTCAGGACTGAATTCCTAGTGGTCCAAACCAGAAACCTCTCTGAGCCTAAATCTTTCTTTACAGTTACCAACTCTGTTCCACCCTCTGATTTCCACTACCACTGCCTTAGCTCTGACAGTCTTGTCTCTTCCTGGATTATGACAGCATCTTCCTCTGTCTTCCCCCAGCCTTCTGCCTGGCCCTGCGTGTTCTCCACACTGACATCTGAGTGAGCTCCCTAAGGCATATACACCTGTTCATGCCTCTTCCTATCTTTGAATTTATCCATGGTTCCAACCATCCTCAGTGTTAATACCAAATCCTTAAAATGTCTTTCAAGGCCCTGAGTGATCCGGCTCCAGAGTACCCTGTGCCTCCTACTTGAACCCCAACATTACACTCGTTTTCTCTTGTCCCCATGTCTTTCATCCAGGAATGTTCTCTCCCTCTTTCACGTGACTCACTTGTCCTCATCCTTTCAACACAAATCAAATGAAAGGAGCCATACACTTGAAAGCAAAGGTCTTCTTTTTAAGTTGCTCCTTTTTTTTTCTTGCTTTAAGTTGCTTCTTCCATGTTATAGATCCCAGCATTACATAACATAAACCAGAAACCCAATTAACTTTGTCCTTGAAGAAGGTAAACTCCCAGACCCACACTCCTCTAGGCTTGTGATATTGTGAGATGATGGGTGTGGGGAGCAGAGTCACTGCAGGTGTGGCGTGGAGGCAACGCCCTGAGTCCTCAGCCCAGGGCAAGGGCCTGTACTGTAGTCCCCTAGGCTCTACACTGGGAGCGGAGCCGGAAACAGAAATGATTATGATGAGTGGTTGCCATCATTTCCTCAGGAAGGGGCCCTTCTTTCCATTCTTAATTTGGAGGAAGAAGGTGGCAATTTTAGAAAAGGGGCAAGGTGTGTGGAGCATAGCAAGTACAGGAGCACTGCTTTCCTGACTGATTTTGTCCCCTGGAGTTTGGTTACCTGCTGAACACTTAGTGGAGAAACGTCCCTTCTCATCACCTCTCCTCCTCCCATTTAAAACGTGGATGCCCTTCAGGATGTTAGTGGCACCACTGCCACTGCATTTCCTGTTGGCAGCAGAGAGCAAATGAAAACAGAAGCTGCAGCGGGCAGCGACCCAGGCAGAAATAGCTCCTGCGCGGTTCACCGGAGCCTCCCCAGGCCCCTGGACTCCGCTCCAGGCCGCGCGTCCGGATCCCAACAGCTGTGGAAGCCGTGGCGCGGACCCGCGGCGACTTCGCCCAGATCACACTCGGCACAGTGCGGGACAGCGCGTGTCTGCCGTGCCTGGGCCGCTCTGCTCGGCGCCCGCTGGGACTCGGGCTAGCGCTTGCGGGGCAGCGGGCGTAACGGGCGGACCGCGATGCCAGGGCGCGCTCCCCTCCATGGCGCCCTGGGGGCCCTGGGCGCCTGGCTGCTGGGCGGCGTCTGGGTCTGGGCGCTGGGCAGCCTGTGCGGCCTCGGGGCGGCGGTGCCGCCAGCGGGGCCTTGGGGCAGCCCCGCGGGCCCGCGCCCGTGCCAGGCGCCGCAGCAGTGGGAGGGGCGCCAGGTGCTGTACCGGCAGAGCAGCGGGCGCAACAGCCGCGCCTTGCTCTCGTACGACGGCCTCCATCAGCGCGTGCGGGTGCTGGACGAGAGGAAGGCGTTGATCCCTTGCAAGAGGTACGCGGGGCGCGGGGTGGGCGGTCGTGGAGGCCGGGTCTGGGGGCGCCTCGGGGCTGCGCCGGGGCGCTCGATTCCGGTAGCTCGCGGCGCCCCCTTCCTACTAAAGAGCAACTTCCCAGGGAGGATCCCTCGGGGATAGACAGCACAGTCGGGGTGGGGGCGGTGGAGGGCTGGGCCCGCGAGGGCAGCCTGCGGGCGCGCGCTCGCTGCGACCCCGTGCGCCGTTGGCCCACGGAGAAGGAAGCGGTAGGGGCGGGATCACACTGCCGGACGCCGCGTGCCCAGGCCCGGGCTCTGGGAGCCCCCTGTCGCCCAGGGCGTGCCTTCTGCACTAGCTCCTCTCTTCCAGGAGCCAGCTGCCAGGGAGGCACCAGAACATACATTTTTTAAAAGAATGAGTCTTTACATTTTAAGCGAATACGAACGACAGCACTACAAAAGGTGTGGGGAATCCACCAAAGAAAAATATCACCCACAAATTCATAACTGTTACAACTTAAAATTTTGGTCTACTCCCTTAAATTTTTTTAAAGCAAGTTTGACATACTGTAATCAAAAAACGTTGTTTGTATCTTTTTTATGTAAAATAAAAAAGATAAGAACTCTTAAAATAAAATAAATAAGAACTCTTATGTGTTCTTATTTGCCATTTTATTAGTTGGACTCCTACCTATTTTTAATGGCTGCACAGTATTCCATTGAGGGGCTATGCTGTAATTTTTATAAACCACTGGTCTGATAATTCACCTTTCCACATCTGTTGTGACAAAGGACATCCTCTTTCTGAGACCTCATGTTGCTTCTGACCCCTTTAAGACTTGATGTCTATTTTGGGATCACCACCTGTCACTTCCACCGCCATCCTGTTTCTCTGTGTGTGTTCCTCTCAGAGTTATGCTGGTTTCTCTGTATGGCATTTGCACCATTAGGAGATGCCTCGTGAATGTCCATGAGTTAAGGCTCCAGTGGGGAGTGAGATCTGCAGCAAATCTTGATACCATTTCACCTAAAGCATTTGTTTGAGCGTTAAGCATCTTGGAGAAGATATGGAAGTGACAGATCCTATCAAAGAAGTACATTCAAGAATGCAAGATAATGCATTATGAAATGTAAAACATGCGTACTGAGGAGGCTGGTAATGGCTGAGTCATCATGGGATCTGGAAATATCTGTGAGATACTCGAGAACCTGAATGGTTTCACTTAGGTCTCTAAGGACATAGTAATAATAACAACAACCAACATTTGAATTCTTATTATATACCAAGAATGGTGCTGTGCACTTTCCACATATTATATGATTTAGTCTAAATCTCACAAGAACTTGACAGTGTAAGGTTTAGGATCTCTATTTTACTGACAGAGAAGTCTAGGGAGATGAAACAACTTTCTCAAGATCATACAGCTGGGACGTGAGGAAGCAGGTGGAGTCTGACACCTGTGATATACCAGTCTCTTATTTGTTTGTTTATTCATTCATTCATTCCACATATCTGTGTGTGTATGTGTGCGTGTGTCAAGCGACAATGTGTGTAAATAGAGTGGGTCCTGGGCTTCAGGGAGGTCATGGTCTGTGGGTGGAGTCATAAATAAAAATTTCCCCTACAGTGAGCTGAGGGATGGGCTGAATGTGATGAGACCCCTCAGATGGGTACCTAATCCAGGCTTTCTGGAGGACGTGAAACATGAGCAAGTCCCAGAACCCTTGTGTGAGCTGACTAGAGGAGGTGTGGAGGGAAGAATGGTCCAGGGGATGTGAGTGTATTCCAGGCTTGGCTTGTGTGCCATCCTGGAGTAGATGTGGCTGAGTACATTCCAAGAACTGTAGGCCAGTCACTACTAGGACTGAAGTACAGAGTATGATGAGAGGTTGGGGGTCCACTGAAAGGCTTTATACAGTGGAATAGCATGATTGGATAATATAGAGATCACTAGACATATGGTTGAAAATGTAGGAGAGCAAAAGTGGAAGTAAGAACATGCCTTAGGAGACTTGTAGAGGTCCAGGTGAAGGACAGGTAGTAGCAATGGTGACAGTGAGAAGCGGACACATTAGGGAAGTATTGAAGACGTTTACTGAAGGCTGTGCAGGTGATTAGCTGGCATGTGGCTGGGGTGGTGATGGAGAAGGAAGTGTCACTTTTGGCTTCTGCAGCTAACCATCTGATTGCTTGGACTAGATGGTGATGATGGTGATGCTCACAGAGATAGACGTGGGCTTTCTGCACTTCTGCTGAAGGGTTGGCTGCTTCTCTTTATTTGTGTTGATGTTTAGGCTGGCACAGTAGTGGTATGTTGATGAATAGTTGTGTTGAAGGTGGACTGGATGGCCCAAAGCACACTGTAGAAGCAGAGGAGTGTGGACAGGAGAAGGATGGGTTCATCCTCCAGAGGTAGTATTTTCAACACTTAAGAAATTAAACTTTAGAATCAGACAGACCTGGGTCTGATTCCAGATTCCTAATGTGGGACTTTGGGTAAGTTCCTAAAGCTTTCTGAGCCTCACGTTCCTCATTTACAAAAAGGAAATACTAATAATGCCTACTTGATTGGATTGCTGTGGGGATTAAGTGAGCTCAAGCGTGTAAAGCACACCCGTGCAGTGTCTGACACACAGAGGGTGCTCAGCAAGTGGCCGCGCTTGGCACTGTCACCACCATCATTGTCATCACCCTGGTGAATTTACCATGGCGCAGAGACTTGCTGCCAGCCCTATGGGCTCAGAAACTTGATCCCTCAGTGAACTGAAAAGCTCTTCTTTGGGGAGCTGAGTTGGAGTAAACAAACTCAAATGCTAAACTGCATATTTCAATGAGTGCTATAGCTGGCATGGGGGCCAGAATTCTCAAATCCACAAGAGTAGGTCATTCTCTCCCTGTAGGCAGAACTGTGTGAGAGCCAAATTATAATCAGGAGATTGTGAGCAGAGTTGGAGCAAATTCATTGAATCTAATGATTGCCTGCTCTAGGCTAGGCTGTATGCTCAATATTGAGCTTCCCATCCTGAATAACAGGCCAGCCCAGGCTTATCAGTCTAAGATAAAGTGATACACCCATGTTCACCATAGAAATGCCTTGTTATTAGCTCACTGCCAGTCTCGATTCCCCCCACTGTGCACAGAGTCTTGGTGGGTATTACTCAGGTCTGCCTTAGCAACCCCTACTTTTATGAATCCATTGATGTGGTCTTTAGATGTGTGTAGTATATCTTTAGTGGGGTCACAGCCAAATCTTGTGGGCCTAGAAGCTTTTTTGTCCCATGTGGATTTTTCTCATTTCCCTGTCCTGATCCACCAAGTGTTGATTTCACAGTTTAAACTTTTAGAAGACAATTTTATTCCTCTTCTTTCTGATTTCTTGGCAAGGTTTTGTCTCACATTCCCGTCTCTGGCCATAAGTCAGATGTAGAAAATAATGTTTAATGCATAAATGCATTCAACAGCTCTTTAAATGTAGATTTGTTGGAACAAACTCAGAAAGTTTTTCAGGTATTAGTAGTCTGGCCAAGAAACCAGATGTTATTTGAAGAAAATGTGGATGGGTTATCTCTGTATATCTGTTAGTAAGTTGAGAAGTAAGTTTTACAATTGGATCAACTTCTTAAGATTTTTATTTTGCATCAAGATAGTTATGGAAAATCAAACTGATAGTTACCGTGGAATAACTAGGATTTTCCAGACTCTCTTTACCCTGAGATTATTGAGAAGATTAAACAATTTTACATATTTCAGATAAGACAAGCTTTAGCAGAGAATGGGAAATGTTAGTAATTGACACTATTTTGTTTTCTGGCTCCAACTGTCTTTCCAGACTCTTTGATTAAACTCACAGGTATTACATTTGGAAGACTGGAGAAAAAGCAAGAAGATTATTTTCATAATCAGTGAACATGTTGAATTTTGTGGAAAAAATGATGTCGACACTGAATGAATTTTGTTAGGCCACCAGTAACTGACTGCTCCCACTTACAAAACAGTGGCTTGGGTATTGCAATTAATGAAGCTACTCATGTAGAGTGAGCACAGAGGCATTAAGAAAATATGCATCAGTAAGTCAGGGATATGTCTTTAGAAGATTATTCAACAACAATCCTAAAATGGGCAGAGGACCTGAATAGACATTTCTCCAAAGAGGACATACAGATGGCCAATAGATACATGAAAAGATGCTCAATGTCCCTAATCATCAGAGAAATGCAAATTAAAACCACAATGAGATGCCAATCTCACTCCTGTCAGAATGGCTACCATCAATAAATCAATAAGCAACAAGTGTTGGTGAGGATGTGAAGAAAAGGGAACCCTTTGTGCACTGTTTGTGGGATTGCAAATGGGTGCACCTGCTATGGAAAACAGTATGGAGGTTAAAATAATTAAAAATAGAACTACCTTGTGACTCAGCAATCCCACTTCTGGGTATTTTATCTGAAGAAATCCGAAACATTAATTCAAAAAGATTTGTGCACCCCTATGTTCACTGCAGCGTTATTTACAATAGCCAAGATGTGGAAGCAACCTAACTGCCCATCAATAGACAACTGGGTAAAGAAATTGTGGTACAGATATACAATGGAGTATTTCCCTGCCATAAAAAACAATGACATCTTACCATTTGTGACAACATGGATGGACCTAAAGGGTATCATGCTAAGTGAAAAAGTCAGACAGACAAAGACAAATACCATATGATGTCACTTTTATGTGGAATCTAAAAAACAAAATAAATGAACAAACAAAATAGAAACAAACTCATAGATACAGAGAACAACCTAATGGTTGCCAGATGGGAGTGCAGGTTTGGGAGTCTGGATAAAAAAGGTGAAGAGATTAAGAAGTACAAATGAATAGTTACAAAATAGTCATTCGGATGTTAAGTACAGCACAGGGGATATAGTCAATAATGTTGTAATAACTAGGTATGTTGTCAGGTAGTTACTAGGCTTATTGGGGATCACTTTGTAAATTATATAAATGTCTAACTATTATGCTGTACACCTGAAACTAATATAATATTGTATGTCAACTCTAATTAAAATAATTAAAAAACAAACAGCAACCAATCCTATCTGTTTGGGGATTTTTTCTTTGTAAAAGATGAAAAGAAAAACATGTCTTACATAGATTGGCAAGTGGGTTTTTTATTCAAATTCTGATCAGTCCATGTGTGATCAGCTTTCTCAGAGCATTTTATTTCTTGGAGAACAAAATATTATTTCTCCTCTCCATTTTTTCAGAAAACAACCTAGTGTCATGGAGAGAGCATGGGCATCCATTTAGATGGTCATGGGATGTCAAACATGGCTTCTAATTCTGGCTTCACCACAAGGTCCTTACCTTCTCAGAACATCAGTGTTTTCTCATCTTTTAATTTAATAATATCTACAATGTTGGTACTAAATAATACTAAGGCCTTCTTCCTTAAGTTAGGTACAGATAAGATTAAATGAAACCATGAGATCACTAATGGTGCTTTTCTTTTCTTTTTCTTTTTTAATTTTTATTGGGGAACAGTGTGTTTTTCCAGGACCCATCAGCTCCAAGGCAAGTCACTGTTGTTGTTTTTTCGATCTAGTTGTAGAGGGTGCAGCTCAGTGGCCCATGTGGGAATCAAACCGGCGACCTGGATATTATGAGCACTGAGCTCTGACCAACTGAGCAAACCAGCTGCCCCTAATCATGCTTTTCTTATATCAGGCTGATTTCTGTTTTTGCCATGATGCAATGGACTTGACATAGATTCTAGAATTTTTCTCTATTTGTCCCTTTATGCAGATAAATTCAGAGGAGTTATTTTTATTCCTTCTCCTTTTCACCTAAGCTTGTGTTCGTGGGTAAAGAATAGAGGTTACCCTCAAATGTTTTGGACCCAAACTCAGAAGGCTCTCCTCTGTCTATGAAGCCTCCTGTGTACCCAATGGAACTGAATGGAACCGCTCACAGAAATGTTTCCTCCAAGTACCTGATGGGGCAGATTCGTTCTAAGGAATGTTGTTATCACATTGGGAAACTTTAATAATCATATGTGTTTGAGAATCAGGAGAAGAGTCTTTTGTCTCCAAATATGTAATTTTATTTTATTTTGAAACTATCTCACACTTACAGAAAAGTTGCAGTTATAGTCCACAGCCACCATTTCCCCCTTGAAACATTTGAGAGTGAGTTGCCAACTTGATATCGCCACAACCCCCAAATTCTTCAGTAAGTGTTTTCTGTGACCAACAAGGACACTCTCCTGAAACACAACCATCAAAAAAAAGTAACATGGTTTTATTTCTACCATTTCAAATTTCAGGTCTTATTCAAGTTTTGCCGGTTGTTCTTTTTATGTTGTTTATAGAAAGAACCCAGTTTATATTCAAGCATTGCATTTAGGTGTTGTGTCTTTTGGTCTCTTTCTGTCTGGAGCAGTATCTCAATCTTTCTTGCACTTCGATACTTTTGAATATTATAGGCCAATTTTTTAGTAAGATGTTCCTCAATTTGGGTTTGCTTGATGTTTCCTCATAAGTTAGATTCAAGTTGTTTACCTATGGTAGGAATATTACAGAGGTAATATTCTTTTTACATCCTGATGTTACTTTGATCACTTGATTAAATCATGTCTGCAAAATTTCTTCAGTGTGAAGTGACATTTTTTACTTTGTAGATGGTAGGTATTTTGTTGGGAGATATTTTTAAACTATGAACACATCCCATTCTTCATTAAATTTTCAATTTATCCTTTTATATCAGCATGGACTCAAGGATTCTCATTGTATTTCATTTGCTCTCATTTTTTATTTTGATGTTCAAATTGTTTGAGATTTAGCCAGCGGGACCCTCTTCAAGTTGGCTTCCATGTTCTTTTGACATGTCTCTCTTATTCTTTGAGCACTTCCTTGCTTTCTGGCACCACAAGATATTTCAAGATTATCTGTGTTGTTTTGTTGTTTTTGGTTTATATACCACATATCAATTTCACTAACAATTGTCACCCCAATAAAAAAAATATAATAATAAAAAAAGATTATCTGTGTTTTCCCTGCCACAGTGTTTGAATAATCCATTTCTCAAGAAGCTCTAATTACTGTTACTGGAAGATAACATTTGGAAGCCAAGATCTCTGTTCTAGTTGTGCTCATAGCTATTATTGGGTGGGGCTGCTCCCAGGCCCTCTCAGTGGACAGCAAGGGGATGTAGGTTTGCATTCTCTCTCTCTTCCTCTCTCTCTCTCTCACTCACACACATATGCACATTTACGTCTACATTTATTTCTACACTTCCAATTCTAATTCATAGAGGTGTTTATACCAATACCTCCAATTCTAATCTACCACCACATGGTTCATTCTAGTTTTCTCCTGTTCATTCTTGTAAGTCCCTGCTCAGAGAAAAAGAGCTCCCATAATTCAGCTGCAGTAGGTAACCACTTGTGCTTCGCCATGATGCCCCACCCTATAGGGAAGTCCTCCTGTCCGCCCTTGGACTCTGCGCCCCAGAAACAGGCATGCAGATGCCTACCTCACTCGGCCCTATCTAGTGGGTCTAAATTGTTCAACGAGAGGAAGGGGGAGATCACATTATTTCTTCTGTATGTTTGTTTCCTTTTGGATTTTTCAGAGTAACATCATTGTAAATGCTCAGAATGTGTCTGTGGCAGAGGGAGGTAAATTAGTATGAAGGGTTCAACAAATATATTTGATCACAAACCCTGTTCTGCATGGATTTGGCTTTCATTTTATGAAATCAAAATTTTCAGAATTTCAGGAGAATGACTCCTTTTGACTTTATTCCCTCCCCTTGATCCCTGGTGGCTGAAGCCAGCATTTTCTATTAGTTCAGATGTATGACTGCTTGTGGCCTTTTGATCCTAGAAAAATAAACCATGCTGATTTGCAATATTGAGTTTTTCTTCAAGAAAAAGATTTTCTTGGAAGCACATAAAGTTTACTTTAAGACTTAATTCGATGGGTCTACTGACCCTGGATTTCAGAGGATTGATGCTGGGAGATGGAAGGAGAAGCAGATAGTGAGGAACAAGAAGTTCCAAGGAAGATAAGCCCAGGAGAGTAAAGGACCAGCCGGTATAAGTCCAACTTATAAATAGAAAACAGAGGTCATTGCCATTCTTCTCTGAAAAGATCTTTACTTCTCTCCATTAACCTTGAGCTCTTGAGCTCTTTCTTCCTGATTCTGACCTCAGAGATGATGGTCAGGGGCAAAGTGCCCAAAGATCTGAAAATATTCCACCAATTAGTGGTTTGTTTTTCCTGGAATAAATGTGATATTTTTATATTTCTCCAATTCCAGTAAAAGTCTTCTATTTTCCTTTATAATTTCTTTTTATTTTATCCATCTTTAAAGACAAAAAGTCTTCTCTTGATCCTACCAGCTGAAACTCCATTCTCCCCTTCTACAGATTTAAAGCCAATCTCATGCCAACTCCAATTTCTTTCCTCCCTTGCTCTATTGAAACACCCCCCGACCCCCCACACCCACCCAAATCACACTTTCACCATCACAACTCTACTGAAACCGCTCTGGTCAAGAGCAACGTGCTCCACATTACTAATCAAGTGACCTCTTATCAGTTCTCATTTTACTGTTGGTCATTTCTTCCATCTTGATATACTTTCTTCACGTGACTTTCAGGACACTACACTTTTCTGGTTTCCTCTTCTACCTCACTTCCTCTCCATTTCAGTCTCCTTTGCTCTTCCTCCTTTTCTCTTGTAGAATTAATAATGGTAGAATGTTCCAGGGCACAGGCTTTCCAGCCCTTTACTTTTTGTCTATTCTCCGCTGTTGATCTCATGTAGGTCATGGCTTTAAATGCCATCTTTACGTGGTGGACTCTCACATGTGTATCTCTAGCTGATAGCTCTCTCCTGAATGCTACACTCAGATATCCAAATGCTTTGTTGCATTCATTTGAATCTCTCGTGGTCCTCTCAAACTCAGCATGTCCAAAACTGATGCCTCCCCTGCAAACAAACAAACAGAAGTTTTCCTCTTGAAGTTTTCTTTATCTCAGCCGATAGCAACTCCAGTTGCTTAAGATCAACCCTTGGAGTCATCATTGATTTCTTTTTCTCCCCTCGCCACAAGTAATCCATAAACTAACCCTATTGACTCTAATTTTGATCTATACCCAGAATCTGACCACAACTTCACCATCATCATGGTCTAAACCTTCATCATTGTTGCCTAGATTTTTTGTGGTAGCCTCTTAATGAGTTACTCTACTTTTGCCCCTGCCTCCTTTGGTCTGTTCTCAACACAGGAGCCCAAGTGTTACTGCTAAAAAATGTATCATGTCACTTGTCTGCTCAAAATCCTCCAACGCCTTGCTGTCTTTCAGAGTAAATATCCTTATGAGGACCCGATCACCCTATGGGTTCTGCTCCCCTCCCCTCTCCTGCCTTGTCTCTGACCTCATCACTCCGTCATCCATCCATTATCACATCAGCAGCTCACCCACCCCAGCCCATGGCCTCAGCATGTTTACCCCTTTGGCATTTGTGTTGTTGTTCTTTCTGTTTAGAAAAGCTTTTCCCTAAAAAGCTGCATCGCCCACTCCCAAATTAGACTATCTCTCCTCTCCACATTCTTACATATCAGACCTCACTGCCTTATGTGTTCAAGATACGTACCACTATCTAACATACTATTTAATATTTTTTCAGTCTGCTCCCTCATCTCCCCTGCCTCTCCTGGCCCAAAGTAAGGCTCCGTAACTCAGGGACTTTGGTCTGGTTGTTGTATCTCCAGAGCCATAGAACAGAGCTGGATTACATTTCTTTTTAAAATAAGTGAATGAGGGAATGAGTAATAATGGTAACATACTAATTGTAGAAGGACATCTGAAATACAGATATACGAAGAATGAAGTAAAAATGGTCTATAACAGCCCAACTAATATGACTACTGTTGACACGTTTTGAATAGCCTAGGTAATTTTTAGATGCACAGTATACATACTATAACACATACTGGCTCATAATGTTTTTTTGTTTGTTTGTTTGTTTGTTTTTTCCCCCACTTAACAAAACATTCTGTAAGCTCATCCATACAGACTACTCGATTTCTGTCATCTTTGAACTCTTGGCTTCTCCTCTTTCAGGTCTCAGCTTGTTATCCTCTCAGACAGGCCGTCTGTGGCCATCCAACAAAGTTCTTCTCACAAGTCATTCTCCATCATATCTCATTCTGTTTTCCTCAGGACACTACCACTGTGTGACATTGTCTTGTCAGTTCAGTAGTCTGGTGTTTATTGTCTGTCTTTCTTCTCCATAGTGGGAGAATGTTACCAATCTGGTTTACAAGCAAATCCCCAGCACCTAGATGTTCTTGGCACATAGAAAATCTCAATAAATGTGTGTTGAGTGAAGAAATTCAATTTTTTGTATTTTAAATTTTTATTTTTCAGTTGCAGTTGACATTCAATATTGTATTAGTTTCAGGTGTACAGCATAGTGGTTGGACATTCATGTAACTTACAAAGTGATTCCCCCAGTAAGTCTTGCACCCACCTGACATCATGTCTAGTTATATATTTGATTGTATTCCCTAAGCTCTACTGAATATCCTCCCTGTGATTATTTTGTAACTGTCAATTTGTACTTAATCCCTTCACCTTTTTCACTCAGCCCTCCAGCCCACCCCCCAAGAAAATCTGGCAACCAACAGTTTGTTCTCTGTATCTATGAGACTGTTTCTGTTTTGTTTGTTTGTTTATTTTGTTCTTTAGATTCCACATATAAGTGAAATCATATTGTATTTACCTTTCTTTGTTCAACCGATTTCTCTTAGTACAATACCTTCCAGGTCTATCCTTGTCACAAATAGTTAGACTTCATTCTTTTTACGGCTGAGTAATGTTCCATTGTATATACGTACAATTTATGCCTTTTGATTAGAGCATTTAATCCATTTATGTTTAAAGTAATTATTGATAAGGATATAGTTATTGCCATTTTATTAATTGTTTTCTAATTTGTTTTGTAGTTCTTTTCATTCCTTTCTTATTCTCTCGCTTTCTTCCCTTGTATGTTCATGACTTTCTATAGTGTTGTGTTTGCATTCCTCTCTTTATTTCTTACATATTTTTGATTGGTGGTTACCATGCACTTCATATGTACCAAGCTATGTTTACAGTAGTCTATGTTAGGGTGATGTTCACTTAAGTTTGAACACATTCTATAATCACTACCATTTTTACTCACCCCCTCTTTGCTTATGATTTTGTCATTATATTTTACTTCTTTTCTGCGTGTTTGTGTGTATCCCTTAATTTACCTTTGTAATTACACATGATCATCCTACATTTGCTTTTTAACTTTTGTACTAGATTTAGTGTTGGTAGATCCACTGCTTTTATTATGCATTTGCCTTTGTCAATGAGGATATTTTTCTTTGTGATATTTTCTTATTCATATTTTATTTTATTTTTTTCTTCCTCTTAAAGAAGTCCCTTTATATTTCTTGTAATACTGGTTTGGTAGTGATGAACTCCTGCAGCTTTTTTTTGTCTGGGAAGTCTTTTATCTCTCCTTTGTTTCTAAATGATAGCTTTGCTGGGTAGAGTAATCTTGGTTGTAGATCGTTACTTTTCATCACTTTGAATATTTTGTGCCAATCCCTCCTGGCTTGCAAAGTTACTGTTGAGAAATCAGCTGACGGTCTTATAGGAGCTCCCTTGTAGGTAAATAACTGCTTTTCTCTTGCTGCTTTTAAGATTCTCTCTTTGTCTTTAAACTTCGGCATTTTAATTATCATATGTTTTTGTGTGGGCCTCTTTGGGTTCATCCTGTTTGGGACTCTGTTCTGTCTGGGCTTGTATGTCTATTTCCTTTGCCAGGTTAGGGAAGTTTTCTGTCATTATTTCTTGAAACAGGGTCTCAATCCCTAGCTCTCTCTCTTCTTCTTCTGGTACCCCTATGATGCAAATGTTGTTATGCTTGATGTTGTCCCAGAGGGTTCTTAACCTATCCTCATTTTTTTGGATTCTTTTTCCTCTTTGGTGTTCTGTGTGGGTGTTTTCTGCTACATTGTCTTCAGAATCATTGATTCAATCTTCGGCTTCACCTGATTTGCTGTTGATTCTGTCTAATGTATTCTTCATTTCAATTATTGTAGTCTTCATTCCTGATTGGTTCTTTTTGTGTTTTCTATCTCCTTTTTCTATGTTTTCTATCTCTTTGTTGAAGTTCTCACTGAAATAATCTGTTCTTCCCCCCAAGTTCATTGAGCACATCCTTTAAACCAGTGTTTTGAACTCTTTATTTGTTAGATTGCTTACTTCCATTTTGTTTAGTTTTATTTTTTTTTTTCTGGAGTTTTGTCCTGTTCTTTTATTTAGGACATGTTTCTTTATTTCCTCGTTTTGGCTGCCTCCCTGGTTTTGCTTCTCTGTACTAGGTAGATCTGCTACATCTCCCAGTCTTGGCAGAGAGGCTTTATGTAGCAGATGTCCTATGGGGCCCAGTGGTACAGTATCCCTGTTCAGCTGTGCTGGGTGCTCCAGAAGTGTCTTTTGTGTGGGTTGTGTGTGCTTTCCTGTTGTGGTTGAGCCTTAATTGCCCTTGGCATGTCAGTGGGTAGGATTGAACCTCAAGCTGACTGGCTGTGAGGACGGGCCATAACTTCAGTGGGATTTGCTTTAGTGGGGCTGAGGTGCTTGCCATGTGCACCCTTTTGGTGTGTCATTTGTGATGCTAATTGAGTGGTGCTCTGGTGTGGTCTGAAGCTGGCCACCTGGTGTGTTGGTTCTGGGGCCTCTTGAGAGGGGCTCCAGTGCAGGCCAAGTTTGCTGTCTGATAGGACCTATGAAATGATCTTTGGCTGGTAGCTGCCTGTGCTGGGCTTGTAGGCACTTGGGAGTAGTTATGCTGTGAACTGAGACAGGATGCCACTAGTGCCAGCATTGAGATTGCTTAGCAAGAGGTACAGGGCATGCCAAGGTCAGCTGCTGCTTGTTTGAGGCTTGTGGACCTTTGAAAGATTTTAAGAAAGTCCACAGTGTGGCTCAGGCTTGCCCCTTGTGTGGGTTAGCCTCTGAAAGAGGCTCCTGCCATATGCGTGAATTGGGTGGTGCAGGGGCTCAGAGAATCACCAGGGTGGGGCAAGAGTGGTATTAGCTGGGTTAATGGATACTCAGACTTGGCACCTGCCTCCACTTGCCAGCTATGTGGAGGGAGAGCTCAAAAAAGGAGCAAGGCTGTCAGCCAGCACTGGAGAAAGCTGCCCCTCCAGACCTTGCCCTAAAGCCAGACAATTCAGTTCCTCCTTGTATGTTGCTGGTGGTTTTTGAGCTGCTATCCCTTCTCAGGAGCTTAGGGTGAGTGTGAGTGAGTCTGTGCTCAGGTCCTTTAAAAGGATGCCAGACTGAGTCCCTGCTGATATTCCCAGCCAGATATTCTGAGCACTTCTCTTCCCAGCACTGGTGCTCTGGGCTGGGGAGCCCAGTGTGGGGCTGGGACCCCTCACTCTTCAATGGGGACCTCTGCAACCAAGAAATCCCTCTGGATTCTTAACCGCCATGTGTGAGTATAGGGCCAGCCCATTCTGTGTCTCCACCCTTTCTACCAGTCTCCAGGTGACTTATTCTATATATCCTAGTTACAGGAGTTCTGTTTGGCTAGTCTTCAGGTAGTTCCCAAGAGTGGTTCACTGACTTCATCGTAATTTTGATATAGTCATGGAAGGAGGTAAGCGCAGCATTTACCTACTCCATCATCTTGACTGATAGTTAAATAAATTCCATTTTTATCATTATGTATAATTTTTAATAGTCTTCTATCATTTTACTTAAGTTTTTTTAATCCACAATTTAGCTTAGTTTTTATTTTTATGCTTTATATATTTTAGTGTCATGCTTTTTATAACTTTGTAAAAGAATTGGCAAGCTCTCTATATTTCTCTATGCTCTAAAGCCTTGAGGTTGGAAAAGACTAATTTATGAAACCATTTGGACACAATGGTTTTAAAGAAGTAACTTTTGAAGAGGTAACTCTTTGACCTATTTTTAAGTTCAAAGATCAAAGATGAAAGAGCTCATTAGGCCATTGTAAGGATTTTTCCTCTGGTTATTTAGCCACTTAACTTTCTGCTTCATTCTGAGTCATTTTATTTATTCACATTTTCCTAGGAAATCTTCCATTTCATCAAGATTCTATTTATTGTACATGTTTCTACATTTGTTTCTATTGTACATGATTCTATGTTTGTACATGATATTTTATTAACTCGTAAACAACTCCACCATCTCTATATTGATACCCTGTTTTCTTCCTAATATTCTATATTTCCATTTTCTTTTTTCCTCATAATTATATTTTTAACTATACACTCATGGATTTGTGCAATGGTGATATGGTGTATTATTCATTTATATTTTACATTATATTTCCTTTGTGAAGAATAATTTTTGACATCAAATTACACTGCCTACCCATATTTCCAAATATTTTTAAGTGGGGTTGTAGTGGAGCTCCCCCATGGGATGGTCTTACATTGAAGTCTTTAACCCATTTTAAGTTTATTCTTGTATACTGCATAAGAAGGTGGTTCAGTTTCTTTTTCTTTCTTTCTTTTTTTTTTTTTGCATCTATCTGTCCCGTTTTCCCAGCACCATTTATTGAATAGACTGTATTTACCCAATGTATATTCTTGCTTCCTTTGTCATAGATTAAATGACCTGATAGGCATGGATTCATTTCTGGGTTCTCTATTTTCTTACATTGATCTATGTATCTTTTTTTTTTTTTTTTTGTCAGTACCATGCTATTTAGATTACTATGAGCTGTAGTATTCTTTGATATCAGGTAGCATGATACCTCCAGCTTTTCTCTTCTTTCTCAAGATTATCATGGCTATTTGGGGTCTTTTATGGTTCTCTATACATTTTAGGATTATTTGTTTTAGGTCTGTGAAAAATGCCATGGTATTTTGATAGAAATTGCATCGAATCTATAGATTGCTTTGTGTAGTATGAACATTTTAACTATATTAATTCTTCCTATCCATAAGCATGATTTATTCTTCCATTTATTTATATCTTCTTTAATTTCTCTTTTCAATGTCTTATAATTTTCTGAGTACAGGTCTTTTACTTCTTTGGTTAAATTTATTCTTAGGTATTTTATTGTTTTTGATGCAATTGTTTTCTTAATTTCTCTTTTTGATAGTTTATTTTTGGTGCATAAAAATGCAACCAATTTCTGAATATTGTTTTTGTATCCTGCTACTTTACTAAATTTATTAATCAGTTCTAATAGTTTTTTTGTGGAATCTTTGATCTTCCGTATATATGGTATTATGTCATCTGCAAATAATGACAGTTTTACTTCTTTCCAATTTTGATGCCTTTTATTTCTTTCTCTTGTCTGATTTCTGTGCTAGGACTTTCAATACTATGCTGAATAAAAGCAGTGAAGTAGACATCCTTGTCTTGTTCCTGATTGTAAAGAAAATGCTTTTAGCTTTTTTTTCATTGAGTATGTTATTAACTATGGTTTTGTCATATATGGCCTTTATTATTTTGAGATATATTCCCTCTATTCCCACTTTGCTGAGAGTTTTTACCATAAATGGATGCTGGATTTTGTCAAACATTTTTTTTCTGCATCCATTGATATAATCATATGATTTTTATTTCCTTTACATGGTGTATCACCTTAATTGATTTGCAGATATTGAACCAACCTTGCATACCAGGAATGAATCCCACTTGATCATGGTTTTTTAATATATTGCTGAATTCAGTTTGCTAATATTTTGTTGAAGATTTTTTTATCTATCAGGGATATTGGCCAATAATTTTCTTTCTTCCTTTCTTTCTTGTTTCTTTCCTTCCTTCCTTCCTTCCTTCCTTCCTTCCTTCCTTCCTTCCTTCCTTGCTTCTTTCCTTCCTTCCTTCCTTCCTTCCTGTCTTCCTTCCTTCCTTCCTTTTTTTTATTTTTAATAATGTCTTTGGTTTTAGAATCAGAGTAATGGTAGCCTCATAGAATGAGCTTAAGAGCCTTATTTCCTCTTGAATTTTTAGGAATAGTTTGAGAAGAATACGTGTTAATTCTTTGAATGTTTGGTAAAATTCACCTGTGAAGCCATTAGTTGAGGACTTTTGTTTGTTGTGAACTTGTTGATTATTGATTCAATTTCATTTGTAGTAATTAGGTCGGTTCAGATTTTCTGTTCCTTCTTGATTCAGCCTTGGAAGAGTGTATGTTTCTAAGAATTTATCCATTTCTTCCAGATTGTCCAATTTGCTGGCATATAATTGCTCATAGTATTTTCTTAAAATTTTTTGTATTTCTGTGGAGTCCGTTGTCACTTCTCTTTCATTTCTGATTTCATTTATTTGGGGCTTCTCTCTCTCTCTCTCTCTCTCTCTCTCTTTCTCTTTCTCTTTTTATGAGTCTGGTTAAAGTTTTGTCAGTTTTGTTTATCTTAAAAAAAACAGTTCTTGTTTTCATTGCTC
Source organism: Rhinolophus hipposideros (assembly GCF_964194185.1). Lineage (NCBI taxonomy): Eukaryota > Metazoa > Chordata > Mammalia > Chiroptera > Rhinolophidae > Rhinolophus > Rhinolophus hipposideros. The sequence continues at coordinate 51,767,531 of NC_138064.1, forward strand.
TTGTGTATTGTTGTTTTAGCCTCTATTTTGTTTATTTCCTCTCTGACCTTTATTATTTCCCTCCTCCTACTCACTTCAGGCTTTGTTTGCTGTTCGTTTTTCAGTTCCCTTAAATGTAAGGGTAGATTGTTTATTTGAGATTTTTCTTATTTCTTGAGGTAGGCCTGCATTGCAATGAATTTCCCTCTTAGAACTGCTTTCACTGTGTCCTATAGTTTCTGAGTCATTTTGTTTTATTTTCATTTGTCTCAGGTGTCTTGATATATTCCTTTATCTCACTGTTCACCCATTCATTGTTTAATAGCGTGTTATTTAGCCTTCATGTGTTTGCGTATTTTTCATTTTCTTTCCTTGTAATTGGTTTCTAGTTTCATGCCATTTTGGTCAGAGAAGACATTTGATATGATTTCAGTCTTCTTAAACTTATTGAGAACTGCTTTGTGGCCTAACGTGATCTATCTTGGAAAATGTTCCATGTGCACTTGAAAAGAATGTATATTCTACTGCTTTAAGGTGAAATGATCTAAAAACATCAATTAAATCTATCTGGTCTAGTATGTCATTTAAGGCCACTGATATTTTTTGCTTTTCTGTCTGGAAAATTGTCTACTGGTGTCAAAGGGGTGTTAAATTCCCCTAGTATGATTGTGTTACTGTCGATTGCTCCTTTTATATTGCTCAATATTTGCTTTATATATTTAGATGCTCCTATGGTGGGTACATACATGTTTAGTAGGGTTATACCCTCTTGTTGGATTGATTCCTTTATAATTATGTAATGTGCTTCTTTGTCTCTTATTATTGTCTTCATTTTAATGTCTCTTTTATCTGATACAAGTATTGCTACCCCAGCTTATTTTCATTTGCATTTGAGTGAAATATCTCTTTCTATCCCTTTACTTTCAGTCTATATGTGTCTTTAGATCTGAGGTGGATCTCTTGTAGGCAGCATATGTATGGGTGTTGCTTTCTTATTCATTCAGCTATCCTATGAATTTCGATTGGAACATTTAATCCATCTACATTTAAAATGATTATTTATAGATACATAGTTATTGCCATTTTATTATTCATATTTTTTATCTTCTTTAGTTGGTTTGTTTCCCCCTTTTTGAAAAATATTTCTTATAATACTGGCTTGGTTGTAATGAATTCCTTTAACTTTTACTTGTCTGGAAAACCCTTTATCTCTCCTTCAGTTTTAAGTGATAGCCATGCTGGGTTGTAGACCCTTGTTCTTCATCACTTTGGGAAACAAAAAATATATATAGCAAATATGTATTTTTATGTATAAATTTTACATACCATGTTCCCCCGAAAATAAGACCTAGCAAAACAATCAGCTCTAATGCATCTTTTGGAGCAAAAATTAATATAAGACCCGGTATTATAGTTTATTATATTGTATTATATTATTATATACCCGGTCTTATATTATAGTAAAATAAGAGTGGGTCTTATATTAATTTTTGCTCCAAAAGACGCATTAGAGTTGATTTTCTGGCTAGGTCTTATTTTCGGGGAAACATTGTATATATATTATTGTAGAAGTATTTTATTTAGGTCCCACTCGGTGTGTTGAAAAATATCTTAAGTGCTTAAGTGCTTGGGTGGTTTCTAGTTTTCCCTTCTTTCATCATGCTGAGTCAGACCTCTAAAAGGTCAACTTCTTGTTAAAACACAGATTTTTTTAGTGTTTGTATTTGTACAAACTTCTATGTAGTTTTACCACAAAGTCTTTTATTAAAAAAGAAATATGTATTATTCTACTCATGTTATTATTCACTGCAATTTCCTTTATACTAATATTCTTATTTACCTGAATCCTTTATTTTGATTTATGTTTTAGTCAGTTAAACAATGTATTCAATGAATTTTCTTGAGAGAGGTTACTGTTACAGTGGTATACTTTCAGAGACTTTGAATATCTGAGAACAACTACTTATTGCTGTCTTATGTAATGATGGCTTTGGGGGCATTCTATTCATTGGGTAATAATAGCATTTTTGCTTAAAATTTTTATGGCATTTAGAGCTTTAGAAGAGAAGTCTGGTAACTACAGTAATTTTGATTTAGTTTCAATAATTTTTTTCAACTCAAGTTTTTACAGGTTGTTTTCATTATCTTTGAACTTTATTAATTAATGTCTTCAGGTTATGTCTAGCTCTAGGGAAATTTTATCTCCTATTTCGGGAAGTTTGATATCCTATCTTCTCTCTTTGTTCCTTGTAGAATATTTCTCTACTTCCACATATTGGTTCTCTTACATCTGTCCTCAAACTTTTTATCTTTTCATTACCCTTTTCATCACTTTACATGTTTTTTTTTTCTCTCCTGAGTTCTAAAATAATAGCTTTAAATTCACTGCTTCTGTTTTTTTGTTTGTTTTCCATAGACAGTGTGTTCTACACTGCCTCCACTGCATTTTCTATTTTGATAATCGTATTTTCACTAGAAAGCTATTCTTCTTTTTTTCTTAAATGCAGCATCATCCTAAATTCCAGTGAATCTAAAAAAAAATAAGATTTATATTTTAGTTGTATTAACTATTAGCTGGAAGAGAGTATATGTGTTTATATTCCAACATGGAGGGAAATGATATATTTCTACTGAAAATGATATATTTTTACTGAAAAGCATAGTGCTGACTCTATGAACATTACTCTTCTTGTACCCTCCCCACCTCATTAACACTCCCTGATACATGGTTGTAGAAATCATGGAGTACCATGGCAACAAGGGTATCTCAGTATTAATGCGGCTGTTTCTTTTAGTGGTGGTGAAAAAATAGTCATCTTGAACTATTGGCTGATGAACAGTTTTTTATCTTCCATCAGATGAAAGAATATATGCCTGCATATTGCCAATATTCATCCAGATGAATTTTGGGGGAAAAAATCTCTTCAATATTTCTTGAGCACCATTTTCCTCTTTTGAACTAGAATCCAAGTAGTGGAGGTCCATCACCTTACAGTTTCTTAAATTGCACACATAATCATTCTTTCATTTTACTTTTCTTAGGGTTGCATTCTCAAGTAATTTAATTTTCCTTTTGTTGTATGTGGCTGGCATCAGCCTGCACAATGAGTTTGGGTCTAACACAACAATTTCAAAATAGTGTTTTTCTTTTATGTCTCATAATTACTGTAGGGTGTAACTCGGGCTTGGTATATGCCAGAATGGCAAGAGGCTGCAGCTCAAGTCTTCCTGCTAAGTCAGAAAGCCAGTATGCATTACTAATCTATCCTATTGCATATTACACAAATCCAAAGTTTGTCCAATTTCTTCTACAAAGCCAAAATCCTTTTGTAATCACAATATAATATTTGTCTACTCCCTTTTTTTTGGTAATTTAATATATCTTGGAGGGCCAAGCAGTTCTACATGGATGGGAAGATTCAGTCTTTCCCCAGTGGAAGGAGGGAAGGAGCATAGTGTTAGTGAATTAGAATGAGTCTGGTTGTAAATCAGACCTTGGGTCAAATCCTGGCACCATTATTTACTATGCTGTGAGCCTCCTATTTTCTCATCTGTTAAAAAGGAAGGAAGGAAGGAAGGAAGGAAGGAAGGAAGGAAGGAAGGAAGGAAGGAAGGAAGGAAGGAAGGAAGGAAGGAAGGAAGGAAGGAAGGAAGGAAGGAAGGAAGGAAGGAAGGAAGGAAGGAAGGAAGGAAGGAAAAGATAATTTCAGTCAGCTGAATTTTCTAGTTCTTAGACTTTTTTTGCTTGTTTGTTTTTTTTCCTTACTACCCTAACTCAGGACAGAAAAACAATTGTTTCTTGGCTGTAAAGGAAGTAACTATTCAGAGTCATCTCTGCCTTGGCCAGGCTCTGGTATTTGGGTTCCAGGATTAGCCAAATCTTGGGTTCTGCTCATTCTGGAAGGGAAGGCTCTCATAGACTTGTCACAAAGAACCCAACAGGTAATACCTTGTAAAGCAGTGGTTTTTACTCATTTCATTTAAGGTGCTTCTAGCTGCAGCAAATCTGACTATCAGAGGCTTAAACTATAAGGATGTTTGTTTTTTATCTCAGAATTCTGGTGATACATGTTTCTAGGTTTTGACTCAATAGTTTCATTAAGGCCCCAGATTCTTCTCCATCTATCTACTCTGCTATTCTTAGAATGTTGGCTCTTGCAAGCTGGCTGTTGCTTCATTGCTTCAAGGTGGTTACCTCCTTGGTAACTACAAGCATTACATCCTTACCCAGCTATGTTCAAAGACAGGAAATAAAGGACGTGGGATAGGACAGAGATTGTCTTCCTTTTTATTGCATTGAATTTTTTTAAATTGAATTTTTAAATTAAATGTATTGGGGTAACATTGGTTAATAACATTATATAAATTTCACGTGTACAGCTTTATAACACAATATCTGTACACCCCATTGTGTGCTCACCCCCCTAGGTCTAGTCTCCTTTCATCACCATATATTTGACTCCCTTTACCATCTTTGTCCTCCCCCCAACCCCCTTCTCCTTTGGAATCACCATTCTGTTGTCTGTATCTATGAGTTTGTTTTATTTGCTAGTTCACTGCTTTCTGTTTCATATCCCACATATGAGTGAACTCATATGGTTCTTGTCCTTTTCCATCTGATGTATTTCACTTAGTGTGATACTCTCAAGATCCATTCTTTTTGTCACAAATGGCAATGTTTCATGATTTTTGTGGCTTGATAGTATTCCATTGTATATATGTACCACATGCTCTTTATTCTCCTTTTCTTCTTTGAAAGAAGAGAAATTTCCAAAGGATTCCCTCTCCCCACAGACTTTTCTTTAGGTGTTCAATGCTAGAACCAATTATACCCTTAGCTACAAAGGAGACTAGGAAACGAGTATATGATGATACTATCTCAGTCTTTATATTGAGAGGCAGGAAAGGGAGGAGGGGAAGTAATCCCTTCAGGTCTTGTACAAAAGGATCCACTATAGCACTCAGGAATTTACTCTCCTTATCTCTCTACCTCACCTGGATGAATTAACCCTTCTTTGTGCCATAGTAGATCAAGTATTATGTGTACAAGTTAAATTTATCCTTTTAAAATACTGATTATAATAAGCACAACTATAAACAGACTTTCCTACAAGGCTGTAATCCTTGCATTTGTGTGACACTTTTGTGCTTACTTCAGCAGCAATATCTTAAGATATATAACAATTATATATCCATCATCTCAAATGATCTTCAAAATAATGCTGTAAGCTTCAAAATTCGATCTCTCTTTACATATGAGAAATAGGGGGATTAAAATTATGATCATATAGCTCACCAGTGGTATACTTGGAACCTTGGTTTTTCTATCTGAGCTTCTTTACAGTGCTTTTCATGATGTCTATAAACTTCATCCTGAAGTAAGAAAACTACACAGAAATATTTTCTCCTGCCTTATCACAATAAGGTAAACTTTTGGTATCTTTTCTAGTAGAAATAAATTGATGAAATTCTGCATCCAGTTAAAAATTCCACTATTCCTTTGTGAGAAACAGTAGTATCTAGTAAAATATAAAATGGGAATTTCCTTTGACTCAACTATACCAGTCTATAAATTTTCTATTTAATGTAAAACAAAGAAAGGCAAAATGGTTTATATCCAGTTTATATTCAAGATTTTTAATATTAATGAATTTTAAATAATAATAAGTGGTCATGAGTAGGGACTACTGAAGAAAATAGACACAGAAACCCAGGAAGTGCAGAGTCCCAAACAAGATGAACCCAAAGAGAGGCCCACACCAAAACACATAATAATTAGAATGCCAAAGGGTAAAGACAAAAAGAGAATCTTAAAAGCAGCAAGAAAAAAGCAGCTAGTTACCTACAAGGGAGCTCCTACATGACTGTCAGTTGATTTCTCAACAGAAACATTACAGGCCAGAAGGGATTGGCACAAAATATTCAAAGTGATGAAAACCAAGGACCTACAATTAAAGGTATTCTACCCAGCAAACTTATAATTTAAAATTGAAGGAGAATTAAAGTGTTTCCCAAAAAAGCTAAAGGAGTTCAATACCACAAAACCAATATTACAAGAAATGTTAAAAGGACTTCTTTAAGAAGAATTTTAAAAAGATAAAAATTGTGAATAATAAAGTGACAATAACTACATAGCTATCAACAATTACTTTAAATGTAAATGGATTAAATGCTCCAATGAAAAGACATAGGGTTGCTCAATGGATTAGAAAACAAGACCCTTACTTATGCTGCCTACAGGAGACTCACCTCAGATCGAAAGACACACACAGACTGAAAGTAAAGGGATGGAAAAAGATATTTCATGAAAATGGAAACAAAACAAAACAAAAAAAAGCTGGAGTAGCAATACTTATACCAGAAAAAAATAGACCTTAATAACAAGAGGAAAAGACCCAGTAATCCCACTTCTCGGTATTTTTCTGAAGAAACTCAAAACACTACTTTGAAGGGACATGTACACCCATATGTTTATTAAAACATTATTTACAATAGCCAAGATATGAAGGCAATCTGGGTTTTCATCAATGGATGAATGGATAAAGAAGAGGTGGTATATATATGTATACAATGGAATATTACTCAGTCTTAAAAAAGAATGGAATCTTGCCATCTGCAACAACATGGATGGACCTAGAGGGTATTATACTGAGTGGAGTAAGTAAGACAAAGAAAAACAAATATCGTATGACTTCACTTATAAATTGAATCTAAAGAACAAAATAAATAAACAAAACAAAAACAAATTCATGGATACAGGGAACATTTTGATGGTGGCCAGATGGGAAGGAGGTTGGAGGATGGGTGAAAAAGGTGAAAGGGTTAATAAGTACAAATTGGTAGCTACAAAATAGTCATGGGGATATAAAGTATAGCATAAGGAATTTAGTCAATAATATTGTAATAATTGTGTATGGTGTCAGATGGGTACTAGATTTATCGAGGTGATCACTTTGTAATTTATATAAATGTCTAATCACTATGTTGTACTCCTGAAACTAATATAATATTGCATGTCAACTGTAATTGAAAAATGAAAAGTTATTAAAAAATAAAAATTCCCAATTTTCTTTTTTTTTACTTTTTAAAAAAATTTATTGGGGTGACAATTTTTAGTAAAATTATATAGCAAACTGAATCTAACAGCACATTAAAAACAAAGACTACATTATGATCAAGTGAAGCTTATTCAGGAATGCAAGGATAATTCAATTTTAGGAAATCCATAAACATCTACGAAAATAAACATGTTATCATCTCCTTAGTCTCCAGATAAAATTCAATAAACTTTTTATATAAAGCATTCGATAGGAATTGATGGATGCTTCCTTAATATGATAAAATCTGTACAGTTCTTAATTTACTTAATATTGAAACCATAGTCTCTTTCCCCTACTAAACCCCGGAAAGAGGCAAATATATCCATTATCTTTATTTTACTTGATATTGTGTTGATTTATTGGCCAAAATAATCAGACAGATAAAATAATTAGGGGTACAAGAATTAGAAAAGAAGAAATAAACACTGTCTCTGTCAATGATATGGATGCAGTATACTTGGAAAATACTAAAGATCTAAAAAATGAAACTGATTCAAACAAGATAATTTAGTAAGGTAGCTGTAAAATTAACATGAAAAGTCAATAGCCTTAATATATACAAACAATAATCTGCTAGAAATTTCAATGGAAGAGAAGGTTTTATTTAAAAAACAAACAACAGCAACAACAGAAGATAAACTACTTAGGAATAAATTTAAAGGAAATGTGCAAAATATAGGAAAAATTTTAAACACTCCTGAAATATACAAAAAGACATAAGATGAGATTTTAAAAATGGAAAGATTTTTTTTTTGGTAGTGATAGGGTGACTCAAAATCATAAAGATATCCAATCTTCCTACATTAATATGTAAATTTAATGTTTGGGGTTTTTTGGAGCTAAATAAGTCGGTTCTAAACTTTGTATGGAAAAATCAAAATGCCCAAATATCTAGGAAAACCTAGAATGGAAGGAGTAGTTCATCTACCAGATTATGAAAAACACTATTAAGTCTCTGTAATTAAAGCGAGACTCAGGTGCGTGGCTAGATAGACTACCCAATGGAATAAAATGAAATATTCCATTACCCAATGGAATAAAATGAAATATTCCATTGAATACTGAAGTAGACCCACATGCATCTTGAATTGGTGTAGGATAATGTGTCATCATAAATCACTGGATAAAAAGGTAGACTTTTTAATCAGTGGTGTTAGAATAATTGGGAAAAGATAAAATTGCATCCATATCTCACACTATACACCATACACCAGAATAAACTCCAAATGGGTTAAAGATCTAAATGTTAACAAAATAAAACCATACAGGGATAATATAAAATGTGCATGAATTAATTTATAACCTGGGAATATGGGAAGTTTTCTCTAAATATCACAAAATCGATAAAGCAATTTGAAAAAAATGCAAAATACTCTGCATTGTAGAAAAAGATTTTAAAGAAAGTCAACAAATGACAGAGAAAAAATATCTACAACTTATATCAGACACAAAGGTTACTTAATGAGCAGTAGAAAACTGAGAAGAAGAAAAAGTCATGTGTGCAGAAATGTAAAGTTATTTCACAGCAAAAGAAAGTCAAATGGTTTTTAAACATATGAAAAGATGCTCAACGGAGTCTAACAGGTGAAGGCACCGTCAGAACCACACTGCTGCAGGAGGGGGAGGCTTCTGGAGTGCCTCCCAGGTGTTCACTCTAAAATTGCTCAAGCTCTACACTTTAGATTTTTGCAGTCTATTGTATGTAGGTTACACTTACCAAAAAAAAAAAAAAAAAGTTCTTAAAAAAAAATACCTGACATAACATTTTGTGCTTATCAGATTGGCACAAATCCAAATCTGACAACATACTCTGTTGGAAAGATTAAAGAAGACAAGTACTGTCGCTTAGCATGTTAATCTCAAGATCCATTTATGTTGTCCCAAATAGCACTGTTTCATCTTTTCTTATGGCAAAATAGTATTCCATTGTATATATATGCCACAACTTTTTTATCCAATCATCTATCAAAGGACACTTTGGTTGTTTCCATGTCTTGGCCACCGTAAATAAAACCACAATGAACAACCCAATAAACTTTAATTTTTTTAAAAAATAGAAGACAGACACTCATATATTATTGATGGGAGTGCAAAATGTGCAACCGTAGGGAGAGAAATCTGATAATATTTAACAAAATACCTTCTGACCTAGTAGTGTCACACCTCGTAACTCACACCTCCAAAACAGCACAAGGTTATATTTACTGTGCCTTTTTGGGCAATCTCCTAGGAAGAGAAACAAACCAGTGTTTACTAGTAGGAGACTGACTAAATAAGCAATGGTACTTACACACAATAAACTATTATACTGCCATAAAGAATGATAAGGACAGCCTCTAATGGGGAAGTAACAAGGTGCAGAGAAGTGTACATAGCATGCTACCTTTTCAGTAAAGAAGAGAGGGAAATAAGAATGTGTACGAGTATTTGTTTCTTTTGTGTCAAAAGACATGCAAGAAAATAACATGGAAGCCAGTGAAGAGTGTTATCCAGAGGAAGAATGAGGGATTGGGGAGGGGATTGGAATAGGAGTGAGACTTCCCTGAATATGCCTTTTTATATTGTTTGAGTTTGAAACACGAACAACTTTACATATTTAAATAATACATAAATCAAAAAGGAAACATGTCAAATTAAGACATGTTAATCCCTGAATTAAGAAAAAACAAACAAATGAACCTAACAATATATTAAACATGACCACATGAAAAATAGCCTATTCCAAGTAAATTTTTAACATAGTACTGACTCTACATCTTAGTGAGTTATATCTGAGGACAGAAAGTGCTGCAGTGAAATCTTAAACTTCACTCAGCAGTTCTATTTTTTTGCAACAGTTTTGAAATTATCATTTCATTACCATTGTAGCATAAAGCAAATAATTAAATTTGTCAACGTTTTTAGGAAGCATGATTTTTATTTTAGGAGAAGAAAGATACAAATATAAAAACAAAAACAGTAGGGGAAAATCCATAATGTTAAATTTAAATTGGAAATAGCGATATAAATTCATGATTTTTTTTTTAATCTAGGAGACTGATCATAGCAAGTTCCTCAAAACAATGATATCCCAATGACTATAAGCAAACCTACAGCCCTGACATCAGTTTCTAAGTTGTTTACCACTAAGCTCCAGCGTTCCTAGATAGCAGATTTGGTGCAGGCAAATTCTAAGGTGAGCGTGAGACTTCTTGTATCACAGAAAGCCAGAAGCACTCAAAGACTAATGGGATTATGTCAGAGGCCACAAACGCCAGATGGAAGGAACTTCCAGTGACTGAACTTACAACGATTTGAGCATCATAAGGAATAATTACTTTAATTGTTTGTCTTACATTGAATAAACAAAAACACAAGAGTACAGAGTTCTACCTAGATAGATAGATAGATAGATAGATAGATAGATAGATAGATAGATACATGCATACATACATGCATACATATAGATACACAGATAGATAGATAGATGTCATTTGCTATAACATTGGTACTGTTATGCCAATCTCCAGTGAAATAATTGATTCAGAAAATGCTTTTATCTGAAACCATTAGGTGACAATGATAAGGTAACAGAATATCCCCAGCATCGCAAAGTATCACCCACAGATTACTTGGGAATTGCCAAATGAAACACCTTTATGAGTGACACATCTGGAGTAACCACATAACTTGATGATCAAAGTTAATAGCATTAATAGTGGAGTGGGACATACCTGTCTTCTTTTTTTTTATTAAAATTTATTGGGTGACAATGGTTAGTAAAATTACATAGATTTCAAGTGTACAATTCTGTATTACATCATCTATAAATCCCATTGTGTATTCACCACCCAAAGTCAGTTCTCCTTCCATCACCATATATTTGATATTTTAATTTCTTAAGTGTGATAATGGTATCATGGCCACAAGGCAGAAAGTCCTTGTTTCTAAGAAATATTTAGAAAATAGGCATAACAAATATGACATAATGTAACAATTTTTGAATATAGGTGGTAGATATAAAGGTAATTATTTACTAAGCCTTTAGCTCTTCTGCATATTTAGAATAGTTCATAATAAATTAGGGGAAAAATGATTCCATAGAGCTGTGTGTGACTTGGAAGGATATCAAGGACAAATTGTTGAATTTAAAATGCAAGTTAGAAAACAAATAAATAGTATTCACTCATTTTTGTAAAATGTGTGTAGTACACATGAAAAATCAATGTGGTATTTGCATACTCATATTCATAGCAACATTATACACAATGGCCAAAAGTTGGAAACAACCCAGTGTCCATCTATGGATGAATGGATAAAAAAGTGTGATATGTACATTCAATAGAATATTACTGAGCCTTAAAAAAGAAGGAAATTCTGACACATGCTACAACATGGATGAACCTTGAGGATATTATGTTAAATGAAATAAGCCAGTCACAAAACACAACTACTGTATGATTCCTCTTATATGAGGTACATGGAGTAGTCAAATTCATAGAGAAAGAAAGTAGAATGGTGGTTGCTAGGAGTTTGAGGTAGAGGAAATGGGGAGTTGTTTAATGGGTATAGAGTTTCAGTTTTGCAAGGTAAAGAGTTCTGGAGATCAGTTGCACAACTTAGTACTCTTGAACTGTACACTTAAAAATGGTTAAGATGGGAAATTTTATGTTCTATGTATTTTACAACAATTAAAACTAAAAATTTAAATTAAATAAATCAATGTATATTTAGACATGTGCACAGAGTTATTTCTGTAAATTAGAGTTTCTGGGCAATTTTTATTTCCTTTTCCGTTTCCTTATTGTTCGCATTTTTTACATTAAACGTGAATCAGTTTTATAAAAACCAGAAACCTATTTTCAAAATAAACAGAACTTCTGCAGGTTTTCAATGTTTTGGAAGACATGGGGATGGTAGAGCTTAATCTCTAGGAAAACAGATTTTCAGAAAATAATAGAAATTGTCGATGCAGACTGAGAATTTTGTCAAAAGCAATAGGAATTCATTGTCCCAGAGGTGAGAAGCAAAATGGGGCTCTGGCCACCTCCTCTGCACTGAAGTTGCCGTGGACAGCCTGGCCTACTGACCCTTGCTCACACCTGAGGCCTGGAGGTGGGGCCCTCCCCGGAACCGAGCTTTGCTTGGTGTCTGGCCCGCAAGGAGGAGTTTGCAGGCTGTTGTTGACTCAGGCTGGCCTGCCTGGCTTTTCCTGCACATCCATTCCAGCACCTCACCGTGCTTGACTGCACCCCAGGGGTATGGTTTGTGACAACTTCACTTCAGAGCCAGGCTTTGATCTCACCTCCCAGGATCCAGTTGCTGTTGAAACCGCTCAGTCCTTTGAGTTTACAGTTATTACCCGCACAGCGTCCCAGGCCGATGACTCATTTCAACCCTGGCTGACCTCTGCGTTCTGACCTTCTGGCTCTGCCGGGCTCCAGGCTCTGTATCCTATTTTCGATGGAGAGCCTTACATCTTAACTTCACATAAACATACACAACACTACAGCATCATGAAAAACTTCTTTTCCAAAACTTTGTACAGAGCAATATTCACCTTTGTATCCACAGGGTATTTTGAAAAACAAATTATTACAGTTCTATTTTGTTTCTCATTAAATTAATGTTTTCTGTTTTACTTAAGGTACTGTCAACAGAGCTCCATATCAGAGTATGCCGTCATTTAAAAAAAATATTTTGAAAACAGAAAAGAACACCATAGCAAACACCTGTGCTCAGACCACCCAGAATTAACAAACGTTAGCATTTTGTAATGGTTGTTTCAAGTCTAGAATTCTTATTTTAAAATTAAATTGCGCTTCTTTGTATGGGCAGAACTGGCCTCAGGAAAACAGTGAAGGTGGCCGAACTCCTTTCCTGCTGTCCCCTGCCCTTCCCTGGCAGGCGACTTACCGGGTGCTGGTGGCCATTGGTTCTGCAGGGGGTTATGTTCTACGTCTCCCAGAAAAGCTGCACTAGCAGCTATTACCCAGGCTCTAGATGGAACAGTGAGTGGAGTCTTCAACTCTATTAGAAACGAGTCCTGGTTATGAGTCACACAAAAAGTTTCAAGCAGAAAAGGAAAGTTTATTAGAACAAAGGAAACATATCATAATTTTGCAAGGGGATCTCAGGCACTTGACCTCAGAAAACAAATGCATCCAGGAGCTGAACAGCTGTTGGAATCCTAGCTTGCTTATGCTTTTCTCTGCTTCATTCTTTGTTCTTACTCAATTCACATGTTGGAAAATAGCATCCCACAGCTTCTGTGTTTATGTGACACATCCAGCCACATAAAGTGATGGACTGGCAGAACTTCTGTCATAATTCCACATGAGGGAGAGAAGCTGATTGTTCTATCCTGGGTCAGATGTCCATCTCTGGTCCAGCAAGCTCTGTGAAGCATGACCAAGTCATGTACACAAACATGGCTGCCAGGCCCTCACTTCTGTGATCTTGTGATTCACAGGGCTGAGGGCTATTTTCAAGAAGGAACCTCCCTCTCCTGAACATGGCAGCATATTTTCCAGGGGACAATCATGGCAGTTTGAGAAGCACACAATTGGAGTTTCAGCAAAAGCTATGAATGATTCTCTAGGCTAACCACCTTAAACTTGGGAAAGCACGAGAGGATATTGCTGATGGTGGGGAGAAGAATGCTGTAGACCAGCCCTGAGAGCAAACAGTACAGGTGTTTTTTGGGGAGGCCTTCTGTCACTAAAGGGACCAGTGCTCTTCCAGTTCTCAGAGGCAGTCAGTGTCCAGCATTTTATCAGAAGAGTTCTTAAAGCTGCCGCCCCTTGTCCACCCCCTCAGCCACCATCCAGGTGCAGGCTGGAACAGTACGTATTTGGTATGCACAGAGATTCCTGTGTTTACGAATGGACTATGCTTTACAGATGATGCTGTTTCTGTAGCCCTTCTGTGAATATTTAGACTCTGATGTACCAGGGACATACTGAGAAAACAGTGATAGTCTAACCCCAAACTCCTCCAAAGGGCTTATAGTTTGATGTGAACTTCGCATGTATACTTGCATATGGCTGACTCTATTTTTGAGCAATATGGCATAACAGGAACACTTCCTGTTCTGTCTACATACTCTCTCATTTCTAAAGGTCTGTGCTTGGTTTTGGCCTTGTAAGCCATTTCCAGTATTTTCTGGAATAAACAGGATCGATATATCTAAATATATATACGAGTATAATGAGATCATGTATATATTTCTATACCAGCTTATAAAAATGGAAGCTTAATCCTAACAGTAATACTATTTTGACCATATGGAAAATGATCATTTATAATACTTTTACCTAAAAAATAATTGTGAAACTCAGACTTGGGATGGAGAATAGGCGTCCTCCATGGGGGCTATGATGTGGAGTATCACAGATAATTTACGTTGGCTATCTTTATGTGCTCAGGAAAAGCCATTTCTCTAGGCTCTTCCAGCCGCCGGTGCTGTGTGTTTCACTTTTTGAGGTCAGGGCTACAACCTCACTCTGCCCAACCAGGAGCATTTTGGATGGACAGTCAGATGCATAGAAACACAGTGGCTTCACCCAACCTCAAGAGGGCTTAGCTCTAAGAATGACACAGGACTGTTAACAGCACAGCCTGCAACGTAATAATGGGCAGTCTGAGGACCCCAGGCACAGCCTGGGAATAAGGTGTGCATGTGGGTATGAGACAAGAGGCAGAGAACATGTAGACAGACTGCACGGGGAGCCTTTCACTCTAGGGTCCCCTCAGCTTTTGTCCTTCTTCGTTTCAGCCTCCTACCTGAGGTTATGTGAGGGTCATCCATTCTCAGTGCTGATATGCCTCCTCGCCAAAGCCGTTTACTCATGACTGATGGTTGAGAGATTGGGGCACAGGGGCCTGGTCTATCCTCAGTGAGTTCTTGTCCTACATACAGTATGCGTACCCCCGTAATTCCTTGTCCTGCTTTCAGTACACATACCCCGGTAATTCCTTGACTTACTGCTGCAAGGAGAACTCAGCCAAGCCAAGGGTCAAATCCTCCTGTGTCCCGATTTCTGAGACAGGTTACAAGCCATCTGTTAACCCAGGGCCGGGTCTTCCTGTTTGTATCCCAAGCACAATGTCTGGCATTTGGTACTTGATAAGTAATTGTCTAGTGAATATTCAGTTTTGAGCTCTGAACTTTAATTATTTCATATTCAGGTGGTTCATATATTGAGTGTTTATAAATAAGTAAATGATTGCCTGCAAACAAAACTATTAATTTCCCATTTTAAGAGTAATTTGTATCAAAGGCTTTTGGCCCTTGTGCTGATAAAAGGCATGATGAATGTAACTTAAAGTCCTTAGCTATTCTCTTTTAATCTGTCTTTCAGATTATTTGAATATATTTTGCTCTACAAAGACGGAGTGATGTTTCAGATTGAACAAGCCACCAAGCAGTGCTCCAAGATCACTCTGACGGACCCCTGGGACCCTCTTGACATTCCTCAGAACTCCACCTTTGAGGACCAGTACTCCATAGGAGGGCCTCAGGAGCAGATCATGGTCCAGGAGTGGTCTGACAGAAAGTCAGCTAGATCGTGTAAGGGTTCAAAAAAGTATGGGAGGGTTGCAACGCAGGAAGCATGATGGGGAAGAAATGTGTAAGTCCATAAGGAGGGTAGTTGTTAAGGAAGTTTACAAGCTTAATTGAATTGTTTAACCTCCCCCCCCCACACACACACCCATTGTACCCTGCTAGCTGTGTAGCACCAGGAGCTAAGCATCATATTTGAAACACCTCAGCCTTCTAGCACCACCTGTATCTTTCTGCCACATGGACTTAGCCTTGACTCTGACATTTAATGCTCCCCCTCCTCCCTAAGACCAGTGGATATGGAAGGGTGCCTCCTTTTCCTCCCCCTGCATCTCTTCCTAAAGTTCCAGTGACCAGATTTACTCCCATTATTTTGAGTGTCTGCTTTTATACATACTAGATGTGAAGCTCTGCTCTGCTCTGGTCTGCTGCCAACACACCTACCCCAAACTGTGTCAAAAACACAGGCCTTTATGCTGCGAGAAACAGTATGGCAGTTCACCAAAAAATTAAGCATAGAATTACCATATGACCCAGCAATTCCTCTTCTGGGCATATACTCCCCAAAATTGAAAGCAAGGACTCAGATATTTGAACGTCCATGTTCATAGCAGAATTATTCATAATCATCGGAAGGAGGAAACACCCCAAGTGCCCATCAACAGAGGAATGGATAAACAAAATGTGATGTATTATTAATTATAATTGTATTATATTAATTATAATTGTGTAATATTAATAATATTCAGCTTAAAATAGAAGGACATTCTGACAGCATGGATTAACCTAGAGGACATTACCCTAAGTGAAATAAGCGAGTCACTAAAGGACAAATATTATATAATTCCACTGATATAAGATAATGGAGTAGTCAAGTTCATAGAGACAGGAAGCAGTAGTAATTGCCAGGGGTTGGAGGCTGGGGTGGGGATAGGGGACGGGCTTAACAGGTACAGAGTTTCAATTGGGGAAGGTGAGAAAGTTCTGGAGAGGGTGGTGGTGATGGTTACACGACAATGTGAATGTACTTAATGCCACAGAAATGTGCTTAAAAATGGTTAAAATGGTAAGCTATACATATTTTACCACAATAAAAACAATACAGGTGTTTTGCCTGTTTTCTATATTAAAAAGTCAACTTCCCTTCCTCTTATAGATGAAACCTGGATTGGCATTTATACAGTCAAGGATTGTTATCCCGTCCAGGAAACCTTCACCAAAAATTATAGTGTGATATTGTCCACGCGGTTTTTCGACATCCAGCTGGGCATTAAAGACCCCACAGTGTTTATTCCCCCGAGCACGTGCCAGACGGCCCAGCAGGAGAGGATGAGTGAGGACTGCTCCTAGTAAGCCTGCCCACACGGAAGTGACAGCACACGACAGCAGGCGCCACGGCCGCCGTTCAGAACGGATTTGAGACTTGAGAGATGAGAATCTTCTTTGGAGACCTACCATCATTGTAGGAAGATAAACATTGATGTGGGATTTTGGTACAGATGATGTTGACTACTCACGCTGTGTTTAAAAGAGGGAATAGGATGGAGACTGGTGGTAGGAACTAAAGAGATGAACATGGGGGCTTTGTGTAATCTCTCTGGGGCTGTGCTATCTGCGTGTGCAGGTCTATATGAAGTGCTGTGGCTTACACAGGGCTGGGAGTCAGCCGGAGCAGTCTGCCTCAGCAGGGAGGAATGTTTCGTTACTGACATTACTGAAAATTGCCAGATTGCACCTGGTGATAGTAAAAAGCAGAACAATTTTGGTCAGTTTTATTATGAATTTTGAAGTTCTCTACAGATAATGAGCCCTGGATTGCCTGCACCAGGGTGGTGACTGCTCCGTCTGCCCCACCCCCACCATGCTCCCTTAGCTACTGACTGAAAAAGTGATCCCTTACATCCCTTCCAGACTTAACAGCTTTATGGCATGAGCCAATTGATGTCAACAATTTGGGAGGAAATGCAAGGCTATAAATCAAAGTAGTTATTCCTCTCAAGAGACATTTTAAACAAAAGAGTTTGAAAATCTTAATGCCTATCCCTGGGTAAGCATGAGCCATGTATGCTTTTTCTATGTAGGAGTATTGATGCTTGTGCTGAATCATCACAGACTTGTCAGGAAACCTACAGACACAGGTAGTATTTCCAAAAATAGCACTGACCTGGGAGTCAGAGGACTACGGCCTCCAAAGCCCAGGACTAGCATCTCCTGTACTCGAACTCCTTGAGTTAGCTAAATGCACTATGCTTTCCCTCACCTTAGCCTTCCTGGGACATTGCTTCACAGCCTCCTTGTCTAGGTGACTTCTGCTCATCCTTCCCAGGTCAGCTCACACTTGGCCTTCAGAGAGCTGCTCCCAAGCCTGGACTGAGTGCACCTTGCAGCTTAAGCCTGCTGTTCTCACAGTACATATTTATGCTGTGAGTTCATTTCCTGCATACCGGACACTATCATACGCTAGCCTGGCTATGAGCTCCTTGAGTACGGGTTCCTTTACTTTTATATGCCCAGCACCAAGTAAGTGCCTGGCACATGGTCAGTGCCCTACAGGTTTGTAGAATGGAGAATGCCAGCCTCTCTGGTCCTTAGATTCCACACCTGTTAATGGGGTTGGATTTGCTGATCCCTAGCGAGACTCCTAGTCATAAAATTTAGTATTCTAAATTATTCTACAACTGTGTTTCTTCTGTACATCTATTTATCACCCATTAGAAGGCGAAATGTGTGACACCTATATTATGCTGAAAACAATCTGTATTACTCACAGTTTACATTATTTCAATAAACAAATTTAATTGAGTTTTGAAGTGTTCTTTGATATGTTTGCTTTTGTAATAAATATGAATTATCTTGGTTATGAGGGAGTTTAAACTCCTCTCTAATGAATAAAGTGCTGCATGTGATCTAAACCACATTCATTTTGCTCTCTCAAAATCTTGCTCTTCCACTTCAAGTCCATTTGCCTCGGTCAGAAGCCTTCAGGTCATTTTTGACCTATTTTTCTCCTCCCGTGCTCACAGGCAGTCGGTGTCCAGCATCCTATCAGAAGAGTTCCTAAAGCTGCTGCCCCTTGCCCACCCCCTCAGCCACCATCTAGGTGCAGGCTCTTCACACTGCAGGCCTGCACAAGATCTTCATACTCTCTGTCCTTGCCCTGGTCTTTTCTTCTAGATACCCTCCTCTGCTCATTCATTCATTCCTAAGCCAACCCTGAAGCCTTGTTATCGCCAGTGCCCATGCTGGTTCTTAGAGTCACAGAGCAGGGTGAAACCCCACTAAGGAATGAACAGACAGGGGACTGTCACAGAGGCCTTCGGGTGGGCCAGCCTGATAACGCCTTTGTGACAGTGTTTGCCCTACTTCCTGTCTCTGCATCCACAGGATGGCCCACTGCTCTCCAGACCGCACATCTCCCTTAGCTGTGGATCTCTGTCTGTGCTCGTGCCAATGGGCACTCAAAGGAGAAAGAAAAGGAACTCCTTCTGTTTTATTCAGGGGTATGCAAAGTGGATGCCTTTTCATTTTTTAGTTAGTCTGTTTTAGTAGTTAAGCCATTTCACAGAAATGAATACAAAGTCCCCCTTCCAGAAGGATTCTATATCTTGTGGGACCTCCATATACACACCTGGCGGTGCCCAGCTCCTGTGGTTCTCTACTGTCTAAAGTAAAGCAGAGTTTTCTTAGCACGGTGTCCAAGGCCCCTTAGATCAGCCCCTTTTCCAAATCAGCCCCTTTTGATTTCTTTTTCAGTCTCGGCACTCAGTGCTGCTCTTTCCCAACTGCCGCAGAGCCTGAGAAGTGAGGCCTGTGTCACCTCTGGGTAGCAGGGGGCTTTCCTTAGTCACCAATCTTATGTAAAACTCGCTAGTGACCATCCTCATGAAAAAGAAGAGGGTCCCTAAAAAGGGCAGGGACTAACCCTATTGATGGAGAGGGACATGCAGGGTCTCACCTGCAGCCATAGTCTTCCTGACAATGGGCCTGAACTAGGCGTGGGTACAACTCTGTGGATACCCTGCCTCATGTGTCTCTGAGCCGTTAAGCTACATCACAACTTACCTCCACTTCTCCCAAGGCAAATAGACAGGATCCTTGCAAGCGCTGAGGTGTTCACTAAACTCTGCCTTCAGTTCTGAAGACGCAGCCCTGGGACAGCCACCCTCCCCTCTCTCCCGTTACGCATGCGAATCAAAGGGGCCTGGCCTTTCTGCCCCTGTTGCTCTATCAGCAGGATGACTTTCTTACAAGAAGCTTTGCTAACAAAGATCATGCTGCATTTCTCAAATTTGGAACACATTTTAAAATTATTTAAAAATTTTAAAAGGCCAAAAAGTTTAGGGCTCTGAGGAAATATCCCATGAAATACACTTAATTTCCTACCAAGCTAAATTCCGCATCATTGGAAAACCCAACCCTCACATCTTGCTCATCTTGCTGGATTTTCTTTGCAAATTCCATCTTTCCAATATTCCCTCTGTTATTTTAAATCATTTTCCCTATGTATTCACCTGTACAATATGAGGGCATTTTTTTCAGTTTTTCCAAGTGTGTAGATCCTATCTTCCTGCATCTATGCAAAACACCTCAAATGCAGGAAAGGTGTCCTTGCCACACTTGTTGAGTCAAAATGACTACGATTTGAGGAGAGAATGAGCCTCCTCAGCTAAAGTCTTGTGAATAATTTATGAGATATAAAGGCCTTGTAATTAAACATCTCTTTAAAGGACAAACTTAACTTTCCATATTGATATTTTAGTGTAAATATTTTCTTTTAAGAACTATGCTAGGATAATTACAATTGAAATATATTTTTATTTGTTGTAAAGCAGAATTTTTAACTCAGCTGCATGTATAAAAATATATGGAGCCTCTAAATTGTTGCATATTTTATTCAGGAAGAGTGATACTTACTTTTATGATACCCCAAATTAAAAATTCATATTGTTTTCATTAGAGCAAAAATTAACTCAGTATCATTACAATATCATTTTCATATTTAAAGGTAGAAAATGTAATGTAGCCTCAGCAATCAATGACTTGGCTATCATTAATCTATCATTTAGGAATATTTGCATTGAATACCACATACAGAACATTTAGGTAATCTGAGTATATTTCTCTGTTCTATGCTACAATTGCAGCTATATCATTCACAGTGGTACACTGTATAATTATTTTAATGAACATTTGTTCAAATCCCACAGCCCAGTCTTCTTTTGCTTTATCAGGAGAATTTTTGATGGCAAAATATGTACTCTTCTTACTAAACCATGATGGCTAACATTGTAATTTCAGTTGAGTGTTAATAAAGAAAATTATCAAAAAGCACAAATAAGTCAAAGGGTTATCTTGTGAAGCCAAGTTTACCATTAAATTCCATTATAAAATGTGGAATTCTCTTCAAGGAAAATAAAGTTGTGTAAAAACAAAATTGAAAACATTTTTTCTTTCAGATTTTTATTAAAAATTTAGCAAACATACAATATTATATTAGTTTCAGGGGTACACCGTAGTTATACATTTATGTACCTAAAGAAGTGATCACCACAATAAGTCCAGCAACCATGAGACACTGTACCTACATGTTATCACAATATTGTTTACTATATTCCGTGTGCTGTACATTACATCCCATGACTTGTTTGTTTTATCCCTGGAAATTAGAACCTTTTATTCCCCTTCAGCTTTTCCCCCCTTTTTAATTTTTTTCAATTACAGTGACATTCAGTATTATTTTCAGGTATGTAGTATAGTGATTAGACATTTATATAATTAAAGAAGTGATCCCCCTGATTAATCTAGTACCCACCTGGCACTATACATAATTTTTACCATATTATTGACTATATTGCCAGTGCTTTATTTTACATCCTGATGACTCTTTTGCAACTACCAATTTGTACTTCTTGATCCCTTCACCTTTTTCACCCTGTTCCCCAACCCCCTGTCATCTATCACCCCAACACATCTAGCACTCATCTGACACCATATATAGTTATTACAATATTATTGACTATATTTTTTATGCTATGCCCTACATTCCATAACTACTTTGTAACAACCAATTTGTACTTCTTGATCCCTTCACCTTTTTCACCGTGTCCCCCAAACCCCTGTCATCTATCACCCCAACACATCTAGCACTCATCTGACACCATATGTAGTTATTACAATATTATTGACTATATTTTTTATGCTATGCCCTACATTTCATAACTACTTTGTAACAACCAATTTGTACTTCTTTTTTTTTTTTAATTAATTTTATTGGGGTGACAATTGTTAGTAAATTTACATAGATTTCAGGTGTACAATTCTGTATTACATCGTCTATAAATCCCAATTTGTACTTCTTAATCCCTTCATCTTTTTTTCACTTGCACCCCTAACTCCCCACCCATTTTGACAACTATCAAAATGGTCTTTGTATCTATGAGTTTGTTTCTGTTTTGTTTGTTACTTTTGTTCTTAGATTCCACATATAAGCAAAATCGCATTATATATGTCTTTCTCTGTCTGATAAACTCTACTCAGCACAACAACCGCCAGGTCCATCCATGCCACTACGGATGGCAAGAACACATTCCCTTTCCTGGCCGAGCAATATTCTGTTGTGTATATGTACCACTTCCTCTTTATCCATTCATCCATTGATGGACACCCAGGCTGCCTCTGCATCTTGGCCGTTGTAAATAATGCTGCAATGAACATATGGGTGCACATGTCCCTTCAAAGTAGTGTTTTGAATTTCTTCAGATAAATACTCTGAAGTGGGATTGCTGGGTCCTTCATTGTCTCTTGTTACGGCCATTGTTTTAAAGCCTATGTTGTCTAATATAAGTATTGACATGCCAGCTTTTGTTTGTTCCTTTGTTTCCATTTTCATGAAATATCTTTTTCCATCCTTTTAATTTCTGTCTGTGTGTGTATTTCAATCTGAAGTGAGTCTCTTGTAGGCAGGGTTTGGTTTTCGTATTCATTCATCCCTCCTATGTCTTTTCATTGCTGTATTTAATTCATTTACATTGAAAGTAATTGTTGATAGATATGTAGTTATTGCCATTTTATTATTCATATTTTTGGATTTTTATTCCATCTTAAAGAAATCCCTCTAAGATTCCTTGCAATACTGGTTTGGTGATGATAAACTCATTTTGCTTTTTCTTGTCTGGGAAACTCTTTATCTGTCCTTCAATTTTAAATGTTAGCCTTGCTGGGTAGGTCCTGGCTAGCCTTGGTTGTAGTTCCTTGCTTTTCATCACTTTGACTATTTTGTGTCAATACCTTCTGGCCTGCAAACTTTCTATTGAGAAATCAGCTAACAGTCTTATGGAAGCTCCCTTATAAGTTACTAGTTGCCTTTCTCCTGCTCCTTTTAGGATTCTCTCTTTGTCTCAACCTTTGCCATTTTAATTATAATGTGTCTAGGTGTGGAGCTGTTTGGTTCATCTCATTTGGGACTCTATGCACTTTCTGGGCCTGTATGTCTATTTGCTTTGCCAGGTAAGGAAATATTTCAGTCGTTTTTTCTTCAAGTAAGTTCTCAATCTCTTGCATCTCTCTTCTCCTTCTGGGACTCTTGTGACGCAAATGTTGTTATGCTTGATGTTGTCCCAGAGGTCTCTCAAACTCTCCTCATTTTTTTGGATTCTTTTTTCTTTTTGCTGTTCTGCTTAGGTGTTTTCTTCTACCTTATCTTCCAAATTGCTGATTTGATCCTCTGTGTCATCTTGTCTGCTGGTGATTCCTTCTAGTGCATTCTTTATTTCAGTTACTGTATTCTTCACTTCTTATTAGTTCCTTTTATGATTTCTATGTCTTTTTTGATGCTTGTTATGTCTTTATAGGAAATTCTCACTATGTTCCTTGAGCATCTTTACAACCATTGCTTTGAACTCTGTCTCTGGTAGATTGATTGCCGCCATTTTGTTTAGTTCCTTTTCTGGAATTGTCTCCTGTTCTTTTGTTTGGGATATATTTCTTTGTTTCCCATTTTGGCCGCCTGTTTGTGTTTGTTTCTAGGTATTGCATAGATCTGCTATGTCTCCCAGTCTTGGCTGGGGGAGTCTTATGCAGTAGGTGTCCTGTGGGGTCCAGTGGCACAGTCTCCCTGAACACCTGCTCTGGGTGCTCCAGGAGTGTCCCTTGTGTAGGTTGTGTGTGCCCTCCTGTTGTAGTTGAGCCTTGATTGCTACTGGCATGTCAGAGGTGGGATTGACCCTTAGAATGAATGGTTGTAGGGTTTTGGCCCCATACACAGCTTATGGGATGCTGTGTGGGGGGCTTATCTCATTGAATGGGATTTGCCCCAGTGGGCTCTTGAGCCTGTTGAGACGACCCTTTGTGTGTGCCACTTGTGGGGCTAATTGGGCTGTGTTCTGCTGTGGTTTGAAGCCAAACTCTTAAGTATGTTGGTTCTGGGGCCTCTTATGAGGGACCCCAATGCAGGCTCAGGTCATCCACTGCCTGTGACCAGCTAATAGGAACTACAAAGCAATCTGTGGTTGTACACTTCCTTTGCTAAACATGGAGGCATGTGAGAACTGAAGAATAAGAATAAAAATAAAATAATAAGAATAGGGAGAGGAAGAGGAAGAGCAAGGGGAAGGGAAAGAGAGCAGAAAGAGCAGAAGAGACGGAAGAGGAGGAGGTGTTATTTGCTTTATGTCATAAATTCTCAATCCAAAGTTATTGATGTGCATTGACGAATTAACATAAGAACAATTCTATCCAACTGTAGCAGCACCTTAGAGATATTTCAGTTCAGATATTTCCCCTTTAAGTTACCCTAACATAGAGCATTTCCAAACTGAATGTTCTTCCCTAAACCACAAACATTTGGTCCCTTCTACCAGAAATTTAGAATTATTCCCATGCCTGTGGATCAATATACCTCATAGTAGATATTGTCATTTAATGAGAAAGGAAAATAGCCTGCGTGAAAAAGACTACCAGTTTTGGGAATACTGTCCCTGCTCTTTCAGTTCAATAAATTTGAAACAATTTTTATTTTGTCTACTCAAAACAAGTAAAGCTTGGTGTTCTGGTGTGTTTAAGTGTGTATAAATTGAACCTTGGAGAACATATTTTAATTTAATTTTGTACGGAATTTATACTATTATGTACATAATCTTTGGATAATAATAGGTTTCCGTGTGATTTTGAAAACTTGCTAGTCTATCTTACTCTTCCTAAACCCCTTACTTGCCAGTTCAGTCATGAGAACTTTGTATTTCCTGGGTCAAGGGTTAGAAAAAGGGAGAAATAATTTTTTTCAGATAATTCAGATAGTTCAGTTAATACAAGAATGATAGAATTTATTATGATGTTTACAGTGGATGCTCCTGGAAGGGAGATAAATTTTTCCTCAGATTCTTGCGATATATAAACATTCAGTACACCAGTCCATTAAAAAATAACTTTTTCAATAAATTTTCCATTTAGATGAATCCATGTGTTTCCAGAAAAGTGTTAGTAACAAATTTATTTCATCAAGGGGACCCCTCACATTGTCATATTTCTGATGTCACAAATTTACTTGATGAAGTCAGACGTAAATGGGCTAAACTTAGTTGCCCCAGACTTGGATATAAGGTTAAGCTCTGTGACTGAAAGATAAGGAACAATACATAATGAATGGATAAATGAGCTATTTAGGTATTTAAACCATAGAAAAAGAAGGTTGCCTATTAAGGGCAAAAAAGTGGCAGAATCATGAAGACCTAATAAAGCGAGATTGTCACTGGACAATCTAATTGTCACTGGAGATTGTCACTGGAGCATCAAGGTGCTGTCAGAATGGGGCTGATATGAAATAACACTGGAATATTATTGTTTTGTCTGAAGGACAAAATGTTTTAGCAGAAAGAGGTTGGTTTACATGAAATTTAGACAGGGAACCTAAGACTAAGGGTTTGGCAATATTTATTTAACCATGTCCAGGAGAGAAAATTACGGAATTGGCAGATAGAGAAAGTTGAGGATAATTTTAAGATTAACATTAC
Source organism: Rhinolophus hipposideros (assembly GCF_964194185.1). Classification (NCBI taxonomy): domain Eukaryota; kingdom Metazoa; phylum Chordata; class Mammalia; order Chiroptera; family Rhinolophidae; genus Rhinolophus; species Rhinolophus hipposideros. The sequence continues at coordinate 51,793,162 of NC_138064.1, forward strand.
TTGTTGATACTTTGGCCAAGATCCAGGAATACCGAGATTTTACTTTCCTCTTTCTGTCAAGCATCCATAAAGGAGCAAGCTCAGAAAATAGAGCCAAGCAAACCATCACCGTATTTAGCTGAAGATTTGGCTGCAGGTACTTCCGTAGAACTCTGGTGAACAAGGCTTGACCACGTGGAGGAAATAGGGGCCAAAGTAGCCACAGGCCAGCACAGGCTGAGTTACTAGGTCTATCCATTCTACTATGAATCCCAACTCTAGTAGATCTTATTACTTCCAGCTCAGCAAAATTGCCCACAGAGCAGACCAGCTGGCTGCAGAGGAAAGGACCAAGGTCACAGGAAGAAAGATTTCACCTCAGTGCCTTATGTTGCCTTCACTATACCTTAGCTGGTCAGTGCAATAGCTAATCTGCACGAAGAAGAATGCTCAAAACCAAGAGAAAGATTCAGCTAGGCCTATGGGTCAGGCAGAACTCAATATACTCCGTAGCCTGGAAGCATTATTCCTCCAAACTAGGTGGATTACCTTCTGATAAGAAATTTTGCTTCTCAAGTGATTTATCACAGGTGAATGTTTTAAATGTCAGATTTCACTATTCCACTCTCTGGAAAGGTTAAAGACACCATTGTAAAACAATGCATTGTCATTCTGGTTTATATACCAGTCTCTTATCAAAGTTGCTTAGTATATGAGTATGTCAGTTTCTGAGGGAGGCTATGCGGTGCAATAGAAAGGACGAGTGCTTGAAATTATACATACCTGAGGTCAAATGTGGATTTGGTTACTTACTACCTTGGACAAGTTATTAGAACAATCTATGAGCCTAAGTTTTCTCTACTTCCTACTTTAAAAGGTTTTGATAGGATTAAATGAAATAGCATTCATAAAGTATGTGGCAGATGGCTTTTGCAAGTATTAGGCACCAAAAATATTGGATACTTCCTACCTTTATTGTCTTTCCTAAGAGAGCCTGACCAATCCACCATGGGCCAACAAAATCAAACTTTTTATGACTGTAAATATGCTAAGGATTAGTTGTACCCTGGAAGGCAGTGCACTCTGTGAGCTCCCCTTGGCCCATAGCTGGCCTGCCCTCTGAGATGTTTTTCATTGCTTCACACCCAAAGGCAGAAATGTGTACTTAGCCCTAGCCACACTCAGGTACTATCGGGGATAATATAAGCTTAATTTTTAAAATAACAGTGACTTGCTCTTCATAAATATTGATCTTATGGTTCTTACCATTTTGCACACAACATCTTAAGGATAGAGAAAATAAAATAATATCAGCCTCAATCTTAGAGAATATCAAGCAGCATTTACTTTGTGTCAGGGTGTTATTCAACGTTTTATGCTGATTATTTCATTTAATCTCTATAACAACCTTTAAACTAGATACTATTATTATTATTCCATCTTACAAATGAGAAGAGTGAAGTTTATATCAAATGCTCATGACTTGAGAGGATAATTGATAACAATTTTCAACTATTATTTTACCTTCTAAGTATATGATATTAGGATGTTACTTATAAGAGTCACATTTATTAAATAAAAAAATGGCTAATGAATACATTAAAACACAATTCTCTACAGCCAATTTTGAAAATGGACGGAATATAAAACTATTGTTAAAATCACCCTTGTGACGGCAGTGCTTGGTGGACTTCTGGGTTGTGGTGACACCTTCTTATCTTTTCCCAAACTTCATGGTGAAATGCACAGTTAAACAAACAAACAAACAAACAAACAAAAAAAGATATAAAGTCACAGTAGTGCTGGAAACAAGAAGTAACCATCTACAGTTTGCCAATTTGTGCGACAGTTATCACTAACTAGCCATCAGAGGGGTCAGCTGAGCAGGGGCCACAGCTAGGTTTTGAAAAGCACCACAGCAAGCAGGAATAAGGTACAAAGATGTTCCCATACGCTGTTACCACTTTTGCTAAAGGTTTGGGTTGAGCAGTCAGAAAGCCAGCTTGTACCTTTTCTACTGGGAGAGAGAATTTCTGGCACAGCTGAAGCCATCCCTTCACCCTCTGTTTTCACCCTACTCCTCAATACCATCACTTTACAAAGAAATTCCGGGTAATCCTATTTCTAGCAGCAGCCATAGGACAGGGAGTAGTCTATTGTTCACAGTATGTGAAGTTCCCCACAGAGAGAAAAGAATACTGGGAATTGTAGTTTTCAGGCTGAAGAAGAACTATCACCTGTCCAAATAATCAGAAACCCATTCATTCATTAAGCTTGTCTGAGCCCCTCCTGTGTATGAGACTTTCTTCTAAGCACTAAAATACAGTGGCAGACAAAACAGAAAAGGTTCTGCCCTCAGGGAGCTTCCATTCTGGTGTGTGTGTGTGGGGGGGGGGCAGGCAACAGATCGATCCTTTCAAAAACCAGAGAGTGACCAGAACTAAACAGAATGAAAAGAGGTTGATGGAGTAGAGTGAATAAATAACTGTTTTAGATGGAGATGGTAGGGGAAGGCCTTTCTGAGGAGGTGCTCTTTAACTAGAGAAGCAGCTAGTTGTTAAAAGGTCCAACATCAGTATGCAATGAGTTCATTCTGTTTGAGGAAATGTACAGGCCCAAGTGGAAGGAGCTTTGTGGTCAAGACCTTCAAAAAGAGTGATTCCAGATGAAATGAACAGGCCGACAATGGTTGAAATCCCAGGAGCTGGGGCACCAGAGCTAGGAGTCTGGACTTTATTTTAAAGACAATGTGGAGCTGATGGAAAGTTTTCAGCAGAGGAATCACAAAATCTGACTTATAATTTAGAAAGAGCCTCTGCCTGCTGTGTGGAAATGGATTTTAGGGGAGTGGGAGGGAAAGCAAAAACAATGGCTGCTACTGCCATTGCCCAGGGAGAGATGATGGCAGCTTGCATTAGGGTGGCAGCAGTGGGCTGGGAAGAAGGGGACAGGTCAGCATATGTTCAGAAATAGAGTCAGTGAGATGCGTTAGATGTGGAAAGTGAGGAGAAAGGAGGAGTCGAGGAAATCCCAGTCAGTGTAAATCATGATTAAATCTACCTCGGATTCAGAGAATTAGATAATGGCAGCACAAGAAAATCTTCCTTCAGTGTAGTATCTAGGTGTGTGTGTGTGTGTGTGTGTGTGTGTGTGTGTCTGTGTACTATTAAAACTATAGAGAACATTTTATTATTTATGAATAATGTGTACATATTCATGAACATGTCTGTGATGCTGTGTAATAGGATATCAATTAGAATTTTTCCTATTTCCATGGAATCACATTAATGCTAAAAGCTGAGGACGAAGTTCAGAGAGCCACCAGCAGTTGAGACCAGACATCTCCTTCTTTTACTAATGAAGAATTGGCCTGCTTCTCTTACTAATGAAGATTGAATGTTTGCTTCCCTCCCTTCAAATTTATATGTTGAAATCCTTACCCACAGGTAATGGTATTAGGAGGTGGGTCCTTTGGGAGGTGATTAGGTCATGAGGGTGAAGCCCTCGTGAATGGGATTGTGCCTTGTTAGAAGCGGTTGGAGAAAGCCCCTTTACCCCTCCTGCCATGTGAGGACACAGTGAGAAGACTGCTGTCCAAGAACCAGGAAGCAGTCCGTCACCAGACTCCAGCCGGTCCTTGGTCTTGGGCTTGCCATCCTCTAGAGCTGTGAGAAGTAAATTTCTGTTTTTAAGCTACCCAATGTGTGGTATTTTGTTATAGCAGTGCAAAGGGACTAAAACAACCTCCTCCCCCCACTAACTTGTCACATAAGATGAGGACCGTGTTCAACAGTGCTGTGGGGAGAGCACAACTTCTGCCTGGAGACGCGGCCTCCCTGCCCACACCACCCATAAGCGTGGACATGTCTGACCGCTGGGGAGACAGGCCTCTTGTTATTCAGCTGAACAACTGTTTAGATAGAAGACATTTTAATGGGAAATGTTTTTAAAATACCCGTCATAAGCAGAAATAAAATGAAAACAAAAACTATATCCACACTAGCATCAGAAAAACAAAGACCCTTACAAGGAATCTGTGGAACTTATATTCTAAAGAATGTAAATAAACAAACATAAACTTCATAAATGTACATCAGTGTATAATGATTTTTAAAATCAACTTCTGAATTTACCTACTAAATCATTTTTCCACTTAATATAAAGGCTCCAAATATCTAATTCCTGTCCCAAAAGGATTTCCTTTGCAATTTGACAAAACAATTTAGAAACTTATCTGGAAAAACAAACAACTGGACTAGAGATGAAGAGAAAGCATAGTTTTGGACTCTATGAGATGTCACTTATAAAATGAACTGCTAAATAAACAGTTGGGCAGAATTCAGAGTTCACAGATAATTCATTGGGTACATAGTTTTGAAACAGAACATAAATTTAACATTTCATAATAAAGCATCATAAATCCACATAAGGGATGGGTTTTCTTACCAAAAAAGTGTTTGGAAAATCATCAATTTCTTTTAGAAACCAAATCTATTTGTAGTTTTACCCAGATCGTGCATTGAAATAAATTGTACTACATTAAAGAGATAGATGTAAAAACAGTGTAGAACCACTCCAGGACTTTTTTAAGGCTACTAAAATAAAACACAGGAAAACGTATCCTGATTTTGGATTGAAAAAAATAAAGAAAAAAAAATTAAAGAAAAAAAAAGATTGTAGCTAAACATTAATGAATGCCAACTATAATTTTATATATATAATGTGATGGCTGGGTGTGAGGTCGGAGGGATAATGGATGGGGGGAGGGGGGTTCACAGTGTGAGGGATATAAATGATGAACGTCTAAGTATTACCTTGTCTTGTACACCTGAAACTAAAAAAAAAAAAAAAAAAAGATTGAAAGAAACCATACAGGAGAAACAGAACTGACTACATAAAGTTGTCTATATAAAAATATATATGAACTATATAATATCACATATGTGAAATATATGATATATAATATCACATTATATAATATCATACTATCATATATATATAATATAAAGAAGATTAAAAGACAATTGACAACCGGAGGAAAACATTTTAAATGTACTTCCTACATAATGACACTTTACTAATCAATATTTATAGTTCATTAGAAAATAAGCAAAGGACACAACTTCAGTGGTAATTAAAGATATGACAGTTAAATAACAAATAATGCCATTTTCACCTTCTTTGACTTGCAAATATTGAAAAGTTTATAACCCCCAGTGATGTTGATGATGAAATAAGTACTTTCATCGAAAGCTGCTGATTTGTACTTTGGAGTATTTCTGGAAAATGTTTTGGTAACATGGAATTAAGAGCCTTATAAAATTTCTTATGTCACCAACATGCACTCCCACCCCCGGATGACTGAAATAAGCATTTAGCATCATCAACTTTAAACGTAATTCCAGCTACATTCTTGCATTCTGGGAGTGTGCTGTAGAACTTTTGAGTTTTAATGAATCATTTGACCATTTCTTTGCATAAGCTCCACACTATTTTTTAAAGAAGATATTGGTACTCTCTCAACTCATCTTTGAGACTTGGGGCAATTTTCTATCCATCAGTTTTCTATTTTGTATCAGAGTGTTAATTCAACCTGATGGGCTATTAAAATCTTGGGGTCTTCCAATTATTGGCCATAGACTCTTTGGATCCTCCATTCTCCAAAACACACATATTCAGGCCAAAACACCTGTGTCCTCCACAGCCCTTTAACCCAATTTGGGGTGGGAGATTAGAGTAAAATTCTTAGAACATGGTTCTCAAATTGTAGCATGAATTGGAATCACTGGAAAGAGTTGATAAAGCAGATTGTTGGTCCCCACCCCCAGAGTTTCAGATTCAATAGAGCTGGAGTCAGGCCTGAGAATGTGCATTTCTAACATGTTTCCAAGTGATGCTGATGCTGTTGGAGAACCACGGGCCTAGGAAAGTATTCCTAAGGTGAGCAAGACACATAATCATCTGATGTATTGGGGGACTCATGGGGGCAACATTGTGAGTTAAAAAAATGAAATTATGGTGGGATAGTTTCAATCATGCTTCAGCCAGTGTATGGGAGATGTTTTGGTACCATCCTACTATCCCAGCCAGATTCCAAGGGTCACTTAACTTTTAATGTAAGATTGGTTCATGATTTCCCAGCTAGACTTTATTTTCCTCAAGAACAAGACCCCATCTTCAACTTTTCTTGAACTCCCCATTGTTATTTGCACAGTGATCAATATAGATTTGCTGACTGAACTGGATTCATAAACCACCAAACTCTGAGAAAAAAGAGCCTATAGAAAGTTCTGGGCCTATAACCACAGCTACAATTTAGGATTCATGCTTAGGCCCATTAAGGAAAGTCACAAAATCCCTATCTTCCTTTTATCCCACTTGTAGCTGAGGATAAGCTGAATAAACTTTGAGGTTGAAGATTTTAATGACGGTAAAGCTCCTCTAAAATTCCCTGGATGGATTCTACTTGCCGATGCCAATAATAATGGTAGATAATCATGGGACAAAGATGGTATTATTCAGTTCATCCAGATCCTTAATGAAGTTGAGGGGAAACTGGAGGGGATGTAAGAGACGTAAATAAAGGAATTAGCTCTTACTGGAAAATAATTTTTAAAAACCAGCATTTCTCATTTCTCATGTATCTGCTCTAGAGGTTTCTTTTCCTTTTTTTTTCTTTCTTTCTTTTCTTTTTTTTTTTTTTAGGGAGGATTTCTTGGAATGAGCTGTTGAGTTTGGTATTGAATGCTCTTTTTAAATATATTTATTTGGTTATAGATGTATTTATTTCTATCCCAGAGACCTTGGGCAATATCCTATTTTGTCCTGCTCTTTTCACTTATAATAATAGTAATGGATAACTTGTTTATAGCACCAGGCACCATCCTGGGTATTTCACAAGTTCTAATTCATCTAACTGCTAATGGTCTTATTAGATGAATATTTTCATTACCTATTTTATAGTTGAGGAATTGGAAGCATAACAAGATAGATAGCTTGTCCAAGGTCATGGAGCCAGGTGGTGATGCAGCTGGCATTCACACAGGTCAGGCTCTAATTATAATGGAATACAGAGAACCCACAGGCTTTTGAGTCAAACTGCTTAGGTGAAATTCTGGTGTGATCTATGGATCTTTCTGGGCTGTATTTTCCATACCCATAAAAATGAGAATGCTAATAATTGCATCACAAGTTTAATAGAGTAAAAGACAATGTTTTAGCAATGCCAAAATAGTTCCCTGAGCATGGTGGGTACTCAGCATATATGAGATTCTATCTTTAATAAGAAGAAATACTCACAACAGAGAGAGTCTGCTTTCTCTTGTACTCATATTTCTATAGGTTCTGTCCTCAACCTCAGAGGCCCGGTGGCTGGTGATTAGAACAGTGTGAAATAAACCTTAACATTTGTACCCTATGGCATTGCATGTTTGGAAGAGCTGTCACTCACACTCACACATAATTTGATCAAGTCGCTAAAATTGCACATTAAGGAGACAAGAGGGAAGCCTTCAACTGAACTGAATTTTCTGGAAGTTTTCTATGGTGGTGAAGCAGAGTGATATTTTTAAGTTTGACCTCTCCCAGGTCGAACTGAAGCAAACCCAAAAACCCTTTAAGCTTTTTCAAAGCTGTCAAATGAAGTATATGGCGTATGGTTCTGATGCATGCCTCTGTATTCCTAAGGTGTCTATGCCAGTCTGCCATCCCACAGCAACCCTGAATGAGACAAGCCTTGGTGATCTCTAAGCTGAGACAGAGTGTGGGCTCCCAGGGCCACTGGCCGACAATGCACCATTGAATACCCCACGCCATGGACCAAGCCTACTGCCCCTCCCACATGCAGTGCCTGTGGACAGCCAGGCTTTGTGGACAGACAGACCTGGAGACGTGTAGACCTTGCCTGAGCACGGTGGAAAGAGAAACCTCACACTCTGATCAAGGTGGAATAGGACAAATCTGTTGGAAGCTTCTGGATGATCCAAGGGGGCGGTAGGAAAGTGTCACGACTGCACTAGCCACGAAGGAGCCGTTCTCAGGAGACAGGTGGAATGAAGGTATGGTGTTTAGAATACTGCACCTGATACTAGTAACACAGGCCTCCGCCATGTCTGCATGCATTGCTGTTATGCTGTAAGAGCTGATGATGCCTGGGGCACTGTTCTAAGAGAATCGCATGAAATGATTCATTTTGTCTTCACAATGGCCTTTATTATCTCTTACTGTGAGGCAACTAAGACTCAGAGAGATGAATTCACTTGCTTGATTCCCACAGCCAGAACTCCTCTCTCCCATCCTCCCTCCTCTGTTGCCCGTCTTTAAGTCTCCCCACTGCTCCTCAGAGGAAACTCAGTCTCTATCACACAGCTACCTGCACGGCCCTTCGTGGGGCAGCTCCTGCACACCTCTCCTGAGCCGTCACCTGCTATCCTTCCCCATTCCACGCTCAGGGTGTGAAGACTGCATTCCGGCCTTCGAGTGTATTATATTCTCGGTTGCCTCACGGTCTTTGCATATGTTTCCTCTGCCTGGAACAATCCCTCTCTCACCCCTGGTGCCAAGATAGTCACTACTCAGACTTCAGTAAACTTAGACACAACCTTCTCCCCAACGAGAAATGGGTAGTTGCCCCCTCTATTTGCTATATTGTATACTATTTTTTGGTTATCGTACAACATTCTACTTTATTGTATTGACTGATATAACTTGATTTCCTCCTCTATACTCAATGTTTTGTGTGGTCAGACTTTGTCCACAGAACATGGAGCTTCCCATCAAGTCAGGGGCCAATCAGTGTTTTTTGATGAATGAGAGATTGACTTTCCTTTGCTTTGCTATCTCATCCATACTACTCTCGATCCCTAAAAATTCTTAAAAGTCTATTGATAATTATCATCGGTATAATCTAATTAATCCTTTGTTGTCTCTATCTTTGCTTAGCAAAAGCAAAAATCCTTCTGTACCAAAATCCTTATTCAAAAGAAATTATAATGCCAAACAATGAAAGGAAAGCAGTCAAAAGAAATGGCCTTTCTTTAACTTTATTCTAACTTAAAAAAAAAAAAAATAGCTATTCTCCTGTTTCCCTCGAAGCCACTGACACATGCATAACCCTGGTCTCTCTGTACCCTCACAGCTCCGGAAACCACACATCATGTGCTTTGCATCTCACATATCACTCATGCATAGAAGCAGTGTAAGAATGGAAAAAGCATTGGTTTCAGGGTAAAAGAAACTCAGGCCACATTCCCAGCACAACCACTCTCTAGATGTATGAATTTGTGTGCTCTGTTAAATCTCTCAGGGTCCCGATTTCCTCCACTTGAAATGGGGATGCTACTATTTACTAATGGAGTGGTTATGAGGACTCAACAAGATAATGAATGTCAAGTATGTAGCCAAGGTCAGGCAGGTAGCAAACAGTTGCTGGTGCCCGTTTTCTTCTCTCTCTTCTTTCTTTGCCCTTATCCCACGGGATATTAGTCCAGGAATTTTATAGCATCTGTTCAGGAATTACTTACCTGGCTTTAGTGGATCTGTGAACACCTTAAATTACATGCGGAGTTGTGTATGTCCATAAGAGCTTTTATTTCTAGATAGAGTTACTGTATTAGTTTCCTGGGGCTGCCTTAACATAGTACCACAAACTTAGTGGCTCATACTGTAGAAATGTATTGTCTCACAGACCTGAAGGCTAGACATCTGAAATCAAGGTGTCGGCAGGGTTGGTTCCTTCTGTGGCCTATGAGGGAGAATCTGTTCCAAGCTTTTCTCTTAGCTTCTGGTAGCCTCAGGCATTCTTTGGCTTATAGATGGCATTCTTGCTGTGTCTTCATATTGTCTCCCTCTGTACATGTCTGTCTCTGTGTCCAGATTTCCCCTTTATATAAGGACATTGGTTATACTGTGTTATGCCCCATCCTAATGGCCTCATCTTAAACTTCGTGATCATCAAAGACTCTATTTCCAAATGAGATCACAGGTACTGGGGCTTAGGATTCCAATATATCTTTTTGGAGGGAACAAAACTCAATCCATAACAATATTCATAGCTTTCACTGGACTCTTAAAGGAGTCTGTAGCCCTTCCAAAGATTAAGAACTAATAGCTAGAAAGCCTGCTTTATGGCTTATTTTATATCAGCCTAACTAGCAAGTGTATAGGCTTGAAATGTGCCAGGCTACGAGTATATCTTGAGTGCCAAATCATGGAGAGACACCAAGGTGCTTTTGTTGTTTAGACATGTACTAATGGGCAGAGAGGACAGAAAGTCTCTTTTCACACCAGACTTGATCCTGGTTGGCAACCATTGCTGTTTGGTTAAAATCCTAATGGCTATGTTAAGAATTTCTTGAGTCCCACTCTTAAAGGTTACAGTCCAGTGAGTGAGGCATTTTTATGAAATAACATACATGAATATATAATTATAAATTGAGATTAATGCAGGATAGAAAGAAACACGATTCTATAAAAGCATAAAATTCAGGAATTTGACTTGGTCTGGATCAGTCAGGGAAGTCTTCACTGAGGAAATGATACTTCATTTGCGATCAGAAAGACAAATAAGGTGCATTTAAGGGTAAGTGTAATTCAGACAGAATAAGAGTATATACCAAGGCCTTGTGGTAGGAAGGAACATAGTATATTAGAGGAACTAAAAGAAAGCCAGTGAGTCTGGAGCAGAGATTTGGAATTGGGAGAATGAGAGAATGGTGTAAGATGAGGCTGAAAGGCATTTGTGCATTGTGAAGAATTTGGGATCTTATCCTAGGCAAAATGGGAAACCATTGAAAGGCTTCTGCATCTTACTCAGCCTGTCATCAGCCCCTACCTTTCTTGATGTCTTGAAACTCTTGGCTTTGATACTTTAGAGATACTGCTGTATTCTGGTGCATTCCTATTGCTATGGCTATGCCTTTTCAATGTCATTTTTCTCAGTCTGCTCATTAAATGCTGCTTTCCACTCTCTCCCTGAGTGATGTCATTCTGTTGCATGGTTTCAGCTACCACCCTTTTGCAGATGCCTTCAAAATGTTTTCCCTGGACTGCAGTTGCCTTTTCCATTTGCTGACAAAATAAATACTGCACAGTTTTGGTCACATGAATATCAATATGGTCTGCTTGAACCCTGTTTTGTAACTCTACGGGTAGCTTCTTTTTAGAGGATGTTACCAAATCCATACTATTTGGACTACTAACATGGATTTGCCAAAGGGCAAAGAAGAATGAATAACCTTTAGGAAGGCTTGAACAGTAACTGCTGGGATGTTCCCAACAAGGCCTCCCTAGTCAGCAGTGGAAATAGTTGACAGATACTTTGCCCTTGTGCTTGCTCCTGATATATAAAACACATGCTTTGAGTTTTCTGAGGTTTCTGCTCATCTTCCCTGAGGGACCCTGACTCAGGGTTGCAATCACCCTCTGCTTACGTCCGTGTGGGCATACAGCATCACCCTAGCTGAAACGGCGTGGGAGGAAGCCAGCAGATTAAGGCATTTGAAGGTCACTGTGGCAAGGTCTACGTGAGTACTGAGAAACAGACTTAATCAGAAGTTTTGGTGGGTTGGACATTCGGGGAGTGATGCTTCTAAGGTATCTACTGGGGAACATAAACAGGAGAAAGAAAGGAACAAAGGGAAAGAGAGGGAAGAAGGGAGGGAGGGAGAAAAAGGTTGAAACTAGTACTTATTGAACACTGCAGGATTTACTTTCACAGACCTACTTTATTTGATCCTCATAAACAGCCTGGCAAGGTGAGTATTTGGGTTGGGAATCAATCATTTTTCTTTTGTAGTTGATGTTCTTTCAAGGGTACCACAAAGCCTAGGTCATGAATATGGTGAATTAACCAGAATGTTTGAGTCATACTGTTTTCTGCCCCTCCCATGAGGACTCAGTTACCATGGATTTCTCAGAGCTCTTTGTTACATACACCTTCTCCTGAACCTATACAATTATTGAAGTTGGATCAGCTCAGCTGAAACCTAAACCTCATGGCTGACAGCAAGTACTGGCAAGCCAGGGACCCAGCAATTCCAAGGGACAACCACCTCTGTCCTATGCCCTACATCTCTCCCATTTTTGGCAGTTTTGCCCTGACTTTTAGTCTAGGTTTTTTTCTCCTGATTTGGCTCACTCTCAGACTTTTTGACACGTGATCTTGTTTTTCACTGGCTTTAACTCAGTATTAATTGAGGATTTGCCTCCTGGGCCACTCAGTGGTCATACTGGACTTATTTTAGATCCTTAAATGCTTGATGGCTCTATCTGGAAGCAGAATTCTTATGCTTGTCTACCTGGATGATACTCTGCATATTCCAGCGATGAACCCCTTTAGAGCAGGAGAGCGCCCAGAGAAGACTATGTAGGGGAGACTCTGACTACAAGAAGGGCCTTTGGGCACTTCCAACAACAGCCTCCTTTAACAGGTTTATTCTCCCTGCCCACCCAGGGCAGGAATATTATGTTAAGGAATTCGAAGGGAAGTGTGTCCAGCAAGAACTATCTGTTCTAATCATCATTAATGGAATACATTTGGCAAGTGCTCATTCAACAAATCCCCAGTACTTTGGGCAAATTCCTTACTGTTTAATTCATTTAGTCATTTTATCCTTGGGGACTCCAAACAGTTTTGTACAACCCCACATTAGCATAGACAGTAATCACTCTGCAACAGTGAGTTCCTCTGTTGGTTAATTCAAATATATGTGTCTCTACTTCTGGATTTTTCTCCCTTCAAAGCCCAGAATTTTGTGCACTGTGAATTGTTCTTGGAGAAGTTTGTATTCTCATAGTCACCTCCAGCTGTGATTTCCAGATGTTGCTAAATCATTCCTCACATTTGCTGTTATTCTTTTTTATCTACATTTTGGTATTGATTGAGGCATGGATCCACACCTTTTCCATTATTTCCACAAACAAACAAACAAACAAAGAAATTATCCCAGGTCTTTCCTGCAGTTTTAGGCAGATAGAAGGAGTTTAGAGACAGCAGAGAATGCATCCTAGGACTGAACACAAAACTCCTTAAAGAGGCTCTTGGCAATTGGCCCATGTTGCTTTGCCCTCTCTTTCAACAGTCGCCTCTCTTTTCTCCTCTCCCCAGTTCCCACATCCCTGTCCTTTTCTAGTTAAGAGTGGTTGAGCTCTTCATTTTACTTCCTTTTCTTTCCTAACCAATGTTCTTGGTGACTCAGCTCTCCCAAGGAGTTTGTTCAGGTATTTTGCTAAATTCAGGCAGCTGTTTCCATAAAAGCCAGCAGCTGAGATGTTAGCTGTTTCTAACAGACATAAACACAGAGCACCTCTTGTTACTAGAGGGATGGTATACCCTAGTGGATGTAAACATAAACCTACCAACTGGCATCTCTCTTTTACTCAAATACCCAGCTCTGCAGGTATTTTTGACTTTTTTTTTTAAAGAGAGATATACTCCAGTCTGTGTATTCAGTCTCCTTAGTGTCAATATAGTTAAATCACTCCATATCTCCCTCTAAGCACCATGAGAAGGAGAAGAATTGGGCAAATGAGCAGCCCCAGCACACAGACTCTGGACTTCAGTAATGAATTGGAAAATGTCCCAGTCGACAAAACTTCAGTGTCATCCTGGACTTTAAAGGTTGGGCAGAGATATAGATAAATCCCTTTGCCTGATAAGCAAAACTAAACCAACCAGTTATTAAGATAATTTTTTTTTAACTCTCTACACCAACGTTCAAACCACTCTGTGTTGGGCTAGTGTGCTCAGTGGAACCTAGTCAGAGGGAGTCATGAACTTGGAAGACTGTAAGTTGGAAGAGCATGGACATTTTATTTTGGTCATTGCACGTAATAAAACTATGCAAACTTTAGTAGGCTTACATTTTACTTGAGACCCCCACCAGGTTTATGCCTTTCAGTATTTAAATTGCTCAACTTAAATTTTTCTCTTGAGTGTTTTAGAGATATTTGACCTTTATGATTAATGAGAGGCAGCTGTATCTTTCTGAATTATAATTATTTCCAAGTATACCCTACTCTGTACTCTGGGGTTTTTTAAAATGCTAATAAATGTAGATTGAATGAATGAATAAACAAATGTGAGAAAGAAGGAAAAAGGGGGGAAGAAAAGATAGAGAGAAGGAAATAGGGACACAGGCATGAAAGAAAGAGTTAGTCTGCGTAATTCTTTTATTTAGAACAACATTATCTAGAGTAATCAGTATCACCCATTAAGAATGTGGTATTTAATGGGAGCACTCAACTTGTTAATAATGAAAAATAGGTATTAAATTCACGATAATACATTATATCATAAAATAGTTCACTATATCTTTATTTATTTACTTTTATTTTTTATTTACTTATTTTCAATTATGCAATATTATTTTATATTATTTCCAGGTGTACAGCATATTGGTTAGACATTTATATATTATAATTTACAAAGTGATCCCCCCGATTACTCTAGTACCTACCTGGCATTATGCATAGTTATTACAATGTTATTGACTACATTCTGTCTGCTGTACTTTACATCTCCATAACTATTTTGTAACTATTGTGTACTTCCTAATCTCTTCACCTTTTTCACTCAGCCACCCAACCCCTCTGCCATTTGGCAACCATCAGTTTATTGTCTATATCTGTGAGTCTTTTTCTGTTTTGTTTTTTCATTTATTTTGTTCCTTAGATTCCATATATAAGTGAGTTCACATGGCATTTGTCTTTCACTGTTTGACTTATTTCACTGAGCATAATACCTTCCAGGTCCAATTCATATCATCACAAATGGTAAAATTTCATTCTTTTTATGACTGAGTAATATTCCACTGTATTTATGTACCACTTCTTTATCCAATCATCTGTTGATGGGCATTTAGGTTGCTTCCATATCTTAGCTATTATAAATAATACTGCAATGAACATGGAGTGAATATATCTTTTCAAATTAGTGTTTTAGGCTTTTTTGGATAAATACTGAAGTGGGATTGTTGGGTCATAAGGCAGTTCTATTTTTATTTTTTTGAAGAACCTCCATACTGTTTTCTATAGTGGCTACACCAATTTGCAATTCCACCAACAGTGCACCAGGGTTCCCTTTTCTCCGCATCCTCTCCAACATTTGTTATTTGTTGATGATGTGCATTTTGACAGTGTGAGGTGATATCTCATTGTGTTTTTAATTTGCATTTTCCTGATGAGTAGTGATGTTGAGCATCTTTTCATATGTTTGTTGGCCATCTGTATGTCCTCTTTGAAGAAATGACTATTCAAGTCTTCTGCCCATTTTTAAATTAGATTGTTAGTTTTTTTGGTGTTGAGTTATGTGAGTTCTTTGTAAGTTTGTATATTAACCACTTATCAGATATATCATCAGCAAATCTCTTTTTCCATTCAGTAGGTTGTCTTTCAATATATCTTATTAAGGTCATTGATAACTAATAGATGCAGCTTTTCTGGATAAGTCGCAGGAAAATCATGAGGGCACTCTTTTGGAAACAAATATCAATATTTGCTGTCCATTAAAGACCTGTGCCCAGATGTATTACTTTGTGGGAAAAAGGAAAAATGATTCTGGATCATTTCCCACTTCCATCGTTTCCATGACAACACCCCCTCAAAGATCTCATAGTACAGAAATATTATTGTAAACATCCATTGATCAAATACTGTTTTATCTAAACTAAACTAGAAAATACTTCAGGAGAAAAAAGCCAACTTGTGGTTTTATCCTCATCATTTTCTTTTCCTTCTTTTCCCCTCCTTTCTTCAACAGTACCAATCAGCTTAAGTACAAAAGAACCATAAGTTAACCACAGGCTTTAATTCAAGGAGGAAAGAAATTTTAGCTCATAAACCCCCAAATGATGAAGCCAATGATTCAATAAAGCAAAAGAAAATAACGTTCTCGTGGAAAAAAGTTGCCTTCTTATGCAGAATCAATCTTCAATTGAAGCTACCCTGAAGTGTTGATAGCGGCCAAGATGACTGATTTCCTAGGTATTTTCCAGAAGAGAGCTGCTGGGCACTTTCTCATTTTCCCTCCTCTGAAGTTGTATCTGGTGTGGTCACAACCAAGCGGAGGCCTGTGGCTGGTTTGGAGCTCTTTGAGCCAAGACAAGAACTGAGAGGCATGGCTGAGGCCTCTCCATGCAAGTCACATCAGTAACTGATTGTCATGTGTGGGGCTCTCTTTCTGGTTCTGTCTTAGGCAAATTTTAGGACAAATAAGAAGCAGTATTTAGGATGTCAGAGGACAACTAAAGGATGCAGATTGTCAAGTATTATAGACACATATTATTAAACTTTGATTTCTGAATGAAATGTGATGACAGCAACAATTTCAGCAGCAAGTACCGTTTTTGGAGCTTCTGCTTTGACGCAGATATTTGGCAAGCATCTTACATGTACCATTATATCCAGTGATCCTCACTATATAAGGAAAACACCATCATTATCACATTCTGTTATATGGAAGTGGATCTTGAGCCTTATGAAGGTAAATTCATATGCCCAAGTTTAATAGGGCATAGCTATGGCAGAGCTATGGTGTGGAGTCAGGCTGTCTGCTTAAAAAGCCTGCATTTTTAACTGCTATACAATATTACGTGTTTATTAAAGAGGAAAAGTTTGAAACATCAGGCGCACACATAGAAATCTGAGGTCCGTAGCACTGAGAGTTGTGCCCATTGCATTTTGAATTGTGCTCTGGCTCAGATTCCCCAGCCAAGGATGGCCCTCAGTGTGGGCTGTGCCACATATACTCACCTTCCACTGACAAATTGAGTCACGTGGCTGAGCCCCACAGCAGTGCAGCATGAATGTTTATCCCTCTCACTGGAGGCACTGCCAGTCAAATTGAAGAGAGTGGGGATACAGTACTCTCTTAAGAGAAGACCAAGTGAGTAGTTGTTAAGTGTTATACAGTCTGCCAAAGCTACTTAGATATTATACTTATAACGTGCGATGTCTATTTCTAATTGTTACTGACGGAATTATGTCCCCTCAAAATTCATATGTTAAAGTGCTCACCCCCAGTACCTACCTACAAATGTGACTGTATTTTGAGATAGTGTCTTTAAAGAGGTAATTAGGGTTAAATGAGTCTATTGGGTAGATCCTAATTCAATATGACTGGTGTCCTTATAAGAAGAGGAGATTAGGACACAGACACACACAGAAGACACAGAGAAGGCCATCTACAAGCCGACGAGAGGCTTTAGAATAAAATCAACCTTTCCAATGTCTTGATCTTAGATAGCTAGCCTCCAGAATTGTGAGAAAATAAATTTCTTTCGTTTAAGCCACTCATACTGTGGTACCTTGTTATAGCATCCCCAACAAATTAATACACTGATGAACACATTAGCAGATTTTATGATGTTGGTATTTCCACTCCTTATTTTACTCAATTAACACCTGTAATCACAATAATCCGTACCAAATGTTAAGCATTTACAATGTGTTAAGTACATCTGTAGGCATTCTACATACTTTATCTATTTTATTCTCTCAAGATAATTCCATGACATAGGCTATTAGTATTATTCACATTTTTGTATGTTAGAAAATATTACATATATGGCTTGTAGGATTTGAGAAACTTGCACAAGTGGAGAGCTGCGATCTGATCCTAGGTCATCTGATTATAGAACTAGCTTCCTGCTGCCACCATCAAGGGACATTCAGATGTTTTATAGTATTTATTAATCTCAAGAAAATTAATGGAATACAAAAATGAGCAAACCATGATGCTCTCTTGAGGAGTTCACAATCCAGTTAACAAAATAAGAAATAACTATATATGTAACCCTAAGGAGGATAAAATAATGTCATATAAAAGTCCCTGTCCAGAATTGTTATTTATAGTATAGATAAAAAAAATTGATTGCATGATAATAAATGTTTTTGATGATGCAGCTGGAAGGGGCAGCGCATACTTTGGGTAATAAACACAAAAACTTAAAAAGAAGATAATAGAAAAACCATCCTGTCAGGGCGAAATAATAGACCAAATCTAAAGAAATTATGTACAAAGAATAAATGAATTCCTTCATCCAAAACCCAGCTGTATCAGAACAACAAAAAAATGAATGTAGACTATTATGTGAACAAAAGACATTTTAGTTTTATTAGTCAGCCTCATCACTTATTATAGGTAAGTCATTCAACAAACATTTATGGAGTGTCTCCTTTGCTTCAGGCACTGTGCTTGGAGGCAGAGACCGAAAGCTGTGATAGTGAAAGTCCACACTCTCAAGGAGAGATAGAGACATAAATATATCATTATAAAATGATTTGATAGATGCTTTTAAGTGAGACTGAATGAAGCACTTTTGGGTATACAGAAGAAAGTCAATAACTTTTCATAGGGTCAGGGGGGGAGACATAGGAAGGTGAGATGGGAAGAAAGAGCTTGCAGAAAGGGGAGTTCATGACAATCTAGGAGGAAGGACAAGTCAGGGAAAATTCAACAGTATGTCTGGAGTGGCTGAAACATAGGTTTAATCGTTGGCAGAGGGTTTAATCATGATGAGGCTGAAAAATTGGACTGGGCTGGGTTTGGAGGACAGTGCAGTCAATGACAAAACTCTAGTGTGTAACAACAGGATCATGACAATTTCTACACTAGCAACATGACATTTGAATTTTTGAAATATAATTGTAAGGAATGTAGAAGAAAAAAAGACTGGAGGGTGGAGAAAATAGTCCAGAGAGATAAGTCAAGTGGTGATTATATCCTCCAAGTAAGAAAAGTTGGAGCTGACCGAAGCATGTTCTAGTAATATTCATACTAATATAATAGGAGTGGATCTCTCCACCATCCTGGCTCAAAGTAAAATTTTGAGGTGTTTTGTTCTTTTTGCCAATTCTACACAAGTTCAGATGCTGGTTCCTACCACATCACCACAATCAGTTCAAATGTCCAAGCCTCCACCCTCTTTTAAGAGGCCTTGAATGTTCTAGGCAACTAAAAAGAAAGAGTTTAAATGGGCGGAATAAAATCTCAGCATATACTTGGGTGACACATGTGGGTCAGCGGGTGAGGTGTAAGCAGCTCTCAATAGAAGACGTTCATGCTAGTAATGCTTCTGGTAGGATGACATCTAGTGCTCCACTGAATGTTGATGGGCAGCTGTCGGCATTGGCTTGGCTCCGTCACCTGTCCTTGCATTGGTCATAATGGTGCTCTTTTGGGCAGAGACTGGCTTCTTTCTGAATATGATCTCTGTTCATCAATATGCGATCCTTCCAGGTCACCCTGACCTCCATCCTTGTTCTCTAGCTTCCTATCCACTCCCTGGAAAACTGCAGTCTAAATTTATTATTTATAGGCTAATTTTGTAACTTGATTTGTCAAATATTTGCCTTTTGGTTTTCAAAAATTATTCTCTCAAAAAGCTCGGTTCTTATAAATTAAGAGCTTTCAAAACTATCATCTTCGATATGGATTTCAAAAAATTTGACTGTTTTTTTTTTTTAGTGTTCGAGGTAATTTAATTTTAAATTCTCCTCCTCTTACTCTCCTCAAATGAAAGTGTATTTCTAACAGTCTTCATCCCTATGTAGGGACATATATGATCAGGCAAGAATGGAAAAAAAACATATGAATTAATTTTTTTCAAAATATAATTTTATTAAAATAATTGTTTTTCAAAATCTAATTAAAAATGTCTGATATCCTAGAAAAGTAAAAATTCCTAAAATTGACTCAAGATAAAACAGAACATAGAATAGGCTAATAATTATAGGGGAAAAAATAAAAGAGGATGTCAAAGTACTAAGCTACCTCACAATAAAGATGCCTAGTTTTATGTGTGATGCTGTCAAGACTCATATATGATTCCTATAATTAAAAATAATGCTCTGAAGCATTGGTTTTCAAAATATCTAGACACAAAAGGATCTTAGTAAACATATAGACTTCTGTCTCCCCACCCTCATCTTCTCTCTGAGACTTTGATGCAGCACTTATGGGATGGGACCCAGGAATTTGCATTTCAAACATGCTTGGGGAACCATGATGTTCTTTGAGGAAACTGTTTAAAGCCATTAATATGAAGTTTGCATGAAAAATCCAATAGGGTCAGGGAAAGAAATAGAATTTTTTTTTCCTTATTAGGAAAGAAATGTCACTTTAGTAGTATTTGTTTTACTGATTGACTGGTTCACTCTCGGAGTCCTTATGTCAGGTGGCCAAGCCACACACATGTCCCAGCTGAGAAAGGTCTTGAAAGAAAATTATGGATGCCACGGGGTCCCCTCACAGTCACATTTGCCCTTCCACACTGCACTGCAATTTTCCTGGGTGATGTCATACAGTTGTCACTAAATAAATCCCCACAAAATGCACAAGTGGCAAAATTGTATCCCTGAATAGAAGCCACAGATTGAAGACAGCACTACTGAGATGATACTTTTCAAATGCATAGTTCAAAGAAAAGACTTCATCAATCACATTACGAGGCAAAAACAGACTATCTGCTCAGATGTAAAAACCATTAGCCCAAATAATGTTAAGTGATCAAAAATGTTCCTGGAAACTAGGGACCTACACACAGTACCAACAACAAACTTTATTCCAAGTCCACATTATGCCTTGTGTGTTAACTAATAAAAGGATGAGATCATTCAAATATAGGGTATTTAAAATAGAAACATCCAGAATATTATTAATAATTATATAAATATAATTTATAAATAAAAATAATTTATATTGTGGTTATATTTTCACATCAATGTTTGCTGATAGGAGTGCATCATCAAAAATACTAGAACTCTTCTCAAAGCAGAGCTATGAAAGTGTGGTCCATGGGTGGGCACCAGTAATGAACTACTGTTCCAGGTCCACAACAAACACAGTAATTGAAAGTCAATGTTTAGAAACTTTTCTAGTAATCTGATACAGTGATTGTCTGTCTATTAAAACTAACAATGAAGAAATTTAACTTGTATTTTGATTATCTGTTTTTTTATTTCTTTTTTCTTTTCTTTTCTTTTTTTAGTAATTCCTTTTTATTTTGTTTTAACAAAAACAGCAGTGCATGATGGATTGGAAATTTTTTAAAAAGTCTTTAACAGATCATTTGAAAAACACTGCTGAGTATAAAAGAACATGTAAACTCTTCTAATTTATTTTGTAAAGCTAGTATGGTCCTGATACTAAAACTTGACAAATATCCTACAAAAAGAAATCTGTATTATAAGTAAAATATTACCAAATAAATTGAGCCTTAAATTAAAATACAAATATGCCAAGTCCAAGTAAAATTTTGTTTTTTCCTTTATCTTTTAAACTACGTATTTCAACATAGAAAACCAATTAATATATGTTATTATGCTAATAGTTTAAGAGAGATAATAACAATTATCCCAATACTCATACAAATTATTTTATCATCCACAAAGCAGGCTATTAAACAGTCATGAGTACAATTTTTATAATTACATACTTAAGCATTTATTTATATGAATGAGTAGAAAAACACCTGGAACATTATAAACCAAAACATTTACAGTGGTTGTTTTGGTTTTAATTCACATTTTCTTTTTTTTACCCCCAGCTTTATTGAGATATAACTGACATATAACATGTGGAAGTTGAAGGTGAACAACATGTGTATATTGTGAAGTGATTTCCACAATAAGGTTATTTACCACATCCATCACCTCACACAGTAAATTTTTATTATTGTATGTGAGTGGTTGGTGAAAACGTTTTAAGATCAACTCTCTAGCAACATTTAAGTATACAATACAGTATGGTTAACCTTGCCGTATACTAGATCCTTAGAGTTTATTTATAACTGAAAGTTTGTACCGTTTGGCCCAAATCTCCCCATTTCCCCCACCCCAGTCCCTGGCAACCACTGATCAATTCTGTTTCTATGAGTTCAGCTTTTTCAGATTCCACATATAAGTGTGATCATACAGTAGTTGTCCTTCTCTGTCTGACTTGTTACACTTAGCGTAATTGTAAGTTGTTCATGTTGTTGTAAATGGTAGGATTTCTTTCATTTTTGTGGCTGCATGATTATCCATTGTACATAGTATATCGCATGTCTTTATTCATCAGTCGATGTATACTTACGTTGTTCCAATGTCTTGTCTATTATGAATAATGCTGCAATGAACATGGGATGCAGCTATATCTTAGAGATACTGATTACATTTCCTTCAAATGTATACCCATAAATGGAATTGCTGGATCATATAATAGCTCTATTTTTAATATTTTTGGAATCTCCACACTGCTTTCCAAAGTAGCTGTAATAATTTACATGTCACCAACAGTGCACAAGGGTTCCCTTTTCTCCACATCTTCACCAGCATTTATTATCTCTTGTCTTTTTGATAATAGCCATTCTAAGAGTATAAGATGATATCTCATTACAGTTTTGATTTGTATTTCCCTTGTGACATTGAGAACCTTTTAATGTATATTTCTTCTTTGGAGAACTGCTCAGGTCCTTTGCTCAGTTTTAAATTGGATTATCATTATTAATTATTATTATTATTTGCTATTGAATTGTATGAGTTCCTGATATATTTTGGATATTAATCCCTTATCTGAAACATGGTGTGCAAATATTTTCTCTCATTCTGTAAATTGCCTTTTCATTTTGTTGATGGTTTCTGTTTCTGTGCAGAAGCCTTTTAGTTCGATGTAGTCCCACTTATTTTGCTTTGTTGCTTGTGTTTTGTTGTTAAATCCAAAAATATCATTGTAAAGACTAATGTCATGGGGATTTTCCCCTATGTTTTCTTCTAGAAGTTTTATAGTTTCAGATTTTACATTTAAGTCTATAAGCTATTTAAAGTTAGGTTTTTTGCATGGTGTAATATAAGGGTCTAGTTTTATTCTTTTGCATGTGAATATCCAGTTTTCCCAATACCATTTATTGAAGAGACTGTTTTTTTTCCCATTGTATGTTCTTGCCTCCTTTATCACGTTAATTGACCGTGTATGCCTGGGTTTCATTTGGGCTATCTGTTATGTTCCATTGGTCTATGTGTCTGTTTTTATCAGTACCGTACTATTTTGATCACTATAGCTTTGTATTATAGTTTGGAATCAGGAAGCATGATGCTTCCAGCTTTGTTATTTTTCTCAAGATTGCTTTGGCTATTCAAGGTCTTTTGTGATTCCATACAAATCTTAGGGTTTTTTTTTTTTCTATTTCTGTGAAAAATGTAGCCATTCTTATTTTCCCAGGTAAAAGGGTGCGGCAGGGCCAGTCCTCCACCTTTGAAATTGGAATTTTGGTAAGGATTGCACTGAATCTACAGATGGCTTTGGGTATTATGGACATATTGATAACATTAATTCTTCTGTTCCATGAACATGGCATACCTTTTTATTTGTCTGTGTCTTTTTCAATTTCTTTCATCAAAGTTTTATAGTTTTTAGTGTACAGATCTTTCACCTCCGTGGTTAAATTTATTCTGAAGTATTTTATTGTATTTGTTGCTATTGTGAATGGGATTTTTTTCTTTATTTCTTTTTCAGATTGTTCATTGCTGCTGTATAGAAATGCAGCCGATGTTTATATGTTGATTTTGTATCCTGCAATTTTATTGAACTCATGTATTAATTCTAACAGTTTTTAGGAGTTTTCTACATATAAGATTGTGTCATCTGCAACCAGAGGAAATTTTACTTCTTCCTTTCTGACTTGGATGCCTTTTATTTCTTTTTCTTCCTTAATTGCTCTGGCTAGAACATTCAGGAACATTATATATCAAAACGTTTATAGTGCTTTTGTTTTGATTCACATTTTTTCTTTTTATAGCTATTTTTAAAGTTTCTATAATAAGTATAATTATATGTAAAAGTAAAAAAATGGTTTAAACATATAGCTTTGCATGTGTATGTAGTTTATGTTCCTATAAAATATGTAAAAAATAATATTATTTACATAGAGGCTTATACATTTCCACCAGATTGTTTTAGAAGTAATTTGATCAACGCCTTATTTGAGTTTCATTTTCAGGAATGAGCAATTTTGTGTCTGACAAAGAAAAGTAATAAGAAAACCCTTTAGTGTCTCTCAAACTACTATGGTTTAAATGTATTCACATAGCAAGGACTGACTTTTTATTCTCTGAAAAATATCAAGTCTTTTACCTCCCCATTCTGTAGCCATTCTTAATTTCCCAGGTAAAGGGGTGCAGCAGGGCCAGTCTTCCACCTTTAAAATTTCCTTCTCCCAGTCACTTCTCCATACCAGCTCCTTTCTGCCTGGTATCTTTGCTTAGGGGATTGCTCTAAATTTGCTGTTGGTTCTTTGACACCTACCTACCAAATGCTTTTTCTATCAGCTCTAGTCATCACTAAACACTTTTATCTTTTCTTGACCTATAAAACCAAATGATAGTATTATTTATTATAAAATCACTAATACTCTCTACATATCTTGCTTAAGCAATTTACTTTAGTAGTGCCTTTATTTTCATGTATATTTATATTAGATTTCCCAAAGAAACCATCATTTCCTTTAGAAAAATATTTCAGTCACATAAAAAGAAAACCAAAAGCTGTTGTGTTGTGTGAAAAGAACAAGCTGAGAAATTGTGAGTATTGAATCTTCATTCATTCTTTTCCAAAAATATTTGTTGAGTGCCTACTATGTGCCAGTCACTGGTCTAACAGCTGGTGATATTTCAATAAACATAAAACATGGGATCTTTGTCATCAAGGAGCATATATACATGCATAAGTACATATATGTAATCAAACATCAGTGCAATAAGAAGAAATAACAGAGTAAGAGGATAGAGGGTGTCTTGATCCTTCTTCATGTATTTTTATAGATGTACTCTCTATCCCTTTTTGCTGGACTCCCCCACTCTCCTGTTTTCCACTGGTCATGAGGATATATGAATATCACTGTGCCCCTGCATGGACAGACAGGAAGGCAGATCCCATACTTTGTACTGCAGCACTTCACCTGAATCCAGAAGTGAGCGGAGGTGTGGAACTGATAGGATTATTGCAGACTCCTGTCAGCTGTGGCGCTTAACAAAGACAGTATGGCTTGGCACAGCCCAAGAGATGGATGGCATCTTCAGAAAACAGGAAATTTGGGTTGAATTCGGCTGTAGAGAGAAGAAAAGGATAAAAACGAACACCGAATGTGAACAACTTTTACAAGTACTTTTCCTGAATGGGAAAGCTTAATACTGAGCAGGAACTGAGAAAGATATGGGTTTTCTAAAATGGAAATATTATGGTATCTTTTTCCCTTGGCAATGCCCCATTAAAGAAGAGGGGGAGAAATGGTAAGGCAGGGGTGGAAATAATTACAGGAGCAAAGTCCCGAGGAGGAGACGGGAATGGGATGCTGTGCAAAGCGGAGAGTTTGTCCTAGGAGGAGACAGAGGGGCAGAGTGCCTGCGAGAATGCCTGTGCCGGTGTATTTTGTAGAAAGATCTGTTCTGATTGCTTCTGTATGACTTAAAGTCTTTAGCTGAGAATAGGAAGCACAGCGAGGATGTTGCAGTTTGAGGAAGGAGAAGAGAGTGGTAAATGGTCTCCCAAGTGGATGGTCAACTGAAAGGGCTAGACTGGCAGCACTGAGGGCCACCAAAGGGCTTACCGTATTTGCCGGCGTATAAGATGATTTTTTGGCCCCGAAAAATATGCCGCCAAGTGGGGGGGTCGTCTTATACACCAGGTACACTTCAGATAGACTGCCCATAGTGCTTGCCCCGTGCCATAGTGGCCTCCCGATGCCCGCCCACTTCATTCCACATACCATTCAGGCATCAGCAGCGCTGCTGGGTGTATGCTCGGCTGTTATGCGATTTTGCTGTTATGCAATTTTACCACACTCGCAAAATCGCACACAGCCGAGCATACACCCAGTATGATAGCGCAAAATCGCGAATCGCGATACCATACTGGGTGTCTGGTCGGCTGTGTGCGATTTTGCGAGTGTGGTAAATTCGGGTTACCGTATATTTCTTTACATATGCATTGAAGATTCGCGATTTTGCACTATCATGGTGCCTGTTAGAATGTTGAAGAGCTCGCACTTGCGCACTAGTGAGGTCCCAGGGAGATGCTGATGCAAGGGTGGACCAGACTGCTATAGTGACAGGGCGGGCAAACAGGGAGCAGGGACCAATCAAATCAGGCTTTGTATACAGCCAACAGCCAACCACAATACTGCACCATTGTACAGTACAGCATAGAAAATGTCGACCAGTCAAACCCCTATCATCCCTATCATGGCACCAGCCAAAAGAAAGAAGTATGATGCAAATTTTAAACTGAAAGTTATTTGGTGTGTGGAAGGTGTGCGGAAGAGGGGGTAGTCTTATACGGTGAGTATATAACAAACTCTGTATTTTGAGTGGAAATGTTAGGGGGCGTCTTATACGCCCAGTCGTCTTATACGCCGGCAAATACGGTAGCTATATGAAAGGCACACAGGCAGGAAAGAGAGTTGCAGTTTTCTCATTCCCCAAAATTTCCCCAGTCGGCATACATTTCTTCCATAATTAGCTTTTTCAAAGTGTAGGGAAGGGTGAAAAGCAGGACATGTAATGTATGAGACAAGTGCTTGTGATTTATGGGAGGTGAATGGGAAATCAGAGACAGCAGAGTTATCATTCTGGTCACCTCTGTGAGCAATGCTTGCACAATACATGCAGAGCAGCCCAATGTTCTGCAGAAATGAAGAACAAGACAACATATCTTTGACCCTTGCTTAGGCCATCGCATTTACTCCTTTTGTAGACCTGGGCTAGTGATTGTGTTTCACAGTTGAGTTTGACTGGCCAAAAGGTGGAAACTTGCCTGGGCATTCCGGCACAAGGTTGGCTGCCATTCTTGGTATGTCAGTGGCGATGTGTGCTCTTATTCCTTCCTGCCTGTGTCTTCAGGGGTGTTTTAGTGGGAAGCTGGGCGTGGTTCTGTCCGGGACTAACCAGACATCTCTTACACCAGACACTTATTAAGATTTTTAAAGTTTTTTGCTTGTTTGTTAAAATGGTTAATAATAAATGTGTTTCCTCAGAGTGAGTGTCCTTCATCACTCACTATTTATGTCTTGCTAACAGCTTTGTCTTCTATTCTTAAAATTTTCAAATCAAGGTCATTGTTCCAAAAGATGTTTCAGGGATAACACATTGTTAGGAAGGGATTGTTACTAATTTAAAACATTTTCACCCTGTTAGACCGCATAATATTAGCTCGTATGTGCTTTTATTTTAACCCATAATAGATGGGGTAGTTAGTGGGGAATTTCAGGGCAATATTTTAAAGTTCCTCTGAGA
Source organism: Rhinolophus hipposideros (assembly GCF_964194185.1). Lineage (NCBI taxonomy): Eukaryota > Metazoa > Chordata > Mammalia > Chiroptera > Rhinolophidae > Rhinolophus > Rhinolophus hipposideros. The sequence continues at coordinate 51,820,405 of NC_138064.1, forward strand.
AATTTATCCTCATCTTCCTGTTGAAATCTTTAAGGGGATCATAAATCTCAGTTCTCAGAACAAGATGTGGGAATTAGATTCTATGATTGCTAAAACACCCCATGGAGCTCAGCTGTGTGGGCTCAGAGGTGGTCACTCTGCATGGGGTCCAAGATAGAGTGTGTGTTTGGAGCCCTGAGAGTGGTTAGTTGAAGATTTCAGAGCCAAGGGCAGCTGCGGAAGCCAAGTTCAGAGTTTTACATTAGGAGAAGGAGGAGGGGGCATGGACATTTCTCTTGTGGTAGAAATAATATTTAACAATATGTATTTGGAATATGTCACTCTTGCTTCATGAAATGTACAAACTCACTGATGAATGTTTTTCATCATTAAACTTTTTCATAATGAATTTCTTACATAGTAAATATGTCTGATAAGTTGATTTATTATTTATATTCATACGTGCAGGTAAATTCTTAAAAGGACGGCACAGTTATTTTAATATTAGTGTATATATATTAAAATATATATATATAAGTTTATATATATTAGTATATATATAAGTTTATGTATATACTAATAATATATTCGTATAAGTTTATATATATATTGCTATTGAGAACAAAGACAAGTAGATGAAGAGCAATAAATCTAATTTGAAAAACAAAATTTGGAAACGTGGGTGATGTTAATGGAACTATTTACACATTAATTGAAGGGAATTATCTGCAGCTAGGCATTTCTTTTCCTGAAGGAATGTCTGTGATATCTTACTTTAGATGGGCTGAAGAGGGGAGGTGAGAGCTGTATTTATTGTGGGTGAAAAGCTCAGGATACACTTAAAAGCAAATTTTTTAGGATTTCATGAGGAAGGGCTCAAAGAACAGCAAGATAAGTAACTGTCTATACAATGATTAAAGTTGCTTTGAAAGGTGAGCAAAAGATAGGGAGAATTCCTTAAGGAAACTGATTCTTCATTGCCTGGAACTCTTGGCAGTTAGGCAAGCTTAAGTCAGAATTTTTGAGAAAGTCATTAAGTCTCATTTATCATATTTGTGCAATGAGATAATACCTACATTATAGATGGTGGGATTTAAATAAGAAAATGTTACATGTAAACACACACATACCCTGGATAAAGTACAAATTTAAAACATTATAGTTTATTATGAGGTTCCTGAGAGATTGCATCTACGGCAAAATGATCACCAAAGCTAGGCTGACCCTTTAGAGGTCCTTTAGAGGACAAGCCTAACTTTGGGGACACCATGTGAGTCCAAGCACCTGTAGTATCTGTACACCTGTCCTCTCCTTTTTCTCTGGAGGCAAAACTGGGATTGTGTTGTGATTGAAAGACTAGTCTCTGTACCTAGAATCCTACATGCTTTGGGACACCCGCATGGAAGTAGCAGATTAGTTTTTCAATCCTGATAGACAAATGACTATTGTTACCTCTCCTTTTTCACAGCCAGTGGAGAGGGCTGATCTCAGGGCATTCTGGGAGGAGGAGGTGATCCTCATCTGAGATGAGCCTACATAAGTCATAGAAGACCTTGCCAGTTTGGGTGGATGACTGCAAGCTCTGCGTGGCTGGTCAGGGAGTCAGCTGCTGGCTCTCCTTCAGCCATCCAGGGGTTTGGCGGTGAGGAGGCTCACAGGGCGATCTGATAGAGAACACAGAGGGGGAGGATCAAGTAAGCCTATTCCAGACTCATTACAGGCCCCTGAAGCATTAGTGACCTTTTTGCTTAATACTGATACAAGGAAAATTTTAGTTCATTGACTTTACAAATGATTATGGCTTTTTGGGAAGCTTTTGTTCATGGAAACTTGAGGCACTTCCAAACACTTTAATGATGTTTATTATTCTAATAGCACCTGTCCTTCCCCCTGCCTGCATACTCCAAAAAAAATTAACTAAAAGAGGGAATGAGTCATTTTATATCCTGATATTTTCTCATGACCGCAGCTGTGGTCACTTCAGTGTCCAGCAAAGTATTTCTTTGGCAAGTGATTTAGGGAGTGGTGGAAAGTGGAATGGAAGAGGTTTCTGGAAAGTCTTTATTACCGGGGCGTACTCTCTCCCTATTTGACTCCAAGGAATTCCCACTCATGGATTCTTGCCTATCATAAAGAATTATTTTTCTCTGTACTTGATTCAACTTAATACATCGTGTCAACCAACTGTGGTGAATGAGGACTGTTCTTCATACTACAGAACGACAGCATTCCTAGTGGAAGCTCTGGAAGGGCAGGGATCTCAGCCCAGTTTCTTCTAGCTGGGTAGACATAGCCGGCCACCTCAGCCGGCTGGGTCCTGCTGTTCATAACTCCTCCACCAGAAGAAGGAAACCCAGGTTGAACTGACCCTCTAGGACACTGATGTACATTCCTCCTCTAACTGCCTCTGTCTGTCTTAATTCTGAAATAACATGTCTCTAAGATGCAGAAAGGTGACATTTGACATCAGAGGCAAATCCTCAATGAGGACAACTTGTCTTTTAAAAAAAAGTCATGCTGAAACTAGCCAGATTTAGGAAATGCAGAAGCTCTTCTGCCTTTTTTGAAAGCAGACTTTAAAAAATAAATTTGTCCCATTAAACAAATGATAACTAGTGTATGAAATGGTATGAGAATAAGGAGTATTCCCTTTACGTGTATCAACAATAGTTTGTGTGTCTGTCCCCCAACTGTATCACAAATTGTCAAATTTTGGTGTACTGTCACACCCGATATGTCTCACATATCTGAATCTTTCCTAAATAATTATACTGTTTCCAAAGGTCATGACTCTCTTTTTCTAAACCAAACTTCTCCTGGAGTCTGTCTCCACAAAAAAGTTCTCTTCCCAATTTTTTTCTGCCAATAACGTGTGTTTGCTCTCTGCTAAGCGCACCCACGATAATCTCCATCCTCCTTCACAACTCAGTGATGGTCCTTGCCGTTTGCTTTATTTCATATCTACAATTTCATTTCCTTTCCCACTGAGACCACCTCAGTTCAGAAATGCAGACAGTCCTTGTTTCATGGTAGTGAGAGACCATAGGAATGACTGCAAACAAAAACCATACAGAGCAATCTCATTAATTAAAGCGGGAAATTGCATTAATTAAAGCGGGAAATTGTTCTGGGACCTTTAAAAAGTTTTTGTCAACACATTAAAAACTCTTTAACTGTAAGTTATGAACATATAGGGAAATGTAAAAAGAGTAAGACTAATATTAGTTTAGTACACTGAAATTTCAAACACTGGAAATGCTGAACAGTACAGTTTTTTCTTTGCAGAAATCTCATTGAGCACAGTTAGGAGGCAGTGCTGTCCCTCTCTTTTATTACTTACAACATGGAGGGAGCAACTTTACTATGCCTTGGTGAACTGTCATACTCCTTCTAAATTTGCATCAGCTCCTGACTATCCATTGTGCTTTCAATGTTATGAAATACCTTCTAGATTTTCTTTAATATGAGGGTGTTTGTGCCAATGTATCTTCTTCTAAGACACCTACATCCTTTCATCACAACCATATTCTTCATTTGTGTCACTAACTGTGCCTTCACTGAGCTCTTCTGGCTACACATCGACAGTCTCTCAGACAGTGACAGAGTCCGCAGTCCCCCAGACAGCTGTTACCTCCACAACTCCATGTGTGTTCAATCTGAATTTCACTTCCAGCCTTGTCAATTTGTGTTTCTTTGTCGCACTTGATCTCTCAGCCATTTTTCTTCTTTGACTATCCATTTGTCAAATGTTATGTTAGATCATCAGTGGAAGACAAGAGGGAACACAACTACATGTCTGTGTGTGAGCTGAATCACAGATGCACGGTGGCCAATCACTGATAGACTTTGAAAGAAGTGATGTCATTGGTCACTATCGTGATGTGCATATGTAGTGATTTGTGGATTGAAGGTCTGGCAGTGAGAGTTCTGCTTTATGTAATTGTTCACAACTAATATATTGTGGTAACTGAAATCCAAACTATGTTCCTGGAGGACTGGTGGCATTTAACTAACGTGTGGTAACTGCAATCTGTGTATAGTTGGAACTGTGCGAAGCAAGGATGGCCTGATTATTACTAGGACACTTTTCTGGCTTCTCTTTCCGCTTTAGCATCATTTCTAGTCCATCAGACATTCACCGGTCCAGATTTTCCTCTAGCATGACTGTTGCCTTACACATTATTTAACCTCTCAAGAACCTCACGGATTCTTTCATGCAGTTTTCACCCTGGGTGCAACATAATTACAACCATTTTCCTGGTTGGCCTAAGCACCTGTATTTACATTCGGAGAATTCATCTTTATTAAGCCCAGTGGTAACGGCTGTTCCTTAACCTTGCTGCAGGATTAGAGGACTGAGGCTGCTCTGTCGCTGCTGCTGTCACTGCTGTTGCTTGTGATGACTTCTATAGGAAGTGAGTTAGATGTCTCTGGGCCTTCGTTAAACCTGGACTTGCTAGGCATCACGTCTGAGTGATGTCCTCAGGATCTTGAAGCGTTGTACCTTCTGTTTCTTGACCTTCTCCACAAGGCTTGCTATCCAAACACCCCCCCAAGACTGTGACAGTAACTGTTGTGATCCCAAATGGGAAATACATGAGTAGACTTCTTAAACTCGTTGCTTGGTAGGTGACAGAGAGCAGCAGAGGCATTTCTCCCTGTTGTTCTGTCTGCTATCTGAATATGGGAACAGCAATCTTGCCTTAGTTATTTACTCAAGTGTACCTACCCCTCTCTGGTACTGCTGTAGTGAGATGTCAGTGCCTCCTTCCCAGTCTCTCTTGTGGTTCCTAGGAATTAGGACAATATCCCTGAAGTTTTCTTTGTATATACCCCGAAACATCCTCTAAAGCAGGGGTGTCAAAACTGCGGCCCGCGGGCCAACTGCGGTCCGCTATCTATTGTTAATTGGACAGCAGCAAATTCCAAAATATATTTAGTTTACTTAAATAAACCAAGTGAGGCAATATGTAGTTCACCTCGAGTGAGTGGCCCGGCAGTTTGTGTATTTTACCACATATGGCTCTTGGTAGAAAACGAAAAAAGCTTGGACACCTCTGCTATAAAGAATAAGAAGTAAATAGGAATAGGCTTTGACTGTCTTCTGATTCTGAGCCCTCAAAGAAAAACCTATAGAGCCAAGATGGGCAGACCTCTGTAACTATCTCGGCCAGTAGAGTATAATGGAAGAGATGCCACCTGCCTTCTGAGGCTAGATAATAAGAATACCTTGTACTTCTGTCTTGTCTTTTTAGAACTCTTATTCGCAGAAGAAGCTCACATTAGCCTACAGGCAAGGGGCCATGCATAGGAGATTAGGCCCGTTGCCCAGCTGAGGTCCTAGCCAACAACTGGCATCAACTGGCAGGTATGTGAGTGCAGATGCGTCCAGATGATTCCCTTCCTCCGCTGTGGTCATGTCAGTCTCTGAATCTTCCCAGCTAATTTCCCAGACATGGTAGCCCAGCCATAAGCAGCCCACCTGTGTTTAGAATACATTTTTGACCCCCAAAGTCTGTGAATACAATTGTTCTTATGTTTAATACAATTGTATCCCACTAAATATGGGCTGGTTTGTTGTGTAGCAATAGTCACTGGAACAGAAACACATGATTCTATAAAGACATTTAAAATTGTCTGAGTGGTGAGAGAAGTGAAATTATCTTTTATTATGTATATTTTCTAATCTTTCCACAGTGCACAACTTGTGTGCGCAATAAAGACATAGCGAAGTGGCTGAGTAGATGTGGATGGGGGAGGGAAGGTCTGAGATGCCACCTAGGTTTCATGTCCTTGGATGCCAGTGAGAAGAGGCTGTTCTGCACTAGTTTTTCCCCTTATCTCATCCATATTAAGGACGCTGGTAGCACATTACTTCTTATGAAAGTGTTACATTAAGTGACTTTTTAGAAGTAGCCCCAAAACTGTAATAAAATGTGATGTGGTCATTTCTCACCCTCACCTAATACTTCCAACATGTAAAAATCTTATCTCTTATATCAAGATGGTTTTCCTGGGAGCAGCCCATCTGAATTCTATACCCCACTCAACATTCCAACTGTGGACCACCTTTCATTTTCCCCCTCTCATCTCCTGATTTTGTACTTCAACTGATACACTTCCAGTTTTAGCATTTTTAATACAAAAGTCAAATAAGCCAGCTAGGTGGTCATGACCCTGAGAAGAATAACAGGCAGTCTGAATAATACAGATCAGTTTGATTACTAGTTCACCAAACAAAGCCAAAACATTAGCATTGATTGGTGGCATAAGTGCCTGTGCCAGGAATCGCTTCTTTCAAATAACTAAATTCAATACATCATTGCAACCAGGCAATTCAAAGTACTTCATTTATCCTTAGCAAGACTCTCTCATTTTCTGAGGAAGGGGAATGTTTACCATCTCTGGAATGGATTGATCTGAGTTGGGAGGGGGGCCCCCACACCATCATCAGACAGTAAATTCTATAGGCAAGTCTTTGAGATTGTATTCTGGTGGTACTTTTTAGGAAAAAGAAAGAGGTAAAATTTCACCTGTGGAATAAATTAGAGGTCAAGTGGTTTCTTCCCATCTTCTTATAATCTTAAAGGATCCGAAAAAAAATTTCTATCTTGACCAATTTGGGATAGAATAGTTGGAGATTGAAGCGAGGAATGACCACAAAGCCCTTGGAGGGATAAAAAATGAAAATAACCAAAATTATATCTTTGTTACATGAGTGGCCAAAAGCAGAAAGCTTCATACAAGGATTTTTGTCTTGGCAGCAAGTATTGTCCTTACACCATCGAATGTCATTGAAATCATGTGGTATCAGTAACAAATGAATTATAGCCAGAATGTCTATGGTCTGTTCTTGCAGACTTTAGATCTGAATTCTTCTCACAAATCTCAAAAGCATATTCATTTTGAACACTGGACAGTTTTCTGACCTTTCTGCTGACCTGAAGGGGTTATGTAGCTGAGGTAAGACTCAAACTAATGCCTGGAACATCCCTCAGAGTGGCCAAATATTTTCTTTATGACTGTGAGGCAATTTCCAAATCACATTGCTTTCTGTTGAAGAGTTTTCTAGACTATTGAGTTCTACAGTATATCTGAGTATTATCCTTTCCAATTTCTGTCTCAAGACTTGGGTTACGCTTTTAAAAGATGGCCTAAACACTCTACCAATTGATAACATTATACTGAATCCACTGAATTAGATTTTGGTCCCAGAGGCCAACGTAGGAACCTGTGTCTATTTTTCTTTTTTTTCCTTTTATTTTATTTTTTAAAATTAGTTTTAGGTATACAACCATCCTGTGTGTGTGTGTGTGTGTGTGTGTATACACATGAATATATATATATATATATATATATATATATACACACACACACACATATGTATATATATATAAATTTCAATCATATATATATATATTTAATTATAGTTGAAATTCAGTATTATTCAGCTTCAGCTTCAGATGTACAGTGCAATGGTCAGAAATCTATATATTCCATGAAGTGGTCTCTCTAATAAGACAAGTGCCCATCTGACCCCCTACAAAATCTTTACAACATTATTGATTATATTCCTGAAAGTGTATTTTGTATCCCCCTGGCTGTATTGTGACTACTAATTTGTACTTTCTAATCCTTTTACCTTCTTCCCAATCCCCCCCCCCCACCTAGCAAAGAGAAATGCAAATGAACCACAATGAGATACCACCTCACCTGGGTCAAAATGTCTATGTCTAATTTCTACACCATTTTAATTGGTCTTTGTGGTCAGCATGGTCAGGACATAACAATTTAAATAAGGTGGTAGGCATGGAGAAAATAAAATAATGAAAGAACTTGAGGACATTCTGAATTGTAGGGGAAAAGTAAACAAAGTTGACTAAGTCTTCTGAGTAACTGAGCTAAAATAACTCCTGATGTAATGCTGATAATTTAGTTTTGGGTGGTATCATGCTAAAATAGAAAATAATGTATTGTTAACATGCTTCAGACAGATCTCAGGTTTATTTTAAAAACATCCTTCATATAGTAAGACTATTATCAAACAATGTTGTAATCTAAACATCCCCTCTCAAAACAGAGTCATTAAATTGTATAAGGGGTGTACATTCCAGAATCATTCCCTGCTGGATTTTAAAACTAAAGCATCTCAAAAGTAGGTCACTCACCAAGCATTCTAAAACTCAGAGCCAATGAAAATTTTCTCACTTTCAGGTTTTGCAAGTCTCTTGTCTTACTTAGCAACCTCACGTATAAGAAATTCTGTTACAACTAAAGACAAACCACTTTTTATTTATATGAAAAAATAATGTATTAAAGTGAGACTAAATCCTTTTAGACTTTATCTTAATATTGTTTAAAAATTATTAAAAACCTACTTTAAAATGCATAATTAATGGTAAATTACTGAAGGGATTTACACTGGTAAGAGATAAAGTATGACTACTTTGACTGATATTATTCAATATTGTTCTAGTTCTAGTCCCATGCAATATGACAAGAAAAATAGAATTAAACCTAAATTATTTGTCACTGTATGATTTTCAGAAAATGAAAAAATAGTAAGTTCAGGACAGATAAAAGATCATGCAAAATTTAGTCTTATAACGAGGAAACAAAAGAATTTGTAACTGTGTGGTGGTAATGAATGCATTGTATGGTGAAAATAATGCATTGTTGCAATAATATAAGCGCACAGTGTAAGCTCATGATGGAAAGTTCACGAACTTAATTGTTTGACCTTTGTGCACGTGCGTGTATGAGTGTGTGTATTCATTATGTTGTATACCTAAAATGAATACAATGTTATCTGTCAATTTTATGTCAATTTAGAAAGTATTTTAAAATAAGATAATATAACACTCAATAACATTATCATGAATCAGGCTTAATCAAACTGAAATTGTAAAGGTAAAAAGTTCCAATTCATATTGATACCTCTAAAATATCTTGGTATATACTTAGAAAAAATGAATATAACCCACATCTATAAATCTCCAAAATGTTACTTAGATGACAAGATTTAACCAAATGGAAAGAAACCATCTGGCTAAATGAGAATATCCAGTATCATTATATGTTGATTATCCCAGCCTCCTGCAACCTAAATATGTTCAATAAAATTTTAATCAAATTATCAGCTTCATATTTTCGGAAGTTGAGTACTTGACTCTGAATTTCTTCTGGAAGAGAAATGTGTAGTAGTATCTTAAATTTTGTAAAATGATGAAATATTTGTCCTAGAACATACCAAAAAATATAAAGCTAACTGAAACATAATTAAAAAAAAAAACTATAGGTAAGTATTGGTTAAAATAATTATTAAGAGCTTCTAAATTGGAAAAGTGGGCAAAGCATTTAAACAAACAAGTCACAAAATAAGAAAAAAAGTAGATTTTTTAAATGAAAATTTGCTCAACTTCCCTCAACAAAGACATGAAAAAGAAAATTAAAATTTGGTCATTGGCTCTTTTGATTTGTCTGAGCGTTTCTTTTCTTTTTTTTTTTTTTTAACATAAGAGCAAATTGACACCCAATATACTTAGGGAGGAAATGTCACACATATGTAAGTGGTAATGTAATTGATACAACATTTTGGAAGGACATTCAGCAGCATCTACATTTTAAAATATTTTAAATTTTGATTTAACAATTCCATCTATGGTAATTATTTTTCTAAAAAATAGACATAATAATATAAAGATATATAGAAAGATGTTTGCTTCTATATGGTGTGAAACAAAAATTGGACACTACCTTGTATATGTTGTAATCAATTTTAGTTATAAGTGTCAGAAAAACAATTGCAGCTCAAATAAGATGGATATTCATTTTTCTCTCATATAAAAATCCAGGTAGACAATCCAGGGTGGGTATAAGGCTTGATCATATCACAGCCCAGGCTCCTCATGTCTTGTGGAGCCACCTTGTCCTCATGTCTCCACCTTGTGAGATTCAAGATCATGATACTGGATGGCAGCATGTGCTTATAGTCAGCAGGATGGAAGAATGGAGGTAGAAAGGCAGAGGGGTAGGCGTCCTGTCTCTTAGGAAGTATCCCTAAATATTCTATGTGATTCATCTCCCTACATTTTACTGTCCAGAACTTAATCACATGGCTACTTCTAGTTGCAAGGGAGATTGGACAATATTGTCTCTATTCTGGGCAGCCATTGCCTAGCTTAAAATGGGGAAGGACTATTATCATAGATGAAAGGGAGAATGGATTTCAAGGAAAAACCAGCAGTCTCTGCCACGTGACTGAATACCCAACAATAGGGAAATATGTTCTAGAACATCATACAGTGGAATACAATGCCGTTGTAACAAAATAAGGAAGCTTTACATGGATTGACATGGGAAGTTGTTCCAGAACAGGATGTTTATTCAACAGTTTCAAAAAAGTATGTTTGAGAAATGCCTGTTCATCAAATGACATGTTACAACGTTCATTTCTGTATTATTTAAAATAGCCCCAACTGAAAGTGCCACAAATGTCCACTGACAGAATGCATGAGCAAAGTGTGGCATATTTATTTAGTGAAATGCTATAGGTAATAGGATAATATGCTATAGGTAATAGGAATAAACAAAGTGTTGCTATATGCAACAATATGGGTGATTCTTAAAACATAATGTTGCACAAAAGAAGTCAGACGCAGAACACATAATGTATATCAACACTTTTTAAAGTTCAAAAACAGACAAAAATAACCTATAGAAAGCAGAGAAAAGTTACCTTTAAGGAATGGTAGTGACAGGAAAGGAGCATGAGGGAGACTTCTAAGGTTCTAGCAATCTTCTATTTCTTGAACTGGGTGCTAGTTATTTGGTTATTTCCACTTTGTGGAAATTCATCAAGCTGTACAATTACATTTGTGCGATTTAGTACGCATGTTACATTTCCGTAAAATTTTTGTTAAAGCATTTGTACATATGTAGAAACTGTGGAAGTGAATATGCCACATTAAATCAGGAGTCAGCAAACTTTTTCTATAAAGGGCCAGATGGTAAATATTTCAGGCTTTACTGGCCATGCAGTCTCTGTCACAACTACTCAGCTTCACTGTTGTAGTGCAAAAGCAGCCCTTGACAATACAGAAATGAATGCCTGTGGCTGTGTTCCCATAAAATTTATTTACAAAAACAGGTGACAAGCTTTAGTTTGTCAGCCCCTGTGCCAAATTGTTCATAGTAGTTACCTCTGGGGCTAGGGTTGAGGGGAAGGCTGCTTTCAACTCTTTACATGTTTCTATAATATCTAATATTTTACAATTAGCATTTTATTTAAAGCACGTACTTTTGTTAAAATCTCACTGTTACAAATGTTTTCCTGAAAGAAAACTGGATCTCAGTGCAATCAGGGGAGACCTCAAGGTAACGATATAAATCTGATGTAAATCAGGCAGCAAACTATTCAGCATATTATCTGTCACCTAACATGCCTACAAGAAAACAGCAGATTTTATTGCCAATTACTAACAGAGGATTAACATCTGTTAATAATAAAAAAATCTATTAATCAAGATTCTTTATCTATACTTGTAATTTTCCATTCAAACAGAAATTAGCCATGACACCCATAATGTCAACTTTGCATGTTATAACAAGAAAATTGTTGCTTTCTCTTTGCATACAGAGCATGTGTTTTGATCAACATATAAGCATACCATAGCATAAATGTGGATACGCAAAGAAAAGCTACGATTCATGAGCTACAAAAATATTCACAAGTAGGCTGGCAATGGCTTTTGGACTTCATGAAGATAAATTTAATCTCTTTTGCCTTATTAATAGGAAAATAAATGTAAGCCAGTGTCTATAGCTTCTAAGGATTTAAAAGCCACTTGTAGACCCAAGATACACATACACAATAGATCATTAACCTTAGACATTCTGTACCTCTTATTTTGGTATTTGCAAGTGCTATAAAAAAAAAAGGTATTTGCAAGTGCTATAAAAAAAAAGAAAGAAAAAATATTGTGATCCAGTGTAGAGGAAGCCAAGTATTCAAAGAAGCAGAATGGATAAGATTTGGAGAAGGGTAGAGGAAAACCAGACTCTAGGGGATAGGGGAACAGCATGAGAAACAGAGCAAAGTTCCAACTGAACATGACCTGCTCAAGGACAGTGAAACCAGTTTGCTTTGGGGGAAAGCCAGTATAAAGGCCACACGCTTTCTCCAGAGTTCAGTGGGAGACTGAGCAAGCAATCGCTGAGTTCTTAAGAAGACCAATTTTGAGACTATGTGTACAGCCATGACCTTCTCCCTCACTTCCTTCCAAATAGCCAACCCTCCAACTGCCAAAATTCAGGCGAGGATCTAAAGGCTGGCCCAGGAGACTGGAGACTCCAATCAGAATAATGACCTACAAATAGCAAAATACGACAGGTTTCCTTCCCACGTCTGAATGGCTAACGCTTTTAGCAAAAGTGTCCTTGAAAAAGACAATAGTCCATGCTAATGGTGTTTGTTTGTTTTGAGGTTAGCCTTTTGTCTCCATGATTTCTACCAATATTTGACAAAATTTCATTGGAGCTCACATCTTAAGAACTCCTAACAGAAGTCAAGATCTCGAGCAAAACCATTTCTTAAGTACCAGTTTCTTGATAGTGGCCATTCTTTTCTCCCCAGTAAACTTAGACTCTCTGTCTCCTGGCTTCTGGACCTTGCTTGAGACTGGTGTCAGAGCTAGACATAATCTTGCTGAGGCTTCTCTCCGCCTCCCAAGGAGATTGACTTTGTATTTTGTTCCTAATGCCTTCAGGAATAGTTGCCCTGTGAGAGTAGGAGAAAGTTAACACAGTTACTATCTACACTGTTTTTCTACCTTGAACTACTTAAAACGCCTATCATTCCTAACATCTGGAGTCAGGCAAGACCTAGGTCAAGATATTTGGGGGAGGAAGAAGAGAAGGATGTAAGAGGATCCTGTTACCTCTCAATAATACAAAGTAGCCTTTCTCCATGGAAGGTAGAGGTATAAATGTGAGGGTGAAAAATAGGACCCAGAATCTATACTGAGGGGAATGGAGTCAAGTATGGCAACAACTAACTTCAAAAAAGAGTCAGTCTCTGCAAAAGCAGCCCGTGTTAAAATAAAGCGCCTTTGGCAAACAGACACGATATGCTTCAGGATGGCTGGAATGAAAGAGGCTGGGTGTAGTAGAGTTTTTTCCTTCATGGATATCCTAGCTTTTCAAATGGTGAGAAAAAGAACACTGTTTAATCCTTAAGGAGGAAGTGTTTTGGAAAGATGAGATGGTGGGAATGAAGTCCAAACTGGTTTACTTTCTTGAGAGATCATGGCTAAACCATCTACCTCAGCCAGCTTCCAGCCTCATATGACCATGTAATTCCACCATGGAGATTAACCACTTAGTCTCTGAAGCTCCTGCCATCTCCATCTCCTTATCCCCAGGCTCTTTGAGGGCTGTTGTTCACTAGATATATCTCTCCATTAAAGTTAGGGTTGTTTGCAAGATATATGTATTTCCTATACTTTATTTTTAACATACCTATATAATATTTAAAGTGAATTCTTATAGACATTATGTTGGGTCATATGTTTCTAAACATTTTGATAATCTCTTTTAATTACTGTGTTTAGACTATTTACATTTAATATAATGTTGATATTTTTGGATTTAGGACTGCCATTTTATTATTTCTTTTCTGTTTGTTACCTCATTTTAAAATTATTATTGTTTCCACTTTTCTCTTATCTTTTGGGTTGCGTAATTTTTTTTTAGTATTTAATTTTGCCTATTGTGCATTCTACTATATCTCTTTGTATAGATTTTTTGTTGGCTAACCCAGGGATTAGGATTCACAGACTACTTAAAGTCATTGTTCTATCATACCAAGTGATAGAACAATAGTATAATATAGGTTTTACCCTCTTTTTATATTATAATCGTCTTACATATTATATCCATATATATTGAAAACTCCATCAGATAGTATTATAATTTTTGCATTCAAACATATTTTAAATAACTTAGAGAAATAGTCTATTAGAATTGCCAAGATATTCACTATTTTTGTTGCTTTTCTTTCCTTCCTGAAGTTCCAAGTTTCCTTTGGTATCATTTTTCTTTTTATCCAAAAAAACTTTATATATATATATCTGCAGGTTTGCTGTAAAGGAACTCTTTTAGTTTTCTTTCAGCAGGAAGTTTCTCATTTCATCTCCATTTTTGTAAGACATTTTTGGAATTCTGCCTTGATAGTTCTTTCCTTTCAGCACTTGAAAATTACCGTGTCACTTTCTTTTGCAATTTTTCCATGGTTTCTGATGAGAAACACAGTTATTCAAATTGTTGTTTTCCTGTGTGTAATGCACTGTTTGTCTCTGACTACTTTCAAAGTATTTTTTTTTGCCTTTAGTTTATGAAAATTTGATTATGTTGTGCCTGAGTGTGGATTTGGGGGTTTATCCTCTTTGTAGTTTGATTAACTTCTTGAGTCTTTAAGTTTACGCTTTTCACCAAATACGAACATTTTTCTTCAAATATATTTTCTTCAGATACTTTCTTTGTCCTTCATATTTCTCCTCTGTTTCAGATACTTCAATGACATGAATGTTAGAACTTTTAGTATTGTACTTGGGTCCCTGAGGCTCTGCTAAGTTCTTTCCAATATACTAATTTCTCTTTGTTTTTCAATCCAGATGATCCCATTGCTCTGTCTTCAGGTTCACTGACTCTTTCCTCTGTCATCTCCACTTGACTACTGAGTTTAATCCAGGGAGATTTTAATAATATAAATTATTATATTTTTAGTTCTATAATTTCTATTTGTTTTTCCTTTATATCTTCTATTTTCTGAGATTTCCTATCTCTCCATTTATTTTCTATTTGCTTTTCCTTTCTGGTGCATTTTAAAATATTATTTTTGTTAAAATATAGCTAGCATACAATATTATATCAGTTTCAGGGGTACACATAGTTATTCAACATTTATATACCTAAAGAAGTGATCACCATGATGAGTCCAGCAACCATATGACACCTTACCATGTTACCACAATCTTTTTGACTATATTCCCTATGTCATACATTATATGCCTATTACTTATTTATTTTATGCCTAGAAATTTGGACCTCTTATTTTCCTTCACCTTTTCCTCCCTTTCTAAAATTTTAAATTACAGTTGACATTCAATATCAATTTATATTAATTTCAGATGTACAGCATAGTGGTTAAGCATTTGTATATTTTAAGAAGTGATCCCCTGAATAGTCTAGTACTCTCTTGGCACTATACACAGTTCTCACCATATTATTGACTATATTCCCTGTGCTTTACTTTACTAGTTGCATTTCTCTTGCTGCTTTTAAGATTCTTTGTCTTTAACATTTCTTTGCCATTCTAATTATTATGTGTCTTAGTGTAGGCCTGTTTGGGTTCATCTTGTTTGGGATTCTCTGCACTTCCTGGACTTGTATGTCTATTTCCTTCACCTGGTTAGGAAAGTTTGTAGTCATTATTTCTTCAAATAGGTTCTTAATTCCTTGCTTTATCTCTTTTCCTTCTGATGCCAATGTTGTTATGCTTGATGTACCAGAGGTCTCTTAAACTCTCCTTATTATTATTTTTTTTTTGGATTCTTTTTCTTTTTACTGTTCCAGTTGGGTGTTTTCTGCTACCTTGTCTTTCTAATCGCTGATTTGATCCTCTGTTTTATCTAATCTGCTGGTGATTTCTTTTATTGCATTCTTCATTTCAGTTATTGTATTCTTCACTTCTGACTGGTTCTTTTTATGGTTTCTATGTTCTTTTTTATGCTTGCTATTTCTCTGTTGAAGTTCTCACTAAGTTCTTTGAGCATCCTTATAACACTTGATTTGAACTCTATATCTGGTAGGTTGCTTGCCTCCATTTTGTTTAGTTCTTTTACTGGAGTTTCCCCTGGTCTTTCATTTGGGACACATTTCTTTGTTTCCTCATTTTTGCTGCCTCTCTTTGTTTCTATGTATTAGGTAGATCTGCTACATCCCCCAGTCTTGGCCAGGGGACCTTATGTAGTAGGTGCACTATGGGGCCCAGTGGCACAGTCTCCCTGGTCACCTGAGCAGGGTGCTCCAGGAGTGTCCCTTTTGTGGAGTATCCTTCCTGTTATAGTTGAGTCTTGGTTGCTATTGGCATGTCAGTGGGTGGGATTGACCCTTAGGTTGATTGGCTATGGGGTTTGGACATGTCCACAGCTTACAGGCTTCTGTGTAGGGCCTTACCTCAGTGAGTGAGATTCACTCTAGTGGGCTCTGGTGCCTGTTGAGACTGCCCTTTGGGTGTGCCTCTTATGGAGCTGATAGGGTGGTACTCTGCTGTGGTCTGAAACCAACCTCCAAGTATGTTGGTTCTGGGGCCCTTGGGAGGGACTCCAATGCAGGCCCAGGTCACCCACAGCTATTTAGCTGGTAAGAGCTAAAAACTGAACTGCAGTTGTATGCTGCCTGTGTTAAACCTGGAGGTATGTAGGAGAAGCCACACTATGAACCAAGGATGTCTGACACCAGTACCTGCCTAGGGTAGCTCTGCAAAATGCCAGGAAACCCCAAGACCTGCTGCCATCTGCTGCCTCCCTTAAGGTTCAGTCATTGATTCAGCTTCGTATGGCACATAAGTTGGGTGAGGCAGGCTCTTAGGGAGTCATTAGATTGGGAAGAACTTTGGTCACCAGGTCAATGTAAATTCTGGTTTGGTGCCAGTGCTGAGCCTAAAGCTACTCAGCAAAAGACTCACAGCACACTGAGGGCAGTCACCACCAACGTGGGGTCTGTAGGACGCTGATAGTTTCCAAGAAAGAGTGCAATTCAGGTGGGGCTGGCTACTTAAGGAAAAAGCGCCTCTGGTGTTCGGGGAGTTGGGTATAGTAGGGCCCCAGTGAGTCAGCAGGGAAGGGTTATAGAGCTCATCAGACCAATCAGATTCAGAATTGGCCATGATTTCTTTTAACGCAGGAATGATGGCACATGCCTTCCAGTTGCATGGAAGGAGGACCTACTCACAGGAAAATGTTGACTGCTCTTCAGCCCTCAAAACAAAGCAACACAAGTCAGTCTGCCCCCATATGTCTACAACAACCCCCGAGTTACTGCTCATCCACTGGAGCCCAAGGTGAGTGCCTAGGCGTGAGAGAGTCTGTGTGCAGTCCCTTTAGCAGGATGCCTGGGTTTCCCACTGTCTTCTGTTCTACCTGGATGGTCAGAATCCCCACTGTTTTTCACAGACAGATGTTGTGGGGGCTCCTTTTCCCAGCCAGTATTCTGGGCTAAGGAGGCCAGTGTGGGGTTGAGGTCTCTTGCTTCTCTGGGGGTAACCTCCATGGCTGAAACATCCCTCCCAGTTCTCAACCCCATGGACGTTTGGGGTTAGCCAGTTGTGCATCTCCACCCCTCCTACCAGACTTGGCATCTTCTTTATATCCTTAGTTGTAAAACTTCTGTTCAGCCAGACTTCATATGGTTCTTCAGGTTCATTGTTCTATAATTTAGTTGCAATTTTAATTTGTTCACAGAAGGAAGCAGGCACAATGTTTATCTACTCCGCCATCTTGGATCTCCTGATTTCTTAGTCCAACATATTTTTAATAACTAATATGACAACATAAAAACAAGAATGAAATAAACAAGGTTGCATGCCGGATTTAATTCAAGTAAAATGTTGACATTTTATTTCTAGGTGCTAAAACTTTTCCAGTGTCTTGCCTTCTGCACGTAAGTAGTAACACAAGCCAGATCTAGATTCCTTAGTTCCACAAGGCAGCAGAATGCCCAATGAAAGCCAGCATTATTACTCATGCTAACTTACATAGCTTACTTGCTTAGCTTTCCTGAGCAGTTTAGTCTTGCTTTGGATCTGATTTCTCCTGAGCACTTCCACTTGCCAGAAGTCATTTAGTAATCACAACTCCTTGATTAGATGGTGGAAATTATCTTCAGATTACTTGACTTGCTTATTTAAGTGACTTATCATTGAGAGACAAATGCTGCCAGATGGGTGGGGGGATGTGACTGGCCTACTGAATGGAAAGCTGCTGGGAACCAATGGCAGTAGGAGCATAACTAGGCATTTTTCTCATTCACTGAGTGAAGTACTTATTGACATTTATTTTTTATAGTCATGGGCTACTTTTATGCTTCAAGCAGTATAAATGGATACAGAAATAACTCCCTCTAGTTAGATCAGAATTCACTGAACTTCCTCAGCATCCCAGTCTTTCCTGAGCTTCTAGACTCTAAACTCCCCTTTTCTGCTAGCTTCCCTCTGCCTTAGCTCCATCTGAATTTTTAGATGGCTTATCTTTCTGGCACTAAATGTTACTCAATACTTAGAATTTTTTCCATTGGTCATTTGTGTTTATGGTTTAATAAAAAAGAAAAAAACTACTCTAGCTTAGAATGAGGTGCTTACAAAATCATTACAAGTCTAAAGTAGCAAACGTCCTTGGTTTTAAGGTTAGTGCTATAGAGAGGCAGAGTTGCTGCCACCCAGAGTCAGCAAACTGCTGCATATTTCAGAACTCCCTTATAGCATCCAAGAAGGTGACAAGCACTAGAATGCAGACATTGCTACAAAAACTCACATCTGGAAAATCCACACCTCAACTCACTGTCATAGGAAACATAAGATGACTTCTGCTTTCTCTGCCTTCCAAATTGTGTAAGAGTATATCTCTTTTTAAAATTAAATTTATTGGGGTGACACTGGTTAGTAAAATTACATAGGTTTCAAGTGTACAATTCTGTAATACATCATTTATATATCACATTGTGTGTTCACCACCCAGAATCATATCTCCTTCCATCTAGAAAAGAAAAAAAAAAGGAAAAAAAAAAGGAAAAGAAAAAAGAGGATGCAATTATCTCATTGGTGGAATCTTGAACAAATTCAAAAGACTGTAGGCAAGGGAGTCTAGGAAGTATACCTCCCAGGCTTCTGGCCCTGGCAGTATAAGAAAAGACCTGAAAAGGATGTGAAGAATATTGAGTGCCAGCAGTTAGTATTTAGTGAACTAATAATGTTTCATTCCAATGGGGAAAAAAAAAACACACACAAAAAAACAAACAACATTTTTCATTCGGAAAGTCAGGCCTTGGATGGTGGTCATCCTTGTGAACTTTCATTAGTCACAACAGGTTCGGTAATCATATAGACACAGTGTTAAGCTTTGATTTTGCATATGGTCTGAGGCTAGTGAAAACAAATAATGGACTGATTCAATCAAAATTAATGTTCGGTGTAAAAAATGTAATGACCCTCAATGCTAAGGTTTTTTGTTTTTGTTTTTTTCCAAAGAGGGGAGACAGCATTTTGTTGATGGTGTTGAATGGTCTGCTACAAATTGTGGTGGAGAAAACCCTTAAGACACAAGAGTCTATACTTGGAATGAAATTTCTGGAAAACATTGAAAAACATCAGAACTCACGGCAAGCTGAGTCAATGTTGATATTTGTGATATTCTTATTTAAAATTGGTTAAAGAATAGAATGTACCCAGAATTCAAAGAAAATACACTTATTGTAGAATTACCATAAAGATAACATGAAGCATTTTTTCTTTTATTTGCAGGGGGGAATTTTAAAAATCTGAGCAAA
This sequence comes from Rhinolophus hipposideros, assembly GCF_964194185.1. Classification (NCBI taxonomy): domain Eukaryota; kingdom Metazoa; phylum Chordata; class Mammalia; order Chiroptera; family Rhinolophidae; genus Rhinolophus; species Rhinolophus hipposideros. The sequence goes on from NC_138064.1 coordinate 51,839,986, forward strand.
AATGAAGAAAAATATTTTAACTTATGAGTATTTTATTTCTACAGATGTACACAAACTCCAATAGCTTTGTTTTGAGTAGCACTCATTTCATATTTGAATTTAACCACTTAAAAGTATCATTAAGTTTAAAACAATTTTAGTGACCTCAAAATGAATATTTAGATACTTCCTCAGTCTTCCAAAATAAGATAATACTTCATTTTTTATTACATGAGAAAATTTCTGAAATATTTAATACACAGTGGAAGGACTATGTAAAAAAAAAACCAAACAAACAAAACCCATGCAGATGAAGCATTTAAAAGTTAAAATTAAAGTTAACATTCCTTTCAGAGGAATGTTAATGCTGAAAATATGATGGAGTAATTTCACTTACTTCATTAGAACAGTATAAAATAATATTTACAAAGAGTGGATAGCATATTACTAAATGTATATGTATATTGATTTTTAAAAGTCATTATAGCAAAGTGAAATATGATTTATGTCTCTATAAAGCAAAGTAAACTAGGCAATGGCCAAATGTGTAAAAATTTTAAATTTGATGCAAATGTGTTCCTAGACTTTAATTTTAACAAAACTACACAAAACTTGATGCTATTTATTATGTGTTAACTTAATTGATCTTGGCAGTTTCTTTATTCAACATGATCTTTACAGTAAAATTGCTTAATATCTTAGAGGCATTTTATATTGCTTGCTCTGGCCACTCTACAGCACGTGTTGAGTGATCATTTTCTATTCTGCATTGTTAAAAGACGAGATGTACTGTACCTTGAGTAACAATGACCATTAAATAGAAATTGTTACCTAAGCCACAAAGGCCTCCAGGATCCAATGTGTCAACCCAGACAGTACTAATTAAACCCACTGTATAAAAATTTTCTTCTTAAGTAAGTATGTCATATTATACATTTTGAACTTTGGCTTAAGCTTCTTAAATTTTGCTACTGTGATTAGAGTTTGGAAATGAGTTTGCTGATTTGGAAATAGTTGATAAGATGGCAAAACAAATATTAATGTTAATGTATGAAAATAGTCTCATATTCAAAATAGAATTTTTTGGATATACTTAACTGGAACTATTCCAAGCTTCATGCTTCTTTAGTATTCTCTATGAAGAGGTCTACTGATGACATAGCCACATAACGTGTGCTCTGCCTATACTTTTCAATTGCAGTGGATAATAAGGACCTACCAGGGTTTCAGAGCATGAAATTCAGAATTGAAAGGTTTGCATCCTGAAGCTAAAAGTTCTTACACATATATACCACTCCAATAAATGATGGTAGTCATTATCATTATGCCTCGAAGATTTGTTGAACCTTATGGAAAAAAAATCTAGCCTGGGCCCAACCTGTGTTTGGCTGTCATTGTATCCTCCTGTACAAAATCATTTTGCCTTGTGATTTATTGCTGAAACCAAATATCTTCCTCCTTAATTTGTAGATCTTTGTTCATCCAGGTAGGCAGAGCCCCTGTGGCCTTACACTGTAGACTTTTGCAGCCTCAGTAGTCCCAGCTTTGACTCAGGCCTAGCAAATGATTGAAAAGCATTGGTGGTGGCAAAGGATAAAACATTTCAGCTAAAAAGCATCCTGTTTTTTTCCAGAAATATTAGCATATGAAGTTTCAGTTAGAGGAGCTTTTTTTCCTATTTGTTACTAGAAATTTTATGAGGCAGATGTTAGCCTGTCTGACAACTCATCTGAGAAAGGGGTATAATTCACTTACCCAACATTAGACAATAAATAAGGGATGGTCTTGAACCCAGAGCTCCTAACCAAAGATTTCAAGATCTGTCCACTATGGATAGTAGTTCTCAAATCTTTTTTCCATTTGGTTAACATCTCATATTTAAATCCATGGAAAGGGGCACTGGGATTTTGTGATTCTACTCTCAAAAATTCTCCTAAGACTCTCCTTCCAGCATCCATGAAAACTATCCACAAGTAGTCACAACTTTAATGAAGAATGCTTTTCTATCACATGGGGATGGCTATAATCATGCTCCCAATAGGGCCTGGGAGTGTCTGGAATGTGTGTTTAAAGCCAACAATCATGGAATGACTGAGGCTAGCCTCTCAATCTTGACACATGAAGACCTCCCACTTTATTTTGTAAATAGCACTTTGCTAAATTCCTGAGTGTTCTGAGAACGCTCTCACCCTTTCCCTGTGTACTTTTAGAAAGCCCTGGAGAGGTCGCAGAATTTGCTTCAATGAAAATAGAACTCCTCAGCAACAATGTAATTACATAATCAGAAGGAGTTGACATTTGTAGGTGGTTACGTTCTAATGCCACCTTCACAGTGATTAAGAATCCATGAGCTCTTCTGGATTTCCAGACCAAAATTAAGCTGTGGTCATGGGCTGTATTCATATCTTGTTCTTCCCTTTAGTGGGAATGCATCAAATGTCTTATTGTTAAGGGTTATATTCCATGTTGATTGGCTTAAGAATGGTTCTTTATCATGTTAAGGAAAGAGCTCTCCTTTCCTAGTTTATGAAGTTTATAAAAGAAATGGATATTTTATCAAAGATCTTTTAGACTCTTGATTGACTAGCACTTCCTGCTGATTTCCTGATTTTTTTTTTAAATGAAAGTTTATTGGGGTGACAATTGTTAGTAAAATTACATAGATTTCAGGTGTACAATTATGTATTACATCATCTATAAATTCCATTGTGTGTTCACCACCCAGGGTCAGTTCTCCTTCCATCACCATATATTTGATCCCCTTTACCCTCATCTACCACCCTCCTCCCTGCTTACCCTCTGGTAACCACTAAACTATTGCCTGTGTCTATGAGTTTTTCTTTCTCATTTGTTTGTCTTGTTCTTTTGTTGTTTTTGGTTCATATACCACATATCAGTGAAATCAAAGGGTTCTCTGCTTTTTCTGTCTGACTTATTTCACTTAGCATTATACTCTCAAGATCCATCCATGTTGTCACAAATGGTCCTATATCATCTTTTCTTACCACCGAATAGTATTCCATTGTGTATATATACCACAACTTCTTTATCCATTCATCTATTGAAGGACATTTTGGTTGTTTCCATGTCTTGGCCTACGTAAACAAAGCTGCAATGAACACTGGAGCACATGAGTCTTTATGCATAAACGTTTTCAGATTTTTTGGGTAGATACCCAGGAGAGCGATTGCTGGGTCATACAGCAATTCTATTTGTAATTTTTTGAGAAACCTCCACACTGCCTTCCATAGAGGTTGCACCAGTCTGCATTCTCACCAACAGTGTGATTTCCTAATTTTAAACCATCTTTGCATTCCGGTTATAAATCCTTACGTGACCATAATTTTATTCTTTAATATCCAGTTTCATTTCTGTCTGTCTTGAAATAAATAGGAAACTTTCATATTTTTATATTCTGAGCCATTTTTAACATTGGAATTATTATACAAACGTTATAAAAAATTCATCACTCAGTCTAACCTTGGTATATTGGACATGATTTTTTTGGTAGTAGTTGTCCAGTTTGTATTTTCTTTTTATTTATCTATTTATTTATTTATTTATTTATTTATTTATTTATTTATTTATTTTTATTAGTTTCAGGTATACAAGACAAGGTAATACTTAGACGTTCATCATTTATATCCCTTACACTGTGAACCCCCCTCCCCCCATCCACTATCCCTCCGACCTCACACCGAGCCATCACATTATATATATAAAATTATAGTTGGCATTCATTAATGTTTAGCTTCTGGTGTACAATGCCATGATGAGGCATCCACAGTATCTCTGAGGTGGTCTCCCAAATAGGATGCATGTCCAACGGATAACCAACAAAATCTTTACAACATTATTGAATAAGTTCCCCAAATTAATTTTCAAAAAACCCTGAGGCCATCTTGTGGTTACCAGCTGCTTCCTAATCCCTTCACCTTTCCCCTTATCCCCAACCCCCCCCCCATCTAACAACTCTCGGTTTTTTCTTTGTGTCCCCAAAACTGTTTCTGATTAGTTCATTCACATATTCTTTTCTTTAGATTCCGCATATAAGTGAGATCATATGGTATTTGTCTTTCTCTTTCTGACTTATTTCACTTAACATAATGTTCTCTAGATCGATCCATGTTGTTGCAAATGATAAGATTTCTTTCTTTTTTAAGGCTGCGTAATACTCCATTGTATAAATGTACCACAGCTTCTTAATCCAGTCATCGACCGATGGGCATTTCGGTTGTTTTCATATCTGGCTATTGTGTAAAGTGCTGCAATAACCATAGGACTGCATACGGATTTTTGAATTGGAGTTTTGGATTTCTCCGGGTAGATGCCTAGGAGTGGAATTACTGGATCATAGGGTAGTTCCATTTTCAGATTCCTGAGATACCTCCATACTGTTTTCCACAGTGGCTGCACTAATCTGCAATCCCACCAACAGTGCACTAGCGTTCCCTTTTCTCCACATCCACGCCAGCATTTGTTGTTTGTTGATTTATTGATGATAGCCATTTTGACAGGTGTGAGGTGGTATCTCATTGTGGTTTTTATTTGCATTTCTCTGATGGTTAGTGAGGTTGAGCATTTCTTTATATGTCTTCTAGCCTTCTGTATGTCCTTTTTAGAAAAATGTCTCCTCAAGCCCTCTGCCCATTTTTAATTGGGTTGATTGTTTTTTTGGAGTTGAGTTGCGTAAGTTTTTTATAGATTTGTGATATTAATCCCTTATCAGATATATCATTGGCAAATATCTTTTCCCATTCAGTAGGATCCCTTTTTGTTTTATTGATGGTTTCCTTTGCTGTGAAAAAACTTTTTAGTTTGATGTAATCCCACATGTTTATTTTTTCTCTTACTTTCCTCCCGCGAGGGGATATATCAGTGAAAATCTTACTTTGGTAATGTCCATGAAGTTTCTTCCTATATTTTCTTCTAGATATTTTATGGTTTCAGATCTTACATTTAAGTCTTTAAGCCATTTTGAATTTATTTTTGTATATGGTGTAAGGAGGTGGTCCAGCTTCATTTTCTTGCATGTGTCTCTCCAGGTTTCCCAACAGCACTTATTGAACAGGCTGTCTTTACCCCATCGTACATTCTTGCTTCCATTGTCGTAGATTAGATGGGCATATAGGCATGGATTTACTTCTGGACTCTCTATTCTGTTCCATTGATCTATGTGTCTATTTTTATGCCAGTACCATGCTGTTTTGATTACTGTAGCCTTGTAGTATAGTTTGAAATCAGGTATCGTTATACCTCCCACTTTGTTCTTATTTCTCAAGATTGCTGAGGCTATCCGGGGTCTTTTATGGTCCCATATAAATTTTAGGATTATATGTTCTATTTCTGTGAAAAACGTCGTTGGTAGTTTGATAGGAATTGAGTTGAATATGTATATTGCCTTAGGCAGTATGGACATTTTAACTATATTAATTCTTCCTATCCATGAACATGGTATGTGTTTCCATCTATTTATGTCTTCTTTCATTTCTTTCTTCAGTGTCGTATAATTTTCTGAGTACAGATCTTTTACATCTTTGGTTAGATTTATTCCCAGATATTTTATAGTCTTTGGAGCAATTGTTAATGGAATTGTTTTTTTAATTTCTCCTTCTGATGTTTTATTATTGGTATATACAAATGCAACTGATTTCCGAATATTAATTTTGTATCCTGCTACTTTACTAAATTCATCTATCAGTTCTAATAGTTTCTTGGTGGAGTCTTTAGGGTTCTCTATATATAGTATCATATCATCTGCATATAATGATAATTTTACTTCCTCCTTACCAATTTGGATGCCTTTTATTTCTTTTTCTTGTCTGATTGCTGTGGCTAGAACTTCCAGCACTATGTTGAATAGAAGTGGAGAAAGTGGGCGACCTTGCCTTGTTTCTGATCTTAGGGGTAATGGTTTTAGCTTTTCCCCATTGAGTATGATGTTAGATGTGGCTTTGTCATATATGGCCTTTATTATGTTAAGATATGATCCCTCTATTCCCACTTTCTTAAGGGTTTTTATCATAAAAGGTTGCTGTATTTTATCAAATGCTTTTTCTGCATCTATTGATATGATCATGTGATTTTTATTTTTCATTTTGTTAATGTGGTGTATCACATTAATTGATTTGCGGATGTTGAACCACCCCTGCATACCAGGGATGAATCCCACTTGATCATGGTGTATGATCTTTTTAATGTATTGCTGAATTCTGTTCGCTAATATTTTGTTGAGAATTTTTGCATCTATGTTCATTAAAGATATCGGCCTGTGGTTTTCTTTTTTTGTGGTGTCTTTGTCTGCTTTTGGGATCAGGGTGATAGTGGCTTCGTAAAAAGTGTTTGGGAGTCTTCCTTCCTTATGGATTTTTTGGAAGAGCTTGAGGAGAATAGGTGATAATTCTTTTTTGAACGTTTTGAAAATTCACCTGTAAAGCCATCTGGTCCAGGGCTTTTGTTTGTTGGGAGATTGTTGATTACTGATTCAATTTCCCTGGTGGTAATCAGACTCTTCAGGCTTTCTGTTTCTTTTTGAGTTAGCCTTGGAAGGTTGTGCACCTCTAGAAAATTGTCCATTTCTTCCAGATTGTCTAATTTGTTGGCATATAGTTGCTCATAGTAATTTCTTAAAATTTTTTGTATTTCTGTGGTGTCTGTTGTCACTTATCCTCTTTCATTTCTGATTTCATTAATTTGGGTCCTCTCTCTCCTTTTTTAAATGAATCTGGCTAAAGGTTTGTCAATTTTGTTTATCTTCTCTAAGAACCAACTCTTGGATTCATTGATCTTTTGTATTATTTTTCTGGTTTCTAGTTCATTTATTTCTGCTCTGATCTTTATTATCTCTTTCTTTGTGCTCCCTTTGGGCTTATTTTTCTGTTCTTTTTCCAGATCCCTTAAGTGTGAAGATAAACTGTCAATTAGTTATGTTTCTTGTTTCTTTAGGTAGGCCTGCAGTGCTATGAACTTCCCTCTTAGGACTGCTTTCGCAGCATCCCATAGATTTTGGGTCATCGTGTTCTCATTCTCATTTGTCTCGAGATATCTTTTGATTTCTTCTTTGATCTGCTGCTTGACCCATTCATTATTTAGTAACATGTTATTCAGCCTCCATGAATTGGTGTGTCTTCCAGTTTTTTTTCTCCCTGTAGTTCATTTCTAATTTCATAGCACTGTGGTCAGAGAAGACAATTGGTATGATTTCAATTTTCTTAAATTTATCAAGGCTTGTTTTGTGTCCTAACATATGATCTATCTTGGAAAATGTTCCATGTGCACTGGAGAAGAACGTGTATTCTGCAGCATTGGGGTGAAATGCTCTGAAAATATCAATTAAATCCAACTGCTCCAAAGTATCATTTAAGGCTGTTGTTTCCATATTGATTTTCTGCCTGGAGGACCTGTCCCTTGTTGTCAGAGGTGTGTTGAAGTCCCCTACTATGATAGTGTTGCTGTTGATCTCTGTCTTTATGTCCATCAGTACCTGTTTTATATATTTAGGTGCTCCTATGTTAGGTGCATTGATGTTTACTAGGGTTATGTCCTCTTGTCGAATTGATCCCTTTATTATTATATAGTGCCCATCTTTGTCTTTTAATATGTTCTTTATTTTAAAGTCTATTTTGTCAGATATAAGCATTGCAACTCCAGCTTTTTTTTCGGTTCCATTTGCATGAAATATGTTACTCCAACCCTTCACTTTCAGCCTGTGTGTGTCTTTTGATCTGAGATGAGTCTCTTGTATACAGCATATACAAGGGTCTTGCTTCCTTATCCACTCAGCCACCCTATGTCTCTTGTTTGGAGCATTTAATCCGTTTACATTTAAAGTGATTATTGATAGGTACATAGTTATTGCCATATTTAAATTTGTAGTAAATTGTTTTCATCTCTCTTCTATTTACAAAAGTCCTTTTAGTATTTCTTGCAATGCTGGCTTGGTTGTAATAAATTCATTCAGTTTGTTCTTTTCTGGGAAGCTCTTTATCTCTCCATCAACTTTAAATGATAGCCTTGCTGGATAAAGCAATCTAGGTTGTAGGCCTTTGTGTTCCATCACTTTGAGTATCTCCTGCCACTCCCTCCTGGCCTTCAATGTTTCTGTAGAAAAGTCATTTGATAGTCTTACGGGAGTTCCCTTGTATGTAACCTTCTGGTTTTCTCTTGCTGCTTTTAAGATTCTCTCTTTGTCTTTAAGCTTTGCCATTTTAACTATAATGTGTCTTGGTGTGGGCCTGTTTGGGTTTATCCTGGTTGGAACTCTCTGCACTTCCTGGGCTTGTATGTTGGTTTCCTTGATCAGGTTAGGGAAGTTTTCGGACATTATTACTTCAAATATGTTCTCAATCCCTTGCTTCCTCTCTTCGCCTTCTGGTATTCCTATGATGCGCATCTTGTTTCGCTTGATGTTATCCCAGAGGTCTCCTAACCCATCTTCATTGTTTTTTATTCTTTTTTCTTTCTGTTGTTCAGTTTGAGTGATCTCTGCTAACTTATCTTCTAAGTCGCTGATTCCATCCTCTGCTTCATCTAACCTGCTGGTCATTCCTTCATGTGAGTTCTTAATTTCGGTAATTGTGTTCTTTAGTTCTAGCTGGTTGTTCGTTAAGATTTCTACATCCTTTTTTAGTTCTAACTGGTTGTTCTTTATGATTTTTATATCCTTCTTTATGTCTTCTCTAAACTCCTTAGACATTCTTATCACCAGTGTTCTGAACTCTGTCTCTGACAGGTTGGTTACCTCTGCTTCATTTGGTTCCAGTTGTGGAGGTTTCTTCTGTTCTTTTATTTGGGACATGTTTCTTTGTCTCCCCATTCTGACTGACTCTCTGTGTTTGCTTTGATGTATTAGGAAGATCCCCTAGATCTCTTAGTTCTTGCCGGGTTATCTTATGTAGTATGTGTCCTTTATATTTGACTTGGACTACTTCGTTCTTCTCTTCTTCATGTGCTCCACAGGTGGTTCGTGTGTTTAGTATATTGTCCTGTTCAAGAAGAACTTTAATTGCTTTTTGCTTGTGAGTAGGTGGGTTTAACTCCTAGGCCGTCTAGTTGTGAAACTTGGCTCAGCCCACCGCAGGGTGTTCTGCTGGGTGAGGGTTGGCCACTTAAATGAGGTTTGGCCTCTATGGGCTCTTGTGCCTTCAGAGAATTCCCTCTGGGTGTGTGACTTGTTGGTCAAACCCAGTAGTACTCTGGTTTGGTCCAGAGTTGGCTTCTGGATATGTTGAATTTTGTGCCTCTTAAGCTGGGCCCTTTTAGGGCAGTTTCAGCACAAATCAAGTTACCAAGTACAACAACAACAACAACAACAACAACAAAGAAAACAAATCAAGTACATTCACATGTAAAATACAACCGACAATCCCCACTCAACATAGGCAAAGATATCAAAGAAATAAAGACAGAACAAAGCAAATCACAACAAGCAGAAAAAAAAAAAAAAAACACCAAGCAAAGCAAAACAGAAAGCAGCACCAGTCTTGGCTTAAGCCCACCAAGTAATCTCCAGGTTGTCCTCCGCTGTGCCAAAGAGTTCCCTGCCTATTGCGCAGGCAGCACTGGTCACCTGGTGCCCAGAGTGAATTTGGGAGTATAGATTTAAATGCGAGGGTCTGAGGGGTCTGGATGACAGTTTTCAGAGAGACTGTGCAGTTTCTGTCCTTTCATGCACAAATGCATGCTGAGAGTAGCTCCACCAGCCCTGTGCCCAGTACTCCTGAGTCTTAGGGCCCTCCTTCCATGGGTGTGTGGGAGTGGGTGGGCGGGAGATCTCTAAGCTGCTGAAAGCCGGGAGCTGCGCCTGCCGCTTACTGCTGAACTCAGGGAGTGCTTCCGCGGTTGCCCTTGCCCCGCCCCAGGCCAGCCAGAGAGGGTGGGGGCTGGGGATGGAGGGGTCTTCTCTCTCCCAGGCCAGCCGTGTCACACTCCTCCTGCAGGGCCGAAAAGGTGGTGGCTGGGGGTGTGGGAGTCTCCTCTCTCCTCATCCAGCGAAAATCCCCTCCTCCCAGCCTCTTCCGAAGGTCAGAGCTGGCTGCCAATCTTCCCAGCGCCTGAGCACAGACACCCCTCCGTAATTTGACACTACTCCTCAGTTCAGGGGTCCGTTTAAGTCTCTGGAAGGGCAGGGAGAGGATTTGAAAAGCACAGTGAGGGGCCCAGGTGTGGCGTCTGAGTTCTTTGTCTGCCCTAGGTCCCACGAGCTGCCCACCCTGGCGGGAGCGATCAGCTGTGGGACGCAGGGAAAGAGCCCACCTCCTGGACCCTGCGCTCTCCGCTGCACCCTGGGCTTCCGTGGGACTCTAGAGCCCCGGGTGCTGCCTGCCACTGCTGCTGTGGGCATGCTGCAGGGCCGGGGCTTTGTTGTGGGGGGTGGGGAGAGTGTGGTGCGTTTCCTCTTGCCCTCCTCGCTCCACCCCGCTCGCCCAACTAGCACACCCCAAAGCAAACCTTCCACGAGTCTCCACTCCGTCCTGGGAGTCGCGCAGCGGTCGCCGTCTGGCCTCGGCTCCGCCGTGGCTGGGGGAGCGCGCTTCCACTTCGCTGTCCTGCCTCCTCCCCAGCTTGCAATCAGCGCGCACTTTCAGGTAATTCCTCCACGAGTCTCCCCGCTGTTCTGCGTGATGAGCAAAGGACTCCTTGGTGTTCTGTATCTCCCTGTGTCTTTAGAGCTGCGGTTTACTGCCGCTGCCGCAGCCGCCGCTGGCCTGATTCCACTACGAGACCACGCGTTTCCACTTTGCTCCCTTCCTTCTTCCCCTCCTCGCCCAATTTGCGCACCTTCAAGTAATCCTTCCACGAATCTCTTAGGAGTCTCTTAGCTGTTCTTAAACAAGTAGCTTCTGCTTGGATCCACTTTGGTTTCTTCTCTTCCAACTTCTAAGTTTTTGCATGACCCAGGTGTTCTGTTCTCTTTTTCTTCTGCACTGGATAAACTTATTCTTCTAGAGGACTAACAGCTATTTGTAGAAAGCACTTGTTTATCAGATCTGGGTTGCCAAGCCTTGTCGGAGATGATCCAGTTTTACTTGGAGGAGGTGATGCCCCAGGCTGAGAGCCAGGACCCAAAGATCCAGAAGCACGTGAACTCCCTGGGGGAAAGCCTGAAGACGCTCAGGCTGAGGCTGAGGCGCTGTGTGAGTAGCAGGCCCGATCTCTCCCTTGCAGCCCTGGCTCTTCCCAAAACACCGTCTCATGTCTTGACACCACTCACACACACACCCAGTTTGTATTTTCATTCTTGCTTATTGTTCTCCCATCTTTCCTGCCTGATTCCCTTAACATTTTTGTTTTCCAAACCTTTTATTTATGCTTTTCAGGGAGGAATCCAGGCCTAAACAGTATCTTTCAACTTAGGAGAAAATTGAATATTTATTTTTTGGAAAGAATGGACCAGATAGGTTTTGAATCTGTGGACCCAAGGCACAGTGGAGAGATTGTTTTTTTTTTTTCTGTTTTCTTTTTATCTTTCAATTACCATTGACATGAAAGGGAGTTTCTATACAGAAAATGGGAAATTTAAATGAAAGTCAACATGAGTGGTGAAACCCACAGGTCTTCTTGACTAGATGCCAGAATTTATTATCTGGCTTATACACCATACACAAAGGAATGAAGGATTTATTTGTAGGGAGGATTCCTTTCTGACTAGAAAAAATAAAAATTCTTACAGATATTGACATTGTAGATTCCCTAAAACACTGGTAAAATCTTGGTCAGTCACCCTATAGTGAAATCCACTAGTTAACAAATCCAACCCTTGCACACATAGCTTTCAATTAATTTTTTACTAAAATTATTAAGTATAAATGGACATAGATAAACTGCCAAGTAGCACCAGAAGGCATCTAATGTGAAAAACAGACATTCAAACCAACAAGGAAATGGGAAAAATGAATGTGGGATAGCATACGCAAAATAGAATGCCCATGGGGAAAAAACTCCAAATAACATTGTAATATCCTCAAAGATAAGAATATATTGCATCCACAAAACAAACCATAAATGCTATATGTATTTTTAGAGATATCAAAACAACTAAGATATTTTGGATATAAAAGCATAATACATCTTTTCTTATGGCAGAATAGTATTCCATTGTGTATATATACCATATCTTCTTTATCCAATCACCCATTGAAGCACATTTTGGTAGTTTCCATGTCTTGGCCACCGTAAATAATGCTGCAATTGAACATCAGAACACATATATCTTTACGGATAAATGTTTTCAGATTTTTTTGGGTAGATATGCAAGAGAGCAATTGCTGGGTCATATGGTAATTCTATTCGTAATTTTTTGAGGAAATTTCACACTGCCTTTCATAGTGGCTGCACCAGTCTGCATTCCCACCAACAGTGTGAGAGGGTTCCTTTTTTCCCACAGCGTCTCCAACACTTGTTATTATTTGTCTTGTTGATGATAGCCATTCTGACTGGGGTGAGGTGATATATCATCGTGGTTTTTATGACTCTGGGTGGTGAACACACAATGGGATATATAAATGATGTATTACAGAATTATACACCTGAAGTCTATGTAACTTTACTAGCAATTGTCACCCCAATAAACTTTAATTAAAGAAAAAAAGCATAATACAGAGAAAAAGCAATATAGACAGTGTGAATAGAGAGTAGGGTAGAGCTAGAGATGGGGAGAGAGAGAATAAAAAAAGGGAGTCAGGTATAGAGAAACATAGAAAGGGAGACAGAGAATACAGAGGGGGGAGAGAGAGAAAGAGAGAATGAGGGTATATATCTAGTGGGAAGAGAAGAGATAAATCAAGTGAAGTAGAGAAATTGAAAGAGGAAGGGAGACAGAGACAGAAGAGGGAGCAGCAACAGATATGGGAAAGAAAAAAAGGAGAAGAAAAAGAGTGATGGGAGAAAAAGAGAAAGGGAAATGGAAGAAACAGAACAAAAACAAAGGGAGAAACAGGAAGAAGGGCAGAAACAAAGAACAAAAGAGGTCGGAAGCAAAATCAGAGAATAAAAAGAAAATCATTAAAAAGAAAGGCATGGAAACAGTGGATAAAACAAAAAAAAGGGAGGTGGAATCAAAGAAAGGGGATGAAAATGAGCAAGGAAAAAAAGAGGGAAATAGAGGGAAAAGCAGAGTGAGAAAGAGAAAAGAATGATGAAGAAATTTTTACATATAAATACACACATTAGATATATATATATATATATATATATATATATATATATATATATATATATATATATATATAGCAGGTTATATATATTATATATATATTATATAACCTTCAGTGTTTATATTTACATAATTTCCAGTAATACACTGATATCACTTTTTTAATTAATAGAGGGTTGGAAGATGAAGCTGAGGAAATTGCACAGAATGTACAACAAAAAGACAAAGAGAAGGAAAATAGAGATAATTCAGATTACCAGAGCAACCCAGGAAGTGCAACATTAGAATAATGGAGTTCCAGAAGAATAAATGGTCAAAGGACAGAGTGAGATGGAATGTCAAAGAAATGATAGAAGATAGAAGCTATGGAAGATATTGTGCCATAATTGAAATACATGCATTTCCAGATTTAGAGGGTCATTCAAGTACCTGTTATCATAAATGAAAAACGACTCACAAACAAGAGTGTATAAAATAGATCCCTAAATCTAATGAGATAAAGGAGGTAAAATTCAAAGGATCCAGAATTAGGATGATTTTGAATTTCTTAGCTGCAACTTTGAAAATATGAACACAAGGGACAAATGCTGGTAAAGTTGTAAAGAGTGATATCCAACCTAGGATTCTGTACAAATCCACATGACCGATCAAGGGTAAGTGTAGAATAATGATATTTTGAAACATGCACATTTTGAAACGTTTACTATCCTTCACTTTTCATCAGAAATGTATTGGGCAATAAAATCCAACAAGGTGAGGGAATAAGCTAGGATAGAGGAAGGACACAGGATCCAGGACACAGGGAATCCAACACAGGAAGTAGGTGTAGGGACTTTCCACGATTTGAACAAAAGGAAACCCCAGCACAAGAGCTGTATACTTGGGTTCTGGTTTTTAAATAGGCTTTGTTTTTCTTAGAATACTTTTAGACTTACAGAAAAAATGATCACAGAATACAGAGGGTTCCCTATATACCCTCCAACCAGTTTTACCTATTATTAACATCGTGCATGAGGGTGGTATATTTGTTGCAATTAATGAACAAATATTGATACATTCTTATTAAGTAATGTCTGTAGTGTATTCAGGTTTCCTTAATTTATATGTATGTCTTTTTTCTCTTCCAGGGTCCCATCCAGGATAGCACATTGCATTTAGTTGTCATGTCTCCTTAGGCATCTCTTGACTATGGCAGTTTCTTAGATTTTTCTCTTTTTGATAATTTTGAATTTTCAGGCATACTGCTCAAGTATTATATTTTGTAGGATACCCACAACAGGAATTTATCTGATGTTTTTCTCATCTTGGGAGGAGAACATCAGAGGTAAAGTGCTGTTTTCATCACATCATATGGAAGGTGCTTATTATCAGTAAGATTTATGGCTATTGATGTTGACCTTGACCTGGCTGACGTAGCACTTGTCAGCCTTTACTGACAAATAAAGTTACTTTATTAGTTACTCCCTCCCCCCTTTCATACTGTCGTCCTTGGAAGGTGGTTTCTATGCACAGCCCAGACCTAAGGAGTGGGAAGATGTACTCTTCTTCCTTGAGGGTGGAGTACCTTCATATATTATTTGGAATTCTTTTGAATGGGAGATTTGTCTCTTCTCCCACATTTATTTGATCATGTATTTGTATCAGTTTGGACTCATTTTTTTTTTATACTTTGGGTTATAATACAACACTGCTTTTTTACTTTGTTGCTCAAATTGTTACAATTTTGGCCATTGCTAACTCCTTCAGTTGGCTCATGTACACCTTTGATATTAATGTGTGTGTTTTGGGTTTTCCTTTCTTTCTCTTGCTTGCTTGCTTTTTTTTCTTGGTTGTCTTTTTTAGCATTTCTTTACTTTCTGTCTCTACAAAATGCTTCAAGCTCATCTTGTATACTTCCTTTCCCAGTCCAAGATTCAGTCATTTCTCTAACAAGCCCTGCTTCCTTTTATTGGAGAATGGTATTAGAAACCAAGATCTGGGCATTAGGTGTCCTTGTTGATAGTGGGTTATAATTTCTTTTGGGGCCTCACAGCTAAAAGAGTACAGATATATATGTATGTGTACTAACCTGTGTATCTATATGAATACATATTTGTAAGTGTTTCTTTATGTAACTATCTGTATTTATACTAAGTTAAACGTGAGTTTATTCTGATGTCTCCAACTCTAATCCATCATCACATGGATCACGCAGATCCTCTAATTACTTATCTGTGAACACCCATTCCAACTGTGAAAAATATGGCTCCCACCATCTGCCATCCATTTATTCAATAGTTCCGTTCCAGTATACATGGGTACCAGTATCAGAATTGGTAATTCAAAACCCAGTGGGAAATAACTATACCAACTAAAATACAGTCTATGACTGGTTCCTTTTGCCTTGAGTCTTACAGAATCCGCTTAGTACCAAAGTTACTTAGATCAGTACATTTCCCCTCTACCCATGCAGTGAGGTATTTTTGTTTTGTTTTGTTTTGTTTTCATATTTTAATACAGTCAGATGCTTATGTCATAGTCTGAATTTCTTCCTGGTATTCCCAAACCTCCTAAATATTTTTTAAAACATTGCATATATTAATGTTCACTCTTTGTGCTATAAAGTTCCATGGATTTTGATAAATGCACAGTCATATATACCTTGTAATAGTATCACACAAAACAGTTTTACCGCCCTAAAAATCCTTGTGTCTTACCCTCTCCCAGAACCTTTGGCAACTACTGATCATTTACTGCCTCTCCAGTTATGCCTTTTCCAGAATGTCATACAATTGAGTCATACTATGTCCCTGTCTTTTTATGGCTTGATAGCTTACTTCTTTTTGTTGCTGAATAATATTAATATTTAATTGTATAGATGTACCACAGTTTATTTATCCATTCACCTATTGAAGGATATCTTGCAACTTTTGATAATTATAAATAAGATTGCAATAAACACAAACAGGCAGGTTTATGTAGAAATAAGTTTTCAACTAAACTGGATATGATCTAGATAAATACCTAGGAGCATGATTGTTGGACTGGATTGGAAGACTACGTTTACCATTGTATAAAACTGCCAAACTGTCTTCCAAAACATGTGTACCATTTTCCATTTACAGTCGGAAGAAAGGAGAATTTCTTTTGCTCTGCATTCTCATAAATATTGTTGGAATTTGGTATTGCTCGTTGGTTTAAATTTTAGCTTCTAATAGGTATGTAGTGATATTTCATTGTTGTTTTCACTTGCAATTTCTTAATCACATATGATGTTGAAAATATTTTCATATGTTTATTTGCCATTTGTATGTCTTCTTTGATGAGGTGTTTGTACAGATCCTTTGCCCATTTCTTAATTGGGATTTTGTTTTCTTATTGTTGAGTTTTAAGAGTTCTGTGTATTTTGGAAACAAGTCCTTTATCAGATATGTGTTTTCAAATATTTTCTTCCAGTCTGTGGCTTTTCTTTTGATTATTTTAAAATTGTCTTTCACAGAAGTTTTAAATTTTAATAAAGACAGCAATTTCTTTCATGGATTGAGGTTTTTGTGCTGTATCTAAAAACTCATCACCAAGCCCAAGGTCTCTGAAATTTTCTCTTATGTTTTCTTCTAGAAGTTTTATGTATTGTGATTTATATTTAGATTTACAATACATTTTTAGTTAATTTTCAGTGAAAGGTGTAAGGTCTGTGTCTACAAATACTTATTTTTGCATATAGATGTTCAATTGTTTTAGCACATTTTGTTGAAAAGAGTATCCTTCTTTTTATTCAATTGTCTGCTTTTTTGTCAAAGGTCAGTTGACTATTTCCATGTTGGCTTACTTCTGGTCTCTTTATATTGTACTAGTGATTTGTATGTCTATTCTTTCATCAGTACAATGCTGACTTAATTACTATAGCTTTGTAATAACTCTTAGGTTAGGTAGTGACTTTGTTCTTCTCCAGTATTATGTTGAACATTCTGGGCCTTTTGCTTTTCCATATAAACTTTAGAATCAGCTTCTCTATATCCACAAAATAGCTTGATGGGATTTGGATTGCAATTACAATGAATACTATATTTTGCTGTGTATAATGCACTCCCCTGTACAATGCACACCCACATTTTTGGCCCAAACTTTCATGGGAAAAAATATTTCATTTTAATTTTTTAATTCAAAATTTTATTTGTTTACATTTAGGTACTTGTTTTTTTATTATAAAGGAATTTTAGCATTTATTTTTTAATATATTATGGTACAAGAAATTTTATGTATCAGATAATTACAAAACATAAGAACAGATACAAGGTACCAGAAATTTTATGTACCAGTAACAAATTTACAATATTTTTATATTTTTTTATGAATCACAGATGGTCAAGAACTCTTCGTCATTGCAAGTTTATTATAAGTTCAACAAAATCAATTATTGCATTCCATATCGATATTATTATTGATTTCTAGAGTTACACTTTTAACTCATAACCATAAATAAAATAACTAAAAATATTTACATAGATAAAAACTAGTACTACCCATGTATAATGTGCATCCTTATTTTTCCCTCACAAATTTGGGCAAAACAGTGATCATTATTTTTGTGCAGGAGACCCTGCTTGCTGCGCCATTTGTCATGCAGGGTGACAGGCAGGGTCTCTTCTGGGGTCTCTGGTCCCTCTCCCCACATAAGAACGCAGGACATGGTGAGGTCAAAAAGGAACACCCACGGAGCCATAGGTAGGGGAGCCATACCACTATACTCTCGCTGGAGGCTGGGTTGGAGACACAGGAAGCAGGAGCTACACTGTTCACAACCCTCACTGCGCTGCTTGCAGGCTCAGCCACCATGTTCTTGCTAGCCCCCATTTTTCTGCTAGCGTAGCCACAGCAGTTATATTAGTGGCCAATGGCTCACTGGTTACAGCTGACGGCCATCTAGCCACAGCTAATGGCCATCCAATCACAGTTGATGGCCATTTACTACCTGAGCCAGCACCTTCCCACGTGAGGCTGAGAGCCTAGAAACTGCACTCCTGGCTCTGTCCCCACAATTATACATGGCAAAATCCAGTGTATAAGCTGAGCTGGGAAGAACTGACATCTTAACAATATTGAATCTTCCTGTCCATAGCTGTATTTCCATTTATTTAAATCATCTTTGATTTCTTTCATTAGAGTTTTATAACATTTTTGTTTAGAGATTCTGTACATATTTTCCAAGTTTTACATATAAGTGTTTCAATTTTGGGGGTTATTATTGTAAATGGTATTGTGTTATTAATTTCAAATTACAATTGTTCTTTGCTATTATATAAGAAAAAAATTGACTTGTATATTATCTTGTCCTGAAAACTTGCTATAATTAGTTATTAGTTCTAGGACTTTTTCTTTAATTAAAATTTATTGGGGTGACAATTGTTAGTAAAGTTACATAGGTGTTAGGTGTACAATTCTGTAATACATCATCTATATATCACATTGTGTGTTCACCACCCAGACTCAGTTCTCCTTCCATCACCATATATTTGATCCCATTTACCCTCATCACCCACCCCCCACCCCCTTACCCTCTGGTAACCACTAAACTATTGTTTGTGTCTATGAGTTTTTGTTTCTTCATCTGTTTGTCTTGTTCCTTTGTTGTTTTCAGTTTATATCCCACATATCAGTGAAATCATATGGTTCTTGTCTTTTTCTGTCTGACTTATTCGCTTAGCATGATAATCTCAAGATCCATTCATTTTGTCGCCAATGGCACTATTTCATCTTTCCTTTTTAAAAATTTTTCTACAGAGACAATCATGGCATTCACGAGCAAAGACATTTTCAGTTTTCTCTCCTCAATATATATACTTTTTACCTCTGTCTTATTGCACTACTTAGGACTTCCAACACAATATTGACTAGACATGGTGAGAGAGGACATTTTACCTTGCTTTTGATTAGAGAAAAGCATCTAATTTCTCACTATTAAGTATAATGTTATCTATAGGCTTTGTTTCTTTTATGTAGATATTCTTTTTGAAGTTAAGAAAATTCCTGTCTATTCCAAGTTTGAAGAGTTTTTTTCTTTTTTTTTAAATGAATGAAGAATGTTAGCATTTGTCCAATGCATTTTCTTCATCTATTAATATGATTATGATTTTCATGTCCAAACTTCGTCATGAGAAATTTTGGAAGATCCTGGAATTAAAATCCATGGAAGTGCGGGGGTAATGGCTCCCAGGAATTTTTAATTCTCAATATAGTCCACCCTCAGCCTCCAGAAATGCATTAAAATTAACATTTTTGTCTTCCTACTGATATATGAGTTCTGACAATTAAGTTTGCAAACTTGTTGCAATGATGTTGCTAACCTTTGTTGATATCAGAGGGATTATTCATTATGAATTTGTACCAACTGGACAAACAGTTAGCCAAGTTTATTATTTGGAAGTGCTGAAAAGGCTGCATAAAAAGTTAGACAACATGAACTTTTTGCCAACAATTCAGGGCTCTTGCATCATGACAATCCACCAGCTCACACGGCACTGTCTGTGAGGGAGTTTTTAGCCAGTAAACAAATAATTGTATTGGAACACCCTCCCTATTCACCAGATCTGGCCCCTGATTACTTCTCTATTTACCCAAAGATAAGGGAAATATTGAAAGGAAGACATTTTGATGACATTCAGGATATCAAGGTAATCGATGACAGCTCTGATGACCATTCCAAAAAAAGAACTCCAAAATTGTTTTGAAAGGTGGACTAGGCTTGGGCATCAGTTTATAGCTTCCCAATGGGAGTACTTCGAAGGTGATCATAGTGACATTCAACAATGAGGTATGTAGCACTTTTTCTAGGATGAGTTCACAAACTTAATTGTCAGACCTCATATATCTTTAGCAGCTTCTGTACCTAGTGAGCTCATTTCAGATGTGATTCTTTGTATTCATCTGTCGCTCCAGATTTTAGAGTGGTAATTTGCTTGTGACCTTAGTTCTCTGATGAGTCTAAAGTCATAAAATTTTAGTTTGCTTGCATTTTTTCTTGTTTTGAACATGGAAGTAGTGACTTCCATTTTCTTTATATGTCAAAGTTGGAACTGGAAGTTGGCCTGAATCTCCTCTTCATGTGTACCGCTGAACAACAAGATTTTCAAATCTTCTAGCCCAGTCTCTACTACATAGCATGTTTCAGATGCATATAAGTGTTTGTATGTTTTCCTGTTCCTACTTCCTTTCTCTTTGTGGGCTTGTTGCTTCTGTTGTTGTTCTCTCTTTTAGGATATTTAGAATGATCACCACATTACAGACTTAGAAGGACTCTCCAGAGTTTTGAGTCTGAGAAAAATTATGTTCCTTTGTTCTTTAGTATTTTCCTGACTGTTAATTAACAACAGTGTAATTTTCACTGGTCTACATCCTCAGATCCTGATGACCAGCTGTGGTGAGTGGAATGGGTAAAGTTGCATTTTATGTTTTTGTGCTTCTGTTATTCAAGCTCTTCCTGCCTATCTCTATCCCGTGTAAGACAGACATGTATAATTATATTTCTCAGATCAATGAACTACTATCAGCCACACCAATTTACCATTAATATTGTTACTTTCTGAAAGAAAGTAACTAAATAGGTTCTAGCTAAATAGGTTCTGTCTTGATTAGAATAGGAGAGAGTGGTAGAGCTATTCTAGTGAGGCAAGAGCTTGTGACTAAGTCAGTGGGCAACTTGAGAAATCCTTAACTACTTGCTAGAAATTGTACTTTCTTTTATAGCATATGTTGGTAGAATAAATTATTGTACCTTTATTGTGTTTTCCTTCCAATAACTAATTCTATCAGTCTTGAAATTAATGGAAACATTTCTCATGCTTGATGAAAGGGCAAGATGTACAGAGTGTGAAAAAAAGGAAGAAACAAAGAAATATGTCATAAGATAAAACTCCAGAAACAGATCTGAACAAAATGGAGATAAATGATTTACCTGGAAAAAAAAAACAACTTCAAAATAATGGTCATAAAGTTGCTCATTGAGGTAAGGAGAAAAATGCATGAGCAAAGTATAATTTCAACAAAGAGACAGAAAATATAAGAAAGTACAAAAAATAAATTAAAAAGCTGAAAATAACAATAACTAAGCTAAAAATTTAATAGAAGGGTTCAACATCAGCCTAGATCAAACAGGAGAAAGTAGCAACAAACTTTAAAAAGGGCAGTGGACTTCATTCAATCAGAGACGCAAAAAGAAAACACAAATGAAAAAAGAGTGAAGATAGCTTAAGGGATTTATGAAATAGCATCAAGCAGGCCAACATATTCATTATAGAAGTCTCAGAAGGACAAGACAAAGAGAAAGGAGCAGAAAGTTTATTCAAAGAAATAATAGCTGAAAACTTCCCTAACCTGGGAAAAGAAACAGACATCCAGATTTAGGAAGCCCAGAAGTTCCAATTAAGATAGATACAAAGTAACCTACACCAAGACACATAATGAATCCATCAAAAGTTAAAGATAAGAAAGAGAATCTTAAAAGATGCAAGGGAAAAATCTTGTTATGTACACGGGAACTGCCATAAGACTATCAGTATATTTTTCAGCAGAAAGTTAGCAGGCCAGAAGAAAAAGGCATAATATATTCAAAGTGCTAAAAGAAAAAAAAAATTCAACTAAGAATATTCTATCTGGCAAAGTGGTTCTTCAGAATTGAAGGAGAGATGAGTTTCCAAATAAGCAAAATCTAAAGGAACTCATCACCACTAGACCAGCCTTACAAGAAATGTTAAAGGCAGTTTGTCTAGCTGAAAAGAAAAGAAACTAATTAGGAAAACATATGAAAGTATAAATATCACTGGTAAAAGTAATACTCTAATGTTGCAATTGTGGGTAAATTGCGTAAATCTCAAGTAATGGTTAAAAGACAAATATATTTAAACTAATGGTAAGTACAACAACTTGCTAATGGATACATTAGGTAAAAAGATGTAAATTGTGACATCAAGCACATAAATGTGGGAAGAGTAAAAAATGTAGCTCTCTAGTATACATTTAAAGTTAAATCATCAGATTACAATAGAATATTATAAGTGTAAGATATTTTATATAAACCTCATGATAACATGAAGCAAATACCTTTAGTAGATACATAAAATATAAAAAGAAAGGAATCTAAGCATATGACTACTACAGAAAATCATCAAATCACAAACGAACAAGAGAAGAAAAGAATAAAGAAATTGTACAATTTTAAAAATCTCAATAGTAACAATAACTTTAAATGTAAATGAACTAAATTATACAATCAAAAGAATTACATTGGCTGACTGGATTAAAAAATACAAGACTCAACTACATGCTGCCTTCAAGATACTTACTTCAGCTTTAAGGACACACACAGACTAAAAGCAAAGAGATAGATATTCCATGCAAATAGGAACCAAAAGAAAGTAGGGGTAACTATGTTCATATTAGACAAATTAAACTTTAAGCCAAAAATTGTAATAAGAGACAAAATGTTCATTATATAATGATAAAGGGGATGATGCAACAAGTGGGTATACATTTGTAAATGTTTACACATCCAACATAAGAGCATCTGAATATAGTGTAATAAACATAGTATAAAGCAAATATTAACTAACCAGAAGGGAGAAATAGACAGCAGTACAATAATAGTAGGGGACTTCAATACCTCCCTTTCAACAATGGATAGATCATTTAGGCAAAAAATCAATAAGAAAACATTGGACTTAAGCTATTAGACCAGATGGACTTAACAGATATTTACAGAGCATTCCATTCAAAAGCACCAAAATACACATTTTTCTGAAGCACACATGGAACATTCTCTGGGATAGATTGTTAAGCCACAAAATAAATCTCAATAATTAAATTTATTGATAATTAAAGTTACTTAAATGTATATTGAAGTCATATCAAGCATCTTTCCAATCACAGTGGTATGAAACTAGAAATCAATTACAAGAAGAAAACTAGAAAATTCATAAATATGTGGAGATTAAATGACATGTTACTTCACAACCAATGGGCAAAGAAGAAATCAACATAGAAATAAATTTAAAAATCTAGAAACAAATAAAAATGGAAGTAAAACATACCAAAACTTATGGGATGGAACTAATGCTGTTCTAAGAAAAAAGTTCATAGCAATAAATGCCTACATTAAGAAAAAACAAAGAACCTAATATTACATCTCAAGGCACTAGAAAAAGAACCAACTTAGCCCAAACTCAGTAGAAGGAAGGAAATAACAAAGATCAAAGCAAAAATAAATGAAACGAGGACTAAAAACACAATAGAAAAGACCAATGAAATTAAGAGCTGTTTTTTAAAAGAGATAAACAAAATACACAAACTTTCACTAGACTCTGAAGAAAAAAAGAGAGGGAACTCAAATAAGAAATGAAAGAGAAGACATTACAATTGATACCACAGAAATACAAGGAATCTTAAGAGACTACTATGACTAATTATATGTCCAAAAATTGGACAATCTAGAAGAAATGGATGAATTTCTAGAAACAAAAGTCCAGGATCAGATGGCTTCACTTGTGAATTTTTTAAATATTTGAAGGAGAATTAATACCAATCCTTTTTAAACTCCTCCAAAAAGCAGAAGAGGAGGGAATGCTACTAAACTCATGTTACAAAGCCAAAATTACACTGATACCAAAACCAGGCAAGGATACTACAAGAAAATAAAATTATAGGCCAATATTTCTGATAAACAAAGATGCAAAATACTCAATAAAAGATTAGCAAACAAAATTCAACAATACATTGAAAGGATCATACACCATGATCAAGTGGGATTTATTCCCAGGTTGCAAGGATGGTGCAACATCCACAAATCAATCAATGTGATACACCACATTACAAAATGAAGGATAAAAATCATATGATCCTCCCAATAGATGTATGAAAAGCATTTGACATCCATTTATGATTTTAAAAAATCTCTATAAACCTGGTATAGAGGGACATACCTCAATGTAACAAAGAATATATATGACAATCCCACAGTTAGCAGTATATTCAACAGGGAATATCTGAAAGCTTTTCCTTTAAGATTGGAAAGAAGACAAGGATGCCCACTTTCATCACTTTTATTCAAAATAGTACTGGACATCCTAACCAAAGCAATCCGACAAGAAAAAAATAAATAAAAGGCATCCAAATAAAAAAGGAAAAAGTAAAATTGTTTGTCAATAACACAACCCAATACATAGAAAACCCTAAAGACTCCACCAAAACACTGTTAAAATAATTCATGATTAATTAAAGTTGCAGGATACAAAATCAATATACAAAAATCAGTTGCATGCTGAAACACCTATAAGAAACTATCAGAAAGAGAAATTAAGAAAACCCATTTACATTGCATCAAAAAAGAACAAA
This sequence comes from Rhinolophus hipposideros, assembly GCF_964194185.1. NCBI lineage: Eukaryota > Metazoa > Chordata > Mammalia > Chiroptera > Rhinolophidae > Rhinolophus > Rhinolophus hipposideros. Next base: position 51,864,479 of record NC_138064.1, read on the forward strand.
ATACCTAGGAATAAAATACCTAGGAAAAAACCAGAAAAGCAAAAGATCTATACACTGAAAACTGTAAGACATTGATGAAAGAAATTAAAGACAGCACAAATAAATGGAAAGATATGTGCTCATAGATTGGAAGAAGTAATATTGTTAAATGTCCACACTACCCAAAGCAATCTACTGATTCACTGCAATCCCTATCAAAAATCCAATGACATTTTTCACAGAAGTAGAAAAAACAATCCTAAAATTTGTACAGAACCACAAATGACTCTGAATAACCAAAGCAATCTTGAGAAAGAACAAAACAAGAGACATCACACTTCCTGCTTGCAAATGATATTACAAAACTGTAGTAATCTAAAGAGTATGGTATTGGCATAAAAACAGACACATAGATGCATGGAGCAGAATAGGGAGCCCAGAAATAAACCCATGCTTATATGGTCAATTAATTTATGATAAAGGAGCCAAGAATTTACTATGGGGAAAGGATAACCTCTTCACTAAATGGTATTGGGAAAACTGACAGCCACCTGCAAAAGAATGAAATTGGATTGCTATCTTATACCATACCCCCAAATCAACTCAAAATGTGTTAAAGAGAAACTTAAAATCTAAAACCATAAAACTCCTAGAAGGAAATAAAGGGGGTAAACTTGATATCAGTTTTGGTGATGATATTTTGGGATTTGACACCAAAATCAAAGGCAACAAAAGCAAAAATAAACAAGTGGGATGACACCTAACTAAAGAGCTTCTGCACAGTGAAGGAAACCATCAACAAAATGAAAAGGCAACATAAAAAATGGGAGAAAATATTTGCAAACAACACACTTGATAAGGGGTTAATATACATAATACATAAGAACTCATACAATACAATAGCAAAAATAAAAACAAACAAAAAAATTCCCCATAAACAATCCAATTAAGAAATGGGCAAAGAAACTGAATAGACATTTTTTCAAAGAAGATGTACAAGTGGCCAAAAGGTACATGAAAGGGGCTTGACATTACTTAACATCAGGGAAATGCAAATGAAAACCACAATGAGATATCATATCACACTTGTTAGAATGGTTATCATCAAAATGACAAGAGATAATAAGTATTAGCAAGGATGTAGAAGAAAGGGAGTTCTTGTGCACTGTTGGTGGGAATATAAACATAGCCACTATGGAAAGCAGTATGGAGGTTCTTCAAAAAATTAAAAATAAAACTACCATACGATCTAGAAATCCCACTTCTGAGTGTATACCCAAGGGAAGTGAAAACAAGATATTGAAGAGATAGTTGCACCTCCATGTTTATTGTGGCATTATTTACAACAGCCAAGGTATGGAAACAACCTAAGTGTCCATCAACAGATAAATGGATAGAGACATATACAATGGAATATCATTCGGCCATGAGAAAGAAGGGAATTCTGCCTTTTGTGACAACATGAATGGACATTAAGGACATCATGCCACCTGAGATAAGCCCGACAGAGAAGGGCAAATACTGCCTGATATCATATATATGTGGAATCTAAAAACAACATCAAACCCATAGAAACACAGTAGAAAAGTTAATGCCAGGAGCTGGAGGGTCAGAGAAATAGAGAGGTAGGTAACAAGGTAAAAAATTTCAGCTATAAAATGAATAAGTTCTGAGGGTCTAAAGCACAGCATGATGATTATAATTGATAACAATTCATTGTATAGTTGAAATTTGCTAAGAGAATAGAACTTAAATGTTTTCATAAAAAAATAAGATAAATATATGAGGTGATGGATGTGTTAATTAGATGGCTGGAATCTTTTCACAATGTATACATATATCAAATCACTACAATGCACCATTTAAATATTTGTAATTTTATATATCAATATACCTCAATAAAGCTGAAATTTAAAAGAAAGGGGGAAAAAAGCAGAGAATTTGCAATTATAATGCTTTTGGGAAATATTAAGGAAGAGGTCCCAAAATTAGTGTAAAGGATTCATAGATATTCACCGTTGTAAAGGAATTCTACCAGTAGCCATGACAGTGTAGTTAGTCAGTCCTTTGTCTCCATGACTTTCCCCTCTGGAGCTGACCAGAGCTGATCATCATGACCTGGGGGTATAATTGTGATGGTTCTTGGACTATAGCACAGTGAAAATTATACTGTTGCTAATGAGCAGTGAGGAAAACACCGGAGAACCAAGAAACACATGTTCGCTCAGGCTCAAACCTCTGGAGAATCCTCCTAAGTTTATAATGTGATGATCATTCTAAACAAACACCCTAATATGCTGAAACTTCTGCCTAAAGTGGCTAGAGGCACATAGTTTGCACATCTTGATAAGGTTCCTAGAAATCTGAAGTTGTGACCATATTATTTAACTCACTCCAATGTTAAGATCTTTTCCTGTCATGCCTCTTTTATCTAAAAAAATATACTTCCTGGACGTCATCAAAATGGCGGTGTGAGGTGAGCCTCTGTAAAGCTCCCCTGGAATTTAAAACTAATTGAACAACAATAACTCCACAAAAGACACCCTGCACATCAGACAGGCAAGATGAAGAGGTTCACTACTGAATTCACCTAAAGGTGGGAGAATCACGCGAGCAGGGTAGGAGGGAAGGGAGAAGTGCGGAGACGAGCCGCGCAGGCGGAGGACGCAGACCTAGCTCAGTGCTCCGAGCTCACTGCATCCCAGAACTACCGCAGCTGCGGGAGAGGGAAGAACTCGGACTGCTAGGGCTCTGCTTATGGCCCATAGGGCTGAGGGGGCAGCATATAACACGGCTGAACCCAACGCTCACGGCAGAGACCTCGGAGAAAAGACTGAGGGAAGAGGGCTGAAATCGGTGGTTGTCGTGCAGGAGACCCTACTCACTGCGTCATTTGTCATGCAGGGTGTCCGGTGGGGTTTCTGGTCCCGCTCCCCACATAAAAATGCAAGACATGGTGAGGCCAAAAAGGAACACCCACGGAGCCAGAAGGAGGGGAGTCATCACTATATTCTCACAGGCAGCATCCGCTTCTCTGCAATCCGCTCTTGCTAGCCCCCATTCTTTTTTCTGCTAGCGTAGCCACAGCAGTTATATTAGTGGCCAATGGCTCACTGGTTACAGATGACGGCCAACTAGCCACAGCTGATGGCCATCTGATTACAGTTGATGGCCATTTACTACCCAAGCCAGCACCTTTCTATGTGAGGCCGAGAGCCTGGAAACTGCTTTTAGGGGCTTTGTCCCCACACTCCACCCCTACATGGTCTCGCCTCACAATCTACTCGACAAGCGTCTTCCGCGAGGGGCCCTGTGCGAGGAGCCCGGAGGTGAATGCAATATCCTGGACACAGCCAGGCTCTCTGGACACAGCCAGGGTTTCTCAGGGCACCACCAGTACTTCTGGGCACAGCCAGACTTCCTGGGCTTCTTAGGGTACAACCTCTCTCCCTGGGCACAGCCAGGGTTTCTCAGGGCACCACACCAGTACTTCTGGGCACAGCCAGATTTCCTGGGCTTGTTAGGGTACCACCAATTTCTCCGGGCACAGACAGGGTTCTCAGGGCACTGCCACTCTCTCTGGACACAGCAGCCTGACTTCCTGGACACAGCCAGGGCTCTCAGGGCACTGCCACTCTCTCTGGGCTCAGCCAGACTTCCTGGGCTCAGCCAGGGCTCTCAGGGCACTGCCACTCTCTCTCTGGGTCTCTCAGGGTACATGCTGGAACAACAGCACCTCATAGTCAAGGTGCTTACATATTCTCGATGGCGGCCAGTCAAGACACAAAAGCAAACATCCGCCAGTTCCACTACATGGTGGTATGTTCCCAAACAGTCAAGTAGTCCATTAAATCAGGGATGGAAGGCAATTCCCCATTGTCCATAGTCATTCGCCAGGGCTGTCCTGGGGGTGAGGGATGACCTTGACCTCACCCTAATCTCCCACAGAGGACTCACCAAGCATTTCCTCCTGGGACAAGTCCCGCATCCAAGCTGCCTCAGCCAGCAGTTCCCAGCCCACAGGGCAGCAACAACCTTCACTTTCTCCGGCCTCTGCTGGTTAGGGAACCATCCACATCTTTCCACCCCTCCATGGGGGTCCACGTCTCCAGCAGCTGCTCCTCCTGGTCTTCCTGAGACTGAGCTTTCATATGCACAAACTGCTCCACTGCCCTTCGGACAGCTTTGGCCAGCACTGTATCCTGCTGACTACGCCATGTGTTGTGTAGGAGACCCTGCTCGCTGCGCCATTTGTCAAGCAGGGCGTCCGGCGAGGCCTCTGGTCCTGCTCCCCACACAAGAACGCAGGACATGGTGAGGCCAAAATGGAACACCCATGGAGCCAGAAGTAGGGGAGTCATCACTATATTCTCACCGGCAGCATCCGCCTCTCTGCAATCCGCTCTTACTAGCCCCCATTCTTTTTTCTGCTAGTGTAGCCACAGCAGTTATATTAGTGGCCAATGGCTCGCTGGTTACAGCTGACAGCCAACTAGCCACAGCTGATGGCCATCTGATTACAGTTGATGGCCAATTACTACCCGAGCCTGCACCATTCTATGTGAGGCCAAGAGCTTGGAAATTGCTTTTAGGGGCTTTGTCCCCACAGTGGTTTAAGGCCTCACTGCCAAGCAGAGAACCGAAGCCTTAGGCACTGAGACTAGCCGCCCCTCCCAACCCTCCCAGAGCTCGCCCCACCCCCACCTACCCGGTGCTAGAAGCGGAACAGTAGCAGGGTCAGATCAAAAGAACAGAAAATTTTCTGTTCTGAGAACTGTGGACAGCAGACACAGATTCGCAGCCCAACTAGTTCTGGCAAAGAGGAGGGAGCTGTGGAAGCGGGACTGGATGTGGTGGAGGTCACAGCCATTGCTCTGGGCCACCTCTCACAACTCACCCGGCCCCTGACCCCACCTATCTGGGTGGATCCCTGCAGTAGTAAACAGAACTGCTGAAACATACCGGCTCTGAATCTGGTGCAAGAAGAGATTTGGAACTTCGAAAGCTCTCTGTATCCTCACAGAGACGTGGTGCCCTATGACCCAGGTGAACTGTTAACAGAGGAGAAGCCCGTCCCCGAGGGAATGCCCCCATTGTGTGAGAAGCTGGAATAGTGCAGACAAAAAATAGCACTACTGTGTGAGAGAGGAAGGAAAAGGCTGCAGTCGGAGAGAAAATAAAACGTTCTACCAACAAGTATTGGAAAACAAAAGAAAGACCTCTTCCTATCAACCTGTTGCAGAACCCACTCCTGTAGATGTCTAGGAAGAGAAATAACAAATTAGCAATTGCCATGAATAACCAAGGCAACAAGTCAACTCAGAAAGAAAGTGAAAAGTCTCTAGAAAAGGAACTTACAGATATGGAAATATGTGACTTAAATGACCGAGAATTCAAGATTGCAGTTCTGAAAAAACTCAACGAGATACAAGAAAACACAGAAAGGCAATTTAATGAACTCAGAAATGCAATCAAAGAACAACATGAGCATTTTAAGAAAGAGATTGAAATTTTGAAAAAGAACCAAATGGAATTTCTGGAGATTAAGAACTCAGTAGAAGAAATTAAGAATGAAATAACCAGTTTAGGTAGTAGAGTTGACCAGATGGAGGAAAGAATCAGTGACATCAAAGATAAAAACCAGGAAATTATACAGATGGAAGAAGAAAGAGACTTGAGACTTAAAAGAAATAAAAGAACTCTACAAGAATTTTCTGACTCCATCAGAAAGCAATATAAGAATAATGGGCATACCAGAAGAAGAAGAAAGAGAGAAGGGAACAGAGAATATATTCAAACAAATTGGTGATGAGAACTTCCCAAACTTGTGGAAAGAACTAAATCCTTGAATCCAAGAAGCAACTAGAACACCTAATTACCTCATTCCCAACAGGCCTTCTCCAAGGCACATTGTATTGAAGCTGTCTAAAATCAATGCCAAAAAAAGAATCCTCAAGGCAGCCAGGGAAAAGAAGACGGTAACCTACAAAGGAAAGCCCATTAGATTATCATCAGATTTTTCAGCAGAAACTCTACAAGCCAGGAGGGAGTGGACCAAATTTTCAAACTATTGAAAGAGAGAAATCATGAACCAAGAATAATATATCCAGCAAAGATATCCTTTAGATATGAAGGAGGAATAAAGACCTTTCCAGACATTCAGAAGCTGAGTGAATTTTCTAATCCACGACCTGCACTACAACAAATACTAAAGGAGGCTATTCGACCACCATAACAGGGACAATTTGTGGCAACACAAAAAGGGGGAGAGTAAAGGCCTGAACCGGAATATGGGAATGGAGAAAGTAAACGTGCTGAAGAAAATGGAATACTCTAAATATCAAATTTTCTTTCACATAAACTTAAGGGTAACCACTCAAAAAAAATCCAGAACTGAAATATATACTGTATTAAAAGAAGAAACAGAGGGAAACATGATAGAATAACACCACACAGAAATAATAGACAACAACAAAAAAGCAAAGAAACAATGAAGACACAGCCTTACCAGAAAACTAAAGATAGAATGACAGGAAATCCTCATGCATCAATAATCACCCTAAATGTAAATGGACTCAACTCACCAATAAAAAGGCACAGAGTAGCAGATTGGATCAAAAAACTAAACCCAAACATATGCTGTCTCCAAGAGACACATCTCAGCTACAAGGACAAGCATAGACTCAAAGTGAAAGGGTGGAAATTGACACTCCAAGCAAACGGTACCCAGAGAAAATCAGGTGTAGCCATAATGGTATCAGATGAAACAGACTTCAGGGTGAAAAAGATAACAAGAGACAAAGATGGACATTTCATAATGGTAAAGGGGACTATACAACAAGAAGACATAACAGTCATCAACATTTATGCCTCCAACATAATTGGATCACCGAAATACACCAAGCAACTACTAACAGAACTAAAGGGAGAAATTGACCAAAACACAATTATACTAGGGGACTTAAATACATCATTGACAGCTATCGATAGATCATCCAAACAAAAAACAAATAACGAAATTTCAGCCCTAAATGACACATTAGATGAAATGGACATGATTGACATATATAGAGTACTTCATCCTAAAACATCAGACTATACATTCTTTTCGAGTGCACATGGAACATTCTCAAGGATAGACCATATATTGGGACATAAAATCAGCCTTAGCAAATTTAAGAAGATGGAAATCATACCAAGCATATTCTCTGATCACAAGGCTTTGAAATTGGATATCAACTCCAAAAAGAAAGCAGGGGAAAACACAAATACATGGAGGTTAAACAACATACTTTTAAAAAACGACTGGGTCAAAGAAGAAGTTAGAGGAGAGATCAAAAGATACATAGAAACAAATGACAATGAAAATACATCCTACCAAAATTTTGGGGATGCAGCAAAAGCAGTTTTAAGAGGGAAACTTATATGATTACTGGCCTATCTCAAAAAACAAGAAAAATCCCAAATAAATAACCTCATGTTACACCTTAAAGAACTAGGAAAAGAAGAACAAGTGAAACCCAAGGTCAGCAGAAGAAAGGAAATAACAAAAATCAGAGCAGAACTAAATGAAATAGAGAACAAAAAGACAACAGAAAAAAATTAATGTGACAAAGAGCTGGTTCTTTGAAAAGATTAACAAAATTGACAAACCCTTGGCTAGTCTCACTAAGATAAAAAGAGAGAAGACACTAATTAACTAAATCAGAAATGACAAAGAGGAAGTTATCACGGACACCACAGAAATACAAAGGATCATACAAGAATAGTATGAAGGACTATATGCCACCAAATTCAATAACCTAGAAGAAATGGACAAGTTCTTAGAAACATATAGCCTTCCAAGGCTGAACCATGAAGAACTGGAAAATCTAAACAGACCGATCACCAGTAAAGAAATTGATTCAGTCACCAAACCCTTCCCAAAAGCAAAAATCCGGGACCAGATGGCTTCACTAGTGAATTCAACCAAACCTTCAAACAGGATCTACTGCCAATTCTGCTCAAACTCTTCCAAAAAATTGAAAAAGAGTCAATACTCCCTAACTCATTTTATGAGGCCAACATTACCCTGATACCAAAACCTGGTAAGGACAGCACAAAAAAAGAAAACTACAGACCTATATCTCTGATGAATACGGATGCAAAAATCCTAAACAAAATTTTAGCAAATCGAATACAACGATGCATTAAAAAGATTATTCATCACGACCAAGTGGGGTTAATCCCTGGGGCACAAGAATGGTTCAACATCCCCAAATCCATCAATGTGATACATCACATAAACAAAATAAAGGACAAAAATCATATGATTATATCAATTGATGAGAAAAAGCATTTGACAAGATACAACATCCATTTATGATAAAAACACTTAATAAAATAGGTATAAAAGGAAAATACCTTAACATAATAAAGGCCATATATGACAAGCCCTCAGCAAATCTCATAATTAATGGGGAAAAACTGAAGCTCTTTGCTCTACGTTCAGGAACACGACAGGGCTGTCCCCTATCACCTCTGCTATTCAACATAGTGTTGGAAGTCCTTGCCAGAGTAATCAGGCAAAAGAGAGAAGTAAAAGGCATCCAAATTGGGAATGAAGAAGTTAAAATATCACTCTTTGCAGATTATATGATGCTATATATAGAACACCCTAAAGACTCCACCAAAAAGCTGTTAGAAACAATCAACGAATACAGTAAAGTTCCTGGCTACAAAATCAATGTACAAAAGTCCATTGTATTCCTATATACTAACAATGAAATCTCAGAAAAAGAAATACAAAAAACAATTCCCTTTGCAATTGCAGCAAAAAGAATAAAATGCCTAGGAATAAACTTAACCAAGGATGTGAAGGATTTATATGCTGAAAACTATAAGACATTTTTGAAAGAAATTGAAAAAGACACAAAGAAATGGAAAGACATTCCGTGCTCATGGATTGGAAGAATCAACATAGTTAAAATGGCCATATTACCCAAAGCAACATACAGATTTAATGCAATCCCCATCAAAATCCCAATGGCATTTTTTAAAGATATAGAACAAAAAAATCATCAGATTTGTTTGGAACCACAAAAGACCCCGAATAGCCAAAGCAATGATAAGAAAAAAGAACAATGGTGGAGGTATCACACTGCCTGACTTTAGCTTGTACTACAGGGCTACAATAATCAAAACAGCATGGTATTGGCAGAAAAACAGACACGTAGATCAATGAATAGAATTGAAAACCCAGAAATAAAACCACATAAATATGGACAGATAATTTTTGACAAAGAAGCTAAAAACATACAATGGAGGAAAGACAGCCTCTTCAATAAATAGTGCTGAGAGAATTGGATAGCCACATGCAAAAAATGAAACTGGACTGATATCTCTCACCATGTACCAAAATTAATTCAAAATGGTTCAAAGACTTAAGCATAAGACCTGACACAATAAACTGCATAGAAGAAAACATAGGTACTAAACTTATGGACCTTGGGTTCAAAGAGCATTTTATGAATTTGACTCCAAAGGCAATGGAAGTAAAAGCTAAAATAAACAAATGGGATTATATGAAACTGAAAAGTTTCTGCACAGCAAAAGAAACTATCAACAAAATAAAGAGGCAACTGACTGAATGGGAGAAGATTTTTGCAAACAATTCCTCCGATAAGGGTCTGATACCAAAAATATACAAGGAACTCATGAAGCTCAACAACAAAAAAACAAACATCCCAATTGAAAAATGGGCCGAGGACCTGAAGAGACATTTCTCCAAAGAGGACTTACAAATGGCAAATAGACACATGAAAAAATGCTCAACATCACTAATCATCAGAGAAATGCAAATAAAAACCACAATGAGATATCACCTCACTCCAGTCAGAATGGCTATCATCAACAAGACAAATAGTAACAAATGATGGAGAGGCTGTGGAGGAAAAGGAACCCTCATACACTCTTGGTGGGAATGCAGACTGGTGCAGCCGCTATGGAAGGCAGTGTGGAGGTTCCTCAAAAAATTACAAATAGAATTACCATATGACCCAGCAATCCCTCTCCTGGGTATCTATCCAAAGAATTTGAAAACATTTATACATAAAGAAACGTGTGCTCCAATGTTCATTGCAGCTTTGTTTACGGTGGCCAATACATGGAAACAACCAAAATGTCCTTCGATAGATGAATGGATAAAGAAGTTGTGGTATATATACACAATGGAATACTATTCGGCGGTAAGGAAAGATGATATAGGAACATTTGTGACAACATGGATGGATCTTGAGAGTATAATGCTAAGTGAAATAAGTCAGACAGAAAAAGCAGAGACCCCTATGATTTCACTGATATGTGGTATATGAACCAAAAACAACAAAAGAACAAGACAAACAAATGAGAAACAAAACTCATAGACACAGACAATAGTTTAGTGGTTACCAGAGGATAAGGGAGGTGGCGGTGGGAGATGAGGGTAAGGGGGATCAAATATATGGTGATGGAAGGAGAACTGACTCTGGGTGGTGAACACACAATGGGATTTATAGATGATGTAATACAGAATTGTACACCTGAAATCTATGTAATTTCACTAACAATTGTCACCCCAATAAATTTTTTAAAAATCTCCTAAAAAATATATGTATATATATATATATATATATATACTTGCTGTATTTTCAACTCATTTTTCTTCTCTTTGTGTTACCCAGAGTCCAATACATTTTTATTGTATCTTTTTTGTTTGTTTCAAAGATTCTATTCTGTTAGCTACTTTGTACTGTTTCTCTTTCTTTTTCTTTTTCTAATTAAATTTATTGGGGTGACAATGGTTAGTATAATCACATAGGTTTCAGGTGTACAATTCTGTATTACATCATCTATATAACACGTTGTGTGCCTTCCACCAAGTCAGTTCTCCTTTCAGCACCATATATTTGACCCTCTTTATCCTCTTCTACCATCCCTCCTCCCCCCTTACCCTCTGGTAATCACTAAACTATTGTCTGTGTCTACGAGTTTTTGTTTCTTTATTGGTTTGTCTTGTTCCTTTGTTGCTTTCAGTTTTATATCCCACATACGAATGAAGGCATATGGTTTTCTGTCTGACTTATTTCACTTAGCATAGTAATATCGAGATCCATCCACGTTGTTGCAAATGGCATTATTTTATCTTTTCTTATGGCAGAGTAGTATTCCATTGTACGTATACCTATATCACATCTTCTTTATCCCATTATTTATCGAAGGACACTTTGGTTGTTTTCATGTCTTAGTCACTGTAAATAAACCTGCAATGAACATTGGACTACATATGTTTTACGGATATATGTTTTCAGATTTTTTGGGGTAGCTACCCAGGGGCACAAGGATGGTTCAACATACACAAACCAATCAAGGTGGTACACCACATAGACAAAATAAAAGATAAAAATCATATGATTATATCAATAGGTGCAGAAAAAGCATTTGACAAGATAGAACATCCATTTATGATTAAAACACTTAATAAACTGGGTATAGACGGAAAATACCTTAACATAATAAAGGTCATATATGACAAACCCTCAGCTAATATAATAATTAACAGAGAAAAACTGAAGCCTTCCACTCTACATTCGGGAACAAGACAGGGTTGTCCCCTACCACCACTGCTATTCAACATAGTATTGGAAGTCCCACCCAGAGCAATCAGGCAAGAGAAAGAAATAAAAGGCATTCAAATTGGGAATGAAGAAATTAAATTGTCACTTTTTGCAGATGACATAATTCTTTATTTAGAAAAACCTAAAGACTCCACCAAAAACTATTAGAAACAATAAATGAATACAGTAAAGTTGCTGGCTATAAAATCAATGTACAAAAATCCACTGCATTTTTATATAGTAGTGATGAAATTTCAGAAAATGAAATGAGTGAAAAAAACAATTCCTTGTGCAATTGCAGTAAAAAGAATAAAATACCTAGGAATAAACTTAACAAAGGATGTGAAGGACCTATACACATTTTTTAAAGAAAAAGAACAAAAAATCAGCAGATTTGTATAGAATCATGAAAGGTCCTGAATAACCAAAGCAATCCTAAGGAAAAAGAACAAGACCAGAGGTATCAAACTCCCTGACTTCAGCTTGTACTACAAAGTGACAATAATCAAAACAGTATGGTATTGGCAGAAAAAACCACACAGACCAATGGAATAGAATCGAAAACCCAGAAATAAACCCACATAAACATGGACAGATAAGTTTTGACAATGGATCCAAAAACATACAATGGAGGAAAGAAAGCCTCTTCAATAAATGGTGCTGGAAAAACTGGAACACCATGAGCAAAAGAATGAAACTAGACTGCTACCTACCTTAGTCTTAATCATGTAAGTTAAAGAAGCTACAGTCAATCTCTACACATTGCTGCTGTCCCAAAATAAAAATTCCATACAGCCCTATGCACTGCCTTAAGTTAAGAAACTTAACCAATCCAGTCTCCCATCCATTCTCTCCAAGACCTTAATTCATCTCACATATTAATCCCTGAAGACTTGAGTAAAGGCCTTATAGTTTGAGGTAAAACTTGCATTTTGTTCATTCATTTTGCAGCCTCTACATCTTATCCTAATGAACTCTGGAAGTTTGATGAGATAAATTTTAAAGAATCCCAGATACCATCCTGTCACATTCTTTTATTATACTTACAAGGTGTGGTTGAAAAATACAGCGAATGTTTAAACTAAAAAAAAAATTATCACAGTAAAAGACACATTGCCATTAGTTCCCCTCAAAATACTCCCCCTCACTTCAACACACTTATCCCATCATTCTTGCCACTTTCTGAAGCAGTTCTGGAAGCCCTCTTTCGTGAGTGTCTTTGGTTGCGCTGTGGTGGCTGCCTGGATATCCTGAATTAATTCAAAACATTTACCTTTCATGGTCATTTTGACTTTGGGGAAAAGTTAGAAGTAACATGGTGCCAGATCCGTTGAAGAAGGTGGATGAGGAAACACTGTAATGTTTTTATTTGACAGAAATTGCCATGCCAGAAGCGATGTGTGACACAGAGTCTTTCCATTGTGATCACCAAATACAGTGAATGCAGCTGCCAAGTGCCATCCAACAGAAAAGCAGAGATCTTCAATACAGGAAGTGGCACAGCAAACCTTAGTAACAGTGCGTGACAAGTTTCAACTTGTTCAGTGCAGTCAGTCAGGTGTGAGCTACGGTTGAGAGAAGGTGTATTTTAAAGTGTTGTAAATCATCCTCCATGCCACACATCGCTTCTGGTATATGGCAATTTGTTAAATAAAAACATTATGGTGTGTCCTCATCCACCTTATTCACTGGATCTGGCACCGTACGACTTCTGGCTCTTCCCCAAAGTCAAAATGATTCAGGACATCAAGGCAGACATGACAGCACAACTAAAGTTGCTCACGAAAGAGGACTTCTAGAACTGCTTCAGAAAGTGGCAAGAACAATGGGATAAGTGTGTTTGAAGTGAGGGGGAGTATTTTGAGGGGGCTTAATGGCAATATGTTGTTTACCGTAATGTGTATATTTTTTAATTTTAACATTCACTGTATTGTTTGATCACACCTCATAGATAAATGCTTATTCTGTACTACCTATAATAAAGAAGGTGGACAATTTTTCCAACAGAGAAGATTTGACATTATGTCCATTTATCTTCTTTGTTCTGTTCCAAAAAACTCCTAAGTCAGTGATTCACACATCTGTTCTTTTGGCAAGGAGAGTTATGGCACAAGGCAAGAAGACTGTAAAGACTTTCAGACTACTATTTAATTTCTTTTCTCAGGATTTGATGTTTCATAGGCTGTCTGGCTCAATATTCACAATGCTTTGTCAGTGTCTCAAGTTATGTTTGGAAAAGGACTTGTCTAGATTCTCTATTTCACCTCCATTTAATGTAACTGGTGGTAGCATGAAAATTCTCTTCAAGGAAAACATGAAGAAACCCTGAGGCGATAATACCTGCCCTTCAGTTGGAGTAATTACCTGGACTTTACTAATTGTAGACTTTTGGGTGTTGATAGGAACCATTCGGCAGGTTCTTTTTAAAAATAGGTAATGATCCTTTAAAGGATGAAACCCCACTTCCTAACATGCAATTTTGTTAACCACTCTGTTTAGAAAACCGGGCTCCTTCTGGTTTCCCAGCGCTGGTAGCTCCGCTTGACGCATGAGGTTGGGGCTGCGTCGGTCATGCCACTTTAGATTACTGGATCTCACAGGATGCTGCAAGGCAGACACACCCCAGGCTGACTCACTGAGTGGGAAGTTTAAAAAGATGGTTTTCCTCAGCCATCAATTAGATAAACCACATTTTCCAGGAGAAAAACAGCATCTTGAAAAGTTCTTTACAAACAAAACTCTCTTGCTCATAATGCTTTCAGTCGTGTTTTCTAGTGAAAAGGAAGTATGACTTTAACCTTAATTGCACTTATAAATTAGCAAATAAAACATAATGCCACCCTTTCCCCCCTTCTTTCCTTCTTTCCTTCCTTCCTTCCTTCCTTCCTTCCTTCCTTCCTTCCTTCCTTCCTTCCTTCCTTCCTTCCTTCCTTCCTTTCTTTTTTTTTTTCCTCAAAAGGAGATACTTTCATGATTTCAGCTCTGATAAAATTAGAGCATTCTTCCTCTTCGCCTCTTCCCTCAAAGCTGTGGTTTTGACAACCACGTGGTAAGTTAGAGATGCAGGCCTGAGTTCTGTGTCTTCTGTCTGGTTACTCTTCCTTATATGTTTTCTATCTTTTACTGCAACCTCCTTGAAAATATACTGCAGGAAGGACATTGGTAGAGTGTGCCTTTTTAAAAAATGGTAACTTAGATTTAAGATGTATGTCAGGAGGAAGCAAGCACTGAATAATAATTTAAACCTCCTTACCTCATGTTTTTCCAGAGCTGGCTGCATGTTTGGAAAGAGATGGATAAGTGTCTCCCTCTGTATTGTAAGATTCCCAAGGACAAAGGACGTGTTTGTGGTTTCTATCTCCTGGTGTACAATGTACCTAGTACACATTGAGTAACATGTACAGAAGCAGACCTTAATCATGTAAAAGAATAAATAAGAGAAAAACCATACAATCAAATATTTTGCACAAAGTATTTTGTACAAAAATCTCATTTCCTTATTCATACAAAACTTGAGACCAAGGTGATAATCGTTGTGGGTTGAGGTTACACACAGATATTCTGGGCCTGAGGACCCCTTGTGCATATTTTTAACACAGATGTCTGGATCTGAGGCCTGTAGTTTACTATCACTGCTCCCTTTCTGCACTCCTCTTGTGAGGGAAAGTCGCTCTTGGGTACGTGAATAGGAGGGATCCAGGAACACAAAGGAATCCCCCTGCTTGATGGTCTGTTAGAATTTTGTCTCCACTGGAGTCAATTTACAGCCACTCAAACTAGTATGTGCTCAATAAATTCGGATGAAAGTAATGCTAACAGATAAAAATAATGTAACTGGGCTTTTGTGTGGTTGTACATGTGGGTGTGTGTATATACTAGCCCATTTAATTGTCAAAATAATTGAGGAAGGTATTATCTCCACTTCACCAGTGAGGAAACAGAGGTTCAGATGAGTCGTTGGCTGAAAGTCAGAAACTGAAATTGTTGATTCTGGTTTCCAGATGTGTGCTCTTAAATATTAAGTAATGTTGCATCTACCAAATTATATTTCCTCTCTGGTATTAGATATTCTGTATTCTTTTCCATTTCGTTTCCATTAACTATTTTTTTTGAGAGTTAATTCACAACAGAATGGTAGGAAAACAGATATCAGAGAGATAAAAGTCTGTAACGTTTAATAGCGGTTTAATTATGATTCCTTTGTCATGGTCCGAGGTTCACCACTGCTAGTCCTGGGGACTGTGGTGATGCGGTAGGTAGAAAGGAAATACAGTTCTTAGGATGGATCTGAGTAATAACATGAAAGTCTTTCCATATCACCACTGCCTCCTTGGGTGTCCTGGGCCCATCCTCTATTTTAAGGGGCTGAGGAGTACCCTGGGCTTATGGGGAGTTGCCTACATAGGGTAACTTAGAGATACCCACAGTCCTAGGACACGGCAGGGCACTCTGCTGTTGGACATTAGTGGGCCATACAGGTACCTGCAACAGATGCTCAACTGGGGGGCACCTGGGCACCTCTGGCTCACCTCACAAAGGCCCCACTGTACTGCATGATGCCCACAGAGCAAAGGTTCCTCTCTTCCAAATCCAGAATTCTCCATCTTACCTGCCCATCCTTCTCTACCTCCCAGCCTAGGCATTCCATCTGTTTCTTCTGATTGCATGTTATGCTCTTTTAGGCAGCTTTACGATCACGTTTCGGAAGTCAGCACTGAGCACTGTTTTCTATGAAGATTTCATCACATGCTAATGTTCTCCTAGGTAATGAATGGAATAGGGGAAGTTCATAAATAAGGAAAAGTGAGGGAAAAGAAGAAAATCACCTTAGTATGTTTGAAAATATCATATTGCACTTAACACTCCAGAGGCTTCTACACAAATCTTTCCTAATGTATTGGAAGGATTTTGAGTAACACCATGTTAGCATCATGTTTTCAAACGTTACTTTTCACAAAATGAAGTTATTAAACGTTAAAATCAGTAATTTTTGTCACATTAAACTTACGTCATCTTCTATATTGTAATTTGTGGATTGTATGCTCTATTGGTCCCTGTAAGTCTGAACTTCAGCAAGCCCTTTTACAAGGTATTTGGGAAACTTTCTGATTAATCGTTCCTATCACTGGGACCAAGGATAACTACAGATGAGTAAGTAAGAGGACTATTAATGAGTTTAATTCAGCTTAGAGAGAAGTTTCTGGGGCTGCTTAACAGATATCAAAACCTGAATAAAGTTAGTAAGGGTATGTTAATCCAACTTTGGTGTGAAATTGGAATAGATAACGCCAACTGTCCATGGAATGACAATGCCAAGGGGAGAGCTGAGGAAGCTTTAACTGTGACTGATCATTATTGAGCGTAAGTGTTCACGAAGCAGAGCTAAACGGAACATACTGCACCTGGGTTAAAAAAGCAATGTATAAAAAATGTAGCGTCTGGCTTAAGAGCACCTTACCTACGAAATAAAACAACACATGTCAAAAGCTGCTCCTCTGAGTCACCATTAGAGTGACCACACAAATTCAATGTAATATTAGAATGACAAATTTATCTAAGAGGTAGGCTTTTTAGTGTTTGTTACAGGTGTAGGTGGCAGAGGCTAAAATGTCCTTTAAGGTCCTTATTTCCCTTAGTGATCCCCGTTGTATTCGAGTTTCTGTAGAGACTCCTTCTTAAATAGGGTCTGAGCTTTGCAGGTCTTCTAGCTGAAATTTACTGCTATTATGCAGGAGCCCTATTGATGTGGTGGCAAGTTGTGGAGGGAGGGCCATCATTGTAGTCCCGTGATTAGATGTTAGTTTTTTAGTGAGCCGGTGCTTCTAAACTTTTCAGTCATCCCACCTTTGCTCTGTCCTTAGGTGAGACAGGGAGGGAGAAGGGGCCGGAGTGACACATTTCCTTTCCCCCAGTTCAGTCAGACTATCGTAGTTTCCCTTGAAGGCTGGCCTTTGTTAAGGAGAGTGAAGAGCTCTAGATATATTTCAAAACAATTACTTTCCCCTCCCCCTGCCAAAGGTGATAGGGGATTTTCCTCTGATCTTCACCCTGTGAATTTGGTGGGGCTTCTAGAAGTAAAACCTACAAAAATATGAAGTTTATCCACACCGAGCCTCCAGCAATTTGTCAATTATAGTTTAAGTAGAATACTGGTGACTGTGTCCAGCTGTAGGCTTCTACACCTGGGCTTCTGCTCCCACAGCTGTGATTCTCATTATCTGCCTCTCTCTAGTTTTTGTGGCGGTGGTTTGCCCTATGACCTCACTTACCAGATAGCTCTAAGAAAAGTTGTTGAGTTCTCAGTTTGTTCAGCTTTTTTCTTGTTGTGAAAACAAGAGTAATAATTTCCAAACTCTTAACATGTCAGGCCAGAAACCAGAAGTCAGAATGATAGATCTATATCTAAACCTAGTTCAGCTATAGTTTAACTACGTTCAAAAAATGGAGTTCAGCTGTAGTTACCTCATGTGAAAGAACATATCCAAAAAATGGTGAAAGGAAAATAAAGCCATGTGTAAATAAGAATGATTTCAAAATCTGAAAATTGTTCTGATTCAGCACAAAATGCCACACTAATTTTGCCATTCAGCAAATTTATCTTCTATTTTAATGTCACTACTTTCCAAATCTAGACTGATAAAATATATAGACAACACTGATAATTTTTTTGTTACTTCGCATAAATTGTGAAGTGATTTCTAAAAAGAAAGCAGGAATTCTGACATAGAAACATAAATACTAGTACTCTCCAGCTACCGTCGTTAGAAGTTCAGTAAGTATATTCTTTCTCATAGATAATGACGCTGGTATAATTTGGTAAAGTAAAAGTACTATGATTCACCTGCCAGGGAATTGGTGTCTCAGAAAATACCAAGAAATACATATTTTCTTTGAGTAAAGATGATTCAAAGTCAATAAAAATTTTCCCACAAAGAAAACATCAGACCCAGACAACTTTACACAGTAGTTCTACCACACATTCAAGGAAAGAAAAAAAATTCAGTTTTTCAAAGGACTCTTCCAAGAAAATAGAGGAAGAGAGACTACATCCAATCTCATTTTATGAGTTTAGCATTTTGATGTTCAAACCTGACCAGAATAGTCAAATAAATAAAAATTACATAACAACCACACCCTTGAACAAAAATGCAAAATATTAGTAATTAAATAAAATACTAGCCACGTGTACACAGAAATACATAAGGAGTTAATATATCATGAGTAAGGTAAGTTTGTCCCAGAAATGCACTGTTGGTTTAATAATAGAAAATCAATTAATACATTTTGTCACATTATTAAAGGGAGAAAGGCAGATGATTATATTCATAGATATAGGAAAACATTTTTAAAAATTCAATATCCATACATGATTTTTAAAACAAGTTTTAGCAAATTCGGAAAAGCACATAAATTCATGAATTTTATAAAAGGCAAATAAAAACTCACAAACAAAAAAATGTACAGCAAACACAAAACTTAAAAATGTCATGTTGAAGGCGTTTTCTTTAAGAGCACGTGAAAGATAAGAATGCCTGTTACCATGACTTATTCAGCCGTTACCTGTGGGATCTAGCTAGTGCAATGAAGTAGAAAAAGAAAGACAGAAACACAATAAGGAAGGAAAATAAGAGCCAAACATCTCGTTTTTGCAGATATAATTTTCATCATAATGGAGAAAATCTAAAATGAATTATATAAAAATCAAGACATTTAATAAATTTGGCAAGTTTGATGATACAAAACTCAATACATAAAAGTCAGTTGTATTTCTACATGAGGAACAAGCAGTTTTAAAAGGGATATTTTCAGTGTGACCAAAAAAATAAAAATACCTAGGGATACTCCTATCAAAGGGCATGCAAACCTTTAATGGAGCAAATCATAAAATTCTGATAGAAACCATCAAGGATGACTTAAAGAAATGGAGAGAAAGAAGCCTTTCTTGTAAAGACTCAGTTTTGCCTATCTTAAGCTACAGATTCAGTGAACTTCCAACAGAAATCCCAAGGTGGCTTTGGAAGGCAGTGTGGAACTATCGGGTCTAGTCACACATGTCAGCAGGAGGTGGTAGAGTACACGGAGCTGGATTCTGAAGGTGCTGGGTCAGTGGGTCAGATCATAAAACTGGATAAGAGACGGCTTTTTGATTAGGGAGCACATTTCTACCTTACATGTTTAATCCTTTAGCAAGGCCCCCAGGAAACAATGTTAATACACTGCTACTAGGATAACTCTCAGATGGCTGAAAAAATCAATAGTACTCATTAAGTGAAGCAGAGGTGCCAGAACTCTTACAAGGATTGGAGAAAGTGATCAAATAGTTCACAGAAGTGGGCATTTAAATGTGGTCATATGGTAGTATATCAGGCCCCCAAACCTACCAGCTGATTATATTCTACAGGAGGGCCGGAGGACTCCATTTGTTAGAGCAATAAAGAATGTGCTGGTGACTGTTGGTGGGACTGCAGATTAGTGCAGCCACTATGGAAAACAGTATGGAGGTATCTCAGGAATCTGAAAATGGAACTACCCTATGATCCAGTAATTCCACTCCTAGGCATCTACCCGGAGAAATCCAAAACTCCAATTCAAAAATCTGTATGCACTCCTATGTTTATTGCAGCACTTTACACAATAGCCAAGATATGGAAACAACCAAAATGCCCATCGGTAGATGACTGGATTAAGAAGCTGTGGTACATTTATACAATGGAGTATTACGCAGCCATAAAGAAGAAAGAAATCTTATCATTTGCAGCAACATGGATGGATCTAGAGAACATTATGTTAAGTGAAACAAGTCAGAAAGAGAAAGACAAGTACCATATGATCTCACTTATATATGGAATCTAAAGAAAAGACTATGTGAATGAACTAATCAGAGTCAGTTTTGGGGACGCAGAGAAAAAACCGAGAGTGGTTAGATGGGTGTGTGGGAGGGGGTTGGGGATAAGGGGAAAGGTGAAGGGATTTGGAAGCAGCTGGTAACCACAAGATGGCCTCAGGGTTTTTCTTTTGAAAATTAATT
Organism: Rhinolophus hipposideros; assembly: GCF_964194185.1. Taxonomy (NCBI): domain Eukaryota; kingdom Metazoa; phylum Chordata; class Mammalia; order Chiroptera; family Rhinolophidae; genus Rhinolophus; species Rhinolophus hipposideros. The sequence continues at coordinate 51,885,119 of NC_138064.1, forward strand.
TGGGGAAGGTATTCTATAATGTTGTAAAGATTTTGTTGGGTATCCGATGGACATGCGTCCTATTTGGGAGACCACCTCAGGGATACTGTGGATACCTGATCATGGCATTGTACATCAGAAGCTAAACATTAATGAATGCCAACTATAATTTTATATATATAATGTGATGGTTCAGTGTGAGGTCGGAGGGATAGTGGATGGGGGGAGGGGGGTTCACAGTATGAGGGATATAAATGATGAACGTCTAAGTATTACCTTGTTTTGTACACCTGAAACTAATAAATAAATTAATTAATTAAAAAAAAAAAAAAAAAAAAAAAAAAGAATGTGCTGGTGAAACAGGCACCAGAATCACTGAGAAACTCTTGTCTCTATGCTTGGAACTGTCATTCCAGAATGGTGCTCATAGATAGCAATGGGGATGATCCCAAAATAATAGAGGCCAGGAGGTTTGGCTTCACCCTCAGAATGGAGGTGAACACAGCTATCACAAGCAAAGGCAGGTTAGAGCGGCAGCCAGGAGCAGTTATGGAAATATTGAACCGAATACAATCCTCCAAGGAGCCCAAGAGAAGGACACTTTTCTGACCTAGATCCTTTGGACATAAGCATAGGCTGGGTGAGTAGGAGATAGGATAGTATAACATCATAGCATTCCGATGATTTTCCCAGCCCTTCCTCAAAGAATGTAAAAGCCATTTACCAGTGGGAGAAAGGAAAACCCAACACATTGAGGACTGTTGAGCGTGAGTTGATCTGAAGTAGCAAATGGCCCTCCTTTTAGGATGAGAACGTATATAAGTAAAGTAATACAAGAAATCTTAACCTAAGTTCAGTTCACAGAGTGTCCACTGAGTCTGTGAAACCAGTCAGTGGCTGTGAGGACAGAGCCAGGAGTGCAGTGTCCAGGCTCTCAGCCTCACATAGAAAGGTGCTGGCTCAGGTAGTAAATGGCCATCAACTGTGACTGGATGGCCATCAGCTGTGGCTAGTTGGCTGTCAGCTGTAACCAGTGAGCCACTGGTCACTAATATAACTGCCATGGCTACGCTAGCAGCAAATGGGGGCTAGCAAGGGCGGATTGTGGATTGCAGAGAGACGGATGCCGCCAGCGAGACTATAGTGGGATGACTCCCCTATCTATGGCTCTGTGGGTGTTCCTTTTTGACCTCACCATATCCTGCGTTCTTATGTGGGGAGCCTGAGCTGAGACCCTGCATGACACCCTGCATGACAGTGGCCATTTCTCTCAGCCCTGAATTTAAAATTGAAACAGTATACTTCATATTTGGCATAATCTTCACTTTCATTACTTGATCTGTAGAATAAATCCTATCTCAGTGGGAAAACCAGGTTGGTCTCTGAAAGTTCTCTCCTTCCCCCAGCCCAAATAGTAAATTATGAACAATACTGGACCTTGGAGTTGAGGGATAGATGCCAGAGATGAGTGATACCCGTAGAGTCCTAAAGTGTGCAGAAGCAATGGTCTCCACCATGTACCCATTTAATTCATCTGTAGGGCTTCTACAAAAATGATATGAATCCTGGTGGATGGCAGTGGTCCACTACAAACTCAACTACAGGGTCCCCCCAGTCACAGTTGCTGTGTTGAATGAGCTTATCTTTGCTGGAGCACATTAACACAGCTTAAGTTACATAGTATCTTTAAGTCACATGATAACACCCATCAGTGAGCATTCATCACATAAGAAAGGCTAAACAGCCAATAGACAGAATGGTGTAAATAATTGACTTAAGCCAGGCTCTGCCATTGTTCACCTTGATGCTAGCACAATGGGCTCAAGAATAAGGTAGTTGTGGTGACAGTGATGGAGGTTGTGCATGGGTCCAACCACAATTGTTCCCAAGCACCAAGCCTAATAGAGCTACTGCAACTATCAGATCTCCAACCTTCCAGCAACAGAACAATCCTGAGCGCCCCCTCCAGACTGCCCCCACCTCTGCCCAATTCAGCATATTCCTTAAGGAGAACAAGCAGCCACTTACAGGGGACCTATTGTGGGTTGAATTGTATTCTCCAAAAAAGATATGACGAAGTCCTAACACTTGGTATTTGTGAATGCGACTTTGTTTAGAAATAGGGTCTTTGAACACGTAATTAAGATGTATGAGATTGGACAATTAAGTTCGTGAACTCATCCTAGAAAAACTGCTACATACCTCACCGCTGAATATCACTATGTTCACATTCAAAGTACTCCCCTTGGGAAGCTATGCACTGACGCCAGTGCCTAGTCCACCCTTCAAAGCAATTTTGGAACTCTTTTTCTGGAATCACCATCAGAGCTGTTGTCGTATTACACTTCATGTCCTGAATGTCATCAAAATGTCTCCCTTTCAGTATTGACTTTATCTTCGGGCAAAGAAAGAAGTCATTGGGGGCCAGAACAGGTGAGTAGAGGGAGCTGTTCCAATACAGTTGTTTGTTTACTGGCTAAAAACTCCCTCACAGATAGTGCCATGTGAGCTGGTACATTGTCGTGATGCGAGAGCCATGAATTGTTGGAGAAAAGTTCAGGTCGTTTTCATCTAACTTTTTCATGCAGCCTTTTCAGCGCTTCCAAATAGTAAACTTGGTTAACTCTTTGTCCAGTTGGTACAAATTTATAATGAATAATCCCTCTGATATCAAAAAAGATTAGCAAGATAATAGCAACAAGTTCGCGAGTTAATTGTCCGACCTCATAAGTTGAGAAGAGTTGGAGTGCAGTGTGCCCTTAGTCCATATGACTGATATCCTCATGAGAAGAGCAGAAGAGATACAGAGACAGACACACAGAGAGGAGAATGCCTTGTGAAGAAATGGACGCATAGGAATAAGGCGGCCATGTGACATAGAGGCAAACATGGGAATCATAAACTAAACTAAAGAACACAAAGGATGGTCGACAACCACAAGAAGTGAAGAGAGAGAACATGGCCCTGCCAACATCTTGATTCTAGACTTCTAGCCTAAAGAATTGTGAGAGAATAAATTGTTTTAAGCTATCCAGTTTGTGGTAGTTTTTTACTGTAACTCTAGGAAACTAATTAGGACCACTTTTACCCTCTGCAGGACAGTGATTTGTCTCATCTAGAACTGATACATATTATGAGGATAGTTTGCCTGCAGGACCGTGACCAGCAAAACTGAAGGCTTAGTGTTTCAAAAACACAGAACATGGAATAGTACTTAACATTGTCCTGACCAAGGGCGCCACTTTACAGCAAAGATGGTACCGCTCTCAATATTTGTCCATTAGATCCATGGGTCCTATCACAAAATACACTATTCAGAATATACAGGTCTCATAGAGCTATTGAATGGCCTTTTAAAGGTACAGCTGAGGCATCAATTTAAAGATAATACCTTAAAAAGATGGGATGCCATCCTCCAGGATATATCTCTGCAACCTGTAGGTCTAGAGCTCTTGGTTCCCAGAGGGAGAGTGTTTCCACTAAGAAAACAGAGTTTGATTGAACTTTAAACTATGGCTACTGCCCAGTCCCTGAAGATCTCTTGTGTCAAGAGAAAAACAGACAAGGAGAGGGGATCATTGATTCTGATCATCTTCAGGAGGAGGTAGGGCTGCTGTTATAAAATGCAGTCAAGGAAAAACAAGTGTGACACCTAGGTGAACCCCTATATCATCTCTTACAACTCCCTTGCACGATTCTGACAGTAAGCGGATAAGTGCAGGAACCATGTCTCTAGAAGGCCATGATAATCAGTCTCAGATCTTTAGGGATAAGGGGCTGGGTCATGCCTTCTGTAAGTCACCTAGACTAGCAGAGGCGCTAGTGGAGGGTGAGGGGGATTTAGAAAAGGCAGAGAAGGGGAATTATGAGTCACATCCTTGAGTAACCTGAGCAGTTACTTGAGTAATTACCACAATCTACAGTTAATTCCACTAGCCTTCCTTTTGTGCACTTTCCCAGAAAAGAGAACAGGGAGAATTCTGAAGGAGCTCAATTCTAGTAGTGCACCTCCCACATCCACCACGGCACTCATTCCCCACGTTGCCTGGAGTATTGCCTGCTGGCAGTTTGCATTTGAATCTCTCTGTAAGAATTACTTTTGGCTGAAGTGAACTGCCTTACCCAGTGTTATTTCCTTTGCATAAGTAGTCCACATGCAACATTTGGTAGATGTTAGGGTTAAAATGCCTGGTCCCTTTAACTCAATTTGGGGCATCTCTGAATATCCCACCAGCTCCAGAGCTCCTCGTGATATACCCTGAGGCCTCTGATGAACCTGAACCACAGTTTAACTTCTTGCTCTGCCCCATCCTGCTCATCTCACTTCTTCTCAGATATTGATTGCAAAGGCATGAGCCATTGCACATGAGTCTCCATCTCAGAGTCTGTTTCCCAGGGAACCTAAGCCAAGACAAGGTTTATTGTGGAACTTGAGAACCTGATCCTAAAATTTATATGAAACTGCAAAATCCAAGAGTAATCAAGAAACTCCTAAGAAGATCAAAGTTAGGACATGGATGATGGTGTTTGGGGTGACTGCCCTATAGCTGTCAAAACTTAGTATAAAGATATGGGACATAAGACAGTATCATTTTGCTGCAGAAATAGAAAAATAACTAATGGAGAAAAATAGAGAACTGGACACAGACACAAACACATGAAAACTTGAATCATAAGATTGGGTCTCGGAGATCACTGAAGGGAAAATGGACTTTTTAGTAATTGTGTTGTGAGAATTCACCATTTCACACTATATACAAAACTAAAATCCAAATGGAGTAATGATTTAAACATAGGAGACAAAACTGTAAAACTTTTAGATGACAATATAGGAGAATCTTTATGACATCAAGGTAAGGAAGGATATCCCAAATGAGACACACAAAAAAAAACATAAACCATAAGGAAATTGTTAATAAATTTTATTATATTAAAATTAAGAACTTCTTGCCATCAAAAGTCACCATAAACAAAATTTAAAAAGTAATTCACAAAATATAAAAATATATTTGAATTCATATAACTACAACAGATCCACAATATATAAAGAAATCCTACAGAGGAATAAGAAAAACTAAAATGTCCATTTTTTGAAACAAACATGAGTAGGTATCTTTTACAACATGAATATGAATCTTCTAAAAACAATGTGTCTAAAACTTCATCCCACCCAGACATATACAAATTTAGCCAGGAAAGGTATTTTTTGGTTTTCAGACTCTGAATGTAGACTACCATTTATGCGTTTTGTTCATCTATGTAAATTTCTTTATATTTTCCTAGTGATTTCAGTCCTCACTAAAATGCCATCTTAAAATATATTCATAATATATTATTTAACTACTAAGCAAAATTTGTTTTCATTTCAACTAAATTTTCAAGCACAATTCTTAAAAAATTAAAATTAATTAAAATTCTTAGTCTTTAATTATAATACTTAAAATTATTTTTTTCACTGTGCTTAAGAAGCATATATAGATGATAGCTGTGAAAATGCATTTTTATATGTTTATATACTATAAATATTAGAATTTTTTTTAACATCAGCCCACAGGAATTTCTGATTCAGTGGATTCAAAGTACGGTATAAATTACCCAGGAAATATCAACTAGAAATGGAGTGCTTAACCACACCCTTCTCACCTCCCACTGGTCTAGAAATGTTAACTACAGTACACATGTCCTGCCTCTCGGCTCACACTTACTCCTTGGCGGTTATTACTAACAGTAAGCATCGTTTCTAGCAGGGTCCCAGCTCTCCACCCTAATTGTTCTCCATGGGGTGCTCCTGGCAATCACTACCAATTCTTCGGAGGTGGTGAAATAAAGGAAACTTACTTTCCATCTCTACTCTAGACCAAGTGACATGATAAAAATGACACTTTTCATTTTGTCTTTCAGGAACATTCTGTTCTTACAAATAACAGGCACAAAGTATTTTCTGTCCTCTATGAGCACTCTTACTTGCAATCCTTAGCACCAAAACTGGAATCAGGACTCTGAATGAACACTGCCATCTTCTAACACTAGAAGAGTTTATTTTTGTAAAAGCCAATCTTATTTTAAGTCTAGTCACTTTAGTCATTGTAACCAAAATTAGGTAAACTTTCTAAATAGACTAAATATTCTAAAAATACAGTAAAACACCAGCCTCCACACCAACCAAATCACAATATGGGTGTCTGACCTAAACCCACAAAGTGAGACTGATGGGAATGTCACTTATCACACTCCACTGACCACAATATGCCCCCATTGCTGTGTCAAAACCAAAGGCAACCAAAATGCTATTACTCAAAGGGATTCCATTATCTTTGGGAAGGCATTTCATCTCGGCATGTCTGTAAATGCTTATCAGATTAGGCTTACAATTTAGTCCAGAAGTGAATACAAAAAGAAAATATGTTAAATATTACAACAATGTCTAAATCCCCACCTCTGCATTTGTTGATGAGAAATGAGTTTTCGTTGGTGAAATGAGTGGTAATCAAGATATATGTTTAGCAAGGAAGATTAGTTTGGGCTCCTCCACCCTTTCACAAATAGGGTATAAGAATATGATAAGCCCAATATCCTAACATTTGTACAGCAAATAAAGCCCTGGGACTAGAACTACATATCCCACCACAGCCCACTCCTGAGCTGCAACCACTTAATGGAGGATTTTATCATCTTTCTTGATTGACAAACAAGAGATCTTGTTGCCAGCAATTTTCTTGTATTTCCCTTGAGATAAACCTTTAATTTAAAGCAAGATGTTCTCAGAGTGTGGTAAGGACATAGAGTGGGGACTTTAGACTGCTTAGAGGAACAACTCGACTGTTTTAGTGATTTCTTCTTAATTAATAATACACATGTGAAGAATCCAGTTCACAACTTGCTTTAATTATAACAGATTAATGTGAGGTTTGGAGGAAGGGGTCTTAGTTCTCTCTCAGCTCTAGTTGTTAAAGGCTACTCATATTTATCAAATAACCAGATATTGTCTTATAACCATTCTCAATGACACATATATGACTATAACAATATAAAATGAGTGATAATATCTATTGATGGCATAGATGTGGTGGAAATGTAAATGGGTACCACCTTTTTGGCAAACAACTGACAATATCTATTAAAATCAGGAATTTGTATATATTTTAGCCCAACCATCTAGCTTTTGGAACTCTATCTCATGGGTGTAAGTACATCAGAATATATAAAGGGAGATATATAAAAAATAAAATTATTGCAGCATTGTTTAAAGTGGCAAAAAATAAAGTATAAGCAAGATGAATGTCTACCAAATGGAAATGGTTAAATAAATTATACATGGATATTATGCAATATTAACAGTTATTATTGAACAATAATGAAACTATGTGAACTGACTTGGGACTTGGGGGTATGCCAAAAAGTGTTGAATGAGGAAAATGACCTGTAGGGAAGAGTATTTAATATTACATTTTTGTAAACAATGACAGTGTATAAAATGTGTATGTACATAAAATTACAAAAGGATATATACTAGGGGAACTAAGGGCAATGACAACAAAGACTAGAGTGAGGAAGTGAGGTAAGTAGAAAATCAAAGTTAGGAGAAGATTACCAATAAAGATACATAATACTATGATTTGGTTTTTATGAAATTATATGTGCATATGTGTGCTTACAGAAATTAGAAGAACAGGCTAGATCTCTCTCTACCTTCTGACTTATAGGAATGTCCATGTGCATTAAATTAAAAAAAGGTAAGTATTTAGTATCTTATGATTCTATTTCAGGATAAAGGGACTAAACCACATCTCTATACAGATATATACAGAGGGTGCAAAAAAATGTATTCACATTTTAAGAAAGGAAAACTGTATTAAAATTGTAATACTCAATGTATACTGATAACAAAAGATGAATACAAGTCACGTTTGACTTCTGCAATTATAAGTGGTTCTCAAAGTGGTTACCGTCAGCGGCCAGACACTTCTGATTACGGCAAACTACTGCTTGAGCAACATTGACCAAAGTGTCCACTTGTATACATTTTTTGGCACCCGCAGTATGTAGCTATATGTGTAGCTATATGTATGTATTGGTGGAAGAAATATCAATATCTTAATATGCAGATGACAATATGGCAGCAAGTAGCAATGATTTGAAATGAATTCTGATGAAAGTGAAAGAAGAAAGTGCCAAAGCTGGACTGCGTCTGAACATAAGACTACAGAAGAAATACACTACTTTAACACAGAAAACAAAGACATTGAAATTATTAAAAATTTTGCTTGCCTTGTTTCATTCATCAATTCAAATTAAGACTGCTAAGACTTCAAGAGAAGGTTGAGGTTTGGAAGGGCAGCATGGGAAGAATTAGGAAACATGGCCAAGAGCAAAGATGTTTCATTAGAGACCAAGGCTAAGATAATCCACACCCCCGTATTCCTGGTTACCATGTATAGGTGCAAAAGTTGGATAGTGAAGAAGGCTGATAAGAAAAAAAAAATCATTTAAAATATAGTATTAGAGGATTCCCTGGGCTGCCAGAAAAATGAAGAAGTGGGTCCTGGGGCAAATGAAACCTGAAACATTGTGGGAGGCAAAAATGACAAAACTGAAGCTGTCCTACTCTGGGCACATCATAAGAAGGTGGAGCTCTTTGGAAAAGCCAATAATGCTGGGAAAAATAGCAGGCAGCAGGAAAAGAGAAATACCAAATATGAGATGAATTGACTCCATTAAGGAAACCCTAGGCATGCGTCTATAGGAGCTGGGCTGGACTGTGAGGACATTGTGACATCACTCAGCCATAGCGTCACCAGCAGTGGGCATATAACACACATATGTGTTTGTATGAGCAAAAATAAGGGCGTGGAAATATACACAGTAGGACCTGCAGAGGCTGACCTCAGGGTGCGGTGGGACAATAGGGTTTGGGCTACTGCGGTATGTGGTTGTTAGCTTTGCCCGTTTTTGAACTGCATTAGTTTGTTTCACTTATTACAACACAAGTGTATTACTTTTGAAATTTGAAAAGAAGCAAAACATGCAAATTATAGATTCTGGATATTTGTACAGTTTTCTAACTAGTTCTTGGGGAAGAACTAGTTTTTGATTTTGAATATTTTTGAATAATTTTTTATTTAAATAATTTATTTTAAACCATTGAAGCTTCATTAAATTCATTAATGTACTGAATCTTTATTAAAAATCCTTAAGCTCCTTATTTTGTCCAAATACATAGTCCTTAAAGTTAATTCAAATATAATACTGACATTTTTAAGCAACTACTTAACTAAAGCTGTGAAAGTAAATCATGTTCATTGTTATTTAACCATGAGTAACACTTCTGGCTTTTGAGAGCTACCAAAAATAGCATTTCATGAAAGTGTTACTATATGACAGGCATTATGCTTTTTTTAAGCTATAATTTACATATAGGAAAATGCACCCTTCTGTCCTCAAGGAAATAGATGCCAAGATGGGAATAAACATGCCTTATATGGCAAGTGTTTGCTGTTTTTCATTTTAGCCATTAGAGGTGGAGTTGTTTCCCAGCGATAACTTTTACACCCAATTTCATACACATCTGACACAGTAGGTGAAACCTATAGGACAGATTTATTTTGCATAGCTTGTCCATAGCAACTCAGCTGGTCTGATCTTTAACGTGGAGCCTGGAACCACATGTAACCTATTGTCTCCAGGATCCTGAGTCACCACTCAGTGCTGGTTGTTAGTGCATGCGGTTACTCAGAGGCAATGCGGCATGGACTATATTCTTGTTTAATTCCTCAGCTCAATGAGGTGATCAATATCACAAAACAGGTTCAAGCTTTATGCAGGCTTATCTTTGGGAGGTGGGACTCACAGAAAAAAGTGGGTGGAAAATAGAGATGAAAAGTCATCCAAACTCTATTTAGTAAGCACATAAATTTAAACTGAGGTTGATGGAATTTGAGGAAAAAATACTATTGAAAACTAACATCAATAGAATGCTGAGTGAGCCTACTGTAAAATGAGTTAAGTTTATTAAAGTAAATTTTCTCTGAGTGATTCATAAGTAGTAATGACACATTAGTAAAAATCAGTTTTTGTTTTTTAGGACTGTAACATAAAATGAGAAGAAATAAAATGTGTGTGTGATGTTCAATCCTCCGTCTTTATGATTCTGATTTTTGTTAATTTAATACAATGAGTCTACTGAAAACCACCATTATTAATCACATGTGACTTCCAAGGAATTCATTGATGAAAGGTGGGGTAGAAGGGAAGTTAAACAAAACTTTTGTGGGGTTTTCTTTGATGTTTTTGGTCCTTTGTTTTTGGCAGGGGTTAGAGTGCCTTTAGGGAAAAATAAGCAGTGGTAGAGAAATGGGATTGTGTGATTTAGGAATAAATAACTGAGTAATATGGCCCCAATGAGACCTAGAGGTTGGGGTTGGAGGGTGGGTGTGAAAGAATGTGAACTGAAAGCTGGTCCATTTTTGTTTTTTGTATTTTTTGCTTTTTTAATCTAGGGTTACATTTAAAGCTGTATTTATCCATCTAGAAGATTACAGGTAGAATACAGAAACAAAGAATACAGGAACTAGATTTTATTTCAGACTTCTTTGTGTGTGTGTGTATAAACTGGCAAGCTATAAGCTCTAATGAGCCTAGAAAAGGCATACCAGCTTCTATTTAACCAGGGCATCAATGTTTATCTACCTCTCCTGTAATTAAAAACAAATGTCTGACAATGAGAAATGGGTGAGATTTGCTTACCTTACTAATGGCATGTAACCTAATGATGTGGTCACTTAAGTGTCATTGGCTCTGTGAAGCAAATCAGCAGGGAGATAGAAAATGTCAGTGTCAGAATTAACTTTAGGCATTAAGCTGACTCTACAATTTATAAAAACATTCATATAAACAAATTCCAACCTCAAATATTTTCTCCTACTTCAGGTTCATCAAATTGCAAGCTAACTATTTTTTCTACTCGATTGAATAACTCTACAGACCAAAAATGTGTAATCATTTGCTTAAAGTGCAAATCATTTCAGAAATTTCACTAAATGTTTTTATTCATGTCATGGAAAATTATGCATATTATTATTATTCAATGTTTAATCATCAGCCACTTTCTAAGTACTTTAAAATGTCAAGTCAATTATAAATTATCTAAATTGTAAAGTGTTTAATCCAATAGCAGAAAGAATAGCAAAACAGGAAAAAGAAGAAATTGTTCAGAGCTAACTTCTCAGACTATTGCAAAGAGAAAGTGAATTGAAACCATATTTCCAATAGGTTCAAAATCAGAAGTTAATTTTATTTCTTAAGGTGAACAAAAGTATTTTTATTTAAATGCCAATCTATTGTTCACAGAAGTACAAATTTACTGTATGCTAGAAAAAGATGCAAAGAATTGGCACAATTAAAAATAAATCATTGGCAAAATACAAAATGAATGCATTCTAGATAAGTGATTTTATTCAATTACACATTTTATTGAGATACTTTGGATTCCCAAACATAAGCTTATTTTTTTCCTCCCAAGTTTGTTCAGCTTTGATTTAGAAATACTGCATGCCTTGTTCTACTTCTTCACTCTTTTGGGATAGATAGCATATTAATGTGGTTTAATTCTATAACACTCTCTATCTTACAATATATTTTGTCTTTATGCGTCAAGTCAGGGAACTATTTGCAGACTTTAATTGCTGGTTAAGTATATGGAAGTATTTCTCCAAAGACATATGATATATGTTCACCAAAAGACTGCAAGACATTTTCTCACACCCAAGAAAACACAATGTAAAAAATGGAAGAGAAGCTAGAAAGAAATGAAACTAGCTTATGGAGAAATAATAAGTGACTTTATTGAAGTGGTTTGTATCAAGACTTATTTTCAGGAGAATACTATTTAGAACGATTGCAAATGATGCTAGTCTTCTTTCCAAAGTTAGTAAATCCAGGTGATGAATTTTCATCAGGCTCTTAATAATATTTGTAGAAAAAGAGCTTAGCTTTTTCCCCTGTATTATATAATCTAGGCTTGTAAGTAGCGTGACTTGATTTTCAATGATCTGGGTCACTGATATTCATCAGTTCATTATTAATTACATATTGTCAAGATAAAAACTTAGTGTGATTCCAAAAGTAGACAATTCACTTTGATATACGAGGTCTGACAACTGTGTTCATGAACTCATCCTAGAAAAAGTGCTACATACCTCGTTGCTGAATATCACTACAGTCACCTGTGAAGTACTCCCCTTGGGAAGCTATGCACTGATGCCAGCGCCTAGTCAACCCTTCAAAGCAATTTTGGAACTCTTTTTCTGAATGTTATCAGAATGTCTTCTTTTCAATATTTCCTTTATCTTCAGATAAAGAGAAAAGTCCTGGGGGCCAGATCAGGTCAGTGGAGGATGGGGGGTGTTCCAATACAGTTAGTTATTCACTGGCTAAAAACTCCTCATAGACAGTGCCCCATAAGCTGGTGTATTGTTGTGATGCAAGAGCCATGAATTGTTGTCGAAAAGTTCAGGTGGTCTAACTTTTTCATGCAGCCTTTTCAGCACTTCTAAATACTAAACTTAGTTAACTCTTTGTCCACTTGGTACAAACTTATAATGAATAATCCCTCTTATATTCAAAAAGTTTAGCAACGTTGTTGCAACATGTTCACGAACTTAATTGTCAGACTTTGTACATTACTGAGAGTTAAATTTTAGACTATAAAGAAGATTCTGCTTTATAAATAAAATGAAATAATATAAAAACAGTAGTTTTAACATTTTTTTGTATCACAGATCTTTTTAGAATCCGAATCTGATAAAATTTCCAGACTTTTCCAGAAAAATAATGTATATTCAAACTAAATTTTGTGTACATTTTCTCTGCAAGCTTGTCCTTTGATACCAAAGCTTAAACACCTTTGAAGTAAAAGTAGGGAGACCATTAAAGACTACATGCATGCAATAAGTATCTCTGCATAATTATGTTTATTTTTGTAAGACTGAACCACAATTAGCCTGATTGGTAGCAGCCAGGGAAAAATAGAAATCCAGTTACTATGACTCTCGTCATGAAAAGGAAACATAGCTCTTAGGGAAAATAAACCTTTGCCTAGCAATGAATTATAAATAATTTTTCCTTGGACTGTTTTGTAAACTTAACTTTGGAAACTGCTTAATCTCAAAGGCAGTAGTAAATTTAATGTAGTTCCTCATTTTGGCCACATATAAATATAAAGGACACATGATTACCAGGGGACAGAGACCCTGTTTGTTGTCTGAATCATAGACAATATGCATTCAACTCACTTGGTGTTAATCACTTCTATCCTTGGACTATGTTTCCTAAAATTTTACTTTTCACTCAACATTGAGATTTTGATGGGTGCAATTCAGATATCAGCCCTTTGGAAATCTCTGATATATCCAGCCTCATGGAAGACAGGGAAAGAAGAAACAACATATGTATAATAAGAGTCCTCAAAGAGGAAAACCAAAAAAAGAAAAAAGAGAGATATAAAAAAATCTATAATTAAAAACAAACTTTTCTAAAATTAAGAATATGTATACTTGTAAAGGAAAAAATGACGGCTGCTAGATGGGAGGGGATGGGGATGAGGGAGAAGGTGGAAGGGATTAGACAGCATAAATTGGTAACTACAATATTGCTATGGGGATATGAAAGACAGTTTGGGGTTTATAATCAATGATGTTGTAAAGATTTTGTAGGGTGTCAGATGAGCACGTCTTATTAGGGAGAGTACTTCATGGATGGTGTAAATGCTTGACCACTTCACTGTACACCTGAAGCTGAAGCTGAATAATATTGTATGTCAACTATTATATATATATATACACACAATATATATATACTATATATACACTATATATTACACTGTATATACATATAGTGTGTATATATATATATATATACACTAAGTATATATATAGTGAGTAGTAAATTCTATATACACTAAATTCTATATATATACACTATATATATACACTATATATATGTGTGTATATATATATATAGTGAGATATATACATATATATATACATATATATATATAGTGATCGGATATGGAGTACAGCATAGGAAACAGAGTCAATGGAATTGTAATAGATATATACAATGTCAGAGGGGCAATAGATTGAGGAGGTGGGTTATCACTTCATGAGGGGTGAAATGTCTAACTACGTATTACATTGTTTTGTAATCTGAAACTAATAATAATAATAATAATAATAATAGAATATATATATCTGAAAGTACATGTTGAAAAAGTACACTATATGTCTGGGAAAATAGACTGAGAACACTGAGAAAAGTCTAATGAAATTATTCATAATTAAAGCAAGTTAGTAGTAAATTCTTTTGACATCTGGACAAAATTTTTAAGTCATTTATAACAAAGAAAAACAAATTTTCAAGAATTTTCAATAGCAACAACTTATGGCTTCTGGGGTAAACCAAAAAGTAAAATTTGAGCCAAGTATTTTAGGTTCAGATAAACTATTTTTCAAGTCTAAACTCAAATTATTTTCAATATTCTGTGAGTTATTCCTGAGTTATCTACTACAGAATAACCTCCAGGTAGTTAAAGTGACTGGAAATATATCAAGTTAAGACTGTTGGTGAACATTAGCATATAGTTAATTGTAGCACTATGGATAAATGATGACAATAAAGGAAGAAATATAGTATGTAATAGTTATATGTAACAACCCTAATATTGACATCTCCTCTAAGAGGACAGAGTGACTAGGATGAAGGAGCATAGATAGGAGGTAGACTTCTTTGAATATATCTTGTTTTATAGAATTAACTTTAAAACCATGTAAGCATTTTATGTAATGAAAAAATTTAATGCTTAAAAACTGAAATTAAAATGAGATAAATGACTCTAAATGGGTTGCTGGCATAACCACACAGAAACTAATCCCAGTAACTAAAAATAGTTTTTGACTGCACATCCTTAAAAATATATGCCTAAGGACAAAAAATGTTGGAAATAATTTTAAACAAGTATAATTCTGTGATATTATAATCCTATTACCCAGTGTCCTTCACCAGCAAGATTCTTGGTAAGGGAGAAAGGAAAACCAGATGTCAGAAAGAAGAGATTAAGTAAAGACCTTTTAATCCTGAGTTTGAAATGTTAGTGTAAATTGAGAATATTTGGTGCTGCTAGAAAAAAAAACCAAAAACTATGTTCTAATTTTTTTAAACTGACAATTCCTAGATATTCTGATGAACCCAGTAGCAATGAGTACCTCCAGTACCCAGAATATTGTGTTAAAATCCAATTTCCTTCTGAAAACTTCTTGGAGAAATGGCTAATTCCAGGTCCAGGATGGGAAAAATACACGATCATCTTGGAAACTCTTGTAACATCAGATAACAAGGAAGCTAGCAAAGATTACTAACTTTGTGTCGAAGGCTTGGAAAACAACTTCCAAAAACTGTCAAAGGTGAGCTGATCTGAAGATAAATGAGGAAAAAAAACTTCAAACGAGTAAAACATATCAAATAGGTTTAAATCCATGAGTTCATAATGATACTTAAAAAATAGTCAGTCATTGGAAGACACTAGTGAACCAACTCTCATTATTTTGAAAACTCATAAACAGAGAACCACTAGATCATCAGATAATAGATAAGAGCAAGATTTTCTTTATTGTGGTATTCCAGCAAATAAATCAAAAAGAAATGATAGAATTGGAGAATTATCCTTTTGGAACGAATGTATCGAGACATTGAGCATCAATTAGCTAATATCAAAACAAGAAAGATTACTAGATAATAAATGTTTCCTGATGGAGGAACAAAGCACCTCCTACTAAGGAGTTTTTATCTGAAAATCAAACCTGAATCTGGTCAGTCCTCTAGATCCAATTACAAACTTAGGGCAAATTCAGGGGAAAAGGGAATATGTTAAACTATACTATGGGAATATAATCAGCAATATTGTACAGGACAAACAATCAAGTTCTTTCCGCAAGTAAATTGTAAAGAAGGGAAAAAAGGTGGAGAGTGAAACCAATAGTGAATGGAAACTTCAAAGAAATATATCAACCAATCATTACATGTAGGCCTTGTTTGGATGCTGATTCAAACTAGAAAAATTTGTGTTATTAAGGATATAATTGGAAATTTGAACAATGACCAAGTATTTTATGACATTCAGAATTATTAATTTATAAAGATAAAATCATGGTGTTGTGGTTATGTAAAAATAAAAGAATCCTTTTTTTTTTTTTTCCAAAATAAGATTTATTCTTTACATTATTGGATATTCAATTATATTTTATTCTCAAATCAATTTTCTTTTAGAGTTACAAAATGAAATATTTGTTCATAAAATAAAATGCTGTCTGGAATATGCTACAAAATAATTTGGGAAGGTGGATATAGGTAAGGCTGTACATGAAATCATTTTGTTGAAGCTGGATAATGGCACATGGAGAGGTTTTTTTAAAAAAAGATTTTTATTAAAAATATAGCTAACATATAATATTATATTACTTTCAGGTGTACACCCTGGTTATTTAACATTTATATACCTAAAGAAGTGATCACTGTGATTAATCCAGCAACCATGACACCTCACCACTCTATCACAATATTATTGACTGTATTCCCTATGCTGTACTTTACATTCCCATGACTTACTAGTTTTATACCTGGAAATTTCAGCCTCTTATTCCCCTTCACCTTTTTTCTCCATTTTTAAAAATTTTCAATTACAGTTGACATTCAGTATTATTTTGTATTAATTTCAGGTGTACAGTATAGTGGTTAGACATTTATATAATTTAAGCAGTGATCTCCCTGATTAGTGTAGTACCGACTTGGCACTATACTAGTTATTACCGTATTATTCACTATATTCCCTGTGTTTTACATCCTGATGACTCTTTTGTAATGATTTTTTCTTGTTGCACCAATTCATACTTTTTAATCCCTTTACCTTTTTCACCCTGCTGCTAACTTCCTCACATTATCACCCCAACAAATCTGGTACCTGTCTGACACCACACACAGTTATTACAATATTATTGACTATATTTCTCATGCTATAACCTACTACTGTATAACAACCAATTTGTGCTTCTTAATCCTTTCCCCTTTTTTCACATGCCCCCGCCCAAACTCCCTCCCATCTGACAACCATAAAAATGTTCTCTGTACCTACAAGTTAGTTTCTGTTTTGTGTGTTTGTTCATTTTGTTTTTTAGATTCCACATGTAAGCAAAATCACCCTGGATCTGTCTTTCTCTGTCTGACATACTCCACTCAGCATACTACCTTCCAGGTTCATTCATGCCCCTGTAGATGGCAAGAACCCATTCCCATCCATAGCCAAGCAATATTCCATTGTATATATGTGCCACCTGCTCTTTATCCATTCATTCATCAAGAGAACCCAGGCTGTCTCCAATCTTGGCCATTGTGAACAATGCTGCAATGAACATATGTGGTGCACATAACCCCTTGAAGTAGTATTTTGTGTTTCTTTGGATAAATACCCAGAAGTGGGATCACTGGGTCATTCATTATCTCTTCTTATAACTTTTGTTTTAAAGTCTATTTTCTCTGGCATAAGTATTGCTACATAAGCTTTTGGTTTTTTTTATTTCCATTTTCATG
This sequence comes from Rhinolophus hipposideros, assembly GCF_964194185.1. Taxonomy (NCBI): domain Eukaryota; kingdom Metazoa; phylum Chordata; class Mammalia; order Chiroptera; family Rhinolophidae; genus Rhinolophus; species Rhinolophus hipposideros. The sequence continues at coordinate 51,902,732 of NC_138064.1, forward strand.
AAATATCTTTTTCCATCTCTTTACTTTCTGTTTCTGTGTGTCTTTCAATCTAAAGTGATTCTCCTGTAGGCAGCACATGTAAGGGTTTCGTTTTCATATCCATTCAGCCCTCTTATGTCTTTTGAGTGGAGCATTTAATCTATTTACATTGAAAGTAATTGTTGATAGATTTGTACCAACTGCCATTTTATTATTCATAATTTTGATTTGCTTTTTCCATCTTAAAGAAGTCCCTCTAACATTTCTTGTAATACTGGTTTGGTGGTGATGAACTCCTTTGGCTTTTCCTTGTCTAGGAACCTCTTTATCTGCCCTTTGACTTTATTTTTTTAAGATTTTTAAAATTATATCTTTTATTACTTTTTATTACATTTGGGATGTAATTCTTTGTTTGCTCTTTTTGGCTACCTTTCTGTGTTTGTTTTGATGTATTAGGTAGAACTGCTATGTCTCCAAGTCTTGGCCGGGTAGTCTTATGTAGTAGGTGTTGGGTGGGGACCAGTGGTGCATTCCCCTGGTCACCTGAGCCAGGTGCTGCAGGAACGACTCATGTGTGGGTTGTGTGTGCCCACCTATTACAGTTGAGCCTTGATTGCTACTGGCACATCAGTAGGTGGGATTGATCCTCAGGCTGATTGTTTTTGGGGTTTGGCCACATCCACAACTTATAGGCTGCTGTGCTGGAGACTTACCCCACTGAGTGGGATTTTTCCCAGCAGGCTCTGGTGTCTGTTGAGACCACCCTTTGTTTGTGCCACTTGTGGGGCTAAATGGGTGGTACTCTGCTGTGGTCTGAAGCCAACCTCCATGTATGTTAATTCTGCTGCTCTTGAAAGGGGCTCTGATGCAGGCCCCAGTCAGCCAATGCCTGTGACTGGCCAGGGGCTACTTGGTAGGAGTTACAAAGTGATTCTCAGTTCTTTGCTGCCTGTGATGAACCTGGAGGTGCATGGAGAGGCCACGCTGTGAACTAACGACATATGCCACCAGTACCAGAAATAGGGTAGCTCCACAAAAGCCAAAACACCTTGAGGCCTGCTGCTACCTGCTGGCTTCCTTAGAGTTCAGCCATTGATAAAGTCTCATGCAGTATGAGAGTTGGGTGAGGCAAGGTCTCAGGGAGTCACTAGAGAGAGAAGAGTTGTGGTCACCAGATGAATGCAGATTCTGGTTTGGTGTCAGTGCTGAGCCTGGCGCTACTCAGCAGAAGTCTCACAGCACACTGAGGCCAGTCACTGCCAAACTGGGGCCTGTGGACTCTGATTCTTTTCCAAGAAAGAGTGCAATTTTGGAGGAGCTGGCTGCTCTTGGAGAAAGTGCCTCCAGCATTGGGGAAGTCAGGTGGAGGCAGGGTAGCAGCTGAGTCAGCAAGGCAAATCAGTGGAGCTCACCAGGCAAATCAGATTTAAATTTGGCCTGTGGGGCAGGCTCAAAATAGAAAGATGGTGCTTGCCTGTTGGCTGCATGGGAGCCGGACCCTTCACTGGGAAAATGCCAACTGTCCTCCAGTTCTCCCACTGCAGCCACACACCTGTCTGCCCCCTGTATGTTTCTGTATGTACATCACCATCCCTCCACTGGAGCCAAAGGTGAATGCCTTCGAGCAAGTGAGTCTGTGCACAGGCTGTTTCGAGTCTGGGTTTCCTGCAGTCTTCCGTCCCACCCGAATGGTTGGAATCCCCAGTTTTTTCACAGCCACATGTTGTGGGGGTTCCTCTTTCCAGCACCAGTACTCTGGACTGGGGATCCTGGTGTAGGGGTGGGGTCCCTCGCTCCTCTGGTGGGAACCTCCACAGCTGAGATATCACTACTGATTCTCAACTGCCACAGTGATGTTTGGGGCCCATTCTGCATCTCTGCCCCTCCTACGCGGCTTCTTTTTTATAATTTTAGTTATAGGACTACTGTTCAGCGAGATTTCAAATGGTTCTTCAGGTTGATTGTTCTATAATTTAGTTGTAATTTTAATGTGTTCAGGAAAGAACCCAGGTACAGTGTTTCTACTTTACCATATTGGATCTCTTTCAGGAGTTATTCTTTACATGTTTTTTTGAAATTTAAAAATAAAACATTTAAAATAAATCATACATTTGGTAGCTTTGTCTGTATGGCATTGCCGTGCACTGATAGCACTTAAAAGATATGCAATTTTCTCTACTAGGAGATATTTCTTTTTCCCTAGTGTCTGTTAAAAATAGTCAGGGCTGCATGTGAAACCAGCTAGGGTTAAAGAGAGCTAGCAGCAGATACATCTGGGGAGCATTAGCTATATTAAGGACAAGGCAGCAAGAAAAGATAACCAGAAGAAACAACTGAGTAACCTCTTGTCAAGCCTTCAGGCCATCTGAATGAAGGGACTGTGGTTTACAGGCTAGCAAGTGCTACGTATCACTTCATTGTTTTGTTTCAAACCCTAGCACAAGAGTTCCGTGGTTTGGAATTGGATCAAAACTGAGTAGAAGACTATTTTATTTCCAATACACAAGTTTAAATGCTTTGTGTCACAACACCTTTCAAGAAAGAATAGACAAGATTTACATTTATAGTAACATCAATTAAATGTCTTTTGTATTTTTCTATGTTGCAAAAATTTCCATTAGCCACACACGTGAATATAATGATAAACACTTCTTTTTAAATATTTTTTATTTTTCAATTACAACCAAAATACAATATTATATTAGTTTCAGGTGTACAACATAGTGATTAGACATTTATATAACTTACAAAGTGATCACCCCAATAAGCCTAGTATCCATCTGACATCATATATAGTTATTACAATATTATTGACTATATTATCTATGCTGTACTTAACACCTCAGTGACTGTTTTTACAACTGTCAATTTATATTTCTTAATGCCTTCCTCTTTGTCATCCACTCCTCCACACCCCCTCACATTTGGCAACCATTAAAACGTTCTCTGTATCTATGATAAACACTTCTGTGATAAACACTTCTTTTGATTGTCATTATTAGTCAACAAATAGAGTATTTGTTATGTGGCAACACTGTGAAAAGCATAAAATTACTATAAAGGCCTGGTAGAATTATAGAGGTATTATAGTTTCACGGAAAGCGGGACTTCAAAACCAAACAAAAATTGTTTAAATTGACACTCTGCCATTCCTTGGTTCGTTGGGTTGGGCTGTGTATATACTTTGGTTCCCACATCTGTAAAACAAGATTTTAGTCACATTTAAAGATAATACCTAAAGCATTTAGCTTATAGTATATATTCAATATGTGGAAGAATCATCATTTTCACATTTGCTTTCTTATGATCAGCAACTTCTGCCACTTGCTTTTGAATATTAGACATCTTCCTCCTTTATGTAAACACCACTGGTAGTGCTCTCCTAGTCTACCAGCTCAATCTCTTGTGAAGAAAAACCTGAAACAAGTCAACAGTTACGAATTAATTTTTCTCTTATGCTAAAATAATTTTTATTAAAAGTTTGTATAGCAATGTATCGAGACTCAAGTACTGTTTTTAATCTTCTAATATCCTGATAACTAAGAGGGATGCAAAATTAAGTGTAACAGGTTATGCTATTAGAGAAAACACAGTTCTGTCTTAGTGCTAATGGACACAGAATACTAAATATGCCACACTTCAGCCATTCATGATTTGAGTTAGGATATGGCCTCTCTTCCTGGTCTCTTGTCTTTTACAGTTAAAAACAGCAGTGAATAAATAAAAGTTTAGACCCTATTGATGCAATCATAATGCACATAGCCTCAAATCATGCTTATAAACAGCCATATTTAGATTGTAAATTTCATTCAAACTACATGGTAAAAAGAGCTCAATTCACTTATGGTAAAAACTAAGGCCAACAAGGGTTTTCCATCAAACCATATGGCATTTAATGTAGATACAAGTTTCCAAAGCAAGAATCTGATAGTTTAAGAAACAAATGCCACGAAGCCATTCTACAATGGTGTGAACCAACTTTCTCTCCTCCTAGTCATTTCACTTCCTAGAGGTTGGGACACTGGGAAATATTATACTCTTTTTTGTACTTAGCATATTTATTATATAATAAATCCAAGTCTATTGCAGAAAAATTAGAAGTAGTAAAGAAAAAACGTTTCATAAAACCCCATCAGTCAGAGATAATCACAATTATTATTATTATTATTATTATTATTATTATTATATATCTATCCAGATTTTGTATGAATATATTTTTGTAAAAATTTAACCAACCATGTGTGCTCCATAACTTTCTCTTTTTCATTTGATATTCTTTTGTGAATATTTTCAATGACTTTTGTATAGATCTACATTAAGAACTATGAATACAATATTCTATTATATAGAGGACTCATGTACTTAATCAACTTTCTGTTACACATTTGTTTTTGTTGGATTTTTTGGTGTATAAATATGTATCTTGGATATATATTTTTTATACTAAGAAAATATGATGTATGAAAATTCCAAGAACTGAAATCTTAGTAAATTTTAAATTCACCTTCCTAATCTCCCAATTTGTGCTTTTTGAAAGAAATGCCAAAACCAATTTATTTTGTTTTATTATTATTTTTTTGTATACACAAGAGTAGTATTTGCTGACAATCCTTTAATAAATCTGAAATTAGACCTTTCAGTATGTATAACATTTTAATATGTATAACATATACATAACATTCATACATACAAATGACTGTAACATAAAATTTACAAGTGATAAAAAGCATTATGTTGGCAGGTTTTGTTTTGTTTTGAGTGGTTTTTAAAACAAATTACATTTTTGGAATTGATGACATGGGTAACATTTCCCATCTTCTTAGTTTTTCCTTGATTCACATTTTTCATGGCACTTGGTATTGCAATATTTTTATATATTTACCTATTTTTTATATGTATAGCATTTTATTTCTGAGAAATAAGTCTAAATAAATCTGGCAAATATAGGTTCATAGGTATCCATTTCTCTATTTTTAGAATGCTGCAATATTTTACATTCAAATTTTAACCTTTTTCCTTCTTCTCCCCCTCCTCCTCTACTTTCTCCTCTTCCTTCTCTTCTTTTTCTTCCTTTTCCTCTTCCCCTTCTTCTTCTTCAGAATAAATGTCATTCACCTGAGCCCTGGATATTATAATTAACTAGCAGAAGACATAACAAAGATGGGACTCAAGATTTCATTGTCTACTACGCCAGCAAATAACAAAAACATGTGCATAGGGCTTACTATGTAAAACAGTGAGTTATGATGGTGATGGTGGTAAACCTGAACATAAATGTTTCTTTTTTTTTAAGCGTCAATATTCTTTATTACCAATATTTTGCACAAGTTAAGATACAGTTATTAAATTTAACATTTAATGAAAAACATTTAAAGAAAAATACTCACTGAATAGCTTATTTACCTAGTAAAGTTTAGTTTGTTTTAGATTCTTTAAAAAAAATTAGGTCCAGAATTTTAGTTATCCTTATTACCAAGTTTTAGTATTTGGATTACTTCAGACACTCTGAAACTGTGGTGGGCTAGGAGGATTAAAAATGAAAGGACATGGCTGCGCATGATAAGCACATAAATTTTGTTTCCTGTTTGCAGGGCCCAGTTTCAGCTTTTCACCATGGAAATTTGCCTGGGACTCTACTATGTTCTGCACATCCATATCATTATAAATGGAAATGAATCTATAGCCTTTGGACATATCAGTTTAATCAGTGATTATCTTCACTACTTTCACTGAACTATATCTAGCAAAGAAACTTCTAATTTTGGTTTAGTTCCTCCTAACATCAATTCCACCAACAAGAATAGTGTTTGACATGATTTTGCCTTCAGGTAAAACATAGCCTTTGCTGGTTGTAGCTCCTGGGGACTTGGTGCTGGCCTCTCTGGAGATGGTTGAGTTTTGACTCTGAGAATGTGCAGTAGACTTATCTTCCAAACTGCTGATTCAATACTCTGCTTCATTGAATCTGCTGTTGATTCCCTCTAATGTATTCTTCATTTTAATTATTGTATTCTTCATTTATGACTGGTTCTTTTTTATGTTTCTATCTCCATGTTTATGTTTCCTACTGTGTTTCCCCGAAAATAAGATCTAGCCGGACAATCAGCTCTAATGTGTCTTTTGGAGCAAAAATGAATATAAGACTCAGTCTTATTTTACTGTAATATAAGACCGGGTCTTATATTCATTTTTGCTCCAAAAGGCGCGTTAGAGCTGATGGTCTGGCTAGGTTTTATATTCAGGGAAACACAGTATTTATTTGTTGAAGTTCTCCCTGAGATCATTGAGCATCCTTATAACCAGTGTTTTGAACTCTACATCTGGTAGATTTCTCATCTCCATTTTATTTAGGTTTTTTTTTCTGGATCTTTGTTCTATTCTTTCATTTGGGACATGTTTCTTTGTCTTCTCGGTTTGGCTGCCTCCCTGTGTGTGTTTTTATGTATTAGACAGAGTTGCTCTGTGCCCTGATCTTATGTAGTAGGTGTGTCCTGTGGGACCCAGTGTGCAGTCTCCCTGGTCATCTAAGCCATGCACTCCAGATGTATCTTTTGTGTGGGTTGTGTGTGGGTTGAGTCTTGGTTGCTGTTGGCACATCATTTGGGAGGGGGAAAATTGACTCTCAAGCTGATTGGTCATGAGGACTGTCCATGACTACAATGAAGCAGCTGTTGTGCAGGAGCTGACCCTATCAAGCAGGATTTGCTGTAGCAGAGATCTGGTGCATTCCAAGTCTGCCCTGTCGGTGTTACATTTGTGGAGGTGATTGGGTGGTGCTCTGGTGTGGTCTGAAGCTTGCTACTGAGTGTGTTAGTGCTCAGGACTCTTGGGAGGGGCTCTGGTGTAGGTCAAGGTCAGCCACTGCCTGTGCCCTGCCTGGAGCCACTTGGTAAGCTACAAAGTGATCTGAGATGGTTGCCTCGTGTGCTGGGCTTGCAGGTGCCTGAGAGAGGTTAAGCTGTTAACTTAGGCAAACTTCCACTAGTGCTGGTCTTGGGGCTGCTTAGCAAGAAATACAGGGCATACCAAGGTCAGATTCTACTTGTTTGGGGCTAGTGAACCTTTGAGAGATTTTAGGAAATTTCACAGAATGAGCCACAATAGGCCATCTGTATGGTAAAAGCCACTGGAAGAGGCTTCAGTGGGCCCACAAGTTTGGTGGGCAGAGGTCTCAGGGAATCATCAAGGTCGGGTGAAGGGTGTTAGCCAGGTTGATGGGGAGACTCAGATATGGCTCCCACCTGTGCATTCAGGGTGGGTGAGAGAAAAGCTTAACAAAGGAACAATGGCTTCTGACAGCACTTCTATCTGAGAGAAAGCTGCCCCTCCAGACTTTGCCCTAAAGCCAGACAATTGAATTCCTCCTGGTGAGTCCCTGGTGTTTATTGAGCTGTTGCCCCGACACTGGAACTGAGAGTGATTGAATTTGTCAGTACGTCCATGCATGGGCTTTTTAGCAGTCCTCCATCACACTCAGCAACAATCTCTACTGGTTTTCACAGCCATAAATTGTGGGAACATCACTTCCTCTTATTGGAACCCCAGACTGAGGAGCCTAGTGTGGGACCGGAACCCCTAACTCCTCAGGGAGAACACCCACAGCCAAGATATCCCTACTGATTCTTAATGGCCACATGTGGGTGTGGACCCACCTGTCCTGCATCTCTGCCCTTCCTCCATGTGGCTTCTTCTGTATGTCTTCAGTTATAGGACTTCTGTTTAACAAGACTCTAGGTGGTTCTCAATGATGGTTGTTTTGTAGTTTAGTTGTAATTTTGATGTGGTCATGGGAAGAGGCAAGCATGGTATTTACCTATTCCACCATCTTCACCAGAAGTTTTATATCCCAATTTGTGCTCCTTAAAAGGACTATTTTATTCATTTTCCATGGCAGACTTTCTTATTTTCATGACAATTTTTTTTTATGTTAGTAATACAGCATATTAATGGGGAAAGGCCATAGAGGTGGGTGGCAATTATTTTTTGTCCATAATCCCTCTTGAACAGGTTTTCTGTCAATGACAAAAAAAATTTCTCAGATATCTGGTGTGGTCATTGGTGACTAAGCCAGGGAATATACACAAGCATTGAAAGCAGATGCTTTTGTTCAGAACCCATGGACTCACAGGTGCATCTGAAAGTATTTCTGTGTTGAGAATGAATCCATTGACCAGATAGTTTAGAAAGGTTTTGAGCAGCCAAAAGTGTAACTCAGGTATAGCTTAGTTCTTTACAAAGCCAATGTATAATACTCTTTAGCCATTTTTAATTTAATATATGAAATTTGATTTCTCAAACATTGTAATGGGTGCTTTGTGCATTACACATCTTTGTTTCTTCTTCATAAGCTCTAAATTTCTATTATATTTCTGCTCTACCAGAGTCAGTCATTTCCCATGAAGAAAACCCAAATAAAATGTACTGTTTCAATTTCAGAATCAAGTTACATTTCTGGTGTGAGTGATTATGCATAAGAAATACATTTTTGGTGACTGAAGATCTGTAATTTTTAGTGACTAACTATAAAGAAAATATTTACAAAGAGAAGTTTTAGTCAGAGTCTATGTTGCTTATACATGCTGATACCCTCCAGAGTCCATTCTATATGTGTTCTCATTTTATAATACAATATTGGCACTACCTACCTCAAGAATCTAATTTAGGAGCATTCCATGCACAAGAGGACTCAGCTTGTGACCAAAATTAGAATGAGGCCAACCTTCCCAACAGACCACTTCCATGTGCATCTTTACTCACAGCTTGGATTTGTCTACACTTGATAGTTGAGTAGTGCCAAACCTGGTAAGTGGGGAGGTGGAATAAGAATCCCAGAGTATAGAAAAATGTTTGGATACAGGAAGATCTAAATAGTATCCTATATAGAAAAAATGCTTTCCCCAGGTCTGTCCTGTCTTGTTATGCCACACCCACACTCAGGGAAAGTTTGACCAACTACTTGTTAGTTATGTTTAAATTGGTTACATATGTCTGTCTGACAATTACTGCTGGGTCACAGCAGGAAAGAGGAAAGCATAACTAAAAAAAAAAAAAAAAAAAACAAAGACAAAAAGTCAATACTCTTGCAAAGGTCATGATGTTTTTTAGTCCTGATTTGGCAGTGCACTGGTGAACAGCGGGGGTCATGGTTTGCTTAGCTATGGGAGTCTCTGGGTCCACAGGGGTATAGCTGTTAGGGGTTTCATCAGGAGGAGGAGTTTCAACACAAGGAGGAGCTTTATCAGGTCAGGTCTATACCTGAGTAGTCCTTCAGCAGAAAGCCACTGGTTTACATTGTTGATGATGACCTCACCTCTTGTTTGGTAGATAAGCAGCAGCTTGTGTCAAAGAAAAGGCCAGAACATGTTTGATGTCTAATGAGTATGTGTGCTTGAAGGGAGGAAGCTGTCTCAATGCAGATAGTGTAACAGGTCCCAGAAATGAGGGCCCCAGTATTAAGCACACGTTGAATCCATCAGTGGCAGGGACCCCCCGGCCCCCATGAGGGAAATCCCAGCTAATTATGGGACTGGAAGCTGCAGCCCCATAATTTGGTGGGTTAACATCATCCTAGAATTTGCTACTAGGATAGAGAATGCCAGCTTTGTAACTGGTACACAACACCACATTGGCCTAAGAAAGAAGGTAGTTACGGGCTGAAAGAGGCAGAAGTCGCTACTAAGTTAAAGCATAGGTGAAGGAATTTGAACTGACAAATAATCCTGGCATTGTTTCTGAAATATATCATGACATAGTGTACCAAACCCAATCAAGACTTTCTGTGCCTCTACTCAGCCCTGATGCCAATTTTGGATCTGGAAAATCTCCTGAGATCTCCACGGAAGGAGCCTGTGGGGACAGAGCCCCAGAGAGCAGTTTCCAAGCTCTCAGCCTCACATGGAGGGGTGCTGGCTCGGGTAGTAGATGGTCATCAGCTGTGGCTAGTTGGCTGTCAGCTGTAATCCTTGAGCCATTGGCCACTAATATAACTGCCATGGCTGCACTGGGGAGTGGTTTCGAGGAGACTCGTCAGTCAGTTGGCAGAAAAGCGGACAGCAGGTCACACATCATGTGAATCCAGCCTCCAGTGAGACTGGAATATAGTGGTATGACTCCCCTACCTATGGCTATGTGGGTGTTCCTTTTTGGCCTAGCCACATCCTGCGTTCTTATGTGGGGAGCGGGACCAGAGACCCCACATGCCACCCTGCAATGACAGCCACATGTCAGAGTAGGGGAGGCAAAATGGAGCCCGGTGGTAGGGGAGAGACCGAAATCAGAGACAGAAATGGATCTTTCTTTAACCCCTCCGTCTCTCCCCTACCACCGGGGAGAGGTGGAGAGGTTAAAGAAAGATCCATTTTTGACAATGAAAAGGAACGGTAATCTGCAATTTGACTTTTCCCCTATTATAGTGGTTATACCTCAATGGAGATGGTAGAGTCACTCAAGGGCATTTTGGAAATTTAGGAGGGTTTTTTCCTTTTGTCACAGTGACTAGAAAACACTATGGACATTCAGTGAGAAGGGTCAGGGATACAAGGTGTCCTTCAATCAAATAATTGTCCCATATCCTGCACAAATTCCAAATTGTCCCTCTAGATATTTTCATGGATGAAAAGGTCTATCTAGAGCCCAACTTTTTCTATATTAACACAAAATGTTTCTGTACAGTTTTAATATACATTGAATCTTCCAGTAATAACTGTAAATCGAGAGAAGATTGCATTTAGTCTGATTAGAATGATTCTACCAGTTGTTCACTATCCCAGAAAAGCACATCACTGAGAGCAGCGTTGTTCAGGTTATTTAGGCTACCTACAAACACACCTGGATTGTCACAGTCTATAGGTACTACATTCACGATGATTCTACACATCGTTGCAAACATCTGGGTGCTTCATTATGTCTCATGGTGAAGTCATATCTGAGTCATTATGAATTAAAAACAATTAAATTAAAAACAAACATATAATAGAGAAAGTAAAGCCAAAAGGTAGTTTTGAGAAAAGATTAATAAATCAATAAATTCCTGGTAGGACTGATAAAAAATAGAGAAAAGACTCAAACTGCCAATATCAGAAATGAAAAAGGAGACATCATTAGAAATTATGTAGGCATTAAGAAAGTAATAAGAGGCTATTACTTAGAATATTACACCAATTAACTTGAAATTTCACTTTTTGAAAAGCTCAAATTTCTAGAAAAACTCAAATTAATGAAGTGTCACATGAAGAAAAAAATATATATAAATAGTTCTGTACCTATTAAAAAAATGAATTTGAAATTAAAACCCTTCCCACAATGTGAAATAACCTACGTTTTACTTAAGGTCTTCCAGAGCATAGAGGAGAGGAAACCTATCCCAGCTTCTGGAATGGGCCCACCATTTCCTTGACCTCCAAAACTAACAAGGACATTTTTTTTTCCTAAAAAGGAAAATTAAAAACTAAGCTCTCCAAATTAGGTAAAAATTAGAAACAAAATAATTGCAAACATAATCAAGCGCTATATAAAAAGGGTAATGTATCAACTAAGGTGGAGTTTTTCTGAGAATATAATGTTGGGTTAACATTTGATAGTCAAGCAACGTGATTTAGCTATTAACAAGAAGAAAAGAGAGAAAAATAATATGGTCATCTTAATAGAGGCAGAAGAAGCATTTGGTAAAATTCAATAGCCATTTATGAAAACGACTTACAGTACACTAGGAATGCAAAAGTCTTCTTTATCTGATAATGAGCACCTGAAAAAAAATCCAAATAATTCAAACACAAACAGAAAGATGCTCATCAAATTTAGAGGTGAAATACTGAAAGATTTTATCATGAGATTGGGAATGAGGCATGGATGCCTGCTGTCACCACTTACTATGTAGGGCAGGCATCGCAAAACCAAATGCCTACAAGGTTCATGGGAATAGGGGGTGTGGGGCCTATGGAATTTGAGAAAGAATCTTCTGCCAAAAATCATTCAAATTCAATTACAAAACAAAACCAAACAAAAACAAGACAAAACAAAAATCACTGGGCCGGCCAAACAAAATATCTGCAGGCCAGATTTAATCTGCAGTCTGCAAATTGATAAACTTGGTTGAGGGTATTTTGGGCCCAGCTGATAGGATTCTGAACTTCACATCTTAAGTGAAAACATAATCAAGTTTATTACTACTGGAAGGAGACCTTGTGTTTTAGTGCATGTCGAAGCGTTAAGCTAAACTGGGTGTTATTTGGAGGACAGAGCTGAAAAGGCAAGTCACATAAGAGACAGAAAGAATAAACAATGTTAGGGATACGATATGGAAAGGGAGGCTTAGATGGTGGGCCTTCAGGAACAATGGTACAGCAGCAAAACCACTTGTTTATGAATTATTCCAAGAAATTCCCAGGGTACCTTTGTATGAATTTGTCATATTGTAGAAGTGTGAAAGAAAGACATAAAAATGCGTTAGTGAGTTGACTGTTTTCATTTGTTAAATTCTTTCCTATGCTTTGCCAGTGGAAGTGCTTTGCGACCACTGGTAAAGTCTGAATTCAATAGTATTCCTCCTGATACCAGCTGCCTCCGATATCTGCAAGGAATAAGAATGGTTCTCTATGCCCCTAGACTGACATCATGAGTGTGCTCCCGGTCCCAGAGTTGCAAACAGGGTAAGGCAGAAGGAAGCAAGGCCATTTTCACTCAGGAAGAGCCACCTCTTGCGTGGTCCATTTTGCACGTGTTAGTCAGCTTGACCCAGAACTGCTTCTCTCTCTTCTTCATGGAGAGGTTCATGGAATCTTTAGTATAGTACTTTCTGAATCTAAACTGGCCTTGGCTTTTGTGTTTCCCTGGAAAACCTTTTCTCAGCTTTGCAAAGTGGATGAGCTCTTTGCCTGCTTCCCTGAATGAAGTGGAAATTGTAGTAGACGGTCAAATGTCTAAACCTGATCCCCTTCTGGGTCTTTGACACTTGGGGTGGGTTTCTCATATCACTCAGTTCGGCAACTGCAAGAGCTCACTCAAAGTCCTCAAAGGAACTCTTGTTCCAGAAGCAAGAGGTGCATCTGTGTAGCCTGACAGAAATGACCACCTGTGCAGTGCTCAGTCTGGGCTGTCACCCACACGACCACGGCCAGGTCTGGCACCTGGATGTGTCTGTTTTCAGAAATACTGAGGTTTGGTGGTTCTTGACTGTGTTTGTATTTATAATCACAACGTTATGTTTTAGATGACATGACTAGAATTCGTTAAGTTGTCTTCAGTCTTTTTGCCCTTCGGATAACTGAGAGCACTGGCCACCACTAAGAGCCTACGCAGGTGAAAACAAGGACAAAGGGGAGAAGGAAATGCCATTTCCTACAAACTCAAACTTACCTTTGGACTCTGTCCTTACAAACCACCTCCAACTGTCTCCAATTCATTAGCTTGCCTTTTGTTTCTTCCTGAAAAAGGTACAGAAGAAAAAAATATTTTTTTCTTTTATTATCAGTTGTTTCAAGAACAATGCCTGGCAGCACTATTTTGGTTAGTTTGTAACACATATGCTAGTTTTAAGAAACTTACCACATTCGTTACTTAAATTGGGTTGCAGAAACTTTGCCTGGGCTTCAGAATTCATATGCATAACTCAAACTGCAGCCCTTTGTTGCTGTTGGCTGTGAATGGTGTTGTAAGTGTGACACTTAAGAAATCAATAATTTAGCCTATATCTTGACTCACCTCTTCAGCTGTTTTTCTTTCTCCCCTTCACTGCTTGATTTAATGACTCTTCTTTGTTCTCTTTCTCAAGGCTACACAAACTTTATTAATCCAGTTAATTAGTAGAACACTAACAAAAAAAAAAATAAAAAAGTAATTCCTTAGTCCTCAGGCATCCAGGTGCTGGAATCCATTTTGCAACTCCCTTGTAGTTTCTTTTTTTCAATTTTTTAATTAATTTTAGGTGCACAAGACAAAGTAAAACTTGGACATTTATCTTTTATATCCCTCACACTGTGTGAACCCCCCTCCCCCATCCACTATCCCTCTGACATCACACAGAGCCATTACATTTCCACTGTCTCTATTCCTAATGCTGTACTCTGCTTCTTGTAACCATATATATGTGTATATATATATACATATATATATATACACATATATATACATATATATGGTTACAAGAATACCATATATATACCATATATATATACATTTTTGAATATGTATATATATATATATGGTTACAAGAAGCAGAGAGTATACATATGTATGTATATATACATATGTATATATGTATATGTGTATATATATGTGTATATGTATATATATATACACATATATGTATATATATAAAATTATAGTTGGCATTCATTATTGTTCAGCTTCAGGTGTACAGTGCAGTGATCAGGCATCTACATCATCCCTGAGGTGGTCTCCCAAATGGGACACGTGTCCATCGGATACCCTACAAAATCTTTACAACATTATTGATTACATTTCCCAAATTAATTTTCAAAACCCCGTGGCCATCTTGTGGTTACCGACTGCTTTCTAATCCCCTCACCTTCCCCCTTATCCCCACCACCCCTCCCATCTAGCAACACTCACTTTTTCCTCTATGTCTCTGAAACTGCTTCTGATTAGTTCATTCACTTATTCTTTTATTTAGATTACACATATAAGTGAGATCATATGGTACTTGTCTTTCTCTGTGTGACTTATTTCACTTAACATAATGTTCTCTAGGTCCATCCATGTTGTTGCAAATGGTAAGATTTCTTTCTTCTTTATGGCTGCGTAATACTCCATTGTATAAATGTACCACAGCTTCTTAATCCAGTCATCTACCGATGGGCATTTCGGTTGTTTCCACGTCTTGGCTATTGTGTATAGTGCTGCAATAAACGTAGGAGTGCATACAGATTTTTGAATTGGAGTTTTGGATTTCTCCGAATAGATACCTAGGAGTGGAATTGCTGGATCATAAGGTAGTGCCATTTTCAGAATTTTGAGATATACCTCCATACTGTTTTTCATAGTGGCTGCACCAATCTGCAATCCCACCAACAGTGCACAAGAGTTCCCTTTTCTCCACATCCATGGCAGCACTTGTTGTTTGTTGATTTATTGATGATAGCCATTTTGACTGGGGTGAGGTGGTATCTCATTGTGGTTTTTATTTGCATTTCTCTAATGATTAGTGAGTTTGAGCATTTTTTCATATGTCTGTTTGCCATCTATATGTCTTTTTCAGAAAAATGTCTCTTCATGTCCTCTGCCCATTTTTTAATTGGGTTGTTTGTTTTTTTGGAGTTGAGTGAGTTTTTTATACATTTGTGATATTAACCTCTTATCAGATATTTCATTGGCAAATATCTTTTCCCATTCAGTAAGGTCCCTTTTTGTTTTATTGATGGTTTCCTTTGCTGTGAAAAAACTTTTTAGTTTGATGTAACACCACATGTTTATTTTTTCTCTTACTTCCCTTGCACGAGGGGATACTTCAGTAAAAATCTTACTCTGGGTAATGTCTGTGAATTTTCTTCCTATATTTTCTTCTGGGAATTTTATGGTTTTGGATCTTACATTTAAGTCTTTAAGCCATTTTGAATTTATTTTTCTATATGGTGTAAGGAGGTGGTCCAGCTTCATTTTTTTTCTTTTATTTTTTTTCTTTTCTTATTTTTTTAAGTTTATTGGGGTGACAATTGTTAGTGAAATTACATAGATTTCAGGAGTACAATTCTGTATTACATCATCTATAAATCCCATTGTGTGTTCACCACCCAAAGTCAGTTCTCCTTCCATCACCATATATTTGATCCCACTTACCATCATCTCCCTCCCCCCACCTCCCTTACCCTCTGGTAACCACTAAACTACTGTCTGTGTCTATGAGTTTTTGTTTCTCATTTGTTTGTCTTGTTTTTTTGTTGTTTTTGGTTTATATACCACATATCAGTGAAATCATATGGTTCTCTGCTTTTTCTGTCTGACTTACGTCGCTTAGCATTATACTCTAAAGATCCATTCCTGTTGTCAAAATTGTTCCTATATCATCTTTTCTTACTGCCAAATAGTATTCCATTGTGTATATATACCACAACTTTTTTATCCATTCATCTATCGAAGGACATTTTGGTTGTTTCCATGTATTGGCCATGGTAAACAAAGATGCAATGAACATTGGAGCACACGTTTCTTTATGTATAAATGTTTTCACATTTTTGGGTAGATACCCAGGAGAGGGATTGCTGGGTCATATGGTAATTCTACTCGTAATTTTTTGAGGAACCTCCACACTGCCTTCCATAACGGCTGCACCAGTCTGCATTCCCACCAACAGTGTATGAGAGTTCCTTTTTCTCCACATCCTCTCCAACACTTGTTACTATTTATCTTGTTGATGATAGCCATTCTGACTGGGGTGAGGTGATATCTCATTGTGGTTTCTATTTGCATTTCTCTGACGATTAGTGATGTTGAGCATTTTTTCATATGTCTATTTACCATTTGTATGTCCTCTTTGGAGAAATGTTTCTTCAGGTCCTCTGCCCATTTTTCAATTGGGTTGTTTGTTTTTTTGTTGTTGAGCTTCATGAGTTTCTTGTATATTTTGGATATTAGCCCCTTATCCGAGGCACAGTTTGCAAAAATCTTCTCCCATTCAGTTGGTTGCCTCTTTATTTTGTCGATGGTTTCCTTTGCTGTGCAGAAACTTTTAAGTTTGATATACTCTCATTCGTATATTTTAGCTTTTACTTCCATTGCCTTTGGAATCAAATTCATAAAATGCTCTTTGAACCCAAGTTCCACACGTGTAGTACCTATGTTTTCTTCTATGCAGTTTATTGTGTCAGGTCTTATGCTTAAGTCTTTGATCATTTTGAATTAATTTTGGTACATGGTGACAGATAGTAGTCCAGTTTCATTCTTTTGCATGTGGCTATACAATTCTCCCAGCACCATTTATTGAAGAGGCTGTCTTTCCTCCATTGTATGTTTTTAGCTTTTTTGTCAAAAATTATCTGTCCATATTTATGTGGTTTTATTTCTGGGTTCTCCATTGTATTCCATTGGTCTATGTGTCTGTTTTTCTGCCAATACCATGCTGTTTTGATTATTGTAGCCCTATAGTACAAGCTAATGTCAGGGAGTGCGATACCTCCAATATTGTTCTTTTTTCTTAAGATTGCTTTGGCTATTCGGGGTCTTTTGTGGTTTCAAACATATCTGATAATTTTTTGTTCTATTTCTTTAAAAAATGCCATTGGGATTTTGATGGGGATTGCATTAAATCTGTATATTGCTTTGGGTAATATGGCCATTTTAACTATGTTGATTCTTCCAATCCACGAGCACGGAATGTCTTTCCATTTCTTTGTGTCTTTTTCAATTTCTTTCAAAAATGTCTTATAGTTTTCAGCATATAGGTCTTTCACGTCCTTGGTTAAGTGTACTCCTAGGTATTATTCTTTTTGCTGCAATTACAAAAAGAATTATTTTTTGTGTTTCTTTTTCTGAGATTTCATTGTTAGTATATAGGAATGCAATGGACTTTTCTATGTTGATTTTCTAGCCAGCAACATTAATGTATTCGTTGATTGTTTCTAACAGCTTTTTGGTGGAGTCTTTAGGGTTTTCTATATATAACATCATGTCATCTGCAAAGAGTGATAATTTAACTTCTTCATTTCCAACTTGGATGCCTTTTATTTCTTTCTCTTGCCTGATGGCTCTGGCAAGGACTTCCAACACTATGTTGAAAAGCAGAGGTGTTAGGGGACAGCCCTGTTGTGTTCCAGAACATAGAGCAAAGGGCTTCAGCTTTTCACCATTAATTATGAGATTAGCTGAGGGCTTGTCATATATGGCCTTTATTATGTTAAGGTATTTTCCTTCTATACTTATTTTATTAAGTGTTTTAACCATAAATGGATGTTGTATCTTGTCAAATGATTTTTCTGCATCAATTGATATAATCATATGATTTTTGTCCTTTATTTTGTTTATGTGATGTATCACATTGATGGATTTGCGGATGTTGAACCATCCTTGTGCATCGAGGATGAACCCCATTTGTTCGTGATCAATAATCTTTTTAATGCATTGTTGTATTCTATTTGCTAGAATTTTGGTTTAGGATTTTAGCATCTGTATTCATCAGAGATATTGGTCTGTAGTTTTCTTTTTTTGTGTTTTCCTTACCAGGTTTTGCTATCAGGGTAATGCTGGCCTCATAAAATGAGTTAGGGAGTACTGTCTCTTCTTCAATTTTTTGGAAGACTTTGAGCAGGATTGGTATTAGATCCTCTTTGAAGGTTTGGTAGAATTCACTAGTGAAGCCATCTGGTCCAGGACTTTTGCTTTTGCGAAGGTTTTGGCTGACTGATTCAATTTCGTTACTGGTGATTGGTCTGTTTAGATTTTCAAGTTCATCTTAGTTTAGCCTTGGAAGGCTATATGTTTCTAAGAACTTGTCCATTTCTTCTAGGTTATTGAATTTGGTGGCATATAGTCCTTCATAGTATTCTTGTATGATCCTTTGTATTTCTGTGGTGTCTGTGACAACATCCCTTTTTTCATTTCTGATTTTGTTAATTAGTGTCTTCTCTCTTTTTATCTTAGTGAGTCTAGCCAAGGGTTTGTCGATTTTGTTATCTTTTCAAAGAACCAGCTCTTTGTCACATTAATTTCTTCTGTTGTCTTTTTGTTCTCTATTTCATTTAGTTCTGCTCTGATTTTTTTAATTTCCTTTCTTCTGCTGACCTTAGGTTTCACTTGTTCTTCTATTTCTAGTTCTTTTTGGTGTAACATGAGGTTATTTTTTGAAGATTTTTCTTGTTTCTTGACATAGGCCTGTAATGGTATAAATTTTCCTCTTAAAACTGCTTTCGCAGCATCCCAAAAATTTTGGTAGGATGTATTTTCATTGTCATTTGTTTCTATGTATCTTTTGATCTCTCCTCTAACTTCTTCTTTGACCCAGTCGTTCTTTAAAAGTATGTTGTTTAACCTCCATGTATTTGTGTTTTCTCCTGCTTTCTTTTTGCAGTTGATATCCAATTTCAAAGACTTGTGATCAGAGAATATGCTTGGTATGATTTCAATCTTCTTAAATTTGCTGAGGCTGATTTTATGTCTCAATATATGGTCTTTCCTTGAGAATGTTCCATGTACACTCGAAAAGAATGTATATTCTGATGTTTTAGGATGAAGTGCTCTATATATGTCTTGTGTCCATTTCATCCAATGTGTCATTTAGGGCTGCTATTTCGTTATTTATTTTCTGTTTGGATGATCTATCCATAGCTGTCAATGATGTATTTAAGTCCCCTAGTATAATTGTGTTTTGGTCAATTTCTCCCTTTAGTTCTGTTAGTAGTTGCTTGGTATATTTCGGTGCTCCCTGATTGGGGGAATAAATATTGATGACTCTTATGTTCTTGTTGTATAGTCCCCTTTACCATTACGAAAAATCTGTCTTTGTCTCTTGTTACATTTCTTACCCTGAAGTTTGTTTCACCAGAAATCACTATGGCTGCACCTGATTTTCTCTGGGTACCATTTGCTTGAATTATCAATTTCCGTCCTTTCAATTTGAGTCTATGCTTGTCCTTGTAGCTGAGATGTGTCTCTTGGAGACAGCATATGGTTGGGTTTAGTTTTCTGATCCAATCTGCTACTCTGTGCCTTTTTATTGGTGAGTTCAGTCCATTTACATTTAGGGTGATTATTGATACGTGAGGATTTTCTGTCATTCTATCTTTAGTTTTCTGGTAAGGCTGTGTCTCCATTGTTTCTTTGCCTTTTTGTTGTTGTCTGTTATTTCTGTGTGGTAGTATTCTATGATGTTTTCCTCTGTTTCTTCTTTTATTACACTATATATTTCAGTTCTTGATTTTTTTTCAGTGGTTACCCTTAAGTTTATGTAAAAGAAAGTTTGATATTTAGAGTATTCCATTTTCTTCAGCATTCTTACTTTCTCCATTCCTATATTCCGTTTCAGGCCTTTACTCTCCCCCTCTTTATGTTGCCACAAATTGTCCCTGTTGGTGGTGGTCGAATAACCTCCTTTAGTATTTCTTGTAGTGCAGAAAGTGTATTAGAAAATTCACTCAGCTTCTGTATGTCTGCAAAGGTCTTTATTCCTCCTTCATATCTAAAGGATAACTTTGCTGGATATATTTTTCTTGGCTCATAATTTCTCTCTTTCAATAGTTTGAATATTTGGTTCCATTCCCTCCTGGCTAGTAGAGTTTCTGCTGAAAAATCTGATGATAACCTAATGGGCTTTCCTTTGTAGGTTACTGTCTTCTTTTCCCTGGCTGCCTTGAGGATTCTTTCTTTGGCGTTGATTTTAGACAGCTTCAATACAATGTGCCTTGGAGAAAGCCTGTTGGGATTGAGGTAATTAGGTGTTCTAGTTACTTCTTGGATTCGAGGATCCAGTTCTTTCCACAAGTTTGGGAAGTTCTCATCGACAATTGTTTGAATATATTCTCTGTTCCCTTCTCTCTTTCTTCTCCTTCTGATATGCCCATTATTCTTATATTGCTCTTTCTGATAGAGTCAGAAAGTTCTTGTAGAGTTCTTTAATTTCCTTTAAGTCTCAAGTTTCTTTCTTCTTCCATCTGTGAAATTTCCAGGTTTCTATCTTCGATGTCACTGATTCTTTCCTCCATCTGGTCAACTCTACTCCCTAAGCTGTTACTTCATTGTTAATTTCCTCTATTGAGTTCTTAATCTCCAGAAATTCCATTTGGTTCTTTTTTGAAATTTCAGTGTCTTTCGTAAAATGCTCATGTTATTCTTTGATTGTGTTTCTGAGTTCATTAAATTGCCTTTCTGTGTTTTCTTGTATCTCATTGAGTTTTTTCAGAACTGCAATCTTGAATTCTCTGTCATTTAAGTCACATATTTCCATATCTTTAAGTTCCTTTTCTGGAGACTTTTCACTTTCTTTCTGAGCTGTCTTGTTGCCTTGGTTATTCATGGCAATTACTGATTTATTAATTCTCTTCCTAGACATCTACAGGAGTGGGTTCTGCAACAGGTTGATAGGAAGAGGTCTTTCTTCTGTTTTCCAGTACTTGTTGGAAGAATGTTTTCTTTTCTTTCTGACTGCAGCCTTTTCTTTTCTCTCTCACACAGTAGTGCTATTTTTTGTCTGCACTATTCCAGCTTCTCACACAATGGGAGGATTCCGTGGGAAACAGTCTTCTCCTCTGTTAACAATTCTCCTGGGTCATAGGGAGCCACATCCCTGTGGGGATGCGGAGAGCTTTTGAAGTTCCAAAGATCTTTCTACACCAGATTCAGAGCCGGTATTTTTCAGCAGTTCTGTTTACTCCTGCAGGGATACACCCAGATAGTGGGGTCAGGAGCGGGGTGAGTTGTGAAAGGTGGCCCAGAGCACTGGCGGTTACCCCCACCACAGCTGGTCCGCTTCCACAGCTCCCTCCCTTTTTCTGGAACTAGTTGTGCTGTGAATCTGTGCAGTCTACAGTTCTCAGAGAAGCAAATATTCTGTTCTTTTGATCTGACACTGCTACTATTCGGCTTCTTGCACTGGGCATGTGGGGACGGGAGGAGTCTGGGTAGGTAGGGAGGGGGCGGCTAGTCTCAGTGCCTAAGGCTTCCGTTTTCTGCTCGGCAGTGAGGTCTTAAACTACCATTTTCAGCCTTCTTCCCTCAGTCTTTTCTCCGAGGTCTCTGCCATGAGTGTTGGGTTCAGCAGTGTTATATGCTGCACCCTCAGCCCTGTGGACCATAAGCGGAGCCCTAGCAGTCTGAGTTCTTCCCTCTCCCGCAGCTGTGGTACTTCCAGGATGCAACGATTTCTGAGCACTGAGCTAGTTCTGCGCTTTGCGCCCACGTGGCTCGGTCTACGCACTTCTCCCTTCCCTCCTCCCCCGCGCGCTCGATTATTCCAGATTTAGGTGAATTCAGTAGTGGGCCTGTTTTTCTTGCCTGTCTGCTGTGCAGGGAGTCCTTTGTGGAGTTATTGTTGTTTGATTAGTTGTAAATTCCAGGGGAGCTTTACAGAGACTCACCTCACGCTGTCATTTTGATGATATCTCTCCCAGCTTCATTTTTTTGCATGTGTCTGTCCAGGTTTCCCAGCATCATTTATTGAATAGTACATTCAATAAATGTACTATTTAACATTCTTGGTTCCATTGTCGTAGATTAAATGGCCACATAGGCATGGATTTATTTCTGGACTCTCTATTCTGTTCCATTTATCTATGTGTCTGTTTTTATGCCAGTACCATGCTGTTTTGATTACTGTAGCCTTGTAGTATAATTTGATGTCAGGTGTTGTTATACCTCCCACTTTGTTCTTATTTCTCAAGATTCCTGAGGCTATCCGAGGTCTTTGATGGTCCCATATAAATCTTAGGATTATATGTCCTATTTCTGTGAAAAACATCGTTGGAAGGTTGACAGGAATTGCTTTGAATATGTATATTGCCTTATGCAGTATGGACATTTTAACTATATTAATTCTTCCTATCCGTGAACATGGTATGTGTTTCCATCTATTTATATCTTCTTTCATTTCTTTTTTCAGTGTCTTATAATTTTCTGAGTACAGATCTTTTTCTTCTTTGGTTAAATTTATTCCCAGGTATTTTATAGTCTTTGGAACAATTGTAAATGGGATTTTTTTTAAATTTCTCTTTCTGATGTTTTATTATTGTTGTATACAAATGCAACTGACTTCTGAATATTAATTTTGTATCCTGCTACTTTACTAAATTCATTTATCAGTTCTAATAGTTTCTTGGTGGAGTCTTTAGGGTTCTCTACAAATAGTATCATTTCATCTGCATATAATGACAATTTTACTTCCTCCTTACCAATTTGGATGCCTTTTATTTATTCTTCTTCTCTGATTACTGTGGCTAGAACTTCCAGCAGTATGTTGAATAGAAGTGGAGAAAGTGGGCAACCTTGCCTTGTTCCTGATCTTAAGGGAAATGGTTTTAGCTTTTCCCTGTTGAGTATGATGTTAGCTGTGGGTTTATCATATATGGCCTTTATTATGTTCAGATATGATCCCTCTATTCCCACTTTCTTAAGGGTTTTTATCATAAATGGCTGCTAGATTTTATCAAATGCTTTTTCTGCATCTATTGATATGGTCATCTGATTTTTTATTTTTCATTTTATTAATGTGGTGCATCACATTAATTGATTTGTGGATGTTGAACCACCCTTGCTTACCAGGGATGAATCCCACTGGATCGTGGTGTATGATCTTTTCAATGTATTGCTGAATTCTGTTCGCTAATATTTTGTTGAGGATTTTTGCATCTATGTTCATTAAAGATATCAGTCTGTAGTTTTCTTTTTTTGTGGTGTCTTTGTCTGATTTTGGGATCAGGGTGATAGTGGCTTCGTAAAAAGTGTTTGGGATTCTTCCCTCCTGGATTTTTTGGAAGAGCTTGAGGAGAGTAGGTGATAATTCTTTTTTGAACGTTTTGTAAAATTCACCTGTAAAGCCATTTGGTTCAGGGCTTTTGTTTGTTGGGAGATTGTTGATTACTGATTCAATTTCCCTGGTGGTAATCAGTCTATTAAGGTTTTCTGTTTCTTCTTGAGTTAGCTTTAAAAGGTTGTGTGCCTCCTCTTAAAGAATGGAAAATTGTCCATTTCTTCCAGATTGTCAAATTTGTTGGCATATAGTTGCTCATAGTAATTTCTTAAAATTTTGTTGTACTTCTGCAGTGTCTGTTGTCACTTCTCTTTCATTTCTGATTTTATTAATTTGGGTCCTCTCTCTCTTTATTTTAATGAGTCTGGCTAAAGGTTTGTCGATTTTGTTTATCTTCTCTAAGAACCAACTTTTGGATTCATTGATCTTTTGTATTTTTTTTCTGGTTTCTATTTCATTTATTTCCACTCTGATCTTTATTATCTCCTTCGTTCTACTCTTTTTGGGCTTATTTTGCTATTCTTTTCCAGATCCCTTAAGTGTGAAGATGAACTGTTGATTAGTGATGTTTCTTGTTTCTTTAGGTAGGCCTGCAGTGCTATGAATTTCCCTCTTAGGACTGCTTTCGTGGCATCCCATAGATTTGGGGTTTTCGTGTTTTCATTTTCATTTGTCTCAAGATATCTTTTGATTTCTTCCTTGATCTCCTGGTTGACCCATTCATTATTTAGTAACATGTTATTCAGCCTCCATGAATTGGTTTGTCTTCCAGTTTTTTTCCTGTAGTTCATTTCTAATTTCATAGCACTGTGGTCAGAGAAGACAATTGGTATGATTTCAATTTTCTTAAATTTATCAAGACTTGTTTTGTGACCTAACATATGGTCTATCTTGGAAAATGTTCCATGTGTGCTTGAGAAGAACGTGTATTCTGCAGCATTGGGGTGAAATGCTCTGAAAATATCGGTTAAATCCAAGGGGTCCAATGTATCATTTAAGGCTGTTGTTTCCATATTGATTTTCTGCCTGGAGGACCTGTCCCTTGTTGTCAGAGGTGTGTTGAAGTCCCCTACTATGTATGATAGTGTTGCTGTTGATCTCTGTCTTTATGTCAGTCAATATCTGTTTTATATATTTAGGTGCTCCTATGTTGGGTGCATAGATGTTTACTAGGGTTATGTCCTCTTGTTGGATCGATCCCTTTATTATTATATAGTGTCCATCTTTGTCTTTTAATATGTTTTTCATTTTAAAGTCTATTTTGTCAGATATAAGCATTGCAACTCCAGCTCTTTTCTCATTTCCATTTGCATGAAATATCTTACTCCAACCCTTCACTTTCAGCCTGTGTGTGTCTTTTGATCTGAGGTGAGTCTCTTGTATACAGCATATACAAGGGTCTTGCTTTCTTATCCACTCAGCCACCCTATGTCTCTTGATTGGAGCATATACTCCATTTACATTTAAAGTGATTATTGATAGGTACAGTTATTGCCATTTTTAAATTTGTAGTTAGATTGTTTTCATCTTTCTTCTATTTACAGAAGTCCTTTTAGTATTTCTTGCAATGCTGGGTTGGTGGTAATAAATTCTTTCAGTTTTTTCTTTTCTGGAAAGCTCTTTATGTCTCCATCAACTTTAAATGATAGCCTTGCTGGATAAAGCAATCTAGGTTGTAGGCCTTTGTGTTCCATCACTTTGAGTATCTCCTGCCACTCCCTCCTGGCCTTCAATGTTTCTGTAGAAAAGTCATTTGATGGTCTTATGGGAGTTCCCTTGTATGTAACCCTCTGTCTTTCTCTTGCTGCTTTTAGGATTTTCTCTTTGTCTTTGATCTTTGCTGTTTTAACTATAATGTGTCTTGGTGTGGACCTGTTTGGGTTTATCCTGGTTGGAACTCTCTGCACTTCCTGTGCTTGTATGTTAGTTTCCTTGATCAGGTTAGGGAAGTTTTCGGACATTATTACTTCAAATATGTTCTCAATCCCTTGCTTTCTCTCTTCACCTTCTGGTATTCCTATGTTGTGCATGTTATTGCGCTTGACGCTATCCCAGAGGTCTCTTAAACCATCTTCATTGGTTTTTATTCTTTTTTCTTTCTGTTGTTTCTGTTTGGGTGATCTCTGCTAACTTCTCTTGTAAGTCGCTGATTTGATACTCTGCTTCATCTAACCTGCTGTTAATTCCTTCAAGTGAGTTCTTTATTTCAGTAATTGTGTTCTTTAGTTCTAACTGGTTGTTCATTATGATTTCTCTATCCTTCTTTATACTGTCTCTATGTTCCTTAAACATTTTTATCATCAGTGTTCTGAACTCTGTTTCTGACAAATTGGTTACCTCTGTTTCATTTGGTTCCATTTCTGGAGGTTTCTTCTGTTCTTTTATTTGGGACATGTTTCTTTGTTTCCCCATTCTGACTGACTCTGTGTTTGCTTCGATGTACTAGGTAGATCCTCTAGAGTTCTTAGTTCTTGCTGGATTATCTTATGTAGTATGTGTCCTTTATATTTGACTTGCACTACTTTGTTCTTCTCCTCTGCATGTGATCCAAAGATGACTCTTGTGTTATGTATATTGTCCTGTTAAAGAAGATCTTTAATTGCTTTTCACTTGTGAATAGGTGGGGTTAACTCCTAGGCTGACTAGTTGTGAGACTTGGCTCTGACCACCGCAGAGTGTTCTGCTGCGTGAGCATTGACCGCTTAAATGTGGTTTGGCCTCTATGGCCTCTTGTGCCTGTAGAGAATTCCCCCTGGCTGTGTCACTCGTAGGTCAATCCTGGTAGTACTCTGTTTTGGTCTGGAGTAGGCCTCCGGGTGTGTTGAATCTTGTGCCTCTTAAGCTGGGCCCTGGTAGGGCAATTTCAGAACAAAGCAAATCACCAAGCACAACAACAACAGCAAAGAAAAAATCAAATACATTCACATGTAAAAACAACCGACAACCCACACTCAACATAGGCAAAGACATCAAAGATATAAAGACAAAACAAAACAAAACAAAATAAAACAAAAAAAGCAACAACAACAAAAAGTAATGCCAGTCTTGGCTTAAGGCCACCAAGTAATCTCCAGGTTGTCCTCTGCTGTACCAAAGTGTCCTCTGTGTATTTTGCAGGCAGAGCTGGTCACCTGGACGTTGGGACTGCAGATTTAGATGCGTGGGGCTGAGGGGTCTGGATGGTAGTTTCTACAAAGGCAGTGCAGTTTCTGTCCTTGCCTGCACATATGCACACTGATAGTGGAACAACCAGCTCTGTGTCCAGTTCTCCTGAGTCTTAGGGCTCTTCTTCCGTGTGTGTGTGTGTGTTATGTGTGTGTGTGTGTGTAGCAGGCGGGAGATTTCTGAGCCGCTAAAAGCCCAGACCTGTGTCTGCCGCCTACTGCTGATCCCTGGGAGAGCCTCCGCAGTTGTAATTACCCTGCTCTAGGCAGACCAGAAAGGGTGGGGGCTGGGGATGGAAGGGCCTTCTCTCTCCCAGCCCAGCTGTGTCACATTCTTCCCGAAGGCAAGAAAACGTGGTGGAGGAGTCTCTTCTCTCCTACCCCAGCAAAAATCACACTCTTCCCAGCCTCTTTCCTGTGTCAGAGCTGCAGGCTGGTCTTCCCAGAGCCTGAGCACTAAGACTCCTCTGTAATCTGACACTACTCCTCAGTTCAGGGGCCAGTTTAAATCTTTGGAAGGGCGGGAGTAGGATTGGGAGAGTGGGGGGAGGGCCCCTGGTATGGAGTTTGTGTCCTTTGTCCGACCTAGGGCCCATCTGGCTGCCCTCCTCGGCGGGAGAGATCAGCTGTGAGACGCAGGGAAATAGCCCACCTCCTGGCATTTGTATTCTCTGTTCCATCCAGGGATTCCCCACGTTGCTGCAGCTGCAGATGCTGGCCGCGTTTCCACAGCCGCAGATGCGGGCCGTCTTTCCACTGCCACTGATTCGGGCGGTGTCCCGACTCCACTCCCTTCCCTCTTCCCCTGCTGGCTCAATTTCCCCAACTTCAAGTCATCCTTGCACGAGTCTCTTAGTTGTTCTGCATGATGAGCAGAGAGTCCTTTGATGGGTTATAGATGTCCCATTAGTGATAAGATCCGAAGGAGAACTCAAAAAGTGCGCCCTGCTGCCACCATTCCTATGACATAACTTCTTGGGTAGACTTTTAAAACTTGACCATCAGCCTCCTCCTGAGCCTTACAGGTGTCCTTATCTTAACCAAATGTGAAGTCCAGAGACTTTGGCTCTCTATGTGCCGAGATCCTTGAGTTCTCACATACAGCACTTTCCAGGAGCTAGCAGTGCCCCAGCCAGTAATTCTCCTTACTGACTCCCCAGTACTGTCTCTTGCAGTTTTTACTGGTGACCCATGAAGCTCCTGGCTGTGGTGGCTGTGGTGGCCAAGCCTTCATTTTTTATTGCTGAGTAATATTCCATTTATACTTGTATATATCACATCTTCTGTATCCATTCATCTATAGATGGACACTTAGGTTGCTTCATATCTTTGCTATTATACAGAAGGTGCCAAAAAATGTATACAAATTTTAAGAAAGGAAAAACTGTGTTAAGATTGTAATACTCAATATATACCAATAACAAAAGATGAATGCCAGTCATGTGTTTATATTTTTTGGCACCCCTAGTAGTTCTGCAATGAACATAGGGGTGTATATATGTTCTTGTTTTCTTTGGATATAAATACCCAGAAATAGTATTGCTGGGTTGTATGGCAGTTCTCTTTTTAATTTTTTGAGGAACCTCCATACTGTTTTCCATAGTGGCTGCACCAATTTACAATCCCATTTAACACTTCCTTGTTGTGGAGGGTTCCCTTTTTTCCACATTCTTGCCCTTAGATATTTGTTGATAGTCATACTGGCAGGTGTGAGGTGGTATCTCATTGTGTTTGTGATTTGCATTTCCCTGGTGATTAGTGATGTTGAGCATCTTTTTATATGTCTGTTGATCATCTTTATGTCCTCTTTGGAGAAATGTCTACTCAGGTCACCTGCTTATTTTTCAATTGGATTGATTGTTTATTTGATGTTATGTTGTGTGAGTTTCTTATATATTTTGGATATCAGCCCCTTATCTGACATATTATTTATGAATACATTCTCCCATTCAATAGGACATCTTTTTATTTTGTTGATGGTTCTCCTTTGCTGTGCAAAAACTTTAGTTTGACATAGTCCCATTTGTTTATTTTTGCTTTTGTTGCCTTTGCCCTGAATAATATTCCAGGAAGATATTGCTACAACCAATGTCAAAGAGTTTACTGCCTATGTTTTCTTCTAGGAGTTTTATGGTTTGGAGTCTTACATTTAGGTCTTTAATCCATTTTTTATACTTGTATATGATGTAAAAAAGTGGTCCATTGTGGTTTTTTTCCATGTATCTATTCAGTTTTCCCAACACCATTTATTGAAGAGAATGCTTTCTTCCTCCACTGTATATTCTTGCCTCCTTTGTCACGTTAATTGGCCATATAAGCACGGGTTTATTTCTGGACTCTCTATTCTGTTCCATTTATCTATGTGTCTGTTTTTGTGCCAGTATTATACTATTTTGATTATTACAGCTTTGCAGTATAGTTTGAAATCAGGGAGTGAAATACCTTCCAGTTTGTTCTTTCTCAAGATTGCTTTGTCTATTTGGTGTCTTCTATGGTTTCATATAAATTTTAGGGTTAGTTGTTTTAGTTCTGAGAATAACACCATTGATATTTTAACAGGGATTCCATTGAATTTGTGTGTTGTTTTGGGTAGTGAGGGAATTTTAACAGAATTAATCCTTCTAATCCATGAGCAGGTATATCCTTCTATTTATTTGTGTCCTATTCAATTTATTTCATCAGTGTCTTAAATTTTTCAATGTCTTTTACCTCCTTGGTTAAGTTTATTGCTAGGTATTTTATGCTTTTTGAGTAAAATGTGAGATTGTTTTCTTAATTTCTCCTTCTGTTCATTCATTATGAGTGTATAGAAACACAACAAATTTCTGTATATTATTTTGTATCCTGCAAATTTACTGAATTCATTTATTAGTTCAAATAGTTTTTTGATGAAGTCTTTGGGGTTTTCTATATATAGTGTAATGTCATCTGCAAATAGAGAAAATTTTACTTCTTCCTTTCCAACTTAGAGGGCTTTTATTTCTTTTTCTCATCTGATTGCTGTGGCTAGGTCTTCTAATACTATGCTGAATGACAATGGTGAGAGTGGGCATTCTTGCCTTGTGACAAAATTTAAATTTCTTACGGAGGGGCAAATATAAGATCAGATTAGGGAGAGAAGAGATGAGTCTGAACTTGGGGAAATTAGATTCATTGCACTGAAATCTCATGGATAGTGCCCCTAATTTACTTGTTATTTGACATAACCTCATACCCTGTGCTTATATAAAGCATAACTGGCAGGCACTTAGTAAATGGCTGTTGAATGAAGTTCACCTTTAGAATTAAGGTATCTCATTAAGAGTACTTTGGGGATAGAAGTGGCCCAAAATGTGAGCCAAATAATTATAAGGCCGATATTTAAAATTCACATATGTTAAGTACTTTGTTAAATACAGAAACAGCAACTTGAAAAATACTACTGGTTTTAAGTCTCCAAGATTTCAATGGGGGAAAAAACATGGTACTATAGGTTCCAGTGGCCTGTACACATCTGGAAATGTGAATAACTAAGAAGGAGACAAATTTCAGTAGTGAAGACAACCCTAGTGTCTTTTAATATCAAGGCAGATATATTGACAACTGGTGATGTTAGAAGCATGACAAATACTTTCAAAGCAACAGATGTTTATCCCAGCTCCATTAAGTGAATCATTACTTTGCAGTGGAAAAATGTTCATCAGCATAGCACCACTTTGAGGAATCTCCCATCCACATTTTTTTGCTTGTGTGATTCAGGTAGGGCTGGTTCCAGGCCCAATCACACACGTCTTGAAAACTGAGTCAATTTAAAGGTTTTTACTGATGCTATCAGAATAAGGGCACCTTTGTTGTGCTGGAATTGTGAAGGTGGTAGAATGAGGACTTGAGTTACTCGCATCCATATTTACCACCAGGTGGGAAGAGTCTTTCAGAGAATGAAGATATTGCAAAGAAACCCAGAAATGAGAGATGAATACAGATAGTTTTTGGGTAATACTGTGAAAGCATCTGGACCCAGTTATACCGGAAGACAATCTCTGTATTTTCCACCAAGTAGAAAACTTTTTAAAAATCCATTTTTTCCCAAGGTATTTCTCTCCATTGCTTTTCCTTAGTACTCTTCCAGCAAGGTAATCTTTAAAAACAAATTCATGTCAAAAAGTTTTTTTTGGTATGTCACAAATAAATGATTCATGTCTCCATTATGTACCCCTAATGTTCTAGTTTATAAGTACATTTTTCTAGTAGAAAATTATTTGAGACCTTATCTCAGTAAAATTTAAAAAAGAATCTCGATCTTTGATCAAAATGGTACGTGAGGTGAGCCTCTGTAAAGCTCCCCTGGAATTTAGAACTAATCGAACAACAATAACTCCACAAAGGACTCCCTGCACAGCAGACAGGCAAGACAAACAGGCCCACTACTGAATTCACCTAAAGGTGGGAGAATCGCGCACGGGGGAGGAGGGAAGTGAGAAATGCGGAGACGGAGCCACGTGGGCGCAAGACACAGAACTAGCTCACTGCTCCAAGCTTGCTGCCTCCGGAACTACCACAGCTGCAGGAGAGGGAAGAAATCGGACTGCTAGGGCTCCGTTTATGGCCCACAGGGCGAAGGGGGCAGCATATAACACTGCTGAACCCAACGCTCACGGCAAAGACCTCGGAGAAAAGACTAAGGGAAGAAGGCTGAAAATAATGGTTTAAGCCCTCACTGCCAAGCAGAGAACGGAAGCCTTAGGCACTGAGACTAGCCGCCCCCTCCCTACCTTCCCAGAGCTCAACCCACCCCCACCTGCCCTGAGCTAGAAGCGGAACAGTAGCAGTGTCAGATCAAAAGAATAGAATGTTTGCTGTTCTGAGAACTGTGGACTGCAGACACAGATTCGCAGCCTAACTAGTTCCGGCAAAGGGGAGGGAGCTGTGGAAGCAGGACCAGCTGTGGTGGTGGTCGCCTCCATTGCTCTGGGCCACCTCTCACAACTCACCCCGCCCCTGGCCCCACCTATCTGGGCGGATCCCTGCAGGAGTAAACAGAACTGCTGAAACAAACAGGCTCTGAATCTGGTGCAGATAGAGCTTTGGAACTTCAAAAGCTCTCCGCATCCCCACAGGGACGTGGCGCCCTATGACCCAGGTGAACTGTTAACAGAGGAGAAACCCATCTCCCAGGGAATCCCCCAATTGTGTGAGAAACTGGAATAGTGCAGAGAAAACATAGCACTACTGTTTGAGAGAGGAAAAAAGAAAGGCTGCAGTTGAAGATAAATAAAACATTCTACCAACAAGTACTGGAAAACAAAAGAAAGACCTCTTCCTATCAACCTGTTGCAGAAGCCACTCCTGTAGATGTCTAGGAAGAGAAATAATAAATCAGTAATTGCCATGAATAACCAAGGCAACAAGAGAGCTCAGAAATAAAGTGAAAAGTCTCCAAAAAAAAGGAACTTACAGATATGGAAATATGTGACTTAAATGACACAGAATTCAATATTACAGTTCTGAAAAAACTCAATGAGATGCAAGAAAACACAGAAAGGCAGTTTAATGAACTCAGAAACACAATCAAAGAACAACATGAGCATTTTACGAAGGAGATGGAAATTTTAAAAAAGAACCAAATGGAATTTTTGGAGTTTAACAACTCAATAGAACAAATTAAGAATGAAATAAGCAGCTTAGGTAGTAGAGTTGACCAGATGTAGGAAAGAATCAGTGACATCGAAGATAAAAACCTGGAAATGACACGGATGGAAGAAGAAAGATACTTGAGACTTAAAAGAAATGAAAGAACTCTACAAGAACTTTCTGATTCTATCAGAAAGAGCCATATAAAATAATGGGCATATTAGAAGGGTAAGAAAGAGAGAAGGGAACAGAGAATATATTCAAACAAATTGTCGATGAGAACTTCCCAAACTTGTGGAAAGAACTGGATCCTCGAACTCAAGAAGCAACTAGAACACCTAATTACCTCAATCCCAACAGGCTTTCTCCAAGGCGCATTGTATTGAAGCTGTCTAAAATCAACGCCAAAGAAAGAATCCTCAAGTCAGCCAGGGAAAAGAAGACGGTAACCTACAAAGGAAAGCCCATTAGATTATTATCAGATTTTTCAGCAGAAACTCTACTAGCCAGGAGGGAATGGAACCAAATATTCAAACTATTGAAAGAGAGAAATTATGAGCCAAGAATATTATATCCAGCAAAGATATCATTTAGATGTGAAATAAGAATAAAGACATTTCCAGACATACAGAAGTTGAGGAAATTTTCTAATACACAACCTGCAGTACAAGAAATATTAAAGGAGGCTATTTGACCACCATCAACAGGGAAAATTTGTGGCAACATAAAAAGGAGGAGACTAAAGGCACGAACCGGAATATGGGAATGGAGAAAGTAAACGTGCTGAAGAAAATGGAATACTCTAAATATCACATTTTCTTTTACATAAACTTAAAGGTAACCACTCAAAAAAATCCAGAACTGAAATATATACTGTAATAAAAGAAGTACAAGAGGGAAATATCATAGAATACCACCACACAGAAATAACAGACAACAACAAAAAGGCAAAGTAACAATGGAGACACAGCCTTAACAAAAAACTAAAGATAGAATGACAGGAAATCCTCACGTATCAATAGTCACCTAAATGTAAAGGACTGAACTCACCAATACAAAGGCACAGAGTAGCAGATTGGATCAAAAAACTGAACCCAACCATATGCTGTCTCCAAGAGACACATCCCAGCTACAAGGACAAGCATAGACTCAAAGTGAAAGGATGGAAATTGAAACTCCAAGGAAATGGTACCCAGAGAAAATCAGGTGTAGCCAAAATGATTTCAGATGAAAGAGACTTCAGGGTGAAAAAGATAACAAGAGACAAAGATGGACATTTCATAATGGTAAAGGGGACTATACAACAAGAAGACATAACAGTCATCAATATTTATGTCCCCAATCAGGGAGCACCGAAATATACCAAGCAACTACTAACAGAACTAAAGGGAGAAATTGACCAAAACACAATTATACTAGGGGACTTAAATACATCATTGACAGCTATGGATAGATCATCCAAACAAAAAATACATAACGAAACAGCAGCACTAAATGACACATTAGATGAAATGGACATCATTGACATATATAGAGCACTTCATCCTAAAACATCAGAATATACATTCTTCTCTAGTGTACATGGAACATTCTCAAAGATAGACCATATATTGGGACGCAAAATCAGCCTCAGCAAATTTAAGAAGATTGAAATCATACCAGGCACATTCTCTGATCACAAGGCTTTGAAATTGGATATCAACTGCAAAAAGAAAGCAGGAAAAAACACAAATACATGGAGATTAAACAACATAATTTTAAAGAACGACTGGGTCAAAGAAGAAATTAGAGGAGAGATCAAAAGATACATAGAAACAAATGACAATGAAAATACATCCTACCAAAATTTTTGGGATGCTGAGAAAGCAGTTTTAAGAGGGAAATTTATATCATTACAGGCCTATCTCAAGAAACAAGAAAAATCCCAAACAAATAACCTCATGTTACACCTTATAGAACTAGAAGAACAAGTGAAACCCAAGGTCAGCAGAAGAAAAGAAATAACAAAAATCAGAGCAGAACTAAATGAAATAGAGAACAAAAAGATAATAGAAAAAAATGTGACTAAGAGGTGGTTCTTTGAAAAGATTAACAAAATCGACAAACCCTTGGCTAGACTCACTAAGATAAAAAGGGAGAAGACACTAATTAACAAAATCAGAAATGAAAAGGGGAAGTTACCACGGACACCACAAAAATACAAAGGATCATCCAAGAATACTATGAATGACTATATGCCACCAAATTCAATAACCTAGAAGAAATGAACAAGTTCTTAGAAACGTGTAGCCTTCCAAGGCTGAACCATGAAGAACTGGAAAATCTAAACAGACCGATCACCAGTAAAGAAATTGACTCAGTTATCCAAAATCTTCCCAAAAGCAAAAGTCCGGGTCCAGATGGCTTCACTAGTGAATTCTACCAAACCTTCAAAGAGGATCTAATACCAATCCTGCTCAAACTCTTCCAGAAAACTGAAGAAGTGACATTACTCCCTAACTCATTTTATGAGGCCAGCATTACCCTGATAGCAAAACCTGGTAAGGAAAACACAAAAAAAGAAAACTACAGACCAATATCTCTGATGAATACAGATGCTAAAATCCTAAACAAAATTCCAGCAAATCGAATACAACAATGCATTAAAAAGATTATTCATCACGACCAAATGGGGTTCATCCTCGATGCACAAGGATGGTTCAACATCCGCAAATCCATCAATGTGATACATCACATAAAAAAAAAGACAAAAATCATATGATTCTATCAATTGATGCAGAAAAAGCATTTGACAAGAAACAACATCCATTTATGGTTAAAACACTTAATAAAATAGGTATAGAAGGAAAATACTTTAACATAGTAAAGGCCATATATGGCAAGCCCTCATCTAATCTCATAATTAATGGTGAAAAATTGAAGCCCTTTGCTCTACTTTCAGGAACACGACAGGGGTGTCTGCTGTCACCTCTGCTTTTCAACATAGTGTTGGAAGTCCTTGCCAGAGCAATCAGGCAACAGATAGAAATAAAAGACATCCAAATTGGGAATGAAGAAGTTAAAATATCACTCTTTGCAGATGACATGGTGCTATATATAGAAAACCCTAAAGAGTCCACCAAAAAGCTGTTAGAAACAATCAACGAATACAGTAAAGTTGCTGGCTACAAAATCAATGTAGAAAAGGCCATTGCATTCCTATACTAACAATGAAATCTCAGAAAAAGAAATACAAAAAACAATTCCTTTTGCAATTGCAGCAAAAAGAATGAAATACCTAGGAATAAACTTAACCAAGGATGTGAAGGATTTATATGCTGAAAACTATAAGACATTTTTGAAAGAAATTGAAGAAGACACAAAGAAATGGAAAGACATTCCGTGCTCATGAATTGGAAGAAACAGCATAATTAAAATGACCATATTACCCAAAGCCATATGCAATTTCCATCAAAATCCCCATGGTATTTTTTAAAGATTTAATGCAATTTCCATCAAAATCCCCATGGTATTTTTTAAAGAAATAGAACAAAAAATCATCAGATTTGTTTGGAATCTCAAAAAAGCCTGAATAGCCAAAGCAATCTTAAGAAAAAAGAACAATACTGGAGGTATCACACTCCTTGACTTTAGCTTGTACTACAGTGCTACAATAATCAAAACAGCATGGTATTCGCAGAAAATCTGACACATAGACCAATGGAATAGAATGGAGAACCCAGAAATAAAACCACATAAATATGGACAGATAATTTTTGACAAAGAAGCTAAAAACATACAATGGAGGAAAGACAGCCTCTTCAATAAATGGTGCTGGGAGAATTGTATAGCCACGTACAAAAGAATGAAACTGGACCGCTATCTGTCACCATGTACCAAAATTGATTCAAAATGGATCAAAGACTTAAGCATAAGACCTGACACAATAAACTGCATAGAAGAAAACATAGGTACTAAACTTATGGTCCTTAGGTTCAAAGAGCGTTTTATGAATTTGACTCCAAAGGCAATGGAAGTAAAAACTAAAATAAATGAATGGGACTGTATGAAACTTAAAAGCTTCTGCCCAGCAAAAGAAACTATTGACACAATAAAGAGGCAACCAACTGAATGGGAGAAGATTTTTGCAAACAATTCCTCTGATAAGGAGCTAATATCCAAAATATACAAGAAACTCATGAAGCTCACCAACAAAAAAACAAACAACCCAATTGAAAAATGGGCAGAGGACCTGAAGAGACATTTCTCCAAAGAGGACATACAAATGGCAAATAGACATCTGAAAAAATGCTCAACATCACTAATCATCAGAGAAATGCAAATAACAACCACAATGAGATATCACCTCACTCCAGTCAGAATGGCTATCATCAACAAGACAAATAGTCACGTGTTGGAGAGGCTGTGGAGAAAAGGAACCCTCATACACTGTTGGTGGGAATGCAGACTGGTGCAGCCATTGTGGAAGGCAGTGTGGAGGTTCTTCAAAAAATTATGAATAGAATTACCATACAACCCAGCAATTGCTCTCCTGAGTATCTACCCAAAAATTAAAAACATTTATACATAAAGACACGTGTACTCCAATGTTCATTGCAGCTTTGTTTACGGTGGCCAGACATGGAAACAACCAAAATGTCCTTCGATAGATGAATGGATAAAGAAGTTGTGGTATATATACACAATGGAATACTATTCGGCGGTAAGAAAAGATGATATAGGAACATTTGTGACAACATGGATGGATCTTGAGAGTATAATCCTAAGCGAAATAAGTCAGACAGAAAAAGCAGAGAACCCTATGATTTCACTGATATGTGGTATATAAACCAAACACAACAAAAGAACAAGACAAACAAATGAGAAACAAAAACTCATAGACACAGACAATAGTTTAGTGGTTACCAGAGGTTAAGGAGTGTAGGGGGAGGGAGATGAGGGTAATGGGATGAAATATGTGGTGTTGGAAGG
This sequence comes from Rhinolophus hipposideros, assembly GCF_964194185.1. Taxonomy (NCBI): domain Eukaryota; kingdom Metazoa; phylum Chordata; class Mammalia; order Chiroptera; family Rhinolophidae; genus Rhinolophus; species Rhinolophus hipposideros. Next base: position 51,939,860 of record NC_138064.1, read on the forward strand.
AGAACTGATTCTGGGTGGTGAACACACAATGGGATTTATAGATAATGTAATACAGAATTGTACACCTGAAATCTATGTAATTTTACTAACAATTGTCACCGCAAGAAATAAAAAAATAAATAAATAAATAGTTTGTTAATCCAAATAAATATTCTAGAAAGAGCTGTTTTTAAGAAAAAAGAATTTCACACAGCTCAGAATACTTTTTACAAACTAGTTAAATGAAAGCCTGGTCTACCTCTTTTCAGTGGGCAGAAAAGCCATCTGGAAAAATAAAAAGATTAACTTGCATGTAAAAACATAGTTTTTCTGAATTAAAAGTAATAATATAGGCACTGAAAACTTCATTTGCCTTGTAGTCAGCCCCTGTGTTTTCAGCCCCTCTCACACAGAAAGTAGTGCAGGGGCTCAATTTTGTCAAGGTGATATAACATTATTTATGCTAACAGCAATTATAAATAAGTGTGTATAAATCAGATCATATATTAGAAGGTACTTTTCAAACACAAAACACCTGGATTCAGGCTGTTGAGAGGAAGAATTACAAAAGGAAAAACAATGGCATTTTAAAATATGTTATGAAAGTCTTAGCATTATTATAACTCATTAAGTACCTACTACATGCATTATCTGACTTTTCCTCAAAAAAACCCTATGATTTCCACTTAAGACCAAGGAAACTGAAGCTCACAGTGGTTAAATAACTTGCCCAATGTCACACAGCTAATAAGTGCTGATGATGGAATTCCAAGTGGCTCCAAACCCAAAAGCAACCTAGCAGTGGGTAAGGATTTGTACAGGGTTGAGTTTGGATAAACAATGTTTTTCAGTGATATTCTTACAGATAAAAATAATAGACAAGAAAAAATTGTACTTTGCACTATTTTATAGAGAATACTCATGTGAAGAATTACAAAGTCTGAAATTCTTTTATTCTGGATGTTCTCACATAAGTTTCTCTCAGTGAAAGAGCTTAATTGTGTGCAAAGGGTGGAATGCTTGCATGTCTTGTGGTAAAATACATTCTTCCAATCCCTTCATTCCTTCCTATGTGAAAACACTGAATGTTATCCTAATATTCCCTAAAAGAGTGTCTGTCACGTTTGACCCTGTCAGCTACTCCAATACTTTGATGTTCTATGATATCGTCACAATCTTCTGTTTTCCTTCTGTGCGTCTGTTCTTTCTGCCTTTTCTGTGGGCTGCTCCATCCGACCTACAAATGTTGAAGTCACATTCACTTCCGGAAATCTCATATCTTGGGATCTCATATCAACCTAGTTGCTCAAGCCAGAAAATGAAAGTGCAGTTATTCATACATCATTAGTATTTCCACATAAATATATATAAATTACATATATTACATATAATATTAATACTTTTTGCTAACCAGGCTTAACTTTTTTATAAAAGTTTTAAAAATTAAGACTTCATGTTTTGGAGCAGTTTTAAATTCACAGCAAAATGGAGGGGAAGCTGTGGAGACTCCCATGTCCTCCCTGCCCCCACACAGGCACAGCCTCTCCCGTTATCAAGACCCCACCAGAGCGGTACATTTGTTACAAGGGATGAACCTATAATAACACATCATAATCACCCAAAGTCCACATTTACATTGTGGTTCACTCTTGGTGTTTTACATTCTATAGATTTGAACAAATGTGAAATGACTTGTATACATCATTATTGTCTCATTCAGAGTATATTTTCACTGCCCTAAACTCTTCTGTGCTTCCCCTATTTATCCTCCCATCTCCCAACCCCCGGAAACCACTGATCTTTTTACTGTCTCCATAGTTTTGCCTTTTCCAGCATATCTTATAGTTGGAATCATACATTATGTAGCCTTTTCTGACTGGCTTTTTTCACTTAGTAATATACATTTAAGGTTCTTCCATGTTGGGGGAGGGGGACTTGATAGCTCATTTCTTTTTAGCCCTGAATAATATCTCATCGTCTGGATGTACCACAATTTATTTATCCATTGACATACTGAAGGGTATCTTGATTATTTCCAATTTTTGACAATTACGAATAAAGCTGCTATAAATATCTGTGTGCAGGTTTTTGTGTGGACATAAGTTTTCAAGTCCTTTGGGAAATACCAAGGAGCTCAATTGCTGGATCCTATGGTACGAGTACATTTAGTTTTATAAGAAAACCCCAAACTGTCTTCCACAGTAACTGTACCATTTTGAAATCCCACCAGCAGTGAGTAAGTGTTCCTGTTGCTCTATATTCTCATCTGCATTTGGTGTTGTCAGTGTTCCAGATTTTGGCCGTTCTAATAGGTGTGTACTGGTATCTTATTGTTGTTTTAATTTGCATTTCCCTGATGACATATCTTTTTATGTGCTTATTTGCCATCTGCATATCTTCTTCAGTGAGGTGTCTATAGATGTCTTTGGCCCATTTTTGATGAGGTTGTTTGTTTATTGTTGAGTTTTAAGAGTTCTTTGCATAATTTGTATAATTGTCCTTTATTAGATGTGTCTTTGCAAATATTTTCTCCTAGTCTGTGTCTGGTCTTCAACATCATTTCTTTTACATTCTTCATTACATATAATTCCAAATTATAGAACATTACCAACAGAAAAAGTTTACATACATAAAAAATAATATTATACACACCAGGGGTGCCAAAAAAATGTACACAAGTGGACACTTTGGTCAACGTTGCTCAAACAATAGTTTGCAGTAATCAGCAGTGTCTGCACGCTGATGGTAACCACTCTGAGCACCTCTTGTAATTGCAGAAGTCAAACGTGACTAGTATTCATCTTTTGTTATTGGTATATATTGAGTAGTACAGTTTTAATAGTTTTTTTCCTTTCTTAAAATGTGTATACATTTTTGGCACCTCTGTATATTTATGGATAATTAAATATCATTTAAATGCATTAAAACATGTCTGGAAATAGTAAACAGCAAATTGAGAAGAAAGATTAACTCTGAGGAGGGAGAGCAGTAGGATCAATGAGGAGTGTATAGGGTTTTAAAATTGAGGTTAAACAACTGTTGACTAAAATATAGTAAAATTTTATATCAAGAATGTTGGATTATGTTCTGCATTCTTTTCTATGTGTTTAAAATATTTTATAATTTGAAGAGGAAAAAATAGAAACGTGTTCTATTGTTTTTATACCTATGACACTGGAGAATCCATTACTTACTTTAACCATCTCTTTTTAGGTTTCAATTTCTTTATTTATAAGATTCCTTTCCATTTCAAAATTCTGGGAATACTTTTATGATGTTATGTTTCACTACTCTCCTAGGTACATCCTAAGTTATAAAATATGAAACTGCAAATGTTTCCTTAAACAATATATTCAGATTACTTAGTTTAAAAAGGAAATGGAAACACATTGTTACTGCTGTGTTTATTGTGTTGAAACAAGTGCCCTCATTTGAATTTGGACTCTTAACTGAGTAAATTAACTCATGGTCAGGAGCTTGAACGAACATCACTGGTCTAAATATAGGATGTGTTATACCATGCCAAGATTGAGTCAACATTCAAAGGAAGTATGTGTTAAAGAATTTTTCCCACTTCTTTTGGAAAAGCATATTTCCATTCAGCTCACAAATCAGGGTTTGCCATAGGTAGTGCATTTAACCCCAAGCTAAAATTTCTAGAAAATGTTTCCAAAATGACTTATCAAATCATGACTGCTGTATTTCTAAATGGTCCTTGGAGTGGACAAAAAAGAAAACACGGGATTGTGGGCCCTTCCTGACTTAGGCCGTCAGTCATAACCCAGAGCAGTTAGAGCGCGATCTGGGGCAGGACTCTCCTCCCCCACATTGACCCAAATCAGAATCATCTACAGCAATGAAGTCCTTTAAAAATATTTTCTGAAAGTGAAAGTTTACCTAATATAGCTAGGATCTGAAACACTGTCACATGCCTCAGATGTGAGGAACTAAACTTTTGACCCTGCTCCGTTTCTCTAGATAAGCCAGTGTCAGGACCTCCTAATTATGCTAGTTGGAACTTGCTTTCCAAAAAGGACATGAAGGAGGAACTGTAAGACCCTTATCTGCCTACATGAAGGGAATCATTGAGGACACTTGGGCTAAAAGGAAGAATGAAAGAAAAGAAAGAGACTATGGCTTGAGACCTAGAATAAATGATTAAATGCTTTTCACCCTACTCTTCACATTCACACTCATTTCACTGTGGATTTGAAGTGGTTTATGTGTTGACTTCTAATTCTGTTTGCTCATTGTCTAAGCAGGAACAAGTCCTTTTGAAGTCTTTTTTTGTTTCCTCTTTCCTCTTATTTTCCACTTCTTAAATTCTCTAAATCCTCGAAGGTTGAATCTATCAAAGTTTGGAGTACCACGGAAGTTTGGGGCTTTGTAGGTAGGAAAAACTTATTAATTCCTTTGAATTGGGGTTGGAAACAAGGAAGGGCAAAAGACGTGATTTTGGGGATACTTGAGATAGAGGTTGAAATGCTTGGGTATGTTATAATGGGGTACTGGGCCCAACGCCTAAAGTCAATATGCTTACGTAATAAAAACGAAATCCAATGTTTGAAGGCATCACCTACCAATTTGGGGGAAATTGAATTTTAAAAATATGGAACTTCATTGAACATAATACAGTTGTCTGTTCCCAGGATCTATTTTCTAGGGAAGCTATGCCTGAACTTCTAATGGGACGCCATATTTATCAGCTTCCTGCTTGAGGGTCTCTAGATCTCAGTGTATAAGTGCAAGGTGAGCTGTGTGAAAAAGATCAAAGGGAGCACATGTCCTGATATATCTGGAGTTCTTTGTGGGGAATGTGGGCATGGAGAACAGAAACGAAGATCAAGCACAAGTGTCAGCCAGACAGCAGGGCACATAACGAAGAAATTAACGTTTTTAAGAAAACACTGTTAACAAACTTTAGGACTAAAAAGAACTAAGCCCTGAAGGAATCAAGGATAGAGTTTATGACATTAATCATAACCTACAAGGGGGTTTGATGAAAAACCAGACCACCATCTCCCCATAAAGGGAGATGGGGCTGGAACAGGGAGAAAATATGACCTGGGAGGAGGTCAGTGGAGCCCCACGCAGGTGACTGCACCTGAAGTGACCAGATGCACAGGAGTTGGCAGCTGGCCTAGCCTCTGCTAGAGAGATCCCTGTGAGCCAATAACCACAGAATGCACTACCTTTAGGACAGCTCTGTATGCATGTCTAGAGGAGCATCTCGGTGGTTCTCCTGGTTATCATGCAGCGAAAGTTCCTGCCTAGAGATGCCCACCTATCACCTGTTGATCATCAGGAAGGGCTACCTGCTTTGCATGGTCTTATCTGAACTGTCCCCAATAGAAACTGCCTTCTTTTCAATGACCAAAGCAGCCATACAGCTTCTTTAGAAAGAAGCTAGATCCTTGACATCAAGAAGGGCAGTGGAGCTTGGAAGGGGAAAGCCTTTGTACCTGTACATGGGAGGTACCATAGAGAAAGAGCTCTGGGTATCCACCTGAACCAAGAGAGAGATGATGCTCAATGTCAGGGAGGGTCTTTCATACTGCCCCCCCCCCCCGCAACCTCACCCCTCTCATCACGCTTCCTGTCATCCTTATAGTTCTCTGGGATTTTCTACATGGACCATCTGTTTCTTAATTGGTTGATTGCATTTAGGTTAAAACAAACAAGAATTTCTCTCTCCTTTCAGAATACTGATATGTTTTTAATTCTTTCTTGGGAATCTACAACTTTCTACCCAAAAGTAAGTGGTGTGAAACAAAATTATTTCTGTCAAACCCAGCTAATCGGTATCTTTAAGAAGTCCTACATGTATTAAGCTAAGTGGAGTAGGTCAGACAGTGAAAGGCAAGTACCATATGATTTCACTTATATGTAGAATTTAAAAACAAAATAATTGAACAAACAAAACAGAAAAAAACTAAATAAAAAAAATTCCCACAGCATAAATGTGAATGCAGCTTTATTTTGTATTTTAAAAATATGATTCTATATCTTAAAATATTACCTAGAAATAATTTAATAATTCTTCCTACCACCTTTTGCTCCTTGCTTTAGCTGGTTCTTCACCCCCATCCCCCTGTTTATGCATTTCTAGAGGAGAATCACCCCCTCCCCCCACAACCCTTATTCCCCTCATCGCCTGTCTCATCCCCAGTTAGCTCTTAAAAATGTCTGTACTGACAGGAGGTCTCTGACTCGGGCTTGCCTTCCTGATCTTGCCCTGCCCTCTCCACTGGGTCCTAGTGTGTGTTCTCTATCCCAGCAACTAGGCAGACTCGCATTTTTGAGTTGCTGGTGATTTGTGGCCAGTGCATCAGTATCATTTTAGTGAAGGCAGAAAGGGGAAAAGGTGTGCAATTCTTTTATTCTTCCTAATCTCCCCACCGCCAGGAGAAATGAATCTAGGAAAAAGAATAGGGAGCTGCAATGGAGAAGATCAGCACAGATTGCTGTGCTTCTGAGAAGAGAGAGGAGTCTATAGACAGCTGGACTGGACCAGAGAAGTTGGTCCCCGAGTTAACCAAGAATGGCCGACAGCCCTCTTCTTGCGAGCCCTCCCCAGTCAACCCCCCTTGAGCTGTTACTTGTGGTAGCTGATAGAGTCAAAAGGATCCATTTAGGAACTTCATGGCCCTGATTAATCATCTGCCATCACAGGACAGTGCATCAGCCCAGACCTAGAAAGCCTGGGCAGATTAATAGCTTCTTTACATTTCGTTGGGTGGTATACATAGCTATTCTTGGCTGGTTGATTAATTCTGATGGCAAATTAGTTCTTATAAACTTTCTAGCTCCTATACTAATTGGCTACTGTTTCCTGTGCCCCCATACCACCATCAGAATAGCACCTGGATACATGGTTATTCTCATCTCTGTAATTATTAGTATGTCATCGCTAATAATACTGTAATAGCCAAATATATAGAACTCACTATGGGCCAGGACCTGTTCTAATTGTTTTACATATATTAATTCATTTAATACTTATGACAACCGTATGAGTAAGGTATTTTTATCATCCTCATTTTACAGGGGAGAAAACTGAGCAGTGAGATTAGATAACCTCCCAATCTTTTGCTGATAATCAGTGATGAAGCTGGGATTCAAATTGAGATATTCTAATTCTGGAGTCTAGATTTTTCTATCATTGAATCATTGTCTTTATATAGTCATCAATGCCTAGCACAAAGTGTTAAACATGAGTGCTTAAATAAAAAAATCTGAATTCATTATTCTAATTAGGGATATTAAAACTAGCCTCTATAGCAAATGCTTTAATATGAGTATTTTATTTGATACATCCCTCCTCCCCACCACATGTTAGGAAACTAACACTTAGAGAGTTCAGGTGCCTGACCCCTTAGGTACAGCCCGGAATAAATTCATTTTCTGACTCCAGAGCTCTGCCTTCTCTCCCAAGCAGTCTTTCTCGCAGGCCCTGGAGCTCCAAGCTGCCATGGTCCTCCTGTGGCCGCAGGGCTGCTCTCTGCGGCTCTCACATGGTCCATCAGCTAAAGGCCTCCGGGGACTCTATTGCATAATAAGGGATAAATGCAGAGGGACACTGAGGAGCATTCTGGTCCTCAAGGGGCCCGGCCTCAGCCTCATTCAATAGCTTGACTCTCCGATCAAAAGTGGGAAAGTCTGGGTTCTGTTCCTGCCTCACCAATAATCCGGGGCTCTGAATCGCTTCCCTTCTGTGTGAGACAAGGGAGAGAAGCATCAGGGCTGCTTCTTGAGCCTCCCATCCGGTTCCGAGAGCGGGAACCTGACACACCTGATTCCTGAGGAGGCTCCAGCACAAAGGTCAGACGCGCCTTCCTCCTCTTGGGAGCCTCCTGAAAATCATGGATGTACCGGTTGCAAATGACTCCTTTGCCTTTTGGCTTTAATGACAAATGACACCAGGGCTAGAATTAAGATATAACTTCAAAAAAATGTTGTAAATAGTAAATAATATAACTGAGAGTCCTCAACAGATACAACAGGGAGAGTTTTGATTTATGAATAAAGATGTAAGGGTTCTAAGCTATCACTTCCTATGATTTTTGCAAAGTCACAATCACCTATTTCCACTTTGACAGTGAAACTAAAACTTACCCAGTGTACCTCATGTGACCTTAAAGATGATGTGATGTAATGCATTTAGTTAGCATTATCTTTTTATCCTTTCGCATAAACTAGGGTTTTCTTTCTTCCTTAGAACTCTATTCTCAATAACATTTAGTAAAATGTTTCATTTTTTTCTTCACCCCTAAGAAACAACAAAAGGTTAATTCACAATCTTTGTAAAGTAGAGAAAAAATAACTTTGGGGGATTTTACGAGGTGGCTTTCTAATCCAGGCACAGGACTCTAGTCTGAGTCTTTGTTTAGAGAGGAGGTTTTTACAAGCTGTTTCTCCACAGACGGCACTTTGGTCACTTTACAGTAACCAAACCTCTCTCTGCGGGGAGACGATCATGGCTCTTCCAGCCAAGAAGTTACATTCTGTTCTTCCCGCTGATTTCAGGGAAGGAGACTTGTGTTATAGCTCAGTGTTTTCTTTCCAATCTCAGGTCCCAACGGTCCCATCACATGGGTCTGATCATAAAAAGGGGTAAATTGTTAGTTATCAAATGTTAATTGTAGAAGAGCTAGAATTCATTTAAGCAAAAAATATTAATCATCCAAATTCTGCCATTGAGGGGATAGCCTGTGACAGTGCTGTAGTGTTGGTGACTATTCTCTCAGATAGCTTTCTATGTAAATAGTACTCAAACAGGGTTTCATACAGATATATTTATATATACGCATTTATTTAGTATATATACTAAATATACACACATGTATTAATTTAAATACATAAATAATGTATAGTACACGTATAATACATATTTATTAAATATATAATACCTATCTAATTATTTAGTACTTAAAATTGTTTTATATATAAATACATATTATACATACAATAACATTTGTGTGCTATTTACATAGAAAAATTTTGAGTACTATTTACATAGAAAGCTATATGAGAAGAATATATATTCTTCATATATATATATATATATATATATATATATATATTTGAGTGTCTGTGTATTTTACAAATATGAAAACGTATGACCTATCCTATTTTGCAGTCCTTTTCTTTTTATTTATGAACACATTGCAAGTTTCCTAGCCCAGATGTGTGTAAACAGGAAAATGGATAAACAAACTATGGCGCATTGGTACAATGAAGTAGTACTGAATAAAAAGTAATGAACCACCACCTATACACACAACAATATGGATGAACCTAAAATAACAATGCTGAATGAAAGAAGCCTTACCTAAAAGAGTACATATTGTATGAGTCCATTCATATGAAACTCGAGAGCAGGTGAAATTCATCAATGATGGAAATAAAATCAGAAAAGTTTTCTTGGTAGAATGAGGTTGGGAGTGAAAATGGGGCAAGAGTAAACTTTCTGTGGTCGTTGTAATGTTATATTTTTTGATAGGGGTTTGGGTTACACAGATGTGTGCATGTGTCAAAACTTAAGATTGGTACATTTCATTATATGTAATTTTACCTAAGAAAAGAATAAAATTGGGCTCTAGTTAGCAATATGCACACTAAAGTATTTAGGGGCAACTGAACTGATGTCTCCATCGAAAACATAAATGGAGACAGAGATGAATAGATAGATATAAGCAGGTATAGTAAAATGTTAATTATAGCATCTAGATGGTAGTTATGTAGATGCTCTCTGTACAATTTGTTCAACTTTTCTGTAGGTTTCAGAATTTTTCATATTAAAATGTTAGTGAGAAAAATAACATATTACATATTCAGAAGTCAAATATGTTTACACACATTTTAAAGGACTGATTTAATCTACAACATTCATAGACTGGAATACAATTTGATCACTGTTAAATATTTAGGTTGTTTAAATTGTTACAGTATAAGCTATGTTACAACAATTATCTTTATAGATATTTAGAAACTTGTCTTATTAGTTCTTTAAGATAAATTCCTGTAGGCATAATTGTTAAGTAAGTAAAGAACTAAAATTTGGGTTACTATGTCCATCCAGAAAATTTGGACAATTTTTTCTCTTATTAAAGAGAATAAGCCCACATTTTCACATTTCCTTATACGATTTCCATAAAAATTGAGTTTTGTTCTTTATCATCTTTGCAAACAGTTTGACATCTTTAATGGAATGTTCTTATAATTTATTTTTTGGTTTTCTCCCTCAGGACTTCCTGATTAGGGAAAAAGGTTTAAAAGAGAATTTTCAATGCCCAGTGTTGAACTAACGATTTGAATCTTAGAGATCCAAACAATGATATGCCTCCAGCCTATTTTCGTGATTTGAGATGGAGTCAGTGCTTAACCAGAAATTGTCTGACTGAAAGCAAAAATGAGTTTCTAGGTGTTCTATCTAGTCTTTCCTCTCTGTGAACATCCAATGAATGTGCACAGAATGCGAGTCTATGGGAGGTGTTTACCCTTCATGCCATGACACACATGCATTGAGAAGTCATAACTTGGAGTGATATGTGCTAGCACCTGTGGATTATCAGCAAGCTGTATAAAAGCCCAACGAATGCCAAAACTGGATCACTCATGTTGAAATAATGAAAAAGTCCATACAATCTGTGCAGCAATTTGATGTGCCAGGAGGGACAGCGCACAAACAAAACACTTGGCTACTGTTCTCGTCCCGCTCATTGTGGTGTGGGTTACAGTCCCGTTTTATCCCTTTCTTTTGGCTCTTTCAGCAACAGATGAAACCACTGAAGCCACTCAGCAGACAAACACACCAGCTCACGGGCCAGAAGACAATTTCCCTTTCCCAGCAGCAGCTCAGGGCCCTTCCCTGGACTTTCCAGATGACCTTTATAGCAGTGGCCAACTTTTCAAATAGTTTTTATTTTGATGGCCTAGAGCAAAATAACAATGCAATTTTGCTTAGTGAAAAGCCTGAGATTTAAATTTTAGTTAGATCTAGCTTTCATTTGGTTTTAATTTGAGTACAAAAGACTTAAAAGGCAATGATAGTGAATATGCACTTGTATTTAGACCTTATGAAAGATTAACCAATTGGTAAGCAACAGGTGCATTTTACAATTTCCAAAAATGATATTGTGTCAAACAAGTTCTCAACAGTACTCCAATATCAGCTTTCAAATGGGTCAGCCATTTCGTCCATTTGAAAATCATGTGAATTGATTCTCTATAGAAGTTGATACTGTTGACTTCCTGTTGGAATTCCACTTCCTGTCTGATTTTCATGATATTGCACTTTCTAGTTTCCCATATTTTCTTTCTTTCTTGACTGGCTTATTTCATTTACCTCAGAACCTAGAAATAACTGTTAGTCAAACTTCAATCTTCAGCTTTATATTCTATCTCTACTTTCTCCTTTAAAATTAGAAGAAAAAATGTAATTCCAATTTTTTTGGAAGGATTCCTGAAAGTGGAATTAAATTTTTTAAATTCTGGAAATATGTATCAGATTGGTATAACTTGTGTATTTCCACCACCTGCAGATAGTAGCAATTTCCTTGCATAGTCAGACAAGTTCTTCCCATGCCCAATGTTGGGTATACTGATGGATGAAAAAATGATATCTTATCCAACCCTTAGCTGGTAATATGGGTGGTCATGTTCATTGTCCATTTTTAAATGGAATTATTTATATTTTTCTTATTTATGTTTAACTGGTTTTTACATTCTAAATAACCCATTGCCTATTATGAATAATAAATCTTTTTCCAGGTTAATTTTCTATGTGTTGTTCTTTGTGAAGAACTTTAAACATGGTCAACTGAGCGTCTATTTTCTATGAAGTAAAGGATAGGGTCATGATGGGTAAGAAACTTGATTAAAGTGGTGAGGTACAAAGTAATGATCGTATCAGAAGCGTTAACAGGAAAAATGTAGAAGAAATGGTAGACAACATGAAGAGTCCAAATGAGCATGGAGACCCTGAATTGGGCACTAATCTGTATGGATTATTTTTTAACCATGCAGTGCTCATAGTCGGGGTATGTAATTACCAACTTAGCCATTTGGATTGATCCAGGGTTGGATTTTTGGGGAAAAAAAGGATGAATTAGTTAAGTGATGTAGTTGAAAATACTAGCATGATAGTTTATCTAATAGAATATGAAGTCTGGTACTATTGAATTATATGCTGATTCAAAATATAGAGCAATACTGAGTAAGTGATAGAGGACCAAATGGTGATTGAAAGAGATTGAAGTCAGTTGATCATCACATTAGATAAACAACTTAAGAAACCATTTTTCAGAATTACTGAAATTTTCTGTTTCATTGAACTTCCTGTCCACAAATAGTTATAAATTAATGATAAATAACAACCAGGAAAATCAATGATATCAATGGTGAGATGTAGAAAGAGTGCCATAACATGCCATCATCTCAGAGGATGGATTTTTAACAAAAATTGGAAGAACAATAGTTTCTAAGTGTGCTTGTGAAACTAGGTCACCCATATCATTTTGGATGTGAAATGAAACTGTGTTTTCTATGAGGTGAAAGGTTTTAGTTAAGGCAAGGAAGGAACAAAGTAGTTAATGAAAAAAGTATATGTAAAGTTTGAAGACATGCTATATAGAGAAGTTATACTATGTATCAAAAGTTGTTTTAAAATTATTTTTAATCTCTGAAGTTCAGTTGTGTTTTGATATATCTAGTTGTGATTTTTTAAAAAAATGTATAGCATTTGTGACTCAGCATGATCTTTTACTGTGAAAATGCATATCTATCTTTATTCTGGAAATTTCCTCTTCACTACCACTTTGTATACAGTGTATAGCATTTTTTCCATTCTTTCCTCATGAGAATTCTTTTAGACCTAAATTGGTGCCACCTATCCTACTATCTGTATTTACCAATGCCTTTTTTCATATTTTCTATTGATCAATCTTCCAATATATCATTTATCTTTAGCTGATCTCATTTACAATTCAATTAATCCATTGACTTTTAAATTTTTAAGTACTATATATTTTAAAATCTATTTTTGAATCATTAATTTTCCCATTTGTTGCATCTCCTGAATCTCCCTCAGGTGATTTGTCTGGTGGCTTCTCATTTTTGGCTGAGTACCTCTCCAGTAGAAGTTGTTCTATGGGTTTTGGAGACATTCTCCAAAGCCTTCACTTTGGTTGGAATCCACTATGGGTCAAATGGTTTTAATGTATTTCATTGTTAATTTTTTTGGTTTGAGTTTTTGTGGGTACTATGTTTTCTACTCCACACCCATTTTAATGTCTTAAGGTAGTTTTTTATTCTATGTAATACCTCAGGCAGATGATAAGAATCTTGCAGTTTCTCAAGTTAGTAAGGTAAAATTCTTCTAAGCTTTGGCACTTGAAAAAGATGGCCCATCATAAATTTCGACTTTATTTAGGAATCTCAGTTCTGGCTTAAACTCCTACTCATCACTCTAACTTTGTGTTTCCATTTTTGGTTCCGGCACCTAAGATTTTTCCTCGTTTGCTTTCAAATTTTATTATATAATTTAAAAATATGTGTTATTGGCCAATGTAAAATTGAAAACTCTCCAAATAATTTTATGAATGCAGAATAATTTTAAAAGTAAAACCTGACAAAGACAATATTGAAAACAATATAAAATAGACTGATCTAATTTATTAATATAGACATAGACATATATATTGCACAAAATATTACAAAATAAAGTTTTTTTTCTTTTAATGTGGAACCACTACTGGAATTCTAAAATAAATCCTACTTGATTAAAGTTTACTCTTATTTTGATATATTGCTAGATTTTTATCATTTTTTTACATTAACAGATTAAAAGGTAAAATTATATGAATATAACTGATGGTGAAAATGTGATTATTAAGATTTAATAGCCATCCCTTATAGAAAGAAACACCTGTACCTGGAGATGTTTACTATAGAATTCTTACTGGAAGAACGCACACTAGTATATTAGAGCTATACCAATAGATTAGGAAGAACTTTCATGACTTGAGTGAGATTAGCAACATGCAAATAGTTGTGTACAATGGGATCAAATTTTATTTAAAAAAATGACAAAACCTATATGTATATATTTATATATCTGTGTATGATTATATGAGCCTGAGAAAAGTGGATGCATACTCGGTTGTTGTCTTATTATTAAAAAAAGGGAAAGGCTGCTGTAGGTAGAAAGAAAAATAGGGAAGAGAAAGAAGAGAGCCAAGGGAAAAGGAAAAAGAGAAACATATTCAACTAAAAATAAAGTATATAAGTTATGATAAAATGTTATTTAAAATAGTATATGTGTAAATTGTCTAAAAATGCACAAATGAAAGATGATTCAAATAGAATCACTTCTTAAAGTATTTCACCAAGGTTGGAGAGATGGTAGAGTAGAAAGCACCAGGAATCTATCTCCCCACATAGACAACAATTGCACCAAAAGAATCTGTATAATGTAAGTATTTTGGAACTCTGGAATCTATTGAAGGCTTGAAACTTCCAGAGGAAAGCTTGGATGAGAAATTGTGGTTAATTCCAGTCAATTTCAGCTCTTAGAAGGAACAGCCTGCACCCCTCCAAAACTATTGCAGAAAGCTGTACACATGTTCCTGGAGCACTTTGCATGAAGCTTGAGGGATCCAAAGTGAGAAATGAGGACACTATCAAATATCAAGTGTTCTGATCACTGATTGCCCTTCTAAACATGGAAGCCATTGTTGCAACCTGCTCCTTATTGTTGCGAGTCACTACTCCTCTGGCTGAAGCACTTCTAGGGGATTTACAGGGCCAGTATAACTTTCCCCCCACCTTAATTTTTCTTTTCTTTTTTCTTTCTTTCTTTTTTTTTCTTCCTATTTTAGGAGCCAGACAGTAAAGACAGGCATTCAAAAGCAACTGCATGTGCAGGGGAAATTAAAGTCACTGCATATGTTTAGGGAAAGGCATAGGCTCAAAAGATACTTGAGAAGACATTAAGTTTACACTTCAGCTGGCTGATACTTGGCATAGCAACAGCCCCTAACAACAAAAATGAAATAAAACAAAAAGCAGTAAACCTTGAGGAAAGGGGAGAATCTGATTTCCAGAGGTACCACATTATTAAATTCACATGTCCAGTTTTAAACAACAACAACAAAAAAATACAAAGCATACAAAGAAACAAGGGAAAATATACCATTCAAAGGACAAAGTATATCAACAGAAACTGTCCCTAAGAAAAACCAGATGGCAGACTTACTAGACATTGACTTTAAAACAACTGTCTTACAAAATAATATATTATATGGATTTATCTGAGTTCTTATATTTATTCTTTAAGAACATGCTTATATGTAGAATATAAAGAACAAAATGAACATATAAGTGTGTAAAAACTGTGTTCTAAAGCACACTTTAAATGTTTTTTTTTATTAGCAGTTGAATTAACTTTAAAATTTAAGTTTAAGTATATTGGAAAACAAAATCTAGATGTCCTAGGAGAAAAGTCTCTCTAGAAAACTAGTTGCTTCTTTTCATTATTAACCTTTTATTTTTTCATATGTTTTGTCTATAATTTAGTAAAGGCATACTTTGTGAAGATAATCTATCCTTAAATATTGAAATGTATGCGTTTAGAATGCATGACTAGTTAGACTAACTATGTTGCTAGTATTCTGTTTTGGTGTTGCAAGAGAGATAATTTAATAAATGGATATGTGGTGATATAGGTTCAATAAATATTTGCTTAATTGAAATTAAACAAAAAATATCTGTCTTACAAGATGCTCAAAGAACTAAAGGGAGTAGTTGAGATAGTCAAGAAAACAATTCATGAGCAAAATAGAAATATAATAAAGAGATTTATTTAAAAACTGAAAAGAATCCAAAAAAAGAAATTCTGGAGATGAGACTTACAATAGCTGAAATGAAAAGTTTACTAAAGGGATTTTATCAGGGATTGAAAGAATCAGCTAATGTGAAGGTAAAACAATTGAAATTACTGAGTCTGAGGAACAGAAAGAAAAATTAAGTGAGCAGAGTCTAAGGGAACCTGTGGGACTTCATCAAGGGGACTAACATATTCATTGTGGAAGTCCCAAGGAGATGACAGAGAGAAAAGGGGGCAGAGAGATTATCTGAAGAAATAGTGAACAAAAATTTCCCAAATTTGATGACATACATGAATATAAACATCCAAGAAGTCCAAAGAACTTAAAGTATAATGAACTCAAAGAGATCCATGCCAACACATATTATAATCAAATTGTTGAAAGCCAAAGAAAAAGAGAGAATCTTGAAAGCAGCAAGAGAGAAGTGACTTGTCACATGAAAGAGATACTTAATAAAATGATCAGAAGCTCTCTCATTACAAACTTTGGAGGGTAAAAAGCAGTGGATCAATATATTCAAAATGATAAAAGAAAAACAAAACAAAAGAAAGAAAGAAAATTTAAAAAACACCTGTAAGGAAGAATCTTATATCCAGCAAAATTGTTCTTTGAAAGAGAGGAAGAAATTAAGATATTTCCAGATAAACAAAAGGGAAGGAGTTTGCTACCACTATCCCCATCCTGTGAGAAATCCTAAACGGAAGTTTGCAGGTTGAAATAAAAAAACAGAATCTCAATGCCATATATAGAAATAAATACATCAGTAAAGGTAAATACATGGTAAATAATTATAAATACTGTAACAGCATTTTGTAACTCCACTTTTTGTTTTGTACATGATTTATGAGACTAAGATATATTTTTAAATTATTAGTCTAAAAGCTGGTAGTATTTTAACTTTTGTTTGTAACCCTATATGTTATTTCTACATAATTTAACAAATTAATACATGAAGAAAACAATTATTAGGTTATGTTTTCAGACACAGAGTACGAAGATCTAATTTTGTGATATCAATAACTAAAAGAGATGGGGACCATGCTATAAATGAGCAGAGTTTTTGTAAGTTATTGAAGTTAAACTTGTACAAATTAAAATTAGAATGTTATGACTTAACAGAATGTTAAATGCTTGCCCATAGTAAACACAAAGAAAGTAGGTATAGAATGTAAACAAAAGAAATTGAGAAGTGACTTAAAAAACATTTCACTACAAAAAAATTAACTAAGTAAAAAAGAAACAATAATGCAGGAAATGAGGGACAAAAAAGATATAAGGCACAAAGAAAACAAATAGAAAAATTACAGAAGTCCCTTTTTATCAGTATTTACTTTAAAAGTAAATGGGTTAAACTCTCCCATCAAAAGATAGAGATTGGCAGATTGAACTTTAAAAAAATTCCACCTATATGCTATTTATAAGAGACACACTCTATCCAAAGACACAAAAAGGGTGAAAGTGAAAAGATGGAAAAGATATTCCATGCAAATAGTAACCAAAAGAGACAGGAGTAGCTATACTAATATCAGACAAATCAACTTTGTCAGAATTAAAGAAAGATACAGGTACTTCCACAATAATAATTGGACACTTCAATAACCCACTCTCAATAATGGACAGAACAACCAGACAGAGATAAGTAAGGACAAAGAGCACTTGAACAACACAATAAATCCAGTATATTTCACAAACATACACAACTCTCTACACAACAACAAGAGCATGCACATTCTTCTCAAGTGCATATGGGATGTTTTCCAGGATAGAATGTGTATTAGGCCACAAACTAAATTTCTATATATTTAGAAAGATAGATGTCATACAAAATATCTTCTTCAATCACAAGGAGATGAAGTTAGAAATCTACAACAGAAGAAAAACTGGAAATTTCACAAATTTGTGGATATTAAACAGTACACTCTTAAACAACCAATGTATAACACAACAAATCACAAGGGAAGCTATAAAATACTTAAATACAAATGAAAATGAAAGCATAACATACCAAATTCTATGGAATACAATGAAAGAAACGGTAAAAGGAAATTTATAGCTATAAATTCTTACATTAAAAACAAAGAATAATCTCAAATCAACAATCTAAATTTACAACTTAAGGAACTAGATAAATATGAACAAACTGAACCCAAATCTAGCAGAAGGAAGGAAACAATAAAGATTAGAGCAGAGATAAATGAAATAGAAAATTAAAAAACAATAGAGAAAAATCAATGAAACTTTTCCAAGAAATTGAAGAGCAGGGAACTACTTAACTCATTCTATCTCATCTTTTAAAACACATGAAAATCACATCACTAACAATTAGAGAAATTCAAATCATAACCATGAGATACCATCTCACACCCTTTAGGATATCTAATATTAAAAAAAATAAAAAACAGAAAATAACCAGTGTTGCCAAGAACGTGGAGAAACTGGAACCCTTGTGCACTATTTGTAGGAATGTAAAATGGTGCATCTTCTGTGGAAAAGAATATGGCATTTAAAACAAACAAACAAACAAAACCAAAATTTTCATATGATCCAGCAATTCCACTTGTACGTATATACCCCAAAGAATTGAAATCAGGTACTTAGACAGATATTTGTATACCCATATTCATAGCAGCATTATTTGCAATATCTAAAACATGGAAGCAACCCAAGGGATCATCAACAGGTAAATGGATAAGCAAAACATCACATATATGAACAATGGACTATTACTCAGCTTTAAAAATGCAGAAAATTCTGACATATGCTACAAAGTGGATGAACTTTGAGGACATTATGCTAAGTGGAATAAGCTACTCACAAAAAGACAAACACTGTATGATTCCACTTAAATGAGAGACCTAGAGTAGTCAAAGTTATAGAGACACAGTAAGTTACAATGGTGTTTGAGCTTTATTGTTTAATGGGTACAGAGTTTCAGCTTTGCAAGATGAAAAGAGTTCTGGAAATGGATGGTGGTGATGGTTGCACAACAATATAGATAACAATATTATCACTGAACTGTACACTTTGGAATGGTTAAGATGGTAAATTTTATGTTATGGGTATAAATTTTATGTTATACAAAAAATTGAAAAATGTTTTAATACAAATTTTGTTTGCAAAGAAAAGTTTGTTTTTACTTTCTCTAGGAATAATATGTATAGCAGGGGAGTAGGGTAGGAGATCTTAATCCATAAAGCTAGTCCTATATACTGAGCACAATCATTACTTAGTTTCTCTAAGCCTTAGTTTCTCTAACTTTCAACTCTGCAAAACAGAATTATTTAGAAGATTAAATTAGAATGTGAACAAAAATTTCAGATACAAAAGAGGCCCAATATGGTGGAGTAGATACTGTGTGTGCTTCCTTCCATGAACACATTAAAATTACAACTAAATTATAGAATAATCAACCTAGCGAGCCATTTGAAGTCTGGGTAAACAGAAGTTTTATAAATAAGGATATAAAGAAGAAGCCATGTCAAGACTGGTAGGAGGGGCAGAGATGCAAAATGGGCTTTCCCCAAACCTCTGTGTGGTGCGTGAGAATCAGGAGGTATATCTCCACTGTGGAGGTTCCTGCTGGAGGAACAAGGGACCCCAGCCCCACACCAGGCTCCCCAGCATGGAGTACTGCTGCCATGAAAAGGAGCCTACACAATATCTGGTTGTGAAAAACAGTGGGGATTCAGATAGTCTTAGTGGGATGAAAGGTTGCAGGAAATCCAGCTGTCTGCTTAAAAGGCCCATGCACAGATGCACTCACTCGCAGGCACTCGCCCTGTACTCCAGCAGAGAAAAGGTGACTCGGGAGTATTGGAGACATAAGGGGCACAGACTGAGGTGTGTGGCTTCAGCATGAGAGCTGGAGGACAGTCACCATTTTCTCTCTGTGGGATCATCTTCCTGTGCAAACAGCAGGCAGGCACCATCTTTCTGTGTTGAGCCCTCCCCCCACATACATAACCAAATATGAATCTGAATTGGTCTGGTAAGCTCTGCTGGGACTCCACCCTACCCAATACTGGAGGCCCTTTCTCATCAAGCACCTAGCCCTTACTGAACTGCCTTCTTTCTTAGAAAACTATCACAGTCCTCAGGCCCCAGGCAGACAGCACCTGGCCTCAGTGTGCTCTGAGACTTGCTGAGTTGCTCCAGGCTCAGCACTGGCATCAAACCAGAATCTATATTAACCACGACTCTTCCCTCTCTAGTGACCTCCTCAGAGCCCAGCACAACCAAGGCCCATACCACATGAGACTTTTTCAATGGCTAAACCTTAAGGGAGTTTGCAGGTGGCAGCAGGCTTCAGGGTGTCCTGGCTTTTTATGGAACTACCTCATGCTTGGTACTGGTGGCAACCATCCTTGGTTTGCAGTGTGAACTCTCCCATGTGCCTCCAACTTTACCACATGAGCAAACAAGTATGAATCGATAACTTTGTATCTCCTACCAGGTAGTCCCTGGCCTGTCACAAGGAGTGGGTGACCTGGGCCTGCACTGGAGCCCCTCCCAAAAGGCCCCAGAACAAACATACTTGGAGGTTGGCTTCAGACGAGAGCAGAGCACAGCCCAATTAGCCCCACAAGTGTCATAGACAAAGCACAGTCTCAACAGGCACCAGAACCCCCGGAGCAAACCCTGGGCAGTGGTATAAGCATCCTGCACAGCAGTCCATAAACTCTGGATGTGTCCAGATCCCACAGTCAGTCAGCCTTAAGGTCAATCCCACCTACTGATTTGCCAATTGCAATCAAGGTTCAACTATAACAGGTGGGCACACACAACCCACACAAGAAACACTCTTGAAGCACCCAGAGCAATTGACCAGGGAGACTGTGCCAGGGCCCCATAGGGCACCTACTACATAGGGCCACCCAGCCAAGATTGGGAAACATAGCAGTTCTACCTAATACATAGAAGCAAACACAGAAAGGCAGCCAAAATGAGGAAACTAAGAAATGTGTCCCAAAGAAAAGAACAGGAAAAAACTCCAGAAAAAGAACTAAATGAAATGGAGACAGGCAATCTACCAGACACAAAGTTCAAAACAGTAGTTATAAGGATGCTCAAGGAACTTTGTGAGAATTTCAACAAAGAGATAGGAAGCATAAAAAAGGACATAGAAATCATAAAAAATAACCAGTCAGAAAGAAAATACAATAACTAAAATAAAGAATGCACAAGAAGGAACCACCAGGAGACTAGATAATGTAGAAAATTGAACCAGTAATTTGAAAGACAAGGTAGCAGAAAATACCCAATCAAAATAGCAAAAAGGAAAAAAAAAATCCAAAAAAATAAGATGAGTTTAAGACACCTCTGGGCCAACATCAAGTGTAACAACATTCACGTCTGGGGGTACCAGAAGGAGAAAAGAGAAAACAAAGGGTTGAGAACCTATTTGAGGAAATAATGACTGGAAATGTTCTTAACCTGGTAAAGGAAATAGACATACAAGCCCAGGAAATGCAGAATCCCAAACAAGATGAACAGGCCTATACCAAGACACATTATAATTAGAATGGCAAAGGTTAAAGACAATGAGAGAATCCTAAAAGTAGCTAGAGAAAGGCAACTAATAACTTATAAGGGAGCTCCCATAAGACTGTCATCTGATTTCTTAACAGAAACTTTGCAGGTCAGAAGGAATTGGCATGAAATAGTCAACATAATGAAAAGTAAGGACCTACAACCAAGATCACTCTACCCAGCAAAGCTATCATTTAGAATCAAAGGACAGATAAAGAGCTTCCCAGACAAGAGATAGATAAAGGAGCTTGTTGACACGCAGCACCCGTCTGTCCTCTCATACCTGTCCCTAAAGGAAGGAGAGTCTGTGAGACTAATCCTTTCAGGGACTTTGCTTCACCTTTGTGCTCACACCTTATGTCTCCCTTTTTGGCCCCGGAGGATGGCTGGTTAGCCAATGACAAGTAAGATTCCCCATGGGAGGGACTACTCAAGCCAGGCACAGTCAAGTGGGGACGAGTAGGAGAACCCACGGGGTTGATAGAGGTGGGCATAGATCCCCATCTTCCCCTGGTTAAGGAGAGCTTCTGCCTTTGCGGCTGCATTCCTTCCCACAACCTGCTTGGGAAGAGATTCAATGGTGTAATCACATCAGTTCTCCATCTATCCATTTCAGTAAGTTTCAACATAAAGATTTTGTCTCTTGGGGAGGTACATCCTGAAACTGACAGTTCAGCTGTTTGCAGGCAAGGGCAATTAGTTCAAATCAGTTTCTTAGTATAATGTGTGAAATTCACAGACTTTGGAAAAAGCAATGTTGCTTTCTTGTGTGTGCATCAATAAAAGCCACTAGGCAGCCTGATTCAGGGCTCTCAGTCCTTTGAGGCTGTGAGATCCTTGGCCCCTGTTTCATAACTTTCTTGATTTCTGTTTCTTACTGGCTTAACCCTTCGCCACCCCTTCTCATTCCCTCACTGCCTGTGTTGTGCTGGACGGGACAGGAGTTCATCACCACCAAACAAGTACCGTGTTTCCCCAAAAATAAGACTTAGCCAGATAATCAGCTCCAATACGTCTTTTGGAACAAAATTAATATAAGACTGGGTCTTATTTTACTATAATATAAGACCAGGTATAATATAATATAATATAATATAATATAATATAATATAATATAATATAATATAATATAATTAATATAACATAATATAACATAATATAATATAATATAATATAATATAATATAATATAATATATATTACTAGGTCTTATATTAATTTTTGCTCCAAAAGACACATTAGAGCTGATTTTCTGGCTAGGTCTTATTTTAGGGGAAACAGGGTATTACAAGAAATGTTAGAGGTACTTTTTTAAGGTGGAAAAAAATCGAAATTATAAATAATAAAATGGTAATAGCTACATATGTATCAACAATTATTTTCAATGTGAATGGATTAAATGCTCCAATCAAAAGACATAGGAGGAATGAATGGATAAATAAAACAAAACTCTTACATGTGTTGCCTACAAAAGATTCACTTTTGATGTAGACACATAGAGATGGAAAGAATGGGAAAAAGATACTTCATGAAAATGAAAATGCAAACAAACAAACAAAGCTGGAGTACCAATACTTACACCAGATAAAATAGACTTTAAAACAAAGGCTACAAGAGACAAAGAAGGACTCAGTAATTCCACTTCTGGATAATTATCTGAAGAAATCCAAAAGCACTACTTCAAGGGAATGTGTGCCTCCATGTGTTCATTGCCGCATTGTTTACAATGGTCAAGATGTGGAGGCAGCCTGGGTGTCTGTCAATAGATGAGTGGATAAAGAGTAGGTGGTGCATAAATACAATGGAATATTGCTTGGCCATGGAAGGGAATGGGTTCTTGCCATCTGCAACATCATGGATGAACCTGGAGGGTATTGTGCTGAGTGGTGTAAGGCAGACAGAGAAAGACAGATGTATTGTGATTTCACTTATACGTGGAATCTAAAGAACAAAATAAACAAACAAAACAGAAACAAACTCACAAATACAAAGAACATTTATTTATTTATTTATTTATTTTATTAGTTTCAGGTGTACAAGACAAGGTAATACTTAGACTCCCACCATCTACATCCCTCACACTGTGAACCCCCCTCCCCCCACCCACCATCCCTCCGACCTCACACCCAGCCATCACATCACACACATAAAATTATAGTTGGCATTCATTAATGTTTAGCCTCTGGTGCACAACGCCACGATCAGGCATCCACACCATCCCTGAGGTGGTCTCCCAAATAGGACGCATGCCCATTGGATACCCAACAAAAGCCCTACAACATTATTGAATAAGTTCCCCAAATTAATTTCCAGAAAACCCTGAGGCCATCTTGCGGCCACCAGCCGCCTCCCAATCCCTTCACCTTTCCCCTTATCCCCAACACCCCCCCCCGCCCCCGCCCATCTAACAACTCTCGGTTTTTTACAAAGAACATTTTGATGATTGCCAGAAGGGAAGGGAGTTGGAGGTATGAGTGACAAAAGGTGAACGGATTAAGAAATACAAATTGCTTGTTACACAGTAGTCATGGGAATGTAGGTACAGCATAAGGAATATAGTCAATAATGTTGTAATAACTATGTCTGGTATCAGGTGAGTACTAGATTTGTTGGTGTGATTAATGGGAGGGGGTTGGGGTACAGCATGAAAGCGTGAAGGAATTAAGAATCATAAATTGGTAGTTACAAAATATTCATGGGGATGTAAAGTAAAGCATGATATGTAAAGTCAATAATATGGTAATTACTATATTGTTAGCCAGGTGGGCACTAGACTAGTAAGAGGGATCAATTCTTAAATTATATAAATGTCTAACTATTGTGCTGCACACCTAAAATTAATATAAAATAGTATTGCATGTCAACTGTAATTGAGAAATTAAAAAAAAACAAAGGTGGGAGGAAAGGTGAAGAAGAATAAGAGGCTCAAGGTATAGCCTCTTTTCCAGGTATAAAACAAATAAGGCATGGGGATGTAATGTACAGTGTTAGGGAATACAGTCAATAATATTGTGATAATGTGGTACGGTGTCAGATGGTTGCTGGACTTATCATGGTGATCTCTTCTTTAGAAATATAAATGTTGAATATCTATGGTGTACTCCTGAAACTAATATAATATTTTATGTTAGCTATAAAAAGAATTCGAAATACAGTGTGTTCCTAAAGAGGGTAAAATAGCATTTTAGTAATTAGTAACATTTTTATTTCATATGTTTAAATAGAATGCTTATTAAACTTTTTTTTTCTTCAGGAATATCCAAACACAGAAAATAATTTTTCGTATATTGTAAATGGCTTAAAATGTTAGATACAACGTTAACTGTCATCTTCTGCAGCATTCAGCAGAGGCAAAGACTACATAACTTCTGAAAGAAAATATCCCTTGAGACGACTTGTTCTAATCTTCAAATTCCTTCAACACAGAAATATCTTCAAAAAAAGTACTGTTGTGAGATTAAAGGGTTAAGAGCTTCATAGGATATGGTTGACCTGAGTTTGTTATTAATGGCTGGTCACAAGGCCTTTGGCAGGCCAAGTGGTAACATTGGCTTCCAGGAGAGAGGATGTTTTGGAAAATGATAATGTATGTGACTATGTGTTCCAATCCACCCTGTGTTGGCAGAACCTCCCATCCTACTGTCTGCT
This sequence comes from Rhinolophus hipposideros, assembly GCF_964194185.1. NCBI lineage: Eukaryota > Metazoa > Chordata > Mammalia > Chiroptera > Rhinolophidae > Rhinolophus > Rhinolophus hipposideros. Next base: position 51,964,902 of record NC_138064.1, read on the forward strand.
TCCTTTGGTTTGGTTTAACCTATTTTTTAGTATCGTCAGTTCAAGTTCTTTCCTGGACTCTGCAGAGTTTCGCTCTTTGCTTAGGATCATATGAGATTTTATTGCAAAACCTCAAACCATTTTAAATTTGATTGTTCTGAAATATGCCATTGACTTTGAGTTCCAGGGATCTGCTTAAATATTGCCTCTTGGTCCAAAGTTTTCCTTAAAGGAAGTAGATAATTTTTCAGCCTCCAAATTTCTAGACTCAAGTGGATAGGTCTTTAGGGAGGGGCTGCTGTTTAGAGTTCTTTCTGTAATTCTAAGATTCTGTTAGTCAGAGACACAGTCTTTGTGCACAATATTTCTTACAGTCAACAGAATGAAATCTAGGACTATAGGATAGAAATTGTAATATTTATAAACCTTGTAATAATTTCCATTTCCACATTGCCCAGGCTCATGGATGATATGAAGGGGATCCATAAGACCAATATTGGATTGATCATTTGTCCAATATTCATTCACCTATTTAATGACCACGTGTACTGCTACCATCAGCATGATGGACTGAGAACAGCACAAACATTCCTTGCTATAAACCCCATCACCTGGAATTAGCAGTTGGGGTCCAGAAAAACTTCTTTCCCTACCAGTGCCATCTAGATTCATTGTTAGGAGGCTATCTGTTAGTAGTGAATGGCAAGATATTTCCTATCCTTTATCACTTTGAGACAATATAAGCATATGTGCATTCACCTCCAGCATGACAAAACCTAAGGGGGTTTGAGCATGACAGGCCTAGGCAGAGACTTTCATACTCTGGCAAATTTCTTTATCTCCATGGAATCACATGTTCTTTATTGGCGATGGTACATATCGTTCAAGAGTATTCCAAGATTTGGAATAATAAATATATAAATTGTATTTATTTATATAATAATAAAAATACTGTGGGGTATCTCAGCTTGAGTCAGAGATTGACACATATATGTGGTGTTCTTGATGAATCAGTGGAATAGGACCACAAGAAACCACTGGACTAGGACCATAGTGCTAAAAAAAAGGGGGGGGAGGATTCTTTAAGGAAGCTTCAAGAATATTGAACCAGTAAGGCAGCCTCAGACACTACTGTTTTCAGATTTATTCAGAATCCATGAGATATGATTTTACTCAGCTCCCACACTTGTACCCATAAGAACCTCACTGAAATGGAGGGAAAAAATTGAAAATAAATTCTAAATGGGCTTCTGGTCAAGAAGGAGGGATGGATAATCGCTGTGCTTTTCCTCTCCTGGGCACCTTAAAAATTACAGCTAAACTACAGAACAACCATCACTGAGAACCGCCTGAAGACTAGCCAAAGAAGTCCTATAACTAAGGACATACAGAAAACACCACGTGGAGACTGGCAAGAAGGGTGGCTATGCTGAGTCTGGTCCCCCACCCACATGTGGTGGTTAAGAATTGGGAGGGCTATCCTGGCTGCAGAGGTACCCCCTGAGGAGTGAGGGGTCCCAGCCCCACACCAGCCCCACACCAGGCTCCCCAGCCTAGTGTTCCAGTGCCAGGAAAAGGAGTCACCATAACTTCTGGCTGTGAAAACCAGTGGAGATTGTGGCTGAGTGAGATGGAGTCCCAGAGACTCCTCTTAAAGGGCCCGTGCCCAGATTTAATCGCTGACTCACTTGCTCTGGGCTCCCAGTGCTAGGGTAGCAGCTCAAAAGTCACCAGGGATGTACTGAGAGAAACTGAACTTTCAGACAGAAGTGCTGGCAGAAGGCATTGTTTCTTTGTTGAACTCTCCCCTCACCCACCCTGAATGTGCAGGTGGAAGTCATATCTGAGTATCCATCAATCTCACTATAAACGGTTCGCCTCTTCCTGGTGATTCCCTGAGACACTAATCCACCAAACTCGTGGGCCAACCCAAGCCATTTCCAGTGGCTTTTTCCATACAAATGGCCTGCTCTGGGCTTTCCAAAAATCTCTCAAAAGTTCATAAACCCCAAAGAGCATCTGGCCTTGGCATGGCCATATATCTTCCTAAGCAACCCCAAGCCTGGCACTAGCTGCAGCCAGCCTCTTTTCCCTGCATAGCCTCTCCTAGGCACCTCTAAGCTCAGAACAAGTGGCAACAAACTGAAGATCACTTGGTAACTCATTCCAAGTGACTCCAGGCAGGACACAGGCAGTGGCTGACCTTGGCCTACACCATAACTTCTCCCAAGAGGTCCAAGAACCAACATTCATTGGCCAGCTTCAGACCACACCAGAGCTCCACCCAATCACCTGCACAAATGAAACACCCAAAGGGCACACTTGGCAGGCACCAGAGCCCTGCTACAGCAAATCCTGCTCTATAGCGTCAGCCCCTGCACAATGGCTGCTCCATTGTAGTCATGGCCAGTTCTCTTGGCAAACAGCCTGAGTGTCAATCTCTCCCATTGACATATCAGCAGCAACCAAGACTCAACTACAACAGGACGGCACACACAACCCACAAAAGGGACTCACCTGGAGCACCTGGCTCAGGAAAGCAGTGAGATTGCACCACTGGACCTCACAGGACACTTACTACATAAGGTCACCCTTCCAAGACGGGAGATATAGCAGATCTATCTAGCACAGGAACAAACACAGGGAGGCAGCCAATATGAGGAGACAAAGAAACATGTCCCAAACAAAAGATCAGAACGTAGCTGCAGAAAAACAAAAAAACAAAATGGAGACAGCAGTCTGTCAGATGCAGAGTTCAAAACACTGGTTAGAAGGATGCTCAATGATCTCAGAGACAACTTCAACAAAAGATAGGAAACATACAAATGGAGATAGAAAACATAAAAAAGAACCAGTCAGAAATAAAGAATACAATAACTGACATGAAGAACACATTAGAGGAAATCAACACTAGATTAGACGGAGCAGATCAAATAAACTATTTGGAAGAAAAGGTAGCAGAAAATACCCAATTGGAACAACAAAAAGAAACAAGAATCCCCAAAAATGAAGATAGTTTAATGGGCCTTTGGATCATCAAGTGTACTAACATTCGCATCATAGAAGGAGAAGAAAGAGAGCAAGGAATTGAAAACCTATATGAAAAAATAATAATGGAAAACTTCCCTAACCTGGCAATGAAAATACACATAAAAGCCCAGAAAGCACAGAGAATCCCAAATAAGATGAACCCAAAGAGACCCACACCAAGACACATTATAATTGAAATGGCAAAGGTTAAAGACAAAGAAAGAATTTAAAAGCAGCAAGAGAAAAGCAGTTAGTTACTTACAAGGGAGCTCCCATAAGAATGCCAGCTGATTTCTCAACAGAAACTTTGCAGGCTAGAAGGAATTGGTGCAAAATATTTAAAGTAATGATATGCAGGGACCCACAACCAAGATTACTCTACCCAGCAAAGCTATCATTTAGAATCAAAGGACAGGTAAAAAGCTTCCTGACAAGGAAAAGCTAAAGGAGTTCATCAACAACGCCAAACCAATATTACAAGAAATGTTAGAGGGACTTCTTTAAGAAGAAGTAAAAAAGATCAATAATATGAATAATAAAATGGTAATAACTACATATCTGTCAACAATTATATTAAGTGTAAATGGATTGAATGCTCCAGTCAAAAGACATAGGGTAGCTAAATGAATAAGAAAATACCCTTATATATGCTGCCTACATGATACTCACTTCAGATTGAAAGACACACACAGACTGAGAGTAAAGGAATGGAAAAAAATATTTCATGAAAATGGAAACAAACAAACAAGAAAGCTGGGGTAGCAGTACTTATACTAGATAAAATAGACTTTAAAACAAAGGCTATAAGAAGAGATAATGAAGGACCCAGGAATCCCACTTCTGGGTATTTATCCGAAGAAACCCAGAAAACTAACTTGAAAAGACATCTGCATGTTCATTACATCATTATTTACAACAGCCAAGATATGGAAGCAAGGTAAGTGTCCATCAATAGATGAATGGATAAAGAAGAGGTGGTACATACATAAAATAGTATATTACTTAGCTATAAAAAAGAATGAAGTTTTGCCTTCTGCAACAACATGTGTGGACCTAGAGGGTATTATGCTAAGTGAAATAAGTCAGACAGAGAAAGACAAGTACCATATGATTTAACTTATATGTAGAATCTAAAAAAACAAAATAAATGAATAAAAAAACAGAAACAACCTCATAGATACAGAGAATGTTTTGATGGTTGCCTGATGAGACGGTAGTTGGGGAGATGGGTGTAAAGGGGGAAGGAATTAAGAAGTACAAATTGTTAGTTACAAAATAGTCATGAGGTTGTAAAGCAGGGGTGTCCAAATTGTGGCCTGCCGGCCAACTGCGGCCCATGATCCATTGTTAATTGGCCCGCAGCAAATTCCAAAGATATATTTAGTTTACTTAAATAAACCAGGTGAGGCAATACGTATTTCACCTTGAGTGAGTGGCCCGGCTGTTTGTGTATTTTACCACATATGGCCCCCGGTGAAAAACGTTGAAAAAAGTTTGGACACCCCTGCTGTAAAGTAAAGCATAGGAAATATAATCAATAATATGGTAATAACTGTGTATGGTGTCAGATGGGTACTAGATTTATTGGGGCGATCACCTTGTAAGTTATATAAATGTCTAATCACTATGTTGTACACCTAAAACTAATATAATATTGTGTGTCAACTGTAACTGAAAAACAAAACTGTTAAAAAATCCTAAATGGCAGTAAGTTTCTCTGTTGGCTCATATATCTTCTAGAAGGAAGGTGTATTATATTACTGAAATACAGAGGGTGCAAAAAATGTATTCACATTTTAAGAAAGGAGAAAACTGTATTAAAATTGTAATACAATGAATGACGCTAGCATTCATTTGATTAACACCATCTTTTGAGGGAATGTCATACTACACATTGCACCTATAATTCAATTGAACCACGAAAAGTAACACATAGGCAACATCTCTTAAAATGTGTACATTTTATTGGCATCCCCGGTCTATGAGTGCATTGAATCTACCAAAAAAGTACAGTGAAAATATAATGCAGACTATTTGTGAGTGTATTTGGAGCACACTGAGGACTCCCCAAATTACCTTCCAGGGAATTTGGATATTACTAGGTCCTATGTTAGAGAAGTAAGGCCATTAGAAAAATGTGGGTTATCACTGCTCAATCTGACCTTTTGCACCTATTGGCAAAAAGCCTGGAATAAGTTTTATTATATATACTACATAAAATGTAATAACTTGAACATAGTTCAGGGTTTTAAAATGTCATTTCCCATTAATTAACATAATATGTGTTTCACACATTAACTGAGAATATTTAATTCTGCTATGACACACAAGAAAACTAAATGGGACGGATAAAACTTAAAAGCTGTGAAGCATAGACAATAAATATTTTAGTATTTTAAGACATAAATGAGACTTATAAAATGTGTTAAATATAGATAATAAGTAATCAAATGGTTTCTATGACAAGAGCAGAAGTCCTTAAGTGTGTTAACATAGATAGGCAAGTTATTCACCTGTGAGACACTATAGATAATGTAAGTAGGGATGAAAAAACCAGGAGGCACTTGATATTTGAGACACACTAATATATGAGATAAAGTAAGTATTCAATTATTCATGAGACTTTATATTGATTGTTGACCTCATTCTGGTCCCACTTGTCAATGCAGAAATACAAATAAAATATGCAGCTGCTCATCAGGCTAATTGGTGGAATACAGTGGTGGCCCATGCTTGTCCCTTTGTCTCTTTGTTAGAGCAGCTGTGTGTAATGTTAACTCTGAGGACCTTCTAGCTGCTAATCCCCTTTGCTCAGCCTTAACTCTGGTCCTCATAGCTCCGAGATCAATAAGCAATGCGAGGCAGCAGAGGGAGGGACAAGCCATAAAAGCACTGATTAAACAAGGATCCTCGTAGTGGATCCAGTGTGGTCCTTCTACCCTGCCTGCAACTTACGCTTAATGTGGTAACTTACCAATTCTTTTTCCTCATCTTGTGTGTTTTAAATTGATTTAATAAACTAAATGATTCAAGCATCTTAATTTAGTCTATGAGTCTCTTTGGGGCAGCTTGCTGGTAAGTGTAGTTGGAGGCTACCATTGGCCCAAGGCCATTTCCCACTTGACAATTAAGTTTCCTAATATGCTTATGTATTTATGAATTACCTATGCTTATGTATTTATGAGTTACCTAGTAGATTAGAAAATAAACTACAAGCAACAAAAATCACAAGTCATCCTAAGATGGATGTTGAAAAAAGACAATATATGTGATTGACAAGGTGGGATCAGACATACTTGTTTTAGTACACATTGTTGATCTGTGCTGGTACAAGAATATTGAGAAAAGCTTGACAATTGTTTGGGGTTCTCATCTGGTTTCAAAAAAGAATAGTAACCCAAATCCTTGGATTCTAACTCCTATTCACTCATTCCCCCTCATTTCAAGGCACGCATTACTTAGAAGTATCTAATAGCATATTGTAGCAATTGAATAGCATATTAGAATGGGCAACAAAGATAAAACTTATTACTATACACTTTTGAAATGAGGTCTTTCCATCTAACTTGAATACATTGTATTTGCAAGCTTCTATTTTGTACTCTTCTAATGAATAACATAATTCATTTGATTTTTAAAAATTGATGTAACATTTGGATTTAAAAATTAATCAGTTTAAAATTTACAATTCAATGGCCTTTAGTATAGCCACCATGTTGTGAACCACTACTTCTATCTAGTCCCAATATGTGTTTTCCAAAAGGAAATCCCATACCCATTAAGCAATCGTTACCCTTTTCCCCTCCAACCTCTAGCAGCTGCCAATCTGCTTTCTGTTTCTATGGATTCACCTATTCTGGATTGTTCATATAAATGGAATCATAGAAACAGATACTAGACTTAGTGTGCTCCTCATATGGTAAGGTATATAAATATCAATCACTGTGTTGTACACCTGAAACTAATATATGCCAACTATTCTTTAATAAAAACATTTTTTTTCATAAAATAACATATTCAGAGTCAATAAATAATTAAATGAATAAATGGAATCATGCAATGTATAACGTTTGTGTCTGGCTTCTTTCACTTGGTGTAATGTTTTTAAGGTTCATACATATTGTAGCACATATCCGTACTTCATTCCTTTTTATGTCTGGGTAACATTATAATACATACACACACACACACACACACACACACACACACACACACATATATATTTGTTTACCCATTCATCCGTTACTGGATATTCAAGTTGTTTTCACTTTTTGACTATTGTGAATTAGTGCTGCTATAAACATTCACGTGCAAGTATTTATTTGAGTTCCTGTTTTCATTTTTGGGGTAGACACTTAAGAGAGGAATTGTGTAATCATACTAATTCTATGTTTAACATTTTCAGGAACCAAAGTGTTCTCCACAATGATTGTACAATTTTACATTCTCGCCAACAATGTATAAGGGTTCCATTTTCTCCACCTCGTTGCCAGCACTTATTTTTCCTTTTCTTAATTATTGCCATCCTAGTGGGTGTGAAGAGGTATTTCATTGTGATTTTGATTTGCGTGTCTGTAATGACCAGTAATGTTGAACACTTTCTCATGTGCTTGTTGGTCATTTATATATCTTTTTTGAAGAAATGTCATTTCAAGCTATTTGTATATTTTTAAAATGGTGTTGCTTAACTTTTTATTGTTGAGGTATAATAATTCTGAAAATACTCCGAATACTAGACCCTTATAAGGTATATGATTTGTAGATATTTTCTCCCATTCTGTAGGTTGTCATTTCACTTTCTTAATTATGTTCTTTGATACACAAGTTTTTATTTTTGATAAGGACCAATTTATCTTTTTTTCTTCTTCTGTTGCTTGTGCTGTTGGTGTCATTCATAAGAATCCATTGTTAAGTCCAAGCTATGGAATACACATTTACCCCTAAATTTTCTTTTAAGAGTTTTACAGTTTTATCGCTTATATTAACCACTTATGTATTAGGTTGGTTTACCACTTATATTTGGGTTGCTTTCTGGACTCTCGATTCTATTTTATTGGTCTGCATGTCCATGTTTATGCCAGTACCACACTGTTTTGATTATTGTCGCTTTGTAGTAAGTTTTGAAACCGTGAAATACGATCCCTTTTTCTTTTTTTCTTTTTCTCTCTCAATATTATCTTGAGTATTGAGGGCCCCTTGAAATTGCATATGAATTTGAGGATCACTTTTCCATTTCTGGAAAAAAAAAAAGACCATTGAATTTCATTGAATTTGTAGGTGGGTTTGTGTATTATTGCCATCTTAACAATATTAAGTCTTCCAATACATGAACAAGAGATGTTTCCATTTATTTGCTTTCAGCAATATTGTTGTAGTTTTCAGTGTACAAGCCTGTCACCAATTTGGTTAAATATATTCTTTTGGATGCTACTATAGGTGGAATTTTTTTGTTAAATTTCTTTTGAGATTCTTCATTGCTGGTTTATAGATTGCTGGCTTCTAGATAGACTGCTGGTATGGATTTTTACCCTGCAATTTTACTGAATTCTTTAATTAGGTCTAGTCATTTTTTTTTTTTTTTGGTGGATTCTTTGGAATTTTCTTTGGAGGATCATGTCATCTTCAAATATGATTTTACTTCTTCCTTTCCAATTTGGATGACTTTCATTTCTTTTCCTTGCCCAATTTTTCTGGCTAGGACTTCCAGTAAAATGTTGAATAGCAGTGGTAAAAGTGAATATCTTTGTCTTATTCTTGACCTTAGGGAAATATTTTCAGTCTCTCACCATTGAATATGATGTCAGCTGTAAGTTTTTCATAAATTTCCTTTGTCATGGTGAGGAATTTCCCTTCTATTTAGTTTTCTGAGTGTTTTTCTTTTTATCATGAAAAGGTGTTGGAGAGAAAGGTGGGTAAATCACGAGTGAGGGAGGAGAGAAGGGAGAAGTGCAGAGACGGAGCCGCACAGGCACAGGATGCAGACCTAGCTCAGTGCTCCGAGCTCGCTGTATCCCGGAACTACTGCAGCTGCGGGAGAGGGAAGAACTCAGACTGCTAGGGCACTGCTTATGGCCCACAGGGCTGAGGGGGCAGCATATAACACGGCTGAACCCAACGCTCACAGCAGAGACCTCAGAGCAAAGACTGAGGGAAGAAGGCTGGAAATGGTGGTTTAAGCCCTCACTGCCGAGCAGAGAACGGAAGCCTTGGGCACTGAGACTAGACGCACCCTCCCTACCCTCCCAGAGCTCCACCCACACCCACCTGCCCTGAGCTAGAAGCGGAACAGTAGCACGGTCAGATCAAAAGAACAGAATATTTGCTGTTCTGAGAACTGTGGACCACAGACACAGATTTGCAGCCCAACTAGTTCAGGCAAAGGGGAGGGAGCTGTGGAAGCGGGACCGGCTGTGGTGGTGGTCGCTGCACTGCTCTGGGCCACCTCTCACAACTCAACCTGCCCCTGGCCCCACCTATCTGGGTGGATTCCTGCAGGAAGAAACAGAACTGCTGAAACATACAGGCTCTTAATTGGGTGCAGGAAGAGCTTTGGAACTTCAAAAGAGCTCTCTGCATACCCACAGGGACACTGTGTCCTGTGACCCAGGCGAACTATTAACAGAGGAGAAGCCCATCTCCCAGGGAATCCCCCCATTGTGTGAGAAGCTGGAATAGTGCAGAGAAAACATAGCACTACCATGTGAAAGATAGAAAAAAAGGCTGCAGTCGGAGAGAAAAGAAAACATTCTACCAACAAGTACTGGAAAACAAAAGAAAGGCCTCTTCCTATCAACCTGTTGCAGAAGCTACTTCTGTAGATGTCTAAGAAGAGAAATAATAAATCAGTAATTGCCATGAATAACCATGGCAACAAGACAGCTCACAAAAAGAGTGAAAAGTCTCCAGAAAAGGAACTTAAAGATATAGAAATATGTGACTTAAATGACAGAGAATTCAAGATTGCAGTACTGAAAAACCTCAACAAGATGCAACATATAGCCTTCCCAGGCTGAACCATGGAGAACTGGAAAATCTAAACAGACTGATCACCAGTAACAAAATTGAATCAGTCATCCAAAAACACAGAAAACACAGAAAGGCAGTTTAATGAACTCAGAAACACAATTAAAGAACAACATGAGCATTTTACGAAAGAGATTAAATTTTTTTTTAAAAAGAACCAAATAGAATTTCTGATGATTAAGAATGCAATAAAAGAAATTAAGAATGAAATAACCAGCTTAGGTAGGAGAGTTGACCAGATGGAGGAAAGAATCAGTGACATCGAAGATAGAAACCTGGAAATAACAAGGATGGAAGAAGAAAGAGACTTGAGACTTAAAAGAAGTGAAAGAACTCTACAAGAACTTTCTGACTCCATCAGAAAGAGCAACATAAGAATAATGGCCATACCACAAGGAGAAGAAAGAGAGAAGGGAACAGAGAATATATTCAAACAAATTGTTGATGAGAACTTCCCAAACTTGTGGAAAGAACTGGATCCTCGAATCCAAGAATAAAATAGAACACCTAATTACCTCATTCCCAACAGGCTTTCTCCAAGGCACATTTTATTGAAGCTGTCTAAAATCAATCCCGAAAAAAGAATCCTCAAGGAAGCCAGGGAAAAGAAGACGGTAACCTAAGAAGGAAAGCTCATTAGATTATCATCAGATTTTTCAGCAGAAACTCTACAAGCCAGGACGGAATGGAACCAAATATTCAAACTATTAAAAGAGAGAAATTATGAGCCAAGAATAATATATCCAGCAAAGATATCCTTTAGATATGAAGAAGGAATAAAGACCTTTCCAGACATACAGAAGCTGAGTGAATTTTCTAATACACTTTCTGCACTACAAGAAATACTAAAGGAGGCTATTCGACCACCTCCAACAGGGACAATTTGTGGCAACATAAAGAGGGGGAGAGTAAAGGCCTGAAACGGAATATAGAAATGGAGAAAGTAAGAATGCTGAAGAAAATGGAATACTCTAAATATCAAACTTTCTTTTACATAAACTTAAGGGTAACCACTGAAAAAAAATCCAGAACTGAAATATATACTGTAATAAAAGAAGAAACAGAAGGAAACATCATAGAATACTACCACACAGAAATAACAGACAACAACAAAAAGGCAAAGAAACAATGGAGACACAGCCTTACCAGAAAACTAAAGATAGAATGACAGAAAATCCTCACGTATCAATAATCACCCTAAATGTAAATGGACTGAACTCACCAATAAAAAGTCAGAGTAGCAGATTGGATCAAAAAACTAACCCCAACAATATGCTGTCTCCAAGAGACACATCTCAGCTACAAGGACAAGCATAGACTCAAAGTGAAAGGGTGGAAATTTGACACTCCAAGCAAATGGTACCCAGAGGAAATAAGGTGTAGCCATAATGATATCAGATGAAACAGACTTCAGGGTGAAAAACATAACAAGAGACAAAAATGGCCATTTCATAATCATAAAGGGGACTACACAACAAGAAGACATAACAGTCATCAATATTTATGCCCCCAATCAGGGAGCACCGAAATATACCAAGCAACTACTAACAGAACTAAAAGGAGAAATTGACCAAAACACAATTATACTAGGGGACTTAAATATATCATTGACAGCTATGGATAGATCATCCAAACAGAAAATAAATAACGAAATAGCAGCCGTAAATGACACATTACATGTAGTGGACATAATTGACATATATAGAGCACTTCATCCTAAAACATTAGACTACATTCTTTCCTAGTGTACATGGAACGTTCTCAAGGGTAGACCATATATTGGGACATAAAATCAGCCTCGGCAAATTTAAGAAGATGGAAATCATACCAAGTGTATTCTCTGATCACAAGGTTTTGAAATTGGATATCAACTGCAAAAAGAAAGCAGGAGAAAACACAAATACATGGAGATTAAACAACATACTTTAAAGAACGACTGGGTCAAAGAAGAAATTAGAAGAGAGATCAAATGATACATAGAAACAAATAACAATGAAAATACATCCTACCAAAATTTTTGGGATGCTGAGAAAGCAGTTTTAAGAGGGAAATTTATATCATTACAAGCCTACCTCTAGTAACAAGAAAAATCCCGAATAAATAACCTCATGTTACACCTTAAAGAACTAGAAAAAGAAGAACAAGCGAAACCCAAGGTCAGCAGAAGAAAGGAAATAACAAAAATCAGAGCAGAACTAAATGAAATAGAGAACAAAAAGACACTTGAAAAAGTTATTGTAACAAAGAGCTGGTTCTTTTAAAAGATTAACAAAATTGACAAACCCTTGGCTAGACTCACTAAGATAAAAAGAGAGATGACACTAATTAACAAAATCAGAAATGAAAAAGGGGAAGTCATCACGGACACCACAGAAATACAAAGGATCATCCAAGAATACTATGAATGACTATATGCCACCAAATTCAATAACCTAGAAGAAATGGACAAGTTCTTAGAAACATATAGCCTTCCAAGGCTGAACCATGAAGAACTGGAAAATCTAAACAGACCGATCACCAGTAATGAAATTGAATCAGTCATCCAAAACCTTCCCAAAAGCAAAAGTCTGGGACCAGATGGCTTCACTAGTGAATTCTACCTAACCATCAAACAGGATCTAATACCAATCCTGCTCAATCTCTTCTAAAAATTGAAGAAGAGACAGTACTCCCTAACTCATTTTATGAGGCCAACATTACCCTGATACAAAACCTGGTAAGAACAATACAAAAAGAGAAAACTACAGACCAATATCTCTGAAGAATACAGATGCAAAAAATCCTAAACAAAATTATAGCAAATCGAATACAACAATGCATTAAAAAGATTATTCATTATGACCAAGTGGGGTTCATTCCCAGGGCACAAGGATGGTTCAATATCCACAAATCCATCAATGTGATACATCACATAAACAAAATAAAGGACAAAAATCATATAATTATATGAATTGATGCAGAAAAAGCATTTGACAAGATACAACATCCATTTATGATTAAAACACTCAATAAAATAGGTGTAGAAGGAAAATACCTTAACATAATAAAGGCCATCTATGACAAGCCCTCAGCTAATCTCATAATTAATGGTGAAAAACTGAAGCCCTTTGCTTTACGTTCAGGAACACGACAGGCCTGTCCCATATCACCTCTGCTTTTCAACATAGTGTTGGAAGTCCTTGCCAGAGCAATCAGGCAAGAGAAAGAAATAAAAGACATCCAAATTGGGAATTGTCACTCTTTGCAGATATCATGATGCTATATATAGAAAATCCTAAAGACTCCACCAAAAAGCTATTAGAAACAATCAATGAATACAGTAAATTGCTGGGTACAAAATCAACGTAGAAAAGTCCATTGCATTCTTATATACTAACAATGAAATCTCACAAAAAGAAATACAAAAAACAATTCCTTTTGCAATTGCAGCAAAAAGAATGAAATACCTAGGAATAAACTTAACTAAAGATGTGAAGGACCTATATGCTGAAAAGTATAAGACATTTTTGAAAGAAATTGAAGAAGAAACAAAGAAATGGAAAGACATTCCGTGCTCATGGATTAGTAGAATCAACATAGTGGATTCTTCCAGATTACCCAGAGCCATATTACCATATTATCCAAAGCAATATACAGATTTAATGCAATCCCTATCAAAATCCCAATGGCATTTTTTAAAGAAATAGAACAAAAAATCATCAGATTTGTTTGGAACCACTAAAGACCCCGAATAGCCAAAGCAATCTTAAGAAAAAAGAACAATACTGGAGGTATCGCACTCCCTGACTTTAGCTTGTACTACAGGGCTACAATAATCAAAACAGCATGGTACTGGCAGAAAAACTGACATATAGACCAATGGAATAGAATTGAGAACCCAGAAATAAAACCACATAAATATGGACAGATAATTTTCAACAAAGAAGCTAAAAAGATACAATGGAGGAAAGACAGCCTCTTCAATAAATGGTGCTGGCAGAATTGGATAGCCACGTGCAACAGAAGTAAACTGGACTGCTATCTGTCACCATGTACCAAAATTGATTCAAAATGGATCAAAGACTTAAGCATAAGACCTGACACAATAAACTGCATAGAAGAAAACATTGGTACTAAACTTATGGACCTTAGGTTCAAAGAGCATTTTATTAATTTGACTCCAAAGGTAAGGGAAGTAAAAGCTAAAATAAACAAATGAGACTATATGAAACTTAAAAGTTTCTGCACAGCAAAAGAAACCATCGACAAAATAAAGAGGCAACCAACTGAATTGGAGAAGATTTTTGCAAAAAGTACCTCCGATAAGGGGCTAATATTCAAAATATACAAGAAACTCATGAAACTCAACAACAAAAAAACAAACAAGCCAATTGAAAAATGGGCAGAGGACCTGAAGAGACATTTCTCCAAAGAGGATGTACAAATGTCAAATAGACATATGAAAAAATGCTCAACATCACTAATCATCAGAGAAATGCAAATAAAAACCACAATGAGATATCACCTCACCCCAGTCAGAATGGCTATCATCAACAAGACAAACAGTAACAAGTGTTGGAGAGGCTGTGGAGAAGAAGGAACCCTCATACACTGTTGGTGGGAATGCAGACTGGTGCAGCTGTTATGGAAGGCAGTGTGGAGGTTTCCCAAAAAATTACGAATAGAATTACCATATGACCCAGCAATCCCTCTCCTGGGTATCTACCCAAAAAATCTGAAAACATTTATACATAAAGACACATGTGCTCCAATGTTCATTGCTTCTTTGTTTACCGTGGCCAAGATATGGAAACAACCAAAATGTCCTTCGATAGATGAATGGATAAAGAAGTTGTGGTATATATACACAATGGAATACTATTCGGCAGTAAGAAAAGATGATATAGGAACATTTGTGACAACATGGATGGATCCTGAGAGTATAATGCTAAGCGAAATGTCAGATTAAAAAAAGCAGAGAACCATATGATTTCACTGGTATGTGGTATATAAACCAAAAACAACAAAAGAACAAGACAAACAAATGAGAAAGAAAAACTCATAGACACAGACAATAGTTTAGTGGTTACTAGAAGGTAAAGGGGGTGGAGGGTGGAAGATGAGGGTAATGGGGATCAAATATATGGTGATGGAAGGAGAACTGACTCTGGGTGGTGAACACACAATGGGATTTATCGATGATGTAATACAGAATTGTACAGCTGAAATCTATGTAATTTTACTAACAATTGTCACCCCAACAATTTTTTTAAGAAAAAGAACTTTCCCATAAGTTACAAAAGTTACAGTACAACAACTTCCACTGACAGATAATTTCCCAGCCACATCTATAAGAAGGATTTGGAAATGTAGTTTTTCTTTTAGCTGAGAATATTGCCATGCCTAACAACTAAGGGTTTCCCTTACTAAAAGAAAATGGGAGAATGAATATTGGCAAGGCAATGGGCACAAAACTAGTTGTTAACATTTATACAGCAGGTATTACGTGCCAGATACTGTTCTAAATGCCTTATATATATTAGCCCCTTTAATCATCACAAGAATCCTAGAGGATAAATGCTTTTATTATCTGCATTGTACAGATACAAAAGCTGATTCAAAGACAAGATAGTCATTTTTATAAAATGTCTCAGACTTTCTAAATATTAGAGCCAGAATTAGAACCTGCTTATCCTCCAGATTTCATTTTCTAGACACTCTGTGGTGTTGCTTTGTCTTAAACAAAAACAGATCGTAAATCCATGCATAAAGCCTTTACCCCTGTCTTTTCACAATCATCTGTTAACATTTTGATGCCACCTTATATTCAGTATAATTAAAACTAGCCTTTATAGCTGGTTCCTTAACTGGCTTTCTACATCTGGCTTTTTCCATTGCTAGTCTCCATTATCATCATGGATTGCTGCTCACTGTACCTACAAGCAACAGGAAGCCAACCTTAATGGAAAAATGTGCAGGAAGTTATGGTCTATAGTTCTTGATTGGCTATCTCATTTACATGTTGTATCCTAGCACCTATCCTAGTGTTTGATCACTGCGACAACCTCCCACTGGGTATGCTCACCTCCATTCTCTGGTGCTGATGTTTAGAGCAGCCTAATATTATACGCAGATTAATTGGAAAGACAGATGCCAATCTGAAAGTAAAAGACTTCAATTTTCCTAAGATATTTTGAAATCCATTACATAAAATGACTGTTTACCGCTCAGTCAAAATTCCTTGGATTGAAATTCAATTGTTCTAAAATAGGCTCAGTGTCTTTACAACTTTGTTTTCATGTACTTATCTAACTCCAATATATTTACAGCTACCTACCAAAAGCAAAAAGGTAGAAAGGAATAATAACATTGTCCCCTGACAATTGCCTCTTCCCACCAAGTTATTTCCTGACCCTTTCAAGTTTTACCACCTCAGCTCATAGAAAAATATCCTTGATAGAAATAAATAGAAAACCAGAAGAGTCATTTGATACTTATTGAAAAGTTATTAACAATAAAATACAGAATGAATTTTGTTATAATAAGGGTACTTTACTTTTCCACTATATCCTCATGAACAAATACCAGTTTCATTAAGTACAAAACAAACTATTTAAAGTATCTACTGCTGTTTAACAAAGAACTGCACAAAACTCTGTGGGTTAAAAACAATGATTTATTTGCTCATAATTCTGCTGCTTAAGTAGGGCTTGGCAGTGATAGCTCTTCTTGGCTAATTTTGACAAGGAAGGGCATCTCAGCTAGAACTTAACAAGAGGCTTCCAGCTGGGGTGGCTGGAAGGGCTTGGGGCTGGGCCTCTTTTCCTCTTTGTAATCTCTTCCTTCAGTGCCTCTCTGTCCACGTGGCTTCTCTCTCGTAGTGTACTTGACTTTTTAATATCATAGTTGGTAATCAAGAGGGTGAAAATTGATGCTGCATAGCTTCTTACGGCCTAAGTCCATAAGTTAGACAAAATCATTTCTGCCACACTCTGTTGATCAAACCAAGTCAAATTCAAGGGGAGGAGAAAGACTAACCCTTTCACTGGGATGAGAGTAATCACTAACTGCCAACTTTTCAGACAATATACCACCCAAGTTTTTACTTTTGTTTTACCTCAGTAAGATGTAACAAAAATGTTTTCAACAAAAGTATGGTGTGAAACTATTGTCATTGTTCATTTTTCTACAGCTACATAGCAGTTTGATTGCAAAAGTACATTCCACTCTTTGTTTCTCAAATTCCAAATGAGTGAAATTTTAGTGAACATACATGGAATCAGGTGGAAAGAATTCTTCCATGAGTGATGGTTTATAGTGGGTTGAATAAATGCCCTCTAAAGTGATGTGTCCAAACCCCAATCCCAGAACCATGAATGTGACCTTATTTGAAAAAACAGTCTTCGCAAATGTAATTAAGTAAAGGATGAGGTCATCTTGGATTAATTGGGTGGGCCGTAAATCTAATGAAAAGTCCCTTGTAGGAAGAGGAGGAGACTCAGACACACAGAGAGAAGAATGCCATGTGAAGACAGAAGCAGAGGTTGCAGTTATGCTGCCACAAGCCAAGGAATGCCTGAAGCCTTGGGAAGCTAAAGAGGCAAGCAAGCACCTCCATTACAGCCTTAAGAAGGAGCATGCCCCACTGACACATTGATTTCAGATTTCTGGCCTTCGTAACCATGAAAGAATGAATTTCTGTTGTTTTAAACCACCCAGTGTGTGGTAATTTGTTATGACAGCGCTAGCACACTAATACATAAATCTTTCCCAAACTCTATCTGAAAATATTTTATAATTTACAATTTTTAAAACTTCCATTTCTAGTTCATGACTTCAAAGGATCTGAGAAGACAATGAAAGGGCTAAAAACAGTAGCATTTATTTCAAACTTAAATTCTTGAATTCTGCAAATTTTCCTCATTGGCTTTGTATCTACAGACATAGTGTCCCAATCATCTCGTCATTTACATTGGCTGGATACTTATACTGCTCCATCTATACTCTCACAACTTCTTCCCCACCCGACCCCCCCACCCCCGCCATATAGCATCTTTGAGACCTCCAACACTTACGGCAAGAAATCAACACCAAAGTAAAACATTTAATCATTACTATAGCTTAAGTCGATGATTCTCAAAGAAGGCATCCCTACCAGCATCACTTGGGAACTTGTTAGAAATGCAAATTCTTACATCCCACTCCTGACCGACTGAATCAGAAACACAGCAATCTGTGTTTCAACAAGCCCTCCAGGCAACTTTGATGCCACTAACATTTGAGAATTCCTGGGGATTCGGCTAATTGCTAAATATGTCTATTATTACAATTATGCTTTCTGCAGCTGGAGAAATACCCACAGGATGAGTTCAGCCACCCTCCTCACCCACTGTGAGATGGACCTGAGCTAAACTCCATTGGTCACTCAACCTCTGTAAGTCTCTGCTCTGACTGATGGACCACAGTGGCATTTTGGGTTTCCCTGAATTAGTGTTAGATCAGAGGCAGTGTCTTCTAATCTTCAAAAGATGTGATTATTTCCTTTTCCCAACACACAGTCAGCCTCAGGCATGGTGCCACATCAGAGATTGAGTGTTGGTCTCTGTTGCTGGCTGATTGGGCATTCAGTAGTGGCTGCAGCCAGGTCAGCCTTGGTGAGTGAAAGTCCATGTCATTTCCAGGGATTATAGACTTCAAATCTATGAGGTAGTCATGTCTAGTAACTAAGTAAAAATTTCTTATTTGTGGATATGCTGAACATTTCCCCCCAATTGATTTCTTCTTAAGATAGCCTTCCCTTTTGAACCTGCCTCATCTAGCAAGTGTTTTTACTAAGATGGCCCCTGTCCAACATCTGGATCTGAAAGGAAACTACAGAAATCTATCAAAACACATTTGCTTGATTCCTGTGGGTTTTTGGGTGGGGAATAAATTTAAACTCTGTGTGAACCTAATGAGGATAAAATAAGCAAGGACAGAAGAATTAAACATCACATTGGAACCATAGAAAACCAAAACTGCTAGCTTTGTGCCCTGAGCTTTTCTTCTATGAGAACCATACTATTAGGTCCAAAGGAACTGGTCTGCTACACAACCTATCTTGCACTACAAATATAGGTATCATTATGTCATAGATATCTAGTAAGCATCATCTCTTTTTGCCACTTTGGATAGGGAAAGCTACATAATTAGGAAGAGATCTAATCCCATTTACAGGGCATAGTTGACAAAACAGATCAATCAATCTATCTATCTATCTATCTATCTATCTATCTATCATCTATCTAACTATCTACTTGTCTATCTATCTATCTATCTATCTATCTATCCATCTATCTATCTATCATCTATCATCATCTGTCTATCATCTATCTCCCTCTCAATCTATGCTCACTACTCTATGAACGAGACATGGGGCAGAATTTAACAGAAGCTGGACTTCAAAGTGTTGCATAAAAGTGTGACAAATTTACAAAAAAAGTTCCAGAATATTCTATCAATAATGTGAATTATAGAATTTTGTTACTCTCTCCACACTAGATTCCCAGTCTGGCTGCTTTGCTTCTAAGAACAGAACATGTATGTAGAAATAATATACCTGAATAAAACAGAGGTTGGAAATAGAAGAATTCACCATTAAGCACTTGGTAAAATACTTACCTATTTCCTTCCAAAGGTTAAAAGTTAATTTGTGTTTAGTAGAATGTGGTTACAGGCTCCAAGTCCATAGCAAAGAAGTACTTCATATTTTTATGTCATAACATTTTGTGGCAAATTTTATGAACCACATTTTATTGACTCTGTGATGCTATCAATTGTGAAATGCATTGTTGTTTTATATGTCATTAGAAAAAGAAGTCAATTAAATAATATCTTATGTTTTTATTTTATATTTATTGAAAGAGCTCTTTAAACATTTTTAGACCTAGATTTTTGTCATATATAATGTTCATGCTTACATTAAAAGAAAAATGTGAGCAAATTAAGTTGTTTACCTAAAACGTCTTCCCATTCAGAGCTCAACTCTTCTGAAGCAGAGGTGTTGATGTCCATGCTTTCCCTATAATATCACCTTGACAGCATCAGGAGATGTGGTGCCATATCATGTATTTAAAAAGTGTCCAATATTGTCTCCAGACTTTTCTTCCAGGCTACTGACATTTGCTCTTCAAGTTTTGGTGCTGACATTAAAAAGGCTACCAGAAGTCGATGGAAGATTTTGAAACAATTATGCCTCACATTACATTTTAAATGAGCCTTCACATGTTTGTTGATTCAAATGTTTAGAGGTGCATATGACCAGTCATGCCATCAGAAACAACAACAAAGACACTATGCTTGTTGCTGACCTTTTCCTTTAACTCTTCCAGTGTTTGTCTACTAAACGACACAAATGGCATAGTGGGTCAGTAATGTAGGACTCCTACCTGTCACTTTCATATGTGGTAGGGATCCCACTTTATTTTGTTCCCTGCCATGAACCCTGGAGGAGTCTCTTTCTGGCCACAGAAATACCTTTTTTTTTTTTTCATGTTCCTTTGAGGGACTCTACTCTGTAAATTTTCTTCTCCCCACCCAGGCCAGCATTTTTGACCAGTGATAGTCTATTGAGGTGAGAATGTGAATTGCTATGTCCGAGCTCACCCATGTGCAGTCACGCAACCACTTCCCAACTGCAGCCTGGCTCTCAGTAAGTATAAGATGCCATCAGCGATGTAGCTGGTCTGGTCGAGGGCTGGATATTTTAGATATTAAAAGTCAAAATGTGGGGAAAAATGTGAATTTTAGAATACATAAAAGAAAGGTAACTGTTTTACCTTAGATTTATTCAAGGACAGAGATATACCTCTGTGTTCCTGACACCTAATGGTGACCTGTGTATTATTCAGAGATCTGTGAATGTTTGTAGAACAAACAATGGGCTCACACATGGCCAGAAAATGCTGATAATCAGCAAAGCATGAACTCTCATTTTTGCTTCCTTAATGATAGAAAATAACAAGTATTTAAATAATATTTTTCCTTAAATACAAATATTTCTCTCAGTAATCCCAACTCTTTTTAGCCAAAGAAACTCAAAATGCTATTTCGAGGGGACATGTACATCCATATGTTCATTGAAGCATTGTTTACAATGGCCAAGATGTGGAGGGAGCCTGGGTGCCCGTCGATGGAAGAATGGATAAAGAGTAGGTTGTACATATATCCTCGTACAGTGGAATATTGCTCGGCCAGGGAAGGGAATGGGTTCTTGCCATCTGCAGCAGCATGAATGGACCTGCAGGGTACTGTGCTGAGTGGAGTATATCAGACAGAGAAAGACGGATGCAATGTGATTTTGCTTAAATGTGGAATCTAAATAACAAAACAAACAAACAAAACAGAAACAAATCCATAAATACAGAGAACATTTTGATCATTGCCAAATAGGAGGGGTTGGAGGTGGGTGAAAAAAAGGGGAAGGAATTAAGAAGTATAAATTGGTTGTTACACAGTAGTCATGGGGATGTAGGGTATAGCATAATCAATATAGTCATTAATATTGTAATAACTATGTATGGTGTCAGATAGGTGCTGGATTTATTGGGGTGATAGATGGGAAGCGTTGGGAGGCAGGATGAAAAAGGTGAAGGCATTAAGAAGTGTAA
The DNA here is from genome assembly GCF_964194185.1 of Rhinolophus hipposideros. Taxonomy (NCBI): domain Eukaryota; kingdom Metazoa; phylum Chordata; class Mammalia; order Chiroptera; family Rhinolophidae; genus Rhinolophus; species Rhinolophus hipposideros. The sequence continues at coordinate 51,986,561 of NC_138064.1, forward strand.
ATTGGTAGTTGCAAAAAAGTCATTTGGATGTAAAGCACAGGAAATATAGTCAATAATATCTTAATGACTATGTATAGTACCAGGTAGGTCCTAAACTAGTCAGGTAGATCAATTCTTAAATTATATAAATGTCTAACCACTATACTATACACCCGAAATTAATATAAAATAACACTGAATGCCAAGTGTAATTGAAAAATTAAAAAGGGGGGAAGGTGAAGGGGAATAAGAGGTCCAATATTCTAGGTATAAAACAAATGCCATGGGCATGTAAAATACAGCATAGGGAATATAATCAATAATATTGTGATAAATGGGATGGTGTCAGACAGTTGCTGGACTTAATATGGTGATCACTTCTTTATGTATATAAATGGTGAATAATTATAGTGTACACCTGAAACTAATATAATATTGTATGTTAGCTATATTTTAATAAAATTATTTTTTAAAAAGATTATTTCTTCCCAATTACACTGATGAATTACAAGTAGAGACTTATATGTGCCACAAATACTATCCTCAAAATTATGGCTATAGCATAGCAGAAAATTAATTTTATTAACATATGAAAATCTACCTAAATATAATCGGTCAAAACATTTCATATATCCTGTGAACTTTGAAGCAAATGGAAAGGGGAAATTTTCTATGGATGTTTCCTCACTATTAATACAGGGAGAAAATTCCTGTAAATAATGTACTTTTACAAAATGATTGGCCACAATGCTGGGTCTCCAATTCTCTATTGTGAACATTCAGTAATTCCTTCACTTTGACTCTTAGTGAACCAATCTTTTTTATACTCAAATAAACCAGTCTGAGTGTGGGGAGAAATTAATCAAGTCAACCAAACTCCCTGCCCAATACCACCCTCAAATAATTCATCTCATCATTCATCCTTCTGTGCATGTAGGTTTTTACTTATTCAAATAGCTATTTTCAAAGAAAACATTCTCATTAGTGTAATCATTCAGAGTAAGTAAGAAGGTAAAATCTCACCAGTAACATAAACAGGGCATTTTAACATAAAGAACTATTAGTAACGGGGCTAACTGCAAAGAGAAGTAAAGAGAATGCTAAAGGAGAAGCAGTTTGTTCTCTGGATCTATGAGTCCCTTTCTGTTTTGTTTGTTTGTTTGTTTGTTTGTTTGTTTGTTTGTTTGTTAAGGTATGCAAATGTTGAACCATTACATTATACTCCTAAAAGTAATATTGTCTGTCAACTATTAAAAAGAAAAGAATAAGCACGTGCAAGGAGCAGCCACCAGCTCTCAGACTATGGGAGAAGACTGGAGAAAGGAACAAACCGGGGAGAGCAGCCTACTCCACGCCAGCACTGACTAACTTGCCAGGAAGCCAGCCTCTGGATTTGTATCACTGGCCTCCAGCATGCCACTGAGACAAGCTGCCCAGGTCCAGGAAGACTTTCTGGCAAGAAAGCCCCCCTCCAGCAGCTGCATCACAGGCTCAAGAAGGAAAGTGCCTCCATGAGAAGCTCCTTCCTCTTACAGTGTGTCCCTCTAGCACGCTCTCCTCTCACGGCCTAATATTGGACCGGCTGGCTAGGAGGAATGTTTACAGGTCCAACCCCAGCATCACAAAGCAGGGCAAGAGGGGGGATTTGTAGCCGAGACACAATAAATTGACAGCAGACAATAAATTGACAGCTTACCTCTTTGTACTCCTACACCTGTAAGGAACACTCTAATTTCAGAGCCATCCGAGGCCCAGTACATAGAGACTGATGGGGAGAAGGGAGAGGGGAAACTCACAGCTTTATAGATAATTGTCACTGCAAATCAATAGTATCTTATTTCACCTGGGCCTTCATGTTCATGACCATCTCTCCCCCATTCCCTAAAAGTATCCATTTTAAAATTATTTCTTCACTGTCTACTCTTTAGCCTTGTCCATTACCCTTGGTAAATGATTTTATTGCTTATTTTAAAGAGAATTAAAGAACGCTTCAGAATGAAACTCACTCATCTCTGTGTGCTTACTACAAACATGTACATCTATAGCAAATCTCGTTCCTTTTCTCCTGTCACAGTGGGGCAGTAGGTAAGTGTATCCTTTATAATGCTTATTCTACCACCTATTCTCTGGACTCTATCCCCTCTCATACCTCTCTGAACCAGGCTTTATCATTTTTATCCTTCTTTACTTTCCCTTTGCTGCAGTATTTCTAAAACTATGGTCTTTCCAATACCTACCTCACAATAACCCAGGGAACTTGTTAAAAACAGACTCTAGTGCTCACCTCAAATCTACTAAATCACCGGCTCTGTAAGGCAGAACGCATTTCTTTTATCTGAGCTTCCTTGGCAATACTTAATGCATGCTAAATTTTGAGAACTAGTGATATTTCTTCTTCTTCTTCGTTTTTTTCTTTTTTTTTTTTTGCATGCTTACTGCTAATCACTTATTAAATAACTTGACTCTTTGCTCCTCTGCTTTTTATTCCATCTTTTTTGCCCCTTCTCAATGAAGCCCTTTAAAATCATTGTTCATAGTGGGCTGCAGAATAGACTCAGAATCATTGTCTGGCTTTCACTACCAAAACACAAGAAATGTTTCTGCCAGGTCATCATGACTTCTTTGTGTTAAAATCAAAGTATTTTTTAAACTTTTCAACTCTTCCGTAACTAGGTTTCTGTAATGTTTGACACTGAACTTTCCCTTCCTTTGGCTTTTATTGCTCTTTCTTAATTTCTTCTTACTTCTTTATCCTATCCCTTAGTCTTCTGCTCAGACTTAGCTTCCCATCTCTTATATATTGATATATCTATCCATGGTTGTACATCTTACAGTTTTCTTTTCTTCCTACATACTTCCTAAGTAATCTCTTGAACCTGCATGTCTGTACCTAGCACTTGCACAAAAATATAAGCCAAGATTTCTCTCCTAAACTTCGTACTTGCATGAAATACAAATATATATTGGATAGCTTTATCTAGATGTTCCAAAAGCATTTGAAACTCAGTGAGTCCAGTTTTAGGCCTGGTTCTCTCCATCAGGCCCCAATTTTTCTTCCTCCACCTTTGTGAATAATTACTTTAACATTGAGAATAATCCAGATGTTAATCATTAATTCTTTCCTTTCCCTCAGCACACATCCCAAAGTCACACCAAGCTATGAGTATCTCTTTTATTTACTTATTTTCCATCCCCACAATTTGAGTTTATAGTTTACATTATGTATATTATGCAGAAGCCTACTAAATTTTCTTGCTCTCCAAGCTTGCTCCTCATTCTGCATTGTCACCAGTTTTTTTTTGTTTTTTTTTTGCTAAATATCGAATGTGATTATGTCACATTCCTATCTAGGAATGTGTTTCCATATATAAGCAATGAAGAGAAGATAAAATTTTTAATGACATGAAATGTGAAGTATAATTAAAGATATCAAATACCTAAAAGATATTCTGAATGATGAGCAGTATCTCTATAGAGAAAAACATTATTTAGAGAAAATAGATAAGACCTAAATAATTTGATGTTATACAATATTTATGGACTAGAAAGCTCAATACTTTACCAAGTTATGTCTCCCAAAATCAATCCAGATATTCCCATAGTCCCACTCAATACCCCAAAGTTATTTTGTAGACTTTCACAAGCTGTTTCTAAATTTTATGAAAATGCAAAGATTCAAGAATAGGCAAAGCAGCCTTGAAGAACACGTTGAGATGAATTGTTCAATTTTTACTCAAGATTTATAAAACTCTAAAAACAAGACAGTGGAGTAGTAGGCAAAGGACAGACAGGTATACAAAGATTGTTCAGTGGTGGAACCATTTTCATTCTTTCTCATTCCTGATATTGATAATCTCTGCCTTTGTCTTCTTTTTCCTTGGTCAGTTTTGCTAAAGTTTAACACCTTTATTAGTCTTTTCAAAGAACAAACTTGTGGTTTGTTTGTTTTCTCTATTGTACATTTATTTTCGAATTAATTAAAAGTAAATTCAAACTGTTGTTCATTTTCTACATTTTTGAGACAGATACTTAAATAGCTTGTTTTCAGCTTTTCTTCTTTTCTAACATATACTCTTAAAGCTATACATTTTTCTATAAACTCAGCTTTATCTGTATCCCACAAAATTTGATATTTTCATCAACATTTATTCCCAAATATTGTTCATTTTCATATTTATTTCTTCTTTTACTCAATTTTTACAATCGTGCTATTAAATTTCTAAGTATTTGGGGATTCTATAGTTACCTTTTGTTATTGATTTCTAGATTACTTGCAATGTGGTAGGGGAACATCCTCTGAATGATTTAGATTCCTTGTAATTTGTTGGGAATTGTTTTATGGCTCCGCACATGACCAATTTTGGTAATTGTTCCATATGCTCCTGAAAATGTGCATACTGTCATTGTTAGGTGCAGTTTTATGCATGTCAATTAGTCCATATGGTTAATCATGTTTTCAGGTATTTATTTGATTACTGATTTTTTTTAAGGTTGGTCTACTCGCTATTGAGAGAGGTGTGTATAAGTTCGCCACTATAGCTATAAATTTGTCTTTTCTTTTTTAAATTGTTTCAATTTTTGTTTTTAAAGCTATTAGTTATCAATGCATACAAATTTTGAATCATTTTCTTTCTGGTAGACTTACCTGTTAAGCAAAATCAAATGTCTCCTTTTAACTCTAGTAATATTTCTTGCCCTAAGTCCACTTAATCTGATATTAGGAGAGCTGCACATTGAATATATTTCCCCATCCTGTTGCAGTCTTTGTATGCCCTTACATTTAAAATTTGGGTCTTATAAAGAGCATATAGTTTTGTGCTGTTTTCTTATTTAGTCTGAAAATCTTTGTCTTTTAATTTGAATATTTAGTACATTCATAATGCCATTATTGATATTATTGCTTTGATATCTATCACCCTAATATTTGTTTTCCATATGTACAACTTTTTTATGTTTTACTGAGCAAATATTTTATTATCCCAATTTTCCCTCTATTAACTTGTGGTATATATTTCATATATTTTATATATATATATATATATATATATATATATATATATATAACATATATACGTCTAAACATGTTTATACGTAGATATTTATAGTTATACATATATAGTGAGATATAGTTATACAGCTCTCTCTATATTTTTATCTCAATCTTTCTATTTATCTATCTATTCATAATACATATATATATATAGTTATTCCAGGGATTACAATATGCACCCTTTACACCCATGACTTATTAGCATCTCATATAATAGTATTAACAGTTTCTACTTAACAACCAATGAGAAAAAGTTACAATTTTTTAATTTCTTTTAACCCCTTCTGACTTTATGTAACTATTATCATGAATTTTAATTCTACATATATGTAAACATCACAAAATACTATTTTATTTTTTATTGTAAATATTATTTTATTGTAAATATTATTCATACATGTATTTCCCAATTTCCCAATACCAGTGATTTTTTTTTTTCCTTCTCACATTTTTGTTTTTCTGTCAGAGATCATATTCCTTCTGCCTGAAGAAACCCCTGTGGTATTTACTGTAATATTGCCGATGGTGAATCCTCTGTTTTTGTTCACCTGGAAACTCTTTATTTCACTTTCATTTATGAAGTATGTTTTCAATTGGTAGTAAATTTTAAACTGGCAGATACTTTCTTTCATCATTAAATATGTCATTACATTGTCTGTGGCTTCCCTCATTTCTGTTACAGAATCAGCTTTCCATTTTATTGTTACTGGTTTTAGGTAATATGTCTTTTTTTCTTTGTGTACTTTTAATATTTTCTTTTTGTCTTTCAGTTTTGGCAGTTTGATCTGATGGGTCAAAGTGTGGTTCTCACCATATTTACCCTCTTGGACTTTATACACTTCTTAAATCTACTACTTATTATCTTTGGTCAGATTTGGAAAACTCTTGAAAGATGTTCTTTTCAAATATTGATTCATCCTCATCTTCCATCTCCTTCCCGTCTGTAACTCCAATTTCTTATATGTTAGATCTTCACTGAAACATCTTCTAAAAGATGTGCTTCCAGAGAAGAAAATGCCACCTAAAAGAAGTACTGAGAAGCAAGAAACTGGTAAATAAGGGAAATGACGAACATCAAGCTAAATATAAAAAAGAATTTATTACATAAAATTTTATAATAGTTATTTACAACTTATTTCAAGAGTATAAAATAAGTCAGAACTAAAATAGGGATGTTAGCTCTGAGGGAAAGTGGAATTTAAATATTCTAAGAATTTGTACTTTTCAGGTGAGAGATAAAAATATTAACATTGAACTTTTCAAAGTCACATGTGTGTGTTTAAATTTTAAGACAATTTATTTAAAGAACAGAAATAGAATATAAAACTTCCAAAATATTATTGGAGCAATAGAATTTTTTAATTAAATTTGATTACTAGAAACTTGAAAGGAAGGGGAAATGGAGCAGGGAAAAACAGGATAAACAAAAATCACAAAATAGGATGGTAAAATAAGGGATGAATACATCAGTTCAACTGAATTTGACAGTTAAATAAAATTGAGATTGGATTTAATAAAATGCAGCAATATTCTGTCTAAAAGAGACACACTTAAAAGCATGCAGAAAGATTACTAGCAAATGATGGTAAAATATATACCATGCATTTAGTATCAAAAAAGTTTTACTGCAGGGGTCAGCAACACCTTTCTGTAAAGGGTCAGATAATAAATATTTGGGCTGTATGTTACAACTACTGAACTCTGCCATTGTAGTAAGAAAACAGCCATAGACAATATGTAAACAAACGAGCATATACACGTTCTTATAAAATTTTATCCACAAAAACAGGTGACAGGCCATATTTGGCCCAAGGGCCATTGTTTGATGACATGTAGTCCATTGAAAGGTCATAATCATGGGCATAATATACTGAGGTGTGATCATCAAATACGGTGTATGTTTAAATTAAAAAAAAAATTATTACAGTAAAAGACACATTGCCATTAATCCCCTTTAAAATACTCCCCCTTGCTTTGAACATTCTTATCTTATCATTCTTGCCACTTTCTAAAGCAGTTCTGGAAGTCCTCTTTCGTGAGTGTCTTTAGTAATGCTGTTGTGGCTGCCTTGATGTCCTGAATCATTTTAACTTTGGGAAAGAGCCAGAAGTCACATAGTGCCAGATTTGGTGAATAAGGTGGATTAGGACACACTGTAATATTTTTATTTAACAGAAATTGCCGTACCAGAAGCCATGTGTGACACGGAGCATTGTCATGGTGGAGGATGAAACCATTTGCCCATTTCTCAGACCATTTTCTATGCACATTATTTCTTAATTATTCTAATAATCCCTTATAATATTCAGAATTCACTGTAGTGTTCCTGGGTACAAGCTCAGCTCACACAATTCCTTCCATCAAGGTCAAAAAACACAACTAACATCACCTTGCTGTTACTTGTAGATCTTGACTGACGTACTTTATTCACAAGAGAAAAGCTGGGTGATTTCCATTGAGAACGCTGAATGTTGGTCTCAGGATTATAACCATATACCCAAGTTTCATCTCCTGTGATGACATGTCTTAAACAGCTAGAATCTGGAAAAGCAACATGATCATGCAATGCCAATGAAATTGACAAATGCTGTTGCTTTTGTTCAACAGTCAAAACGCCTGGAACAAATATTATACTCACTTGCCTCATGTTCAAATCTATTGTTAAAATGCTTTGAACGGAACCATGAGAGATGTTCAGATCCTCAGGAATTTCCCTAATAGTCAATCACCTGTTTGATCGAATCATTTCACTTACTCTTCCAACCTTCCTTTGGGTTTTTGATTTTGCAGGACGTCCCTACCTCTCCTCGTCTTCAATCAATTGAAAACCATAATGAAATCGCTCAAACCACTTGTAAACCATCTTCATGGTCCCTACAGCATCACCATAAACTAATTTTAACATTTTGTGTGTTTCTTTAGCACGTTTTTGCAGTTTGAAACAAAATTTCATGTTAATGCATTGTTCATGATCCATTATTTATGTGACACTTTAAAACACACCTTTTCTCAACCATAGATCACACCCGACTGACTGCACCGAACAAGTTGAAACTTGTCACATACTTTTACTAAAGTTCGATGTGCCACTTCCTGCGTTGAAGATCCCTGCCTTTCTGTTGGATTGTACTCGGCAGCAGCATTCACCATATATATATTTTTTTAAATCACACCTCATACAGGCAAAAGAATATCTTCAAATACAAAGAAATAAAGAAAACTCAACCTCAGAAGCTGGAATAGGTAGTCAGTACAAATAGAAGAGGAGGAATTGAATTGAAAAAGATGGTAGGTAACCCATCACTTCTTTTTCCTCACTCCCATCCAGTTCTAGACAAGGTAAAAATTATGACATAGGCTTGAGAAAGTAATTGCAGGTAGCAGGTGATCCAGAGTTTATGAGAATAGAATCCCCAGAAATTGTATGATGTACATTCCATCTTATGGCTATATTACTGGGCAGCTCTTCTGCAGCCACTTTTGCTATGAAAATGAAATAGAGTACAGATCACTGTTTGTGATTAGAGAGGTCTCCAAAGCTAACTGTCCCTACTAGTATTTATGGATAATTATTTAGAAGATTAGAGGACACCAACCTCCATTTATATTTAGCATAATATTGAATGTCAACTGTAACTGAAACATATTTTTTAATGTAAAAAAACCCAGCATGTATATTATTGTCTCTTAATTATAATTCCTACCACTAGGTGGCACTCATCCAAAATTGTATTTACATAGGAAGGTGCCATAGAGGTTGCAAACTGATATGGCCTGACTCCGGCATACAAATAGCCTTTGATTGGCCCATCATGCTTTCAAAATTTGTATTATTGGTCAATGTTTAAGATTAGAGAATTCCACATTATAAAAACAACTATTTTTTTGCCTCTCTTGAAAAATAGATGTGAAAACACCAGGCTTTTACTCTACCTACCAGCAGCCAGCTGACTCTACTAGGCCAATTCTGTAGAGAGAGCATGCACTCTCACATCAGGCATTGTTTATTTTTCTCATTTTGTCTGCTTTAATCACTTATAGTCCCATTTGACCCCGTAGGTAGTTAACTTTATGACCCTTGCAGTATAGTTCACCAGAGGTTCTAAAAAAATAATAAACCTAAGAAAAATATAATTTAATACTGAAATGTATTTTAGAAATATAGATGTAAAGTTAAAAGAGAAGAAATAAGACAGGAATCAGGATATGGTTACTATATTATAGAAGGAATCTTGAAGTAATGAAAGTAGGATTCAGTCGATTGGGTCCAATGCTGGGCTGATCACTACGTAGATTCATGCATTAAATTCTCAAAATCATACTATGAGGCGTGTTGTTTCCTTCCCACTATACAATAAGAAAAGAGAGGCACAGAGTTGAATAACTTTTCTAAAATCGTAGACAGTAAGTGGCAGAACTGAGTTTAAGCTCAGGCACGTCTGAGGCAAAGCCCAAGCGCTCAGTTTTACTCTAAGGCCTTTGCTGCAGAGAGATTATTTGGCTATCAGTTTGAGATGTACTTACTTTGGTTTGCTTTGATACTGAATCACATTGATTAATTCATTTTCCCTGTTGAGTGACGGGATAATTCCTAAAGGAAGACAGTAGATAATGTACTTTGTCATCTCCATTTTGAAGAGGAGGGAAGACAAGGTTCACTTTCAGATAGTGGCACGGTTCATTTGGATTGCAGTCATTCTTACTCTTCTCTCCCTGAGATCTTCCTTCCTCTGATAATTCCAAAACTCCCTGGGATATTTTCCCCATTCTGAAAGAGAACCTAAAAACTTGCTTTGTCACTGCTGGGGGCGGAGGGGGGGTTGGGAACGGAGTATTCTTTTTTATACTTTTGGCCACACGGTGTCGCTGTTGAAACGCAGGGAACATAGGCACCCAGGTAGGGTCCCTGCTGTGCAATGTTTCTGATTCCCAGGCGGGCGGGTGCTGGGATTGGGGAGCACTGCAGAGGACAGCTTTGGTGACTTACAAACACCACAGCCTATCATTTGTTTGGCAGCAGTTCCTTCACAAAGAGAAGAAATCTCTCTTTAATTTCACTTTTAACTGTTGAAATTCTATGCCATGTAGGCCTGAGGCACACACCACCCCCCAGCCGACTAAAGTCTTATTATTAAGAGAATATTTGAGTTTACATATATAAAGCCATTTTTACAAGATTCATACTATACACTTAACCCCAGCATGGCTACATTTGGAGGGATTTTCAGTCTCTGTGAAGTGGCCAGAATTACCTCTCCTCCTGGCCACCCTCTTTAACCAATCCCCAAAATGAAAGAAGTCGTTTTCCATATCTCTGTCCCAATGACCATCCCCTTTTTTATCCAAGGAAGAGTTATATTCTTTTATGGCAACACCTGAGCTTGTTGTAAAAGTAGCTATTAACCTTAATGCCTACAAATCTTTCTTCCTTTTTCCCAAATAAGCAGTGGATTTATCAAGGTAAAGAAAAAGAACACACTCCCAAAACAATGGGAGTGGGTAGGCCAGGAAAACGGCAACTGTTCCAAAGAACAAAGAAGTTTAGGATTTTATTCCCTACAAATCTACTGCTCAGAGAATTACTCTACTGCTCAGAGAATTTTATTTCTACTGCTCAGAGAATTACTCTGTATGTAGTAGATCAACTTGTATGGACAATATTTCGGTTTCAGAGATTTGGATATGGACCGACCGTAGGAAGCATCCTCGGCAGCTGAATGTCAAGAGGATGATCCCCAAGTCCCTTCTTTTAAAAAAATAATTGGTGTCATTACTATGCTAGGGATGTATGCAATTGAACAACAAAAGATATTTATTGAAGTTTCCAATTCAGTAAAAGTTGCTTCTCTTTTAATTCTACTGTATGCCAATTTTCTTTCTCATGGGAATATTTCCTGTATCTTCAATTAGAGATTTGACATAAAAAGAATAAACATGAAGAAAATGCTGAAGATGGATTTGAGGATCACGAAATGATCAGACCAGAAACCGCCTTGATAAACTGTCCCATTTGTTCTGAACATGTAGTAATACAGATATATGGTCAACTTTCAACTAATCAGAACAGAAAGAAGTTCACAAATAACTCAGTCATAGCCAGAATAAACTATCCATCATTTGCTACTGCTTCCCAACTCCTTTCCACCAACCTATATAAGCAGCCTTTCCCCAAAGCTTGGTCTAATTTTTCCAACACCACCAAACGGCTCCAGCCTTCTGAGGGAGAGGAAAGAGTGCTCTAGTCAACGTCTATAGGAACAATTGATAAATAACTGTTGCCTAATTTCTGAGTCCTGTATTATTACCATAGCTAATTAGGAATTCAAATTTACTTTATCCCATGGTAATTGAAAAGTGCTGGTATCTTCCAGGAAGTAGAATTGCACATCTTTTCTTATCAATCAATTCTAGAAGTAATTAGCCAAGGAAAGCATTTTTTTAATAGTATAATATTGATTAAAATTTCCCTATTAATTAAGAAAAATGATTTTCTGAGAGGTTATCTATCTTTAACATGGAAGGTATTAAGTAAGTAATAATTTTTCATCAGTGATGGAATCCTCCCAAAGCAAAACAGAAAAGTTTAGATTTATAGAAAAGTCTACGGATCATGAAATTCAAGCTTCTGACTTTTTCACTTACAGATAAGGACGTATTCAACATTAATCTTCTCATCTTTTAAATAAGGGCTCCAAATGATTTGACCTCAAGTGCAGAGTTAGTTACTGGGGTGGGAAAAAAATTCCAATTCCTATCTAAGGTCCTTTCTATCATCCTATGCTGCATTAGACCTAATCAGTCATTCTCTTCTGAAACCACTTTCCCCACCAGAAATCAATGATATTCTATATTGGAATTCCAGATGATAGCTTTCATAACACTTGGCTGGAGCTAAGAAGGAAAGTTGCTGGAATTGTGGCGATTCTTTTGTGGTTTACAGGCAATCCAAACATCAGTTGTGTGTTGTTATATTTCAATGCTCAAAAACTGTGATGGGATCCCATGTTATGGTACGCTTAAAATAAAAACAGAGAGCCCTCGTTTCTGAGGCTGTGGGATGACATGCAGTTTTGTGCCACTTCATCAGAACTTGGTCTTTTGACCAGAGCGTTTATTACAAAGTGCAGTAAAACGGAACAGACCACAAGAGAAACATTAGAGCTCTCCCTCCCTTTCCAAGTTAGTCTGAGGAGAGGATTTTCCTTCAGAAATAACATGTCTGTCTCAGTGCTCACTATGCCCAATAGCCCTGTCTCACTGAATGAATTTCCCATGGGGTTCTGCAAAGAAAATATCTGAGTTGGGAACTAGAGAAATACCCATTTTATAACCTCTTTCATTCAATGCCCTCCCCTCTTTGGAAAAGAAACTACAATATCAAGTTACCTTTGGAAATTAAGTGGGCAGAGATGTATTCTGATTTAGTCCCAATGAGTTTGAGGCACAGGATTGGATATGTAAATGAAGATACCCTTTGGTAACTGGAAAAATAAATTCAGCAAGGCTAAAATTTGGGCATTAGAAAAGTGAAAATAAAATACTTTACTGTATGTGGAGTTAATTAACCTGTGTGCACAAGGCTTCTAGAAGTCTGCCGCCAGCTTTCCAAACCAGCTCCTGTTACCATCCTGTTGGTTTGCGTTCAACACAGCCAACCTTGGATCCTTATTCTTCTGATGTGATCCTGCGATGCTGAAGGTACCAAGGACGATTTCAATTCGCTTTTTTATTTTTCATCTTTATTTCCCCTAGTTCTTAAAAAAAATAATTTTTTTAAGTTGGCTGGAACTTCTATTACATAGTTGCCTGAGGCCGTGTTGGAGTTGGAAAGTTGAGGACTAAATGGAAGCAAGCTGTGCGCTTTTGTTTCTGAATTATTAAACATTTACATTTGACTGGCCAAACTGTTTTTTTCCTAAATGTATACACCCTTGATTGAGCTACGGAGTTGGGTGTCAGTAATTTGGAGGATACCTCATTCTATCAGAAGGCTTGCTTTAGGCCCAATTTAATTAAACTTTGCTGATGGGACAGAAAATTTAAGTACAAGGATAGACTTAAAAAAAACAAAAAACACACACTTATGCCCAAAGAGTACATAAACACTCTAAACCAGCAAAGCAAAGAAAATGATGTGTTTATGATGCTAATTACTGAACTTTCCCTATCCAGTCCAAGATATATTAAAAAGTTGCTTAGATTGGCAATGGATCTTCTTTCAGTTAAGCTTTTGCCTTATTTCCCCCCTAAACTCAGAATACCAATCCTGAAGGAAGAGGCTAGAGAATCCAAATAATGTTATAAAGTGATCCACAAATTTAAAAGAAAAAAAAAGTTAATTTCTACTCATTCAGGATCCTAATGTCGTACGCTTTTTGGGTTGAACAAAGTTCACGAAGCTTTCGAAGATAACAGACATGTAACCAAAATAGAAATGGAGTACAGTGTACTCTAGTTTCTGTGAGTTGTAAGTGATAATATTTAAGGGTACAATAGAAGACCAAGGTGAACTCTAATGATCTGCTCTGGAAGAAAAATCATTTATCTGTGTTCTTATTGCCATTTGCCAAAAACTTTTTTATGAATATTCCACAATTTTCATACTTTGCAGATTGGGAAATATAGTGGTTATCCACAATAGTTAATGAGAATAGCCCAAGATTTCCATTTTTCCATAGTGTTTCAAAACCTCTAGGCTAAGTCATCCTCTCTTTGACGTATCTTTAAACATTACACCTAGTATCAGATTATTCCATCACATAGCATTTTGTTAAAATATATTGAAGTAGTATATAACAGGATATTTCCTGTGGTACATATTTCCACCTTGCAAATATTCCCACCAGTGTTTGCTCATAATCACGTTATGTCTAAGTGGTGATTGAGGGAATGTTTAATAGATTAGCTTTTCTATTCTTCTGCATAGTCAGCTCTTCCCAGGCTCCCATTCATAGTCACTTTTAACTAGATTTCCCTTGAATGATAAGATGACAGGGTTGGAAATCAGAGAAATTGTGACTCAATAACCACCCTTCTGCCTTTTCCCATAGTATTGATCTGAGGCATTGATAAAGAGATAGTTAAATGTGATAGAAACAATCCTTTGGGTCTTCATCTTCTTCCTTAAGCCCAAGGACCAGTCTGGATCGATTTTGGCCTCAAGAATGTGTTTAGGCCTCAAAAATCATAGATTCCAATATCTGACACTCACACCACAACCTCCTGACATACTTCTCAGATGATCTATTTGTCTTTACCCTAGAAACCTCCCTCTCCTTAGTTCCTTATCTCTCCTCACCCAAATGTGTGTTATCTCACCAGTCACTTTACTACCTACCCTGAACCTCATGATTCTCTGCCTTCTCACCAGCACTTCCATTTACCTCCACCTTATCCGTTAGCTACACCCACTCTGCACATTCCCTGACCTTTGGATAAAGGACAAAGAAAAATCCACCTTTTCTCCTACTCTATCCAGGGGACTGAGCCCTACTGGAGAAAGTCACATGATCCTGAAAATTGATGAAACCTAACTTTGAGTCTCTGGCTTCATGGAACCATCAGAGGCTTCTATTTGCACTTTTTTGAGCTAATGTAAGTTTCTTCTTCCCTTCCATGCAATGACTCTTCTAAATCTAAACCATCACTTCTCTTGCATTAAATTCACAGTTCAACCTCCAGTCTCCTATTTCTTGTTCTCATGTGTTCTATTTAGATTATGCTTAAAGCTCCAGTCACTTGTTGGTTTGTTTTCATTCTGGACTTTCCACCCTATCTACAAATTTATTTACCACCAATCCATTTTCATCTTCTTTCCTCTGGTCTAAGTTCTCCCTACTCAAGTGATAGCCAACCACCCAGTCCTTCACCCCATGCACTCCTTTCAGTCATTCACTGTTTCTCCTCTATGTTCAACCTCTTCTGCCAAGCTGCTCCTTTCCCCACCTCGCAAAGTGCCGTGATTAGCTAATAATCCATAGGCACTGGGTTGAAGGGTGAGGTGTGCCATGTATTTGCCATCTTGATCTGCTAAATTCTGGCTCCCATTCTCATCACTACACTGAAGTTACTCTTGTGGAAGTCCATAATAATGTTTTTGCCAAATTTAATAGTCATTTTCAATTTCTGTCTTATTGGATCTCTCTACTTTATATGACATTGTTCATCCCATTCTTTGTAAAATTTGCTATGCCCTTGTTCTCCAAGACACACTATTCTTTTATTTCTATTCCTACTTCCATAAGTAGACTCTCTTTCACATATTCTTTAATTTTGTATTCTTTTCTCAGTTATCTGCATTAATCACAGACAAAAATTATGTAAAATTAATGCATCTTATGTCAATTTTAACTACCATCAGTATGCTTTTGACTTCCAAATTTATATTTTGAACTCAACTCTCTCTCCTTTTTGAGATTTGAACAAACATTTTCACCAGCTGGCTCGATCCGATTATTAATTTTTGAGAGGAATCTAAATCCAACATTTCTAAAACTAATCTCTTTCCACTACTCTGCATTCCTTTCTTAAACCCTTCTATACACCCAATATCCACTGACAATACCAACAGCCACCTTAACTCTGGTTTGCAATCTGGTGCACCTTTCAGCTCCCTATTCCCTCACCATTTACATCACACCGTTCACTTAGCCATTGATTAGCTCTCTAATATTCTGGCACCTGGGAGCCTCTTCTCCATCTACACAACAACTGGCAAGCATCAGACTGCCATCATAACCCTCTCAGAGATAAAAGACGCCTAAATACTCTCTCTGCTGCTGGTTTTGTCCCTCCATATTTGTTCTCAACAAGGCTTTCCCCCTTTTGTCCTCCATGATTCAATTATATACCAGCCCTCTGTTATTCTTTTTCTAGAAAATTAAGTTACTCAGTGAAAGTTCACCTTTTACTTTTACCAGAGAATAATTTCTCTTAGTGGATATATCTAGTGTATATAATGTTGGCATACACTAGATTTAACATGATTGAAAAGTTATAATCCTATTCTGAGATGTCTAATAAAGTCCACATCCCTTGAGACTTATGGGAAGATGCTAAAAATCACAAAGAGTTAAGAGCTAAATGAGACTTCCAAGGACCAGCATCCGTGTATGTAAAGACAGCATATGCCCCTGGTTGCTTCCATATCTCCTAATGATGGCCCACTTTCTCTTCGCCATCTTGTGACTCATTACAGTGTTGGGTGGATTCTGAAATTAGGAGGCAATGCCAAAAAGTGATAATGAGAAGAGGGTTGGCCGGGGGGTTATTTTTCTTGGTCAAAAATGTACTTCTTTGATTCAGGTTTGAAGTATTTTGTGGAGGTGGTGTCACCTGAGGCTCATTTAGACATGCCATTCTCCTTGTAAAGTCAGGTAACAGATAACTGCAAACAGGGCCTGTCTTTGATTTTATTAAGCATCTCTTGTGTCTCATAGGAGCCATGACTCTGGAAGGAGTCTCTCTAGCAGTTTTGCCTGAAACTTCCTATTTCCTTCCCTGTATCACACACCACCAGTGTCTGCCTTCTCAGTCTCACTTGATCTCTGCCCCTGCTGTGGCAAACACTTCCATGAGGACTCTGTCTCATATTATACTAATATAACTAACACCTCAGTTGCCCATGCTGTCTGCCTAGGGCTTCTCGTTGCTGTAGCATACGGCACAGAAGACCACTCGTGTGCATGCATTTTCAGCCTAGACGTTAAGGAGCATTAACAAAGATGTGGGAACTCAACCAACAGGGGACAGGAAATGATGGATAATCTCTTTTCTCTGTTGCCCCTCAGGAGGACTGACACACTCCTCAGGGACCCAGCCCCATAAATCCATGGAGATGACCTATGCTATTTGAGCTGGCAGTGGTAGTATCTGTGCCTAGCTAGACAGAGTAGTGAGAATCAGTTTGGTCCCCAAGAATAATGGGGAAAATCCCAAATAAAGAAAACTAGCTACCAGTTACCCCATCTGTCAGCACTTTCTGTCTCTTTTTCATAATCAAAAAAGGAAGATAACAGTAAAAACATACTATGTCCATAAAGGGCTGGCAGGGAAACACAAATAAAGATGAGTATATGTAGACTCACAATACATTTAAGGGAAAAAAAACAAAGTAGTAGAGCTAATAGATAAAATTAAATAAAACTTTAGAAAATGTATAAATAAAGGCAGCTCTGCCGCAGAACAGTTCAGAAAGATTTTGTACCCATCAAAAACTCAAATAGAGAGCTTCAACATTTAAAAATTAATCATTAGATTAAGAAAAATATTCTAGATATTGGATAAACAGTAAAATGAATGAAGCTGAAAGACAAGTTAGTGAGCTGGAAGATCAAGCTAAGGAGTTCTTCCAAAATGAATTCCAAAGTAAGCAACCGACAGAAAACATGGAAGAAAGAATAAGAGACATAGCAGTTACATCCAGAGGTTCCAGAGGCAGTTCCAAAGGAGGACAGCACAGAGAACAAAGAAAGGGGATGGTACATAAAATAAATAAAAGAAAATAAAGGGAGAAAATATCCTAGAACTGAAAAGGCCTTGTTGTGACATGGAAAGAGCCTGCTTACATACTAAGCAGAGTAGATTAAAAAGAAGTCATATACAAAGCTCCAACTTTAGTGCACATGGAAGTAAAATATCAAAGCATCAAGGAAAAATTATAAAACATAGGAGAGAAGAAAATATGAAATATTGCTTATAAAATAGTATTAATTTGGTTATATGTGGTAGGAGGATTGTGGCCAATACAAGATTGTCCTTATTCTTTACAGAAGAATGCTGAAATATTGGGGTGAAATCCCATGATGGCTGCAACTTATTTTCAAATGGTTAAGCAAAAGAATGTACACATATATAAAGGAGGGGATGTCAAGCAAATATGGCTAAATGCTAATCTAGGTAGCAGGTCTATGGGTATTACCATTCTTTCAACTTTTCTATTTGTTTGAACACTTTCCTACCATAACGTCAGGGAAAACATCTCAGGATCTTGTTTACTGGCAACTAACAACTAAAAATTATCTATAAACTATCAGGTATCAGATTGAAATTAGACATCTCACTAGTAATATTAAATACAAGAAGATAATGAAATAATATCTTCTAAGTTCCGAGAAGAATATCTTGTGACTCTCCCAGTTAAACAAACTATTATTCAAGGATAAAGGCAAATGAAATAATTAAAAACATAAAATGTACTAACTTCAAACTGCATTTGAAAGAATACTAAAAAATGTATTCCAATAAAGTTAAAAATCAATGAATGCAAGAAGAAACCAAATTAAGTATTAAATATATGGAGTCAAACACCTATTCATCTAATCTCCTTGCTAAAAAATCCCCTAAAAATAATATTAAAGAGAAAAAAGATCTAAACTGATAAATACAAAGATAACATGAGAAGGGAGACAGCATCAAAGGAGGAATTTCAATCAATTTCTAGAAAACAGAACCTATATAGATTTTTCATGACTGAGGAAGCTATAGTCACAAAGCCAGACAACACAAGAAGATTGACAGTTTCACATGACAGGGCTGGGAGTGGCTCAGGACTAGAAAGCACAAAATACAGAAGAAAGTATTGAGGAGGCACAGGACAAAAATTTTTTATAGACAGAAATTTTATGGACAGTACAAAAATTGTATACTCTTCACTTCTCCATCCTCCTGCAATATTATATGAAGTGTTTTTCTTTAAAATCGCATGCTGCTTTCAAGTTTCTTGCTATACAAACCAGACACACAAACTTGCTTAACAGTTCTTATTTTACACAGGACTCTTCATTTTGAAAGAGACATGCTGTAGAGGCAGATATAACAACTTTTAATATTGACTAAATTTTATTGGTGACCTAAAATGGAGCAGACATTCCACTATGTGCTTTACATGAATTATCTCACTCTAATCCTCACAGGGATAGTTTTATCCCTGGGGTGAGATGTTATCAAAAATTTACCTGTATAATTTACCTGCATAAGTTAACTTATGTTATGTTATAGTATAACTTAACACATGAGAAACTTACTGAGAAGCTAAGTATGAATCGAAATATCTATAAAAGCCAAGTGTACATTCTAAAGCACTATATGATACACCATGGCATTATTTTCTCCTATTGTAACACTTTTCTGGGAAGTCCTACCATGTTTGCTATCTTCTCTTTTAATACTTGATAAATTGTCTGTAATGAAACACTTCCTGACACAGATTCTGGTAGTTATTTATATTTTATCTTTGAAAGGGAAATATCACAAACAAGTCAGTAACTGTTTTCAATGAGAAGATCTTGCTTCTGGTGGTCTTAGAAAATTATAAAGCTGAGTAGTTTGAGTTAACATTATAGAATTATAGTTCACATAATATAAGAAGTTATTAAATTTCAAAATAGTTAAAAAGAAAAATCTGAAAGAAGATAGTTGATATGAGACTATGTAGAATTCAAAGCAGTGAGCTAGCTATTGAGAGAAGCTGGAGAACATTTAAGTCCCATTATTCTGTATTCTGACATAAAAAAAAAAATTGAGAATTTGTTTTTCTCAGAAATTTTCCTATGATTTGCTTTTGCATACAAAAAACCCGAGACAATGATGTTCATTTTATTTTTGTGGGAAATTGTGTTCATTATTTGTTTACTACAGTTAAACTTACTCATCACCCTTTTAGAATTTGACTCACTGTCTGTGACCTCACTGATGTTGTTATAATCAACACAACTGCTGATACAAAAGCAATGTAGGTTCTATAGGAGTTAAAATAAGCATCTGTAAGCTTTTTCTTTCATGCATAGGTTATGGCGGACTTATTTTTAAAACACAACATTAATTCTCAAACTTTTCATCTCCAATCAGTGACTGATTCATCTGTCCTACTAAATAATCGGGTTTGGATCCTGCCCCCCCCTCCATGTACTCTGTGACCATGAGGGTCACAAAAGGGTTTATGGTAAAACCCTTTTGCTTTTCCACGTCCTTCTCCATCCATAAAATGGAAACCCCTGCTCTTACCTGAAGAGAAATTATATGGCATAGTGTCATAAGAATCATGATAAATGCTCAAAAAAAGACCATGTCCTCCCTTCATGTAAGAGGCAGGTTATTTTTCCTTTTATTGCTACAGAACTTTATTTTTTTTTATGAATTATAATAGTGTTTCATAAGCAATTACTTAGACTTCTCATTTAATTAAAAGGTGCTGATTGGGCAATTCATTATAATGATTATTATTACAGAAGACAAGACAGAGGGAAAATGTCAGGGGTGAGAATCTGAAAAATCATCATCATTAAACTCAGAAAAGATTTAATATATCAGCTGGACATTCCTTACTTTTAAAAATGTGTTTAGTCAATGTGACAGTTATTTCTGAATACATGTTATGATATTTGTAAGTTGAATGTTCTGTTATTTTCCTCTCAGAAATATTTCCCGTATGAGCTCAATGTTTCCCACCTTGCCTGTTCCCAAGGCTCTCTTAAATTAATATATGTTCAGAGCCCTTCCCCTGGAGTGGCTGATCCATTGGAGCTGGAGCAGAAATCTCTACATATAATTGTAGCCCCAGGTGGTTCTTATGCTCAGGCAAGTATAGGAAAGAATGCAGCAGCTAATCTGCCTGTTTTGCTGATTGGGGGAAAGTATACACATGCAAGTCGACCACTAAAATTACAGTTTCCCTAAGTCATAGCATGCTCAAATTCAGTAATTGTTTCCTCAGAGTTCACAGTGGGTAAGCAGCCTGCAGGGCTGAAAAGTTAATTATAGCGAAGATTGAGAAGGTGATTTTGCCACATACTCTTTCTGCGGCAGGATTATATTTCAGTGTTAATCTATGTGTTTCCAAGTAAATCCCCCCTTGCTGCTTTCTCACTGGTACACTGAGGACCGCTCTTCCTCCCTCTCATTTTCCACTTTCCTTCCTTCTATCCGGCAAACACCAAAGCAGAAATAAAGACTGAAAGAAGCTGTCTTAGTCTGTATGGATTGCTATAACAAAATACCATAGACCAGTGGTTTATAAACAACAGAAATTTCTCTCTAACAATTCTGGAGGCTGGAAGTCCAAGATGGAGGCACCATCCAGCTCATCTTCCAGCGTCCACTTCCTCACAGACAGCCATCTTCTCACTGTAACCTCACATGGTGGAAGGGCCTAAGGAGATCTGTAGGGTCTCTTTTATAAGGATACCAATCCCATTTATGAGGGCTCCACTCTCACGACATAAGCATCTCACAAAGGCCCGCCTCCTAGTATCATCACATTAGGATTTAACATACAACTTTGGGGAGAAGGGGAAATAAACATTCAGTCTACAGTAGAAAACTTTGGCTTCAGTGTAAGACAACAGGTTGAAAGGCATGCTTGCTAAGTCAGATCAACACAGAAGACAGAATGAGGAAGACAGATACCAAAAGTGGGGAAAGGAGTGGTACACTGAGGGACACAGAATATATATCCTCCTTGTCAAAATCAATTTATCCCTTCCTTCCATTCAATAATGTTTTATGCTTCAATTATCAGTCTGATTGCCTGTATCAGTAACATTTGTGTATAAACACCATACATGTGTGTTGCCAAAATGCTAGAAAGCTGTAAAGGACACTATATTCTCCATCACTATATCTACCTAAATACTCAGCAGAGAACCTGGCCCATAAAAGACGGTCTCATGGTTCTGCAAACTGTAAAAAGCTATCCAAAGTGATTCATGTCATTAAGTGTGAGATAAAGATGTTAATGATTATCTGTGCCTATGTGACTTCCAATTTCCACAATCCTCACTCTCCATCTGACCCCAGTATTATAGCCCTAGAAGAAGTCCAACCCTTAGCTACAGTTCCTTTTCTCTTTTGCTAATAGTCTGATTTGGCTGTAAGTTATTCTTGGTCTCACTTTGGTTCTCACCTTTTGTCCTAATTCTTAAAACTGAAATTCTGTCTGATTCTTTGTTCTCTAGAACATTTCTATATAACCTGACCACTACTACTCTAGTACCTCTAAAACTGAGTTTAGTCTTTACGTATTATGGGTTGAATTTTGTCCCCCATAAGGATATGTTAAAGTCATAACCTGCAATACCTCAAATGTGTCACCTCCAAATGTGCTTATTTGGAAATAGGGTTGTTGCAGAGGTAATTAGTTAAAATGAGGTCACACTGGAGTAGGGTGGGCCCTTAATCCAATTGACTAATGCCCTTGGAAGAAAAGGAAGATGACTGAAGACAGACGCACAAGGAGAACACCATGTAATGACAGAGACAGAGAAGAGTGAGGCAGCCGCAAGTCAAGGAAGGCCAAGGATTGTGGTCACCACCAGAAGCAATGAAAAGGCAAAGAAAAATGTTCCCTAAAGCTTTCAGAAGGAGCACGGCCCTCCTGACACTTTGATTTCACACTCCTAACCTTCAGAACTGTGAGACAATATATCCATTGTTTTAAGCCACACTCTGTTTGTGATATTTGGTTAGGGGAACCCTAAGAAACTAATGTAGTCTTGTTGCCAGTTTCTTTACAGATATTGTAGAGAGTTTCTGAGTATCAGCAATCAATATGCCCATCCCACATACACACATCAGAACACCCATAACTCATGGAAATCTGGATGACAAGCTCATATTTTTAGGTCTACGTCTTAGAGATCTGCTGGTCAAAGTATCTTTTCTTCAGCTTGCACAATGATTTTGTCCTCCAGGCTTACAAAATATTAAAATAGTGTCTACACCTGTATCAATGTATTTTTCTTTTACCTTGCTAATCTTTATTAATAGCCTGAATGTAGGAGGAGCAGAAAAAAATCACACCAAAAAAAAAGCAACAAATGTATAGGATCACCTATATGAAAGGAAGTTTAGTTAGCCAAAGATGGATCTATTTGTAATTCAATTAATAGTTCTGTCCTCTCTTTTCAAGAAAGCAGTATCCAATATTTTCACGAGTAAATGTGATTTCAAAAACAGAAATAGGCATCACTTTCTATGGAGAATAGGTATTATTTTACTGGATGTGCAGAAGAAATGAGAAATAATTGTTGCGTAGATACGAAAAATCACAATGCATCTTATTTTAAGAGTAAATTGAACGTTCCTGGTAAGGCTGATAGATTGATGGCTCAGCACACCTGGAGACTTGTTTACTCCACTCTGCAGCTACCCTTTGCCACAGAGCCTAAATTCTGCTTGCTCTCTCATGGTTTGCAGGATATAAGAACATATAATAGATTTTGTAACTCTTGGGTCAAAGACATCCCCTCATTCTTGCATGTAACTACACAGCCCTTAGGACCAGGCTAATGTGGAACACACTCAATTGTATACGTATGTGTGTGTGTATGTGTGTGTGTCTGTGTACATACATGGGTGCATGTTTATATATGTGTATTATGGTGAGCTAAATCTTTTTTAAGTGTTCAAATATATTGTAAACACACACATACACTAACATGTGTACCCACCACACACACACACACACACACACACACACACACTGCATGCAGCAAGAATAAAGGGATTATTTGAATTAATTTAAATATTGTAGTAGAGAATGACGGAGAGAGAAAAAACTTTCAACTCAAAGTAAGCCTGCAAACTAAATTCCAAAATATAAAATAACTAAAGATCATCAACAAAATCACTAATCAGGATGGTTTAGCAAAAGCTTTAAAATTAGTGAGTTTTGAATATATTCAAACAGAATAACATCTACAGAAATAAACAAAAATAATCCTACACACATAGTCACTTATGAGATGAAAAAGGTGATTTTGAAATATGTGTAATACAGATAAATGGGTACATTATAGAATAATAAAGCAAATAATTCATTAAGAAACTATAACTTGTATGTAACTAAAAGCCAACAAAATAGATATATAAAGCATGCAATAAAAAATAGATAAATTGGACTTCATCCAAATTAACAATTTTTGTGCATCAAAGAACACCATTAAGAGAATGAAAAGATAATCCATAGAATGCGAGAAAGTATTTTCATATATCTGATAAGGGATTAATATCAAGAAAGAACTCCTAAAACTCAACAACAAAAAGCAAACAACTCAATTTAAAAATGGGCAAAGGACTTGAACAAACATGTCTCCAAAGAAGATATACAAATAGACAACAAGCACATGAACAGATGTCAGTAGCCATTAGAGAACATCACTAGTCATCAGCAAACTGTAAATCTAAAACACAATGAGATACTACTCCATGCCCATTAGGGTGGTTATTATATTTTATGAAAAATGAGAAATAACAAATGTTGGTAAGGATGTGAAGAAATTGAAATCCTTGTACATTGTTGGTGGAAATGAAAACTGGTGCAGCTGCTGTGAAAAATGGTCTGGCAATTCATTAGGAAGATAAACATAGATTGCACACCTATGTTTATGGCAGCATTATTTGCAATAGTTAAAAGGTGAACATGACCCAAATATCCATTGAAGAATGAATAGATAAACAAAATGTGAAATATACATACAATGGAAAATTACTCAGCTTTGAAAAGGAAGGAAATATTGAAATATGGTACAGTGTGAATGAACCTCATTATGCTCAATGAAATAAGCAGGTCACAAAAGGACAAACATGACATTATTCCACTTACGTGAGGTACCCGAGTAGTTAAATTCATAGAACATAAATTCATGTTACTTGTATTATATCACAATTTTTTAAGAAAGCTAGACATAAAATTACTAGATGACCCAGCAATTCTACTCCACTTTAACATATATTCCCAAAGGAATTGAAGGCAGGAACTCAGAGACACTTGTACATCAATGTTCATAGCTCTGTAATTTACAATAGTCCAAAAATGGAAACAATCCAAGTATCTATCAATGAATGAATGGATAAAAAAAGTGATACACACACACACACACACACACACACACACACACGAGGTCTGACAATTATGTTCACAAACGCATCCTAGAAAAAGTGCTACATGCCTCATTGCTGAATATCACTATGGTCACCTTCGAAGTTCTCCCCTTGGGAAGCTATGCACCAATGCCAGCACCTAGTCCACCCTTTGAAGCAATTTTGGAACTCTTTTCTGCAATGGCCATCAGAGCTATCGTTGTATTACCCTTGATGTCCTGAATGTCATCCAAATGTCTTCGTTTCAGTATTTCCTTTATCTTCAGGTAAAGAAAGATTGGGGGCCACATCAGGTGAGTAGGGAGGGTGTGTCAATACAGTTATTTGTTTACTGGCTCAAAACTCACAGGCAGTGCCGTGTGAGCTGGTGCATTGTCATGATGCAAGAGCCATGAATACTTGGCAAAAAGTTCAAGTCATTTTTGTCTAATTTCTCATGCAGCCTTTTCAGCACTTACAAATAGTAAACTTGGTTAACTGTTTGTCCAGTTGGTACAAATTTATAATGAACAATCCCTCTGATATCAAAAATGTTTTGCAACATCGTTTGGACTCTTGATTTGGACTGATGGAACTTTTTTGGTTGTGGAGAATTGGCTGACTTCCATTGTGCACTCTGATGCTTTGTTTCAGGGTCGTATTGGTACACACATGTTTCATCACCAGTGATAACGTAGGCTAAAACATCGTCTTGCCTCTCCAGGTCTTGGCAAACTTCAACTCTCCTTTGCTTTTGTTCATTGGTGAGCTCCTTTGGGACCATTTTTGCACACACCTTTCTCATGCCAACGTTTTTAGTTAAGATTTTCCTGTTTCTCTGTCAATGTTTACCTGATCTGCTATGTTTCTCAACATCAGCTGATAATTTTGATGCATAATTCAATGAATTGTTGCAATGTTTCTGTCAGTTCTGCTCATTACTGGCCACCATGACCTTTCTTCATCAGTGATGCATTCTCTCCCCTCAGAAAAATATTTAGTCCATTGGTACACTGCCGTTTTCTTCATGGAATTATCCCCATAAACTTGGACTAACATGTCCCTGATTTCACTTCCACTCTTGCCAAGTTTAAGAAGAAATTTAATGTTTGTTCATTGCTCTAATTTAAGCTCAGACATTCTTGCAATGGCACACAAAAACACACAACAATAATCAATGCCACTCAGCAAGACACTGCCACACATCAACATGAACACAGCTGTAAGACACTGATATACCAATGTTGCGTCCAGCATGACGAGGGTTGTGGGGAGTGAGGAGGGCGGCGCAGGGTTAAGAAAAGACAGTAGCCATGAATAGAGTTTAAGCAGACCAAGGGACCCCCAGTCTCAAGGACTGGATGCCCCAAATCGGACCTCTCATCAGCTTTTATTAGTTTGGTGGGGAAGTAAAGGAGATAAAGCTTGTCAATCTCAAGATCTGTGAATTCCATGCATCATAATAGAAAACCGATTTAAGTCAATCACCCTTGCCTGCAGGCAGCTGGACCATAAGTTTCAACTTACCCAAGGGAAACCTATATGCATATGAATAGATGGAGAGCACATCATTGAATCACTTCCCTTGCAGGTTTTCAGAAGGAATGCAGCCACAGAGGCTGAGGCTTTCCTTAGCCTGAGGAAGGTGGGGGGCTGTGCCCACCTATAAGAACCCCGTGGGTTCTCCTGTTGGTCCCCACTAGGCTCTGCCTATCTTAGGTTGCTTTCTTCGTGGAAAGTCGTACCCGTCATTGGCTGACCAGCCATCTTTCTGGGACCAAACAGGGAGACATAAGGTGCAAACGCAAAGGTTTAGCAAAGTCCCTGAAAGGATCCGTCTTACAGACTCTCCTTTCTTTGGGGGCAGGTTCAAGGAAACAAACAGTTAGGCTGCTGTGTGGTGACATCCAAGGTTACAAAACCTTACTGAGCTGTTTGTACTGTGCTGGCAATGTAAGCACATGGTGGCAAGTTATCAAATGTAACTGTCATGTCTCATATATATATATATATATATATATATATATATATATATATATGCATACACATATATACATATATATGTATATACATATATACGTATATATACATACGTGTGTGTATATGTGTGTATATATATGTATATATATATATATATATATATATATATATATATCATAGTGTACTACTTAGCCGTAAAATGGAATAAAGTTTTGATATATGCTCCAAAATGGATGAGACTTGAAGATATCATGCTAAGCAAAATAAACCAGACACAAAAAAATAAATACTACATGATTCCTCTTATATGAGGTATCTAAAATAGACGAATTAATAGAGACCAATAGATTAGTGGGTACCAGGGACCAGAAGGAGGAGGAATGGAGAATTATTGCTTAATAGTTACAAAATTTCTGTTTGGATTCATAAAAAAGTTTTGGAAACTGGTGATGGTCACACAACACTGTGAATGTAATTAATGCCACTAAATTGTACACTTAGAAATGATGAGATTATGTTATATATTATCACAATAAAAATATGTAAGGAAAAAATTGACAGAGCTACAGGGGAAGAGTACACATCCACAATTATAGTGGGGAATGTTTACATTCATCTATCAGAAAATATTAGGTCTAGTGAACAAAAACGTAGAAAGGATATAGTACACTTAAATAACAAAACTAAACAGTTTGATTGGTTGTATGTACACCAGTGTGTATATAAACAGTGCTCCAAAGACATACATAAAATACATTCTCTTAATGTACATGTAGAGTATGTAGAAAAGATGCAATGCAACACTTGGCTGGTATCTGGTCAAAGAATCAATAGCATATAAGTTCTACTCTCCAACTATAATACAATAAAATTGGAAATAAAAAACTTAGATTGTTTAAAAGCAAAACAAATGTTAACCCTCCATACTTGAAACCTTTAAAATATACAGAGGATAACATGATAGAATAATCATAAATGAACAGTGATGAAAATACTACATATTAACATTTATGAGATGCAGCTAAAGTGGGGTTTAGAGGTAAATTTACAGAATTAATTGCATATATAAGAAAATGAAATTATTTAAAATTAATTAGTTTGAACATTCAAATGAAGACCTTAGAAAAAGGAACAATAATGATCTGAAGGAAACTGAATAAAAAAAATAATAAAGATGAGAGCAGAAATCAATGAAATTGAAAATAAAAGAAACAAGAAGGAATTCACAGTTGACTTTTAACATTGGTATTCCAGTTAAAACAATAAGATAAGAAAAATAAATATGTGATCCAAAGATTGAGAAATAAGAGCCAAAATTGTTTGTACTTTCAGATTCTATTATGGTCTACATAGAAAATTCAAGAATATCTACAGATAAACCAATAAACACATAAATCAATAAATGTGGTTAGTGAGGTTACTGGATACAGATTAAAAAATCAATAGTATCCCCATATATGTCCTGTTAAATTAGACTAGTAAATTAGAATCTTAGAGTAGTAGAGAAAATATTCCATTTACAATACTGAGCAAAATTTATGGGTGTCTGGGATGAAATCTAATGATATTTTACAAAGTAAACCACAAAACATTACTGAAGGATGGAAAAGAAGACCTAAATTAAGAGGAAAAAGTAACAACCCCCAAATTGGGAAACTTCATATCAAAGATGTAAATTCTCTTCAAACCAATTTACAAATCAAATATAAATACAACCACAGTCCCACCAGGCTTTTCCATGGAAGTTGACAAGACACAAATTTAAAGAATGAGAAGGGAGACATATGATAAAGCAATAGTTTTTAAGATTGTCTAGAATTATCTCAGGAATAGATAAATGAAGCACATAGAAGTGAGAATAGGCTCAAAAATAGCCCTACACGTATGGAAATCATATATGACAAATATGTGGAAAAGGATAGACCATTCAAAAGAGGGTTGGGACAATTGTTTATGAGTACAGAAAAAAAATCTTAGATTACCTAACAAAACACATAAAATAAACCCCAGTTCAATAAGTATATAACTGCAAAAAGCAAGCTCTAGTATTTTAGAAGAAAATATAAGATATCTTCATGATATTGATATTGATAAATTTTATTACAAGTTAACCCTTGTAATAAAGCAAAGGCTTCAAAATGAAATGACAACCTATTGACATATATGGCTCCTCCATCTTGTAGAGACACTCTTGAACATACAGCCTTTGAAGTTGCCAAGAAAGGGGAACAGAGACAATGAAAGTACACCAGCTTGTAAGTAACTGGCTTGGAAGTAACATGGCACTTCCACTTTATCAGCCATTAGTCCCAACTTAACTGCAAGGGAGCCTGGAAAATGTAGGAATACACTTGGAATGTTTGATGACTAATACCTAGCTCTTCCATAGGTTATTGACTTCTATGTATCATTTGTTTATATGCTTTTTAATTTCCTATTGCTGCTGTAACCAATTACAAATAACTTAATGCTTCAAAAGAACCCAAACTGATCACATTGCACCACTGGGCTAAAATCAAGGTATTGGCAGGGCCATATTCCATCTGGAGGCTTCTCTTCTCCACTTTCTAGAGGCTGCCCCACAGTCCTTGACCCCCAGCCCCCAGCCAGAAATCAGATCGTTTCCATCTCTGCTGCTATCACTTCATCTCCTTCCCAAACTCTCCTGCCTTCCTTTTCCACTTGTAAAGACTCTTGTAATGATATTGAATACAGCCAGATAATCCAAGAGAATCTCCCCATCTTGTGATCCTTTACTTAATCACACCTGCAAAGTCCCTTTTGCCAGGTAAGGTCACATGTTCTCAGCCTGTGAGCATTAGGAGGTGGATATATTTATAGGGCCGTTATTCTGCCTACTACATCTGCATGATCCTGTTTCATACATCACTGAATATTTATTTGTGCCTATAAGTATAATTCTATGTAGGTAAATGGGATGATAAATTTGAAGATATGATAGATGTATAATCCAAAAACTTATTAAAATGCACACAGAATTTGAACTAGGGTAACTAATACTGGTTAAAACTGAGAGAGGATTGTGTGAAGAAGTTTTCTTTAGAACTAGGTAAGTTTCTCTTACATGCACATACGAGTACACACACAACAGGGAGGGTTTGGGGTGTATGAGAGGATACTAATTTTTCTCAAAAGGGAGCATAGTAGGACCACTCAGAGGGCTTGACGTAAATCATTTGAATTTGTTGGGGAGGGTGCCACAGAAAACTAGTCTGACAAAGGCATCAGGACTCTGACTGCAACAGGCTGTGGCTATTACCCTGGTGGCAGAGCAGAGAGAGAAACTGTGCTACTTTGGGAGCCAGCAACACTTCCACTGCCTATGGAACAAAGGATGTCAGGCTCTTTCCTCCAGACCAGATGGGATCACACGAGAGAGCTAGCCTGGGGCCTTTAAAAATTCTACTCATGAGGTTTACCTTGAGATGGGATTTCAGATGAAAGTCAGAATGGGGCACACCACTAAAATGTCAGAGACTGAGGAGTATAGCAACCCAAAGGTGAGAATGCATGACTAGCCTTACACGAATTGCAGTGGAGAGGTTCAGAAGGGCAGGAAATGAAGAACATGTAACATAAACTCTGGCCCAGGAGTGACATCAGCATAATCGTAGAAGAGGAAGCCTCGGGCTCTTGACCCCCGCCCCCCCAGAGGCACCACGTCAACAACAATATACAGACTAAATTGCCTTTGTAAGAACTGCAGGAATCCCCAGGTGAGCACAAAGCCAAGAACAGCCTCATGCAAGCCAGTAAGAAAGTTTGTTGCTTTACCCTTCATATTCCCTCCCTCTTTGGCACAGCAACACAAGCAAAAATGGACAAACAGGACTACACCAAACTTAAAAATTCTGTGCCTTAAAGGAAACAATCAACAAAGTGAAAAGGCAACCTACAGACTGGGAGAAAATATTTGCAAATCATATACACGATAAGGGGTTAATGTCTAAAATCTACAAAGAACTCCAATAACTCAACAACAACAAAATGTGCAAAAGACTTAAATAGGCATTTCTCCAAAAAAAAAAAATATACAAATGGCCAACAGGCATATGAAAAGATGTTCATTATCACAAATCATTAGAGAAATACAATGAGATAACACACACACACACACACACACACACACACACACACACACACACACAGAAAATAAGAGCTGGTGAGAATGTGAAGAAATTGGAATTTTGTGCCCTGAGTATAAAATGGTACAGCACTATGGAAAACGGTATGGAAGTTTCGCAATAAATGAAAAATAGAATTACCATATGATTCAGCAATTTTACTTGTGGGTACTTATACAAAAGAATTGAAAGCAGGATGGAAGACATTTGCACAGCCACGTACATTGTAGCACTATTCACAATAGCCAAGAGATGAAAGAAATTATGCTAAGTGAACTAAGTAGGTCACAAGAAGACAAATAGTGTATGAGTCCACTTATTGAGATATTGAAAGTAGTCAAATTCATACAAACAGAAAGTAGAATGGTGGTTGCCAGGGGTTGGGGGGAGGGGGAAATGGGGAGCTCTTGTTCAATGGGTACAGTTTCAGTTTTGCAAGATGAAAAAGTTCTAGAGATCAATTGCAAAACAATGTGAGTATAGTTAACTCTACTGGATGGTATACTTAAAAATGGTGAAGGTGGTAAATTTTATGTTATGTGCTTTTTAAAACTACAATTAAAATAATACAAAACACCTAAGACCAGAGACCATGGAGTCATCTTACAAAGTTACATTTATTAAAGTTAACACCTTTCCTATCTGCCTTCCCATTCCCCACCCGCTTCACTCCAACTCAAGCAGGGTCAGAATCACTGGTAGTGAGTGGGATAGGAGGCAAGTTAGGAAGAGAGGAGAAAAAGGGCCCCCTTTTCTCTGAGCAGGTGGTCCATGGGAAGTGAGCCCCACCAGGGTAAGGAGGCATGGCTTGCCCTTGAGAGGAGATTTGAAGTGCTGATCAATATAGAACACTTGGCATTCTAATTTCTAACATAGCACAATAGTTCACAGTTAACTAGAAATAAGCAGAAGAATGAATAGACATGCCCAGTTTCACTCCATTGTCAGAGAAACTTCCTACAGAGCTTGTTTAAAGAGAAAATGGGAAACAAAATTATTTTTTGTAACTATTATTGTCATTGGTTCTGCTTTCACCTTTCTTTAAATTTTTTAAAAGTTTATTGGGGTGACAATGGTTAGTAAAGTTGCATAGGTTTCAGGAGTACAATTCTGTAATACATTATCTATATATCACATTGTGTATTCACCACCCAGAGTCAGTTCTCCTTCCATCACCATATATTTTACCCTGTTTACCCTCATCTAATTACATATTTCACCATGTATAATGCACTCCCATGTATAATGCACACCCATGTTTTTGGCCCAAACTTTCAGGGGAAAAAATCCTTTGTTTTAATTTTTTAATTCAAATTTTTATTTGTTTGCATTTAGGTACTTGTTTTTTTGTATTATAAAGGAATTTTAGCATTTATTTTTTAACATATTATGGTACAAGAAATTTTATATGACAAATAATTACAAAACACAAGACAAGATACAAGATACAAGAAATTTTATGTACCAGTAACAAATTTACGATATTTACCCATCATAGGAGGCCAAGAACTCTTCGTTGTTGCAAGTTCGTCGTAAGTTCAACAAAGCCGATTATCATATTCCAGGGTATCATTTTGCATACTGACATCGTTGCTGATTTCTAGAGTTACACTCTTAACTCATAAGCATAAATAAAATAATCAAAAACATTTATATACAGATTTAGTACTACCCATGTACAATGCGCATACTTATTTTTCCCTCACAAATTTGGGAAAAAAGTGCACATTATACATGGCAAAATATGGTATTCCCAATATTTTTTACCAGTCCAGTGTACAGGTTTCAAATGCTAACGTATATAATGTTAATCTAGAGAAAAACTTGGGAAGGCTCTACACTAAATGATTAACAGTAGTCATCTTTGGGCATGGATTAGAAGGGGGGAGTTAGAAAGATTTTTATACTTCACTCACTATACACTATACAAGGTATTTGAATTATTTGCAAGGAGTATGTATACATATATCACTTATGTAAGTGACATGGGATTTTTAAAGTCAAAGTTGGAATCAACATATTATGCAAGTTTAGTTCATATAGGTAATGGTTCTGCCTAAATACTGTTTACTTTGTTATAACTAGATATTAGTAAACCTCTTTGGAAACACAAACTTACTATGCCAGTTGTTGGAACCGGCATTGATAATAGTACCATATATAAAGACTGTTTTCTAGATTTCTCTTTTTTCTGTAGCAACAGAGGAGGAAGGAAGGAAGGAAAGGAAGGAAGGGAAGAAGGAAGGGAAGAAGGAAGGGAGAGAGGAAGGAAAGGATACAGGAAGGAGGGGAGAGTGAGAAGTAAGATAGGTCCAATCTCCTTTTTCCCATCAATTTTTAAAGAAACAATTTTTTTAAAAAAACAACAACAACAACAAAAAAACTTCACAAACTCTGTCAATTCCTGTTAATAGTAAATGAGTTCACCAAGAACAAATACTGAACATTATAGTGCTGTCTGCTTGTATTATTTTTCTTTTTTTAAAGCACTTTTATGGATAGCATAATTTTATGGAGAAACTGCACACCAACATGGTGATTCCGAAAGTTAAGAATTACTGACAATGCTCTTACTGAATTCCTTTTTCTAACATAGGGAAAGAACATCAGGTTACAGATACTTACAAAAAGACCAAGAAAACGCCCAATCAATCACAAAAGCAAATTGGAAAATTTTCTTTGAAAATAATTAATGATAATTGTAAACATTGTTTTCCTGGATATGCTGCCATTATTTTGGCCCTTCCTCACATGTTACCACTAGAATCTTACAGGAGCTGCTTCTTGCCAACATAAACATTGTGTGAAAACTTTACCAACACAGCTGGGAAGAACAGACCAGTGACCTCTGCATGACTTCTTAGCCACTTTGCAAGACAGGGGCCTAATTTTACCTGTGGGTTTGATGGTTTAACCGGCTTTGGCTAACATCAGGTCCACATGTAAGGGCGGGTGGTGCCGGGGCTCCTTACCTCTGGCCCCAGCACAGTCTCATGTACCATGAGTCACTGGCGGAAGACAGTCTCCTTCCTGGTTGTCTTGACTCACTGGAGAGCAGAAGAGGATTCTCACTCATTGGGGTTGTGGTCCTGTGCTATGTGAGCGACCGCGGCGAGCTAAACAGTTTCACCAACATGCAACCAAATCCCTCAAATTAGGAGAGAACAGGATGAGAATGACCCAATTCACTGATGGTTTGGGCTGGCAAAGTTCTATAAAGTTCTAACATTAGCTCTGGCCTCATAAAGCGTGTTTCCCTTTGTCTTTTTGTTCTAACAGTTAAATTTCTGCCGCTAAAGTTGCCTTTTCAATAAATTCTATAGGAATTTACATTCTGTTTAAGAATGAATTCACATTCAAAGTCTATCTCGGATCAGCCCCAATGTGCCAGTCTGTCTCAGAACCCATGGGGACGTTATGAGCCACTGCACCCCCCTACTACGGATCTGATGTTAGCCATCAGAAGATCTCTGGTTATCAAGACTTTTGCCAACAGTTGTCCACTATTGTGTTATTCTCCAGGATTGATGTGGTTTTCTTTTTTTTTTCTAATTGAAACAACCAATCCCAGGTTTTTCACCTTTTTATTTATATAGTAGGATTATTTAATGGAAACTAAATTATAACATGCACTATCTGCTCTACTGATTTGTCTTATCAAATTACTAAAGGGTTGTGCCTTTTAGATAAACTCCTAAGACTATTTTAGTTGCAAACTGATAATAAAGGGAATATAAGAAAAATGTTAGAATAAAATGTATCAATCCCTCCTTTCATCACATGTTGGCCCTCTCAGAATCCAAAGTGATTTATCACTGTTAAGGCTACCCCTAGGCTACTCACACATTGTTGCCTCCATTTCTTTTTCTATAATGCCTGTCCTTCTCCATCTTCCACTTGCTTTCTTCCTGCTTTATATCGCTTATATCCTTAAAGATCCAAGTTATAATTAATCTCTTTAAATAAATACCGG
Source organism: Rhinolophus hipposideros (assembly GCF_964194185.1). Taxonomy (NCBI): domain Eukaryota; kingdom Metazoa; phylum Chordata; class Mammalia; order Chiroptera; family Rhinolophidae; genus Rhinolophus; species Rhinolophus hipposideros. The sequence continues at coordinate 52,021,545 of NC_138064.1, forward strand.
TAGTCGGATATTTGCCTTGCTCTGTTAGGATTTATATTCTGTGTTTTCTTAATGTTTTCTTAATTCTTGCTCTGTAATTCTGACTTAAATCTTTATCATTTCACCATTTTCAAAGACTGTTTTCTTTCGTCATTCATCACTCTTCCCCTTTGTTTCTTCTCTGATATCTGAGTTCATTGTGTCTAAGTTTCCTTTTGGGCTCTTCTGCTTCCACCTACTCCTAAATGATTATATTTCCCAGGAGTCCACCCTGGCTTCTCCCATCTCAATCTGTACACTTTCCCTGGGTGATGTCATCCTGAATCGTCTCTCCTGAAAGCTCCAGGTTTATACTCTAGATGCTTAATAGACACACACTGCCCAACGAACCACACTATTTCAAACATAAAATGTTCAAAAGTGAGTTTAGAATGCAGTCCCTGTCCAATACAGTTTTCCTCTGGAATTCCTGACTTAAGTCAATGGCAAAATTCTACAACCAATCACCCTTTCCATACTCCTTTATTTTACCAAATAAAGTCAATTGTCAAGTCTTGTCAATCCCACCTCTAAGTAGTTTACATATCCTTCGCTCTTTTCCAACCCACACTAACGTATATTACTGATTTCCATTACAAACATATCTATTGCAAGACTTTAGGCTTTCATCACATTTCATATGGACTAACCAGTGATGGTACAGAGGATGGTGTAGATAAAAGCATTGTGTTTGCTGAGCATTGTAAAATGATACATACATTGCGCATCATTTAACAAATATGTCTAAGCACCTGATCTGGGGCAGCGAAAAGGTGTAGCTAGTCAAGATGCAAAATAGGAGAAGTGGCAAATGACTTGAACATATAGTGATAGAATTTTCCGTTTTAATTTCTTATTTTACCTTTATATAGATTAAGTGGAACATTGCAAATATGTTTCATATAATTTAGATAATTCTTCCTTATTTACAATAGCTATGGATCTCCCCACTACCTCAAATTCATGGAAGTTTGGGGAGGAGAAGAAATCTCATTTGAACATTTTTCCTTTGGGCGCGGACGGGTCATTAAGTTGTTATTTTTTTAATTTGAAGTTAAATTAACATAGCATAAAGTTAACCATTTCAAAGTGAACAATTCAGTGGCTTTTATTTAGTGCATTCCAAATGTGTACCATCTCTATAAAGTTCTAAAACATTTTAACATCCCAATGGAAAACCTCTTATCCCTTACGCACTTGCTCCATCTTCCTCCTCCTACCTCTAATAAGCATGAACGTGCATCTGTCTCCAGGGATTTACCCATTCTGGATATTTCATATAAACAGTATCATACAATACATGATCTTTTGTGTCTGACTGCTTTCACTTGGCACAATGTTTCAGTATTTCATTCCTTGTATATATGTATCACATTTTGTTTATCCATTCATCCATGGCTGTTTCCATCTTTTGGCTATTGTGAATAGTGCTGCTATGAACATGCATTTATATATATTTGTTGGACTACCTGTTTTTAATTATTTTGTCTATACACCTATAAAAGGAAAAGTGGGGTCATGCTGTGTATAACTTTTTGAGGAACTGCCAAACTGTTTTCCACAGCAGGTGTACCATTTTACATATTTTACATTCCCATCAACAAAGGACAAGGGTTACAATTTCTCCATATAATTGCTAACACTTTATTTTCCTTTTTTTCGGGGTGGGGGGGCAGTTGCTTTTGCTATGTCTCATTTGTCATTCTAGTGAGTGTGAATTGGTACTTCATTGTGGTTTTGATTTTCATTTCCCTAATAACTAACCATGTTGAGCATCTTTTCATGTCTTACTCTCCATTTGTGTATCTTCTTTGAATAAATGTCTGTGCCAGTCCTTTGCGTTTTTTGATTTGCTTGTCTTTTGTTGCTGAGTTGTAGGAGTATTTTATAGAACTTATACATTATCAGATATAATACATTATCAGATATAATTTACAAACATTTCCTCCCATTCTGTAGGTTGTATTTTCACTTTCTTTATACTGTTCTTTTATATACAAAACATTTTAATTTTGATGAAATCTAACGTATCTATTTTTATAGTTATCTGTGCCTTTGTTGTCATATCTAAGAATCCACTACCAAATTCAACGACATATAGATTTACCTCTATAGAGGACTGACAATTAAGTCTGCAAACTCATCCTAGAAAAAGTGCTACATGCCTCATTGCTGAATATCACTATGGTCACCTTCAAAGTACTCTCTTGGCAAGCTATGCACTAATGCCAGCATCTAGCCCACCTTTTGAAGCAATTTTGGAACTCTTTTTCTGCAATGGCCATCAGAGCTGTCATCATATTACCCTTGATGTCCTGAATGTCATCAGAGTGTCTTCCTTTCAATATTTCCTTAATTTGGGGGTAAAGAAAGAAGTCTTTGGGGGCTAGATCAGGTGAGTAGGGAGGGTGTTTCAATACAGTTATTTGTTTACTGGCTAAAAACTCCCTCACAGACAGTGCCATGTGAGCTGGGGCATTGTCATAATCCAAGAGCCATGAATTGTTGGTGGAAAGTTCAGGTCATCCAACTTTTTCATGCAGCTTTTTCAGCACTTCCAAATAGTAAACTTGGTTAACTCTTTGTCCAGTTGGTACAAATTCATAATGAACAATCCCTCTGATATCAAAAAAGGTTAGCAACATCATTTGACTCTTGATTTGGACTGATGGAACTTTGGTCGTGGAGAATTGGCTGACTTCCATTGTGCAATTTGACACTTTGTTTCAGGGTCGTGCTGGTACACCCATGTTTCATCACCTGTGATAAATGGCTCAAACGTCATCTTGTCTCTCCAAGAGGTCTTGGCAAACTTTGACTCTCCTTTGCTTTTATTTATCAGTGAGCTCCTTCAGGACCATTTTTGCACCGACTTTTCTCACGCCAAGATTTTTAGTTAAGATTTTCCTAACTGTTTCTCTACCAGTGTTTATTTGGTCTGCTATGCTTCTCACAGTCAGCCGATGATTTTGATGCACAACTGGGTGAATTTTTATAATGTTTTCGTTAGTTCTTCTCGTTGCTGGCCACCCTGACCACGCTTCATCACTGACATGGTCTCTCCCCTCAGAAAAATGTTTAATCCATTTGTACACTGCCGTTTTCCTCGTGGCATTATCCCCATAAACTTGGACTAACATGTCCCTGATTTCACTTCCACTCTTTCCAAGTTTAACAAGAAATTTAATGTTTGTTCATTGTTTAAATTCAAGCTCAGACATTCTCATGCCAGTACACAAAAATACCCAACAACAATAATGAACGCCACTCAGCAAGACACCGCCACACATCAACAAGGACACAGCTGTGAGACACTGATACACCAAGGTTATGAAACGTTACCGAGTTGTTTGTACAGTACTGCTAATATAAGCACACAGTGGCAAGGTCACGAAATTGTCGGTCCTTGTATTTTCTTCTAAGAGTTTTATGGTTTTAGCTCTTACACTTAGGCTATTGGCCTATTTTGAGATAATGTTTTTATATGGAGTGAGGTAAGGGGTCTATTTTCATTCTTTTGCACATATATATATATATATATACATATATATATGTGCAGTTGTCCCAGCACCATTTGTTGAAGAGATTATTCTTTGCCCCACTGAATGGTCTTGGCATCTTTCTTGAAAATCAGTTGGCCATAGATGTTTGCATTTATTTCTGTATTCTCAGCTCTATTCCACTGATCAAAATGTCTCTTTATTCCAGTACCACATTATCTTGATAGCTGTAGCTTTGTAAGTTGTAAAATCAGGAAGTATGATTTTGTTCTTTTTTCAAGACTTTTTTGGCTATTTGGGGTACCTTTATATCCCATATGAATTTGAGGATTAGCTTTTCCCTTTCTAAAAAAAGAGTACTGAAATTTTGGTAGAGATTGCACTGAATCTGTAGATGGCTTTGAGAAGCATTGTCATCTAAACAATGCTAAGTTTTTTAATGCATGAACATGGGATGTCGTTCCATTTATTTAGGTCTTCTTAAATTTCATTCAGCACTGTCTTACAGTTTTCAGTATATAAGTCTTTCATATCATTGGTTAAATTTATTCCTAGATTTTTTTATGCTCATGTAAATGGAATTCTTTTCTTTTTAAAATGTTTAATTAAATTTATTGGGGTGACAACGGTTTGTAAAATTACATAGGTTTCAAGTGTACAATTCTGTGATACATCATCTATATAACACATTGTGTGTTCACCACCCAGAGTCAGTTCTCCTGTTTCCATATTGCTCATTGCTGATGTATAGAAATACAACTAATTTTTTTGGTGTTGATCCTGTACCTGCAACTTTGTTAAATCATTTTACTAGCTCTAGTAGGTTTTATTTTCTGTTGTAGATTCTTTGGAATTTTCTGTATATATTATCAGATTATACTATCTGTGAACACCCATAATTTTACTTCTTCCTTTCCAATTTATATACCCTTTATTTCTGCTCTGTTCCTTATCTATTCAGGGACCATGTTCCCATACAGGGAACACAGGCTGCACTCTATAGATTGCTATAGATTTACTAGTCAAGGGCAAGTAAAAACACTCCAAACCCGTCTACCATTTTTGCCTTTATATTGATTCTGTACTTGCTTGGTTTTAGTAAACCTTTGTCTATTTCCCAGACTTCTGACAAAGTTGATTCTAACAGTTTCTGCTTAATTTTTCAATGTTTCTGTGGAGGGACAGGTTTTTAGAACTGCCCACTCTGACATTTTCACCAATATCATTGCAGACATTTTTATTGTGGTGCACTATTCTAGGATAAGGGACACTAGAATAATATTATTCACACCTGTCAACATTTTCAATACATTTTGAGCTATAAATCAGACCAACTTCCCACCATGAATAACCACAATGCTGGATTAAATATAAAAAATGAACAGTTGTATCTGAGAGTATCCAAAGCAAGCAGGAGGGATAGCTCAGGTATCTCATCTTAGATAGTCTGGTAGAGATTTTTGTCACCAGTGGATATGCTCTCAAACTTAATAAGCAATGAAATGATTTCAAATGTAATCCCAGAAATGCAAAAAGTAATGAAAAGCGAAGCAAAGCATAAATATATGAATACATCTAAATGAATATTGTCTATATAAAATAAAATCAAAATAATATTTTGTTGGTTTTTAAAATAACTGAATAGAATTAAGATATGTGACAACAATTGCACAAAAATCAGGAGTTGGGTAAATGACATTAAAGTGTTCTAAAGTCTTTGCATTGTCCAGAAACTAGAAAAAGTATTAATTTGTAGTAGATTTTAATAAGTCAAAATTCATTTTGCAATGAGAAAGCAAGCCACACAGTAAGAAAGATATCCACAATACATATATCTGATAAAGTAATTGTATCTAGGATATAGAAAAACCTCATAGAAATCAATAAGAAAAAGACAGATAAATTAATTTAAAAATGGACGAAAGGCATTCCACAAAAGAGAATATCCAAATCACATATATGCATGTGAAGAGGTACTAAACTCTTTGTCACCCAGGAAAGGCAAATTAAATCCATAATGCGATGCCCCTGTATATACATCAAAATGTATAACATTACAAAAAAAATATGCAAAAGTTTTGCATAATTGTGCATCATTTCATAGTTCAATCAACAGTACAAAGATTCCAATCTCTCCACATCCTTGAGAACATTTGTGGATTTTTTTTTTCTTACTATCCTTCCCAACTTGTGTGAGGTGGTATTATACGGTGGTTTGGGTTTGCATTTCTCTGATGATTAGTGATGTCAAGCACCTTTTCATGTATCTGTTGGCCACTTGTATGTCTTCTTTGGATAAATGTCTATTCAAGTCCTTTGCCCATTTTTTAATTGGTTATTTGTTTGTTTGTTTGTTTGTTTGTTTTGCTAAAGAGTTGTAGGAGTTCCTTATATTTTTTGGAAAGTAATGTCTTATTAGATATGTGGTTTGCAAATATTTTCTTCCATTTTTAGGTTGCCTTTTTACTCTGTTGATTTTTTTCCTTTACTGTAAAGAAAATTTTTGGTTTAATGTATTCCTACTTGTCTATTTTTACTTTTGGTGTCATATCCATGAAATCGTTGCCAAGACTAATGTCATGAAGCTTTTCTCATTTTCTTCTAGGAATTTTATAGTTTCGGGTCTTTTGTTTAAATCTTTAATCCATTTTGAGCAGCATTTTCTGTATGTTGTTAGATACGGGTCTATTTTTCACCCTTTTGCATGTGGATACCCAGCTTTCCCAACATCATTTGTTGAAGAGACTATCTTTTCCCTGTTGTATATTTTTGGAACTGTTGTTGTGGGTTTATGTGTGGGTTTATTTCTGGGCTCTTTATTCTGTTTCATTGGTCTATATGTCTGTCTTTATGTAGTATCATACTACTTTAACTATGGTAGCTTTGTAATATACTTTCAAATCAGGAAATGTGATACTTCCATCTTTGTTCTTTCTCAAGGTTTCTTGGGCTATTCTGGGTCTTTTGCTGTCCCATATGAATTTTAGGAGTTTTTTTTCTATTTTTGTGAAAAAAAAATGCCATTGGAATTTTTATGTAAATATCATTGAATATGTAGATTGCTTTGGGTAGTATGGACATTTTAACAATATTAAGTCTTCCAATCCATGAATACAAGATATCTTTCCATTTACTTGTGTTTTCTTTACTTTCTTTCATCAGTGTATTGTAGTTTTCAGTGTACAAGTCTTTCATCTCCTTGGTTAAACATATTCCTAAATATTTTCTTGTTTTTGGTGGTATTGTAAATAAGATTGTTTTCTTAATTTCTTTTTTGGGTAGTTCATTGTCATTATATGGAAATGCAATGAATTTTTGTATGTTGACATTGCATCCTGCAACTTTTCTGGATTTGTTTATTCATTCTAACTGGTGTGTGTGTGTGTGTGTGTGTGTGTGTGTGTGTGTGTGTGTGTGTAACTTTTAGGGTTTCCCATATATAAATTCATGTCATCCGCAGAGAACATTTTACTTCTTCCTTTCCAATTTGGATGTCCTTTATTTCTTTTTCTTTCCTAATTGCTCTGACTAGGACTTCTAATATAATATTATGTTGAATAGAAGTGGTGTTCTTGACTGTAGAGGAAATCTTCCAGTTTTTCACCACTGAGTATGATGTTAGCTGCAGGCTTGTTACATATGATCATTTTGTTGAGGTACATTCTGTTTACCCCTAATTTGTTGAGTTTTTGTCATGAAGGGATGTTGAATATCATCAAGTGCTTTTTCTGTATCTATTGAGATGATAATACAATTTTAACCCTTCATTCTATTAATGTGGTGCGTCACATTTATTGATTTGTGTATCTCAGGGATCCTAGGGATAAATTCCATTTGATCATGGTTTAAGATCCCTTTAATGTGCTGCTGAATTATGCTAGCCATAATTTTTGTTACAGTGTTTTGCATCTACATTCATCAAAAATATGGACCTGCAATTTTCTGATCTGGTAGTGCCTTTTTCTGATTTTGCTATCAGGGTAATACAGGCCTCTAAGGCCTTCTCTTCAATTATTTGGAAGTTTGGGAAGGACTGGTGTTAATTCTTTAAACATTTAGTAGAATACACCAGTGAAGCCTTCAGGTCATGGTTTTTCATTACTCTTTCAATGTCCTTACTTGTTATTGGTCTGTTCATATTTTTTATTTCTTCTACCATTTGAACTAGTAGTTCCACTATGAGCTTTATATCCATCCAAAAGAACTGAAATGAGGATCTCAAAGAGGTATCTTCACTGCCCTGTTTATTGCAGCATAGCATGAATCACAGTAGTCGATTTGGAACCAAATCAAATTTCCATTAACAAACAAATGTATTTTTAAAAATGTGATTTTTAAAAATTTATATATATATATATATATACATATATATATATATATGTATATGTATATGTATATGTATATGTATATGTATATGTATATGTATATACGCTAGAATGTTATTCAGTTTTACAAAAGAAGGAAATCCTACCATTTGTGACATCATGAATAGACCTGGAAAACATAGGCATTTTTTAAGAACTTAAAAACTAGAAGTGAATAATATCGCTACTGCTACATTTTTATCAAAATTCACTTCTCATTTTAAATGTCCTTTTATCTAACTAACAATTGCTTTGACTGAAGCAAAAGCTAAAGTGCTAATCCATGCATTTCAGCCCTTTCAGATTTAATAGGATCACAAATAACTGCATTATCCAGTTCTAATTACTTAAGAGACATGTGAGAGATCAGTTGCAGAACTAGATACATCTTTTTACTCTGTTTCACTTGGTTCAATCACTACTTTTTCTTTATATCATCTGTCTTTTCTACATAAGTCCTAGGGATTTCTGGAATACAACTTCTTACCAACCACCTGGGCATCAGTGAGGCCCTAGAGCCTGAACCTGGAAGAGGCAGAGAAGTTTACAGGTTCAGGTGCTGTGCCAAGGGGAGTTCAAGTGAGGGCTAGGTCACGCTGCATACCTGGATGGAGAGAGGACAACCCACAGTCCCAGTGGGGCCTCTTACCATCTGTGGTTCTCTCATGGTGCTGACCATATGAAGGGTGTACATGGAAAGCCAGCCGAGCTTGAGGCTCCCACGAGGTTTGGAGGGAGGTGGAGCAGGAGTCACTGTATAGTTATGGAAAACATTATGCCTGGAAATAAGTCACAGAGCAAATATGGCACGATTACAACTATATGAAGTATCTAGTAAAATAATCAAATGCATAAATACAGAGAACAGAATGATGGTTGCCAGAGGATGGGGGAGGGGAAAATGATAAGTTTTCAATGGGGATAAAGTTACAGTTATATACAATATAAAAAAGGTCTAGAGATCTGCTGTACAACATATTGCCCATAGTTAATATGTTGTGCACGAAAAACTTGTTAAGAAGGTATATCTCACAATGTGTGATCTTACCACTGGGGGTAGGGGGTGGGAAAAGCAAGGAGACACAAGAAATCTTTTGGTGATGATGGATATGTTCATTACCTTATTTGTGGTGATGGTGTCACAGGTATATGGATATGTCCAAATTTATTAAAATGTATACCTTAAATATATGGGACTTTTTGTACATTCATTTTGTCTCAATAAAGTTGAAAAAGAACAAACTAAAGAGATAAACATAAAACAAAACTGAGAATATCAAGTGGTGGCAAAGATGTGGAGCAACTGGACTTTTCATTCACTGTTAATGGGTTATAAATTGGTAAACTAAAAAACTATTTGGGCAGTGGTTACTAATATGTGCATATATTATATATGAATATAATATATTCAGTTTTTACTGAATATATGCATATTTTGTGACACAGTAAAATCAAATGTGTAACTATGTGCATCAACAGACCGGTACAGGAATATTCATGGCAGCATTGTTTGTAGTTGCCCCAAACTTTAAACAACCTAATGTCAAGAAATATTAGAATAGATAAAGAAATTTGGGGATTATATACAAACATGAAAATAAATAAACTTCTACTACATTCCTTAACATGGCTCAATCTTATAAATCTTATAAATATATTATTGACTGAAAAGAGACACACAAGAGTAGATACTATGTGTTGCCATTTATAAGCATTTAAAAACAGGCAAAACTAATTTGGTGGTAAGATTTAGAATAGTGGCTATTTTTGTGTCGGGGTGCAATGACTAAGATGGAGCAAGAAGAGAGCTTCCATATTGTTGGTAAATACTTAAAATCTTGATCTAGGAGGTGGGTCATTCACTTTGTTCATTCACCAAGATATACACTCAAGATTATTGCACTTCTTTTGTACATATGCCCTCCCTTAAAGTTTTTCACACCCATCAATTCAGAAAATATTTAAAATTGTATTTTACCATCATGCCACAGCTTCCCAGAGGGACCATCCACGGTCTTCTGGGTGGCAGTGATGGCATGGACTGTGGTCATGAGTCCCTCCACGATGCCGAAGTTATCATGGATGACCTTGGCCAGGGGGGCCAAGCAGTTGGTGGTACAGGACGCATTGCTGACAATCTTGAGGGACTTGTCATACTTCTCATGGTTCACACCCATCACAAACATGGGGGCATCCGCAGAAGGGGCAGAGATGATGACCCTCTTGGCTCCAGGGTGGTGGACCTCATGGCCTACATGGCTTCCAAGGAGTAAGAGCCCCCTGGACCCCCAGCCCCAGCAAGAGGAAGAGAGGCCCTCGACTACTGTAGAGTCCTTTTCCCAAATTGATCCCCCAACACACTGAGAATCTCCTGACCTGACCTCGTCTCCATCCCAGACCCCCCTAAAGGGCAGGGGCTAAGGGAGCCCAGCCTTGTCATGCACCGTCAATAAAGTTCACTGTACCCAGCAAAAAAAAAAAAAAAAAAAAAAAAAATTGTATTTTACCAATTTTGGCAAGTGTGCAGGGAAAAGGTTGCTCATATAGTAGGGGTAGAAATGTAAGTTGCTACATGTTAGAGAAGCAAATGGAGGGAATCTACTACTAAGATTTAAAATGTGCATACTCTACCAGCACATTAGCACTTATTAGTGTTTCCACCTTTGAGAACACTTGGATATAGGTACAAAAAGGCACATATACTTATGTTGAAGGTAGCAACACTTCTAATTTAAAAAAATTAAATGTCTGAGAGTAGGGGAATCATAAATTATATCTATTGATGAAGATTAGGGACAAGATGGTGGACTAGGTAAATGCTGTGCTTGCTTCCTCTGATGACCATATCAAAATTGCAATTAAACTATAGAACAACCATCATTGAAAACCGCCTGAAGTCTAGCTGAACCAAAGTCCTACAACTAATGATACAAAGAAGAAGCCACCTGGAGACTGGTAGGGAGGCAGAGACATGGAACAGGCTGATCCCATGCCTGAGTGTGTCCATTTAAAATAGTGAGAGCTACCTAGGCTGTGGAGCTCCCCTCCCTCCAGAGGAGTGAGGGGTCCAAGCCCCACACCCCGCTCTCCAGCCCAGCGTTCCAGTGCCAGGGAGAGAAGTCCCCATAACTTCTGGCTGTGAATACCACTGAAGAGTGTGACTAGGTGAGACAGAGTGTGGCTAGAGTCCCAGGCACTCCTCTTAAACGGCCTGCACATGGATTTACTTGCTGACAGACTCACTCACTCTGGGCTCCAGTGCTGGAGCAGCAGCTCAAGAGTGCCAGGGACATAAATGGAGGAAATGAGTTGTCTGGCTTCAGAGCAAGGGCTAGAGGTGCAGCTTTCTCCCAGAAAGCAGTGCTGGAAGAATTCATGGTTTCTTTGTTGAGCCTTCCCTTCTCCTGGCATGCAGACACAGGTGATCATCATGTCTGAGTCTCCATCAACCTGGCCGACCATTTATCTGCCCTGCCCTAGTGATTCCTTGAGATAGTGCCCCAAACAACCTGTGGGCCCACCCCGGCCTCTTCTAGTGGCTTTTACATACAAATAACCTGTTGGCTCATGCTGCAGACTTTCCTAAAATCTCTCAAAGGCACACAAAACCCAAACAAACAGCATCTGGTTTTGACATGTTCCATATCTCTTGTTGAGAAGCCCCAAGCCTGGCACTAACAGCAGCAAATCTCAGTTTGCAACTTGACCTTGCAAGCTGACAGTACCTCCAAGCTGAGATAGGTGGCGAAGATCTGTGAATTACTTTTTGTCTCATGACAGGTTGCCCCAAACAAGGCACAGGCTATGGCAGAACTTGACCTGTGGTAGGGCCTCTCCCAAGAGGTTCCAGGGCTGGCATACCAATGGCCAGATTCGGAGAAAGCCAGATCATCACCCAGCCCCTTCCATGGACAACACATCCAAAGGGCAGAATGGGCAGGCACCAGAGTCCTTCTAAAGTGAATCCTGCTCCTTAGGGTCAGCCCCTGCACAACAGCTCCTCAACTGTAGTCATGGCAAGTACTCACAAACAATCAGCCTGAGGGTCAATGCTTCCCATTGATGTGCAAGCAGCAATGGAAAACTCAACTACAACAGGAGGTCACATACAACCCACACAAGGGACACACCTGGAGCATTGTCTAAGATATCAGGAAGACTGCACCACTGGTCCCCACAGGACACCTATTACATAAGGCCGCTCTACTATGACTGTGAGACATAGCAGTGCTACCTAATATGTAGAAAGAAACACAGGGAGGCTGCCAAAAAGGGGAGACAAAGAAACATGTCCCAAGTAGAAGAACAGAATAAAGATCCAGAAAAAGAACTAAACAAAATGGAGACAAGCAATCTACCAAACACAGAATACAAAACACTGGTTATAAGGATGCTCATGATCTTGGAAAGAACTTTAAAAAAGAAATAGGAAACATAAAATGGATACAGAAAATATAAAAAAGAACCAGTCAGAAATAGAGAATGCAATGAGTGAGATGAAGGATACATTAGAGGAAATCAACAGTAGATTACATGAAACAGAGGATCGAATCAGTGATTTATAAGTTAAGATAGCAGAAAATACCCAATCAGAACAGAAGAAGAAAGAATTTAAAAAGTTGAGGATAGCTTAAGGGGCCTCTGGGACAACATCAAGAGTAAAAACATTTGCATCTAGGCGTACCAGAAAGAGAGGAAACAGAGCAAGGAATTGAAAACCCATTTGAAAAAATAATGATGGAAAACTTCCCTAACTTGGTGAAGCAAATTGACATACAAACCCAGGCAGTGTGGAGAGTCCCAAACAGGATGAACCCAAAGAGGCCTACACCGAGACATATCGTACTTAAAATGCCAAAGGTTAAAGACAAAGAGAGAATCTTAAAAGCAGCAGGAGAAAAGCAGTTAGTTATCTACAAGGGAGCTCCCCTAGGACTGCCAGCTGATTTCTCAAACAACTTTGCAGGTCAAAAGGGATTAGTACAAAATACTCAAAGTGTTATAAAGCAAGGACCTACAACCAAGATTACTCTACACAGCAAAGCTATCACTTAGAATCAAAGGAAAGATAAAGAGCTTCCTAGACAAGAAAAAGCTAAGAGATTCATCACCGTCAAACCCATAGCATAAGGAATGTTAGAAGGTCTCCTTTAAGACAAAAAAAAAGATAAAAAATATGAATAAGAAATCAGCAATAACTACACATCTATCAACAATTACTTTAAATGGTAATGGATTAAATGGTCCAATCAAAAGACATGATGGCTGAGTGGATAAGAAAAAAAGACCCTTACATACACTGCTTGGAGGGTACATGGGCATCCATATGTTCATTGCTGCATTGTTTACAATGGCCAAGATGTGGGGGAAGCCTGAGTGTCCATTGATGGATGAATGAATAAAGAGGAGGTGGTATCTATAAACAATGGACTATTGCTTAGCCATGGAAAGGAATGGGGTCTTTCTATCTATGGTGGCATCAGTGGACCTGGAGGATATTGTGCTGAGTGGAGCATGTCAGACAGAGAAAGACAGATGCAATGTGGTTTCACTTATATATGAAATCTAAAGAAGAAAACAAACAAACAAAACAGAAACAAACTTGTGGGAAACCGTGCTGAAGTGCTAGCAGGTGTTTTGTGAAATGTTGAACCTTTGACTTCCTTGAGTGGTTTGTGCTCTCAGCAAGGCAAAACTTGCTACTTTGAGAACACAGAAAATGACAAGGTCAGGAAGTGCGGATCTGGCCAGGAAACAAGCCCTTGTGTATTACCTTCATTGTAACTATTAGATTGCATACAGTTCTGTTACTTTTTTGAGGCCCAGAGTATATAAGCTGCAAAAATAAACTTGGGCTGAGGCATTCTACTTAGAACTGAGGCATTCTACTTAGAACTGCATCAGTCTACTTAGAATTGCCTGCCCTCCCGATCCCATCTTTGTCTCTCTTCTTTTTTCTCAATCCTCACTCCCCACTTCAGGGACTGTTCCTCCCGTCGGCAGGCACCAACAAATGGCGCCCAACGTGGGGCCTGAATACTGGGGATAAAGTGAAGGACACCGCACGGAGCTGAGACGCGTCGCATAAGGTAAGGGGTGCGGTGAGATACCACAGTCAGGAGTAAGAAATCATGGGACAGGGTAAAAGCAGAATGTCTTTTACTCAAATATTAAAAAGTGTGCTAATCGGACTGGACCCCCAAGATGAGGAGGGCCTAGATGAGGAAGGCCTAGAGGAAACTGCTGCTCGATATCATGACCCTGAAGGTTATAAAGGGGTGGTTCAGACAGAAACAGGTGCTAAGACAGGACATCTGAATCCTCTCCAGGCAGAGATTGATGGATTGCAGTCAGCAATTGCCTCCCTCTCTGTGCAGGTGCAGATGGTACAATCGAGGCAGGCAGAACAGACTTGCCCTCGTGATTCTCCTCTGCGTAAGGTTTTGCAAACCGCCTGCAAGTTAGGGGAAGATACTGGAGATTTTGGGTTGGCATTTCCAGTGATAGAAAGACAGGATGCACAAGGAAATCCTGTCCGAGACCATGTGCCTTTTGCATTCAAAAGTTTAAAAGAATTAAAAATGGCATGTTCTCAATATGGTCCTAATGCCCCGTTCACCCAAGCCCTGCCAGAATCACTAGCTACAGAAGCCCTGCCGCCTAGTGATTGGAAGCAACTTGCTAGGGCTTGCTTATCAGGAGGGGACTATTTATTATGGAAGTCTGATTTTGCAGAATTCTGTCAGAGTACTGCAGAGATAAATCAGACACAAAACATTCCTATCTCCTTTGATATCTTGGCAGGTGAAGAACCTTATAGAGACTTGCAAACACAATTAAATTTTGACCCGGCTGCTTATGCACAAACAAGTGCTGCCGCCAGGCGTGCATGGAAAAAGATTCCTATGCCTGGAAAACGTTCTGAGGACCTCTCTAAAATTATCCAGGGGCCTGATGAGACTTTCCAACACTTCCTTTCGCGATTAATGCAGGCGGCTGGAAGAATTCTGGGAGACTCAGATGCCAGCATGCTGTTAGTTAAATAGCTCGCTTTTGAGAATGCTAATTCTGCATGCCAGGCTGCATTACGACCTTACAAAAATAAAAGTAACTTGTCAGATTATGTCCGGTTGTGCTCAGAAATAGGACCTTCTTATACACAGGGTCTTGCAATGGCCACTGCCTTGCAAGGAAAGACTGTTAGAGAAATGTTATTCCAACAACAACAACAAAAGAAAATAAAGGGACAGGGCAACTGTTTTGGGTGTGGACAGCCGGGCCATATGATCAAAAACTGCCCTAATAAACAAGGTCAGCCTCAAAGGAAGGAGGGCCCAAAACAACCTGGATTATGCCCAAAATGTAAGAGAGGTAAACACTGGGCCAATGCATGTAAATCTAAGAGGGATGCCTCCGGTAATCCTCTTCTTCCGGGAAACGGGAAGAGGGGCCAGCCCCAGGCCCCGCAACAATGCTATGGGGCGCTGCCGCAGTTGGTCCCCCACCAGGGAAATCCATTCAGGAACTCTTCCCAGCAACCCCAGGCAGCGCAGGATTGGACCTCAGTAGCGCCGCCTACACAGTACTAACACCTGAGATGGGAATGCGAGCTATTCCTACAGGGGTCTTTGGGCCTCTGCCTCCACAGACTGTGGGACTCATCCAAGGAAGGAGTAGTATTACCATGAAAGGGATATTGGTTGCTCCGGGAGTTGTGGATATGGATTATACAGGAGAGATCAGGATTACGACACATTCGCCTGGAGGCACTTCAGTGATCGATAAGGGCCAACGCATAGCACAATCATTGTTAATTCCACATGTCAAAGCGGGTAAAACAGCAGGCCATAAATCCCGAGGCGACGCGGGCCTTGGTTCATCAGATGCTTATTGGGTCCAGGCCATTCACCACCAGGCCAGAATTACCACTATCCATTAATGGCCGTTCCTTCATGGGCCTTTTAGACACGGGGGCTGATGTCTCTGTTTTAACTGCAGATCAGTGGCCTAGCCACTGGCCAAAGCAGCAAACAGTAACCCAGTTACAAGGCATAGGACAATCTCAATCACCAGAACAGAGCAGTGATATGTTGTTGTGGAAAGATCAAGAGGGACATGAAGGATCCTTTCAACCATACATAGTGGCAGGATTGCCTGTCAACCTATGGGGCAGAGATGTCATGAGTCACATGGGAGTTTACCTGTACAGCCCTAATCAACAGGTCACTAAGATGATGTTCAATCAGGGACTTCTGCCTAGAGATGGCTTAGGTCCTTCTGCACAAGGAAGAGCCTATCTTTCCCTCGCCCTTACCACAAAGAGCTGGCTTGGGATATTTTTAACGGGGGTCACTACTCCTCCTGTACCCCATGCAGATGCTATCACTTGGAAAAGCGACGCACCTGTTTGGGTAGAACAGTGGCCCCTATCATCAGAAAAGATACAGGCTGCAAGGTTGCTGGTACAGGAGCAACTCGATAAGGGACATATAGCACTTTCTAACTCTCCTTGGAACTCTCCCATATTTGTAATTAAAAGGAAATCTGGTAAATGGAGATTGTTACAAGATTTACGAAAGGTCAATGAAACCATGGAAATAATGGGGACTTTACAGCCAGGTTTACCCTGCCCTGCAGCCATACCAAAAAATACATATAAAATTGTTTTGGATCTAAAAGATTGTTTTTACACCATTCCCTTAAATCCTAAGGATTGTCCCAGATTTGCCTTCAGTGTTCCTTCTGTCAATTTACAGGAACCTTTTAAAAGATATCATTGGCTAGTGTTACCTCAAGGAATGGCTAATAGTCCTCCCTTGTGTCAAAAATTCGTGTCTACAGCAATAGAACCTGTCCGAAGGAATTTTCCAGACATTTATATTATCCATTACATGGATGATATACTTCTTGCCCACTCATGTGAGCCAAGGGTGCTAGCTGCTTTTGCTCAGTTACAAAAAGAGCTCCATAATTGTGGACTGGTTATAGCTCCAGACAAAATTCAACAGGTGCCTCCTTACTCCTATTTAGGATATTGTTTAAAACCTCAAACAATAGAACCTCAGAAAGTACAAATTTGGTGAGACTGTTTAAAAACTTTAAATGATTTTCAAAAGTTATTGGGGGATATAAATTGGATTAGACCTCAATTGCGGTTGACAACTGGAGACTTACAACCACTGTTTGATATATTACGAGGAGAAGCTGATCCTACCTCTCCCCGTGAAATGACTAAAAAGGGATTAGAAGCTTTGGAAAAAGTAGAAACTGCTATAAATGAACAACAAATATTATATATAGATTATGCTCTACCCTGGGAAGCACATATTTTACCTACAATTCTTACCCCAACAGCAGTTATTTGGCAAAAAGGACCCCTAAGATGGATCCATCTTCCTGTTTCTCCTTCAAAAGTGTTAACTCAGTATTATGAAGCGGTGGCACTTTTGGTTCAACAGTGTCGGGAAGAATCCATCAAATATTTTGGAAAAGAACCACATACCATTACGGTACCCTTTACTATGCATCAGATAAATTGGCTGTTTCAACACTGTAACACTTGGGGTATTGCTTTTGCTGATTATTCAGGACAAATTAGTATACATTACCCAACCCACAGGTTACTACATTTTGCCATGACACATGCTTTTATTTTTCCAAAAATTGTTCATTCACAACCTATTAAAAATGCTGTTCTTGCTTTTACTGATGGTTCCTCTAATGGTAATGCTACCTATATTATTGGTGATGAGTCACATGTGATTTCATCACCCCCTGCGTCAGCTCAAGTAATTGAATTACGGGCTGTCAGGGCAGTATGTCAAACATTAAGCTCAGTTCCTTTTAATTTGTATACAGACAGCCATTATGTTGCTCAATCAGTCGATAAACTTGAAACTGTAACATCCACTAAAACTCAAAATAATACAATTCAGGAACTGTTCATTCAAATCCAGGCTTTTATTAGACAACGTACATGTCCTTGCTTTGTTGGGCATATCCGAGCCTACTCAGGGCTACCTGGTCCTCTTGCCAAAGGTAATACCACTGCAGATCAACTCACAAAGTTGGTGGCTTTAACTAACGTAGAATTAGCCACTCAATCCCATAGGTTACATCATCAAAACAGTAAAAGTCTACAAAAACAGTTCCAATTTACAAGAGAAACAGAGAGACAAACTGTAAAACGATGCTCGGTCTGTCCTACACATCACACAGTACCACGTCTAGGTGTTAATCCTAGAGGCATTAAGCCCCATCAGTTATGGCAAATGGATGTGACCCACATCCCTGAGTTTGGTAGATTACAATTTGTCCATGTGTCAATAGATACATTCTCAGGGTTCATGATGGCCACAGCTCAAACAGGAGAGGCCACAAAAAATGTCATTAATCATTGTTTACATTGCTTTTCTACAATGGGTATGCCTGAAATAATTAAAACTGACAACGGTACTGGATATGCAAGTAAAGGATTTCAACAGTTTTGTACACAGTTCTCTATCCTTCATAAAACAGGCATTCCCTACAACCCACAAGGCCAAGGGATTATAGAACGGGCCCATGGCACTTTAAAAACTCAAATACAAAAAATAAAAAAGGGGGAGGTGTACCCCATTTCTCCACATACAGTACTCAATCATACCCTCTTTATTCTAAATTTTTTAAACCTGGATGCGCGTGGCAGATCTGCCGCAGATCGCTTCTGGCATCCTAACACTCAACAAGATTATGCCCAAGTGAGATGGCGGGATCCACTTACTAATCAGTGGCATGGGCCAGACCCAGTCCTAATTTGGGGACGAGGGCATGTTTGTGTTTATTCACAGGACAATGGAGGTGCGCGGTGGCTGCCTGAGAGGTTGGTGCGGCTTGCTGATGAGCGTCTTCGAGATCTTGCTGGTTGCGCAGATGCCTCAGGGTGAGACATACTGGACATATGTTCCTGACCCTCCCATGCTACACCCCACTGTGTGGAACGGGCCTGAAGTCATTGTTGGGACAAATGACACTAGGCTGTTAGGACATCCATTCACTCCTGCCATCCTACAAGCTGTTGGATTCAGCTTCGCGAAGAATGTCAACATTACTGGAGGTTTTTGTGTGGGCAGCCAGACAATTCACTGAGGCAACCAAGGACAGAGTGTCACATTCCATCAGCCAGCAGGATGGAAAAACATCAGGGATAAAAACCCACCTCCACCACAAGCCCATGATCCTTGCGGTGAGGAGAACAGAAAAAACAACAGATCCATCCTTTGGAGACAGTATACCTCCCGGCCCCAGTGACATATTTGGAAACTAGTGGGAGCAATGGATACAGTGACTATGAGTATGGACGAGGGATGAGACAAGGCAGAAGGCAATGCCACTGCTTGTGTCAAGACTCCATATGTGCTTATGATTGGTAATTTTAACATCACCCCTATTGACGGGGTCCAGTTTAATGTATCTTGTATACAGTGTAACCTAAGTAATTGTATCACTTGGTCAAATGACATAACTAGAGCTGTAGTTTTCCACCGACCCTCTCATTATGGTACCTGTTAACATTTCAGGTCCTTGGTACTCGGACCTCAGAGGAGAATTCCCCTCCTTTCTAGCTCTGTTCCATTTGCTACTGCCTTTTGTAATAATCTTTGTTGGTGTTCTTCTATTCATGTGTTTTACTCCGTTGCTGATAAAGGTAATACTCAAGGGCTTCATCGATCTCCAAACAAAGGTTCATGAGTTGAGATTATCTGCCCAGGTCCACCGTGTCGCTGACACCCGTGTATAAAGCCCCTACAATGGGTCGGCAGCCAAAGACGGGTAAGGATTTGGTAAGAATGTACATAACCTAAGACAGGAACCGTTTGTTAGAGGGATGGTCTCCTATGACGGGTAAATGGACATATCTGTACCAACCACCTAAGCCAGGCGCGACCCTTGTGTTAATTTTATACAAAAAAAGGGGGACCTGTGGGAAACCGTGCTGAAGTGCTAGCAGGTGTTTTGTGAAATGTTGAACCTTTGACTTCCTTGAGTGGTTTGTGCTCCCAGCAAGGCAAAACTTGCTGCTTTGAGAACACAGAAAATGACAAGGTCAGGAAGTGCGGATCTGGCCAGGAAACAAGCCCTTGTGTATTACCTTCATTGTAACTATTAGATTGCATACAGTTCTGTTACTTTTTTGAGGCCCAGAGTATATAATCTGCAAAAATAAACTTGGGCTGAGGCATTCTACTTAGAACTGAGGCATTCTACTTAGAACTGCATCAGTCTACTTAGAATTGCCTGCCCTCCCGATCCCATCTTTGTCTCTCTTCTTTTTTCTCAATCCTCACTCCCCACTTCAGGGACTGTTCCTCCCGTCGGCAGGCACCGACACAAACTCATAGATAGAATATTTTGACGGTTGCTAGATGGGAGAGGGTATAGGGTAGGTGAGAAAAGGGAAGGGATTAAGAATTATAAATTGGCTGTTACAAAGTAGTCATGGGGATGTAGGGTAT
Organism: Rhinolophus hipposideros; assembly: GCF_964194185.1. NCBI lineage: Eukaryota > Metazoa > Chordata > Mammalia > Chiroptera > Rhinolophidae > Rhinolophus > Rhinolophus hipposideros. Next base: position 52,041,921 of record NC_138064.1, read on the forward strand.
AGCATATGGAATATAGTCAATAATATTATAATAACTATGGATCATGTCAGATGGGTACTAGATTTATTGGGATGATAGACAGGAGGAGGTTGGGAGCAGGGTGAAAAAGGCAACAGTATTAAGAAGTACAAATTAGTAGTTACAAAAGAGTCATTTGGATGTAAAGTATAGGGAATGTAGTAATTATATGATAATAACTATGTATAGTGTCAGGTAGGTACTATTCAGGGGAATCACTTAAATTATATAAATGTCTAACCACTATGCTGTACACCTGAAATGAATATAAAATAATATTGGATGTCAACTGTAATTGAAAATTTTAAAAAGGGGGGAAATGGTGAAAGGGAATAAGAGGTCCAAATTTCCAGATATAAAACAAATAACTCATGGGGATGTAATGTACAGCATGAGGAACATAGTCAATGATATTGTGATAGCGTGGTATGGTGCCAGATGGTTATTGGACTTATCATGGTGATCACTTCTTCAGGTATAGAAATGTTGAATGTACACTATAGGGTAAATATTGTATGTTAGCTACATTTTAATAAAAATCTTAAAATATCAAATTATATGTTTTTTAAATGTATCTATTGGTTCTGAGGACTACCATGCAGTATTTTGAAAGAATGATGTAAATTTGTATACAGATACGCAAGATCTCAACTATATAATGTTGATTGGAAAAAAGTAACACCTTAAACATATGTAAATGCATAGGAACTAGGAGTCATCTCATAGGGACTGGGTGTGCAGTTGGTGCCTGAACAGGATTTTAGCCTAATTTGTAATATTTAAATTTATGGTTACGTGTAATTTAAAATTAATAACAACACTTAGAATGTCTTTGGAAGAATATCCAAGAAGTCAGCAACACTGGCTGTCCCCAAAAGGGGAACTGGGTGCCTGAGAAACTGGAAGCAGAGACTTTTCTTTGTATAACCCTCTATTTCTTTTTTTTTTTACTTGTTTTAATTTATTGGGGTGACAATTGTTAGTGAAATTACATAGATTTCAGGTGTACAATTCTGTATTACATCATCTGTATATCGCATTATGTGTTCACCACCCAGAGTCAGTTCTCCTTCCATCACCATATATTTGATCCCCCTTACCCTCATCTACCACCCCCCACCCCCCTTACCCTCTGGTAACCACTAAACTATTGTCTGTGTCTATGAGTTTTTGCTTCTCATTTGTTTGTCTTGTTCTTTTGTTGTTTTTGGTTTATATACCACATATCAGTGAAATCATAGGGTTCTCTGCTTTTTCTGTCTGACTTATTTCACTTGGCATTATACTCTCAAGATCCATCCACGTTGTCACAAATGTTCCTATATCATCTTTCCTTACCGCTGAATAGTATTCCATTGTGTATATATACCACAACTTTATCCATTCATCTATCGAAGGACATTTTGGTTGTTTCCACATCTTGGCCACCGTAGACAAAGCTGCAATGAACATTGGAGCACACGTGTCTTTATGTATAAATGTTTTCAGATTTTTGGGTTAGATACCCAGGAGAGGGATTGCTGGGTCATACGGTAATTCTATTCGTAATTTTTTGAGGAACCTCCACTAACCCTCTTTCTTTAAGATACCCAATCTCATGGGAAAACATACCCAAATGTAATCAAATGCGACTACTATGAAGACCGAAGTGCCAGTTATTACAGTAGCCCAGAGAAAGGGTCTCCTAAAACGGTCTGGGAAAGTTGAGCAGAATTCGCAGCGGAGGTGACACTTGAACGGAGAAATGGACCGTCCCACTTTTTCATTCCTGCAGAGCTGTGTGTGGGGTGCCCAGAAGCCCTGAAAGTCAGTCCCAAACGTACTTTCCACGAGCTGGAGCCTAAATCCCCACCAAGAGACTAGAGGAAGGCGGAAAAAGGAAAATCATCCACGAGAGGTAAACCGTCCCTTAATAAAACGGTGTGGTACAGATTCAATCAAGACGCACACCAGCCAGCCCTTTCAGAACCGGTGCCAGTGCCCCACCCTCTCCTCCAGGCCTGCCTGCCCGCCCACTCCTGCCTTCCCGCCTCGCTTACTGGGCAGTAGATGATTGACAGACCCACTCTCCAATCGCTGGCTCTGCTATAGGGGCACGCGGGCTCCAGCCGGGTCTTTAGTACCTAACACGCGAAGCGATCTCTCTGCGTCTACGTCAGCGTGCTGACGTCACGGACCGGGTACTCAGGCGGGTCGGGGCCGCAGGCTGCAGGCGGTTGGCTGCGCGTCGCCTGCCCGGCTCGAGCCCGGCCCCGCCCTGCCGAGCCCGCCCCTCTGCTCGCGAAGGTCCCCGTGGGCGCGACCACGGAACTGCGGTCCCCGTGCTAGACCGGCGCGGCCGGCCCGGAACCACGCGATGAGGTAGGCTGGGTTCTTCATCACCCTGTTTGACAGATTTGAAAACTGAGTCACCTGCGGTCAGATGACTTGCACGGGGCTAACTTTGGCCGGAGCCGGAGCACCCGGTTCTATTTGCCGAGCCCTGTGCCACCCTGCGGAGAGGAGGAGAAGGAGGGGCTCGGCTGGCTGTGCTTACAAAAGACACAGAAGGGCAGTTGCAGAAGGCTTCGCCCGCGTTCACCCCGGGCGTGGGCTGGTCTTGGGGCGGTGGCCGGGGTGAAGCCTGTGTTCCCGCACCCTTCACACCTGAAGTCCCCTCCTGGAGTGCAGCCTCCTTCCGACGCCCTGGGCCGGGCCGTGTGGCCAAGGGTGGTGACTCGGGTAATGCATCGGTTAGACGGACAAGTACGGCAGGCCTCTTTTATTTATGCAGGAAAGCTGTGTGCAAAACAAAACACAATTGAAAAAGTAAGACACCAGTCATGAAGGTTCCGGCTGTGGTTTCACTTCGCCGCTTTGCCCACTCCTGGGCGTCTGGCTGTATTTTGAAGCCTCAGCGTGCTTCCTTTTGGTTTAGGAGTAGACAGGGATTGTTTTTGCTCTCTCTCTTTTAGTTCCAACATGGGTTCACGTTGTGGAGCTTTCCGTACCACTCCTTTATTGTGCCAGTTGGTCACCATGTCATTTGTCTTCGGTTTCACAGATGAAATCACTGGATTCGTCCCTTGACTCAGTAATAGTTTGGATAAGTTTAGCAAGGTAACAAAGTAACCTTGGAGAGGGCTAACCTCTCAAATATACTGGAGTTGGTTCAGTTTATCTCAGAATTCTTGTTGAGAAGAGTCCTGAATGATAATTCCCATCTACCTTGATTTTTCAGGAGGACATCCCCTGAACATAAGCCCTCATGTGTCTTTTGGAGCAAAAATTAATGTAAGACCCGGTCTTATTTTCAGGGAAACGATGTATACCTTCTGTCCACTCACCCCTTCTGCTTTTAGAAGCAGGATCTCACAAAACAAAACAACTTATGAAACTGTTTTATTTATGGATTCTAATACGGTAGGGCATAATTCATGCTCATAAAGTGAAAATGTGTACTGTGTAATACATATGTGCAAATATACTTTGTATTATCATGAAGAATTCATTCTCTTTAAATCTTGCTGTTTCAAACATTGACCTTTTAAGACTGTATTATACATAAAACTGCATTAAAGAAATGAAACTGAAGCTGCTTCCGGGGACTTTTCCTAACATGTTCACAGCACGATGCTAATTATTATTTGAATTTATTCTTTGGACGAGGTCATCTGATGTGTGCCTTATCTGTGCCACACTTTGTTTTAGGTGTTAGGGACTGAGTGCTGAAAAATTTAGCTAAGGTCTCTGCCCTCAAAGACCTTACATTTTCCCGGAGATACAATAAACATAGAAAAGAAAGTGACAATTTTAGATAATGATAAATGCTAGAAAAAATATTATAGGGTAAGGGGTTAGAGTATGACTGGGGTGTGCGGGGAAATTTAGATATGGAGGTCAGGGAAGACTTCCTTGAGGAAGTGACAGTTTGGGTGAGACCTGAATGTTTGGAATGAGTCAGCCATGGGAAGATCTGTTGGAAGTTTCCAGACAGATGGAACAGTGCAAAAGAGCTAATGGAGAAATGAGCTTGGTGTGTTGCAGGGATAGAAGAGAGCCATGTGACTGGAGTAGGGTGACATGGGGGGGACAGTGGTAAGAGATGACACTCAAGAGGTGGGCAGGAGCAGGATCATCTGAACCCCATGTAAGAATTGCAGACTGGCAAAGGAAGTAGGACTTGTGTATTGCCAAAGTCCTCTTTGTTTTCTTTAGTGACCCTCATAGACTCTAACCAGCTCTCTGCTTTAATTTGAAATCATTGCAATAATTTTTTTTTTCACCAGAGGTCCTCTTTCTTAACGAAAAAATAAGTCTTCTTTTAAGCACTGTGTTCCATGATGTTTCTTTCCTGTTCATTGTCAGAGCAGGACTCTAAACTCTGCTTACCTTCAGCTTTCTGTTTTTATCATCTCTATTTCCAACTATGAGTCCTCTCCAGTATTATCTTTATGTGCTTATCCTTTGGGAAGGATTGGCAGTCAATCCCTGCTCTTCTCCAAACTGAGTTCTAGGAAACGGCATTGTCGAGTGGATTACCATTTTCCACTGGGACTTTGATTACTGACCAGAGACTTAATCTCTGCCTTTGCGTAGAGCCTACAATGTGCCAGGTGCATTACATACGTTCTAATCCTTCCAACACGTTGCAAGGTAAGTATTACCCCTTCTTGATGGGATAGTACTGAGGGAGCCCAGGTTTGAACTCCAATTAGCCTGCCCTCAAACCCTAAATCCATGCTACTCCACTGCTTCTTTGAGTATGCAACAGCAGCTACAAACCTCCATTATTTCAAATCATCTTTAGGAAATGGAATCGTAGAGATCATGATTCAGTCCTCTTAGTTTAAAGCGGGGGCTGTGGAGGTCTATAGATGTTCAGTGATTTTCAAGACATAACAAACGCCAAATTCTCCCCCTGCTGATTCTCAGCCTGGTGTTTTTTCTGCTATGCTTCATGAAAGTTTCATCACCGGGGTTTTTACATATATGAAAATACAGTATTCAACATCATGAATTTGCTGTCCACAAATTCATACAAGGTAATTTTAAAAAGATGCAATAGTGCCGCTCTGGGGGCTAAAATAATCCTTTGTTTTTGCTTCCTTCCCTTTTCTCAGCAGAAGCAGCTTTCTGGATGAATCTATACACCTTCTGGATGAATCTTTGGTTTCCATTAGTAGAAAGTGGTTTGCAAATAACATTAAAATCTAAGTTTTAGTTTTACAAATCTTTGAAAGGGAGTTTAAAGTTGTTACTGTTTTCCCAGCTTTAACCTTACACTCCCAAGCGTGGGCATATTGCGTACGGTTTGCTGGCTCATAGTTGCTGTTAGAAGTGGTTCGGGTTGAGGAAGCCCTGCGTCAGATCAGGGATAGAACTCTTTCTTAGCAATACGTTACCATTTGAAAAAAATAAGTAAAAATCAGTTCATAAATTATATGGTTGAAAAATGGGTTACTATGTTCCTACAATTTAAAAATACCCGTTGTTTATTTCTATGATTTGCTTATTTTATTAATAATAATTGGGATATGGTAGATGAATAATAGTAAACTAACAAATAGCTTAATTTAGGTTCTGGTAGCTTTTGACTACTACAACTTAATGGGAATTGTCCTTTTCGTTAGTCAAATTAGAATAATGTTAATGGAAGTAGCACTGTCTTTCTTAAGACGTTTCACTTAAGCAAAAGAGAGCTTTTGCTTTTTTAGCCATCTACTGGACATTTTGACCAAGTATTTCTGTCATTTAAGATTGGACATGCGACTATATCCAGATTCTGAAGATCCAGGCTGTTGTGATTTGGCTCAGATTATCATGCCCTTCCACCATGAACCCAGTGCCGCAGACTAGACTCGTAGGCTTTCCAATTTCAGTGCCTTTGATTGTGCTCTTCCTACAGCCTGAAATGCTATAGAAATTGTATATGGACAAATGCGGACAAGGTTCTGCCTGTCCCTCTTGCATCCATCTATACTGATTTCTCGAATAATTCCTTTGCCTCTTTAATAGAAGCCTTCCTTTTCACAGCACTGTGGGAGTCTTCTCTAGGATGCAGTTTACCAATGTTGCTATCTTTGGTAATTTGCTGTTTTATACATGAGTGTTCAAATTGATTTTGGCTTGAGCTTAAAAGAGACTTAAGAACATGCAACATTTTTTTGTAGATTGTAGAGCCCTTTCGTTTTATTTACGCTACTATTACCTCATCTTTGAGAGAAGCACTGGCATGCTTTCCTTGGCTTTGATTCAAGAGAACTCTTTCCTGTTTCTGTTAAGAGTCTGACTTTACAGTTACGAGGGGTCCCTTGAGAGGAGCTCAGATCTTTGTGTTGTAAATGTTGAAGGGACATTGATGCAAATAAAAATCAGTGTTCTCTGTGTTTATGGTGTCGGAAAAAAGTAACAACAATTCCAGTTTTTAATATTAAACATGAGAAAACCTTGGCCCAGGGAGACTAGCCAGGGGACCCTGCAGTGTTGGGCTAAGAAGCGTGCTCAGTACCTTGGCTCACGGCAGCAGAAGCTCATGCAGGCCGTCCTTGGCTCCGAGGTCCTACATCAGAACTGCTAACAGCCTCTGATAAGTGTATCAGCACAGCTCGGAATGTTTGGACTGTTTTGCTAACTTTTCTTGTGAGAGTTGACCTGGATCTGGAGGAAACCTCTTGTGGTGACTCAAGATCAAAGCCGGACCTCTCAACAGGGATCCCTGCCGGAGCTGTTAGGGCCTGCAGGATGAGGTTTTGGTAAGCGCTTTGGTTTAAAACCCTTCTCTTCTGCTTGCCCTCTTGTCACAATTTTCCAAAAACTATCTTGGGAGGGTGGGCATTGCCAGTGTATTTAACTTGGAGTTTGGAGGAATTTGGCTTAGTACCTGATAAGTTGTGGTAATCACGGGTTTCCATGTCCTATATTTTCCAGAACAGTATACTTTTCAAATATCATGCATTATTGCTTGCAAAAGTATGTTCTTGTTTGCTTTTTGTTTCAGGAGAATATATCCTCATTTTTTTTTTTTTTTGGAATTAACCACTTGCTTGTCAAATTAATGATGTGGAACTAGGGAGTTTTAAGTACATTTTTCTATTTGCATGGTAGTTAAATTCATCAAAGGTAATAGCAAAAGGAGCTCTTGGGCCATTCGCTATTTCCCTAGCTGAGGTGGAAACACCAGCCAGGCCTTGCCTTAGGCCTTACTAGTAATATTATAACACTCGGGAAGGACTTCGTCTGTGCCAGCCGCTGTTCTAAATACTCTGTCTAGGTTGCTCATCTTCAGCACTGGATACTTCTTTGTTGTTGGGGCCACCCTGTGCATTGTAGCGTGTTTAGCAGCGTCCCTGGGCTCTGCCCACTAGATGCCACTGGCACCTCCCCGACTGTGACAACCAGAAATGTCTTCTCTGCCCCCAGCACCTTGAGAACCACTGCTTTCTATGAACTGCTCCTCACAACACCCCTCTGAAGTAAGTTGTATTTTTATTGTCCTCATTTTGCAGAAGGAGAAGCCGAGGCATAGAGAGGTTAAGTAACTTGTATAAGGTTATACAACTAGTCAGCAGTAGTACTATTAGACTGGTGCAAAAGTAATTGCGGTTTTTGTCATTGTTTTTAACCTTTTACACTGCAGTTACTTTTGCACCAACCTGATAAATGTGAAACCAGGCAGTGCTCTTTGTGATCCGGGCCTAACGCACCCAGCTCAACTGTGCACCGACTGTTAGGCATCCAACGACCCACGTAAACCAGGAGACAAAACAGTCAACAGGGGCCAGGCAGGCTGTAAGTAAGTGGCAAACTAATGAACTGGGGAGTATTGCCAGAATCGCCTGTTTTTCTAGAGGCTAGGAAATCTGGATTTCAGTTGTGCGGAAAATTCATTCTTTAATATTGGTAAATAATTCGATGTTCAAAAAACATTTTAAGCCACAGACAAACACTGTCACCTAAATATGAGGAACATTTAGTCCCACGTGTAGACTTTGCACCTGTGTGACATTTCGGAGAAGTGTACATTCATTAGATGGGGGAAATGAGGTAGGTTCTGGGTGGAGGGCAGAGTTCCCCCTCTTTGAAGGCTCTGGAAATGAGGATGGGTGGGGTGGAGCTTCTACCCTAGAAGTGGTTGTCTTGCTTTCTTTTAAGCCAAAACCGTGTGAGAATTAAAGATGGTCATCCATCCCATTTAGAACTTTCAATGCTCTGCTGCTCAGTGCTGACTCAGTTTGAAAGTTTTGTACTTTTATGTCCTTCAGCAGCATCATTCGTAGTTATTTCTTTCATGACCTCTCCTTGTCCACGTAAGAAAATAACATTTTATCGGACATTGAGAAAACATAAATTCTGGAATTCAATGGCTGTATCCTGGAGAACCAAACCACAACCATACCTTACTTTGTTGACAGCCGGTAACCAGTTGAGAGTGGGTTTAACTTTCTTTCAACGCTCAGGCCTCTGCCTGCGTTTCAGTAGCAGATAGACTCCTGCTGGCCTTTGGGGTGTTTTCCTGTCCTCAGAACCCTCATCTCTTTAGTTGAGCCTGCACACCATCATGCCCGCGCTCTTGATGCGAAAAGCGCGCTCACGGTCCTATGCAGACTTTCTATGGCCCTTGTAATCCGTCCACACATTTCCGTCTGGCTGCATATCCCAGGGCTCCCTCCTGACAGCCTCTCCCAGACTGCAGGTGGCTCACTCTCTGCTCCAGGACGAGCTCCTGCTCCTCTGGTTCCGGTTTACTCTCATCTACCTCTTCCTCATAGTATATTACCTTTTCATTTCTTTCAAAGTCATACATTTTCTCCTAGGCCAGCTTTTTCATGAAGCCTTTTCTAGTCACAAGATGCTAAAGTTCAGTCTTCTGTGTATTAAATTATCTGGGGCTTTGATTTCTAATTACCTGTATAACCATTTACCTCCTTTATAATACTGTATTGTACTGGAACATAGGGACGGTATCTTCCAGCTTACTTTTCCCCCCAGCGGCTGGCATAGTGTTTTACTTGTGATAGATATTTAATATACATCTGCACATTCATTTGGGTTGGGTAGGCTCCCGCTCATAAAGAGCTTTCTCTTTTCCCACATATTTGTATCAGTTTATGTAATATGATGTTAGAGTGACTCCACTAAATAGCGTTCAAAATGTATCGGAAAAAATGTATTATTAATTTGGGGAGGTTGGGCCATTTTTATTAATTCCATTGGCAATTATAGTGATCAGAGATTAAATATTCTTGGCTTACTTAATGTAATACATTGAAACTCCAGATATATGTGTGAACTTGCCTCACTTTAGTGAGTACCCAGACTACATAGGTTTATACAATGGTATTTGTAATTCATGAATTTTACAAACAAATCGAATGCCTAACAAACACATGCCCAGGCATTTCCCTAGGGGCTCTGGATATAGAAGTGTCTTCTAGGAACTTTTGGTGTACTACTGAGAAAAGACATGTTAAACCATATGTGAAATGTATATGAAAGATTAGAGGTGCTTTTTAAAAAGATGGACGGCTTATATATTAATTATACCAATGGGATCAGAGAAGGTTTCATTGAAGAAGTGATACTTAAGCTTCCTTGAACAATGAATAGGCTTATTATTGCTGTTAATTTTTTGGTAGTTGGAAGAAACGGCACTGTGGGCAGAGGGCATATTAGGACAAAGGCATGGATGGTGAAACTTCCTTCTGTAAAAGAGAACTAGAAATAGGTTTGTACAGTTAGAGCAGTGGGTGTGCAGGAAATGGAGTTTTGAGTAGAGGGGTGAAATGATTTATTCAGGTTCTCAGTTTAGAAAAACTAGCATGATACCAGTATAGAGAATGTTTTGGAGATGAATGAGACTGAATTATTGGAGTAATGTGCATGAATGATGGTTAGGAAAACTGTGGAAAAGACTAGAGATGTGAGGGGGAATGACACGGTCACTGGTTTGGAGTGTTCAGAAGATGAAACTAGCAGCAGAACCAAATGTAATACATTGTCTTAATGATAAAAACTGTAAATGAGATCTTACTGGTTACTATTGGTTAATTTTTCTTAAACATTTTTGAAGTATTTACAGGTAGTATGTATATTATACCTCAATATCTGTATATAAAGTTATTCTTATCATTTCTTTTTCCTTTTTTTTTTTTATTGGGAAAAAGGAACAGGACTTTATTGGGGAACAGTGTGTACTTCCAGGCCTTTTTCCAAGTCAAGTTGTTGTCCTTTCAATCTTAGTTGTGGAGGGCGCAGCTCAGCTCCAGGTCCAGTTGTTGTTGTTAGTTGCAGGGGTGCTGCCCACCATCCCTGGTGGGTGTCAAAGAATCGAACCGGCAACCTTGTGGTTGAGAGGACGCGCTCCAACCAACTGAGCCATCCGGGAGCTCAGCCACAGCTCAGCTCAAGGTGCCATGTTCAATCTTAGTTGCAGGGGGCGGAGCCCACCATCCCTTGCGGGACTCGAGGAATTGAACCGGCAATCTTGTGGTTGAGAGCCACTGGCCCACGTGGGAATCGCACCTGGAGCCTTGGGTATTAGGAGCACGGAGCTCCAACCGCCTGAGCCACCGGGCCAGCCCCTCTTATCATTTCTTTATTGATTTTGTAATTGCTTATCTCGTTAAATAATTTGAGAGGAAATTTTTTGAGAATGGAGCTAGTTTCAAACCTTTATTGAGAACTTGTGAGTTTAAAGAAATCCTACTACTTTTGTGGTATCCTCTGCCTCTGTAACATGCTCCAAGCCTATTCTCAGTTTTAGACTGTAATTCATAATCTGTTTTCTAGGTATATTAGCCTGTAGGTGCATCAAGTCTTAGAATGAGTAGTCTTTGTGTGACTGTTTCCGGAAGCACAAGCTAGGTTGATAAAGTCCTCCAATGCTGATTGCTGAGCGTCTGGTTTCCTGTGTGACTGCCTAAGAAATCTGATGAAAAAAGAAAAGGGTACTGATGTTTTCTAAATCTAAGCATCAGAATTTTGAGATTAACTTTTCTTATCTGTCACATGCACCAAGGTTTGGACCTCAAACCTTCATTCATGGTAGAGATTAGTAATTTTTTTTTAGGAATTGTGTGCCATCCTTGCATATCATAGATAGGAGATAACATGTAATTTCTGCCTGTTGCTAGATGCTCCTGGGCAAAGATGTGAATGGTATTCCCTTTTGTTGGCCTGCTGCAGTTTGTGAAATAGGAAGTTCGCCTCGGAAAACTCCAGGGGCAGTCAGTGGTACATCTAACCTAGCGTTGCCTCTAGTGTGCCCCTTCTACCAGCTACAGCCACTACAGGAGCCGTGAGTAGACAGTGGCTCTGTCAACTAGAGTGACACTTGCAGGAAGCCCTTCCAGAGGAGAGGTCTTGTGTTGTTGAAGGAAAAGAAGCTTGCCTGTATAGCCTCCTTGGCTTTGCTGTCTACTCAGCAGCTGGCTACTTAGTTTCCTTCCTAAAACAGAATTTAGTGTCTGTTTTCCCGTACATTGAAGATCAGTTTGGGGGTGGCTATGAAGAATGTGCGATGAACACATTTTTAGTTCTTAGTCTTTAACATGAAGAAAGTAGTTATTAAGTAAGTGTACACTTTTAGCCACCTTCTATTCCTAGGAGAGCAGTGAGCTCACTACCTTAAGACATTAATGATTCTTAGATCTGGATCAATAAGACCGTCAGTTCTGTCCTAAGAACTGAGAGCATTTGTTTGAAAATTGCTTGTAGTAAGTACTGAAGAAGTGGTGTTACGTGGTGCAGAAATGTCCTCATGCATTAGAATATATTTCAAGTTCTTTAATTGAGGGACCTCCATCTGTCTAGATAGTAATATGACTGTTGACTCCAGCACTGCTAAAGCTGGTAACACGTCTCTGAGAGGGAGCTTGAAATATTCCTGAGAGTATGTACACTAAGGAGCGACATGATTCTTCGGAATTACCATCTGCCGATTGTTGACAGTGCTAATGAGGTCAAAACTGGGAAAAACAGTGAGAACTCCATAGCCACCAGGTATTTTATAACTGATCTATTGTGATTTTTTTTTTAGGGAAACTAAAAGTAGATTTTGTTCTATAGGAAAAGGAAGAAGTTCTGGAAAATGATGGGCAGTCAGCCGCCAAAAAAATCAGCTACCTTTTATACTTGTGGAACTGGCTTTGACACATGAAGGAAATGGGGTTATGTGATCCCATGTGACCCATGACCTGGAAGATTAAGACAAAGTTGTTTCTAGGTTAGCTTTGGAGAAAATATTTGAGTGTAGAAGTCAGAGTTGAAGCTGAGAAAGGGGAAAAAGCTGCAAAATCAATTTGAACACCAGAAGAGAGCTACTGGGAGGAGAACCAGAGGTTGGAGAGAGACAGTAGAAGCTGGAGGAAGGTAGCTATAGTGACACTGTGTTCCCAGCTCTTCTTGTCCACAAATGGCAGCTTCTGAAAAAGATGAAAAACAAGTGAAAGAATATTCTTCTTCTCCAGTGCCCATCTTGCGTTTTGTTTGAATGTAGCTGTGACATGCCAGCCATCTGACTCAGACAGTGCTGTTGACGTAACATCAGCCGGTGACAGTGCTGGCTGCCACGTGACTGACGCCTGCTGGCTGGCGAGCTAACAGCATGGACCACCCCACGTGACTCTGCCCACTCCATGGCATGCTGCCATTTTGCCGATCTATAATCTGTGGATGTAGTCAGATGTTCTTCTTCTCTGCAGCTGGCTCAACTTCCCCTGGACCAAGCAACATCCCAGGGGCATGGTTATTGTCAAGAGTTACACTTGATTTCTTTCCCTTCTCTTCCGTCATTCCCGTGCAATGTTTATATATCTCTCTCCTCAACTAGATGGAAGTTCTGCTGAAAGCAGGGGAACTCTTGCATTACCTTTTGAATCCTTTTGAATGTCTGCTTGGGGTTTTGCATTTTGTAGGTGTTCAAGGCTTATTATTTATAAAATGGGAACTCTTAGTGGACTTACAGAGGACCCACATCATCATAACTTTTTATTCTACAAATAAGTACATTTTCTTTGCATTTTTTTCCTCCTCTTTTATGGAGGAAAAAAAGCAGAACAAATTTCTTTTATATCTCAAGGGTTTAACTTCCATCTGTATGCTGATGACTCCCAAATTTATATCTCTAGCTCAGACCTCTCCCCTGAACTCGTGACATATCCAACCACATACTTTATCTCCACTTGAATATCAATAAGCATCTTATAATTCACATGTCCAAACTGAACTGATATCTTTTTCAAAGTTGATCCTCCTCTGTCTTGTTTATTTCAGTAAATAGCAGCTCCATCCTTCCATTTCCTCAGGCTGTAAATCTGGCAGTTCTCCTTCTGTCTTCCCTGTATCGTATGCGCCGTACCCATTCCATCACCAAATGCTTTTGGTTCTGTATTTAGAACCAGTCAGTTCTCACCGCTCCACCACCACCACCTAGTCTACCACGTCAGTGTCATCGCTCTCATGAATTGTTACCGTACTCCCCTCCCTACCTGGTCTCTCTGCGTCTGTGGTTCTCGCAGCCTCTTAAAGCTTTAGCCGGATCACGTTTCTCTTCTACTGAAAACCTCCCAGTGTCTTCCCATCATTTAGAGTCTTTATCGTGGAGTGTAAAGTCCTTTGCCACGTGTTACTTTCTCTGTTGCCAACTCCTGCTATTCTTCCACTCTGTCACTTAGCTCTAGCAGAGCTGAAAGCTGATGACCAGCTGAACTCCTTCATGGCCAGTTCCACCGTCCTCTGCCTGCAGTGCTTTTCCTCCTGATTCTGACATGGCATTTCTCCCGTATCTCCTGCCAGTCTTTGCTCCACCTTCTCAATGAGGTCATCCTGACCACTCAGTTTAAAATTACACTGCTCTTTCATTTATCGTCTGTCCGCTTACTCTAGAAGGTAAGCTCTGTGAGGTAGGAAATTTTTCCAGTTTTGTTCATTGCTACATCCCGCAGTGCTCAGGGGAAGACCTGACACATTTTTGGTGCTGAAAATATGTTTGTGGAGTAAATAAAGTAGATGTAGTATATTCTTGGCAAACTTTGAATTTTCAAAAATTATCAAGGGGAATTCTTAGTTCTTGTAGTATAAATCCAGATTCAGTTTCTCAATATATGTTTTAGTTTACCCATAAATTTTGAAAACATTGGTATGCATTTATGCAGCCATCTTTAAATCTTAATATTTCTCTATGTTATATGTCAAATAAAAGTTCACTAATATTTTTAATGTTGCTACAGAAATAGATCCTTTAGAAATTAAATTGCTGTAAGAATAAGTTTGGGAGACAAATTAGTGTTTGTTAGAAGAGTGACTTAAAAACACCATAATATTTGTTTTCTGCTCTAATTTTTCCAAGTCAGTGATCATAATTTCTAAATAAATCTGAGTCTTAAAGCAGATTGTCAAAAGGTTAAAAATTCTGTTCATGTATGGGCACACAATTACTCTCATCTGCTGATGTTAACAGACATTAGTAAACGAGACAAGACTGCAAGAAATGACATCAAGCTTTCATGGAGAGCATTACTGAGTGGAAGGAAAAGGGTAGAATGCATAGCAGTGAAGACTGACCAAATTTATCAGGATGGAATTAAAGCTTTCATCACAGCCCAAACAAAAGTAAACAACACTAGAGAATGAGACCTAGAAAATAGATGTTTGTGATGAAACCATGAAATTATAGCTAGACATATTACTATGCAGTTGGACTTAACAGATTCTTAAAAGCAAGAGAACAGAGGAAATGCGGTGAGGTGCAGGGACCAGGGTAGTGTCAGTTGCGTGAGTACGACATGGCGCGCCAGAACCCTGGTAGGCGATGCTCTTTCTCCAAGTGGCTGGGAACTGTTTGGGTGTTAACGTATGGAACAAATGAAGGACACATTTGGCTTTTAAAAGCTTGTAGTAACGTGATATCTTGCACACATTTTCACTAAAAAACTGAGGAAACTTTAGACCCCAAACCGTTGCACGGTGTACACGCCACTGTTTCATTTAAGCCCCAGGATGACAACAAAAGGACCATTATTAGGTTTTTGACATTGGCTCAAGATTCAGACAGAATGACTCCTGTCTGCAGTCACAAGTACTTTAGAAGCCTTTGACTTCTACACTGAAATCTCCATTTGTAACCAGGTAACTTAATAGTTATATAAAGGGCAGAATGATTTGGGTCCCAGAAATTTTATGTAGGTTTTCCTTTTAATCTGTCACTGTGTCACAAACTGTTGTACGTAAGAATTGTGATACAAAGATACAAAATCCATGTCCATTCTATTTTGTAGAATTATTTAAGAGGTTTTCTAGGATAATTCTGGTTCCTTACACTGTGCTCATAAGGTAGCCCATACTCATAGCAAAGTTAATGATTTTTTTGTTTTTTGGCAATGAAAATTTGCCTTTACTCTCTTTGTATCTGAATGTGCTACATATGTATATGTGTGCTGTTAACCAAAGAAGAGGTTCAGGCTGTAATAAAGAACAAAAGGCATTTTTTTGAGCAAAAGGATTGCAGTCCTAGAGACACAGGTTTGGGTAGCAACCCAAATGATCTCTGGAGAGAGCAAAGAAAGGTAGGGTTTATGAAGGCAGAAACCACAGAATATAATTCTTTTGTGCAAATGAAGGATTCTGGCTAGGTCAACAGGGATGGGTTAGTTCTAATATGCAAACAAGGGAATTGAAAACTACATGGAAGGAAGTCAAGTCCCTGGAGCCCTGTCCCAGGGTGCTTATGGCTCTAGGATATATCTTTGCTCTGAGTTTAGCCACAGGTTTGGCAACTTCATAGCAGCTCTGAGAACAGAGGCCCAAAGTGTGCACAGGCCCTACTTCCTCAGCAGCCTCCTGATTGGATTTTGGGTGACTCTCAGCAGCGTTTCTTCCATTTTATTTTCTCCATTATCTACTATATACAAATTATGTTTAAATACATTTATGTTGTGTATATATTTATATATACTGGATGGCTGGATGGATGGATGGAGGGAGCAGATCCATCCCAAAGAATCCTTATGTCCTTACGTTTTTCTGAACTATTCATAAGTTAAGTTGTGTACATCATGGCACGTACCACTCAGTACTTCAGCATTCATCTCCTAAGAATAAAGGCATTTTCCTATATAACCAGGATTCTAAACCATGATCAATTCCTCAGTTGTCTTTTGTAGGTTTTTAAATTCAAGATTCAGTGTAGGCTTGCGCATTGCATTTGATGGTCATGTCTCTATGCTTTTTTAAGTTTGAAGAGTATCCATACCACTTTTCCTTCTTTTTGTTTGCTTTGCTTTTCATCACATTGACTTCTCTCAAGAGTTCATGATAGCTGTATTGTAGAATGTGGCACATATTGTTTGATTGTTTCCTTATGACTAAATTGAGGTTAAACATTTTTGGCAGGAGTATGTTATAATTGATACCAAATACTTTTTTTGTTGGTACTATGTACTTCTTAATGTCCGGCGTCAGGAGGCACATAAGGTCAGCTTGTTTCAGTATTGGAGATACTATTTGGTTGCTTGGTGTATAGCTGATGGCTGCCAGATCTCTCCACTTTAAAAGTATATTATCCCTAATGGAATTAAATAATCTGAGGGATAATACTTTGAAACTATGAAGATCCTATTTTCTAACAACTTTTTAATCATTTTTAGCACCCATTAAAAATCTTTGCTAAATCACTTAGCTTAACCCGGGGGTTACAAACTAGATTTTTCTAATTTTATTATTTCTTCTACCTTTTTTATCTAACATTACTTTTTCTGTAAAGGAGAACTTCTATCCCATCGCTCTTATTTACATAATTACTGTGTACTTGTAGAACTTTTTAATTTTTCCAACATAAATTCCAAACATTACTGTCATTACTAATTTTCACATTCAAGTTATCTCACATTGGCCCATGGGAACCACTCAAGACAGCCTATACAATATTTTTTTTTTAATGATTATGGCTTTTTGTGTCTTCTCTAAAAAAATCTTTGCCTACAAAAAGGTTGTAAAAATATTGTCCTGCACATTGTTATTTTTTTCATGATGTGAGTTAGAGTTCAAAGAGTTTTTTTTTTCTTTTTTCTTCCCCCCCCCCCATTTTGATATCTGGTTGACCCAGTATCATTTGCCATTGAATTGCTTTGACATCTTTGTCCAAAGTCCATTGATCATATAAGTTCTGGTCTATTTCTAGGCTCTCTGTTATGTTCCATTGTTCTATTTACTGATCCTTATGTTAGTACCACACTGTTTTAATTACTGAAGCTTTATAGAAAGTATTTAAGTTGGGCACTGTGAGTCTTCAAATTTTGTTCTTTTTCAAGATTGCTTTGTATATTCTCTTTTCTTTGCATTTCTATATACTTTTAGAATTACCCTGTCAATTTTTACAAAATAACTTGACGGGATTCTGACAGGGATTGAGTTGAGTCCGTAGATCAATTTAGGGAGAATTGAAATATTAACAGTGTGAATTCTTCATATCCATAAACATGGTATATCTCTCCATTTATTTTCATCTTTTATTTCTCTAAGCAGTGCTTTATAATTTTCAGTGTTGGGAACTTTCATATTTTTGTTAAATTTATTTCTTAGTGTGCATGTTTTTTATGCTATTTTAAATGGCCTTATTTATTTATTTAGTTAGTTGGTCTCCAGTTTCTTCCCATTCCCAGAATGAAACCAGTATGAAGGGACTGGTAAACAGGTAAATCACAACATTCTAAGGAAGCTATTACTTTTTTAAAGAAAAACTGGAGCAAAAATAATCTTGATGCAGCATAACAGATGTCACTATAGAGTTTTGTGCATACTATTCCCTGATGGAAAAATGGGAGGAAGCAAAAGCTTCCCCGAAAATGTGACCTTTGAGTTAAGGCTTATAGAAAAAATAAGAGCCATAGAGATAAAGAGAATAGAGAGAAAAATACAGAGATTCCAGAGAATGTGATTCCTTAGCAAACTGCTGCTGATTGTTAGAGTGGTTCTGGATAAGTAGACAGACGTTGACCATGTGCTAGGGTGAGCAAAATTAAGGAGTTTGCGGTCTACCCGATTGTCCCAGGAAGCTATTTAATAAATGATCTCATAGATTTAATCTACTTCTCTAAAAAATTTACAGGGGTTGGGTGAGAATTATTATTATTAATTTTTTTTAGTTTATCAGTGCATTTACTTTTCTTATGTTCCTTGTCTTTCTTTGCTCATTTTTTGAATTGAGTTTTAAGGATTTCATTATGTCTTTCATCACTTTTAAGTTTCACTTTTAATGTTTTTGAGATAGAGAAGTTTTTGATTTTTATGTATTCAGATATGTTTCCCTTTGTAGATTTTTTTAGGAAGAAAATACTCATCCTAAAATCATGTATTATTTATCTACGACTTTCTTCTACTTCATAACCCATGTGAATGGTTTTGTTTTATTAATTTTTAAATAAAATCTTCCACATATTTTGATGAGTAGATTTCTTTCTCCGTGTACTAGAATATTTAATATTTTTATTTGTAACTGCATTTTGATCACATGTTTATCATGTGTAGATATTTTTTGATTTACACAAGTTTTTCTTTGCAGAAAAGCTTAAGAAAGTAAAGGCCAGATGGTGATTTATAGGTAATGAGTTTTCCTTGATCTTCAGTGCTTTTATTTTTTTTAATTGAACTATGGTTGATATTTGGTAAATTTCCTATGGCAGTTGAGCTTTCTGGCTTCTACTGATAAATCAGCAGTGTGGCCTCTCTGTCCACACGTGTGGCCCTGCAGACCAGGCACACAGTCTTCTCCTGGATGCCTCCAGTTCTTCGTCTCCCAAAGCTAATTGTCAGTTGCCAATTTTCTTTTAGATTACACTGTTGTTTTTCTCATATCACTAATGTATTTCCCTATGCCTCTTTCAAAACTTGGAGAACAAGAAACTTGAGAGAGCCACATTTTAAGAAAAGTAGAAAACAGTACATGTCTGTGTGGAAATGAAGAGTCCTACAAAGTTTGAAATTATGCCAGTCCCCTCGAATTAAAAATCAGTCAAAACGTATATAATTTCAAAGGTTTTTGTCTCAAATGCATTGTAAGTTGTGTTCATGCATGCTTTTGAAATACAATGAAACATTTTAATGGGTAAACAGAAATGCCTGCCTTCCTGTTAAGTTTAGGTTTTATTTACGTGAGTTTGACTTATTTATGTGATGTTTCAGGAATATATTCTAACACCTGGGTCCTACTTGTGGGAGCTGTTGTGAGGCTTAAATATATAATGTATGTTAAGTACTCAGCACTGTCCCTGACTCAGTGTTGGTGTAAGGAAATTACTGATTTTGTTGTTATGTTAATATACAGTATACAGTGTTATATAATATATAGTCATATGTTAATAGGCGGGGTTAGTATACTTGTGTTGTGTTCTTTTGTTCTTGTGCTGTGTGTTCTTGGTCAGCTAATGTCAGGATTACACTAGCTTTATTTAATGATAAAATAGCTTTCCTTTTTAATGTTCTGGAACAGTTTAGAGGATTTTATTTATCTTTTATTTCAAATTTTGAAATACCTATCGAACTGCCAGACTCTAGTTCTTTGCTAGGTAATTCTTTGTCAGCTTTTTCTCTTTTCTTTATGGTATGATTCATTCTATTCTTCTAGGGTATTGACTTTATGATTTTCAAATGTAATTAATGTAAAGTGTCATTTACGCTTTGAAAAATAACCTTTCCTCTAGTGGTACTTGCATTCCTTTCTTTTAGTATATGTGCTGCCGAAGCGAGCACCTTGCATTCCTTTCTTAATCTCTCCCACCCCGATCTAGGTTTGCCTATTTGCCCCTTTAAAAGACTAATTTTGGGGTTTACTTATATATTTTAAATTGTTTGTAGAAATGTTCATCCATGTACAAAAGTGGAGAGTTTAGTATAATGAATCACATTTTACCCATCACCCAGCTAGGAACAATTATCATTCTCCTTTTGATTTATTAACTATAGTCAGTTCTTTTCTTTTTTATATTGTTCCCCAGAGGATAGTTGTAGTTTTTGTAACTTTATTATTTAAATGACTAATTTTTAATTTTACTCTTTATTTAAAAAGTAATTTCAAAAAGTAATTAAAGCACTTTAAGGAAGTAAATTTGATAATAAGCTCAAGTTTGACAGCTTTCTACTATTTTGACTGTCATTATTTTCTGAATGGTTCATTTTACTTTTTAAATACATTTATCTCAGTAGTTATTTTTAAAATAGTGCTATATTTTTAATTTCTACTTTGTGCATTTTTTGTTCTGTATGCAGTTCCTAATTGCAAGACTTAATGAATTAGACATGTTTTAGCAGTCTAGTTTTATGATCAATATTATAAACCTGGCATATTATATCCCCAAAATAATATATAGTCTGTTATTGTAGGGTTAAGAAAATAATTACCAATCTTCAAAAAACTTAATTATAAGACTCAAACAATCTACTATAGCCATATTTATATCTTTAAAATACCAAATAGATAAAAAAGTGAACTGTGAAAACATCCCATTTTGATTATAATATAATCTATCATTTACTTAGCTTGTGCATTTTCTTAGCTTTAAAGATGCATTTTATATCTCTGTTCTTTCAGGTAAGGCATACATTGATACTGAGTGGTAAATCTTAAACCTGATTTTTTAGAAATCCAAATATCATCTATACTTTCAGAGTTAAGGGATATATGTCAGACTCCTTAGAGTTTACTTATGCCTCTTGAGTTTTTGAAGATTTTGTATATTTATTAAACACCTTTAGCTGAACTATGTACTTCTGATTTTTATTGGTTGTGAATTAATAATCAGACTGACATACCTGCAAGTCAGATTTAAAATAAGCAAATGTTGTATCAGCATTGCACAGTCGAGTTCAGTTATTATACCTTCGGTTTGAGCCTGGTAACTGGTCCTATGTAGTAATTCTACTTAAGGAAAATTATTGGTATTGCATGTAAGTTTATAGAGAGATTTTGGAAGAATACTGGAATGATGATACATAACTTTCTATAATTCTCTTGGGATGTTACCACTTGCATACTGTATGCAGAATATGCTATCTGGAATGGCCATCAAAGCTGTAGTTGTATTACCCTTGATGTCCTGAATATCATCAAAATGTCTTCCTTTCAATATTTCTTTTATCTTCGGGTAAAGAAAGAAGTCATTGGGGGCCAGATCAGATGAGTAGGGAGTGTGTTCCAATACAGTTATTTGTTTACTGGCTAAAAACTATCTCACAGAAAGTGCCGTGTGAGCTGGTGCATTGTGGTGATGCAAGAACCATGAATTGTTGGCGAAAAGTTCAGGTCATTTTTGTCTTTTTCATGCAGCCTTTTCAGCACTTCCAAATAGTGAACTTCGTTAACTGTCCAGTTGGTACAAATTCATAATGAAGAATCCCTGTGATATAAAAAAAGGTTAGTAACATCATTGCAACAAGTTTGCAAACTTAATTGTTAGACCTCGTAGATGTCCACCTCCCAAAAAGCTTCTCGGAGGCATCACATTGGTGACTTTCTTAGGGTTTGAGTACAGCCCTCTTTCTTGTTGACTGAGAAACCTGATTTGTCAGCTTCTGTTTACAGAGACCAGTGGAGAGAGGCATGCCTCACATGGGTAGACTCATGACTCAGAATCTGCAGTGATCACTAACTGCCATGTAGACTAAGTGGTTATTTAAAGCTAACCTGTCTATTGTTTCCCTAGGTAGAATGTCCTATTTTAGTAAGAAACAGAATTTAAAAAGGTTGTGGGAGGAAAGAGCCCCTAAGACGGTGGTGGTGGGGAGACAGTGAAGGTTGCCACCTGTCTTTCCTGGCTCTAATCTACCTCCCTCCCGCGGCTGGCCCATGTCCTGGTGGAGGCTGGGACCCCAGACCTCCAAGCTGTCCTCTACAATACCGCCCGCCATGGCAAGCTTCAGCTGCTCAGCGCCCGGAGCCAGGAAGAGCTGAATGAGCTGACAGGTGAGGTGGCTGGCGGGGGACGCAGGAGCTCATTGTCACCTGCAATGGCCATCTAGACGTGGTCGAGAACCTACTGGACCGGTGTGGCGCGAGCTTGGAGGCGGGCAGCTCAGTGCACTTCCATGGTGAGACCACTGAGAGCACACAGGGCTGTGGGCCACCTTGGCTGCCAGCCACCTAGATGTGGTGCGGTGCCGGCTGCGCCATGGGGCCTCGGTGAACTGCACTGCGTGCACCAAGTCCATGCCGCCGCATGCCGTCTGCTTGCATGGGCACGTGGAGGTGGTGCGGTAATTGGTGGGTGAGCACTGGGCCGACCTGAGGTGGCCCACCAGCAAGGGCACACGGGCTTCGTGATGTTACAAGGGCCACCGTGAGATCGCCCACCACCTGCTGGAGCAGGGCGCCTAGGTGAACCTGCGCAGCACCAAGGCCGTGCTGAGTCTGGCTGCCTGGACTGGTGCTTAGTGCAATGCCCACATGGAACACGACGGCTACGGCATGACCCCGCTGCTGGTGGCCTACACCAACATCCTGGAGTACCTCATCCAGGAGCAGCCTGCCGAGGAGGAGGCGCAGCCAGGGCTGACCCAAGAAGGCCCCTCCACCAGCCCGGGATGCGTGCAGCCCCAGGGGGCTTGCTGCTGCAGCTCCTCGGCAGAGGAACAACTCAGTGGTGACTCCTACGAGAGCTGCTGCCCCACCAGCCGGGAAGTGGCAGTGAAAGCCTTGGAATTGTTGGGAGCCATGTACGAGGATAAGAAGCGGGATCTGCTTGGGGCCCTGAAACACTGGAGACCGGCCATGGAGCTGCATCACCAGGGTGGTGCGTATCTGCCCAAACCAGAACCTCCTCAGCTGGTCCTGGCCTATGACTGTTTCAGGCAGGTGAACACTGCCGAGGAATCGTTAGGCCCGGTGGGCAGATTCCCCCCCCCCCCCCCCCCCCCCCCCGCTTGTAACCGACAGAGACGAGATGCGCACGCAGGCCCTGTTGATCCAAGAACGAGCGGAGCGCATCTTGGGTCCCTCTTCCCCAAACACTTATTATATCCGTTACAGCGGCTGGTGTACGCCGACTCAGGCAATGTCAGGCGCTGCATCAGCCTGTGGAAGTGTGCCCTGGACATGCAACAGAACGGCTGAGCCTCATGACCGCCAGCCACTTCCTGTCCTTTTCGGAATTCTTCTCTTATGTGCTCCAGTACTGGATGGCTAAGGGCAGTCTGGGCACGCAAATAGGCCTTGCAGACTTCATGGGGGTGCTCTGCCAAGGAGTCTGGAAAGTGGAATGGGCCCTGCAGCTGCCCAAGGAGCCCGGGGACTTGGCACAGTTCACCAATGGGTGGCCATTGTCCCTCACCTGCTCAATCTGTTGGAACAGGTGGAGTGCATGGCCAATCAGGAGTGTCTGAAGCACCAGACCATCTACTGGCTGCTGCAGTGTGCCCCCCGGGGCAAGAACGGCTTCACCCGTCTGCACATGGCCGTGGATAGCAAGAGTACCAATGTGGGCCACTACCCGGTGGGCAGATTCCCCTCCGTGCAGGTGGTCAGGGTGCTGCTGGGCCAACCCAGACAGCGGGACTTTGACAGCAACACCCTGCTGCACATAGCAGCCCAGAACAATTGCCCGGGGATCATGAATGTCCTGATTGACCGTGGGCTCACAAGAAAACAGCTTACGAGCTGCTGCATGAGAAGCTGCTGGCCAAGAGCCCCATTCAGCCCTTCAGCTACGTCACCTTACAGTGCCTTGCGGCCCGCGCCCTGGACTAGAACAAGATTCCCTACGAAGGCTTCATCCCGGAGGAGCTGGAGGCTTCCATGGAGCTGCACTGACAGCGTTCTGAGGGGGAAACCCGGACAGGTGCAGCCCACATGTGTCCTTGCTCTCTCTGTGAGTGCTTCTGGTGGCACGGAACAGAAGGGCTCTCCCGCCTGCATGGCCCTTCACCGCTGAAGAGTGAGGGAAGCAGTTATCGAGCTATTGGTGCTAGAAGCCTTCAGGATCACGTGCTCGGACATTACCTGTCTCTGGAGCACCATACTCGTTCTTAATTGGGAGAAGATACGTAACCTTCCGCACATCCCATCTGCCTAGGTCTCGGAAGATTTTGCCTTGTTACCTAGAGGCAGAGGCATTGAAGCCATTGCCTTCCTTCATTACTAGAAACGGGAAGAAGCTGAGAATCAGATCCGTGGGCCTCCGCCCCTTACATAGCTGGATAAACCCAGCCACATGCCAAATGCAGTGTTAGGACTAGGGGCTCTCAAGGGGGAAAGTTGGAAACTCAAGAAACACCACCACCTGTCACTTTTTCCAGCAAGTCGCACCCTGCTTCCTCCATCCTTGCCACAGTCAGGGCCAGGCGGGCAGGGCTCTCTGCCCAGGGCAGCCTGCCATTTTCAGAGCCTTCGGCTGATTTGGTGTTCTGTTTATTTGTAGGTGGGCATGGAATAGGCATTGCCCAGGAGTCCTGAGGTTTTGCTGCCACATTTTTTTTCTTTTGGTGTGAAAGAAAGTTATTATTTTTTATTAGTTTCAGGTGTACAAAACAATGTGATGGACATTTGACCCCTCACAAAGTGATAACCCCCCTCTTTTTCTTAAGAATTTGAATTTTCTTTAAGACATAAGATCTTTTCACACATCAAGGGTTTTATTGTGCCTGAGGGGGCCAAGGCTGTCAGGAGCGAGCTTAATTGTGTGAATAATTTGGTGAGGGAGGAACACCATGGTATTGGTCCCTGAAACGGGGGTGACTATACAGTTCCTAAAACTTGAATCGTTTTCCTTTTACTTGGGCTTCCCAGATCCCCATCCTCTTTGGAGAAGAATTTTTTGTGAACAAGAATCAGGCCAGAAGCCCAAGGAGCTGAGCTTGGTGTGAGTTTCCCACCAGTGAGAAACTAGCGAAGTTGGTTTGAGGCTTGGTTTTCACCAATTCTGAGTTAAAACCGCAGGCTGCTTCAGCCTCACGACGCATGTACACACGCTGTTTCATTGTGGGCATAGCCACCCCGGTGGCTCCATCCCTGGTGACTGTAGGCCCTCTTACAGCTGCTCAAGGACTCAAATCCAGGTCTTCCTGAGAAAATCCTAAGTGCAGTGTTAAGTCAGTAAATCAGCTGAATGAGATGCTGAATGCTGAGAGCTGAGGTAGTACAAAATCTTGGCATCCCATCACTTGGGGTATAAAGTGTTCACGCTGGAGATTTTTTCTTGGAAACAGTACTGTATATGCGATGGGAGCAGAAGGAGACTGTTCTTGGCCTGTTTGGAGAGCAGTGAATGGCAGAAGGGGACAGAAACTCAGGAGAAAGGCCACATTCGGGACAGTGGCCTCCTCACTCCACGCCTCTCCCGCAGCCTCGTGGAGTGGCAGCTATACGGAGGCCTTTGGAAGCCACAACAGGTCCCTGGATATTTTGCCCTCCAAGAAAACTCGGTCTCCTGTGGATTTGCAGTGTTAGTTAGGATGTTATTTATTTACAATACCAAGTTTTATCTTCCATTGAGGCAGGAAACACAGCTGCTTTCCCAAAGCACGGAATAAAGAAATGAGGCTGTTTAATTTGTGGAAAATCTCTCTCTCTCTCTCTCTCTCTCTCTCTCTCTCTCTCTCTGTCTCTGTCTCTCCATATAGAGAAAGGTTGTGGGAGGCCTACAGGAAGTTATTAAATTGTTCAGTGACAAAAGGCACTGATAATACCCTTACGCCATTATATTAATCATAGGAATAATCTGGCCAGTGGCCCAGAGATACTTAAAGTCAAACAGGCAAAGTGCCCTCAACTGAAGAGTGCCAGGTTGAGCACAGCCAACATTTGCTTGTGACACTTCTTGTGTTTTCCAAACAGACCCTCCCCTTTCTTGGGGGCACATACCCTCTTCCCTTCTTTAGATCTGAACATACGTCCTGTCAGCTTGTTCTCATATCTGCGCCTGTGAGCCAGTTTGCTTCTTTAAGGACACAACACATCTTCTCTTGAGTCATTACATTTTGAATTTATAGTTTAACTCTCAGAGGGCAGTATTATTATTTTAATTGTTTCAAAGCTTTCCCCTGATTTCCTCCATTGTAGCCTTGATGATATGGGCAAATCTATAAAAAGCCTTACAGAGTTTCACACATGTACATAAATCTTTTTTTTCTTTTTCGTTAAAAAAAAAAATATTTCACTTATTTTCAGTTGGCAAATTAATAGGGATCTGCTGGCAAAATTTCACTCCTTGACTCAGGAAATTTTTTTAAGTAATACAAAACAATTGGTTAAGTGATTTTAATTAAATGCTTTAGGGACTTTTTCACTTACTTTCTACAATTTTACTTTGAAATAAGTGATTTCCGCTAGGAGTCTGCGGTGAGGCAGGGTGATGGAGAGGAAAGAAGTGGAAGATGTGTATCTTGAAATATCTGTTAGATGGGGGTGTCCCTATAGGCCTCAGCTTCCCTTTTTTTTTTTTTTAATCCTTAACCAAACATTTATTTTATAGGTGAGAATAACTTTGATAACAACGATGAAGAAAGCTTTGAAACACCGCGATAAGACACAATGTTCAGGTGTTGCTACATCTCTTTGCCTGTAAAACAAGGAGCGGGAATAGATGAGAGCAGCACGGCCCACTGCCTGCAGGCTGGGTTATGACTGAGGCCAGTGCGTACCCCACCTGCAGAGGTCAGCAGCTGCTTGGCTTCTGTTTCACGGGAAGGGAATGAAGGCCTGGTGACTCTGTATCTATTCACTTTCTAAGAGAAGCTAGAAATCTGGATTTTTATATGAAAAGTTATTTGAAATGTTAGCAATTACTTCAGAATCTTTAGAAACATTGTATAACACGAAGCAAAACATGTCTGGAAGCCAAATCTGCACCCTAGGCCTTTGGATAAAATGATGACTGAGCTCTTTCAGAATTAAATATTTCTAGGGTCTGTTATTCTGACACTCTCTTGGAGGAGAATGTAGTGTCCTGGCTGTTGCCAGCCGTGGTGCAGAGAAGAAGGCTGGGTGGTGGGCTGAGACTTGTGTGCTACTAGGAGGTGCCCACAGACAAGCTCTGCTCCTAGGAAGGTACGAGAAACTGGAGGGCTTCTGTAAAACGCTAGCAGTGGTGTTTACTGCCCCAAAGCAGCTCTTTCCCATCTGGGTAGGAGGAGCAGTTCTGTGCTGAAGCAGATGGAGCTAAAGTTTTGGCCCAGTTTTGCACCCAGGATGGGGGACAATATAGTAGAGGAATTCCAAAGATGTAAGCAATTCTCTGGGAAGCAGAAAGGATTTCAGGGTTTTTGTTTGTTTGCTTTGGTTTTGTTTGTTTGTTTTTTTTCCACTTGAGAAGGATGTCATCATTTAGAAAGTTAGTAGTATAGATGGGGTAGAAGTTTTCTCCAGTTGTAGTAGTGTGGAATTAAGGAAAGAGAATGAGGTGAAGAGTAGCATGTTCGTACTGTAAGTCCTGCTTAAGTGGCCTTCAGGTAAGTCAATATAAGGTAAGACCACCTCTGACTAAGCTGTGGCATGTCACCAGAGCAACCTGTGGAAAAAATAAGAATGAATCACAAGTTTTTGCTAACCACAGATTAAGAGCATACATTGGAAAAATTGATATTTGTCAATTAGCCTGTTTTTGCTGATCTGAATAACTCTCCGTCTCACCCAGGTCCCCTTTCAGAAGCTAATGAAAGCAGTAGTCCCTCTTTCTAGAAAGATGCAGATAGTAAAAGAAGTATTGTAGGCTTTGCGAATTGTGTGGTCTCCATTAGAGCAGTCCACTTCTGCCGTGGGAGCGTCCATAGACAGTAGCCATGGGTGTGGGGGGTTCTAATAAGACTCGATATTCAAAACAGGCAGCAGGTCGTGTTTCACCTGCAGGTATAATTGTCAACCCTTGGTTTAGAACACTGATAGCTGTGCTGGATCGGAATGTTAATCAGCAAATATTCATTGCCTACTCTGTGGGTGGGGTACGCATCCCAGCTCTACTGCCTTTGGGCTTGTCCTTGAGACGCACTTTGGCCAATAGAATGTGCACAGAGATTTTAAATGTCTTTACCTGGTCTAGCTATTCTAATGTGCTCTTGCCAATTACCATGAAAAGAACATGCCCCAGGGAGTCCTGAGCCAAGGAGGAAGACAGACTTAGGGAGAAGACCTAGGCCCACCCAAGACAGTTTGAAGCCAAGTTCTACTGCCCACAGCCTGAGGCAGAGTTGTCCAGCTGAGCCCAGACTAGAGCAGCTGAACTTCAGACAGCCTGCAGACCTGTGAACTTGAGAATGGAGGTTGTTTTAAGCCATTGAGTTTGTGGGTAGTTTGCTAGTGCAGCCTCATTTTAGAAATAGTTTAATATTATTATAATACAATGGAGAATAATTAGCCATGTAGATAAAACAATAACCATATAAACCTTGTTTTCAAAAACCAAAACAACAAAATAGGATTCTCTTCTCACACAAACCTGAGAAAAAGATAAGGGGATGTTTGTCTTTATAATTCTTGACCCTAATTCTCATCCCCCATGCTTTCCCCATGGTTGGAACACATCTTGAATTATAGATTTAGGTTCCTCTGTGTACAGCTCATCAATACTTCACACCTTTAGATAGACATAACTTTCCTTAAGGCAACCCCAGAGAGGATCTCAGTACCAAGAACCGAATATTTGATACTTATGAAATTACGTCTGGGAAGATAGCCAAGCTCTTCCTCAGAAACAAATAGTTGTGGTCTCCTCAGTTCAGTAGAGAATTTTGAGATCCTGCTCTGTGCTAGTCTCTGTATTACATCTGGTAGATAGAATTTATTCAGCCAGCATTTGTTTTGTTCCTGCTGTGTGCCTCGTATAATCGTAGTTCCTGGGGGAATAAGGGTGTGTAAATAAAAATTCAGGGCCTTCAAGGAGCACACCAGCTAGCAGGAGAGACAGGCAAGTGGATAATCAAGGAACAGGTGGAAAGCAGTACCCTAAGTGGCATATCCAGTCCTAGGGGAGCTTGGAGGAGGTGCACTTGATCCTGTCTGTGGATTGGAATGTGGGGAGCAGTTCAGGGAAGTCTTCCTGAAGGAACTGATCCTTATACTGAATCTTTCTGAAAGACATGGTCAGGATGAAGCCCTATAATTGTAGAGTAGAAAGGGGTTTTAGGAAGTATTCTTCTTGTCACACATTAAAAGGAAGCTTTCTGACCCTCTTAGGATTTCCCTCTGTCCCAGAGAGATCAATCTGATAAAAGTCGAGCTGCTCAGAGCAATCTGTGCTTTGGGTAACTTTATTATTGAAGCTATGCAAGTATCTATGAATTCTAGCTAATTAGCAGTTATATGTAAGCGTGTGAAAAATGATATAACGATTCTTATTTTGCAAGGCAGGTATATACCATCATGTGATGTCAATTTTTAGTTTGAAATAGCCTCAGATTCCTAGGGTGTTTTGTTTTCTTGTCCTTTTTTATTCATGAGAAGTGGGCTCAGGGAAAGAGGAATGAGTGAGACTTAAGAAAATGATCTAATTATCTTGGGATTGATTTTCTTCCTAAACCAGTCCTGAGTTTGAATTGTGATTTTCTGTACAGTTTAGTGGATTTAAGTATTTCAGTTAATTTTTTTTCATATTTTTTTAAATTTATTTATTTATTAGTTTCAGGTGTACAAGACAAGGTAATATTCAGACGTTCATCATCTATATCCCTCACACTGTGAACCCCCCTCCCCCCACCCACTATCCCTCCGACCTCACACTGAACCATCACATTATATATATAAAATTATAGTTGGCATCCATTAATGTTTAGCTTCTGGTGTACAATGCCATGATCAGGTATCCACAGTATCCCTGAGGTGGTCTCCCAAATAGGACGCATGTCCATCGGATACCCAACAAAATCTTTACAACATTATAGAATACCTTCCCCAAATTAGTTTTCAAAAAAACCCTGAGGCCATCTTGTGGTTACCAGCTGCTTCCAAATCCCTTCACCTTTCCCCTTATCCCCAACCCCCCCACACACACCCATCTAACAACTCTCGGTTCAGTTAATTTTTAAATATAGTTGCTAATAGATTATTAAACTGACTTGAAAATATCTGAATTTCTTTTTCTTAATGTAGCATGTGTTTTTGCAGAAATATGTCTATTCATCCACATTCAATTTTTGAGAGTGTCTCAGCTATATTTTTGTACTCTGAAATGTGTATTTTATCACAGAAAATATATTGTTTACATTTATTTTTACTGATTGTTCCAGAATTAACTCTTGAAAGTGGCAGATAAGCCTAGTATTTTGTAGGCTTTGTTTTTAGAGCAACTGTTCTGGGGAATATGCCATTAGTATCCCTTCTATTAGGAAAGTATTGATCTCGAGACAGAAATTGTGTAAAAATAATTTCAATTTTTGGAACTTCATATTTTCTTTTACAAGACACTGACGTAGACTACTGTTGAGCTTTTCAAAATACTTTGCTGACTTTCTAACTCTGAGGAGGCAAATGGAGTGACCGAGATGCTGTTGAAAATGGTGGAAAGAGCATCATAAAATCCTGGGACATCTGTCCAGGATGCTAATAAAATTGCATTTGAATTTTAGTCCCTCCTATTGTAAATATATTATGTGCAAAATAACAAATTAGAAAAATATGGTAAAAGTAAAAAGGGGAGAAAATATAAATCTCATCAGATATAATCAGTGTTAATATCTGATATATTTCATAGATACATTTTTTTAAAAATTTGGTTTTTGATATTTTACAGAGTTGTGAACATACTATGTCTATGAGGTATGATCAAACAATATGGTGAATGTTTAAATAAAAATATTTATTACAGTAAAAGACACATTGCCACTAATACCCCTCACAATACTCCTGCTCACTTTGAACACACTTATCCCACCATTCTTGCCACTTTCTGAATCATTTCTGGAAGTCCTCTTTCGTGAGTGTCTTTGGTTGCACTATCATGGCTGCTTCGATGTCCTGAATCACTTTGACTTTGGGGAAAAGCCAGAAGCTGCCTGGTGCCAGATCCGGGAATAAGGTGGATGAGGACACACTGTAATGTTTTTATTTGACAGAAATTGCCGTACCAGAAGCAATGTGTGACATGGAGAGTTGTCACGATGGAGGATAATTTATGGCACACTTTAAAACACACCTTGTCTTAGCCATAGCTCACATCCGACTGACTGCACCGAACAAATTGAAACTTGACACACTATTACTAAGGTTTGACATGCCGCTTCCTGTATTGAATATCCCTGCCTTTCTGTTGGATGGCACTCGGCAGCAGCATTCACTATATTGTGTGATCACAACGGAAAGGCCCCGTGTCACACATTGCTTCTGGAACAGCAATTTGTGTCAAATAAAAACATTACAGTGTGTCCTCATCCACGTTATTCACTGGATTTGGCACCAGGCGACCACTGGCTCTTCCCCAAAGTCAAAATGATTCAGGACATGGAGGCAGCCACAACAGGGCAACTAAAGACACTCACGAAAGAGGACTTCTAGAACCACCGTAGAAAGTGGCAAGAACTATGGTCTTAGTGTGTTTGAAGTGAGGGGGCGTATTTTGAGGGGGATTAATGGCGATGTGTCTTTTACTGTAATACATTTATTTAAACGTTCACCATATGTTTTGGTCATACCTCATCTGTGTGTGTATTCCATTTAGTATCTAGATTTTAATCTAGTTACCATTATAATAAGCATTTTTCAAGTTATTATAAATGCTATGTAAGTATTTTAATGATTGTGCTATGACTATTCCATGATTTATCTAATTATTATCATAGTTAGATATTTAGTCTGTTTTTTAATTGAGATTATTATAGATATATTATGATAGTCTTATTAAATAGAGATTTTTATTGAAAGATAACACGTATACAATTCATGTATGTGTACATGTACGTAAGTGTACAGCATTTGAGTTTTTCACAAGTCAACACACCACTGAAACTACGGCCTATGTCAATAAATTTTTACTAAGTGAGCACAGCCATGTTAGCACTTATGAGTCCAAGAAATAGACCTTGACCAAGTTTGTTCCTGTAGTCATTCTTCCTCTTGCTCAAAGGTCATCACTAACCTGGCCACTAAGACATAGATCATATTTTGCCTTGAAGGTCTGCATTTACTTTCCTTTAGATTTCCCTACACAGGGTTACTAGATCAAGAAGTATGAATGTTTTAAATTATCTTAGTTCATATAACTAAATTGCTTTCAAAGTGTTATGTGATTTTATTACCACATTTTATTACCACATTGTATGAAAAGGCGTAAATGACTTCTGTTCCTGAGTGTGGGAAGGGAGAGAAATGAGGACCAAGTATAAAGAGACAAGAGTTCTGGACTGTGAATAGGACCAAGTGGAATCTTATTACTTTAGGGAAATTCCAGCAATATTTAGAAATTTTATTTTACCCACCTTGAAAATCTTCTTTATCTGGACATTGCCAGTCATAATGGTAGAAAGAAAAGAGAGCATGAACCATGCACTCTGGTTCTTAAGATGTGGACGCAAGTGACACACAAACTCTGCCCACATTACGGTGGTCAAAGAAAGGCACATGAGTTCAGTCGAGTTGGGAATATATTAATATAATCGTCCCATAGGGAAAGGCACTACAGGGAGGGAAACTGGAATATTTGGCAAACAAAAATACCATCTACCGTACTCTATTTGATAACTGCTTCACCCATGAGGATTTCAGTTCATTTAGATCACTCAATCTTTTTTTCTGTAGAAGCACATCCTGGCCTTGGAGGAGGAGGTCCTGCATCTCCACATAGGACTGTAACTGCTGTAATATTAGTGGGCCACTTGGGGGTTGCCGAACTTTTTGCAGTGTGCATATTTATTTTCTAAGAAGAGGCCCAGAGACATGGTTACTCATTAAGTGGTGATAGAGAAATGTGAAATTTGGTTTATTAGACTCCTTTAGTGAAAGCAATTCTTCTTTAGGAAATAAATTTTTTATAGCTAGTTTACATGTTCTGGTTACACACTCTCTGGGAAGGTATTCAGTAAATGTTTTCCTAGTCCATGTAATGACACTTACAGAATTTAGAGGTTTTCCCCCTGGCACAGCAAGAGAACTGGCATGGCTGGTTCACCAAGAGGCTTGCTCCAGGTTCCAGGCACACCTTTCTGTTGTGGTAAACGTCCAGTCTTTGTCCTTTACTACTGCAAGTTTGCATTCTTCTTTACTGCCATTCTTTTCCATAATAGCTATTTTGGAGTATCGATTGATAACATCAAGAATTTATTCTCATTTCACTTTCTCCTTATGGCTCCATCAAGACATAAATGATTTCAGTTTAGATACTGGTGCTCAGAGAAACAGTTGCACGGTGGTGGGGGTAGCACTGTGGTGTTAGGTGAGCTCTGATTTAACATGGTGTCTCTTTTATTCCCCAAAGATCTCTTCTGTCTAGGCATGGTGAAGTTGGAGAAAGGCTCCTTTAACCCCTCTCCAGGATGAACCCCCTGCCAGAAGACATGGAGAACGCTCTCACAGGGAGCCAGAGCTCTCATGCTTCTTTGCGTGACATCCATTCCATCAACCCTACACACCTCATGGCCAGGATTGAGTCCTATGAAGGAAGGGAAAAGAAAGGCATATCTGATGTCAGGAGGACTTTCTGTTTGTTTGTCACCTTTGACCTCTTATTTGTAACATTACTGTGGATAATAGAGTTAAATGTAAGTGTTTTTTCCTATGACTTTATAAGAATTGTTTCCAGAGACAAAATATAATTTTCCCCCTCTCTCTCTCTCTCTGTCTCTCTCTGTCTGTCTCTCTCTCTCTCTCTCTCTCTCTCTCTCTCTCTCTCTCTCTCTCTCTCTCTCTCTCGTTTTCTTTCATCTGTCTATCATTTCTGACTCATTCAGTGAATTTTGTTTTTTGTCCAAATGAGGCAGCATTGGTCTCCAGCTAATTTGGACATCTCTTGTTCTTTACTGTTATTTTTCAAAACAAACCTGATTAATTTAAAACTCACTTTGGGATTTTGAAATGTGAATTCATGGTGTTTTACTCTATAACAGGAGTTGGCAAACTACAGCCTGGGGCCAAATTCAGCTGGCCTGTTTTTATAAATAAAGTTTTATTGGAATACAGCCCTGCCCATCTGTTTAGATATTACCTGAGGCTGGCTTTTGTGCCGAGGAATTGAGTAGTTCTGAGAGTCCGCTGGCCCACAAAGGCAGAAATATTTATTCCCTGGCCTTTATCAGAAAATGATTGCTGACCCTTGCTCTAAAAGATGGAGCATGCTCCTGGAATATGTTTCAGATGTCGTATCTACTTTTCTGATTCCCATATTTAAGATTCTGCATGTATTCTTTATGTTTTTTGCAAAGAGTTTATTCATATTTCATCAAAAAATGTCTGAGGCATTTGGAGCTTTGTCTATAATATTTTGTTAGGGTTATGCAGTGATGATGGCCAAATAATTGTCTAGACCAGTGCAGTCCAATAAAAATATAATGCAAACCTCATATGTAATTTTAAGTTTTCTAGTTGCTACATTTATTTAATAAAAGTAAAAGTAAACAGGCAAAATGTGTTTTAACAATATATTTTATTTAATCCAATATATCTGTTTTCTCCCAAAACTTTGGTTCTGACTGTTTACATCCCTTACCAACAAATAGGTAAACCCTTCCAGTATGCTTTCCTCCCAGGCAAAAGTCTGCTCCCTTCATTTTCAACAGTTCATTTGTTTATTTACTAAGGCCTATGTAGTAATAGTTATTAGCTGTTGTTTATTATTAAGAGGTTGCTCTTTGCTAGGCAGTGCTAGGTGCTTTATAAGAAATTTATTAAAATAGAAAAAATGTGAAAAGATGCTGAGATTTCTGTTTGGAAATGATTTTTAATTTTGCCTTTTATAGAGTCAACATCTTAATCTAAACTATAATATTCTAACAGCAATTTGCATTTAGACTCTTAGTAATTAGGGTCATCGGACTCCTTTAATTTCATCGTGAATCCTAATAGAGGAATGAAACTCTTTGTGAAAGTAGGTGTGTACATCAGAAAATGAGACTGTCCCAGAAGTGCAGTAATCTGCCACATGCATCTACGACTAGGTTTCTGTTTACAGATTTCCCTTCTGTTAATGTAGCACTTATTTTTGTTTAAAACCGAGCAAGCCAGTGATATGACACAATAATTTAGAGCGTCTCTTTTTACTATTTATTACCCACATGGACACATTAAAGAAAATATTTAAATTAATGTGTAGTTTAAAGGACCAATACATTTTCAGAACTAATAGCTGTGTATTGACAGATGAAAAAGAAATTCATCTTTTAATAGGAAAGCAGAGCAGCAGTTTTAAGGGAGCACATTTAAAAATTATTTTAGTGACAGATAAAATCAAGAAATTTTTTGATTTGCCACTCATATCACTACATGCTTTTAAGTGAGGAAAGCCATGGGGTGGAGCTGCGGTGGGGTTCACGAGACCACACTTCTCACTCCCCTCCTGTTTTATTACTTCAAGCAAGTTGAACTGGAGGTGAAGTGCACTGTCCTCTGTTCTTGTTCATCAGAAGGGACCTGCTTACACCTGTGGGATGTGGTACAGATGAAAAATCACCAGGCCTAGCAATTAAGAAACGTGTTTTTATCCTGATTTTCCACTGACTGACAGTTTCCCCAATTATAAAATTAAAAGATGGTACACAGCATATGATCTTTGAGATAGTGCATCGTGACTTCTTTAGCAAGGTGTATTTTGTAAATACTCAGTTTCTAGTTCTATTGGTTTCGAATTGTCAATCCTGACCTGGGTTTTTCACTACACACTGACTGTTTTGTTGTCTGTTTCTGTAAATCTCTAATCACTCAAATCCAATTTTTTTCACACGTCTATACATTTACTAAGTGCCAGAGTATAGGCTTCTGATTCAGGTGTCACAAGCTCTACAAAAAAACTATATGAGATGCGTTCTGACTTAGCCACTTTTCCTCCTTGCTCCAGGGAGCTGACTGGCACCATCCCAGCCTGGAGTGTAGGGACTGGGGAGCCTAGAGAAGCCGAGTGCCGCCATGGTTCATTTTCCTTCTAGAAGACCTTAGGGTAGCTGACTTCTTTGGGGCCTGCTGAAGGGGTGGCTCTGATTCTGTCTAGGGCTTCCTGGTACACCCTTGAGTAAACTTGATTTCCTGCATTGATCTGGAATTTACCGTGGCTAGAGATTCCTGAGACTCTATTTCTCTCCAACTCTTTTCCACCCAGGTTCTTTAGGCTAAAATGGACAGGGATCAAAGAGACAGTAGAAAGGAAGATGTTTCCTGTTTTAGCTTTTGACACTTTGAGATTATGGTTTAAAAAAAAAGGCCTGTATCATTGCTTATTGCCTGGTGTATTATTTTCTGACTGGTTTACTAGAAAGTGTCAGAATGCTTCTCATCTGACCTAGGGCTGTCACGACTAGCTCTGCAGCTTATGCAAGCCATTTACATTTTTCTGGGCCTGGGTTTCTTAGTCAGTTAGCAGAACTAATACCTGTCCTGCTTTCCTTCTGAATTCTTGTGAAGATCAAATGAAAAGATATATATACAGCAGCCTCTTGGCAATGACAAAGCTCTTCACAGTGATAGGTTATGTAATTTATTAACTGAAATAAATTTTACCTTGGAAGAGAGAGAAAATGTTGGTTATTGTTCTCTCACTATTGTTACATTTATGTTTCAGGTAGTTATTTTCCTTCTGATTCTGATTTTATTGCCTCACTCTCACTATGTTCTATAGTTAAACTGTGATAACCAATGATAACAGAAATTCAGATTAGGAGGAGGTCAGTGGGTTGGAATTCTCTGAGGAGTAAGTGGAGAAGACGGACTGTGAATGGGGTATGGAAGGACAGGTGGAATTTGGGATAGAAGGATGATCTGGGATTGGACTGGGGAGCAATAGGGGAACGGTTTAGAGATCAAGGTGAGCAGAAGAACTGAGGAGGAGTGCGTGCTTACGTGTACTTTGGAGGGGACAGAGGCAGAGAAAATACTAGCGTGGCTAAAAAGAAGGTGCCTATAGGAAATGAAATTGCATAGGTAAGCTGATTCTAGAGCATTGAAATTCTTAAAAGCTATATAGAGGTGTTGGACTTACCGCAATAGTAAGTAAGCGCTTACAGGTACTGGAGCAGATTGGCAAACAGTTTTGAGATCTTCCAGAAGTTAGTTCTCGCATTCTACATCATGACCTACCTGCCGTGTCCAGTTCGATGTCTAGCTAACGTGCTCTCTCCGCAACACGTACACCCCTGCTTCCCCCTCTTCTTTATCAGTAAACAATATCCAGATACTCAGGCCCAAAATGAAGTCTTGTCCTTGATTGATTTGCTTGTTTGTTTTGTATTTCTCACACCCCATATCCAGTCTTAAAGTAGGTTCTGCCAAATCTACTTCTAAGACCTAAAACAGTGGAGAGTAATCAGAAAGTCAGGGAAGCCCTGGATAAATATGAATTGTCTTCTTTAAAAATACATTTGTAGGATTTTATGCTTGGGCTAAATATTTTCCTCTTCTAAGAAAGTTCGAAGGCTGTCTTAGAAGAGGAAAAAAAAACCAGTTTTCTTATTTAACATTTTAGTTTGCCAAAACTACAAACTGTTTTTCCATGATACATTTATATTTGTTGAATGAATGAACTTAGAATTCCAAGTGGGAAATGCTATTCAGCATTTTTCTATTAGAAGTATGAGGGTTCGTCTATATTTTAGCATTTCTAGGATCTAAGAACATAGGCAGAAAAGTATACAAAAACTTGGATGTTCTCATATTTGTTTCACACGTAAATCTTCTCGTTTTTGCTTCTTACTCTCCTTCTTAGGTGAATGGAGGCATTGAGAACACATTAGAGAAGGAGGTGGTGCAGTATGACTTCTACTCTTCTTATTTTGATATATTTGTAAGTATTTTCCGTTTTATATTTCATTTTAAATATAATGAAACTAACCAAATGGCAAATTTCCTCTCAGGAGACCTCAAATTCTATGCAGGTGTGTTTGTTCCGTCGCTTGAACACTGTCTTTCCTCTTTCCCTTAGTTACTGGCCCATTTTGTGCTATCTTTCTCGCTTTCTAAAGAATTGCCTGGTTATCTCTGAGGGGAGAGGGAAGGAGAATTAATAGGAGATAAAAGAGGGCAGCAGAAGGTGCCAATCTGATTTTCTTGGAGAAAAGCGTTTATTCTTTCAAATGGCTGAGATAGAAGCCTAGTCACTGAAAGGAAAATTTACCCAATAATATGACGAAAATGCCATTCCTTTTCTGCCTTGAGATAGGTTAGAATTTATTGTTAATAATTCTGTTTTATTTTTCCATAATAGAATTTGAGGAAAGTTATATGTTGGTAATCTGGGGCAAAATTAGTTAGTTATAGAATTACATCGATGCAATTATCTGTAGATGAAGCATTTGCTTTATTCAAATGAATGCTTGTAGTGTCTTTCTAGGATGTGCTGACTTTGGGTTTGATACATCTCCATGATATCTCTTTATATTTTATAGTGTAAGTAAATCAGATTCTAACATTGCGTTAGACACAGCATAGGCAATCAAAATTCACAGTGAATGCCCTCACATTCATTTTAACTACATTTTCACTCGCTTTAAAGATGGTATGCACAATGGTGATAAGCAGGACCCTTAAAGTCAGAAAAACGTGGTTTGATTCACAACACTGTTTCTAATTGTATATCTTTGAATGGATTAGGTCTAAATTCTAGTTTCTTCATATGTAAAATGAAGTCATCATCATTCTGGAAAGTAAATGAAATAATAATACATGGAAGACACTTAGCCCAATGATAGGTACATCCTAGAAGATCAGAAAACCACCTGCAATTACTATTATCACCATCATCATTTTGGTTGAAATTTTTAATGATTATATTTTCTAGTGGTTTTCAAAGTACTCTTAAAAATCTTGTTTTGTTTCTGAAGGGGCCTGCAGTAGTCGGTAAGGGGAAAGACATGCAATTCCCAATAAGCAGAGCTCAGGGTTCTTTGAAATCACCCCCTTGCAACCTAAATAGTTCCATTTTTATCTGTACAGTATGTTAGGGTTCTATACAGTATGTTGAAAAAGTGTTTGGTTGCTATAGTATATTGGGAAAACCACTAATAGAATTTACTCCCCTTATTTTTCCAAATGAACAAATGAGTTCCATGTTTACACCTCCCCTAGGTCATTGAAGTTGGGGGCAGAACATGTTGCCCCCCAAATCTCTAGGTATTTCTTTCTTCTGAAACTATTGATACATCCATCAATAACAAAATTGATTTCTCCTTTTTTCTCTTACTTCCCTTGCTGAGTTTATCTTAAAATAGCTGGAGCCAGGATTGCCAGGAAGCAATATTAATCCACTTGTGAGATCTCCATGGGTTTTCTGTACTCCATGCTTAGGGTGTTAATGGTACTGGGCAAATAGACGGGGCCCGTTAGCTCTGATTGGAAAGACTGTCAGTCACGGTCTAAGAAATGGACAAAGCCTCTAGGAACCTTTGGCGTCTGGGAGACTTCAAGATATAGGGGTAAAGAATTATACTCTTGCCAAGTCCAAAACTCAGAGAGACAGTTGGAATAATGGTTAGCAGATTGTTGGAAAACACATTTTTGGTGAAAGCAACAAATTAAAAACAAATATAACCTGCAAACTTCATTCCCACAAAAGGATCTTAAGTGAGGTTATCTGGTCCATGACAGTAAAAAAGTTGTCAGCCTTCAGCCTTTCGGCAGTTTTGAATAGTGAGGAACTTTGGGCAGACTCCTACCCTGAGCCCCAAGAGTCAGAATAAGTATATTTCCTAAGTAAAGTAGTAAATTTTTATTCTGTTTATTCCTTAGTCCATAAGGAAGACAGCTAAGACAGCTGTCTTATACTACTAAGACAGCTGTGTTATACTGGCCAAGAGCCTGGTCTTTGGAGTCCAGTTACCTGGATTCACATCCTGGCTAGCTTCTTCAACTAAGGAGTTAGGAGGCCTTGGACAATTTTTCTATCCATCTTACGTGTATAGTAGGATTAATGATAGTAGTTGACTCACGTGGCTGTTGGGGTGGGGATTATGTAAAATGGTTTCACAGAAGTTCCAG
Source organism: Rhinolophus hipposideros (assembly GCF_964194185.1). Lineage (NCBI taxonomy): Eukaryota > Metazoa > Chordata > Mammalia > Chiroptera > Rhinolophidae > Rhinolophus > Rhinolophus hipposideros. Next base: position 52,081,993 of record NC_138064.1, read on the forward strand.
AATCACACTCAGTAATCAGATGGTAGCTACTGGGATAGGCGGAACTCTGCCAATACCCCAGGCACCCAGAGATTGACATGGGGACTTGACTAAGAACCTGGTGTCTTCTAAAAGTCAGCTTTTGTACCTGGAGTAGAAAAGTCAACTTTCAGAACATTTTCTCCATCTTAAAAGTATATCAGAAATATGTGGACTCAAATGGAAAGGAATAACGAACATTTAATTACATGTTCTTTTGTTGAGAATAGAAAGTTAATTTGAATCTTTATTTGGGTGGTATTACATCAATTCCAGAGCAGGGATCTCAAATGCTATCTGTAGACCAATGCTTTCTGTGGCAGTCTAGCTAATCAGAATCATGAACACACTTTGATGGGTTCTTTATAAAACCACATTACTTTACTTTTGTATATATTTTTAAGAATTTGTCTTTTTTTTATATAGCTCTTGGCAGTTTTTCGATTCAAAGTGTTAATACTTGCATATGCTGTATGCAGACTGCGCCACTGGTGGGCAATAGCGGTGAGTATACGTGGATGAAAGGTCCGTCTCCTCCAGTGCGGGTCACCAGGGCCTGCTCACGACAGGGCTGAGCTGGGGAAGAGGCAGTTTTCATCCGGGCTGAATCTGAGTTTTTCCTGAGCCCCCTTCCTCCACGCTCCAGTGGGTTTAGGACTCCAGTGCTGCTTCTCAGTGGTGATGAGTAACTAGCTTTGTCTATGTGGACAGTGATCAGGTGAGAAATCAAGAGGCCCCACAGGATCACTGGCCAAGCAGCTGCCCCCCCCCTGCCTCCTTTGCTTTGAGAGATGAGCTCAGTGCCTCTGTCACAAAGATATATGGAGAAGTTCCTGTTGATTGAAACTGCTTGGTGATTTTTCCTGACTGGCTCTGCTTACTCTGATAATTGTCACCCTCCCTGTGTTAATCCCCTCCCTCCAGTCTTAAATGGACAAGCTCTCCTGTTCCTTCCCTTGTTGTCTTTAGGCTTTAAGCAGTGGCCTGTGTTCTAATCTGTTTCCTTTCCTTTAGCGTAGAGCTTTGTTTGGCACATGCCATTCACCCACAACAATTATTAATTGGCTGAAAGAAGAATTATAAGCAGTGGTGCCTGAATTGTTTTTGCCATTTCCACAAGGTCTGCACAGTCACATTTTGAGAGCTCTAATAAGGCACGTGGGGCACTGAGCTCCTTCCTCAGGCTGGAGAGAACTGCTTAGGGGTAACCTGCGGGCCTGCTTTTGGAATGAGTCCCTGGTCTGCGTGTGGGCCTGTGCGGGCTTGTCCAGCTGGGGATGTAGTTGAGCATCCACAGAATCACAGGGCTGCTGTCAGACGTCTGTTGAGCCCCACGCTCACGTTTCGTGGATGTAGGCTGACAGATTTAGTCAGGCTTGACTCGCTTTCCTGAATACACTTTGCCAATCCTAAATAGCTGTGATGATTGTCCCTTCCTAATTTTTTACAACAGTCCCTATTTGGGACCTCCTATTCCAGTCTGCGTAATGTACATTGGTATTTTTCAGACCATCTGTCTCAATGTTTGTTTCAGAAAAGTGGTTGACACTCAGCGATAGTCTTAAAGAAGTGTCTCTGGTATCTGATTGTAAATGATCAAAGGGACAGGTCAGATTTAGCACATTCATTTCATTGCTTCTCATTTTTACTTTTAAAAACATTTGTAGAGAGAAGCCAGGGAGTTAGAGAGAGGAGTCCACTGGTACCCAAAATGCACTTAGTGTCAGCCTGTAAAGTTAATTAGTATCAGAATATAAAATGCCTCCTCTCCCAGGTGGCTTACCCTGGCTGGTGTGTGTGTGTGTGTGTGTGTGTGTGAGTGCGCGCGTGCGTGCGTGCGTGCGTGCGTGCGTGCGTGTGTGTGTGTGTGTGTGTGTTGGTTGTGTTTTGCTAACAAACACTGATTCTGCAACTTTATTAATACTTACTGAGCATGACACCTGATGTACCCTGACCTCCATTCTGTCAGTCAAGGCTACGGTTGGCATTCACTTTGGTTGGGTTTCATATTACTACACATCTTAGGTGGTGGAGGGAGTGACAAGGACAAGGTCCTGCGGGATTGTCTCTGGGCTTCCCAACCCCTAGGGGGAGCCCTGCCTCTGTATTTCACTGTCCTTTCTGTGGTGATAGTGTCTTTGGATGTTGTACCATCAGGTGGACAAAACTTATTTACCCAGCGCACCAGTGTGCTAAAACACTGGTGAAAAGACACCACGAGCAGCCAGTCAGGGATTGTGTGCCACATAGAAGCCCACTTCTCCCCAGTCTGGGGTTAGGGGGCAGAGATGGAGTGATGTGGGAAGTGTCAGGCTGGGCAGTGCTTTTCAGGCATTATGTGCTTCCAGCCCCGATGGGTCTCTTGTGGGAGGAAGGTGTCTTCACACTAAAAACGTCTAATTAGAGTGGTGCTGAATTACTGTCTTTCAGTTGACGACATCAGTGACCAGTGCCTTTTTACTAGCGAAAGTGATCCTCTCAAAGGTATGGCCTACCACTTTTTCTGAACAATACTGTCTACAAGGAGGAAACCTCGCTTTCCAGTGGGAGCCATGGTAACTGTATTTCCCTCTCCTGGTCACATCTGTTCTTCCAGCTTTTCTCTCAAGGGGCTTTTGGCTACGTACTGCCCATCATTTCATTCATCCTCGCCTGGATTGAGACATGGTTCCTGGATTTCAAAGTGTTACCTCAAGAGGCAGAGGAAGAAAACCGTAAGTCGCTGTCAGAGTTAGAGGCTGGCTAGGTGCCGAGCTGGAAGGAAGAGCTGTAGATGTGATTGAATGTTGCCATGCGCCGGTGGAGCCAGGCAGAGCAGCTGTCTCCATTCTGTAGTGAGAATAGCAGCCATGCTGAGAAGGGTGGGATGAAAGCACAGTGACAGAATGTGGCTGTGCTGTCCAGGTGTTAGACCAGGCTTCCCTAGAAACATGAACACTGATGAAAAAGGCAGTCAGACAACGAAAGTAGCCAACACCTCTTCCTCCTCAGACACGGTGACCTTTTCTCCCTATTAATAATAGTCACAGGACACTAAGCATTTTGTGCATCTAAAAGGAACTCTGTTGTTCAGGGACAGACAAATGTAAAACAGTTTTAGATGAACTGAGTCAGCAGTTCTTCAAAGTGTCACGTGGCTCTCCAGGCAGCAAGGGGTGGCTTTGAATCTTTGAATGGGTTGGGTTAGAACAGTGGGGTGCCTACAGTAGTGCTGGGGGTTAATGAAGAAGGAGGTAAGGAGGAGGGAGGCAGTAAGCCCGGAAGTGCTCAGCCCTCTCAGGCTTTCCCCATCCACTTGGGAGCAGCTGACTGACAGCTAGCTTTGTGTAACCATGAGAACTGCCAAAGTTGTTATAATGCACCGGTGTGGCTTTGACTAGCCCTGGATGCTGACTCGGAAGACCAAGTGATTCACTGAGAGTTATGATTAATTATTGGGCTAGAATTCTTCTCCACATAATGGCCTTAGGGGAAGCCCATTGTGGGGACAGAGCCAGGAGTGCAGTTTCCAGGCTCTCGCCCTCACGTGGAAAGGTGCTCACTCGGGTAATAAATGGCCATCAACTATGATTGGATGGCCATCAGCTGTGGCTCATTGGCCGTCAGCTATAACCAGTGAGACATTGGCCACTAGTATAACTGCTGTGGCGACGCTAGCAGCAAATGGGGGCTAGCAAGAAGACGGTGGCTGGCAAGCAGATTGCAGTTAGCATGGTGGATTGCAGCTAGCAAGTGAGGTGGGTTGGCAGAGAAGGGGACAGCAGGCTGCGGATCCTGTGGTTCCTGCTTCCTGTGTCTCCAACCTAGTCGTCAGTGAGACTATAGTGGTATGACACTCCTACCTATGGCTCCGTGGGTGTTTCTTTTTGGTCTCACCATATTCTGCGTTCTTATGTGGGGAGTAGGGGGAAGCTGAGACCCGGCATGACACCCTGCATGACACCAATACACCACCTCCTCTCACCCCGCTGCCCTCTTGGAGGTGATATCAAAGCTCGACATAGACACCTGGGCACTTTCAAGACATGCAGTTTTATGCTCTGTCAATCATCTGGCTCAGTGTGCCCTGCCTAACAGGGAAACAAACCAAAACCGCCTTGTATCTTATAGAAAGTTAAACATGCAGAGGGTAAGTGGGGAGGGTGGTGGTAGATGAGGGTAAATGGGATCCAATATATGGTGATGGAAGAAGAACTGACTCTCGGTAGTGAACACACATGTGATATACATGATGTAATACAGAGTTGCACACCTGAAACTCATGTAACTTTACTAACAATTGTCACCCCGATAAACTTCAATTAAAAAAAAAGTTAAACATGATTGTAACTTCAAGGAATAGCAGAGGGGAATAAAACTTGCCAATGGTTTTCTTTTGGGAAATCTCATTTATACAGAAGAAAACTATAGGAAAACAATTATTCAAGAGTAGGTTTTAAACACAGTCAAACCAAGATGTGTCTTCTATCCTGTACCTTCTTCTCATTAATGAAAATATATGGTGGAGAAGGGACAAATAATGTTAATGAAAGTCATTTATTTAATTGTATATGAACATCAAATTGAACTTTATTGAAAGCAGACAACTATTAATGTGACTGAGGCTTGCATGCTTCTGTGATTAAACCAAATTCAAAGTAACTAATAAAGCAGGACACACAATTAATGAAAAACTTTAAAACAGTGTTTCTTTTCACTGCCTGTAGCATTTTTTACCCACATACGAGGCACCTGCTATACCAGGCCTGGTGCTTCCTCCCACTTTTATTGATTGATAACTCAGGTTCAGTCTAAAGAACTCATTGTGGATGGCCTCTCATTAGCTGTTAGTGTGCTTGTGCTCTCCACGTCATGCTTCCTTCTCTTCATTTTTTTTTTGTTAATACCCTTCATTTCTGAGAACCTTTTCACTGAATAGATATTTCTTCACCATCTAATTACTCTCTATAAAAGTCTATCCATTTATTATGTTTTACATCGGCATTTCCTCAGTCAGAATCCGACTATAGACCCTTTGTACGAGCTGACCAGGTTTTTTGTTTTGCTTTTGCTTTGGTTTTGAAGTTGCTGATTGCTGTAGGGAGGAAGGTGTTCTCCAGGGAAAGATGTGCTAAACACTGAGTCAAGGGATCTCATGAGTAACATAAGGCAGTTTTTAAAACTAGTTGGGATCTGTCTTTACAGTACAGGTTCCTAGTTTATTAATACATTCATTTTTTGGTTAAAAGATTTCCAAAGTACTTCTTTTTGCTAAAGTTTCTTAAACGTAATATGAATACCATTTTATTGTGTTACCTTGGCCAAGAAGCTACCAGAATACTGGCACCATTCTCAGCATCTGATTTCTTGTCTTCCAGGACTCCGGATAGTTCAGGACGCTTCAGAGAGGGCGGCACTTATACCTGCTGGTCTTTCTGATGGTCAGTTTTATTCTCCTCCTGAGTCTGAAGCAGGTAAAAAGTTGATTATTTCTTGTGTTTTGCCTATTATTCAAAAGTTAGGCTTGCCCTCTCCCTCTTTTCTTCCCTTCCTCTCCTTCTCTAAGCACTTAGCAAACACTTAACATACCAGGCATTTTGGACATGAGAACAATTAAGACGTAGTCTTGGTGTGCGATCAGTGGTGAGGCTCAGAGATGTAAGAATAAATGTAACAGAAGACCACAGACACTCTGGTTTGTCACCTGCATCTCAGAGGACAGGCCGGCAAGAGCCAGGGTCTTGATGCTATCGTATGCCCTGACATCCCTGCAACCGACATTCCTTCAGGAGCCCGCATTTCAGAGAAGGGCAGCCCTGTCTACCCAGCGGCCAAACCAGAAACCAGCGCCCCTTTGTACTGGATCACATCCCGTCACTCACCAAGCCTTTTGGACCCCCGGTATCTCTGCCTCCTCTACCTCGTTCAGGTGCTGCCCCTTCATGTCATCTCCAACTTCAAGTCAGCGTTTCTTGCGTCAGTTTCGGCAGTAGCCTCCTGTCTCCCTGCCAGCAGCCTTCTCCCACCCAGGCCCCAGGGTGCCCTGTTAACAATAGCGATTGCGTGGTTGTCAGGGTTCCTCAGAACCAGTCTCGATATAAACGGCTCATTATTGCTGTTTTAGAGATGAGCAAATTGAGGCACGAGGGCTGCGGTACCTTGTCCCACGTCACACAGAGAATAAGAGGTGAAGCTAGGATTTTTAACTCTGGCTCTAGTGCCAGCGTCCATACTCATAGCGAATAAACGTACAGCCTTTTCATATTAATGAAAATGAGAACTTGATCACGTTACGCCCGCCTCAAAGCCTCAAAGGCGTAAAAGATTAAGAAACTCATGGATCCTTAGCCTGGCACAAAGCACCTCTGTGACCACCTTTCCCGGTTGTCCAGCCTCTTCTCTTGTTACTGTCCTTGTGCCCTGCTCTTAGCTTCTCTGAAAATGCTATGCGCCCAAACCCTCAAGCCACGTGCATCTTGTTTTCTCCTATCCTTAACACTGTCCCTGGTTAATACCAGTGTCCACTCACAGGGTCGGAAGGCTGCTCCCCACCCCCCAGCTCCCGGATGTCATAGGTGGGGTGTCATTTACCTGTTCCTTGGAGCCTCTCCCACAACCCTGTCATCCTGTGTTGGCTGCACTGTCTTTAGCAGTGACGTGGCCTGCTTTTATCAACGAGATGTAAACTGGAGTTACAGACTGCATTATTTTGTTACCAGCATCGTGCTCAGCAAATATTTGAAACACACACACACACACACACACACACACTCTCTAGTAAAACAGATTGTAGGCAGAAAGAGCCGTGGGAAGATCAAAGGCTCAGCAGTGAGACATATGATACTGGGAACGTGAAGGAACTTGGCATTCTGAAGTAACTTACTGGATATTCTGGACTTTGGTATTGGATTTAAAAGCAGTATAACACACAAAAGCATTGTCATGTGAAATAAAGATATGAATTAGCAGAAAAGCTATTCCTCGGGCAGCCGGAACTGTTAGAATAAGTATTAAATTTTCATTAACTCCTTATAAGGATTATTTCATTGAGATTTTTAAAGGAAGTTTGCATTGTAGATCATGCTTTTGCATAGCTTTTATTTTTCTAACACTAATAAAATTTCCCAACACTGATCTTAGTTAGAAATTCAGAGCAGCAGGAGGATAATAAGCTGAGGAGAACCACTCAGGAATTCTTCCACAAGCAGTCCTTTCTCTTCCTGCCTGTGACATTTACTGCCATCTCCTGGTGGTGGGAAGTATTACCATTTCATTGGAGTATGCCAAACAAGAAAAGCTACTTTCAGTGTTCCCCTGGGGAAATGCTTTGTTAAGATAAAGAGATTAATAGTGGCTAGGGAAGGAGGGGTCAAGATGGCTTACTTTGTCATGTTGTATTGTATTATTTTCATTATCTGAATGCTCAGTGTAGGAAAGAATTGAAATTAAAAACTATTGGAATTAATGTGCCTAGAAAACAAGATTCTAAATCAAAGTTTTCTCCTTAGGCCAGTGGCTAACTATCAAATAGTCTTTCAGCAGCAGAAGTTATAAGATTCTGTTGCCCTGATCCAGTGCTGATGGGACCCTGGTAGATAAGAGAGGACTTGTTTTGTCTTGTCTTTCTTCAGTACATAGGGCAGGGTCTGGCATACAGTTAACTTATAACTATTAAAGGAAAGAATGAAAAGAAGACAAAGAAATTGGAGGCGCTAAAATTTGAAATGTTAGTATTTTTCCATGTAAAGGAATGCCATGACTTTTTCTATCACAGAGATTTGGAAGATTAGCACATTTTAGTAAATGTCGGTTTAAAAAGACGTAAAGGTGGTTTGTTTGCAGGTTTGCTTGTTAGTCTAGCCACATCCTGCTTACCTGTGTGTTAAATGAGAAGAATTAGGAAGAACCATCCTCACTCAGATGATTGGGGTGAAGTTGTTCTATGTGGTTAGACAGCTTAAATGAGCCAGTTGTGATGCTGGGAAAGGTCATTAGTTCCTAAATCATTGAAAGACTGACTTAAAATGAAGAATAATAGCTCAATTGTATAATATAATCTGTGCTAAACAAATCTAGATTATGGCATTAAAATTACTTTTACTAAAAGTAACCATACATTTCGGTATGCCGTGGCAATCTCGGCTTTCTCCTGTGACCTCAGAATGTTATTATTAGAACTCCTTTTGTCTCTCAGAAGTGTTCTTGTTTAGATGGTCAGATATATATAGTCACCCTATTTATATCAATAGATTTGAAACACAGTTTTCCCACTTTTTCATGAAAATTTTCAAAAGTCACTGCTGAAGATATTAGGTAATATTCATTTTTTAAGAAAGCTTGTTTCGTGAGGGATAATTTGTACACCGTAAAATCTATCCATTGTAAATGTGCAATTGCATGATGTTTAATAAATTTATAGTTTTTCAACCAACATCACAATACAAGCTTAGAGCAATTTCATCATCAAAAAAACTTCTTTTATTTGCACTACTAATTCCAGTTCTACTTAAACCACTGATGTGTTTTCTGTCTTGAAAATTTGCCTTTTTGGACAATAAACATAAATGCAATCGTACAATATGCAATTTTTTTACATCTGGCTTCTTTTATTTAGCATAATTCTTTTTGATTTAGCATAATGTTTTTACGGGTCAATGATGTAGCTTGTATCAGTGGTTTGTTCCTTTACATGACTGAATACTATTCCATTATGTGGACATACAGCATTTTGTTTTCATCAGTTGATAGACATTTGGATTGTTTTCAGTATTTTATTATTATGAGTTACCTTCCTGTGAACCTTCACGTATATGTCTTTGTGGAAACATGTTTGCTTGTTTTTTTAGATAGATTCCTAGGAGGATTTACTGGGTACTGTGGGAATTTCTGTTTAACTTTTTAAGTAATTGCCAAACTGTTCTCCCCAGTTGCTATTTGGAATGCCATTGACCTGTAGGCTTGCTTTGCACCAGTACCACACTGGCTTGATGACTGTGATTTTATGCTTATGTAGCTTTAAAATCAGGTACCATAAGGCCTTGCTTGAAAGGCCAGCCCAACTGTCCACAGAGACCCCTTTTCGTAAGTAATAAAACTTACCCTCTGTGTGTGGCATTATCAGTCTGAACATCCAAATCCAATTTTAAGTGTACCCCTATACACACTGCTTCTGCAGGGCGACCATGGTAGTCTTCCAATTTTGTCCTTTTTCAAAATTGTTTTGCTATTGTAGGTCTTCTGTGTTTTCATGTAAATTTTAGGATTGTTAACTTTTGTCCCAAAAGCCTGTGGCATTGAAAGTATAAATTGATTGGAAGAATTGCCATCGTGACAATGGTGAATCTTCTAATACATGAACATGGACTCTCTCTATATTTATTTAGATATTTTTAAATTTTTCTTTGCACTATTTGTAGTTTTCAGCATGCAAATTTTGTTCTTCCTTTGTTAAACTAATTCCTAAGTATTTTATTCTTTTTGGTCCTATTTTGAAAGTAATTTTACTTTCACTTTTGATTGTTCATAGAAATCCAGTTGATATTTTGTATATTGAACTTGTATCTTGAGACCTTGCTAAAGCTGTTTATTAGTTGTAGGGTTTTTTTTTTTTTTTGTGTGTGTGTGTGTGTGTATGGATTCCAGGCAGTTTTTTATGTACAGGATCATGTCATCTGTGGATAAAAACTGCTATACTCTTTTCCTTTGTCAATCTTCTGGATAGTTTTATTTTCTTTTTCTTGTTGCGCTGTCTAGAACCTCCAATACAGTTTTGAATAGAAGTGTCAAGAGTAGACCTCCTTGTCTTGTTTCTGGTTTTTGGGGAAAAGCATTCAGTCTTTCAACATTAAGTATGATGAGATCTATGTTTTCACAGATGCCCTTTGTCAGGTTGAGGAAGTTCCATTTTATTCCTAGTGTGTTGGAAGTTTTTATTATGAATGCACACTGGATTTTTCAAATGCATTTTTATGCATCTGTTGACAATGATGTAGTTTTTGTCTTATAGTCAGTTAATATGGTGTGTTACATTAATTGATTTTTGGATGTTAAATCAACTGTTTACATCTGGAATAAATCCCACTCGGTCACTTTGTATAATCCACTGTACATGTTTCTGTATTGAATTTGCTGATATTTTCTTGAGGATTTTTGTACCTATGCTCTTCATTTTTGTACCTACTGTTCTGTAGTTTTCTTATTCTATCTTTGGTTTTGATATCAGGGTAAAGCCTGCCTCATAAAATGCATTGGGAAGCGTACCCAACTCTTCCATTTTCTGAATGAATTCTTGGGATGGATCAATATTCCTTCTTTAAATTTTGATAGATTCTCCGATGAAACCGCTGGGTCAGGAATTTCCACTGTGGGAAGATTTTTAATTGCTAATTCAATTTCTTGTTATATATAGGTCGACTCAGATTTATTTATTTATTCTTGAGTCCGTTTTAATGATTTGTCTCTAAGAATTCATCTGTTTCTTTAAATTATCTACTTTGTTGACATAAATCATTTATAATAGTCCCCTTAATCCTTTTGAATTTCTGTAGGATTGAAACTAATGTTCTTTTTTCCTTGATTTTGGTAATTTTGTGTTTTCTTTCAAAAAAACTGACTTTTGTTTTCCTGAATGTTTTTCTTCTTGACTTTCTGTTTTCCATTTTAATTATTTCCATTCCAATTTTCATTATTTCATTTATTCTGCTTGAGTTGTGTTTAGCTTGCTCTTCTTTTTCAGAACTGATTTTTTCTTTTTTAAAACATTTAAAATCATAAAATTTCCCTGTAGCAGCACCTTATACATTATGATATATGATGTTTTCTTGCATTCCTTGCTTTTCAGCAGGTTGCCTATGTGTCTACATGTGGATCTCTGTATATATTTTAGTCAGTATTTGTTTAGCTTACTAGATGTGTAGATTAATATTTCTCAACAAGTTTAGGGAGTTGTGGCCATAATTTCTTCAAACATTTTTCCTGATTTTTTTTTCCTCTCCTCTTTTTCAGGGAGGCCCATTTCATGTATGTTTGTATGCTTGATGTTCTCTCATTGGTCTCTGAGCTCTGTTCAGTTTTTTTCTCCTCCTTTTCCTCTCTGTTATTCAGATTGGATAACTTGTATTGCTCCTTCTTCAAGTTTACAGATTCCCTTCTGCCAACTTGAATATTCTCTTAACTCCCTTTAGTGAATATTTCACTTCAGTTATTACACTTTTCTACTCCAGGTTTTTTAAAAACTGATAATTTTGTATTTCTGTCTCCTAGAGGATCTCTATTTGTTGATTATTCTTGTCATACTTTCTTTTAATTCTTCAATCTTGGTTTTCTATAGTTCTTTGAATATATATTTATAAATTTGTATAGATTAATATAGTATTTACAGTAGCTGTTTTGAAATCATGGTATGCTAAATAAAATATCTGGGCACACTCAAAGTCAATTTATATTGAGTTGTTGATTTTGTTTTATTTTCTTCTCCTGAGAATAGTCACACTTTTCTGATTCGTTGCCTGTCATATAATTTTTTTTGAAAATTATTTTATTGAAAATATATTGTACCAACTCTAGATTCTGATTTTTTTCCCCAGAGGTTTCTGTTATTGCTGTTTATTGGCTGTAAAAAATTGTCTGGGCAAAGTCTGTGAAATTACGTCCCTTGTGGTGTGTGACTGCTGATGTCTCTTCTTAGTGTTATTTTTTTCTTTTATTTTTAAGTCTAGTTTCATAGGGGTCACCCCGTGTCTACATAGCTTAGTGGTAGCCAGTGATGGGTCAGAGATTATATTCAAACACCTTGATTAAGACTTCCATCTTCTGCCAAATGGATATGTTTATGTAGAAGGTGTGATTGAAAAATACAGTGGATGTTTACATTTTTAAAAAATGTATTACAGTAAAAGACATGTTACCATTAATCCCTCTCAAAATCCTCCCCCTCCCTTTGAACACACTCATCCCATTGTTCTTGCCACTTTCAGAAGCAGTTCTGGAAGTCCTCTTTCCTGAGTGTCTTTATTTCATCCTCCGTTATGACAATCCTGTATCACACATCACCTCTGGTACAGCAATTTGTGTCAAATAAAAGCATTACGGTGTGTCCTCATCCACCTTATTCACCAGATCTGGCATCATGCGACTTCTGGCTCTTCCCCAAAGTCAAAATGATAAGACATCGAGGCAGCCATAACAGTGCAACTAAAGACATTCACAAAAGAGAACTTCCAGAACTGCTTCAGTTAGTGGCAAGAACAATGGGATAAATGTGTCGGAAGCGAGGAGGAGTATTTGGAGGGAGATTAATGGCATGTGTCTTTCAATGTAATAATTGTTTTTTAAATTTTACATTCATCATATTTTTTATCACACCTCATATTAGGCAGCACTTGAAAATCTCAGTCCATTTGGAGTCTTCTCCAGCTTCTACTTTCTGCTGAGTCTTTTCACGTCTCCTGTGCATATGCTTATGACCTCAGGGTTGACCGGGAGTGTTTGATTATCTTTGGCTCTTTTGGGCCTCTGCCAGGCACACACACAGCTTCAGCCAAGCAGGCTTAGTGCAGCCATGACCACAACCTCAAACCAGCAGAGCCGCTGGCGCTTCCTGTCAAACATCACTGAGTTTGTCAGTTCCCCTTTGCGTCACTCCCCACCCCATATTAAGTGAGTTCCTTTCAGCTGCATAATTTTGCTGCCAGTCCTCATGGCATGTCCTACCCTGGAAGAACCTTCACGCCAATCAACCTGGGTATTGGAAGTGGGAGGAACTGGATCAGCTCCAGGCCAGAACACTACTGTTGTTCTCTGAATTCTGCAGTTTTTGAAGCATACACACTTCTCAGATTGCTGCATTCCTTTGTCATTTCTGAATGCTGAAACAGTTAGTTTGTCCATCTAGTCCAGTTTTACAGTTGCTTTTCGAGGAAAGATTTATGGACTCCTTCCTTTTATTGATCTCCTGACAGAAGGCCTTTCTAGCATTCACTTTTCAATTATGTAGCATACAGGTCATTTTAATTAAAAGTTTGCCTTTATTTAGGACTCCCAAATATTCCAAGACATGTTAGCCCGTTGCAGATCAGATGCTGTTAGCCTGACAGGTGGAAAGTGAGCCAAGAAACAGGAGTCTTGGTCTGAGTGTTTCCTCAGCCTCCTTTCAAAGTGGGAGGCAGTTAAACCACGCCCAACTCTGTCATTTACATCAGTTTAATAGGCTGGAAAGTGAAGCCTTTATGTATTTATTTGACCACAGCTTAACTATGTGACATTTATGAGGTTAAGATGTAGAACACAATCTTTTCTGAAAGATTCTTGGTCTTTTATTCTCCTGTACCAGATTTGGTTTTCGCTATAATCCAGGTAGACATTCTCATAAGAAAAAATGCCATTTTTGAAGTGTATTATCTGGCACAAGTCAGGCAGCTGTGAGGCAGGCTGCTTTTATGTGTGAATAGGTTCCATCCAAACCTGCTGCCTTGGTCTTCTCACCACTGATTTCTTTCTCATCCTTGATTATGAGAGTAACGCATACTTTTTTGAAAATGTGGAAGGAACAAAAGTAAAGGATTACTTGCTCTTTACACTCTTCAACAACATCAGTGTTGATAGTTTAATTTGTTTCCTTCTAGTTCCGTGTTTGTAATTTACATTATTGTGGCCCTACTGCTTATATTATTTATATCCTGTCTTCAAAGTTATAAAGTCAGTTTAAGTGTACTGTAGAAATTTTGGAAATCCAGACATGTATGTAATTTAGCTGTTTGTTTTCTTGTAGTCTTTCTGATTTGCACACATATATTTAGTTTTTTATTTTTATCAAATATGATCTTACAATATATACAGTTTTTTCATTACATATTTGCTTTTACTTTAATGGATACGCAGTTTCCATGCTGTTGTAAACTATATAAACATAATTTTAAGTGGATTCAAGATATTTTTTGGAAAAGTAATAATTTTTAACATTTGTTCTATTCTCAGACATTTAGATGTTGTTGTTTTTTTCCCTACTTTTTAGAGGGAAAAAGTCTACATAGTGAGAACAAGCCCTATTTCCTCGGAACTATATCCTAAGGAAATAGTTGCAGAGCGGAATGACTGGGCCTAATGCAGGAATAATGTGAGGCTCCCGAGAGAAGGACTCAGGATAGCTACAGCAGTGGTTGCTGGCACAGCCCCCAGCGACCATGTGTCGTCGCCCTGGGTATTAGGAAGCCCTCACTGCTCTCTCATTCACTGGCTACAGCAATTTAAAAAATATGTGCATTAAATTATTTGTACTAAAGCTCAAGGTTATTTGCTCTTGCAAGACATATACAAACTTGTCAGCAAAGTGGTGGAGGAGGAATAGCCTGGAGAATAATTCTTCGTCTGTATGAATATTTTTAATAGCACATGAGTGAGTTCTTTTCTGACTGATTAGTACAAGTGATGTTATTTAAAAAGTTTCCCACCTACGAGAAATAAAGTAAACTTTTATTTTATAGTTACAGTTTTGTTAACCTGAATCTCTTGAGGATGAAACATATGTACCTGTCATTTAAAATGTCATACACACACACACACACACACACACACACACACAGACACACACTCACACCAATTTTAAAGAAATCGTTGCGTTAATGGAATGCGATGCTTTTTCTCCTTCCCTTTCCTTACCACCTAGGATCTGAAGAAGCTGAAGAAAAGCAGGACAGTGAAAACGCACTTTTAGAACTATGAGTACTGCTTTTGTTAAAGTAAGTCTTTGAATATGCAACTGTAACAACAAAATAGTGAAAGGAAATAATAGAGCATTTCTTTGAGTCGATTCAAAGTAAAATTCCGAGAATATGAGTGTGAATACGTAGCCGGATTTGTCCTATTTACATGAATTTTCCAGTCACATCTTAGTACTGCAAAATTTCTGAATGTTTTCTGTTTGGGTATAAATTTATGAAGTGTGAAACATACCTCAGAGGCCCAGTTTTCTAAATAAGAATGAGTTCATTTTTGTTCACTTAGCCAGCATGTCTCTGCGTCAGACGTAGTTTAACTATAAAGGCTAACTCACGTGTGCGGTGAGGGTAGCAGTCCTATGAGGTGTGGTGTTGTTACTGTCTCATTTATACCTGAGGAAAGTGAGACCAGGGTGGTGAGTAACGCGTTGAGGGTCACACAGCTAGCGAGTGGCAGAGCCAGGACTCATGCCCTCCCCTCTGGCACCGGTATTCGGCCACTGGAAGAGCTCAGGTGTTTGGAGCAGATTCTGAGACGAAAGATGTCATCCAGACGAAGCTGTGGCCCTGATGTGCTTCCAGGTGGGGCATGTTGTTAATTCCCTTCATGTTATCAAAGGAAAACGTTTCAACCTCAGAAATAGAAAAAGATAAACACAAAATAAATTATGGTAGCAGCAACTGCCTGATTATGTAAATGTAGAAGGGAAAAGAGAGTAGATGTTTTCATCACAAAAAACAATTTTGTTTTTTAAAGATAGGAAAATAGGAGACCGATTCAGCGTGGCTGGGGAGCCGCACAGGTCAGGCTGGCCGGCAGCAGCAGCCAGCGTCCTGGGAACACAGGCCCTGCGCCCAGGAAACTCCGGCCCCTTCTGCCCACAACAGTTCTTACGACCAAGTGAAAGTGTGGGCATGTGTAGACTTGATCGTTTTCTAAAATAAATTCTGGTGTGACCACACCCACTGTCCTTTAAGTGTCTGTAACACAGCCCATTGTTAGTCCATGACTCTGTTATAAAAACGGAAGGCAAAGTGTAGCATTTTGCCTTTTAACACTGCATCTCAAATATTTTTTTCTTTTTCTCTCTTTTTCTAAGTGTAAAAAAGCCTCATTGAAAATCACCGAGGGCAAAAAAGGACTGGAGATGGGGTCTCCGTATGGAAAGCTGAAATGGTGACATCCACTACTGACTCGATTGTACGGCTCATAAAGGACTTATTTATTGTAATACCTCACAGACATTGTTCCGTATCCACAAACATGTAGTAGCTGCGTGTGGCTGGTAAGATCATGTAACGATCCATCCTCCGTTCAGTGAGACTCAGACTGATCTGTGAGTGAATAGTTGCAGAAACGTCTTGTGCTGTATTCCTAATCAAAGAATTCTTAATATATGGGAATAGTACTTTTTTAGTAAGTAAAATATCTTTTTATTTGCATTCACAGAATGGAATTGTTTTGTTTCATGTCTCAGATTTCTTTTGTATTTCTTTTTTAACATCCTGCATTTCCCTTGTGTTTTTTTTTAACTCATACACGTGCACTCTTTGTACAATTTTAAACTGTAATAAAATCCAGCATTTCAAAATGACTGGTTTTATTTTTCTTGTTTTGCATTGTGTATTTGGCCTAAAGTGTTGGAATTACAAAGGGGGGCAAGGAGGGATTGTGAATACATATAAAAGATCACTGGACATTTTTATTATTTTTATCATGAAACAGCATCTTTCTCTTAGAAGTATGGCTCTAAAATAGTCTCACTACTTTTATTTTGAACGCACACTATAAAATCATTGCTTTCATTTTGTGTTAAGCTAATTTAATCAAAGTGAACTAAATTGTGTTGTGAGCTATTTTTTTGAAACATGAATATTTGCCTCAATGCTTCACAGGAAGGCAGCTTGTCTATTAGTTTTCTTTGGTTCATGTGACATTCAAGAGCAACTCAGTTGGGTGTAGTGGTAATGGTGCTGGTTTGGGTGGAAACCGGCCATTGCTGCAGCTCAGGTCGGCCCCCATGTGTGCCTGTTCGAAGAAGGGGCCAAGGGCCTAAACGCACCTGGGAGGCTGGGCCTGAGCAGCAGGAGCATCTAATGGTGGAGAAGGGGGTGAGGAGAAGCCGCGGGCTCTGGCCTGGGGACCAGAACCTCAGGAGCTCAGCGGTGGTGTCACAGTGTGAAGGATGTCGCACGAGTGGGCTCACATACACACCAGTCCCCAGAAGGGGCCTGAGCCGACTCGGTGTGACTGTAAGCTGACAGGGAGCTTCCCCGTGACTTGCTGGACTGGCCCGGTGCATGCGCCATGGATCCCAAGAAGCTGGATCTCAGCACAGACCACGAAGATGGAAGTATGTGATTTGCATGTGTTGTGAGTCAGACCGTGGAAGCCTGAAGCGTGATCTCAGCGCTGGAGCTCCACTCCCCAGGATGGCACAGACTGCATCTGTGGGCCTGGCAACCGCACAGAGGCCCCTCTTCTACCGGACCCCAATCACATGCTCCTGATGTTAGTGTCCTCTGCTCAGCCTCGTGCAGGTTGGCTCTGAAGTCTTTGTCCCCTCAGAGGGACTTAACGTGATTCCGTATATGACATTCAGTTACACAGTTGAACTCAGGCTGTCGCTATCTCTGTTCTGATGAAGAAAGCACGTCACTGCTGCCCACATCTGTGGTCAGTCTATGCTGCTAGGTTCTCGGCTCCGGTCTGTGTCACCCTGTCTGTACTGAGGAAATGAAACCAAAGTTATCACCTCAGTGAATCTAATACCCTGGAAAATCCCAGATGTTGGTGTGATGTTAGGGATTATATCAGTGCTACAAGAAGTGCAGGCTGCTCTTTGCTTCAGAATTTGTCCTGGTCAGAAGGTCGGCAGGAGATTCCCAGCCACACATTAGCTAAGTGGAGTGAACTCTGTGATTAAAAAGCAGGGAACCACCTAGCTCGCCAGTATGTCCCATAGATAGCAACCACCTGCATGTGTGTGTAGATGGGTATTTTCTTTCCTTTAGCTGTGGCCTTTTAAAAGTGAGCAATGCTGGTTGTGGTTTAACTGTTCTTATTTTATCTTATAATACCCTAGCTACCATTTTCCTAGTCCCAACCAGTAGGAGCCAGTTTGACTTTGAGCATTTTCCGCGAATCAACCACATCTGACTGAGCACGTAAAAAAAGAAGCCTGAGAAAATAAAACTCCATTAGCCACACCAGCGCCCTCCCCACCCATGTCTCCGCCACCACCACCTTGCTCTCCCTCTGCACCACCCACTCAGCTCGGGCTGCCCAGGTCCTCTGGGAAAGGAAGTTGCTAAGAAGCCTGAAGCTCCGGAGGACGCCTCGCAGTGCCCAGTAGTGAATGGCCACACTAAGCGCTCAGTGGTTTCTGAGTTTCCTCTCTGCTATGCCGTGGACATGGGTCTCAATGCAGACATGGGTCCTGCTCTCTCGTTAGAGGACCTGGTATTTGGCCTACGGAGGACTGACCAAATTTGTGAGAATCAGGAGTAGATCCAATTAAATGTAATCTTCTTGTATCTGGATGCCGTATTGTGTTTCCAAATAGGAACCTCCACTTGCTTTCCAAAAGAAGCTGTTTCACAGAAACGGAAGCTGATTGTAAAGAAACAAAAACTTCCCAATTTTATTTTATTTTATTTTTTATTTTTTTTTATTTTTTAATTAATTTATTTATTAGTTTCAGGTGTACAAAACAAGGTAATACTTAGACGTTCATCATTTATATCCCTCATACTGTGAACCCCCCTCCCCCCATCCACTATCCCTCCGACCTCACACTGAACCATCACATTATATATATAAAATTATAGTTGGCATTCATTAATGTTTAGCTTCTGATGTACAATGCCATGGTCAGGTATCCACAGTATCCCTGAGGTGGTCTTCCAAATAGGACGCATGTCCATCGGATACCCAACAAAATCTTTACAACATTATAGAATACCTTCCCCAAATTAATTTTCAAAAGAAAAACCCTGAGGCCATCTTGTGAAAACTTCCCAATTTTAAATGAGACATCGTTTTAATTCTAATACATAAAAGCTTATACTTTTAAAAGATTCATCACAGAAAATAGAAACATACAACTTATTTTTCACCACCTTTCAGATATCGAACATTTTGTTTTATGCCCACGCCTGTGGAAATACATAGACACACACGTAAGTCAGTGTCCTACCTGCTAGTATTATGTATGACTCAATGCAGAAACTGGTCAAAGGACATGAACAAATATAAATAGACTTTAAATATGGGGAAAGATGCTTATTTTCACTCACAAGAGAAAAGCAAATTAAAACCATGATGAGACCATTTTTCACTTGTCAGGTTGTAAAGCCCAGATGTTCGACAGCACTCTTGGGATTCACCTGCATTGTGGGAGACGGGCGGAAGGGGGCCATCTCTGTCACAGGCAAGTTGGCAATGCCTATCAAAATGACCCCCACACACGCTCAGTATGAAATCAAGCACTAGTATTTACTTCAGCATTTTCCATAATAGCTCACAGTTGGAAATGAGCCAGCAGTGTATCACGGAGAACTGATTATAAAGTGTTGTACATTCCCCGGTGAGCTATGCAGCTTCGTGTCCCTGTGTACTCACCCAAGGGGCGTGGGATGCTAAGTGAGAAGTGCAGAATAACGTTGGTTGTATACGACCTCTGTGTACCAGAGAGGAAGTCAGAATATCTATGCATATGTGCATGCATATCTGTTTCTATGTACATTCATGTCTGCCTCATAAACTAGAAGGGTGCACAGAAAGACAAACGTGTGACCTGTAAGAGACGGGACAGGGAGAGACACTGGTTGAAGCTTGAGTTCGTCCTGCATTTTGAGAGTGTTCTGATTTTTGAACCCTGTGAAGGTATTAGCTGACTGTTTTAGTAGGATTCCGCTATGCATATTATTCAAGAGTACTTCCTGATTGAATTTCTATTTCTTTAAATAGTCTCCATTTTTTGAAGATGCGTAGTAATCTGTCACATGATGTCCTTTATGTTTTTTGCTTCCTATTGGACATTTGGGTGAATTTGGGGCCTCAGTGAATGAATATCCTTGCGCCTACATCTTAGTACCACCTCCCATTTCCTTAGGAACTTGAGGGTCGCTGGTAAGAGCAGTTTCCGGATTACATGGCAGCAGAATGGGCTCTGTGATGGCTCCTGGCTGCCTGAGAGCTGCAGCAGCAGCAGTGGAGCTCAGGAGCTCTTTCAGTCACTTTGGCCTCAACCCTGGCTGCACATTACAGAAGGGGATTTTAAAGCCTGTGATGAAGTCTGGGCCTCCGTGACTTAAAGGCTCCAAGAGGAGAGCCACTGGTATGTGGATAAATCAGCAGATTTTAAGTCAGACAGACCTGGCATCGTGGACTCTGGGACTACTCGTGTTTCACCCCGGGCACATGTCTTTGTTTCCCTGGGACCTAGTCCTCCTCAGCGAAATGGGCGTCACACATACACTGTGGTACAATGAGCGCGTTAGACACAGAGCAAACTGCCTGGCAGGATTCCTGGTGCTCACTGAGTGGAGGTATTTGTGTTACTCAAACCAAACAAAAGAAAAGAAACAAACAAGTAGCCTCACAGAACATGACCGAGACCATGCGTTTACCCAGATAAGTTTCCATCCCTGGCGAAATGTCGAATTCTAGCTTTTTGGCTGAATTGCATCCTGTTGTACAGTATCTGGTTATCTCATATGACTCAGGGTTTCTAATGGGCAGTTATAGAGGATTTTGATTAACGTAAAGGGTATTTACATGTAAAGGTAAAATCGGGTATTAGTTAATTGAAGCCTGCTTGATTTGCAGAAAGCGTTCCAAAAACGAACTCTATGAGGAAAAGAATTCCAAAACAGTACAGAGAATTCATAATGGGAAATCCTTTGAGAATCCTTGCCTTGAAGTTTCCCTTTTCTATGGCTGAGAAGTGTATAGAGTTCTCTAGCCCTGTAAAGACTTGAGACTTGAGTGCTTTTATGTGGGCTCAGATAAATCTTTGCCTAATTTTTCCATTGCACTCTTGTGGATGTACCCTGTTGTTCTGTTATTTATTTCATCCCACCAACTGTCTTGGACTTTAATTGCAGAAGTCCGACTGGTGGGTGGGATGTCAGCATATAAAAATCTTCCCAACATGAAAAATTGTGTGACAGGTGTACATATAACCCTGTAATTGTATGAACAGCATAGGAGGAAGAAGAGGAAATGTGGAGGGTAACAAGGCAGTTCTCTTCATCAGCTTGGAGCATAATAAGGAAGGAAATTTTCCTGTCTTAGTTGAACTAAAAGGAATTTGTTTCTAATCAGTAGCAACTAATGTAGAAGTCAAGAGTGGAGCGCGGTAGCTGGGCTGCTTGGGTTGAAATCTCAGCTCTGTTTGTTATTTGCTGTCTAACTACGAGGATATTCTTTATCCTATCTCTGCCTCAGTTTCCCCATCTATAGACAGAGATAATTATATATATCTACATATTTCTTCGGGTTCCCGTGAGAATTAAATAATATGTATTTAGATGAGTACCAGTAGGCACCATGCAAGCTTTGCTATTATTACTTCAGTAGGATGTTAATCATTGAATTTGGAAATTGTGCTAGAAATCTGAAATATTTAAATTGAACACTTTCTCCTAAAGACAGGTAAGCTTAGGCAATGTGACATGGTCAAGAACAAATGACACAGCTAGTTACAGCCAAAGCAAGCAACAGAGGCTCTGACTGTGGGGTATGAGGTGGATGTTCTGGTCCAGTGTTCCACCCCCCACATCATGTGGCTGTCTTGCTGTGATGGAAGAACAATGGACAAAAACGGAAGTATACCCACCTCCTGCCTCAGAAATGCACCCAGACACACCAGAGGCTTCCACAAGTGATTCTGAGGAATCACCATTCAGTCAAGGGGAGAAGCTGGAGAGTCAGAGCACTGTACCAGGGAGAACCATCAAAGGTCCATTTCCTTAGCACCCAAAGAACGGTTGCACACTTAGGACACACACTTACAAAATAAGGAAGAAATTCCATGCAGTGGGTAACAACAGGAGCCTTCAGAAAGAAGCAGTGCCCGTTATGTTTTGTTTTTCCCAGTTAAAAGTAGGTGAAGGGGAAGTCACATGATACTAGGTAATAGAACACAGGCTCTGAATTCAGAGAGACCTGGTTTCCAATGACTATTACGCACAAAATGATGACCATGAACAGATCATACAATCTCTCCAATCTATAAACGGTGGGCTGTAAGTGTACCTACCTCCAACGGCTCCAAGAAGATTAAGGGGATTGCCTGGTACATGGTTGAAACTTACTGGGTCTCTATTCTATCCATATCTAACCTGTGCAGGCAAATAAGAGTACAAAAGTTTGTCAGGTGTGAGTGTGTGAGTAGTGGTATCTAGTATGTCTAAAGTAGAGTTGCTAACGTAGCTGCTCTGCTGTTGAAGACTTGCATGTACCAAACGTTATTAATTTATCTAATCCACACAATTTCAGGAGAACGGGCACTGTAACTTCATTTTACACATGAGAATATTATGGCACAGAGAGTTCAATAAGCATGCATGAGGTCACACAGACAACAATACTAGACACAGGACTGAAATCCAGACGCTTAGAAGTGTGTAACCCTCCACCACACTACTTCTCTGGGGCCAGTATGACTCTCATGGGCTGTCATGAGGATCAGGAAACTCGCTACTTGTGAAACAGGAGTATAGGTCTGAGCACGCAGTGCAGATCGTGGGAGATGTTATGCTGTCGCATTCGCAATGTCCCAAACCCAATGAGTCTGAATCTGGGGACCTTTGAAAGAGAAGTAACCTGGGCACCTTCATTTGGTTCTGGGTCCTCTTGGATCCAGGGCCCCAAAGAAAGCATCACGACCACTATCTCAGGGACAGATACAGAAATTAAGAATTGTCAATTGCTACAAACAATACCAAATTTCATAGTTCAGTTGTCAGGCTCTTTCTTACCTTGGGCTTTCAATTAGATTTATCAAATTTAAGTACACAGACAAAAACAGTCTTTCAATTTTTTAAATTTATTGTGCCTATTATAAAAAACAAAGTACAGAATTCAAGCAGCAAAGATGGCGGCTTCAGGGTGTGTAAATGGAAAGCTGCAAGGCAGGTATGTGGTTAAAGGGTACTGAGAATCATGCCTGGAAGCTGCATGACGCCTACACTCAAAGGCATGATAATGTGGGTGGCTGTAGCTGCCCACAGAGACTCTGGAGAGAGTGGTGCTAAAGGCACCCTCCCCTTGAGTAACGGCGGGATTAGTTATTGTTACAGATGGAAATTTTCTGTGTGAGTAGTTTGCAAAACTGTTATGCAATAATGGCATCCTAGAAAAATGCACATGTGAACTGAAATAAACCAAGCCCAAAAAGGAATCCCAGCTAGATCCTCAGCAAACTCTGTCAGGGACAATAAACAAAGAAGAATTGACCCCTTTGTGCTACCATCTGTTACTGACTCTTTCTGTCGCCGCAGACTGCCGTTCTCTTAAACAGACAGAAGGTGACGATGGCAAAGTAGACGACACTCTTGAGCAGGAGGAGGAGGTAGGTGTAGTAGGCAGAGGTGTTGATGAGCTGCAGCTGCGGTGTACCTACGGAAAGTCATTTGGTCAGTGTCACCTGTCTGCTGGAGAGGAGACGGACTATTAATGGGAGGGGTTACAATTATTTATCTCTTGTAATCTAAATGAAGTGGCACTGCTGCCCTACCAAAACCCAAAAGTAAACATCTTCTACACCACTAGCACCACCAACAAACAACAGGGCAACTCAGCGTCCAGCTTCCAGACCAAGTCAATAAACACTCTCTGCTCAATTCACGTGGAACACTCCAAAATATTAAAAAGTAAGGCTGCATTTTCGATGAGTAAGTCCAATGAGAAAAAATATTTGTGATAAATAGCGTTTAGCATTTCTTCTCCCCACCATGTCTCTAAGTAGTAATAATAGCTACTATGCATTAACCACTAACCAAACACCACTTATTCTGAGAGCTTTGGATGCATAGCTTTAGTCTTACATAATTTTTACAATAACCTATGAGATTATTTTTGTTCCCATTTTACAAAGAAACTGAGGGCAAAGAAAGTAATTTGTTTGGTTTCATGCATTTGCTAAGTACCTGAAACTAACAACATGACTTACAGAACACATTCTTAGCTACTCAGACTCTGCATCTCCAAGTGCAATAAGGGATAAACACAAATATAAAGATGAATTGCTGATATTGATGCATCTGGGGCATTACATGTTGTGCACACGGTATGATTTGTACGAAGAGTACAGTCCATGAGAATATGGTGGTGTTCAAGCTGGGTGGGTGGGAGGTTTTAGTAGAGAGCATTACATCACAAAGTAGTTAACCCAAATTCTCCGAAACTTTAGGAGGCAATGGCTCACCAATCTTTCCTGAATGACTTTCATTGGGCTATGGCTCTATGGGTAATTGCACTAATATCCTTTGAAATTTTGCAAGAAATATATGATATTAAGAAATAACTGATGACAATGATGGCAGTCCAGACTGGCTGCTCAATGAACCACAAGGCTAAGTCCTTTCCTGTGGGAATGTTCCTTTGACATGCTTTATCTTCATTGAGTGAGAACTCCAGAATTATTAGCATTTGACGTGGAAAGGGACCTCAAGAAGTGTTGTGGTCAGAACTCCTTGCCTTTGGTCAGGTAAGAGTGTTAGTTGAGGTCCAGAACCCCTTGATATTGGAAATGGAGGAGAGATTAACAGGGACAGAGCCAGTGCTTCTAATGGCTTTCCTTCTATGTAGGGAGAAAGGGCCAGAAACTAGTACCGCCTTTCCCTGAAAATAAGACCTAGCAGGACAATCAGCTCTAATGCATCTTTTGGAGCAAAAATTAATGTAAAACCTGGTCTTATTTTACTATAATATAATACCAGGTCTTTAATAATATAATATAATATAATAATATAATATAATATAATATAATGTAATGTAATACCATATCTTTTACTAATTTTTGCTCCAAAAGATGCATTAGGGCTGATTATGCTGCTGGGTTATTTTTGGAAAATGCCGTACTTACTCTGTGCCAGCTAAAAGAGACACTATGCTTGACAGTTTACAAACTTGACCTTATCTCTTCAATAACTGAGTTAGGTGTAATTATTCCTGGTTGCAGACGAGGATAAGTGTTGCTCAGAAAATGTAATTACCCACAATCATGCAAGTAATAACTAAAAGAGTTGGGGTTAAAGTCTGGTCTGCAGAACTCAGAAGCCCATGCACTCCCCCCACCCCAGCCACGTGTCCATTGTATCTCAGGGCCTTTGGGTTCTCTTGCTCTATGTCTTTATCTTAGGGGAAGAGTAGATAACTGAGTAAGTGTAGGAACTCTTGTGTCCGATGGCCTGGGTTGAAACCCCAGACTAGCTGTGTGGCATCGTGCAAGGGACTTAGTTTTATCTCATTGCCCTCCTCTGAAAAATGGGAAACGATATTTTGTATCACTTCACAAGAGTATTATAAGAATTAAACAAGAAAATGCTTTCAAAATACAGTACAACAACTTCTACATAAGAAGCTCTCAGTAAATGTCAGTTTATGTTGCTGACTTCCTGCAAAGACCAAAGACTTAAAAAAAAAATCTAGAAGTAGCTTGATATCATGTATTTCCTAGTCATTAGAAACGAAAGCCAAACAAATAATGAAGTTCATTGTTGAAATAATCCCAAGCATATCGCTGTGTCCTCTAATTTGCAGTGCTCTCATACCAAAATCCAGCATTTACTGTGTTAAGATGATTACTAGGAAATGATGGATTAACTTAAAGTATGACTCAGTCTATTCTGTAAAATCCAACCATTCTGATTTTTCTACCTTAAGTCAGAGAAGTTCAAAAGTAAGCTGATCAGTAGGGGAAAAAATGCTATAGCGTGACATAAAGGCAAACATGTACAAAGACTTACCACTTTGATCTTTCAAACAAGCTTTTTCTGTAGGATGATTACCATCAACCTCTACAAGAAAAGAGAGCAACTATTAATTATATCCGTCATTAGACAGTGCATGTCTGTTTGACAGATAGTTAGGTAGGAAGATAGATAGAAATAAAGAAAGGAAGGAAAGAAGGAAGGAAGGAAGGAAGGAAGGAAGGAAGGAAGGAAGGAAGGAAGGAAGGAAGGAAGGAAGGAAGGAAGGAAGGAAGGAAGGAAGGGAGAGAGAGCAGAATCTTACACGTTTGAAGGAATCTGGTTTCGGCAGATTTCCCATCTAAACAAAGGAGAGCAGCCATAACTTTCCAAATCATGTATGTCGCCAGTTTCCCCATAATTTTCTAGAGCTGCGGTGTTTGTGGACATCACAACAATATCAATCAAATCTAATGTCTACTGAGTGATTATTATTGTGCCAGGTACTATGTTAAATGTTTCACATGTGTTATCTCATTTAATCCTCCAGTGACACTGAAGTGAGGACTCCATGGTACAGAGCAGGAAATGAGGTTTAGAGGGTATTAGTAACTTGGGGGCAGAGCCAGTATTGAAAGGATCGTTGAGAGCTATTAATGAGAATGAGCATGTAGAAAGTGCTCTGCAAAAGTAACCCACAGAAATGGAAAATAATCTATAGACAGTCAACATAATCCACCATCGTGAACACTAAAATCATCTTCTCTTCCACATACCTTAACTATGCTTAGCAAATGAGCTTTTTATTACAGAAGCTCGGCATTCAGTGCAACTCTTTCAAAGAATAGAAAGATAGACCAACTCACATTCATAGTTCTCTGACTATATGTATAAAGCCTGAGGTGAGAGTGGTATTTATGTACAACATTAAAAAAAGCAAATATGCATAAAAGACACAATGTCTTAAAAAGATCATCGATCCTCGGATGGAGGAAAGCAGTCTGGTGGTTTTGGATTATCCTTTTTCTTCTAGATGTGTTCTTGTCCATATGGACATGCTCTCGTATGCAATTTTATGCAGTTCATGAGATCTTTTTGTGGTGTGTGTGCTCTAAAATATGTGGGTTTGAGGCACAGGCTTTGGGGTAAATCCCATGATTGAAAATTTTAGTATAATCCTGTTTAGATGTTAAAATATCCTCAAGGACTGACTTTAATATGTCTTCAAAGTCTCTTTCTTTTCCTGACAGTGACTTTATTTATTAAAAGATAAATGAAAATCTCTTATGATCATGCACTGATTGAGGTAGAAACAATAAAATTAACAATTTTCCATAATAGGATATGTGTGTGTGCTCGTATCCTAAGTTCTCTTTCTCAGTCGAGGTTGGTGGGAAATTTGGACCAGATTAGTTTTATCTCTCTTCAGAATCTCTTCATGTATTTGTGCCTCCATGTCATGA
Source organism: Rhinolophus hipposideros (assembly GCF_964194185.1). NCBI lineage: Eukaryota > Metazoa > Chordata > Mammalia > Chiroptera > Rhinolophidae > Rhinolophus > Rhinolophus hipposideros. Next base: position 52,109,090 of record NC_138064.1, read on the forward strand.
TTCCAGCTTTTATCAAAAACAAAAAACAACAAATGAAAACCTTCCAATTCACAGCATTAGAAATCTGCTGTAGAATGACTTTAACAGAAATGCCCTCATTAGCTTTGCAGCCATGAGAAGCCCACGGGAGACATTTGTTTCAGACATTAAGTGCCAAGTAACGCACATTATAAATCGATACTTCTCTCCTTTATGATCATCACCATGGAACTTACTCTACTTCTTATTTTCCGCTGATAACTAGAAAAATCAAAACCTAATAGGACACTTCAGCCCAGTGGTTATATTACACTTTCGCTTTGCATACTTGCTCTCCTTCTGTTTTTAGCTGTAGAAATTATTAGTGTTATTTTGGAATCTACTTTAGATTTAGGAAAAGATATAAAGAAACATATGAATAAATACATCCATGTTATATTTTCGAAAGGAAGCGTTTTCACCTACATTATTTCATTTCCTCTTTCTTATTCCAGCCCCAGGAGAAAGACAAGGTAAGTGTTCGAACCGAATTTGATCGTTGGAGAAACTCAGGTCTGAGACGATAAAGCCTCACTGCAGGAAGTCAGACCAGTGCCCAGTGAGGGTCCTAGCTCACCTTGCTATGTACTTGTTCCCTTGCTAACAAGGGCTGGTTTACCACTGGGGACAGTACCAGCTGGTTCCTTCTTGTGGGCAGCTCTGGGGCCTCTGGTACCTCATGTTAATGCAGTACCAGACTTTAGGTTCTGAGTCTAGTGAGTTACTGGACCCCAGCCAGGGCAGGGCCCTTCAGCCCTCTGCCCACACTCTCCAAATATGTACAGCATCTGCATCAAGGGCACTCCTTTGGGACCTCACTGGGGACGCTGGATGATTAGACAAGTACGTTCTCTTTACTGTGTGCATCCTCCTTGGGACAGCAGTGCGTCCGGGTGCATTCATCCACACCTCCTTTCCTGGCCTGGCACACGCTCGGACTGCAGGGCATGTGTGTCGAGCAGCATTTCCACTGGCAAGGGATACTTTCATCAGGGGAATGGAAATGTGTTTCCACATGGTAACCTCACTCTAACTATGACAGTTTACTCTTTGGTAGTATATAAAACACAAATCTAAAACCTAAGACCATAATAAAACTGCAGCCATTGAATTATTCTATTTTTTCGTGGAGCTTTGGTCTTGCTTCTTCAGATGAACACCTTTTGTCACCTAATAACTCCCTGTTGATGGGTTATACTGTCAGTGTAGCAAAACTGAAGCGACAGTGACTTTTCTTGCTTAGTAGAACATTCCTGAAATATGTATCATTATTCTTATTTCTTGATCAAGTAAAATCATCAAAAGTGAAAGTTTTTAAAGCATTTACTATGTGCTAAATAGCTAGGTGCTTTCAAATATGTTATTTCGTTTAACACATGCATCTCTAGAAATGTCACTGTGACCTTAATGTTTTGGATGATAAAAGTGAGGCTGAGAAAAGATAAGTAAATTTTTCTGTTTCTTTTTCTTTTTCATGTTCTATGGGGAAATAGGACATTTATGCCACCATTAAACGTAGCAACATTTAAGATATATGGGGTGCCAAAAAAATGTATACAAGTGGACATGTTGGTCAATGTTGCTCAAGCAGTAATTTGCCATGAACAGAATGTCTGAACGTTGATGGTAACCACTTTGAGCACCTGTTGTAATTGCAGAAGTCAAACATGACTTATATTCATCTTTTGTTATCAGTATATATCGAGTATTTCAATTTTAATAGCTTTTTCCTTTCTTAAAATGTATATACATTTTGGGGGGCATTCTCTGTATGTATGTAAACCAATACTTGACAGAAAAGGAGGGGCGTTCCCTTTGAAAAGAGTATTCTGCAAGATTGTATTTATATTTATGTACACATACCTTTCTTCATTGAAGGAAAAAGAATCTCTTGATCAACTCCATTTACATTGTTCTCATGTCTGACTATACATTTGTGTTCTTTATTCATTGAGTTTGCAGTCAGGGTCAGCCAGCTGAATTTCATGTATGTGTCGTTAGTCTTCACGGTAGCTCCCTGCTGGGATTCCAGAATTGTATTGCTGTTCTTTTCCTTCCAATGTACCTTAATAACATCAGGGAAAAAATTCTCAAGAAGACAAAGATATGTTCCAGCTTTTTGGAGGTTTATTTCAGCCGTTGAAGGAAGAAAAATAGTGGGCTTGGGGGAGAATTCTGGACCAAAGTTTCTGTCTGTGGGAGGAAATGGGATAGCAATGAAGAAGAATTATCAGAAAAACACAAACATTGTGTGGTTTGGAGCACCCTAGAGCACAATAAGAAAAGTTGCCTTTGAATTAGTGCTTCTTGTGGGTTTTCATCCACAATAAGTTGTGAAGTGCTTATTGTTCTTACTTGCGATGGGAAAAGACATGCAAGAGGTCCAATACTTGCCCAGAGTCACAGCTATTAAATGCCACAGCTTGGATTAAAATGTAGCCTTTGCTCCTCTCCACATGCTAAGATAGGGTATGACTTTTAACTTCTCCATATCAAGGCTTCCAACTTTTGTGAACGTATATATATATTTTTAAATCTTTTTTGTACTATCAAAGTGGAGCCTGTTTTCAAGGTGGAGTGTGGATGGCGGGTAGGAGACCCGGTCACTTAGAAGATCTCTACAGATGAGAATCTTTGGTCACTTCTAAAGTACTTCCCTTTCCCAGGCCATGAGTTTTGTAACTCAAGCTCGCTTTGGTCAAGTAACTCATTCTCATGTTCTATAACTCTGTGGAAGCTCACTCTTCATTTAACTGATTCTGGAATGTGCCATGTTATCTTTTTTCCATATAAATAAATGCCAGAAGGAAGTTTCTCATTTTTTCTAAGGCATACCCAATGACTTGTTTCAATGGGAATCTACTTCCACACGCACTTAACAGCCTATCACGTTGAGCTTTCAGCTTCAAATGTGGACCCTGTGCCCAGTTCTGAAGTCATGGAGTTCTCCAAATTGATCTCTAATTTTATGTGACATCTGAATTTCATATCTGAACCACTCCAGATTTTAGAGTATGGCATTATTTAAAGTTGCACCTCCAAATTATTTATGATGCCTTGAATTTCGAAGCAAAATAGCAATATTTCCAAAACTTCTATTAAAAATCGTATTACTTTCAGAAATGCTCATATTAATCTTATTAAGTAAATGTCCTGAACAGAATTTTGGTCACTTTAGAAAATGCATACCAAAAGCACATTTTAGTTTGGAATTTCATGTGAAGTTTAAGCATGACTGATAAACTATATTTTGAATACACCATATTTTGACTCTCAGTGTCTTCCCTGAAATTTGTGTCTATACTATCAGGCTGCTGAGCCATTCTAGAGCTCCATCATTTTTGTTGTTTTCGTCTGCTGAATAAAATGTGTCTATAATTGGTGTAATGTTAAAAGCTATGGTTCTAGTTTCTTGGGGACATAATGTGAAAATATGTAACAAAACATTATATGTTTCCAAAGCTTTCACCTGAATGCTGAATGTTACTTGATGATTCATTTATTATTAATCTAATGATTGAAAGTATAAATGTTAGAACCCTTCCCAATTTGATTTCTAACTGAAACATCAGTGCTTTACTAATATTCTCTTTGGACTAGTGTGGAGCTAGTTTAACAATTCCAAGGGCATTTTTTAAAGAAAAAAGAATTGGATTTCTCATTTGAGAAGAAAAGGAAAAAAAATCTAGAGAATTTCTGCCTGTGTAGCAGAGCTTGTGATTTTTATACTAAATCAGTGAGCAAACAATGTTCAGATTTTCAATCATGCTGTAAATATAACTAGGTCATAATGTGCTTATTTTAATTTTATATATCTTGTTATTAGTGCAATGGTATTTTATTGATTATAACAGTAAGACACTGTATAGTTCTCCAACCACATACTTTGTTTTTAATTCAAATAGCATTTTATGATAAACTTGGAAATTTCTGTGTTGTAAAACATTATTCTTATCATCCGTCCCTTTTCCTTAGCTAGATTCTTTGTCATTTTTCTCAAGATAAAATTAATCTTGAACTTCCATAACTTTCTCAATGTTAGTAGTTAACTGAATGTTAGTTTACTTGATTATATATGGTTAGTGCCTATATTTTGGATAATTGTATCGCGTTTTTTCTTACATTCTTTTTTAAAACTTATCAACTGTTTTTTTACGGTCTATGATGCATATAATGGAAACCAGTTTAAAAAATAAATAAGCTTTTCCAATATATTTATATACATTCATTTGCATAATCAAGTAATACGTTTGAGTTAAATGGTCTAAGTTGTTTAAATTTATTAAGATGCAGCAGTATGAATTCTATAGAAGTGTACCAAATGTCAACTAAATTTTCCGTTGAAAGCAGATTGCAAACCTACACATTGATATTGTGTTCTCTATTTTTTCTTCTCATTTTTCTTTTATCAAATAAGTAGTTATAGCTATTTTATCTTTACATTTGAATTTCAAAGTTATGATATTTCTAACTGTATTAAATTGACTTTACATATTAACCATTTTCTGTATGAATTTAAAATTTTTTTGATAAAATATGAGCATTAAGTGCAAACAGACTGTCTATAAATTTTAAGACAAATAATTCTTGGTGTTAGAGATGACATCAGTTAATATAAAGGGTTAAGATTTAAAGCACATAAAACAATAAGAAAATTAAAAGCACACACATGTTAATCTTATTTTTCATGCCAAATAAGGGAAAAGTGATGATAAAGAAAAACAAATACCTCCAAATTCTTTTCTTTCTTTCTGAACATTTAGAAGTACAGCTGAATTATCTGGGGAATTTCTGCTCTGTCTGTATTATAGGCTGCAAACAACTCTTCATACTGGGTACAATTCTCCCTTTATACGTGGATTTGGAAAACATCCATCCAGCGCTTACAATGTGTTACAGTGTACAAGTACTTGATTCATACCATCTCCATCAATTCCCATGCAACCCCTCTGGAGGTATGCTTATCCCATTTTATGGATTAAGTTACTGAGGCCAGGGAATAATTGCCCAAGACCACATTAGCAGTAATTGGTGGGACTGGAGCTCCAGACCATCCTGATTCCACAGCCCCTGGCTCTTTCACCATCAGAAAAGAAAATGCGCCAATTCACAAAACTGACCTATGAGAATCAACTTTGTTCTTGGGCCAAACACTTCCATGATAATCACATGCATTATACATGAGCATTTTCTACAAATCCATACATACACAAAAGCCAAATCCTGTTATAATATTTGCACAGTGTTGACGATGCATGCCTTTATTGTAACGATTTCTTTTTGCAATCTTTCCGAGGATTTCTACACCTAATCCCTATCACATTCCTGTTTTTTCTAAATATTCTTACTATTATTCCAATTTAATTGTTCCTTGTCTTCCCTCTATTACCTTGAAAAATCTGCCTTCTTCTGGTACCTACCTGTGATGACAAGTTTTGTTCCATCACCGAAGATTTTTCTGTCATAATTCCACAGTGATTTAACCCATATCAAAAACTGTAGACTAATGTAACTTCTCTGAGTTTTTCAAATGCTAGTGGAACTATGGTGGGCTGTAATTCAAGACATCAGGTTCTAGTCCTGATTCATTTTGCTCATAACAAGTTGTGTGGCCTAGCAAATAAAGTAAAGTTTTTTGTGCTTTATCTGTCTGAAAACAATGATGTTACTATCAATTCAACATCACTAGCAGTGCCAAAGAGAGACCAAAGTGAAACAAGATTTGAAAAGCAATTTGATTAAAATACAATGGAAATAAGAGATTATAATAATTATTAACAATTGGATTTTGATAACTCTGTGTTCCAATATGGCAGTTTAATTGCTGAGCACCAAATCTGGACCTCATCAAGGAATTCAGCACTTGAGGGGTTGCAGTAAGATGGGTGGCAATGCATTCCACTTTGCTGTAATGCATCTGGAGTTTTGAAAGCCATCATCACAGCAAATGTGCCTAATTAATAAGCAACTATTTGTCTTGTCTTATCTGCAGTGTTAAGAAAATCAAAGGGAACTTTGGCTAAAGCCGAATAATACACAGTCAGTATATGGAACTGCTTATCTCATGTTATCCAAAACAAATAGCTCTTTCCCAATCAACAACACAACTTATTGGCTTTCCAAGCTTTCACCAGAAATTTAAGCCTCAAACAAACATTTTTCCAGCTCATGCCGAAAGTTCAGCTTGAAGCTCCTGGCATTGGGCCTTCAAGCCAGAAAGACTAGGAGAAATGGCCTCAAATCCTCTTATTGTCACCTTAGATCACGGAAACGTACCTGGCTCACCATATCTGCTGAGGGTCACCATCTGGGAAGGTCATTAGATGTTATAATGCCCATGGCACTGACGCAGTGGCAGTGCAGACTGGGTTTCTTTAAGGGCCATTTCTTCCATTTTATAAAACGGATGTTGAAAACAAAGGTCACTCTTTTACTTCAGTTTCCTCCTAAAGGACTCATACATTGAAATCCTGTTTTTATGGAGATGTGATTGACATAACTCTTACACCTTTGGGCATAAAATTTTACCCTGTGCTTCTTACTAGATAATTATAGGCCTTTTTTCTTCTGCTTTCTTTAGTGCCTTTGAACTCCTATTTTTATTCCATGGTCTGACTGTAACTTGTGTATTTGATGTTAGGTCTTCTCCAATAGAGTTTGAAAAGAAGTTGTTTATATAAATGACAAATAGTTTGTGCATTGTACCTTGTTTCTTTTTCTTATTTCTTTTTCAGAGGTTGATAGTTTAATAAGGCCTAACTCGAAGATGACACGACAGATAGGAAAACAATGTTTGCAAATCCTAGCTCTGTGATGTGGATACAAAACATGCAGAATTCCCATAGACTGAAAGTGCCAGGACGTGAGGTGAGGCTTTTGTTCCCGAAACATCCCTCGCTAAACAGGGCTTTCCTGATATTTCAGCCCTTGTGGAAACTCGCAGATGAAGAGATGCCTTCCGGTATGCTGCTTTGCTCAAATAATACTCCTTGGACAAGATAGCAACCTGTATATCAACCTGAAACAGTTAATTTTTAAAATTTATTTTAAACCTCAATTAATACTACTCTAGGAGCCAGAACTGGTAAAACACAATGAAGAAATTTAACATGGATTTGGTAAATATTACTTGGGACTAAAGTTTCTACAGTTTAGGACTACATTGTACATGTATAGAATACAGGATAAATGAAAAAAGTGCTTTTTTAAATTTTGTAAGTGGGTAATAGCCTCTTCAGATTAAATTTCCAGTGATGTTATCATACGGGGATCTCAAAGCAGACACTCAACCCTGAGGTGATTTCGAAAGTTGCTTTAAAGTAGATGTTTTAGATTCATGTGAAGAGTCCGAATTAAACATTGAATGAAATGTGAGGGGAAAAAAAATCAGTATTTCTCACCTGATGTGTATTGATATAGTTATTAACTTTGTAGCTATGATCCAATTAAGAAATTAAATATTATAAGTGGATGTTTGACTTTTATCTATATCAAGATAAATGTATACATGGAAGTTGCAACACCTTTTCTTTATTTTCACTTCTAGATATTTCTACTGGAAAATGAGAGACGACCTTATATTTAGGCTAATGATATCTGAGGTAATACTACAATCCTTTTTAGAAGGAGATACCAGTAGTCTTAGAAACTGAAAGTATTTTGCAAATCCTGACCACTTGTTCTAAAGTGACCTGTAGACTAGATGGGAATCAATACATTTATCTGTATTCCTGACTTCATAAAGAAATCCAATGGGAGTAATTGGAGTTCGCATTTATATCCACCCGTCACGTCCCAGCCTTTGTGGCAGGTAATTTCCATGTTTAATTTCAGTTAATCCTCACAACATCCACTTGAGATGGTTGTTACATCGGTAGAAGAAATGGATGGAAATATACCAAAATGTTAAAAGTGATGTGCCAATATTAAATTTTATTTTATTTTATTTTTTATTTTCCATTTTTTTCTATGATGAGCATGCAGCATTTTTATAATTTTAATAAAGCAATGATCAGTGAATCCAAATGTATTTACTAAAGGACCGTTATGCAGAAAGTGATAGTTGAAGAATCGAAGTCTATAATATTCCCTGCACCACACTCTCCTAAACAACATTTTTCAGGGCCCTCATGAATTATATCTGTGTCATCATTTTTCAATTTGATTGCTACAACTTACATTGAAAATATAATCACTTGGAAGAAAGAGGACCATATAATTGCTTTTTAGTTTATGAATTCATTTGTTATATGCTAACAACCACGAAGAAACCAAAATCTATCATTTGTTTCATTTTTTTCAGTGCTTTATCAAAGTTTGTGAAAACTCATTTGAATGGACCTGGCAGGCTAGAACATCCTCGTGAGATGTCTCTCATCCAGACAAAATTTCATCTCTAAGGCTAATGAGAATGAAAATTTACTGGATTTAATTTAGAAGAAAACAAATACAGCTTATGATATTCTTGAATATGGTCATGAACCTAAATATTTTGATATTTGATATTAATCATCTGCTAACCAAATGACAAATTTAGCAAGTTTTTGTTCATTTTTTCCATTGGTTATTTCTGGAATCAAATAAACAAAATACATAAGTTCTTTACAAATCTTCCAACAGGAAATACCAAATGGCCTGAACATTTCCGCCCCTTCGGGCCTCACAGGTTCTCTAACCAGTTAACTCCTCGTTAGTGTTAGGGACCTCGGTGGGACATCAGGCAAGGACCTGGACAGAGTCCCCAATCTCTCCAGAGATCCCACCAGACTGGGGCCGAATCCAAGAATTCTGAGCAAGCCGCAGCACCTAGGCTGCAGCACCTCTGTCACCTGCCTCTGCTCCCCACTTTAACTGAAGAATTTAAAGAAAACTTACCTGTAACTATGAGCTGTGTACCAGGACCAAACACATTGATTCTCCTGGCATCTGTCTGCCCGCCAACTGAAAAGCCTTTATAGAAATTGCTCTTTGTGCCTGTTTTAAATTTGAGCCCATATTTTTTGAATATTTACATAAATATATAAAAATTGACCCTGCCAGCATCAAACCAAGAAGAAAGTGAAGCAAAGCACATTATACATACGGGTAATGCAGACTGAAGAACTTAATCTTCTCTGCCTGGGCAGCATGGGTCATATCATTTCCATACCAACTCACATACGTGGGAGAGTACGATTTTATCTTTTGTCACCATTTTGTCTGAATTTTCTAAATCTCCTCTCTGACAGGGTTTTCATGTATGAAGTCGGATCTTTCCCTACAGTGTAATTGAGAGTTAATTTTTTTTTTTAATTTTCAAAAAGCAACAATAATAGGAATAATATATCTGAGTATTTAATAAATGTATTTCAATATGTTTCCAGGTATTTTTTAATTATTTATTTATATATGTATTGAGGGGTGGGTATCTGTACTGATTCTAAAATAACTTATTTCCAGAATATAATTCCCATTGATAGTAGACCAGATAAGATAGGGTGTGAATTCTTAATAAGGGTCTCTTTAGCTATTTATTGCTAAAGAGGTCCAAAGGAAAGACTGATCCTTTCGACCTGAAAACACCTTTCCAGTTTCCAGGGCTTTGACTATAATTCCTGTCCTGCTCAGCAGAGGATCCTATTCGGTTTGGAATTCCTACAGCTGTTCCATCATAAGTATAACACAAGCCTCAGTTATGCAATTAGTTAGTTATGCATTTTATGCATTTTAGTACAACTGCTATAGTTCTTTTTCCAGCTACAACATTTCTAGCAAATATGATATCCCTACACAAAGAAAATTGAATGGAACACTGTCAAAATGACTTGTCATTTTATAGAAATACCCTAAGAATCATATTTTCAGTATTTAATGAATGCATATTCAACACTACTTATTTGACCTCTTTTGGGGGGGAGAGAGAACTAATTTCTGTGTCATGATTAGAAGCAGAAGCATTGTTTTCATGCATGAGTAGTAATACAAATTATGAGCTATTACTAATTAAGTAGTCAATTAAAGAGTCCATTTAGAAGGTCAGGCTATAGAAGAGTAAATATTCATAATATAAAAACGTGACTTATTGTTTCTAATACCACATGATGGTCCACAGCAATTACTCATGTGATCTTTTGGTAAATAACCAAAAGAGTCCAAGCCTCAGTTTCCTTATATGTGGAATGGGAATAAGGGGATCTCCTATCCAGGGCTGTTGCAGACTGAGATAAGGCACTGAAACTATTTAACACGGTGTCTGGCCCTTCATACCTATCACCTAATACTAGTATTCTCTTTAATGGGATGGTTTTGGGCCATATTATCAATTTCACCACCAAACAAAATATATGGATTTTATAAGCAATAGCTATTACATAAATTAAGAAAGAAAAGGAGCTCATGAACTTTCACTAGACTAGAAACTTTTTGAGTGTTGGGACTATGTCTTGTTCGCCCTTTGATCTCCAGCATTCTGTGCAGAGAGAATGAATGAACAAACAAGGATGTAAACCATGAAAACTCTTTTTACAGACTTTGGAGCTGAAATGGATTATTGAGCTGAAAATACCATTGAACTGTGCCATCTCCAGGCAATATGATAATGTTTGTGATAGCATAAATTCTGACTGATCTCAGCCTACCCTCTAAGCAGCTAGAGTAATAAAAAGGGAGATTTATTGAAGTTCTCTATTCATTTACTATAAGAATTAAGTTTTTGAGCTGGTGTTAGGGATGAGATGAAAACCGATAATACAGGTTTTGCAGATTATTGAGAGAAAAGACCACTATGTTTTACCTCAAATATAGAGAAGATATAAGAAAAGTGCCTCTCAATTAAAAGGACATTTACAAGAAAAGTATCTTACCAATAACTTATACAATAGTTTACAGACATGTTCCTCAAAACATGTTAATTTCAAGCCTGAGTCTACCCTTTCTTTGTGTGTGTGTGTTCTAAAAGTAGAATTTCAATCTGTTTACAAGCAGGGAAGTAAATAAACCATTTACAAAGTACTTTTGTTTCCATATACATTGATCAGTAGCTGCAAAACTGCTCATCATATGCTGAGACCAACAATGTGGCAGTCAGAGAGGGGTCATCCTAAATTGTTTTATCTAAAGAGCGTCTATAGGATTTTCATCTACTAGAGTAAAATTAGAAAAAGGTTACTTACCAGGGGGAGTTACTATGAGTTTAGTTCCTTCTGCAAAGATCTTGATCCAGCCGGAGCTATCACACTGGTTACAGCTCCTACAAAAATCTCACCTACTCCTAAGCTTCCTGACAAGACCAAGTGAAAAAACTGTGCTGGGCATTTGATCTTCTGGGTTCCTCTGGACGTTCTTGAATATAGGTTTCCTGGCGTCTTATATTTCTTAAGTTTCCTCAGATAAGTTGGCCCAATAGTCTATTTTTCACCAAGGCAGTAATCATCAAAAAGGACTAATGCAAAACGAGAAGAGTAAGAACAGGATAAGGTCAGGACCAACTGGTCAACCAGCTGCTTTTCTAAATCACCAGGAAAGACATTCAGAGAATTAAGACTTTTTTATCTCCAGGTGTTCAATGTGTGAAACTGCTCAGAGATTGCATCAAAGGAGAAGTCCTTCTTTTGTCAGAAACACCAGGGCTGCTCTCTTAGCAATTTGGGAATGTATTTCTCTTCAGTAACTGAAAATGCAAATCTGCCAACACAAAAATACTTGAGAAATATGAACAAAGGTCTTCATTTTTAATAAATCACTTTTATCATTTGGCAACGTGATCCTTCATCAGGCAATGCCAAATGAGAAAATAATTTCTGTGATGACACAATTCTTCTTGGAATAAAAGAAGAAATTTGTAGAATTCTATCTCCTATGAAATGTTAGATTTCTTATTTAAACTAAAGTTTAAAAACAAAAATCCAGTTCTCTGTTATGCTGAAAGAAGAAGCCTCTTGGAAGCTGTTCTATAATCTTATGCCACTTATTATGGATCAGGAGACAAGAAATTGTGGGAAGCAACTCGGTGCTACTGAGTACAGGTGAGTTGTCCATCTGCCAGGACCCAGAGAGTGAAGCCTGATGATTCCCATGTCCTTTTCAGATCCACCCTGTCGTGGCCTAAGTCCAGTGAGCAAACACTGCCTCTGCCCCTGAGAATGAAGGTATGAGGTGCTCACGGTAAGCACCTGTCCATTCACAGCAGACCACAGTCCCCAACGCAATGGGAGAGGATGAGAGGGCTGGCTGAAAATTATGTTTGAAATGTTTTGGGTGTTTTTAACTGCAAATTGAAGCTTATTACGTGGAGCTGTCAAATACGTTTTTGCACCATTGCAGGTGTGAATGATGGCTAATCAATCCCTTTCTGATAGCTTGTCCTCTGTTTTTCCTTATTCCAATACATAAGCAGAATTATTAGGAGCTTTAGGAGTTGTCTATATTTCAAGGTCCATGAAAAATTTAAGTAATCAAAAGCAAAACAGTAATTAAAGAGCTATAAAATATTTTATTAATTTACAAGAGAATACTAGAACTATAAGAAGAAAACAGTACAAGATTTTACTGGAGAGCATAAAATAAAACCTGAATAAATGGATAGACATACCATATCCATGAAGGGAAAACTCAATATCATAAATAAGCTAATCCTCCCTCAATTCATACATATAAATTGACTGCAATCCCAATCAGAATTATGACAACATTTTATTTTCTGTTCTATGTTTTAAGGGTTGGGGTGGGCAAGATATGTTGATTTTAAAAGCTAATAGGGAGAATAAATATGAGATAGTTGAAAAATAATTTCCAGTAGTGAATAACCATTTGACACAGTAGATATTAACACTTATTACAAAGCTATTGATATAATGTGATAGTGGTGAAAGAATATTGAAAAAAAATAAACGAAATCCAACAGAATAATGCTCCAAGCATATTAAAATATGATATTGAGTTTTTGAAATGTAAGGAAATGATAGATTATTTAAAAACTGGCTTTGGAATATTGATTATCTGTTGCGAAAACAAAAATAAATATATCCCTAATACCACATAAAATAAGTTCCAAGTAGAATAAAACTTAAATTAAAAAGTATCTAGATTGTTATTCTAAGCAAAATAAGTCACACAGAAATAGTCAAGAACCATATGACTTCATTCATGTGGTATAAAAAACTGAAAGCAACAAAGAAACAAAAACTCACAGACATGGAAAATTGTTTAGTGGTTACAACAGGGTAAGGGGAGAGCGGGTGGTAGACGAGGGTAAACAGCGTCAAATATATGATGACAGAAAATATATGGTGATGGAAGGAGAACTGACTCTGGGTGGTGAGCAGGCAATGTGATATACAGATGATGTATTATAGAATTGTACACTTGAAACCTGTGTAATTTTACTAACCATTGTCACCCCAATAAATGTAATTTGAAAATATATTTTAAAGATATAAGCAATATAGAAACAGCAAAACGGCAAAAGTAAGCCTTTATCAATAATCAGTTAAATGTAAGTGAGTTAAATTCACCTGTTAAGAAGGCACAGTATGGGTTTTAAACTGTATTGGCAAATGTGTGTTAGTATTCCCCAACAGGAGAGCCTGCACAGTAAGGCATTGTGTCTGAGTGTAACAGGTAGATGTATAAGTCTAAAATGCAGAGTGTGTTCTCAGTCTGCATTCTCAGAGAGACCCAGCCCACACTGAGTGAGAGAAGGGCCACAGGTTATGTCAGGCACATTTTCAAGTTGGTTTTCCTGATTTTTTTAAACACTGATTTAGGTTTCTAAAATTGTTACCCACAACTTTATAAAGACCAGATTGTCTGGACAAAGATTTTACAATTCCACAAGCTCTAATAATACAATTGACCCCAACATTTAATTGAGGCACTTGTACTTCTATGAGCTAACAGCACAAAGCATACTGTTTATTTAACAGTCAGCAAAGGAGAAATCGAGAGCTATAAATATTATCAGCAGTTAGGACACATCCACATATCAAGAAATATTGTTATAATAAAATGTTTATCATTTTAGCTAATGTGTATTGAATGCTTAAAATGGGCCAGGTTTTCCTAGACATTTATAAAAAAGAAGAAAAAAGCACCTAGAGATGTGAGTTAGGAAAAACAAGTAGGAGACTGAGTGTGCCATCAGTAAAGGAGCTTGGAATGGAAAGGGGGTAAGAGACACTTTTACTTAATTTTTAAGAAAGAGGAATTTGGAGAATTGTTATTCTTTACAGTATTTTCAAATAAACATTTCTAAAAAGTAATAAATGGTGAGGGCTTAAGGAAAGTGACACAATCACATCTGTGCTTTAGGAAGATAAATGTATGAGCAGGAAAGTAAGTTAGTCAAAGGATGTTTCAGAGATGATGACCATAAGCCACTAAGAGAACTCCAACGACCCACGTTATTGCAGTGACAGTGGGGATGGACAGAAGTGCTGATGCAATAAATATGAGCAGTTTTATTAGGGGTTTAAAAGGATTCACGTGAAATGAATCAAATTACCATAAGGGAGGTTGAAAGTAAAGAAAAAGCTGTTTTAAAATCAGGAGGATCAGGTTCAAATTGAGCTCAAATTCCATTCCTGGGGATGTGTCCTTTGAGCCTCAGTTTCCTCATACTTAAAATGGAGATGATAATATCTATTTCTCCAGATGTTTATAGGGTTCAAATGAGATCATGTATTTAGAACAGATTATGGGAAAATTCGGCCACAGGAAATTCACTTTCTAAGAAAGAATGGAATCAGCTTTGTGTACAGAAATTGGTAATTTTGCTTTTAACCATGCTTTATGTAACAAACACACAACTCACTCACCATATTCTGAGGTGACTACCTGAGGCAATTAAAATTCTACTTCAAACAGGATGAGGGATGAATAAATAAATAAGCAAGTCAAGTGAAGTCAAACACAAGTTTCAACTGAATTGCTTGTAATTTTGCATCACTTTTTCAAGTTTGATAATGATTTCGTAGTTGACCAACTTCAACCAAATTTGGTAGACCATCAAAATCTATGCAGATACATCTTATGTTTTGTTTAAGGCTTGGTTGCAATCTTGAAACAAAATATTAATTCATACACAATTTTCATCTTGGTTTCTGTTCTAGAAATTTTATGGCTTTTAAATAAATTCTGGTACGTGAATAAGTTCCAGAAATTTCTATAAGAAAGATGGCCAAAGGCTGTCTTAAAGAAATATGAACATGTTATCAGACATGTACAAGACATCAAATCACATACTATCTGTGAGCCACTAGCTTTCACAGTCTGATATAATGCTGATTTCACTCATCACTTAGATGAGATCAGGTATGTTTGTAAACAGTACAATAGATCATTGGAAAGTACTGAGTTTACTTGTTTATTAAAACTCAACGCAGCAATTGGCAGTCATTTCACATTCAATCAGGTTCTTCCCTTCAGCAATTTTACCGTCTGTCTTCATTTGAACTTGGTTATCTCCTAGACTCTTAGGAATCTTTTGAACTTTGGGTACTTTACATGCCACTATGTACAATTCAGATGCTTCTTAATTTACACAGCACCCACAGGCAAATGTGTTTGATGAAGCAATTGTTTCTTCTTTATGCAAACAAGAAATGTTTGTTTGCCTGTTTTGAACAGTATGCATGAAAGGCACTTGCATGTGGAAGAACCTCTCTTAAGGAAGAAACATTCTACCTTAGCTCAAAATCTCCTTTTCTTCCCCCTCCCACTCCCGCTCCAGCTCCAAGGTAACAAGCCTTGGCTTTCTGTTCTTTGCTAATAAAAGGAATGAAAATTCATAAATTTCCAGTCTGCTATGAATTAGGTACCATCCATACATGTATCTCTCTTCAACTTCACCTCTGCAATGGTTATTACTATTATAAGATGGAGGAGAAACTGGGAGCTAAGGAATTCAAACTGAGCAGGGATTTGAGTTCAAATTCACAAGATCCCAAACCATGTTCTTTCAACTACTTCACACTTCTTTGGTGAAGTTGGAAAGATGTGTGTGGCAGGGACAGTTTCCAGGTTTATTCCAGGTCTAGGTAATTTAGAAAATCTGTATCTCAAATGGTCAAGCACAAGATAGTGGCTCTTGCTTTCTGAGAATCATAGAAAATAGCAAGCTAAGTAAATGGTTGATTTGTGTACCCTAAAAGCAATGGACAGTCAATGCAAGCACCTAGCAAAAAAATCTGTGAGGACTGCATCTAGTTTGGTTCAAATATCCAAATAAATCCCACAATTTAGATTCTTTTTTCTTGTCCTTAGGTTGCACTAGGAGATTCCATGGGAATATTCGGGCCATACAGTTCAAATTATAAACATTATTTGGATTAAGTCGTTATTTCTATCATGCGCTTTCTGATTACCTTGCATGTGTAGCTGGGGGAAAAAGAGTTTCTAAACTTCATTAAGTAGAGAGAGAGAGAGAAATGGGAGTTCTCTGCATGGATCTAAGCGGTTGGGTTGAAGTCTCTGTCTGGATAGCCAGTTCCAGTCTCAGGTGGTGCCCCATGTGGTTTGACCTGGTTTGTGGTTTACTTTCTGGTCAATGACAGTTCAGTTCCCAGGGTTTCCTGTCTCTTGTCGCAAGTCTCATACTATGGGAAACACCTAAAGAATATTTCGGTTTCCTCATCTCTTTATCTCTCATTACCAGAGGAAGCAAAACATGTGGAAAATTAAGAAAACATCATGTAGCTGACAAAACACCCTTGCCATTGTGTTAAATGGCACAATGCACCTTTTACCTTTACTGATACAGAAAAGTTTTGAGAGAAAAATAATACAAATTGTGGGAATCAGGGGGAGGAAGTGGAATTGGAACCAACAATTCTGTTCTGGATAATTATTAGACATCCAAGAAGAGAGGTTTCAGCTGTAATATAATGATATAGATATTGTTGTTATTACTGTTGTTATTTTCAAGGTGTACCTCGTAACTCCTTGGACATGAAAGTGTCCTGAGTCACCCCAACAAAGCAGAAAGCGTGCTATCACATTTGTAACCCAGTACATGACCCTCCAGGCAGGAGTGGTGCAGGTATCAGCGTGAAGAGCAGGGAACGTAGGCCTTAGTTTGGCAGATCCTCTTGTAACTGGGAAAGATTTATAGATACAATCATGAAACATCAATCTCCACCTCCCAGATACCCGCATTTTGGTGTGTCTGCCATGGAGAATATTCTAACGGTTGAGCATTTCAGAACAGATAGGAGACTACAGAAATGAAGCGGAGTATGTAGCCCTGGGAAAACAACGTGGAGATACAAGGAGTTGGAGTCCATCCCCTGGTGAGTTTTATCCCTTATCAACAGTGTAGAGTCACATATTTTGCCTATAGATCAGACTATGTCGGGTTCTAGGGACATCATTTATGAAGACAGGGCATAGTTGTTAAAGCTTCCTTTCAAAAGAAATACAATTTTGCTAAAGAAGTTCAACACTCACCATAAGAGAGGCATGAAAAGACATTGGACTGAAAACCTGAAATGCAGGTGCAGCCCCACCTCTGTGGTTAACTAGCTTTGATCATGTCACTTGCCATCTCTGGGCCCCAACTTCCTCATTTCATGTGTGGGCATTGGCCTGTGTCCTAAGGGCCCTTCCTGTCCCCACAGCCTATGAACTTATGATCAAGAGCATCGAAGAGCCGCTTGTGGTTTCTCCTGGGTGACAGGAGTGGAGGGTTGGCAGTAGGGAAGGTTTTCTTACAGGTCCCTTGTGACTCTGTGACATTGTGAGATCCCAGCAGGCACAGTAGTAGGTGCCTTCATCGGACTTGATGACCCTATTGATTATCAGGTAAAAGACTCCATTCTCTTTTGTATCTGTCTCCAAGCGGGGATTGGGTGTGTCTTGCTTGTAACTCTTGGTTGAACTATAAAGGATTCGTCTCAGAAGATCCCCTTCTTTTTCTTGATACCAGTGCACGATGGCATTCTCAGGGGGAACCCCAGACAGCTTGCAGCTTATGTGCACTGTTTTGTCTGGTGTCCGGGTAAGGGAGAGTTGATACTGAGATATTCTCATTTTGCTGTCTCCGTCTGAAAAGAAAGTGAGAGAACTCAGAGGCACTGGGTTGACACTGGATACGAAAATAATGACACGACAAGAAAGGAGAAAAGTCAACCTACAATCCCAAGCCAAAGACAAAAGGAAAATACACAGGGTTGGCATTTCCAGTGACTAGTCAGAATGGACACTCTGAGGCGGTGTGAATCAGGATGTGAGATGCAGGGACAGCCCTTGTGCTGAGAGGCAGTGATGGGGGAGGAAGGTTTGCTTTAGAACCAATGGAAGTCCTTCTCAGTAAGCTTCGTTGTGGTGTTATTTTGTCATGTTCCTGGTATAAAGAAACTATGGATCCCGGAAGACCACATAAAAAAACCTATGTTATAATAGTTCAATGATAACTTCCCCTTGGTAGCAATTTACTCCCATTTTTTCTTAAAATGTTGCTTCAAATATGCCTATCCTTGAGCTCTTTCACTCTCTCAGTTATAAATTTTTCACCATATTTTGTGAGAATGCGGGTAGCTACAGAAGACTATCATGAGATTTAAAAGAAAATATCATTACTTTATAATAACATATGAGATAATATTCCCACTTTAAGTAGAAATATGTACATTTTGTAGATCAATAGTTTGCATAAAGTTCACAAAGTTTAGCAAATATTAACAATTACTGTACCTATTACTTCAGATGCTATCATGTTACTATACTGTGTTATGAATGAAGAAAGATGTTGGAAGGAAAAACAATACCCTTAGTTGCTTTCCCTCCACTCTTTTCCTATTCACACTTCTGAGCTTTTCAGAATTAAAGCTACACTTTACTGTTGTTTGGAAGACAATGTAAGATATCATTTCTAGAGTTCCTCGGATGGCTCAATGAACTGATTTAGTGATAACGGGAAAGGACGCTGTGCTGTGTTAAAAACGATATTAAAATTTTCATATATGAAACCTCATTCATTCCTCAGCAACTCTGTACAGTTGTTACTACTGCGTCCACTTAAAAGGGACAAAACACACTATAACCAATTTAGTGACTTTCCTAGGTCATGCTGTAAATAAGAGGCTGAAGCAGGAATATGAAACTCAGGTCATTGTCACTCAGAAGCCCTTGTATCTTCCATCATTCATTCATTTTTCGAGTCAACAAACAATGTTGAACACTGGATTATGGCTTCCTTCCCAGGAGAATTTCTAGAGATGGTGGGGCAGAGACAATTGGAGACACTTAGAAAAGCCAGCACCAGAGAGGTGAGTATAGACGATAAAGTGACCGAACTGAAAGAAGCATCACAAATTGGGTCCTGGGGCTCTAGCTCAGACCTTGCTCAGTACACATGTGCAGGAGAAACGTCCTCTATGGACAGTAGTCATGTCCCTCTGAGAGGTAGGAAGTAGGAGGAGGTGTGTGTGCTTGCACAGGTGCGACGCATGGGAGGGTTTTTGCGCAGTGACAGTGAGTGTTTCCATGCAGTGTATCCCAGCAGGCGCAGTAATACAGCCCAGCATCTGCTTCCTCAACGCGGTGTATCCTGAGGCTCGCCAACAAATCACTCTTCTGTTTCCTTGCTTCGTATCTTTCCTCACTAACACCTCGCTCGTGGACAACATTTTCATTTGAGGAAATATACAGAATTCGTTTTAGTGGCTGGTCAGGCTTCTGTCGGTACCAGTGTATATATCTACTCCTTGTTAAAATATCTCTTCTTATTTGGCATTCAAGAAATGCTGTGTTTCCTATTTTCTTGGTAATGGATGTTATGACTTGTGTTATTTGAATGTCTCCACTTGCATCTAGAACAAAAACAAAAGCAAAGTTAGTAAAACGTTGACATTGATTAAAATAGTACACATATGTTCTCTATTAATGAAAATCTTGGGGTCTGAAGTTTCCATTTTCTTCCTGAAGAATTCAAGGTAACGACAGAATTTGTCAGCTTAGTTTGAATGGCCCTGTGGCTTTCTTCCACCTGAGTAAGCTAGTTTGGCTGTCCATGCTTTCTCTCATTTCCCTTGAGTGAATGAGCTATCCCCTGGGTAAATCCACTCACAAGTCCAAAGGGACACCACCACCATGACCTGCGGCAGGAGCAGCATGCTGCCAGCACTTCTCAGTTGAGGTGATTGAGTAATGGGATGATGGCAAAGCAAATCCAAGGGCTGATTCAGTAAGAGGAAGTGGTGCTCTGTACACACAGCTAAGACCCATAGCCCGCAGCAAATGGGACTCATGGTATTTCCCCAACACGTCCTGTGGAAATAGGTCTGCTAACAGAATTTATCGGCAGATTTCTGTCATTACTGCGTAATTATTACCACCTGATGATGACATTAGTGCAAAGATACCATTTTCTTGTTAAAGGACTATAAAGTCCTTTATGGTCTAAAATTGAAAGGGAGAAAGAGAGGGAGGAAAGGAAGAAAGAAAGGGAGATACAGAGAGAAATATATTTTTGCTGGCTGTCAGTGTTTCTTCCAATATTTTAGAGATTTCACTTCAATGTCTTTTGCTTGCATACTTTCTGACAGAAGTCTTCTATTTTTTTTATTTTTATTTTTTGGAACTATGGGGGACAGTGTGTTTCTTCAGGGCCCATCAACTCCAAGTCGTTGCCCTTCAATCTAGTTGTGGAGGGCGCAGCTCATTGGCCCATGTGGAATCTAACCAGCACCATTCTTTTTCAGAGCTTGTGTTCTAACCAACTGACCCATCTTACCGCTCAGAACTCTTCCATTTTTTATCCCTTCTGACTGCCGTCAAGACATTTTCTTTTCTTTGGTATCTATTTCTCATTCTGGAAGATTTTTAGCCATTATTTCGTTTAATATTTGTTTTTTTTCTTTTTTTTCATGATGGTTCAAATAAAATTTTAATTTTCACCTATTTTAAACTCAATGAAGCTCATAATTTTATATAGAGTGGAATCTACCTCTATAAGTATACTATATGGATAGACATATACACACTGACTTATATGTATACCATATGAATATAACATACACACAAGTGCTTATCCAAATATCCACACACCATTGGTATATACGTATACACACATAATTATGTACAGGTATAGCGTACAGGTATAATCATATTAGAAGATATATGTAATTTGCTTTTTCACTTAAAAATAGATACTGTATCTAATCCACATTGAATGTCACTGTTCATGGAAATTGACTTGGGCAAATGCACACACACACACAAATACATACCTTTTCTAAATAACTAATCTCCCTATTGCAAAGTTGTAAAGTTTTTACAGGTTTCCTGCAGTTTCAACTATGCCACAATAAATATTCTTGTAGATAAATCTTTGTTAAAATTCTTAATTAGCCTCTCAGGATGAACACTTATTCATTCATTCATTTTTCAAGTCAACAAACCATGTTGAACACTGGATTATGGCTTCCTTCCCAGGAGGCTTTCTATAGATGGTGAGGCACAGACAATTGGGGACACTTAGAAAAGCCAGCACCAGAGAGGTGAGTATAGATGATAAAGTGACCGAACTAAAAGAAGCATCACAAATTAGGTCCTTGGGCTCTAGCTCAGACCTTGCTCAGTACACATGTGCAGGAGAAACATCCTCTATGGACAGTAGTCATGTCCCTCTGAGAGGTAGGAAGTAGGAGGAGGTGTGTGTGTTTGCCCAGGTGCGACGCAAAAGAACTAATGAGTCCAATGGTATATACATGTTTAAGATATTGGATCATATTGTTACTTTATATTTAGGAGATAAAATATAAGCAATATAGGAGTATCTATGTCCAAAAAATTTGTCAGCCTTGCAGAATGCCATTGACAATCTGAGAAGTGGAAATGATTTGAACCTGTGTGTTAATTTGCAATTTTTCTTTTTAATTTAATTTATTTAATTAATTTATTAATTTAATTTATTTAATTTATTAATTTACTTAATTTATTGGGGTGACAATTGTTAGTAAAATTACATAGATTTCAAGTGTACAATTTTATATTACATCATCTATAAATCCCATTGTGTGTTCACCACCCAGAGTCAGTTCTCCTTCCATCACCATATATTTGATCCCCCTTACCCTCATCTCCCACCCCCACCCCCTTACCCTCTGGTAACCACTAAATTATTGTCTATGTCTATGAGCTTTTCTTTCTCATTTGTTTGTCTTGTTCTTTTGTTGTTTTTGGTTTATATACCACATATCAGTGAAATCATAGGGTTCTCTGCTTTTTCTGTCTGACTTATTTCGCTTAGCATTATACTCTCAAGGTCCATCCATGTTGTCACAAATGGTTCTATATCATCTTTTCTTACCACCGAATAGTATTCCATTGTGTATATATGCCACAACTTCTTTATCCATTCATCTATCGAAGGACATTTTGGTTGTTTCCATGTCTTGGCCACCGTAAACAAAGCTGCAATGAACATTGGAGTACACGTGTCTTTATGGAGAAATGTCTTCAGATTTTTTGGGTGAATACCCAGGAGTGCGATTGCTGGGTCATATGGCAATTCTATTCGTAATTTTTTGAGGAACCTCCACACTGCCCTCCATAGTGGCTGCACCAGTCTGCATTCCCACCAACAGTGTATGAGGGTTCCTTTTTCTCCACAGCCTCTCCAACACTTGTTACTATCTGTCTTATTGATGAAAGCCATTCTGACTGGGGTGAGGTGCTATCTCATTGTGGTTTTCATTTGGATTTCTCTGATTAGTGATGTTGAGGATTTTTTCACATGTCTATTTGCCATTGGTATGTCCTCCTTGGAGAAATGTCTCTTCAGGTCCTCTGTCCATTTTTCAATTGGGTTGTTTGTTTTTTTGTTGTTGAGTTTCATGAGTTCCTTGTATTTTTTGGCTAGTTTTGCATATTAGCTCCTTATCGGAGGCACTGTTTGCAAAAATCTTCTCCCATTCAGTTGGTTGCCTCTGTATTTTGTCGATGGTTTCTTTTGATGTACAGAAGCTTTTAAGTTTCATGTAGTCAGATTCGTTTATTTTAGCTTTTACTTCCCTTGCCTTTGGAATCAAATTCATAAAATGCTTTTTGAACCTAAGGTCCATAAGTTTAGTACCTATGTTTGCTTCTATGCAGTTTATTGTGTCAGGTCTTATGCTTAAATCTTTGATCCATTTTGAATTAATTTTGATACATGGTGACAGATAGCAGTCCAGTTTCATTCTTTTGCATGTGGCTATCCAATTCTGCCAGCACCATTTATTGAAGAGGCTGTCTTTCCTCCATTGTATGTTTTTAGCTTCTTTGTCAAAAATTATCTGTCCATATTTATGTGGTTTTATTTCTGAGTTCTCAATTCTATTTCATTGGTCTATGTGTCTGTTTTTCTGCCAACACCATGCTGTTTGGATTATTGTAGCCCTGCAGTACAAGCAAAAGTGAGGGAGTGTGATACCTCCAGTATTGTTCTTTTTTCTTAAGATTGTTTTGGCTATTCGGGGTGTTTTGTGGTTCCAAACAAATCTGATGATTTTTTGTCCTATTTCTTTAAAAAATGCTATTGGGATTTTGATGGGGATTGCATTAAATCTGTATATTGCTTTGGGTAATAAGGCCATTTTAACTATGTTGATTCTTCCAAACCATGATTATGGAATGTCTTTCATTTCTTTGTGTCTTCTTCAGTTTCTTTCAAAAATGTCTTATAGTTTTCAGCATATAGGTCCTTCACATCCTTGGTTAAGTTTATTCCTAGGTATTTTATTCTTTGTGCTGCAATTGCAAAAGGAATTGTTTCTTTTGTATTTCTTTTTCTGAGATTTCATTGTTAGTATATAGAAAAAAAATGGACTTTTCTACGTTGATTTTTGTAGCCAGCAACTTTACTGTATTCATTGATTGTTTCTAATAGCTTTTTGGTGGAGTCTTTAGGGTTTTCTATATATAGCATCATGTCATCTGCAAAGAGTGCCAATTTAACTTCTTCATTCCCAATTTGGATGACTTTTATTTCTTTCTTTTGCCTGATTGCTCTCGCAAAGACTTCCAACACTATGTTGAAAAGCAGAGGTGATAGGGGACAACCCTGTTGTGTTCTGAACGTACAGCAAAGGGCTTCAGTTTTTCACCATTAATTATGAGATTAGCTGAGGGCTTGTCATATATGGCCTTTATTATGTTAAGGTATTTTCCTTCTCTACCTATTTTATTAAGTGTTTTAATCATAAATGGATGTAGTATCTTGTCAAATGTTTTTTCTGAGCCAACTGATATAATCATATGATTTTTGTCCTTTATTTTGTTTATGTGATGTATCACATTGATGGATTTGCGGATGTTGAACCATCCTTGTGCCCTGGGGATGAACCCTACTTGGTCATGATGAATAATCTTTCTGATGCACTGTTGTATTCGATTTCCTAGAATATTGTTTAAGATTTTTGCATCTGTACTCATCAGAGATATTGGTCTGTAGTTATCTTTTTTTGTGTTGTCCTTACGAGGTTTTGGTATCAGCGTAATGTTGGCCTCATAAAATGAGTTAGGGAGTATTGTCTCTTTTTCAATTTTTTGGAAGAATTTGAGCAGAATTGGTATTAGGTCCTCTTTGAAGGTTTGGTAGAATTCACTAGTGAAGCCGTCTGGTCCTGGACTTTTGCTTTTGGGAAGGTTTTGGATGACTGATTAGTTGGGCTCGAATCTGTGTCTGTGGTCCACAGTTCTCAGAACAGCAAATATTCTGTTCTTTTGATCTTACACTGCTACTGTTCCACTTCTAGCACCGGGCATGTGAGGGCGGGGCGACCTCTGGGAGGGTAGGAAGGGGGCGGCTAGTCTCAGTGCCTAAGGCTTCTGTTCTCTGCTCAGCAGTGAGGGCTTAAACCACCGTTTTCAGCCTTCTTCCCACAGTCTCTTCTCTGAGGTCTCTGCTGTGAGCGTTGGGTTCAGCCGTGTTATATGCTGTCCCCTCAGCCCTGTGGGCCGTAAGCGGAGCCCTAGCAGTCCGAGTTCTTCCCTGTCCCGCAGCTGCGGTAGTTCCAGGATGCAGCGAGCTCGAAGCACTAAGCTAGGTCTGCATCCTGTGCCCACGCACGTCCGTCTCCGCACTTCTTCCTTCCCTTCTCCCCCGCTCGCGGGATTCTCCCACCTTTAGGTGAATTCAGTAGTGGGCCTCTTCGTCTTGCCTGTCTGCTGTGCAGCGAGTCCTTTGTGGAGTTATTGTTGTTTGATTAGTTGTAAATTCCAGGGAAGCTTTGCAGAGGCTCACCTCACGCTGCCATTTTGATATCCGGGAAAACTTATTTTCTTCTACTGTATCTTCCTTTTGTTTCTGGGATTCTAGTTATAAAGGTGTTGACAAATTTGATGGTGTCCACAGGTCTGTACTTTTTATGATTTAAGATTATCTGCTTACTGTACCTCTATCTATTCACCTTGTGTTGCAGTTTGGGTAATTTCCAGTGGGCTATCTTCATGTTGCTATATTATTTTCTTCTCTCTCTATGGAGTCTACTGGTGAGGGCTTCCAAGGCCTTCTTCATTTCTGTTACTGTGCTTTTAATTATTGCATTTCCTTTGGTTCTTTTTTTTATAATTTTCATTTCTCTGCTGAAATTACCTATCTGATCTTGCATGTTGTTTACCTTTTCCATTAAAGCCTTTATCATATTAATCATACTTATTTTAAATTCCCTTCTGTTTGTTTCACCAACTGTGTCATGTCTCAGCCTGGTACTGATGATTGCTCTGCATCTTCAGACTGTGTTTCTTCTGTAGTGTTTGGTACAACAGATACTAGACATGCTGTGTGGTACAACAGATACTGAGGTAAATATATTTTATATTTGAAAATGAGCACACCTTTCATTGTCTTAGGACTTTATTGTGGGTGTTTGTTTTAATCTAGTCAGGAGTTAGACTTGGTTTGAAGTTTGTTGTTTAGTCAACAGGGTTGGAATTTGTTGGTGGTGGTGTTCAGAGACTTAAAAAGTGTCTATTTATACTTTATGTTTGACTTCTTGTCATCGGAGGCTTACAGGGATGTCCAAGAAACACACTCAACCCAGAACAGCGGTGACCAGGCTGTTGTCTTTGCATGAGGAGGAATTCAAGAGTGAGACAGATACAGGAAAACACAGAAAGTTTATTGAATTGAAAGTACACACTTGAGAGGGAAGTGCTGGGGAACTCAGAGACTGAATTGCACTGAGGAAGTCCTGACCATGGTTCTTCATAGTTTCAGGAGGCAGATTTTGGTAATGTCCCATTGTAATAACTGCAATGTGAATGAGATTATAATGACATTGTAATTACCTAACAGTTAGGTCCCAGTCAAGGGCACTAGCCTTGCTTGATGAAACTGGGTCTAGTTTTTCTCCAGCTGCAGGTACTGGATACCATCACTTGTTACTTGTATAACCAGTGAGGTGTCTCCTGTTTTATCCTGGAGGGCGTTGTCAATTGCCTAGGCTACTCATCCTGCTACGCTCTCACTTGGGTTTGAGTCTTCCTTTTGTTCTGCTCCCCAGAGACAGCCTGTCTCTTGAAGTGCGCTTAGCTCTGTTTCATTGTTATTTTTATTCAAGATTTGTTAGCATGCTGGTGAGAGGAGAAGAAAGGGGATTTTCACTGATATATGGGTTAGGACTCAATTATAAACAGGTACAGTCAAATTGGGTCTTGAGAATGTGGCTTTCACAAATGTTCTTTCCCTCTTTTAGAGGTAGAATGGTTTTTATCCTCTTCCCCTCCCCCACCTGCAGTAGGTATCGACTTCCTTCAGGACATGGTTTTGATACCCATCCTTCTAAAGATGAAATCTTGTCACTTTGTGAAAATAGGGGATGGTTCTGGACAAAGATTTGGTTGGGGCCTCCTTTTCCCTCCTTCAACTGCAATGGAACGCCACCTGTGCCTTTTCTTGAAAATTAAGTTGTGTGTTTTTTTTCCCCCTACAGTGGAATTGGGTGCATTAGGTCTGGGTGGGTTTTAGTAGTAGCTGCTGTTCCTCCTACAGCTAGCACCAAAGGGGAAGCTTTCTTGTGCATTCTCCCTGATCTTCCCTTCCTGGAGAAAACCTTAAAAGGTGGTGTGAAATACCCTGTATTTGTGGCCCCAAGGATTTGCACACTTCCACTAGTCCATACTCACTCTTATTATTTTATTAAAAATTTCTAGTTTAACCTTCTGACCAGCCTAACTGGTGTTTGACAGCATCTGTCCAAGGTAAGCAAATGCTCCTCTCCTGTTTCTTCCTGCAAAAGACTCTGTTTCCAAATTGAGTAAGACTCTTGCTCTGCAACCACAGTTCTCTGAAGGGCTCAAGTAAAGTCACTATTTTCAGGTTGTCCTTTTTTTTTTTGTAATGTTGTTGTAAGAGGGTGCAATGTCATTGCTAGTTCTCTATATATCTGAAAACATGCTGACCCTCTTTCTCAGTTTTTGATTGAGGTTGCTTATCTTATTATTGACTTGTGAGAGAGCTTTGTATGTTCTAGACACCTTTCTTTTTTCTGTTATGTGTTTTAAAAATAATTTCTCCTAACCTGTGGCTTCTATTTCATTTTCTTATCATTTTGAAAAGAGCAGAAATGTTAATTTTGATGAAAGTGCAACACATCAAATATTTCTTGTATGATTTTTCTTTTTGTGTCCTAAGAAATCTTTGCCTAACCCAAGGTGACAAAGATTTTCTCCTGTATTTTTATCTAGAAGTGTAATGGTTTTGGTTTTGCATTTAGCCCTGTAATCCATTTTGAGCTAATTTTTATATATGATGTTTGCTGTGTTGAGGTTTTGTTTTTCTTTGTTTGGTTTCCACATAGACAAACAATTGCTCCAAAACTATTTGTGAAAATGTTGTCCTTTGTCCATTGATGTATTTCCCTGGCATCTATGCTAAAAATCAGTTGACCACTTATGTGTGGGCCTATTTCTGGATTCTCTATTCTGTTTCTCTTGTCTACATATTTACCCTTTCATCAGTACCTCCCCGTGTTGATCATTGTAGCTTAATAGTATGCTTAAGATTTTAATCTTTTCACAAGTGTTTTGACTATTCTATGTCCTTTGCCTTTTCACATAAATTTTACAACCAGTTTATTAATTTCTACAAAAAAAATCTTCCTGGTTTTTGATTGGGATTACATTAAGTGTATTTATTAATTTGACAAAAGTTTGACAACTTCAACATATTGAGTTTTCTAGTTTGTGGTCATGGTATGTCCACTATCATGGTAAGAAGAATTAAATAAATGGAATTAAATAATTCTTCTTCAAATTTTTTCACCACATGTTTGTAGTTTTTGGCAAATAAATCCTTTACATTTTTGGTTAAATTTATCTCTAAAAATTATATCGTTTCTTTGATACTGTTGTTGTTGCCATCATAAACAGTACTATTTTAAAATTTTTAATTACCAATTGTTAATTGCCTGTAGAGTTACCCTTGATCAACAAAGGTTTGAATTGCACAGATCCAAAGATGTGGATTTTTTTCAATAAATACAGTTGGCTCATGGGTATTACATCTGTGAATTCAACCAACAGCTAACCAAAAATATGATTTTCAACCCACAGTTGGGAATCTGCAGATGCAGATGGCCAAGTGTAAGCATTATTTTGCACCATTTTGTATCTGTGACTTGACCATCTGCAGATTTTGATATGTGTAGGAGGATCCTGGAACCAATCCCCCATGGATACCAAGGGCTGACTGTAGTTAAGATTTTGGAGAATCAAAGTTATTGACAGATTTTTGACTGCATCCCTAAACTCCCATGTTGTTCAAGTGTCAACTGTATATAGATTTACAATAATTTTGCATCTTTCATTTTATTTTACAGCTGTATCGCACTCCATTGTACATGTCCGATAAAATATTCAATCAACCTCTTATTTTGGATAGTTAAGTAATTTCCAATTTTTTTGCGGTTACACAATTACTAACTTTATGCATATGTGTTTTCATATTTTCAAAAGTTGGACCTTCAGGGTAAATTTTTAAAGTTTTTTTTTCTAGGTGAAAGGTAAATGCATATGAAGTTTTGTTAGATAGTTCCAAATTCCCCTACAAAAGGCTGTATTTTGCATTCTTACCAGCAACATATGAGTGCGTATTTCCCCCCATAGCTTCAGCAACTCAGTGTATTGTCAAACTGTTAAATTATTGCCAGTTTCACGGGTGAGAAATAGTATCACCACATAGTATTAATTTGCATTTATCTTCTTATAAGTAAAGTTGAGTCTCTTTTTATATTTCTCTTCATGAATTGGCTTCTTATGTCTTTTGCTGTTTTCCTATAAGATATTTTAAATGTTTTGTTCTTCATTTTTATAATGTAGTTTTATATCAGGGATAGTGGGCCTTTATCTGCTGAACAGGTTGCAAATATTTTCTAATAGTTTCTGATTGATCCTTTGATTTTACTTATATTGCTTTTTACCACGTAAACCTTTTTATTTTCATGTAGTAAAATTGATCAATGTTTTCTCTTATTGCATCTAGAATTTCAGTTACAGTTACACTAACTATATTGCACATCAGAGGCTGGAAAATTTTTCTGTAGATGGTCAAATAACCAATATTTCCAGCTTTGGGGGCCAAGCGATCTCAATTATGGTTACTCTCCTCTGCTCAAAATGGCAGTCATAGGCAGTTCATAAATGAATAGGCCTGTGTTCCAGGAACGTCAGGGGCAGATGTCCTGTTAGAAAATGCCTTAAAAGAAAAGATTTCTTTTTTGTTTACTTCTATTATTTCAAAAAAAATAAGAAATAATATGTTATTGTTTTTATTTTTATATTTTGAAAGTCAAACAGCCATAGAATTTATACTTATTCTAGAAAGACAACACAAATTGAAACTCAGCTGAGACCAATAACCTGTTTGTTTCAGTAATTATTTTGTGAATAAGAGTTTGTTTTCACGTTAGCTGTAGAAACTACCAATTAGATGCCATTTCTACTGCCAGTGTTTCAGGGGCAGGTGGCATGGTAATTACAAGGACAGACACTGAAGCTAGAAACTCAGCCCTCCACTCTATAACTCGATGACCACAGACAATTTAATAACATCTCTATGCCTGTGTTTCCTCAACTACAAAACACGAATCATAATAGCAGGTCAACAGATTGTCACAAACATGAGATGAATTAGAACAGGGCCTTAGAAACAGCAGCAGCTCTGAGTGAACAACCACTGTGACCCTCCAAGGCTCCCAGCAGAATCCTGGGCAAATGATCCTGATGGGGCTGTCTATCTTGTGTGAGTACCTAACACTCCCAGACGGACGTGAGGCCTGTGCCGAAGGAAGTGTGCGGTCGTGCTATGACACAGTCCCTCAGGATCGATTGAGTAATCCTCTTCCTCCGGGAGGAGAGGCTTCATCTCACATCCACCCCAAAATGTCTGCTGGAAATCAACACTGAACTTCTTCAGGATGGCCTGGCAAAGTTGGAGAAGCATGGGGTTTCGGTTTTAAAAAGTAATTTTATCTCCCTATGCCTCAAATTATTAAAAGTGAAGTGGGAAATATGATCACTGCATTGCAAAAGTGTTGTGATGATGACATAAGGTGTAATTCCACCATGTTTTCTGGCCCTTGATGATTTCCTCTGTGAGTCTGAGCCATGTAACTTATGGGTCATCTCTGTACAGGAAAAACAACAACAACAACAGAAAGCTAGTCCATGCAGGATTCAAGATCTGCAGGGCGGGAGACTCACGCTGGGTGCACGCTGTGCCGCCCTGTGGTTGCCCAGACTGAGGAGGATGTGGGTGGGCACAGTCCTGAAGATGATTGTTGTGTAGGTTGTCTTGGCAGCTCTAACGTTGTGGGTATCCCTCCAGCAGGCACAGTAGTAAATGGCCTCATCTTCTTGCTCTAAGAAGTTTATTCTCAAGGTGGAAGTGCGAGGGCTTTTACTTGCCTGAAGTTTGTTTTTCTTCCCACCGAAGTTACTTGAAACAGTGGTTCTTGAGTCAACATACAGTAAATGTTCTATCGCCTGATCTGGTTTCTGCCGGTACCAGTGTATGTAGTCTGTGTTAACGTTTTCGGTGGACATCTTACAAGATATGTAGGCACTCTTATCTCTTGCTCTGCAAATTGATATTACAGGTTGCTCCAACTTTAACTGCCCAAAGCCAACTGCAAGCAAAATACATAAATATATGTCACCATAAATAAATAAATTTCCGTGAACAAGTGAAATATAAAGAGGTAACAATAAAGAATTTCTTCAGTCTCTGTTGCAGACTGAAGTGGTCGGGAGCAACTCACAAGCCCAGAGGGAGGAGAAGATGAGAGCGTCCGCTAGCTGCATCCTGTACGCTGAGCTGGCTCCCCAGGGAGAAGGTAAGAACGAGAGGTCCCTGTTAGCAAAAGGTCTCAGCCCAGTTACAGGGGGGCGGGGCTGGTTCTGGTTTCTCAGAAGAAGGGGTAGCTCAGATAGGCCCCTGGGGTTCTTCTTGCTCTGCTGCAGATCTGAGCAGTTCTGGGGCTTCCTGCGTCCCAGGAGTGCTGGGAAGATCAGGGAAGACCATTCATGATCTGGAAGGAAACTCTGGAGATGGATGTGTTTATCTGGGTGTGTGACAAGGAGGGACAGTCCTCATACCCATTCACCATTCCCCCTGCGATTCCATTGCATACAAACATTGCTTCAGAAATATGAAGACGTACCTGCTGTGTTCAGCCCCTATGTCTATCATTCTGTGATAACTGTTGATTTAGGACTTGGGTATGAAAGCTGACCTTCATTTTTCTGTAATACAACACCACAAAAATCAGACACTGAAATACCTCATTGACATTTTTTAATATGCTATATGCACAAGCACTGGAGTGTTTTTGTGCTTTTTCAAATTAATTGAGATGTCACCAGGCGGATTATGACTGAGAGCATCAAGTTTCACTTATTATCTGGATGCCTCCAAGAAGAGACTACACTGCAGTAGCTGGCAGATGTAGGAGACAGAGCAATCTGGAAATCAGCTTCTTCTCACTCTGGACCTTGGAAGTGTCTCCTGAACATTATGTCACATGCAGGAGTATTTCCAAAGCAATGCTATGTTTAATATGTAATAATAAGCTTTAAAATTAACAGAGCATCTAAAATCCTTTATTCGTCAGACACTTTCTGAATGTTTACTTACCTTCTCAGCAGTCTTCTGAGGAGGCTGTTATGACAACTTCCATTTGGCAATGAGGACAGTGGCAAAGAGAAGTGAGTGACTTATTCAAAGACACAGAGTTGGGAAATATGAAAACTCAGATAAATAAGTAGAAAATCTGAGTAAAATGAGGTGTAAAAAGTGACAGTAAAAGGCAGCCATCTTTTACTTCAAAATTTCCTCTACGTATTTATGGATAGAAATAAGATCACACACAAATATATATATATATATATATATATATATATATATATATATATATATATATATATATATTATATATATTTATATATATTTATATATATATATAAAGTGGTATTTGTCTATTGGGCTTTATATTCTATTCCTTTGGTTAACTTATTGTGAGCAATTTTGCAGATTTTAAATAATCTATGTGAATATTATTTAGAGATCACAGATAGTTAAACACCTTACTATACCACTTAACTCTTATCTGACATTGACTGAATTATTTAAGCTTCTTTTGCCTCATTTTCCACATATATACCTTGCCTAAATATATATCTTCTAGAGGTATTATTACATTATGGGACGCTAATTCATAAAACGCTCAAATATTAGTACCTGGCACATCATAAGTCTTCGGTGATATCATGAAGTCTCATTATTAGTATTATTATCAACAAGAGAAAATTACTTTGATAAATATTTTTTTACAAGAAAACCATAGTAACTCATTTAGGAAAATATATGAAGTTAATCAAAGTACATAGAAGAAATAAAACCATCTATTTCCTTAGGAATAATTATTCTTAAAAATTTGGAGAATTCCCTTCCCCTTGTATTATTCTACTATCAATACAAACATTTGTATTTTTAAGAGCTTATTATATACTCATGATTTTCCCCCTCTATTACATTGTGAGTCATTTTAGATTTAATAACAAATCCATAAAGCATTGTTCTCAGTGGCTGTAGAGTATTCTGTCCTTCGAATGCATTGTAAATGAGGTGTCTCTCTCTCGTTATTCACCATTTAGTCTGACATATAAAAAGCTGCTGGGAATTTTTTCTCTAAGAACTGAACAAAGAAATATGTGTCCCTGGTGAGACCTCATTTCTGCTCTGTGAGGCTCTTTTGAGTACTGGATGAGACAACTATATAAAGAAGGTAGCAGTGATATGAAGACAAGCTTGTCTGTGCATTCCTGTCTGAAAAGGGCTTATGTCCTCAGATTCTTTGTGTTTCTTTCAGGTCTTGCTCTCCACCCTTGCTTTTATTAAAAGTTTAGGTAACCAGTAAAGCCCTATATAGGCTCAAAAATCAACTGTGGTCCACATGAGAGAATATGATGATCAGGAATTACAGATAGGACATAATCGCAAAAGGTTACGCGCCGCAGATGTAGGAGGGGAGAGGCTGATAAGTTGATTCTATGTCAGCCATCCCTGTGACACTCCTTTCTTCCTTTCAATTGTCTCCCTGGGTTGATGAATAGAACCTGGGTGATGAATATGTTGCCATGACCTTGGAAATTATCAAATACGTAAGGGAATTTATATGTCACAAATTCAAGGTGATGTCCATATATCCCCATGGGGTGCCCCAGATGTACTATGTAAGAATACATTCACTAAAGGGTAGTCTTCATTTGTTTCATGCTTATTTTAGAGGTGGCATCATGAAACAATAAAATTTTTATTTTGTATTTTGGAACACAAATTAACTTACTGTTATTTCACATATTCCTGAAGACTCTTAATAATTTAAATCCCAGTCACGGGATTCACTACAAAATAATAAGTTGTGTCAGCAAATGTTCCCCAAATTTTAGTTTTGTTTTATCTATGGGGATATGACAATGCATAGCACTTCTTTTTCTCCTCTAACGATAGAGAGGTCGGACTCTGGAGTTAGATTATCTGGGTCCAACCCTACTCTGCTACATGTCAGCCGTGTGATTTGGACAAACTCCTGAGACTCATAATGTCTCATTACCTCATGAATCAAATGAGATTCAGAATAATAACACAGGAGACCTCACAGTTTACTGTGAATATTAAAGGAGTTCACATGTTCCAAGAATTGAGAACACTAATAGAGAACTCACTTAAACACAAAATGATTGGCCGTCTTCTCGTGGCCCATTCTCTTAGGCAGAACTAAGGGTTACTCACAATATGGTGGGTTCATCTAATGGCCCCCATGGCTCAGACCTGTATTCTGATGACACCATGTTGACACGGCCCTGAATGTGAAGTGAGGAACCACGTTCCTCCTTTCCCCACCACCCCAAAAGAAGACATTTGCTCCATCCCAAATTTACCTCAAATATTCTGTTTGTTATATTAACTTGGTGCAAAAGTAATTGCAGTTTAAAAGGTTAAAAATAATTGCAAAAACGACAATTACTTTTGTACCAACCTAATAGAACTGTGATCTTTAAATTTCAGGGTTGTCTCATGGTCCAGTTAAAACGCATGGACTTTTTGTCATTTACCACTTTAACTCTCTAAGCTTTAAGTTCTTGATCTGTAAAATGGGCAAATACTAGTTAAATGGCAGAGGTGTTGTGATAATTACATGTGGTAATGTGTCTGTTGTAGGAGTCCTGATACACAATGGTTCCCTCCCTCAGTCTGAGCCATTCAAGTGAGTGGAAGTATCTGGATGGTGATATAATAAAAGGGGTCTGTGTCCACTCATTCCCGGACAAGACCTTCATTCATTGGGAAGTCTTGCCAAACGAAAATTTGGGAACATCATGGTCAGAAATGCTTCCTGTTTAAAGTGGAGACTAATGTGTGAGCATAACCAAGCTGGCTTCCTGGAAAACTCAGAAGTACAGCAGAAGGACGAGGTGGAGGAGGGAAATACAGACAGCAGTTGAGTGTGCTCCTGTGGGAAGGCATGGTGGGGCAGAGACGCAGGAGACGCTGTGGTTGGGTCATCTTGGCGCCTCTAGTGCTGTGGGTGTCACCAGCACAGCAGTCAATGGCCACACCTATTTCTGTGATGTTCATGATGGGGACTGAAGTAGACATTTGAAAACATTTTCTTATCTGAAACGTGTTGCTTTTCTCACCTAAGTGAACTGGAGCTGCGATTTTTGTTGAGATGATAGACCAGTTGTGCCATATTTGGTTTGATGTCTACTGATACCAGTCCATAACTGTAGTTTCAAAGTCTTCAGTGGACACCACATAAGATATGAACACTCTTTCTGTTGCTCTGGAAATAGACATCTTAGGTTGCCCCAACTTTAACTGTCATGTCCAATTGCAAACAAAAAGTGAAAATTTCCATGAACATCTGACATAGAAAAAGGAACCAAGACAGAATTTCTTTCAGTTCTCACCTATGTTGAAATATTGAAGCGCAACTCACAAGCCCAGAGGAAGAAAAAAATGAATGTTCCCAGCAGTGACATCCTCCTGTCTATTTTACTGTGTGACCAAGCAGAAGTCAGGGAACTGAGGACCCTGACGTGTCCAGGTCAGTGGGCGTAGGATATGAGAGAAGGAAGCTGTGGGTCAGATGTTTCTGTAGAGGTCTTCATGACCCCTGCCGAGCTGGGCAGTTTAGGCAGTTCTGACGACCAGTAGTGCTGAACTGATGGAGGAATGTGTTCATGATCTGACAGGAATGTGTCTGTGGGGTGGGGTAGTTCTGGAATTGACCTAATTCTGTTTCAAACTTACCTATTTCCTCCTTAATTTCAACAATACAGAAATATTGCTCCAGGGATATGAATGCATATTTTTTTGACATAAAATTAGAATTAGTCCCTCTATTAATTTGTTTGGATTCAGGACTCAGAGCATGAAACATGGACAGTATATTACAATTTTTCTTAAAAAAGCAAACCGTAGTGTCAAATTGACATTATTCATACCTCATTTTAAAACTCATACTCATTCTGATTTGAAATACAATGGAGCATTTTGTTTTATAATTAATTGGGATGTTACCATATAGACTACAACTCCGAGAAATCAAATTTCTCTTATAATCTGCGTACCCCTTAGAGAAGATGGGCTGAAATTCCTAGAAGGAATATCAGACAGAGCAACCTGTGGGAATGGGTTGGGCTCCTACTCACTCTGGACCTTGGAACCATCTGATGAACACTATGTGGGGCATTTTTAATTGGTGTCCATTTTTATAAATAATAATAAGCCTTTAAAATTAATCTTCCCAATATTAATTGAGGATTTGCTGACACTTATCTAAGTGTTTTCTCCTATTATTTCATGTCTCCTTCTCAATTTTGACAGTTAGTGGTATTATTATCTCTCTGCGAGAGATAAGAACAGTATAGCAAAGGTGACTCATCCCAAGTCACAAAGCTGTAAATGTAGAACCTTCCATAAGTAATAGGCACTCACTGAAGACAATCTGAGTAGATATATTACAAAATGATAAAAAGAAAGCCTTATCATTTACTTGAAACTCTTTTCTCCACACTGTTATAAATATTAACATGTTTGTTTGCTTGGATTATTATTTTTAAATTTTTTCTTAAATATTTTAAAATTTAAAATAAAATATTTTTATTTCATTTTACATTTTACTCATAGATTCACATTCTATTTTTTATTGAACTTTATATTTTGAAAATATATAAGCTCCTTAAATAGTGTATATGAATATCTTATTAATGACCTATGAAATAAGCATCTTCTTATACTACTTATTAACCGTGTTAACATTAGCTGAATTATTTAATTGGTCTGTGTCTCAGTTTCTACATCTATAATTGCCTAAATAAATGTCTTTCAGAGACTTCAGAAAGCTATATTATCACACTAAAAATTATAATGAACGTAAGTATAAATAATAGTGCCTGGCACATACTAACTCCTTTACAGTGTTTTTAATTTGTATTTTTCTTCTTCAAAAATAAGAAAAAAATAGTAATGATTGATTCTGCTTCCTCTATGGGAACGGGAACAATGGATTTTATTTTATTGTCCTGCAATTAAGAAGTAGTTTAGTGTAACAGTCTAGAAGAGCCAGATTATCTGGGTCCCTACCCTGCTCGGCCAACTAGCCACATTCCAGTTGTGTGACTTGGAAAAGTGACTGAACCACTTAGTAGTTCACCTTCACCATGAATCAAATATGCTTGATAATAACAGAACAGACTTTATAGGTAGTGTGCGTTAAAGGAGCTAATATATTCAAAGAATTGAGAACACTAACAGAGAACTTACACACACACACACACACACACACACACACACACACACACACACAGTTAGATTTTCTGTTCTTGTCAGGTTCTATCTCTTCTTTCACAGAATTTCATAGAGTGGGCTCATCTAATGGCGTCAATGAATTCAGAGCTCTGTTCTGATGACATCATGCTGGCAGAAACATTTTCCCCACACCTTCCAGAAAAAACAACATTGCTTCATTCCTAATTTACCCCAGATACCCTAGTGTTTACTGAAATCACTGCAATCCTTAAACTTTTCAGTGTGATCTCACAGTCCAGTTCAAAAAGCATGGACTTCTTGTCTTTGGCTGATCAAGAAGCCTAAATTCTCTAAGCTTAATTTCTTTAGTTGTAAAATGGACCAATACCAGTCATATTGCTGGGGGCTTGTCTTGAGTATTTATGATAATAATGGCTCCGGCAATTTCCTGTCTCAGCCTGAAACTTTGACCACTTACTGCAAGTCTCTGGATTGTGAGACGATGGATAGTGTTACAACTTGTGTGCTTTCAGCCCCCAGACAGGACTAACTCACTGGCATCTAGTGTCAAGTAAAGCTTTGGAAGCACAATTCCTGGGATCAGCTGGAAGCTAATGTGCAAACATAATCCAATATGGCTTCCTGGAAAGCTCAGGAAATGCTGCAGACAAGGTGAGGCTGAGGTAGGGAGCCCAGCTGGGGACTCGTTGTGGTTGCCACTGTTGAGAAGGATGTGGGTGGGCACAAATCCAAGGAGGGGATCCTGTATGGGTTGTTTTGACGGTTCTAGTACTGTGGGATGAACCAGCCAGCACAGTAGTAAATGGCCACATCTTCTTTTTCTATGAAATTTATGGTAAGGATTGAAGTGAGAACTTGAGAATTCTTTCTTGCTTCAAATTTCTTGTTTCCATGTTTGTGAGTTAGAGCTCTGCTTTTGGTGGAGCTCACATAAATGAGATGTTCCAAAGCCTGATTCGGTTTCTGCCGGTACCAGTGAATGATGTCGTTTACAAAATCTGTGCTTGTTATCTTGCAATATATGTCAGTGCTTTTCTTTACTTCTGAGGAAATGGATATCCAAGACTGCTCCAATTTTGATAATCCACATCCAACTGTATGTAAAAAAAGAGATTTTCTACTGAATTTCTGATCATAAAAGAAACATTAAGGAATTTCTTTGTTCACTCATCTAGACTGAATTGGTCAGGGGGTGTGACTCACGAGCACAGAAGGTCAAGAAGGTGAATGTTTCCAGCAGTGACATCCCGTGTCCTCAGAGACAAGGCAGGAAAGTAGAGACTTGGTGGCCAGACACCTCACTTCAGTGGCAAGTGGGCATGGCCTAAACTGGGGCAATGGAAGGAAGAGGTAGGTCAGGAAGAATTGTAGGCTTTTAGTGCTGGCTGGGGGCCTGAGCTTACTCTTTTCTGTGGGCCTCATGCTCGCCGTGCGGTTCTCAAGATAAGGCTGGTGGTCTCCGTAGGTCTCTTTAACGTGAATGTGAGGCAGCCATGGAGGTACTTTGGGACATGCTGGTAAAGATGCTCATTGAAGAAACTCAGAGAAACAAGGCAAAGATGAAAGACAGATGCCCATAATCATATAATCAAGACCGACAACTACTATTAACATGGTGTGTTAACGTCCACATTTCTTCTTTGCATGCATATGGTAATCAATATGATTTTGAGGACCATAAATATATTTTGTTAAATTTGGAATATGCATAGGGTTTTCTATTCTTCTTTTTTTCTGTGCACCTTATATTCTGAGCACCTTCCCATGTCGTTGAAGCATTCTTTTAATGTCTGCAGCTATTCACTGTTCATCTCTACCACTTAGAAGCAGCCTGTGTAAATTTCTTAATCTCTTTGTGCCTCCAATTCCTCACCGGAAAATGGATGCAATAATAACACCTATCTTAAAAGGTTATGTAGGTTAAATAACTAATAGTACCCAGTACAGTTTCTGGCGTATGGTAACTTTTCAGTAATTATTATATATCACTAATACTACTATCAGTTTAAAAAAATTAGCTCCCCTATACTGTGAAACATTTTATTTCCCCCCAACTTTCATTGTTAGAATGCCTTGGTGACCATTTTAAGGTAGTAGTCTGGGAAATCAGGCACATAGTATTAGTATTTCATTTCTCCACATTGAGAAAAACTTTGTTTCTTCCATCCTTTTTTCAGCTAAGCTTGTGTTTTGAGATTCCCATATGGTTGTCTCTGAAATCTTCGTATGTATTAGAGCTCCTTTAACCCTGGACAGAGGTTGTCCCTGAAACTATGAGCAGTCCTGTGACATACTGTGTAGAGCAAACGTGACCTCAGACAAGCTGTGTCCTTATAAGGAGAAAAGAGAGGAAGAAGCTGGCTCCCCTGAGGTAGCTGCCCTATTTGTCCTCTTTTCCAATAACTACCAAATCTGAGATGGTCAACAACGGGGACGTGAATGTTGAGGCGGTAGAGGGAGGTATACCAGAAGGCCGTGGCCTATAACTAGAAGGGACTCGCTCTTCCCCTGCACAGGGGTGCGTCCTGGGAATGAGAAGGCAGAGGAGCAGAGGGGAACTGATGCTGCAGGCTGGGCCAGTGCAGCTGCGGGCGCTTGGCTCTGGGGCCTGGCTGCCACTGCTTGGGCAGCCACGGTCCCCCAGAACTAGGTTCCTTGCACCTGCGTCACTGCCAGACTTTCCCTTCCGGATCCCACAACTGCAGCATTTGTGTGTGTGTGTGTGGGGGGGGGGTTGGGGGTGGGGTGGGGTGGGGTGCGGTGTTGCAGTTGTGGGGAGTGCGTCTAATCAGCACAGCCCACAGTCTCTACCTAACTTTAGCTGCAAGGAGGACTGAGAAAAAGTATCTGGCATTTTCCTCTCCATCGTGGGAGATGAATTCATTCTTTCACCAAGACTCATAAGGTGGGAATATCCCTAAACAATAGGACAGCGTTTTAGATGCTATGAGACAAATAGAAGATAAATGGCCACTTTAGAAATGTTTCTGGGGGGAAAAATGTGTTTTGTTTATTAATTATTTCAAAAAAGGAAGTAAACTAAGGTAGAATTTATCTTTTATCATTTTAAACACTTTCATAAAAGAAGCATTTTTATTTTATTTACTTACAATATTAATAGCTCATAATAATTGAAGATATTCTGTGTGGAAGACACTGTGCTACAAATGTTTTGGTCCCATTATCTCATTTAATCTTCACCAAACCTATTAAATAGGTGCTATAATTCTTGTTCCCATTTTTCAGATGAGAAAATGGAGGCTTTGGCAGAGCAGGCATGTTGTCCAAGGCCTGACAGGAGTAAAAGGCAGAACAGTAATTTGTACCAGAGGGTCTGACTCTAGAACCCATGTTCTTAAATAGGATGCTATATTTCATCTGCGTGTGAAATAGTTTCCTCCAGTTCAGAACAGCCGCTTTTAGGTCCGTTCAGTCTGTCTTGGTACGTTCTCTGTGCTTTCTGTCTCTCTCTCTCTTTCCCTTGGCTGGTCCCCAGGATGGCATCACTGCATATAGGAGGAGTGTGCATGCTCTGCATCGTCCTCCTGCCACCCTCTCGTCCTCAGCGACTCCCAGCTCTTTGCCCTGCCTGTCTTGGGATTTGGCCTCTTCCTCTGAATTGGCTGGTGCAATAACCAGACCTGAACCCACCACTGCTGACTCTACCCCGTGCCCTTTGTGTGCAAAGTTCCCACCCTGTAGCTTCTCCTCTAAATCCCGGGCCCTGTGTGCCCTGGTCCCCTCAACACCCATCACCCTCTTAGAGACCCACCCTGTGAGGTGTTTGGGTCTCCTATGTGCAGCCTGGGGGAAAACAGTGCTGGTTTGGGGTGTCTTTGCAAATGCCTTCCACTGTTCATTGTTCTACCTGCCATGGTCGTTGGGGAAGCTTGACATCAGCCAGGTGGTCTCAGATTGTCCCTCCGTCTATTTGGGGTTTCTCTGAAGTTTCTGTGCTCTCTGCATAACACCCTTGGAGAAAGGGAACCAGACCGTTACATTCACTTACTGTTTGCCCTCATCTCACAACACTGCCCTGACATCACATCCCCAGTTATCTGTACCTAGCCCTCTAGTCAATTTCTGTGTTCCTCGTTTGTTGCCAGGCTTGCCTTTTGACCTGTAAATAGGAGATTTGGAAACTTAGAAAACCCTTTCTTTTTTAACTAAACCTGACTTTCAAGTCCACTATCTCATGAGAAACTCATAAAGTGAACTTGCCAACTTTAAAGTATATGATAGATTATCATTAGCTATAATTACCACGCTGTGCATTAGATTTCCACAACTTGTTAATCTTATAACTGGAAGTTTGTACCCATTCACCCATACTCCCTATCTCCTCAATCCTCAGCCCCTGGGAACTGCCATTTTACTCTCTGTTTCTATGAGTTTAGCCTATATTACATTCCACATATAAGTGAAATCATACGGTATTTGTCTTTCTCTGTATGACTTACTTCACTTAACATAATGCCCTCAAGGTTCATCCAAGTTGTGACAAAAGGCAAGATATCCTTCCTTCTCATTGCTGAATAATATTCCATTGTGTACATTCCCTGTTTTCCTTATCTACTGACAGACACTTGAGTTGTTTCCCTATCTCGGCTACTGTGAATAATGCTGCAATGAACATGGGAGTGCAGATATCTCTTCGAGATACTAATTTCACTCCTTTTGAATAAATACCCAGAAGTGGGGTTGCTAGTTCATGAGGTAGTTCTATTTTTAATTTTTTGAGGAACCTCCACAATATTTTCCATTACGGCTGCCCCAATTTGCATTCTCACCACCAGTGCACAGG
Source organism: Rhinolophus hipposideros (assembly GCF_964194185.1). Taxonomy (NCBI): domain Eukaryota; kingdom Metazoa; phylum Chordata; class Mammalia; order Chiroptera; family Rhinolophidae; genus Rhinolophus; species Rhinolophus hipposideros. Next base: position 52,151,206 of record NC_138064.1, read on the forward strand.
ATTCCCTTTTTTCCCCATCCTCACCAACACTTGTTATCTTTTGTCTTTTTATGATGGTCATTCTAACAGGTGTGAAGTGATAGATAACTTGGTTTTGTTGTGGATTTACCTGACATTAGTGATGGTGAGCACCTTTTCATGGACCTGTTGGTCATGTGTATGTCTTGTTTTGAAAAAGTGTCTATTCATCTCTGCTGTCCATTTTTAATTGGATTGCTTCTCCTTTTGTTATTAAGTAGTATACCTTCTTTATATATTTTGGACATTAACCCCTTATCTGATATATAGTTTGCAAATATTTTTTCCCATTCCGTAGGTTCCCTGTCCATTTTGTTGATGGTTTCCTTTGCTGTAGAGAAGATTTTTCTGTTTGATGTCATACTACTAGTTTATTTTTGCTTTTGTTGTTTATGGACATGTTTTAACACTTAAACTTATCAAATGCTATGTATCAATTATATCTTAATAAACATGAGAAAAATAAATAAAAGAAAAGAAGCAAAAAGTGTACTTGTTTTGAGCACAGCTACAATTTGCTTTCAAGCTTTTAAGGGTGGTAAAGCTCTTGGTTTATTCTTTTTTTTTTTTTTTTAGATGTATACTTCTTTTTTTTTTTTTTGGTTTATTCTTAATAGAGGAAGTGCTATAGGTGACCTGATTTATGAGGAAGAATAAAAAATATTCTGGGTGCAAACTTCCAAAATAGTATCCTCATTGCACATTTTCATTTTGTACTTAAGTCCAAGATATGGAGTTTTGAGTCCTCTCCATGTACCTCACCCATGACATTTCCTACTAAAGCAAGTTCACAAAACAGAGAAGATATGTGATTTTCTTAGACTTTTCCCCTCCATTAAAGGGAAGTGTTCTAGGGCAGACTGTCCAGAAAGGGAACTCTTCCAGATATGTTCCCAAGGCAGCCCTTAGCCATGTCTTCTTGAGTGACTGCTCTTTCTGTCCTCACCAGGCTCTTCTGAACTGAGAAGCAAGTTTGGGACAACCCATATTTGCCCACAAATGACTTAGTATATTCATATAAAGTTCATAAACATTAACAATATTCAAAATGGCCCAATAGTGCAGTTGAAAAGGCAGAAATTTTTTTGTTTAGACAGGTGACTATTCCCTTTTAAGCATCAATTCTTTCTTCCATGAGACACTTTTAGTAAGGATGTTTATGAGGACACATAGGACATCTAGCACATTATCTAGGACAGCCATGGGAGTGGAATGGATATGAATTCCATTTTGTTCATTGCCAGCACCTTCAGCCTGAGCTTTTCACAATCGCTGAAAATTCCTGGAAAATGAAAGAATGGACCTTTCCTTCTCTGTGAGATGATCAAGGTCTTCAACATACATAGTCTCTAAATCAGAGCCCAAGTCAGTAGGAAACTATGTCAAACCAGAAATTTAGGGCACAGTTTGTGGCATCTGTGGGGATACATTTGATAGCCATCAGATTCCCTTTCCTTTTTCCTCTGATACTGAGGCATCAACCTGAGAAGCACAGGAAATGCTGCAGGCTGAAGCTGAGGCCTAGACGAGCTGAGGTTGGGACTCAAGATCGAGGTCGCTTTATGTTGCGAAGGATGTGGTCACAGTCATGATAAGGGGTGTGTGTGCTCATTATTTTGGATCCAATGATATTGTAGGCTTCTAGGGGTCATTATATTTTTTAATCATGTCTTCCTCTGTGAAATTTGTATTAGGGACCAATGGGGAGCTGAGAGAATTTCATGTTCTTTGTGGTTGCCATTCTTTCCCTGTAACTGACCTTGAAAAAGGCTTTTTTTAAATGTAAATATGATTTTCAAAAGCCTGATCTGGTGTCAATAAGTACCTGTGTGTATATAAAAAGTGATATCTTGATACCCTACATTTAAAATGTAAGCTTCCTTTCTGCTATTGAAATAAATATGTTTATTGCTTCAATTTTATCTATCCAATTTCAAGTATAAAAAATGAATAATAGTTCAAAAAAACAAAATTAACAAGAAATAAAATATTCATTTTTAAAAAAAAAATCTCTCCAGCAATCTGAGAGAGGTGAACAAATTCACATTCACAGTGAAGAGCAGATGAATATTTGTAGCCCTACATCCTGTCTTCCCAGGCTGTGTATCCTCAAAAGAGGATATAGGGAACCTGAAATAGGAGGAAGATGAACCTCCCAGAGTGTTAGCAAGGGAATTGGGTAGCTCAAAGCCTGGTGCCCAGATCAGTCATTTCTGATGTTGCTAATTGGTCAGCAACATATGGGAGATTAACCCATAACTCTATGACACAAAAATAAGCAGTCCATTTACAAACAAAAAAGTTATTCATACCTTGTCATCTTGTTAACTAGTAGAAACATTTAGGAAGATTCTTTTTTATTTTTATTATTTCACCAAGATTGATTTAGTTGATTTCAGTAAGAGAGTTGGTCCAAGTCACCAAATCTGCTATGACCTGAAGTCATCTTTTGACTTTTCCAGGTGAGAGTTGTTGCTGGTCTCTTGCTTACCAAATCCTCAGTACACAGGTCAAGCAATTCCATGACCCCACACACAGACCTCTGCTCTGGACCCATGGTGGCCTCAAGGCCTGGGGAGTCCCCATGCTTGGTGTGGAGGTGGGAAAGACCTCCTCATTGGAAGAGGAGAGAGGTTACCATGCCTCTGTCAACAGTGCTCTTTAGAGAAAGACTCCACAGAATCAGTGTCCCCACAGATTCTCTAGGTTTCTCTGATATCCAGGCTGATGTACTTTAGGAACAAATATTGGAGTTATCAATAGACAACTCATGATGAAGAGCTCTTCTGTCTGGAGATGCCATTGTTATTATTCAAGTCAAGAAACTAAGATCATACAGACAGCACACCTCAAATCCAAAACCAGGCCTCCCAACAGCAGCTCTCTTCTCATCCTGCTTTACAAAGAGGCAGAAAGGACAGGAAGGAGCTGAAGGTCATGGACTCCACTGAAGTTCTGTGTCATGCCAGGAGTTGTGCTATCATATCCTCAAACTGATGCTGAGGGACTGAATCTCAGAATGTGGAATGGGTAGCTGTATGTCATGTGGACCCCTGTATATATTAGAGAAAGGGGCAATCAGAGGTCAAAAGGGACACACTCCATCACAAATGTATGAACTGTACACACTAAGTCAATTAATGCTCTGTATAGAGGCCTCCAAAATGCCTCCCAAAATCCTTGATTCCCTTTTGAATTTCTACGATATGGCTGTTGCCTCCTCTATGAGCCTGTCTTCTCCAAGCTTGGGCACAATCCCCTCCTATCAACCACAGGTCCTAATGCCCCGTTCTCATCACTAAGGTTATTCCATTTCTGAGCAACTCTCAGGCTATTACCAGTGAGGTCAGAGTGTGCACAGGAGCATTTCAAATTCAGGAAACAGAGTAAAACCCACTTCTCACATGAGTGTATAATTCTGTCACGATGATTGACCTAAAAGTCTTTTACCCTCTTTTCCTTTGGATCATATTTCTGTCCTCTTCAGCAGGTTGAGGGTTACGGAGTGCAGCACCAAAGGCAATAATCAAGGAACATGTCTTTGTGTTCCAACTTGATTATTTTCTTCTGTTCAATAAAGTTTTTGTCAGGCTTATTTTTTGTTGTTAAAAAAAATTCCTAGAACTCAAAAGTCAGAAAAAAATTGATTGCATAATATAATTGTCTGCAGAGAATTCTTTGCAGATTGTCTCTAAGTAAATAATGCAGATTTAAATAACTTTGCGTGGCTCTGGGGAATAGAACCTAATGCTGCAGGTTAAAAAGAAATAAGTATATAATGGATGGTTTGATTCTCTATTTTCCTCCATCATATCGCCTTCAAAATGTTTTGTTTTGTTTTGTGTTGCTCATTCTTCTGGGATCAAGAACATAGATTTTGTAATCAGACAGATCTATTCAGATCCCAACCTTGCTTCTTATTATCATTCACTTCATTTATTGAAGTCTTACATTTGCCATCTACCCCATAGACAGAAGGTTTATGTCCGGGAACCAAGAAATGGAGGTGGACATGGCCATTGTCTTTTATACCAATTAACCCACTGGAGAAATTTGTTTCTTTTTCCCCAGGGCCCTGGAACCACGGGCTTAGAAATTCTAATGCCCAAGGAAGGAGTGCTTTTGTCAGGTGACACAGTCATGGTTCCTTATAAATTCAACTTACACTGAATCCATAAAATGTCTATAAAATTGAGAGTATAACAGTAATGGCAATCCTTCAGTACCGTTATCAGGATTAAATAACCAAAATTATATGAAGTGCTCACAAGATGTGATCAAAAGTACGGTGAATGTTTAAATTAAAAGACTATATTACTGTAAAAGACACATTGACATCAATCCCACTCAAAATACTCCCGCTTACTTTGCACACACTTACCCCATTGTTCTTGCCACTTTCTGAACCAGTTCTCGAGTCCTCTTTCAATAGTGTCTTTAGTTACACTGTCGTGGCTGCCTCGATTTCCTGAATCATTTTGCTTTGGGGAAGAGAAAGAAGACGCACAGTGCCAGATCTGGTGAATAACATGGAAGAGGACACACCATAATGTTTTTATTGGACAGAAATTGCTGTACCAAAAGAGATGTGTGACACAGAGCATTGTAATGATGGAGTAGGAAGTAAAGACACTCATGAAAGAGGACTTTTAGAACTGCTTCATAAAGTGGCAAGAACATGGCATAAGTATGTTGGTAGTGAGGGGGATTAATGGCAACGTGTCTTTTACTGTAATAGTTTTTTTTTATTTAAACATTCACCTTATGTTTTGATCATATCTTGTAACATGATGTCTTCCTAACATGAGGAATTTTCAATAAACAATAGATATTATATTCTTATCAGAATATTAAATTGTTTGTTTATTTTCATATAAAACTGAGCTCCTTGAGAGAATGGATGGATATTCAATGCTGTACATATACATTAATTCTTTGTTTTCCATTGCTTCAGCAAATAAAAGTAGAGTCCAAGAATCTGCTTACCCACACACTGCTAAGTCGAATTCTACCACTTTCAGAAAATAACTCATATTTTTGGTAATTACTCTGTAACTTTGATTTATAAATTAAGAAACAAATACAGCAGAACTATATTAGAATAGTAATGCTCAGCATGTGATTAGAACAGTTAACTGTTGACTCAAAGGTAGCCAGAAAGTGAATTAAGGAACTCCAGAAAGAGATAGATCAGTCGTAACTGTAGAGCTCTGGATTTTCATTGACATTATGCAAGTGGCTGGCATTTCTCTAGTCTCAATCATTTAGTAAAAGCTGGGATTGTTTCACTACTTTACACGTATTTATTGTTTTAAAAAACATCAAGAACACAGAATTAGATTAATCATAATATTGATTCATAAGGCAATATAATCATTTATATCTAAAGCAATATATGCATAGATTTCTTTTGTTATTGACTTTATTATATATTTGTGTTGATAATTTCCCTAAAAGTCAGCAAATCTACCTGAGAATCATTATTTAACCCAAGAAAAAAAGTATTACAAATAATCTATATGTTCTTCTCTATTAAGTTCATCAACAAGAAAGTACAGAATTTAATGATAATCTCTCAACACTGTCCAGTTTCCTGTTTTGTTACTGAAGGAACAGCAGTACATCCAGTTCTGTTAGAGATGGGATCTTGGTGGCCTTGTGGAAAGTGAAATGAAACAAACTAGATAAAATCTTCTTCCTACACCCCAACTTGTTATACTCATTTGGGGGCAAACATAACCCACATATTTGACCATCTGCTTGATTTCTTCTCTTTGCAACTCCAGATGGACTCTTTACTGCTCTTTACCTTCCCATGTGCCTTACAAATCTCACCCTCATGGATCGTGTTAATAATCTTCCTTATCTGCTCTCTGGGAGCAGTTAACGAAGCATCACCTGGAGCCTGGGAAGAGGGAGGAGGCTGAGGTCAGGGTTTCCTTCCTGACAGGTGGCCTTGGGTTACCTGTATCTCCCCCACTGCCCAATATAGGGCCGTCTACCCCATAACCAGGAGGCTTATATCCAGGAACCAAGACGTGGAGGAGGACTTGGCCATTCTTTCTTTTTGTTTTAATTAAAATGTATTTGGGTGACAAAGGTTAAGAAAGTTATCTGGGTTTCTGGTGTACAATTCTGTAATATATCATCTATATATCACATTGAATGCTCAGCACCCAGAGTCAGTTCTCTTTCCATCACCATATATTTGATCCAGTTTACCCCCATCTACCACCCCCGTCCCCCCTTACCCTCTAGGTAACCACTAAACTATTGTCTGTATCTATCAGTTTTTGTTTCTTTGTTTGTTTGTCTTGTTCCTTTGTTGCTTTCAGTTTTATATCCCACATGTGAGTAAAATCATAGGGTTCTCAACTTTTTCTGTCTGACTCACTTAGCTTAGCGGACATTCTCTTTTATACCAATCAACCCACTGGAGGAACTTATTTCCTTTTTCATAGGGCCTGGATACGAGCTCACAGACTTGGACATTCTCATGCCCAAGGAAGGAGTGCTTTTGTCGGGTGATGCAGTCAAGGTTCCTTTGAAATTCAACTTCCATTGGCCAAAATTAGACACATCAGAGAGCCACGGTTCCCAGTAGTGTATACTGCAGGGGTTGGCCTCCTGGGGCACAGAGCATAGTGGAGAAATGTGGAGAACGGATCTGATCTTGAGGGGAAACCAGGAGACATTCAGCAGACTCCACACTTTTTGCTCATCAGCATCTACACTTGTCCTTTGACTGAGTGAGAAGTACGTGTCCCTAAAGAAGGGGACACATGAAGTCCTAGCTGAAAGTCTGTTTTCTTCCCTGCTCCAGGGGAAAATCGCATGAATCGGATTTTTCGCAGCCCTCCGAGAAAGGTAGAGGATCGTGTTCCCAGGCAGTACCTGTGCCAGACAACTTGCTGAAGGAAACCTTGAGCATGTGCAGCAGTGTGTGCCGTTCTGCTTGTGACAATCTCATTACTGCATCTGGAAAACGAGAAGCAAGGAGAGCAGGAAAGTCACGGTACAGTGAGAATGAGAAGACTGAGTGTTTTTGTCACTCTCTGTAATACTTCGTATATGTAGTGCTTAGGGGAAAAAAGATACGCAGATCCATTAAACTACTCTGAGCACCCCCAGCATCAGCATGGTCTCTAACTTTTCAGATGGGATCAGTGAGAGTCAGGAGAGAAAATAAGATTGTGTTTTGTAAAAGAAACAAAAGTAGTTAGAAAAAGTGGTCTGACAGAGCCTATTACTGACCTTTCTAAACATCAAATGTCACATGTTGTCTGTAAGTGCTCAATAATATGCAGAGGTATTTTTAATATTATGAAACATGTGAATTCTTTTTAAAAATAAACTAAAATAAAATAAAAGCAGTAAAGGTTTTTTATTATACAATTTAGGGACTATAAAAGTGACCGAGATAAAAATATCTACAATTCCACCATTCAGAGGTGACCACTCCAAAGTGATGTCCTTTCACCTACCCCAGGCTGCCTCTCTGAACCCATTCTCAGGGCTCAAAATAAAGAGAATCCAAGACAAGCAGACAACAGATTTCCAGGTGGGCCTATCAGTTTTTTGAGTTATACTTTTTACAAGATGACTCCTAGGTAACAGACATCACTTTTCCCACATACTAGTATTTTTACTACGAAAATAGTGATTTTGAAGATTTTCTTGGATTTCATTCAGTATTAGATAATATAACGTTGCTTTCTTTACTCAGAGTGATTGAGTCTCACCCAATACAAGTATGAAAGAAAATGAGGTGAGCCAAAATTATCAGGATAGTTTGGGCATCCATTTATATAAATCCCCCACCCACTAGGTACTGTGAACACCTCGTACTAATCAAAATATTCATGTTACTTCACTGGACATTAATTTAGCCCCGACTCCAGTTAGTCCTATACATTCTAACGAGATGCTAGTGTTTCTGTAAATCAGCAGTAGGAGCAACCATTTAACTGTCAAATGTTTCCTTAGGACAGGCTGGTTGTCCTCTGGTCGACTTGCTTTTGGTGTGTGTAGCCAAGTGCCCTTTGTGAAGCTCACCTTAGCCCAAAGGAGAAGGGCAGGAGGAGTGACCGACTCCAACCATGGACTTGTTTCCCACAAAGGGGTGGTTGGCTCCATGCCCAAGGCCACGATCCCCCCACCGGCTGTGTGTGTGTAAGTCAAAGTCACTATGGAATCACGGCTGAAAACTTGGATTTAAATGGTATGGAATGACTGCTCATGAGAGTTTCCTCATATTCAGCTAATCTCTGTAACTAAACTGTTTGAGGCAGCCATACTATTGTTGCCACCCAGCAGCCTACCTGTCTATCCCCTGGTGCCTACCCTTGAAAGGAGAATCTGTGAGACTAATCCTTTCAGGGACATTGCTTCATCTTTTTGCCATCTCTCTGTTTGGCACCAAAGATGACTGGACAGTCAAAGACGGGTAAGATTCCCCACGCAGGGAACAACCTAAGAGAGGTGCAGTCACGTGGGGACCATCTGCAGAACTCCCAGGGTTGAGAGAGGTGGGTAGAGCACCCCACCTTCCCCCCCCCCCCCCCCCCCCCCCCCCCCCCCCCCCGCCCGTCTAAGGAGAGCTTCTGCCTTTGTGGCTGCATTCCTTCCCACAACCTGCAGGGGAGGTGACTCAATGGTGTGCTCACCAGCTATTCCTGCATAAAGATTTAGTCCCTTGGGAGGCACATATTACCATTACAAAGACATCCTTGGGACCTCCCTCAAGCTGCCTGTGGGCAAGGGTGATTGGCTTAAATCAGTTTCCTAATATGATGCAGGAGATTCACAGATCTTGAGATTAACAAACATCCTCACTTAACTAACAAAAGCTATGCTTTGGCCCCATTCAGGGCTCTCAGTCCTTTGAGGCTGTGAGAACCTTGGCCCCACTTGCACTCTATTCTTGGCTGCTATCTTTCTGAACCCTGCGCCACCCTTCATGCTCCCCACAAGCTCTTGTCATACAAGATGTGACAACTATGACAGGTGTGGTGCTAAGTCCTGGACATTCAAAGGTGTGATGTGTGTGTGTTCCTGTACATGTATGTGTACTAGTTGTTCTTTTGCTTTTTTGTCAGCTAACATATACTCAGCTCTCCCAATGTGCCACGCACTGGGCCAAACCCTTATCATGTGCTATCCCAGGAACCCTTACAACAGCCCATGGGACAACCAAAAAGACCTTTATTTTTCAGGGACGAAGTAGGCTAGAAAAGTTATTGGGCTTGTCACACAGCTAATGTTAGAATCCAGGTAGGACCTGGGTCTCTCTCATACCAGAGGCCTAGGTCTTAAGCACTTTGCTACACCAAACATGTAGCCAGATAGTTGTTGAACTATTACAGAATCAGAAAGTATAAGAGCTGTTTGAGAAGAAAATCTATGAATCACTCATCGCCTACTCTTCGTACTACAGCAAATCTACTTTCATGTTTTCTATAAGACTGCATTTAAAGAAAACAAAGATCACATTTGTTGGTCGTGACAAAACAGCAATGACAAATTGTGAACCATGAGTTGAGCTATATGTAACCAGAATTCATGAGAAATTTAGGCAATGAGATGAATGTAAGTTGGAGACCGTCATTTCACTGGTTAAGGGCGGCCCAGCAGCAGAAAAGGGCCTATAGAAGTAACCTGTGGCCTTGACAGAGTAGTTGAGATTTGTAATTTGTGCTGTGCACAATACCTGGCTCAGAGTAGTCAATCAAGTATGTATTGTTAAGTGAATGGAATCTTCAGCCAGAAAATGATCTACTCCTCAAGCTCCAATTCAAAGTAGACTTTGATTTGGACTCAGTAAGCAGCAGTGTTTATTTTTGATGCAACATCAAGTACCCCGCTAAAGGGCCTGCATTAGCTAGATTGTCATTTCACTCTGCCCTTAAATTACGTTGTGTTTGTTACAGTTAAACTCTAGGAAAATGGATAGCATTTAATCTAATAATCATTTTTTTTTCCAAAGGAGATACATGGATCAGAAAAAACGGTAATGCAAATTGCCCAGTACAAAACAAGTCACAGAAATACTGCAGTGTACATAGCTTGGCAGAAAATAAAATAGAGTAAGTGGGGTTTGACCCAGATGGGTGAACATGGGTGCCACTGGAGAGCCTGCTGGGACAAAAGGAGATCACAGAAAAGATACGGCTGATCGTTACAGATTTATTCAAAGTTTCCTCCTAGAAAAAAGTATGGACTTTGGAAACTCCACATAAAGTCACCACATGAAACTGTACAAAAGAATACAGGTGCTCGCTGTGGTTTCCCAGTTCATAATAGTGAATGAAGGAAGAGTCAATGAACATTTACTCAGTGAGAGGGTTTAATGTCTGCTACTGTGCACGTGCCAGAGGCATAATAGTAGGTGGCTGAGTCTTGTTTCCCTACGTTGTGAATGCTGAGGGTAGACGTAGAAGTTTCTGGTATCTCGTCTCCCTCAAACTTGCCCGACGCAATGCCTGGTTCCATTTGGACAGTTTTGTCAGGTGAAATGTGGAGCAGGTACTACGTGGCTTGACCAGGTCTTTCCTGATACCTACTCAGACGTCGCAGGGATTGTTCCACCAGATACCACACATTCCAGGTGCTGTTTTTCACAGCTTTTTAGTACTGGAAGGCTGAGGTTGCTCTAGGTGACCTGCACCATAAACACACACCGGGTAAAAAAAGGGGAAAGAGGAGAGGAAATGAGCCAAAAACTGGGAATTTTTTTTTAAATTACAAAATTAGAGAATATCTGTTACAGGGAATGAGGGAGGAAAGGAACTTGCAAGGCCCAAGGAGTGCCAGAGATAAGGTTTGGAACAGTGACAGCATGTCTGCACAAACGGCACTCTCCTCCAAGGCAGTCTGGAACCTCCACTGAGAAGCTCTAGACCACTGAGGCTTGGCTGAGTCAATCATGTCAAACTCCCCATTGGGGCTGGTGAACAGGGCTCTCATGTCTCATTGTGGAGGACTGTCCTCACCGCCTGTTAGCACAGCCACCCTACGTGATGACAACAGGGCAAGGTCCTCCACCTTAGACCAGACCACATGGTACTGAGGGCCACCCTAGAACTCTGAGATGACTCATTGTCCCAAATAGTATTCATTAAGCTCCCATGAGGTGAAAGGCATTATTCTAAGTTCTTTGGGTGTTATAAAGATGCAACAATATGACACCTAACCACGGCGAGCTGTCACATGGAGAGATGCTAGGACATTGGTCTTCTCTCTTTTCTCCCACTGCCTTTCACAAAGGAAATCCTTAATAACCCCAGTGAGCCATCAGGACAGAGCAGGTGGGAAGAATGGAGGGTGATCTGGGCTGTGTTAGAAATCATTGGGCGCACAGAGGACTTCTACAGCCAGCTGGAGAGACTTTGTTTCGACAGTCTGCTTACATTTGCTCAGCTTCCCACACACCCTACAGCATGGAGTGATGCTGACCACCTTCAGGTGTCTGAATACTCATTTCCATTGATTTGCTTCTGTTTAAGGGTCAGGTTCATGTCCTCTCCCTCAGATACCTGAAGTCTATACCTCTACTGCACCCCAGCTTCTCCTCTGTGAAACACAGTCTCCTCTTTCTGGATTTCTGATTTTCTTTTACATCTGTTTCTCTTTCTCTAACCCAAGACATATAATCTGTTTTTTTTTTTTACAGATTGGTATTTTTTAGAGATTACTCTTCTCCAAATCATCAAAAGTAGCTGTTTTCCAAGTTTCTCTGCTCACTTTACCTACTCTGCCTGAGTGAGCTTTTCCCCATTCTTGGCTTCAATTATCCCACAGGTCAGGGGGAAAGGGATAATAGGAAACTACAGATTCATCTCCATTCCACACTTTTCTCCTGAGTATACATGCACATATCCAGCTTACTAATGGACGTCTTCAAATATGTTTACATGGGACTCAAATTGACCTCATACATAGCCCAGAGTGAAACCATTCCCTATGCCCAACCCATCTCCTTGTCCCGTCTCAGTGAAGGACATTGCTGTCTACTTGTCCAAGCCAGGAAACTGAGTGTCATCCTCAACTCTCTCTTCTAACTAATTCACCACATTCCAATTCCTGCAGATTCTGCCTCCTAAATATGTCTTGGCTAACGCCTGTCTCAATGCCACACATCTCCATGCCTCTAATCTTGGCCACTCTTACCCAGCCTCCCCAAGGTAACAGGGCTGATCTGATAAAGACAGGTGCCTGCTTAAATTCTTCACCTTGTTCCACCTTTTGTCTGAGAGTAGTCTTGAGTTCCTAGGCTATGAGGCTCCCTGTGATGTGGCCGCTGCTTCCCTGCCTTTCCCATCTCCAGCCACTTTCTACCTAGAATTCCATGATCCACTCCTGCAAACTAACATGTGTTTTTTTTCTCTGGACTGCTGTGTATTTCACTTTTTCTGGCCAACTCCTGTTCATCATTTTAGGCTCATCTCAGACACTGTCTCCCCCAGAGAGCTTCCCTTACCCAGGATATCAGGGATGGATGTGCCCTCAGTTACTTTCTAGTAATGCCCCCTGTGCTTCCCTCTCTCACAGCATTTCCCCAACTATGGCCTATTTACTCAGTGTTCCCTTACCAGACACTGGTAAGAGTTCATAGTGTAGTGAGACCATGCCTTATTTATCTTTGTGTTCCCAGATGTTTGCTGAATGGATGTCACAGTAAAGGAATGAGTGGATGAATGGACATTGAAGTATTTCTTTTCAGTGTGATGGAAATGAAAACATCATCCTTTCAAATATAATGTTTAAAGAGTTGTCAGGTAATGGACACTTACTGAATGTCTTAAATACATTAAGCACTTTGTAGTCCTTATCATATTTAGCTCCGTAAGTTCAGTTTAGTTACCTCCATAAATAATCCTCAGGGACCCTTGTAGAAGAAGATGCAATGCCTGTGTTCTTTGTATCTCTCTCCTTCAGTTTTCTCATATCTAATGAGAATAAAATCAGAACCTACTGTATTGGGTTGTTGTGAAGAATAGATAAGTGAGCCCAGGTAGAGTGTTTAGAACATGCCTGGCATGTTCTGAAAGCAATTACTCTTATACATTGTCATACTGTCCTCAGTTAACATGCCCTTAGAGGCTGAATACGTCCTTTAGAGAAACAGACTGGATGGAATCCTTCCAAAAGCAAGTGACAGCGAGAGTGGAACAACTTGGGATCATTTCTTAGAATTGAAATATTAAGAATATACCCTGAAGATGAGATCTCTCGAGAAAGATATACGTGGTCTCTAGATATTTCTCTGTGGGATTTTTCTCACAGAAAAGATCTAGTCTGTAACCCAGAGGTTGAAACTGAAGTCAAGTATAATTCAGAGAGAGATAAATTTTTGGCAGTGTTGCTTTCTGTTTTGGAGAGGAGAAAACTGACACCTAGAAGAGTTAAGCCCTTGCTCAAGGTCAAAGAGATCACAAAAGGCAAAGCAGGAGTCAGTGAGGGGTGAAGATGGGGCTTAGGGTGAAGGCTCACAGCAGAGGCGTGGTCTGGGCCGCACTTGGGGAATGTGAATGATGATCTGTAAGGAAGTGAGTGAGAAGCTTCTTCCTCCTGGTGGAGGAACCCCTCTTTGTCACCAGTTCACAGAATTCACTCTCCTGTGGAGACAGGCACTGGGATATGTGCAAGAAAAGACAGTGATTGGTTGTATTGGACAATGGAGAAGACGGAATGAAGAGCAAATAGAGCGACCCGAAAACAAAGCAAATAAGTTTCAGCCTCTTCTACCCCACCCCTTCTCACACATGCTAGGAGGTCTTAGTCTTGACCTAGGCCTTCAGCAAGTGTGTGAGTGGTGGTGGTGGTGGGGGGCTCTTTCAGAAGCAAGGTGTGTTTTAATCATAAAGCTCTAACTGCAAAAACAGAAGCTCAGGGAGACAGATAAGTCAAGGAAACTGAGGGACTGATTTCCTTCAGAATCATTTAGATTTTACTTCAATTAATCATTTTATTGAAGCTTGTAAGCTATACACAATCTTTGAATTTTCAAGTAAAAAGGCATTTAAATTCAGCTTAGATCTCAAAGAGCTCTTTTCTTTTCCACATGGAACAGCAGAGGGGTTTCCTGTTCGGGGATGGAGGATCAATTATGCAGGTTTTCTTTTCTTTTCGTGAAATTGACAGGTTGTATAAGAAAGTAGAGAATGTAGTGATATCTGATTTGTATGATTTTGCTTGAATACAAAAATCGTAGTCACATACATGTATTTTAACCGTTAAATTACCTCACTCTACAGATGAGACAACAAAGGTCCAAGAAAGCCAGAGGTCCACCCGATGCCATAATGGGATGACATTCAAAGAGAAGTGGAGGCAGAGGGCCCGGCGTCTCGTCCAGGGTGGACAGCAGCACCCTTGCTGTGAGGATTATTATCTACCCACATGAACTTCAGTGCCAGGCATGTCAATGGATGAGGGCACTGAGAAGTTGGCAGTATTGTGTACTGGGTTTCTAATGGCTGGCTCCTGTGTTGCAAAATGATAACATGACAGTGGCCTGGGAACAACTTAGAAACTGGAACCAGGAGTTGACTTCCAGTCTCAGCTTTCAACCATTTTGTGTGACTCTCCAGAGTCCTCCACCCTTGAAATTACTCACAGTTTTCTTTGTGCATTCTTCAGAGAAATGGTGAGATTGTCAGTCCATAACAGCGCTATCCAACAGAAGTACATGTGGGTCACCAAATCCTGCCACAAATTAAAATGTTTCTAGCTGCTGTATAAAAAAGAAACAGGTAAAGCTAATATTAGAAGTATTCCTACTGCACATCGGACTTGAACTTGGCCAGATGGAGGAGCCTCTGGGGGCCTTGCCCTCCTGGTGGCCGTGTCAGTGGATGTAGCTGACCCTGGCACGGGCCACACACTGCAGGATGGTCGAGCTGCCCGCACGCTCCACCACCGGCCGGCTGCTCCAGCCTGACCACCACGGGGCGGCCTGTGTGGGGACAGTGGAGCAGTCGGGGCGGCCAGATGGCTCATAGCCTCCCCGCGCAGCCTGCACCAGGAAAGGGGACTTACTTACCTGGAAATAGCAGGGTTAGGCATCCAAGCCTTGCTCTGCGTCCTTCAGGTGCAGAGAAGCCCAGGGGGACAGACCTGCGGCTCCAGCTTTTAGGAAGAGACTCACATTGGTGGGTGGTGGAGGCCAGGTTAGGGTGAGAGCTACTGCTTGTGGGGTGGCACACGTTGGTAACTGGGGAGAGAGGGAAAGATGGGCCTGAGAAAGAGGAGGCAGGAGTCTGACCACAGGTGAAGGGAGTGATGATCGATGGTGACAGTTCTGAGAAATGCTTGGAGAATGTCGGTTGAAGAACAGTAAGAGCAGCCATCTTGATGGGACGTTGACTACACTTTAGCTCAGCACTAATTGGTTTATGCTCATGTTTTATTACATCCTGGAAATAACCCTGGGATAAATGGTGTCCTCAGTTTGGAAATGGGGAAAGCAGGGCTGATATTTTAAATCACTTTTCAAGGCTGCACACCTAAGGGGACCTAGGTGGGCAGATGACGCCAGGTCTGGCTGGACACAAATCTCATCCTTCATGTAGCCACGTGATGCTACTACAGTGAGAGAGCTGCTGGGAGGGAGGGACAGTCATGGAAACACAATCGCTGCCCGAAACACATGTCCACCATCTGAGTCAGCTGTGGGGCATTTGGTCCAGAGGTCCTAGTAGAATGAGACTTCAAATACTCTAAATTAACATGATAGCTATGTAGTCTGGGCACGTTATTTCACCTCCTTTTCTTTGTCTGTAAAGAGGGACATCATGGAATTGTATAGACAGTAAGAGGATAGGTGACAAAGCATGTAGCCCAGTCCCAGATGCATAGAGAATGCTCAGGAAATGGAGAGAGAACCTGGACAGGCTGCAGTAGTTGAGTCCTGCACATAAAGTACAAATTATATGGAATGATACCATTTTGGAGAATCAGGTGTGTGTGTGTGTGTGTGTGTGTGTGTGTGTGTGTGTGTGTGTGTGTTCAAATGAAGAAGCTTAAGTTGGACCCAGGTAGCAAGGTGGTAAGACCAGGTCATCCTGTTCTAGCAGCATTTCCTCAGAAATGGTAAAGAAAGGGCATTGTAAAGAATCACCTGAGAAATGCATCTGAAATGAAGCTTTCAGAAAGAGACACAGCCTTGACTTTCAACTGAACTGAAAGCTCCTTTTCAGTTTTGTTATTTATACCCATGGTCTGCTGGGAATACTTATGCTAATTAGTTATGCTAATTATACCCAGGCCTTGAGGAGAAGGCAATGGGAATGGCCAGGAAACTGGGTTTGGCTTGGGGAGGGAAGTTGTGGGTCCTTCTGCAATGACGACCAGACTCTGTTCTTGAGTTCCTTTTCTGTAGAAAGAAACTGAAAATTTGACATGCTTGGCTATAATCAAGTCTCAAGCATCCCAAAATGCAGGCTTTTGGGTTGTGCCAATTTGGCGAGGTGTTCCAAATAAGAAGCTTATGGAGTACTTTACCAAAAGGATATTCTGGGGCTGCCATTTATACCCTCTGCAGATGTCTAGCCCAGCTGTGGTAAATGTTAAATGGAAAAGAGAGTGACAACTGTGTTGACATCTGCCTAGCGAAACAGATGGAAAAACCCTCAATTTAGTGAGCAATTTGAGTGGTGATAAATTGGGTGAATTGTTTTCATTCTATTTATTGTGTAGATTTTCACCAATAAGAAAATATTACTTTGGGAATAAAATCCACAACCATCTATCGATTAATGAAAATAAATTTTATTTCATCTTGTCAGCATTAAAAACTATGTTTCTCTCAATTGTGATTACAGTTGACCCTTAAACATGGGTTTAAATTGCACAGTTCTACCTACATATAGATTTTATTTCAATAAATACTGTAAACGTATTTTCTTTTCCTTATGATTTTCTTAATAACATTTTCTTTTCTCTAGCCTACTTTACTGTAATAATACAGTATATGGTACATATAACATACAAAGTATATGTTAATCGACGGTTTATGTTTTGATAAGGCTTCCAGTCAACAGTGGGCTATTAGTAATATTTTGGGGGAGTCAATAGCTTTATGTGGATTTTTGGCTGCACACGGGGTCAGTGCCACTAACTCCTCCATTAGTCAAGGATCAACTATATAATTGTTTTTATTCAATTATTGCTCAAATTAAAGGCTCAGACAACTGTTGGCAATAATTAAACATAGATTTTAATAAAGTCTGACCCAAACCTTCAACCAGATATTTTTCTCAGTGTGGCAAACGACAAAACTAAAATAATTTAGTAATGAGTTTGATGTCCTTTATTTAAGGGAAGACAACCCATGAATTGGGGGTGTACAGAGCTCAGGAGCAGCGGAGCCCTGTTCCCCTGAAGGTTTCTGTAAGAATGAGGTTTATGGAGACTTAGGAGAGGCAGCTGTGGAAATGGCAGGATTGGCTGGGAGGTTTGAAGAATTTCCTTATAATGCCAGCAGGTCAAACAGGGAACAAAAGAAGAGTATTTGACTTAAGATGATTGGCTGGCTGCATATCTCACCTTATTTAGAACAAGGAAATTATTACAGATTCTTGGCAGTTGGCAGCGGGGGATGCTGGCTAGATATACTGCATTTCTGGTCCAATGCAGCATTTACAGGGACGCGACAGTTATCTAAGTTTCCCTTTGCTGACCTTGCATCCCAGGAGGGAGCAGCTCCATCTTGGGCCTAAATTTATTTCAATACGTGGCATTTGTTTTCCTTTCCTCTACTTCTCTTCTTAATGTGGTGTGTCTGTGCGCTTCTCTAAGTAACACTAAACGGTTATGTTCGTCTAAAAGAGACACACATTCAAAAAAATTATAATGTTAAGGAAAAACTCTTGGGCAGGGCAGAGTCAAAGAGTAGCCAGGGCTTCTCCTGTCAGCCTTCACGTGGAGTTTGCAGGGTCCAGGTGTCACTGAGGGAGCAGCTTTCCCTCTCATCCCCTGTCATTATGCTGCTGCCACGAATGAAACCGCTCTAATGGAAGCAGATTCAGCTAGACTGGGAGGCGTGGGTACTTGAAGGCAGAAACCGCTCTAATGGAAGCAGATTCAGCTAGACTGGGAGGCGTGGGTACTTGAAGGCAGATTGACTCAGGCATATGGGAGTGTAAAGATCCAAGTTCTGAAGTCGGGACCTTTTTAAATTCTGGGGCTCTGGCATACTTTATCTAGCCTGGAACAGCACTATTCTGGCCATCCTAGAATCTGAGAACTAATCGAACCTGACTGCTTCATTTTAGTCATATGGAATAAATTGGATGTACACATGATGACAATTATTAGTGAAATGGACAAGCCTGGAAAACCAAAAAGAGGAAAGCTATTAATATATATTTGAAGAAAACTGTGGATAAAATTTTCTTTTTTTTTGTCTCCAATTTACATCTTTATAACACTAAATGTTGAATAATTATTTTTTCTAAAATATCATTTTTCTTTTATTAGAATTAGTAACCCCACTTTAAAACCCAAGTGATATGTAGTGTGCTGTGTATTGACACTTTGATAAAGATTCACAGAAACTCAGAAACTTAAAGATGAAAGGGGAACCCTTTGTTCTGGAAGCCTTATTGTTTCCCATGTTAAAGATGAGAAAACAGCCCCCAAAATGCAGATGACAATAAATATTCCAGGACCATGAGCATCTGAGTCAGGATTAGAACACCCATTCCCTCCTCTCTAGTGTGTGCACCTTACATTAAGTGGACCTGCCGTTTCAAATTCGACAACTACTACCAGGGGACCCACTACACGTCAGGCACTGGGCTGGGCCCTTTCACAAACATTAACCTCATTTTTATAACTCTTGAAAATGATAAAACTCTATGAGCCACACCCTGGTATTGTCAGTCAACAGATGCTGGAAGTCAAGCTTCTTGGACATTTCTCACAGAGGACTCCTTTAAAAAGATGAGGAAGCCCAAGATTTATCAGGTTTGGGGGTACTTTCTATTTTAACATTTTGCCACGTTTTCTTCAGATTTTTTACATTTTAAGCAAGAAACTATTAAACATACAGTTGAAGCTCCTAGGTTTACCTTCTCAAGCCTGTCTTTACTCTTCTCTCTCCATCATGTACAATAACAACAAAATGCATAAGATACTTAGTGTCAAGTGACAAAACTAAAACACTTTAGTATGAGTTTGAAGTCCTTTATTCAAAGGCAGAGACTCTACGGATTGGGGGCATACATGCCTCACAGCAGTGGAGCACTCTTCCCAGGGGTTTGGGGCAAGACTGAGTTTTATAGGGCATTAGAAGAGGCAATGTGAGAACAGGGCAAGAGTGGGTGAGGTTGCTGATCTGACCTTTTTTAGAAAGCTCAAAGAACAAGGAAATAAGGATAGAGCCCAGAGTTGGCATGGCCTTTGGGGATTGGCCAACTGAATATCTTGCGTTTCTGGTGACGCTGAGCACGTATAGGAACACGGAAGTTCAGTTTGCTGACCTGGCACCCTTTGCAGGAGTGGCTCCTTCTTGGCCCTAAAAATTTATATCAACTCTACGGCTGGTTCTAACAACAACAACAATAACTAATACATAGACATATTTTATTTTAAGAGGAAATTATACAAGTCTACTAAGAAACAGGAAATAAAATCAGAATAAATAAGATGATGCACCATACATATTTGAAATGGTAAATTTATTAAGGGTGAAACACTTAAAGCTTTTTGTTTGAGATTTAGACTCAGGTAAGGTTACCAGTTATCTTCACTTTTATTAAACATTGTGCTGGATGTCTTAGCCTATATATTAATGATAGGAAAATAAATAAAAGTTAGAAGGATTATAAAGTAGAAACAAAACTGCCTTTATTTATAGATTCTATGATTGTATATACAGAAATTAAAAAAGAATCAATCGATTAAGTTAGAATTAATAAGAGTTGGGCAAGACTGCTGGATTCAGAACACATATGCAATCAATTGCATTTCTCTATAGTAGTAACAAATGAGGTATCAAAACACGAAATTTAAAATTGTTGCAAACCTATTTTCCTTGGCAGTCATTGTGGGTCCCCCAAACAGCACAGCCCATCTCCCTCCATCCTTCACCCCTTGTTTAGTTTCCTCTTTATCTGGATTAATTTTATACCTTTAAACACAGCTCAATATGGGAATCACAACCTATCCTATATAACATTTCAATTTAAATATGTACTATTATCTGATTGTTCACCCAAAGTTTCCCTTAATTTTAATTATTGAGAAAATATAATCTGATAAGACACATTTGATTTTAGGACTTGGTTGCATCAGTGTTGGGGATAAGGGTGGAAAGAAGGTGTACATGTGGAATACAGTGGTTGGCATATACAACAATCACCTTTTTCCTACACGTTTACTGTATGGACTGTACCATGGTTGTTTATGGTGAAGAAAATACCAGTTTGTCCAAAAGATAAATCAGATAACAGCTAGAGAGCTTCATGAAGCCCAGAGTTTTCATTCTATCATTTCTCATACTCCTGAATAATGACAAAGCTCCATCCCCAGCCATTTTCTCTGGAAAATGATTGGATAAATGATTCAGTACTACTAGACTTCCCATTTCGCTCTCCTAAATGTCTCCACAAACAGATCAACTCTAGGTGACCTTGTGTGTCCTAGGACACAGATTGAATAAACGCCAACAGCTCTTAGGAGAGCTGAAAGAATATGCTGTCAGCCAGATGGCTTGCCTAAGGACAGGAGATGGGAGTTCCCTTGTTAGGAAAGCCCTATGGCTGGTGGGGGAAGGGGGAGGCCTGTGGTATTTAAGGTGGGGTTGGGGTTGAGCACAGGATTCCTTTGTTCAGAGTACAGTGAAGCTGGGCAGGAAGTGAGGCAAGGCTGGCCTAAGCTGTGTGCCTGGCTGCTCTTGGCAGTCACAGGCAAAATTTTCAGTCAGCTTAGAGAGGTCTCAATCACTGTGCGTCGTCCAGACAGCACAGTAATACACACCAGAATCCCTTTCTTCCAGATTTCGGAGGACGAACTTACAGCTCCTCCCTGTGCCTTCATAAACATGGTACTTCTCTGACCTGATCCCCTGATCCACCACAAACTGTGAACTGGAGAACTCGTAGTAGAGAAGCCGGCGTGGGGCCATCCCCTCCTGGTATCGATACAAGTGGACGTAGTTGGTGTTTTGAGTAACAGTAACACAAGTGATTACAACAGATGACCCAGTCTGCCTGGTGATTGATATCTGTCTCCCTTCCAAGTTGGAAGATATCTGAGTGGCTGCTACGGGAACAACAAAAAATAATGAGGAATAGATAACATCAATTCCTTAGAATGGCCTCCCACTGCCAAAAGAAAGAAAAATCCCATGAGCATCATGCAACATACTTACCACGAGCCAGGAAAGCTAGAAAGAGGGCTGAAATCCGCAGCATGTCTTCCTCTTCTGGGCCTTAGCAGGAAAGGGTCCAGATGATAAGAGGAGCAGAATACCCTCTCAAAACTCAAATCCTACTCGAAAAGAAAGTGATCCCTAGGACAGGAGGCAGTAACTTAGAGCTGGGCTTTCGGACAGATGTTACAGGCCTGGAAGCAACTGAGGATATCTCTTAGAAGAAGACCAACCTAATTACCCAGAGTGGGTGGCTGATAGGGGAGTCCAGGGGAGGGGCCCTGCCTCTGTTCCAACCCACTTCTTGAGTGTCCTCCCGTGGCAGGCTGAGAGGAGGCCCTCTCCAGAAGAGAAAGCAGGAGCCGTGAGAGCCCAGAACCACCAGCAGACACAGTGCCAACACGGAGCACACGGAGTGGGAAGGAGAAGCTTGCCTTTCCTGTGGAGTGAGCAGTCCTGAGTCAGGCTGATTTCCCTGAAATTCTGAGTGTGAATGTTTTGCTTCTGCCGTGGTCTTGTCTGGCAATGCAACGTCTTTATTCTTGCCCTGAACCACCTCATTTTTACATCTGTAAGTAATCTTTGAGGCAGCCAACAGCAAATCAGATAAGCACTGAACCCGCTTTATTGAAGGAAATTAGGATATTATTTCCTTATTGAAGGAAATTAGGATATATTGGTCTACATTTGACTCTCGTCAAAGGTAAATGGCGGTGTGTGTCTTTGTGTGTGTGTGTGTGTGTGTGTGTGTGTGTGTGTGTGTGATCAATTTGTTTGAGGATTTCTGTTCATCATTAAGGAAAAAAGGATGCCTCACACAGGATTGCCACATTTACGAAAAACAAACAAGAAAAAAGTGCAGAGTCCTATGCAATATTTGGGACATACTTAACCTAAAAATTATTTGTTGTTTATCTGAAGTTCAGGGAAATGTAAATCAAACCACAATGAGATATCACCTGTTAGAATGGGCATTACCAAAAAGACTGGGAACAAGTGTTGGTGAGGATGTGGAGGAAAGGGAACCCTTGTCACTGTTGGTGGGAGTTTCCACTATGCATAACAATGTGAAGGTTTGTCATGCAGGGTGACAGGCGGGGTCCCTGGTCCCGCTCCCCACATAAGAACGCAGGACATGGTGAAGTGTGGGGAGAGAGCCAGGAGTGCAGTTTCCAGGCTCTCGACTTCACATGGAAAAGTGCTGGCTCACGTAGTAAATGACCATCAGCTGTGATTGAATGGCCATCAGCTGTGGCTAGTTGGCCGTCAGCTGTAACCAGTGAGCCATTGGCCACTAATATAACTGCCGTGGCTACACTAGCAGCAAATGGGGGCTAGCAAGAAGATGGTGGCTGAGCTAGTAAGCGGCAGAGTGCGGATTGCAGAGAGGCAGATTGCAGCTAGCAAGTGGGGTTGGTTGGTTGGCAGAGAAACGGACAGCAGGTTGCAAATCGTGTGGCTCCTGCTTCCTGTGTCTCCAACCCAGCCTCCAGTGAGATTATAGTGGTATGACTCCCCTACCTATGGCTCCGTGGGTGTTCCTTTCTGGCCTCACCATGTCCTGTGTTCTTATGTGGGGAACAGGACCAGAGACGCAGCATGCCACCATGCATGACATGAGGCCAAAACGGAACACCCATGGAGTCATAGATAGGGGAGTCACACCACTATAATCTCACTGGAGGCTGGAGTCACACGACCTGCAACCTGCTGTCCACTTTCCTGACTGCCAACCAGCTCGACTCTCGACTCTCGACTCCCCAACCAGCACAGCTGCAGAAGTCATATCAGGTGCTAATTGGCTAACTGGTTACAGCTGATGGTCAATTAGTCACAGCTGACGGCCATTTACTACCTGAGCCAGCACCTCTCCACGTGCGGCGGAGAGCCTGGAAACTCCTCTCTGGGACTCTGTCCCCACAGCCTCTCAGGGCACTGCCACTCTTCCTGGGCCTCTCAGGGTACCGTGCTGGAACAACAGCAGATGACACTCAAGGTGCTTACATATTCTCGATGGCTGCTGATCAAAACACAGGAAGCAAACATCCACCAGTTCCACTACATGCTGGTACGTTCCCAAGCACAGTCAAGCTGTCCATTAAATTAGGGATAGAAGGCAATTCCCTATAGTCCATAGTCATTCACCAGGGCTGTCCTGGGGGTGAGGGATGACCTTGACCTCACCCTCATCTCCCACGGAAGACTCAGCAAGTGTTTCCTCCTGGGACTACAAGTCCTTCATCCGGGCTGCCTCAGCAAGCACTTCCCAGCCCACAGGGCCGCAACGACCTTCGTTTTCTCCAGTCTATGCTGGTTGGGGAACCATCCATGTCTTCCTATCCCTCCATGGGGGTCTAGCTCTCCAGCAGCTGCTCCTCCTGGTCTTCCTGAGACTCAATGTTCATACACACAAACTGCTCCACCGCCTTTCGGAGAGCTTTGGCCGGCACCATACCCTGCTCGCTGCGCCATAGTGTCTAGTGGGGTGTCACGTGGGGTCTCAGCTACCACTCCCCACCTAAGAACGCAGGTCGTGGTGAGGCCAAAAAAGAACACCCACAGAGCCATAGATAGGGGAGTCATCTTGCTAGCCCCCATTTTCTGCTAGTGTAGCCACAGCAGTTATATTAGTGGCCAATGGCTCACTGGTTACAGCTGACGGCCAACTAGCCACAGCTAATGGCCATCCAATCACAGTTGATGGCCATTTACTACCCGAGCCAGCACCTTTCCATGTGAGGCCGAGAGCCTGGAAACTGTACTCCTGGCTCTGTCCCCACAAGGTACCTCCAAAAATAAAAAATAGAACTACTATATGATACAGCAATTCCACTTCTGGGTATTTATCCAAAGAAAATGAAAACGCTAACTTGAAAAGATATATGCACCCCAAGTTCATTGCAGCATTATTTACAATAGCCAAGATGTGGAAGCTACCTGAGTGCCTCTTCATAGGCAAATGGATAAAGCAGTGGTACATAAATACAGTGGAACATTACTCAGCCATAAAAAAGAAGGAAATCTTGCCATTTGCAACAACATGGATGGACTTTGATTACTTTATGCTGACTGAAATAAGACAGACAGAAAGACAAATACCATATGATCTATCGTATATGTAAATGTGGAATCTAAAAAGAAATTAAAAACAAGCCCCTAGATACAGAGAACAGATTGTTGGTTACCAGAAGTGGGGGTAGGGGGTGGAGGGTGGAAGAAATGGTTGAACTGTTTTTGTTTCGTTTTGTTTTGTTTTTGTTCAAATAGATTGAATTTTTAAAAGAAACACACCCTAGAAATTTTTAAAAAACAGACAAAATGGAATAAGGAGTAAAAGACATGAACAGCTACTGCACGAATGGAGCAATAAGCATACTGAAAGGTGTTCAAGCACACTGTGACTACGCATTTCCACTACGAGGCATAAATTCAACAGAAATGTGTGCACGTGTCACCAGGACACAAGGACAAGCATTTCCAGTCAGTTCACGGTAGCATTATTCAGAATCTCCCCCAAAGTGGAAAGATCCATGTCATTTAATACTTGAAAGGAAAGGGTGGAGCGTGTGTGGAGTGTAATACTGTACAGCAATGTGAGTTAATAAACTACAAACAGTAGAACTAAAACTGTTGAAAAAAGTTAGCAGAGAACACACACAGTGCGGTTCTGTTCACATGAAGAAATGAAATCCAAATTAACTTGGGCAGCCTGTCTTTTATTTGGCAGCCTCGCCCTCAGGAAGTGGACTCATATTTGCTATTTACTCAGATTCATAGATGGATAGGAGATCAAACAAGTATAGTACAGCCTCAGTAGATTTCAGCTACGCATATACAGATTTTCACCCGGCACTTTTGTGAATGTATTCAGATTATGTTTAAATACTCATAGAAGGATGTAGAAAAGTGCCCCTCTGTGTCACTGTTTTGGCTCCTCTCTCTCAGGTGATTCATTTTCTGCTGTCATAACAGACAGCTCAGTAGTCAGGGAGGGAAGGGGTACCAGCTGCTCTGCCTTTTGCCTTAGGAGCCACATGTGCAGGGGACGTGATGCTGCCATAGGAGCAGCTCTGAAAGCAGAGAATTCCAGGCTGTAACGCACGAAACAAGCTCAAGTGCCTGGGAAGCCCAGAAAACCCTTGCTGGAGCAGAAGTCTCGTGGTTTAAAAATAAGAAAAGAGAAAGTGGCCATCACACTAGAGTGGAAAGAAAATTCTTAAAACAAACAAACTAATCAGAGAAATCTACTCCACCGGAATGTTAAAAGAACTACCATGTTTCCCCAAATATAAGACCTAACTGGAAAATAAGCCCTAGCATGATTTTTCAGGATGACATCCCCTAAACATAAGCCCTAACGCAACTTTTGGAGCAAAAATTAATATAACACCTTGTCTTATTATTGCGGAAACACAGTATAAAGCTACAGTAATAAAAAGAGTGGAATATTGGTACAAAAGTATATTCATGGAACAGAATGTATTATAGGGGGTGGGAGGGTGGGAAAGAATGAAAGAGAGAAAGAGAGAAAAAAAGAGAAAAAAAAATAAAAATCTTAAATTGCATCCCATCCTTTGGGACTAGTGTTGTTAGTGGTAATTCTAATGTTGTTTATATTTAAATTTTTATAAATTTATGTTGACACTGTTCAGAATCAACATTTTATTATAAGGGACAAATGCAAATATAAATTTTTAAGAATTTAGTTAAAAACTCTATGATCTATAATTTGAATTCATTTTTTCTAAAATACACACACATTCGTGCTCACTTCAGCAGTACATATACTAAAACACACACACACACACACACACACACACACACGAGGTCTGAAAATTCAGTTCTTGAACTTGTTGCATCAATGTGCTAACCTTTTTTGATACCAGAGGGATTTTTCATTATGAATTTGTACTAACTCGACAGGTAACCAAGTTTACTATTTGGAAGTGCTGAAAAGGCTGCATGAAAAAGTGAGATCTGAATAATTCATGGCACTTGCATCACGACAATGCACCAGCTCACAAGGCACTGTCTGTGAGGGAGTTTTTAGCCAGTAAACAAATAACTGTATTGGAACACCCTCCCCACTCACCTGATCTGGCCCCCAATGACTCTTTCATTACTTGAAGATAAAGAAAATATTGAAAGGAAGACATTTTTATGCCATTCAGGACATCAAAGGTAATACCAATACAACTCTGAAGAACATTCCAGAAAAAGAGTTCCAAAGCCGTTATAAAGGGTGGAGTAGGCGCTGTTGTCACGGCAGAGCTTCCAAAGGGTATACTTCGAAGGTGACCATAATGATATTCAGCAATGAGGTATGTAGTATAGATATAGATATAAACATAGATCCACTGAAAAAAATAGAAAGTAATAACAATCCAGAAATAATGAGTACTATGAGTATCTGTATTGTGGTATCAGGTACTATTTTTACTAAAACTACTAGAGCTTAGTTTGGAAATGGCTGAATCCAGGACAGAGCAGCAGATGTACAAGATAAACCTGTGACGTTTGTCTCACAAAGAAGCTGTCAGAATGTCAGGCTATGCCAAAAGACACAGAAGCCAACTTGCAGTGGCTCTTACTTGCCATAGAGTCCAATGTGTGCAGCAAAAGAATAATTCCT
This sequence comes from Rhinolophus hipposideros, assembly GCF_964194185.1. NCBI lineage: Eukaryota > Metazoa > Chordata > Mammalia > Chiroptera > Rhinolophidae > Rhinolophus > Rhinolophus hipposideros. Next base: position 52,178,232 of record NC_138064.1, read on the forward strand.
ACACAAAAATTTTCAAAACATAATATATAAAAACACAACTTCACTGAAAAATAAGAGCAGGTGCTAAGGTACTATCTCATTCTTCTGAAACAGAAATAATAGAAGAGCTAAACATTTACCTTGCCGTTTCTGTACCACAGAGCTGATGAACAAAAGTCCTTCTTAATGGAATTTGTATAGCCAACAGATACAGGAGAGATTTTAAAATTAGAAAATGACCGTTGTGCAACCGCTACTGGCATGTGGGATTTGGAAAACTATCGTGATTGAGCTATATCGCTCCATGACCTGCACGGGCTCTTTTTCTCTCTCTGAGTCTATTCCTTTACCTCCCCCATCGCTTTCTCCACTCTTTCTATCCCTCTATCTCGCCATCTCTATGTCCACAACTCAGATTTTCTCTGCTTCCTGTTGCTATCCATCCCTCTATGTGTTTCTCTCTCTCCCTGTCCAGCCCTTTCTCCTTCTCCTCTATTTTTCTTTCTCTCTCCTCTGTCTGCTGTCTCCTTATCTCTATTCCTGTCTCTCCGTCTCTCTTATCTGCCTCTGTTCCACGTCCCTCGATATCTGCCTCTATATTTCTGTCTCTCTATGGCTACCTGCCTCTCTCTACTACCTTTCTTTCTCTAATTATCTATTTATATCTCTCATCTATTTCACAGTCTGTCTCCATCACTCTACCATTGATTCCACTTTCCATTGATTCCCATTGTCATCAAGACTACATTAAATTCTTTGTTATTTCTACATCTGTGTCATTTCAGGATTGACATCTGTTCATTGGCTTTTACGTATTGAGATGTTGAGATTTTCCTGATTCTCCATATTTTGAGTTATTTTGGATTGTATTCTGCACATTTTGAATATTATGTCATGAGGCTCCAGGCATTGTTTAAATATTATGAGAAATGTTGATTTTTTTCTTTCTTTTTTTCTTTTTATTGTTAGCAGGCAATTGACCCAATTAGGGTTTCAAGTTCCTGCCTGCCTTTGGTGGGCAATCCCAACCAATGAAGTTTTCAGTCTTTGCAGTGCTGTTCGTATCTGTCCTGTGTGGGCGCCACCCAGTGGCCAGTCTAGGACCAGGGCCGTGGTCTGCCCATAGCTCAGTTTGCAAAGCCTTTGACAGGCTGTTTAGGGTCATGTTTATCCATGGGCAGCTGGGGGTGACCCCAGTGCAAACACCCTTGTATGAGATGTTTTCTTAATCTCTCTCCTCTCCGCAAGCTCTACAACACTTTCCAACTCACAGGTGTCCTCCCTTCCTGCCTGATAAGTGGACTTTAGTATATTTGCTGTACTGTGTATTTCCTGCAAGTGGGTCCACCTTTGGGGCCAAGCAGCAAGAGGATAAAGGGAAAACAAAAGCCACCAGGATTCTCTCCGTGCTCAGAGTCCAGATTCAGGGGTTATAGTTCCATGTGACAAGGAGAAACTTCTGAGATGTTCTAAATTAAATTACAGCGGCCAGAGAATGAAAGAAAGAAAGGAACTGCTAGTCTGTTAATGGCTGCTGAGGAGTTAACAAAAATTTCTCACATCCCTGTTTTGCCTGCTGGAATTTCAGATAAATTTCCAGGTGGCTGTTTCCACACCTTAACTCCGCCAGGCACCATCCAACTCCAGGGGCCTCTGCTTGTTCACAGGTGGGCTCTCCGGACTGCTACCCCAGCTAATTCACAGCAGTGGATACTTCTTTATGTGGACTCTATTATCCCAGAGTTGGCCTGCTTCAGCTCCCCACACCTTTGCTTAAAATTCTTTCTCACCACCTCCTTCTCCCCACTTCCTCCTACTTAATATATAAAAATGCTTGCAAAACTCTGGATGATGGACATGTTGTCTTTTCTACCTAGCTGGTGCTGATTTAGACTCCATGCCCCAAGGCTGGTCTTTTGGCCAGCATTTTGGGCTGCATAAAACCTTACTTACAAAAAGACTTTCAGCCACGGAACTTAAAACTTTTTTAGTTCAACACATTCTATAAGAAACACATAGCCAAAGAGCTCACTGAAATTTTTTCAGAACTTGAACTCACTCCTTGCAATGTGATTTCACACCTCCTCAGTCAAGATATACTGTTTATGTCCTCATTTTTTTAATATGGGAGGAATTTTGGGGTTCCATTTCTGAGTCTATACCTCAAGAGGCCTAGCTCTAACTAATCCTCACCGTTATCCTGAGAACAAGTCCAGGCTAGCCCGCTGGAGCCTGAGATACCACGTGGAACAGAGGCAATTCATTTGAGCCGAGGCCCTCTTGACTAGCCAGCTCCCAGCCACCCATCACTTAACCACATGTGACCAAGCCCAGCCAAGGTCAGCTGAGCCTGGCAGGATCAACAGAACTGCCAAGCTGACCCATGGACTTCTGAGAATTACAAATGTTTGCTGTTTTAAGCCACTGTGATTTGAGGTGTTTGTTATATAGTATTATTGTGCAATAGTATAGATAGATGATAGATAATATATAAACAAAAAAAGAAAGTTAGAAATATATATATACTGTAATACATTACATAAAACATAAAATATAAACATATAAATAATTATGTAACAATATATAAATATACCATTTATAATAACATATACAGAATACATAATAATGTATAATATAGAATGTAGTAGTATTTATATGTATATGTATATCTAGTCTTCCTGGGACCTGTGGGATGTAGTCCTGTTGTTCTGGTCAGCTTACTAAGGTGGGAGAATGAGTCCAAGCTCATAAATGTAAATTTACTTCATGGGCTTCTCCTGATTATATGTGTAACATATCAAAAGATCAGAATTATTATGGTGATGATAAAAGATCTCCCAAAAAACACTGGTGCCTTGGGGAGAAGGTTATTGTACAGAAACTATTGTTTATATTTCTATTTCAGCTGGCTGTGAGATGTAGCCTAGCAAAAATAGAGGAATCGTCTATTTACCATGAATTATTAGAATTTCCTATGATTTCATGACCTCTGTGTGGTGTCTGTCTCTCTACATTTGTTTGTGACCACAGTAAAGCAGGTCAATAGTGTTTGTTACAAACTTCATGAGGGGACAAACCTCTGCATGAAGAGAACTTGGAGAAAGGCCTGGAACGGTCGGCATTTCATATGTAATCAGGGGACAACTTCCCACGTGTGTGCTTTGGAAGATTCTCATAAGGATGTCAGCAAAACTGAATTATATAGTGTGTATTCTTTCTGTAGAAGATTAAAAGAAGCTGTCGGTGAACAGAATTTTCGTGCAGTCAGTCTGGCCTGGCACAAATGGGAACCAGTGACTCTTATGCAAATCATGACTCATCAAACTGCACTGAAACAGGAATTGACAGTGGAAGAGGGGAAGGCTGACTAGGTGGACAAAGGGACCCAGTCCCTGTTCCTGAGCCCTGCGCTGCCCTAGACCTCCCCACAGCTTCCCAGAAAGCGGCAGCATCTCCTGAGAATCCAGTGGCCGGACTGGGCCAGGCACAATGTCCCAGGAAGTGAGCGCAGCCCAGAAACCTCAACCAAAGCTCCACCTCTTGCCTGTTTCCCGACAGGCTCTGTGGCTGCTTGGTACACGCGATCTTTCAGGAACTGTCAGTTCAGACCCACTCCACGTGGCTGCCAGACCTTCCAGAATTTCTTTCCTGGTGAAGGGTCCAGTCATGGGGCTCAGCCTGGGAGCCCAGCTTTCTGGGCAGCCAACAACGTAACCCGATAAACAGTGCTCTGAGGGCAGATGGTCTTTCTCAGTACAGAGCTGCCGAAAAGGGCCACTTGGGAGAGTTTGACATGAGACCTTGTAATTCTGAGGGATAGTATCACTTGGTAAGGCCAGAATGACAGCTCAAGTCCAAGCACTGCCACTTGTAGGATGTACGTTGTTGGGAAAACTGCTGTAAATGGGAATAATAATGTTTACTCTGGATGAGTCATGCCAGGGGTTTGGAAGGGGCTAGGAGAGCAGTTTCCAGGCTCTCAGCCTCACGCTCAGTTATTAATTGGCCATCAGCTGTAACCAGTTGACCATTAGCCACTATTGTTTTGTATATAACTGCCGTGGCTGCATTAGCAAGCATGGATGGTGCAGATGGTGCAGCTGTCATGGATCCTACTTCCTGTGTCTCGACTGGCCTCAGCGAGACTGTGGTGCAGGAAGACCCCTGGTTGGGGTATTGGCAGATCTTTGCTTCTTGTGTCCCGACCCATCGCCATTGAGAATATAGTGGTATGAACCCTCTATCCATAGCTCTGTTATTCCTTTTTGGCCTCAATGTCTCCTTCGTTCACATACCGAGAGCATTACACTAGGGATTATGCCAACTTGTTTTTAAAATAAATTCTATCTCAGTCAGTCTTAAGTACCATAATTCTAAGATCAATTTTACACTTCTATGATACTCAAAGTAATTATAATCAATCACATCTGACAGATGAGATAACTGGAATCTTATAAAGTTTCGCCGGTTCAGGATCGCTTGAGAATTAGGTAATAAAGCCTAGATTCAAACCCAAGTCTAAAAAAATTTTAAAGACCCATTTAATATATATACAATTTCTTTTTTAAAATATAAAGTGTAAGGGGTCATGAAAAAAAATTCAGACCAATTGAAGAAATTAAAGAATAACTATCACGTTCCAGGAAGCAAGATACTCCTGAAAAGCATTCATTCACTCAACAGTGGTGGCTCTCAGAAAATAGTAAAAATTTTCTCTAGCACTTTTGAGTTCATGGCTGATAGCCTTCTATAAAAGACCATTTTTTGAAAGTTCAAAACAGAAATCACTATCCATTAAATGATAACAAATACCCTTTATTAAATGCCCTACACTGTTCATATTTATCCCCTCCTTGCAAGCATCAAGGAGGCATTACTCACCCTCATGCTGCAGGTAACACAGAGGCTAAGGGTCCTGCTGAGGTTGCCCAGCTAATAAGGAACACACCAAGGATTTGCCCCCCGTCAGCCAGTCTCCAGAGCCTGTGCCCTAAGTGACCTGGTTGGCTGCTGTGATTCAGGGATTAATTTCTGTCCTCACTGGGCGGTTGCATTTGAACACAAAATGTAATGTTGTAATACTCCCTACCTGTTTTCAATTCCATGCTTCCTGTTTAAAAAGTACAGTATTTATCCTCCTACACTAACTTCTACCTCCCCCTCCTGGCCACTGGAGGTATGTCATACATGTCCTTTTCCTTTGTATGGAGCCTCTCTCTCTAAGTGATGTCTATTAACAGCAGACCCAGCATAATGAATGAAAGGGCCCTGAAATGCAAGGCAAGAAATCTGTTTTTCCAATTGTATATTTAACGTTTTGTAGTTTTAGGTAAGTGACTCCTCTTTGTAAGGTCTGCACTTCCACAGCCTGAAATGAAAGGATTGGGTGGTATTTTTGGTCTCTTCCAGTTCTATAATAGTAATCTGTGATTTGAATTAAATCAGTACTAGAGATATTGAAATAACAGGTGTTGCAGAATGAAAAATGGAACCTAATCATTTTTATTTTGATTCTACAGTAATTCATGTTGCTTGTTTCCTCGTGACTTGATATTGCTCTATGAATATTCTATTTGGGGTAGGTTCCTTGACAAAACATTAATTCCTAAGAGTATTAGGAAGGCACGCCTAACCCCTGGCTTTATTAAGCAGCCTGAACATGACACGAGGTCCATAGTCCAGCAAACTTATTTCAGGCCAGTGTAAAGGCAATGCTCAAAAATGTCCCCAAGAAGGATGTGAACACCGCTTTGGAGAGAGCCCATGTGCACACACATGTCCACACACGTGTGCACGTACACATGCATGCACACACAGGTACGGGATCACAACTGTAGTAGAGCTCAAAGGCTGAATCGTGCTGACTCTTAGAGGTAATTGGTTCTGGTTCTGTCTAGAAATGAAAGAGACGACCCTCAGTAAATCTAAGGATGCGCACATGTAAAATTCTTCGGGGGCTATTTGGAACTTGCCATATGTCTGCACCACCCCACTATGCTTCACCCTTCTTTTTAATAGTTTTTAAATATTTTCATGTTTCATGGTTTGAAAAAATCAGAATGATTATCAACAACAGGCTAATATGTCTGTCTGAAGGATATGGTAGATTATGGTTTGGAAAATGTCTTGGCTGAAAACTAAATTCTCCTGCTTTCATTTTCGTATCACTGAGTTCCCCGAGGGCTTGTATCAGTGCCGGAACCCATCACTCTTAGATGCAGCAGCGTCCTCATTCCAGGTTTGCTTCAATCATCTTGGAGAAGAACACTGCCTCGAAGGGGAGGGTGACCCCAGGACCAGTGCACAATGGCCAGGGCCAGCTAGGGGTCAGCCGGCAGCCAGTGTGCATGGCTTCTCCCTGAAGAAGGAGAATGTCGCATTTTCCACAACTACTGAATAAAATCAGTAAATTTCTCTAGGTTACCCTGATCTTAATTGACTAGTTGAAACCACTCTGTGAGATTGAAGGGTTATGGGTTGTCAAAAATTATACCTCAGAGCTTTCGACGGGCCATCCTGAAATTAGTGCTCTCTGAGCATCTCCGTAGTATTTATTTTGTTTTATTTTTTGTGTGTGTGCTTGTGTTTTTTAACCTTAGTTCTCGTATTCTTCTGTCAGATTTCTCAGTGTAGGTCACACTATCATCATGAATCTGTGCCAGTCATGTTAGTTTTATATATTTGCTATTTATTTTATCCTTTTTCCCCTTCCTTCTCCCTTCCAGTTCCCATGGGCGCTCAGTCTAATGTGTATGATGTCTGTTCTTCCAGGCTGTGTGTCTGAGAAAGCTATGGGGTGCTGTCTGTGCTAATGTGTTTTTACACCTATATGGATGGCCCGCCATCCTGTCTGTGCTCCCTGCACGTGTGTGTACGCCGAGTTCACCCCTCTCTGCTGCTCACTGCTCCACAGCCTGCAGCCTCTGTGTTGTACTTATCCGTCCCCAGCTGCTGCCCGCTCCTGGTTGTCACCAGCAGTGCTGTGACAGATACCTCAGGGGCTCTCTTCATGCCCAGAGTAAGCATTTCCCTGGGAATGCAATCCCCGGCTTTCCGGACACAGGGAATACACATATGTTTTCACTAAATACTTCCAGGGCTATGCTGTCCCACATTTTAATTTTTAGCAACCTGGTGGCTACCTAGCAGAACCTTATTATGTTATGTGATTATTGGCACTGATCTGATTATTAGGACACTGAAAGTGTCTTTTTATCCCTGGTATCCGTTGAAGTATCTCCAGAGACTTGCCTATTCATGTCCTTCAGGTGCAGCCAAAAGGGGGTCAGAAAGCAGAGCATTAACGCACACGTGAGTCAGGCTGCCTGGGCTGCTGCCTGGCCTGCCAATTTTGGCTGTGTGAATGTGAGTAAGTTTCCTCATATTACTGTGCCTTCGCTCCTGTATCTGCAAAAAGTGAAAACAGGAACTACCTCATAGGTTTATGAAGATTAATGAATTAATTCATGTAGAACATTTAGGAGAGTGTGTGGCAAATAACTGACACGCAACAAAGATTAGTTAACATATTTACTATTAACAATAATTCATTAATGTTATAAATATAAAAATTATAAACCATTATTACAATTATATTACAGTCTTAGTAATTATTATTAGTTTCTTGTTGAGTTGACTGTGTCTTACATCTTCTAGATAATTATCCTTTGTGAATTTCAGCTGTTATCCTCGGCAAATCTATCATGTGCCTAACTCTGTGTAAAGTAAAAAGTTTTGTAGTCAAAAGGCTTGGGCCATATACTTTGGAGTCCTGTGTAAGAAAACTTTTCCTTCTTTAACGTCACAAAAGCATTCTGCATTTTCTTCGTATATTTAATTTCAGATTTCAGTCCATGCTGATCCTCGGGTTAGAATTTCTGGACTTCTCTGAACTAACTGGTCTCACAGGCTCTCGTTCATGTGCTCGGTGACTTGTATCTAAGGTTCCTTGTGTGCATCCCAAATACCGAGAAGATTGATAGAAAATTGACCAGTTAGTGGGGGACACGAAGGGCTAAATGACATCATTTTTACACTAAATGAATTAGGGGAGCTGAATAGGTGCGTGCAGAGGAGTGAACCGGTGGACAGGTCTTTGTTGGGGAGGTGGGACCTGAGCTGTGCCGTGAGGGAAGCAGGAGCTGAAGGCAAACAGTGAGGGGAGGGCGATCCAGGAGAGGGAGGTTGTAAGGGGTGAGCAGAGTGAGAGGTGAGGTGGGAGGGTGAGGAGGCAAGTCTGAAGGAAGCGGAAGATAAAGATAACAAGTATTTGTAAAGACATGGAGGGTTTTGAAAGCCACGCAGCGGCATGGGGATTTGATATTACGTACAACAGATATTCATCATTCGTGTGTGTGTGTGTGTGTGTGTGTGTGTGTGTGTGTGTGTGTGTGTGTGTGAGAGAGAGAGAGAGAAAGAGAGAGACAGACAGACAGACAGACAGACAGACAGAGAGAGACTTGGGTGGCTGAGACAAACAGGGTTGGTAACATTTTAAGGTCAGTGGAGGTAAAATGCTTGAGGAGTGCAGGCAAGCTGGGATAAAGGGAAGTAGGTAGATCAGAGACAAGAAGAATCAAAACTTTTGTCTTGGCAGGATGAGGACCACTCCCAGATCAGGTAGCAGGGATTAAATTGCAAGGTCTCATGACACTGTGAGGGAGGAAACCAAAGCCCGTGTTTGTAATCTGGAGAAAGAAGCAGAGCCTGCTCCCAGGTCTCAGGCCCAGGGTTGTGAAGAAGCCGGAACCCTCTGGTGCGCGACAGCAAGGTTTTGAGAAAAGTCCCATGAATGCGAAGTCTTAGCCAGTGTCGTCCCAGTGCACAGTAACCGACGCTTAGCGAGAGCTTGACAGATGTTTAATGAGTAAATGAGCACGCGGACTTGGGGCAGTAATCGCACACTCCTAGGAAATGTTCTCTGGACACTAGAATACAAACCCGGGGATGGAGACTGTCCCGTTTCATGACCCAATCCGGCACCCACTAGAAGAAGCAAGAAAAATCAGTAAAGGTGGCATGAAGGAACAGTCAGAGGTAGGAAAACAAGGAAAACGAATATCTTGGAATCTTATTAGAGTGTGGAGAAGTTTGATAGACTCACAAATGCTCCATAAATTCTTTGCTGGTCACTGGTAGGTGTTTGGACAGCAGGACAAAGACAGCGTTTAATGATGGATATCAGGGCATCAGCCACGTGGCCTGTGCTCTGGACAAAGCACTCCTGCACCGACGGTGTTTCATGCGCATTCAAATCCACCAGGAAGTGTCTGTCCAGAGCCACCTGCCCACACACCGTGCTGGGCGCAGGGGAGGGAATGAGCACACGACTGGCCCCCCGAGAAGAGTGAGACAGCCGGAGTGTCGGGCCTGAGGTCGTAGGAGACTGGGAATTACTGGGCTTTTGGACACCAAGGTGAAAGTTTAGATATCCTTTAAAAGAACTTCAAGGTACCTGCCTTCCTCTCAATTTGCATAGATTTAAGGGCTGTGTCTTGATTACCTTTGAAACTGAAAAAGTCAACAGGTACTGCCATTTTTAGACAGGAGAGCTAATGAGTCACAAGCTATTCCGATGGACTATTGAGCTTATTCAGCATTATTGTATTTGGCATTTATAAGCAACTTACTGCACTGCTGGTGTGTGTCCTAGGAGCGCAGTCGGGGAACAGCCAGGGTTCACTCAGCCTGGTGCTGCGTGATGGGATATCAGCAGGTGTGTGACAGGCAGGGTCAGGATGGCTTGACCACATGGTCTCAATTCTCAAGTCTGCTGAGAGAATCCTGGTCATCCTCTTTCCATGCAGCTACTAAATGTCCAATTCTATTGATCTGAGTCCTAGCAGGCCTCCTCATGCTGGGAACACAGGAGCTACACTACCACGTAGGGAAACTGTGTGATCCGCTCATCTCCAGGGTGTGGCACAGAATGTTTGTAAGGCTTTCTGTTGGGCTTCAAGCAAAACAAGAAGGCGGCTTGGGCTCCTTTGAAATGAGTAGTGGAGTCCTAGCAAGACAAATTAGTCCATTTCTAAGGCTTCGAGGTTTTCGGCCATGCGATTTGTGGGCAATCAAGTACTGAGCTCCAGTCATCTTTAAATTCATTGATTTATCGTAACTTTTGCAGTTCCTAAAGGCCCTTTCTCCAATGGGCCATCAGAACAAGCTGAGGGGTCATGCAGAATATTTCTAATATCCTCATTTATGAGCGCAGCGCTCGATTCCTGAACCTGCACTCTCCCTGGAAACCAAGACAGAAGGGTGTGGTGTCTGCATCACTCGAAAGCTGTCCCACCTTCGTCAGGAAGAGCAGACCTCAGTGGGAGTGGTATGGCTGCCTGGTGCCAGGGGAATTTCCCATGCCAGGGCCCTAGCTATGTGGAGATGTGTTCAACATTCAAATTGCCAGGGGCCTCTGCTTTGTAAGTATACACGTCACACAGGTTTAAATGCATGGCTATACGTGATATTGGTAGGAACGCCACAACCGTGTGTGTTTCATAAAATCCACAGGCTCTTTGACCTGATTTTCTGAAGATCTTTTAAATTGTTTGAAGGTCCACGTGCCACTGGGCTTGTAAGAGAAATCTTAAAATACAAAGAGGAGACATGGGTAGGTCTCCTGGGTTAAGGTCCTTTGAAATACAGCTTCATTACAAACTCGCTGACCTATAACCAGGTGATGGGTCTACGGTGGTTTGCTGGCTCGAGACGTTGAATTAGACTAATTGGGAAAGGGAAGTGGAAGGAACTTCCAAACTAGTAACCAAAGGAAGTCCTTGCAACTACTCCCACGTGCCTTAGAAAGTCCACTGAAATGGATTTTCTCCATATCTATAGACATTTCTGGAGACTACCACTATCCCTTCCTCTACCTCTCATCCTCTTAACTTTCACTGCTTTGGAAAAACCTAAGGATCTTGAAAGTTCCTGAAACAAATATCCTAATTACTTTTATTTGGTGTTAAAATTTGTTTCAAAGTCTATATGCCAGGACAAAATAGCTAATTACAAACATGTCATTTCTGAAGAATTTATTAATTCAACTAAGGATTGGGCTGAACTTACTAACGAGCTGTGTCCTGCCCAGTGGTACCTTCTGAGCTGCTATGGGGAGGACGTGAGAGGAATGTCAGAGGCAGGGCTCTAGGAGATGTGGCCATCATCTTTGGGGAACGTCAGGGGCATTTTATTGTAAGAACTACTTTTATTCAGTCTTAGCTTTCACCTCTCATGCGCACTGTCCACGTTAGGAATGGGTTTCTACTATGAACCTTACAGTGCTGCACGTTGCTTGCTGAACAACAGTTATGCCGCTGGGCAGTGAGTCTTGTTTTCAGGCACTGGGAAGCATTCACAATGATCCAGCTTCCCTGTCAATTAGGTCCTGGGAAAATCTTGGGTCGATAGTAGCTACTTTGAAGTCAGTAATCCACCCGGAGAATACAAATCATGAATAAGAAATACATACCAGAACTAAAGTCTAATAATGCACACTTTTGACCAGCTTCCATTGAGTACAGAATTATATTGGCAGAAAAGTCCAAATCAAATGAAAGGGTTTTGTTTTAATAATAAACAATGATCCATAAACAATGACCCAATGAATTGACTTTTCTATTCCATCCGATCTATTTTTCCCTTTTATGTGCCTACCAACATAAATATGCCAGAAACAAAAGTGACAAAAAAATGAGGTTGGCGTGAGAAGAAATTGCTGATATGGAGGTCCTCACATTTTCTGTGATACACGGACTGGAGACCACAGCTGGCACTTCTGCGGGGCCTTCGTGGCAGCTGTTCTTTGTGCTGTAGTGATTGCCGGGCAGCGGGGATGACCATGATGGAGCAACCAGCAATGACTGGGATGCACGAGGCATTGGGAAGGGAGGGGCTGTGTAGCACAGCCCAGACCAACAAGCAGATTTCTGCATAAATAACAACGCCAAACAAATGACTCATCAAAAGGAACTGGGGTCATTGCTGGCAGAGCTGAACAAAGGTTTATTAGGAATGACACAGCACTGAAAACATCATTACAGATGATCTGTGGATACAGCATATATCACCGGTCTTATTGTAGAACAACCTGTGAAGATGACTTGCATAAATATAACCAGGTGGAAATATAGGGGAGCTTTTTTCAAGTGTTCTTTTGGGGTGGGTTTATGTGCCCCATCATCTAGCCAGTCTCCAAAAGCAGAAGATACAAAGGTAGCTGCTCATCCTGACTAGCCTGCCTCCAGCCCCAACAGCTGGACAGCTAAACAGTCAGGCTATTTTCTCCAAAGGGGCAGCAGCCCTGTCATGCTACTTGTCATTGTACCCTGAAAAATGCACAATACGAACACAGATACTGTCAACTGTTTTGGCAATGAGATGGCTGGTTTTGCTCTGAGGCAAAACTGCAACTGTAATGCCAGACAGAATAAGAGCAATGCATGTATCAATGACACTTGAGAGGCAAAGAGCTACAATGGAAAGGAAAGAAAGCAACTATGTATATGTCATTTAGTGCATACACATAGACCCAGGAATGATGGGAACTAGCTCATGTGACTGTGTGTCCATATATGTATATATACATAGAGAGAGAGAGGTGTGTTGGAAAAGAACACTGAAACTTCTGCATCAGTTTAGTTTTAAACATGGTAAACTTGAAAGAGAGAGAGAGCACGTGCTCACACCGGCACTGGGGAATAAGATAATCTCGTACTACAGGGTAATTCATCATGTCTTCTGCAGGGCAGCCACTCAAGATCACACACACGTGGTGCAGAGAAATTAAGGTTCTGTTCTGGAGAAAGCTACTTTAGAACTGATGGGTGGGGGATCAATTACGAGATTCTCCACAGCTTGGAAAAAGCGCAAACAAATCTGTTCTCAATAACATGGGAACTGGTGAGGACTGTCTTCTTAATTTACTTGTTTTTTCTTACACTCTTTTGCACACATGCTCCATTGATACATCTTTCCAAGTTTTGTCTGGCATCCGTCCGCAAATCATTAAGAGTGTAATAGCAAAAATGAACTCTTCAGGTTTTCATGAAGTTTTAAAAACCCAATAAGCAGGCTCTTTCTACAACACTTTTGGCCCTAATCCAGACGCCGGGTGAAGTTCTCTGGAAAGAGGCCTTTGTAGGTGGCCAGGTCTCTGTACTGGAGCCAGTCTGATTCCTTCACTCCTACCAGCCAGCCTGCATCCTGCAAGACAAAGACAGGTTTTCAAGGTCCAACCACTGGAAAAATCTGCACTGTGGACAATTAGTACATAATCTGTTGAATTAGTGTTGTGGTTCTGTAACAGGATGTTGTTACATTACATGGAAACCATGTTCTGAGGTCAATGGGAAGGTGAACTGAAGGTTAATATTAATATTATTATTTTGTATAAAATAGTGCTAATTGATGCTGACTACATTATGACACGAGTTCTTAAAAAAGAGAAAGGGATTAGAATTGCAGCCGGTTCAAAGAGAGGAACATCACGTGAAAGCATGTCACGCACAGGGATATTTCCTGTCGTGGGTCACAGTGAATAAAAGGCCAAGGGACCCTGGGTGAGAGTAGAGTGCTGACAAGGTCATGGGCGGTCTCGTACTTCCTGAACCATCTGCTTATGAGAAAGAACTCTGTCCCCAAGCTCACATCATGTAACCTAAACAAACCACCATATACTCGGCTTATCAAATAATAACAGCTAGATATGGAGCACCTGATATTACTGTTGTGTTTGTTGTTGCTCTTATAATAACTATTTTTTTAAGTTCCTATAAAATATAAAGCAGTTTGTTGTTATGACATTCCTCTTGGAAACTTTCATATATTCTTTGTAAATTATTCCTCATAAACACTCGTCTATCTTGTAGAAGTGCCATCAAGGAAATGCAGATGTTTAGTCAAAGAAAGGCTAAAAGCCCATCCATGCGTGGTCATACAGCCTGGGGGGTGATACGCAAACTGAGAAATGGAGGCTGCTCTCTGACCTTGGCCTACAAAGATAGACAGGGTCTGGATGGGAAAAGCTGAGTTAAAGGAACAATATGAAACATACAGACCTTATAAAGCAACACTAGGGGAAAATGACTACCTCTATTATGTTAGCCAATACGCGAAAGAGATCCCACTTAAGATGAGGGATGGACAGGTTTAATCTGAACCAATTCCCAATAAGATCAAGTACCTCAGATAAAATGAGGTATCAAAAATTAAATAAAGAAGCTGAATATATTCCCTTTTGATACAATCTGACGCTATAAATTAATGCAGCTATATAGACAAGAAATATAAGCATTGAGACAGGCCAATTTTTGAAGGCAGGGAAAAACACTGAGAAAAAGATAACTCAGTAAAATAACTGATAATATCCTAGTTGATGGGGAAAAGCGTCCTCTTCAATATTATGTTATATATCTGAAGGACAAAGTTATACTTAAAGTAAAAGGTGATAACTAAATATTTTCTAAACCTCTAGTAAGCATATAAAAGGCCACATTTCCCCCCCCCAAGTGTCTATATTTTATATTTGACTCTATTTACAATGAGTGAAAATTATGGCACCAAGTAGATCATGCATTTTAAAACTGTTTAAAAAAAAAGTAAAGGACTAGCATAAACCCATAATCAAGATATATTACAACAATTATTCTGAAATACAATTTATATAGTAAATTGAAGAATATTAGCCAATATCAATCTTTAGCTGAGGCAAATAGAGAAAATTAAATTTTAACTGTTTAAAATATGTGGTAGAATAAGGATTTGCAGTTTTGGAAGTAGCAAAATCACTTGTATCAGATAAACGCTTCTGCACAGAAGAATTATAAACACTAGAATGACCATATATTTCTATATATATGTATAGATATGTATATTATATGTAGAAATATGTATACAAATTATTTATATAGAAAAATGACTATAGAAATGACTAATTGTTACAGAAAATAGGGTTGTGAAAAACAAATAATGGGGCTGCACATACAGGGTGTGCCAAGAAAATGAATACAAGTGGACATTGGCCAATGTTGCCCTAACAGTAGTTGGCTGTAATCAGAAGTGTCTGGATGCTGATGGTAACCACTCTGAGCACCTCTTGTAATTGCAGAAGTCAAACATGACTTGTATTCATCTTTTGTTATTGGTATATATTGAGTATTACAATTTTAATACAGTTTTTTCCTTTCTTAAATGTGTATACATTTTTTTGGCCCCTCTGTATATAACAACTATTTGAAGGCACTGAAAATGACCAAAAGCAGGCAGAAACTGGAGAATATTTAACTCCAGAAAGTAGGTCGCTGCACTGGGAGAGACTCTGCTGGTGGTAAAGCCTTCCCCCTGTGGAGTCTTCTCAGTCTGTGTGACACAGGACATTCAGAGGACAGAGCCCGGGGCTGTATTTTTATGTGGGATGCCTTGAAAAGGAGAGTGCTACAGAGAAGGTCCCCAAATATGCAGAGAAGTTTCCCTGAAATCCTGAGCTGCCCTCAAGCTGTGATGCAGAAGAAGGACCCCAAGGAGCCTGAGGAAAGCAATAGCAGGAAGGCGGGGAAAGAGGAGTACAGAGTCATGCACTGCCAGTGGATGGGAGGCAGTTTAAAGTTCAAGTCCCACCAAGCTGGGGAATTTGATAAGCCCTTCAGAATTTCTACTGAAATTCCAAATCAGCCATGTCTTCGATATAGAGACAGTGTCCCAGGGCTAAGAATTTATCCTACGAGTAAGGCAAAGTTGAAACAGACCCACTCTCACAAAGTATAAAACAAATTTCTGTGAATCCAAGGTGATTACCCAGCAGTTTGAATGTTTACTAGAGGGAATAGTCTTCAGAGATAGAAAACTGAATCCAGAATCTACGTTGTATGAGGTCTGACAATTAAGTTTGTGAACTAACCCTAGAAAAAAGTGTTACAAATCTCATTGCTGAATATCACTATGGTCATCTTCAAAACACTCCCCTTGGGAAGCTATGCACTAATGCCTGTGCCTGCTGTACCCTTCAAAGCAATTTTGGAACTCTTTTTCTGGAATGGCCATCAGAGCTATCGTTATATTATCCTTGATGTCCTAAGTGTTATCAAAATGTCTTTCTTTCATTATTTGCTTTATCTTCGGGTAAAGAGAGAAGTCATTGGGGGCCAGAGTAAGTGAGTAGGGAGGGTGTTCCAATACAGTTATTTGTTTAGTGGCTAAAAACTCCCTCACAGACATTGCCGTGTGAGCTGGTACATTGTCATGATGCAAGAGCTCCTTCGGGACCATTTTTGAGCACACCTTTCTCATGCAAAGATTTTTAGATAATATTTTACTAATTGTTTCTCTATGGATGTTTACTAGGTCTGCTATGCTTATCACAGTCAGACCATGATTTTGACAAACAATTCAAAGAATTTTTGCAATGTTTTCATCAGTTCTGCTCGTTAGCGGCTGCCATGACCTCTTTCATCAGTGGTGGATTCTCTCCCCTCAGAAAAATGTTTAATCCATTTGTTAATTAACACTGCCATTTTCTTCATGACATTATCCCCATATATTTAGATTAACATGTCCCTGATTTAATTTCCATTCTTCCCAAGTTTAACAAGAAATTTAATGTTTATTCATTGTTATGATTCAAGCACAGACATTGTCGCAATGACACTCAAAAACACGCAATAATGAACTCCACTCCGCCACACGTCGACATGAACACAGCTCAGACACTGATATACCAAGGTTATGAAACCTTACTGAGCTGTGTGTACATTGCTGCCAACGTAAGCACATGGTGGCAAGTTCTCAAACTTAACTGTCAGATCTGCATGACCCACTGTAATTATTTTTAAAAATTCAGCAATTAAAAATTTTTCTAATGGTGAGGAAAAAGAAAATATGACCCAATGATAAAAAGGTATCAATGGAAATGTGTCGTGAGTTGGCCTAGCTTTTGGAATTAGCAGTAAGAAATTTAAAGCAGTTATTATAAATATGTTCATGTACTTAAATTAAACAATGGTAATAATGAGAATAGTTTGGAAATCTCAGCAAAGAAATGGAAACTATATAAAAGAACAATGCAGAAATTACACAACTGTATAAATAATATCCTAACTGAAAAGTCACAGGTTATGCTTAACAACAAATTCAAAGTAGCAGAAGAGAGGGTGGCTATACTTAAAGACAGATCAATAGAAAAATATTCAACGTGAGTACCAGAGAGAAATAAACACTGAACAAAAAAGAATGGTCTTAGACATCAAGTAGTCCAATGAATCTATAATTGGAGACAGAGGAAAAAGGAGAAAGAGAAAAATAATTACAAAATAATAACCATATATCTTTCAAATGCAGTAAAAAAAAAAAAAGCCATCAGAATATGAGTCTAAGGAGCTAGGTGAACCTTAAGCATGAAAACTGTTCAAAAACAAGACCTAAGCACATTATAGTTGAAATGATGAAAACCAACAGAGTTCTTAAAATCAGTCAAGGAGAAAGTCACAGTATACAGTGTGTTTTATCAGAAATTAGCTGTCATATAAACAGTGGAGACTGGAAACAATGGAACAATATTTTTAAAGAGGTAGAAGGAACGAGTCAGCTCAGAATTCTTTCTCAAGGGAAAATATATTTAAAAATGAATAAAATTTTCAGACAAACGGAAGCTGAGAGGAATTATTGCCAGCAGATCAGCACTACAGGCAATGGTAAAAGCATTTTTCTTCTAAATTTCTTTAAAAGATTACTTATGGTTCATGCAAAAAAATATGTTTATATTTTATAGTATGTTTTGTAGGTTTATAATATATTTCACATATATTTTTATAAGTTTAGAAAGGGTTTTTTGAGATAATCAGACACTTTTGCCTGACATTGGTAATTTATGCTTTGTAACTTTTTTCTTGAAGAGAAAGGTTTTTAATGTGTATACATTTTTTATTTATTTTTTTGTTGAGAGCCCACTGGCCCATGTGGGAATCGAACCGGCAGCCTTCGGAGTTAGGAGCACGGAGCTCTAACCGCCTGCGCCACCGGGCCGGCCCGAGAAAGGTTTTTTAAAACAATTTTATTCATCTCTTCAAAGAACTAACATTTGACTTTATTATTATTTTCTACTGCGTGTCTTTTTATTGCATGCATTTTAAAATTCATTTTTATTACTTCTTTCCATGTACTTCGGATTTAATTTGATCTCTTTTTATCTTAGGCTGAATACTTAGAAATTAATGATCACTATGAAATATTTCTTAACTCACATTGCACTTTCTTTGATCCATGGATTATTTAAAAGTGTATTTTTAAAATTTTTAAACATTTGCAGCTTTTAAAGATATACTATTATTATTGTTATTAATTTCTAATTCAATTTTATTGTGGTAGACACTCTTTTGTTTGTTTGACCCAGCACCTGATCTATCATGGTAAGAGAAAGAATAAAACATAGGATATGTAAGTCTTAACCTAGAAGTAGTGACTTTACTATTTGGGGGAAGGGCTCATAAATCTCTTTGAGAGTGTTTTGGAAGTTTTGGCTCTTCTCTCCACAAAAACATGTTAATAAGTACACTTATACATTTTGCATGCCATTTCAGGGGGTCACAAATCTTATGAAGAAGAGCAAAATATAGTTCTCAGGGCCTAAACATCAGATCACTAAGCTCAAAGGTGATTTTGTTTTCCAGAGTTGATTTTTTTTTAAAGAATCTTTAAAACTTGAGGTATAATTTAAATACTGTCCAATACAAAGATTGTTAAGTATAGATTTCAGTGAGTTTTGACAAAGGCATACATGTGTAACCCACACGCCTATCAAGATATAAAACATTTCCAACCCCCTGATGTTCCTTCATGTTCTTTCCTGGTCAGTCTCCAAACTCCCAGAGGCAACCATTTTTGAGGGGAATTTGTAGTGCACATGGATAGTGTCTACATTTCCTATAGACTGGCGTTTCAGAGACAACATCCCTAGAGAGCAGATACATAATAAGAAACGGTCATCTATTTGTATTTTTTTTAAAAGTATATAATTGCATCCCAAAAGAGGTATCCTAAAAACCAACAGTTGGTGATGTGCTGTGGTCCTAAGCCTTAAGCACTTTTCAGAGCTGCCCTGCAGCATCTCAGAAAATGAAAATGTCTTCAAGATGTCACTGTATCCAACTGATCCTCAGCACAAAGAAGATGCAGTCTGCAGTGCATTGCACCCTCAGCCTTTACCTGGTCCGCTTCCGAATCCGAGGGAACCACCAGCACCACATCACCTCTTTGTAAGGTAAGTTCATCAGCATTTGCTGCCTCAAAATCGTGAAGTGCTTCCACCTGCAAAAGATTGTAAAAGAACTGATTAATGTGAGAAAAACAAAACAAAACAAAACACAGGTAATATTGAAGTCTCCCAGCAGACGGATCAGCAGGCACTCTTAGGTGCATTTCCAGCTGGATAAAAAAGATGAAGATATGCATCACCCTCCCAAGGGAGAAGAGGGCTATGAAAACTATAAGGAAATGCTATTCTGTTTACCTAAGAACAGCTGATTCTTGCAGAATGATCCTGAGGCCATTCAGATGTATATTTAGGAATGCAATACCTTCTGCTGAGCTGAGATATTGTACACTAATTAAATTTTAATTCATCATATTTTTGTCAGAGATTTGCATTTTATTATCTCTGATGCTTTCTTATTGTTTCTTAACCTGAACTAAAAATGCCTAGCGGATGTTCCTCTAACCAGCGGATGTTTCCTCTGTGAAATAATTAATAATTGGGAAAACCATCACTCGCATGTTATCATGGAATCACGATTTAATTAAACCCTGTGTTCAGTATCTTTGTAAATAAACTTTCTTCTTTCGCTATCCTACCTTTAAACATGGTTATGTTTCTTTTATTTCCTTAGTAAGATTTTAAAATTTAATTATAAAGAAATTTTTAAAAGTAGAAAGCATAGTAAAATGAACCCCCATCCCGCAACTTGAATAACTATCTATAGTCACTCCCGGGTTTATTTCCCCCATGTCCCTCCCCTCAACCCCAACCCCACCTATGAGATTAAACAATCAGCTTTTAAAATGTGTTTTTTGCATGTAAAATTATAAAATGTCAGAGTGTGAAATGACTATCTTATCCCCAAATTCATTTTTCTGATGAGAAAACCGAAGCCCACTTTCTCCTGGAGGAAGAAAAGTGTGGTGCAAGCTAGACGCGTGTCGGAGACAAGACATCTGCACCCTCCCTATCACACCCTCCTTGGCTCCCACAGAGTGAGGTGCCTGCAGCCAGTGAGGGGAGCCGGGGGCCTGGCCATGCCTGGCCTGAGTGGCACAGCGTCCTCCATTGCTTGTACTCTAATTACAACAAAACAGAGCAGGACACTTGCCCTGTTTTAATCTTTTTCTTCACATAATTCATTCTCAAATCCATTATACCCACACTGTCCCCATTTGAGGTAGTGAGGTAGCAGTTACTTTTCAGAGTAGAGAGAAGAAAAAGATAATGACTATCACTATTCCATCCCATCCCTACACACACACACAAAAAAAAAAAAAAAAAAGAAAAGAAAAGAAAAGAAAAAAAAAGAAAAACTTAACACTTTTTGAAAGAAAAAGAGCTGAATTTTGAAATGTAAAATCAAATTACGGAACTTAAAATTCCCAACAATATTCTGTTAGGGAAGATTAGCTGCCTTTAACACTCAGTGTAAACCTGTGTTTTTAACTATTTACTGGTTGTTTTGTAAGGACTGTTTGGTTTATGAAGATTCTAAGTAGCCACTTGATGGACTCTCTCAGCAAAACCTTCCGCACATGAATGTGGGCCTTTATTTGCCTTCCTTTTCACAAAGGCCATTAACATATTTATTCACTTACTTTAAAATATGTATTGGCTCCCTAGTCTGTCACACATAGTAACAAGGTGCAGAGCTGAGTGATGATTTGTATCTCCTGCCCTTGGGAGATGTATAATCCAGCGGAAAGCAGATGAGGCTGTAGGCACCCTCAGGGCTCTGTGGAAAGCCTGGAAGAGCTTCCGGGTGGAAGCCATTAACCTACTCACTACCAAGGGCGCATCTTTTAATTATCTTTTGCTAAAATATGGAAAGACATCACTGTAGTTCTCGCTTGTCTGGTAGCATGGAAATCCTGCTGTGTTACAACGAGATGCTGGGATGGAAGGGAAAGCAGTACAGAGAAAGAGGATGTGATGCAAATAGTTAAAAGTAAAAATCAGAAACCCAAAGGTTCGAACAAAAGAGCCTCAAAGCAAAGGAAGGACAAATGGCCACCAGATTTCAAAAATTAAAAATGTTTAGACCTTGTAGAGAAAGCCGGGAGGCACTTCCTGAGAGGCCTCGCTTGCAGACAGAGCAGAGGGCGCCAGCTGGGAGTCCTCCGTGATCTTCTGCTCAGTGGCCAGGTCTGCTGACTCACTGGTGGGGCTTGGAAGAGCTGTGTCTTCGGTCGCCTCCTCGGACTCTGCACCTGTGGTTATTTCGTGTTCCCCCTCACCTTCATTGTTGGAGGCGGGCTCTATGACAACAGAAGGGATGACTTTCTCCTGGAGGAAGAAAAGTGTGGTGCAAGCTAGACGCGTGTCGGAGACAAGACATCTGCACCCTCCCTATCACACCCTCCTTGGCTCCCACTTTCCCCACATCCCTCATTCAACTAAATGCCTGCCACTCCCCAAGCCTGGCTCAGGCTCTCTGGCCCTTGGGTTTTCTGCCTTGTAGGACATTTCTCCTGATGTGAACTCCTTTCTATCTCTCCTGAGACAGACAACCTGATGGGATTAATTTCTGGATCCTTGAACAATCATCCAGTTTGATAAGAGTGAGGCTTCTGTGGAAAGTGGGGAGAGGGATAGGAGACTGCAGGGAGGCAGGGCGGATCAGGGCGGGTGAAGGAGAGGGTCTCGAAAGGGAATGCTTTAGTGTTCCAAGGACGCTCTCCTCTTTGCAGTGCTCCATTCTTGTCCCACTGAATGTCAACACTCATTTGAAGCTGACATTTAACCTCCTGTGACTGCTTTTCTGTCAGAGCCCACAGGAAGAACCTGAAATTACACTGTTGGTAAAGATGTGGCCTGTGTTTTGCGATAGTCTACCTATTATTGCTCATTATTATTACAGCCACCCTGCAGTCACAGTTTAAGGGACCAGAATTCCACCAAGCACTCCAAGTACTTCCTTGTCTGACAGAGCAGAACCGAAGGATCAAAACCTGCCTTTCATGTTTTAACAAAGATAAGCAACGAGGGGAGTTTCACTCCTATAATGGGAATCCGGAGATGTTTATTGCTTTTCAGATCAAGTTCTATATTCCCTCAGATAGCAGTGGACATAAGCACTTCCATTCTTCAATTTGGAAAAAATAATACGTGCTTTCAGTAAGTATAACAATCTATACAAAAGCACTCCTGGCATTGTGACAAGAAAATGCCACGAAAAACAGAATGCATTTTTTCTCCACATACCAATACAACCTGCTTGTTTTTCTAGTGGGATGAAAGAGATAATTCATTTTCAAACTTTGAGTAACCCTGGAGAAATTTTTGGAAATTTATCATGAGTAAAACAATCAGAACAATGGAAAGTATAACATGACGCTCCCTCTTCACTGCTCTCGTCTAGGACACAGAGAACCAAACGAGGGGTTTAGAAGAGCTGTCCTTCCTCTGGCAGCTGAGTTTGAGGCTCCCATGATCACGGAATGGAAGGATGTGTTGCCTTGAAATGAATGCTTCTGTGAAGATGTGAAGACCGGGCAAAGTCCAACTTCATGTGTGCATTTAATGACCCATTTTCCCTCTGAAGAAAAACAGGGACGGGCTTTTGGTGAAAGGAGCCTAATTTGGGGTGAATGGGGGCAATCTAATAATAATAACCACAAAGTGTAAGCATGGTGATGTGATTTAACTACTACTATCGGGTTTCCAGCATGTGTCTAGCACTGGGTTAAGCAGTGTACGGCCATTTCCTCACTGAATCCACACAACACCCTATTGTTCTGTCACATTCCCTTTCTCCCCCCTCTGTTCTCATCCTTTTCACCATCTGTGCTTCATTCCTTTGCTCTATCACTTATGCATAGTTTTTCCCCCTCCACTTTGTGCTTAAGCCCAGTCTGCCATAGCACTGGGGGCTTGTGTGGGACGCCATGACGCTGACGTTGAGAGAATGCTGCCACCACTCTTTCTGAGAATCTCATTTTTTTTCTTTTTTTTTGGTGGAGCAGGATGACACAAGACGGCTACAAACCTTGTCTGAGTCCAGAAGAGTGACCGCCGTTGCCCAATAGAGCATCCCAAAGGGCACCTTCTCCCTAGAACCTCCACTTCATCAGGATACTCACCTGACGTGCTGCTACTTCTGTTTCTTCCAGTTGAGATCTGTCACCATCTATGACCTCTGTGGCTACAGTATCAATGTTGGCCTCCTCTAAACTCGCTCCTTCTCCAGTAGGAAGAGCTGCCTTCTCGGTCTCTGCTTCCTCCACTGGGGCCCCCTCCTCTGGGGCCCCCTCCACTGCAGACCCCAAGGTCCCCACAGTCACGTCAGCATCCGCGTCGGGTATGACCTGGAAACCAGAGACCAAACAGTCGTATCTCCTCAGGCCTCAATCAGAGTCAGACTCAGCCCTTCCACTCCTCTTGCCTCTACTGAGGTGCATCAGGTGTAAAGCTTTCTTTGTAACGTACTGAGGCCCAGGATTCAGGAACAGCAATCTGTCATCTGTTCACCAAAACTCTGACTTTTCTTCTTCCTGGGCACCCAGCATTGCTACATTCCTCACCTTTCCTTGTAGTTAGGTGTAGCACATGGAATTTGAATAGAAGTGACATCTGCCATTCCTGAGACATTGCTTTCAAGGTGTGAGTGGTCCCCTCCACAAGCTATTTCTATTTTTGTTGCCTGAAAGCAGATGATAGCAAGGTCCTAGAGGACATCTGTGCACAGAATAGAAGGGGCTGGCCCCAATACCTGGGTCATGGAAGAAAGTTACATAAGAAGAGCCTCATCACTATGCATGCAAAGTCAGAATTCAGAAAAAACTCATTTCAGTGTAAACTTTAAAATCTTCCTGGGGAAGGTCCCAGAAGATAAATCACATTCATAGAAAATAAAATAAGGAGATTTCTCATAAGCCTTCTTGAGAACAAAGAAGAAATCATTTATTATCAAATATACATTATAATAAAAAGTCAAATCAGATTTTGGGTCCTTCACTGGGAGCAGTGAAATAGAAGAAAAAGGGAAAATTTTGTTTTTATAGTAGGACATAGTCAAAAGAAGAGCCTCAAGTAGTATTTAAAACTTGCAATAATACAATGAAGAAAGTCCAATCAGAATATTAGTTTTGAACGAATTGGTTATGGAGTCCAAGTCTTTAACAAGACTCTAAGCTTGGCAGACCTGCTTTGAGAGGTTCCAATCGGAAAAACTGGAAGGAGAAGAGTACTGGATTGATCTTATATACCAGGACACATATTTCAGAAATTGATCTTTCTATCTGATGTGATTAGCATCATAGATTTCTTTCCTTTATCGAGTAAATTTTACCCAGTTTATCCTACTAAGTTAGAAAGTCCTAATGTTGCAGATATTAACTGTTGAACCTAGAAGAGGGAAAAGGGAGAGTGCCTGCAGAGTGGGCATCAGATAGGGAGCTAGAAAATATAAACCACACACCTACAGCAGGTAGCAAGGTATGTATAAAAACCTTTCCTCTTACTCAAATCTACAGGTCACAGGTTAGCTGAAAATAACCTGTTGGAGAACACATCTTTCTACATCATAATATTTTACTTTGGGGATGAAAAATAATGTCAACGGCTGTACTGTTTATGGTATGGCCAAGAATTATTCATATTCTTAGAAATTCACTTCCCTTTCTTATGAGAATCTCTTATTATGAGAATCTGGCTCTCCAAAGGGTGCAATGATTCAAAATATAGTCACTAGCCATGATGTAGCATTTCTTTCTTTTTTTCTACCCTCTCATTAAAGTACCTGGATTCAGAAAAGTTATCCTTTTACCTCAATTGGAGCATACTTATTTAATGCAAATTATAAATGTTGGTAATTATTGAGGTAGGGAAACAGATACATGGGGGCTTACATTTTGGTGAATGACTGGAAATTTCAATAGGAAAGTTTATTTAAAAATGTAATAGAACAGCATGTCGTTTTAAAGAACCACTGAGCTATTTATGGATGTTACTGTTGCGGTTGTCAAGAGAGTATTAGCAAGGACGTAAACTAGGAGGATACCTTAAATCCCAGAACAGTGAACAAGCGCTGGTAGCTTTATTGTTGGAGAAATAAAGCAGCTTTCTCCAGGACCCTTAGAGCATAGGAAAATTTCTCCCACATCAGAAACTATACATAAAGACAATGGGCATACACTGGACCGATGGACTACAATGTAGAAATCAAGTTGTGTTGATTTCTACGTTGTTTATGATATCCATCTCTCTTGAAAATTACATCCATGGAGTGAACTGGTTTCAATGGCCTCAAACTAGACTGCATCTATATACACGCAGACAGTATGAGTAAACAGAGCAGTGAACACCACTGCCTGTGTGTACACACACATTCACACAGTTAAAAAAGCAGCCATTGTGTGATCTGAGAGGCTACTTCTCCAAGTGATTATACATAAAGACTTCCAAGTACATATCACTAGTAATTGGACTTTGTTCTCCACTGAAATGATACAGCTCCAGAAGATAATACATTTCTGTGAAGCGCTGATGGTATTCTCAAAAGTAATTTTTAAAACTCTCTCCATACAAATACAATTTCAATAATGAGTCCCTGATATATCTCTACTGCACTATATACCTACCAATTTTATTGTATCAGATTTTACTATTGCAAGATATACATGTTATCACCACTCCTCTGCCAAATGAGTTAAACAGGCATCATTGGCTGGATCGGATTTAGATCAGACAGCATGGCTGCTGTACCGGTGATGCCGGTACCAGCAGGTGGCGCCCAAGCGCTCTGTCTGTCTGAGCCCAACCTCGCAGGAGCAAATAGCACGTCAGCAATTTACACACACCCACCAGCACCACCAGCACCACACACACACACACACACACACACACACACACACACACACACACACACACACACACACACACACACTATAGAGCACGTGGAAAATTGTTGATAAGAATGATGGCAAATAAAAATCACCAAAATATTGAAATTAACAGTGCTGATAGTCAGGGTGCCAAAGAAACCTACACTGACTACAGAGAGGGAAAGGCAAACTATTTGACCTACTTGGAGAAGTGAAGAAATCAACATTCCTCTATCCTTCTCTGAGTCCATTAGTAATGAATTCTTATTTCTCTAGCCAAAATCAACACTTTGATTTTACAGAGCTTAAGAACATTACAGAAAGAGAAGACTGTCCACTGCCTAGATTTCCTCATTTTGTTTTCTGCCTCTGGCATTGCTCTGATAATCAGGGGTGCTCAGATTCTCCCTTTATGTCTGGAATCTGTTCTACCATTTTCTGTTCTTACCAAAGTATTTCCACTGCATATTTACTGATTGCAATACTAGAACAAAATGAAAATACAATGAAAAACAGGTATCCATTTGCTTAGATTAGGTGTTAGCTCTAGATAAAAATGGAGGGAAGACTGGAAAGATTACCAATGATCTTACTATTTTTGTGCATTCCAATTTGTTGCTATTTGTAAATTTCTAAAGGAAAACATTTTCGAGACTCTTCTTGCTACCCTAGATGTTACACTTGCTAGGAAAAAAACACAATGATTAATGACTGTTATTTGTTTTTGGCTTTTCTTTTTTTTTTTTTAACTGTTATCCAGGGACATCAGACAACTGAAACTACTGAAAGTATTTCAAGCCTTTGATATTTAATGTTATTAAACTTTTCTCTTCACTTCAAATCTTGAGAGATACACCATTATCTTCTGCCAAAACTGTACTGGCCAAATACATTCATGGTGGAAAACATCTAATGCAACGAAAACTAAAAAAATTTCTCCCTGCCTCTGGGCACATGGTGTTGACTTGGGTGCATAAGACCCACGAGGCACAGCACCCTATTATTGCCAGTCTGCACAAAGAAATGACATGGGAGCCTGTTCGAGATGGTGAGCGGCTCTCACTTTATCAGTATGTTACTGAGAAAAAAGAAAAAAAAACAAGTTCAGCTGATTGCCTGATTGCCACTCGAAAGCCAATACTCAAGAGACAAGTGTTGGGTGAAAGGAAAGGTTGCTTTATTCAAGAATCCAGCAGCCTACTGTGGCTGCTAATGTGCAAAGACCATCTCTGAAGTTCTGCATCAAGCAGAAGTTTCAAAGGAAGGAAGAGTGGAAGCTCCAGGGAACTGAGAAGCCTGTTTCTTTAAGGTACAGAGACACTTTTTACATCAGACCTTGGAGACCTTCCCTCCTTCTGCAAAACAAACTCGTAAATTCTCAAGACCCTGAAGTTATCTCCTGCTTGACAAAGAAACAGCACATCAGCAATACAAAATTATACTGTGAGAACAGAAGGAATTGAGGAAGAACAGCAGTTAACGTGAACAAAGGACTAAGTTAAACTAAATTATTTAATTCTAGCTGTCAAAATACTGGGGTAATAAAATTACAAGGGGATCAGCTACAGTTTTATCCTACAGATCTTACTGCTTTCATATCTTCTGTTTCAACAGTCTCCTTGGTGGAAAGCAATAGGGTTATGGCATTCACGCCAGAGTCCTTTCAAACACCTAACCGGTTAGCACAATTTTCTGGAAGTGGAAAAAAAGTAATGCCAATTCAACAATGGCCTCAGTATCCTGCAAAGCAAGGAAACACAACTGGGTGAAAGAAGCTAGTCAGTCCCTCCAGAGGATGGTGCCTTGAAAGCAGGTCAACAAAGACTGAGACCCCAGACGAGTAAGAGTAGTGATTGGCTGCAGAAGAATTGGTAATCTCTGGGCTATGTGTAATGTATTGATTTGTTTGCTTTCTTGGCAATATTAGCTTTGGATAATGCCTGGAAAGCAACTTGCCACTTGTGTAACTGGTATGGACAACTGTCAAGAGTCTCTAGTATGAAATTCCATACTTATCTATAGGGCAGATTATTTTAACTGAAAATAGGTCTTTTTCTGATTGAAAAATAGTGGATACCGTGGGCATAAAAATAACAAAAGAAATAACTTATGGTAACATTTTGAGGTATTTATTTTTATTCATTTTTTATGCATAAAGGGGCTTTGTCTATTTATTTTACAACACATGGATCATGTTTCTCAGAAAAATTCTATCAATGGCTACATAATACTTTATTTCCTTTTCTATTTATCAATTTATTTAACAGTTCTCCTATCATTGAACACTACTTGGTTTTCACTTCTTAAATGTTATAAACATGTGAGAAAGATCTTGGTTTGTAACCGTATTTACAATTGTTTTGTTATACATTTAAATAATTTAAATACTAAACACTGCTTCCTTTATTTATTTATGATATCCTATTAAGGGCATTTTGGGGGTTTTTGTCCAACATTTTCTTATGGGAAAAAAAGTCAACACAGAGAAAAACAACAACAACGAAAAAAAACTGTACAGTGCATATCCAAGTACCCACTACCTAGGAGCTCCAAGTGACATATCGCTAACATTGGCTTTATCATGTCTTCCTATGTCCGCACTGATTTTGATTCATCTTTCAATCACAATGTGTCTTCAAAAAATGTTTTTCAGGAATTCTGTGGGGATGCTGTAGAACTTATCTATATGTTTGGTGATGTCTTTCTGCTGTTTTCATACCTGAGCGACTGCTGCCAGGGAGAAATGCTACACCGTGCTTCTTTTTGCTCTTCAACATCTGTAGGCTCTGACTTATAGTATTGGAAAGACAAGTCTGAGGCCTAATTATTGTTCTTTTGTTGTGCATTTCCCCTCCCCAATTGAGAAGTTTACAGAGAACTTTTTTGTAAGCTTTGAATTAAAACATTTAAAAGAATAAATTTAGATGCTAGTCTCTCTAAATTTAGATGCTAGTCAAAATTTAGATGAATTTTGACTTTCGTTAGTGATTTCTTATGATCTGCATGTAGGAATTCCTTCAACTAGGAAAACTTCAGCGGGAGTACGTTTTCTTCTGTTACACTGGCTGCTACTGCTTCTGAGGCAGCATAGATAGCCTAGAAAATTGACAAACCCTCCAGGATACAAGGAGAGGCGCCTCACTGGTTACACAAGTAACAAGTGATGGTATCCGGCACCTGCAGCTGGAGAAGAACAAGAAAAAGTCTCATTTAGGTTGGCTAACCCCTATAACTGGGACCTGACCCTTAGCTGATTTTAATATTATAATCTCACTTGCATTGTGGTTACTATGACTCCCAACACGTATCTGATGCCATGACAGTTCCAGAGGAGCTAAATAAGGAAGGAAGAGTGGGAAATGGAGGGTCCCATCCAGGGGAAATGGATGAACTACTGTCAATGGGAGATCACCAATTCCCGCCACACCACGCCCCACGCTGGGAGGTATAAATACCCCTGATTCAGACTCGCTCTCTGAGTTCACCCACGCTTCCCTCTCAAGTGTGTACTTTTGTTTCAAAAAACTCCCTGTGCGTTCCTGCGTCTGTCTCACTCTTGAATTCTTTCTTGCGTGGACACAAGAACCTGATCACTGCTGCTCCGGGTTGAGCCCTCTCTTGGACATCACCGTGAACTCCAGGTGACATTTCCACTCCATTCTTTACAGCCTCTTTCTTAGGAGTAGCAATTATCCAGGAGCTCTGTTCTCAGTCATGGCCATCATGTCTACAGCTTTGCTTGTGCATTTCTGCCGCGTTGGAAGAACTACTCCAATTTGTCCTCATATCATGAAATCAATTCCCTATACTGTTGCTTCTGGTCTTTACCATTCTAAAGCAAATTTTAATTCTAATATGGCATTTCTTCCCCTTAAAATCTTTTTTTTACATCATTGAGCTCCCTTTTCATGTGCCTCATAGCAACTCTCTTTTTATCTCAATGTGGTTGCCATATCTCAATTTTCATTTGTTTCACATAATCAAGGCCACCTTGAATTTTGCTGACAACAAAAGGAAGACAGTTATCAAATTTTTCCTTTGTACTTTTGTTTTTTTGTTGTTCTCTAAAGAAAAATTTAACTCCATCTATTATTCAATCCTTTCCTTCTATTGTATTGCTCTCTATATAGGCCCTATGCTTTTTAAAACGTGTTTTATTTATTTAGTTATCTAATGTTACATGAAATACTTCTAGGCCTGATATTTCTAGTAGATATAGAAACATCTTCTTTGTTCCCGTTTACTTGCCATTTGTGGACTTTTAGATGTCCTTTTCAGAATAGGAGCTGGGGAGGGTTCAAGTGTCTACACACACTATCAGTCTTGAAATACACGTGGCAAAGGACGTACTGGTGTGAGAGTGGCAGCAGGCCCAAGATGACCTGGCGTCTTCAGGTAGGTGCTCCCACACTCATAGGGGCAAGATACCGGTTGTCTTATATCTAGGGTGGGGATGGGTGAAAATCCCACGTACTTTTCATACCATGTTCAGTTATTATGTTTTAGGGACATTTTCGTGCCTTGGTTTGTGGAAAATTCTCCTGGGTTTGTCTAATATATCTAGAATACAGCACTATTAAAGCTTTGACCTTCTTTGTATATTTAAGTGTTAAGAGCATTAAAATGAAAAAAAAAACTGGTAATAGTGAATTATATTTTTTGTGTGATTTATTCTTTAATGTTTTAGTTTTCTCATATTAGATTGGTACAAAAGTAATTGAGGTTTTTACAGTTATTTTTAACATTTTAAACCACAATTACTTTCGTACCAACTTAGTACAATCTTCAGTTATGTGCTCCTGGGATGCATTTCATTTTCACTAAAATACTCCTGTGGTAAATGATATAAATGATAAGTAAAGATTGTAAAATACACATATTTTCAATTTTTAGCCGAACGTTCCTCTTCTATGACTAAAGGACATAGAGTCAGAGAGTATCCATCTTCCTGATATTTACTCTTGGGCAGAGGGACTAAAGATCACTAAATTCTAGCTTACCAATTGACCCCAAACTTGGACATTAATAATGCTGATCCATGGGCAGACTTCTGCTTAACAGCTTCAATATGTACACATTCTGCAGCCTGTGAGGGAAACTGACACTTACTGTGAATCTACAACTTTCCAGGCACGATCCCAAGCGTTTGACATTATGGCACATTATTCGCCCAACAATCTTATTAGGTATTATTCCCACTTGCTAGACCAGTCAACTAGTACTTAGAGTTGAGGTAACTCACGCAGTCAGTACACCAGAATTGGAACAGTCTGTCTCACTCTAAATTCTGTGTTTTTTCACACCAACCTGCTTTCAGGAAGACAACACACCTTCTGAAATCTGGAAGTTCCGCAGCGATCCTGTGACCCGGAGCCTCCCACAGACCCACCACTTCCTACTGACAGCTCCCAACAGGGGAGTTTAGTAAAGAATGCACATGTGCATAAACAGCCATGTATGCTTTTGGAATGCTGCTCTTTAAACTGAGTCTCATAGATTATAAATAAAATATTTCTTTATTCATATACATGTAGTATCCTAGCAAACATATCATAATTCCCGCTTAATAGCAAATAATATGATAAAAAGATATTCAGAAAAGATTGGTGAGATAAAATTTCACTACATTATTTTTGCTATTAGACCTATAGATTTCATTGTTTAGAAAGATATGTACAGAATGGGAAAGTGGAGAAGACGAACACCTGACTTTCTCCTGGCTTCATCCATTGTACTACAGAGTTACATCTGAGAACATTCAGAAATTTGGCCGTTGGACATGGACAGCTAGGTTTACAAGTTAGAGATTAAGGATCCCAAAGCTGGAAGGACCACGGGGCTCATATAACCCAATGATCGCATTTTACATGTGCAGAAATACGACGGAGTAGCAGCAGCACTGGAGACAGAGCTGAAGGTCCAAGTTTTAGTTTTGGCTCTTCTATTAATTAGTGCTGGAGTTGGAGTGACACCCTGAATCCCCTGGGAAGTAATAAAGGGAGATACATATCACACTGGGAATCCTGGCTATAAGCCACCTTGGACTTTTCATGCCCATCCTGTATTCTGGATCCAACTTGAAGTCTTGACTCATCTGAAGGTCTTAGCTTTGGATTAAAATTACAGAATTTTCTTCAGATTCTATTTTAAAGAAAATCCCAGGAGGCACCTAGAGTCATTATGACCCCAAGAAAAGATTCCTGTACTAAAAAACAGGCTGGTGGCTAGTACTCCTGGTCACACAAACCATATTTAAAACCCTGCAGGTCATGATTTTCCTTCAACACTACTGCAGGGATGAGCTTTCCCTGGGCCTCGCTGGTGTTCATTTCAAAGGTGGTACCTGGTACTAAAAACTACATTTGACACATCTCTGCTCTTGTTTTTTAAGGAATTCAGTGTTTTTTTTCCCTCTGACCTTCATCTCAATCATATTTTTCAATCTCCTTTCCTCATATTGCCTGCAGCCCTGTCGTAAACACGCAGCAGCCAGATCCCAGTGCAACTCAGCTGCTGGCAACGTGTTGCCATGGAAACGTCTGTCAAAATTAGCTCCATACATACTTCAAAAACTAAGATCTTCTGAAGAAATGCCAAAGTTAATGAATTTCTGGTTCATTTGGCCTTTAAAGTCATGGCAGAATATCTAATAATGACGCATATTAAAACATTAAAGTTTTAATCAGAGATTTATTTGTAAAGCGTATGGGAGAAGTAGACAGGAAAAAGTGGATTTATCTTTTGAAGCAAAGGTAAATATTGTGTACTGCACACTCTCAAGAGACGGGGACATGAGCAAGTACTAGTTTCTGAAGTAGCCATAAAGGACAGCCCCAATGGGGGTCGCAAATCGTTTGTTAAAGTAGTTGTTTAAGGAAAATACTTTTAACGCTCAATAAACATTTACTTTGCCTGGCTATATTCTGATTTGAATAATATCTAAAGCATTTGCTGCCACTGGTCAAATTGCCGTCTTATGCATGGACACAGGTTCAGTTAGGCAGAGGGCAGAGGTGGGGCTGCCAGAAACACCCAGAGATTATACCCCAAAAATGGTGATCTGCAAGTCACTTAAATGTCATTGTGTTCTGTTGGCAAAACTTCTGACCCTGACCCTGCCAAGGACCAGGCTGGGATCCGGGCAGACAGCAGCATGGAGCCTGACTCTTGAAGAAGGGTAGGCAGCTGATAGTCCCACTTGGAAGGTCCAACTGCCACCTCTCTGATTTTACAGCCCTCAGTAGTCCATGGCACTGGGAAGTAAAACCAACTCCATGACGATCCGTCACCCCAATTGCCCAGCAAACAGAAGCTGAAAAAGAAGCCACAAACCAAGGGCACTCTATTGCCACAAAATGATTTGGAAATCCTTAATTATTTTCAGGTAATAAGCTATAGATTTTTGAGAGAAGGAAGAGAACATAGGGTGTATCAGGCATGACCCTCTTCAAGAGCAGTTAAGAAAATGGCAGAGAAAGGGAAACAAAGGTAGGAAACTTCTGTATCAATGGACCCAGTATGAAAGTCTCTAGAAGAGAGGAAGTCTTAGAAAAGACAAAGAACTCTGATGGGACACAGCTTATTTAGGAACCAATAGGAAATTTGTGCTGATGGGGACCTAAATGAGATGGGAACCTCATGTCCCTTACCATTTCGGACATGAGGCAAAACTGAAAAATGAGGTTATCTTCCACATCTGTTACCTTCTCCTTCTCAGAATACAGATTTCACCGACTTTTGTTTATCACGGGGGGAACCATTTTTCATGATGATCATACCAATAATGACACCATCAAACTCTCACTGACTGAGGAATCTCTGTGTGCCAGGTGCTACACTAGTGACATGTCTATTTCCAAGCCCTCATAGGAAACTTTGAAGGAAATTAGTATTAACCCTATTTTACATTTGAGGCAACTGGAGCTCAGAGGTCACAGCGCTACTGTGCCGCACAATGGGAAAACTGGCACTGCTTTTGATCACAATAAGCAGCTTGCTCTTCCTAAAGATATGAAAAACAAATTATCCGAATGGAAACAAAGAGAAAGAAAATGACCTGTCTAAATATTTGAAATTACATGTCTCTCTCTCTCTCTCTTTTTTTAAACAAAACCACCATAAACTTCACCTCATATAAAATGCTCTGTCAAGACTCGAAGTAATAACTGTGTGGTGACATTTCAGCAGCAAAAAGGATGAACTCAAAAGGTCAGGTCAATCCAATCCTCACTGATGACAGCCACAGCCAGGCTGCTAATTAATGCTTGGGACACAATGTTGATTTTTTTTTCTTTTCTTTACAACTAAATACCATACATCTAGCAACAGGAGAGACTTTTCATTAGAAAAAATAGCCCTAATATTACCTTAGATTATTATGACCAGAAGAAAGAAACTATAAATCTACATTAGAGGACAAAAATACTTTCTATGTGATGTTACTTTCTTAAGTAGAAGGGACAGTGTGAGAAAGAACTGACTTCATCCAAAGGTGTCAATTTTAAAAGCATGGAAGGTAGTCACTTTTAATGAGCATTAGGCAAATTGAACTGCTGTTAAGCGGCCCTCTCCTACTATTATTTTCAGTAGACATGAGGATGGAGAAATAAGCTGCTTGAACTTTTTCTCCTCGGAGAGGGTGGCTCACATGGTAAGCTCTGTACCTGCTCTTCTTACATCACCTCTGGATCTCAGCAGGTGCCCGAATCCTTCAGGAGACTCTCCAAGTTGCCTTGTATTTCGCAAGGAACGTAAATTTTTATTCTCTAAAATTTGTTTATAAGCTTTAGGAGAAAAAAACTTTTAAAACTGAAGAATTCTTCCAAATACCTCCCTACCCAACGTTATGGAAGCTGGTTTTAGTGACGGTTGATGCTTGTAGCATACAGTTTTCAAATATTTTCAATATTACCCTTGGTTAAAAAGATAAATTTTTATATAATAGTATGTATGATATAGTAACTACCTGATAATTGGTAGCTATTAATATTGTTTATTGGAAAACCAACGAACTTGGATTCTGAAAAAACAAAAACCTACTTCTCTAAGTTTTTTAACATAAGGATAGGTGTGAGAGGTATGCAGCTACAGCCTTCCGAGAGAGGATCGTGGAGAACCAACATCTGAGCCTGTGTTTAACATGTTAGCTTGTTTAATTCACATCTCCAGTCTACTGCACAGCATCAAATACCCTTGCTCAAAACCATGAGCATATGGCATTGAGTCTTGCACTGAATAGTCTGGGGCGTGGAATCAATGACATTTAAAAGCACTGGTGAAGATGAAGTCTGACAAAATAGAAATATGACAAGAACTTTCCAGAACTGAAGCAATTTCTAAATCAATAGCTAAACCTAATCAATATCTTTTTAACTCCCTGGCATCATCCATGTGCTTTTTAAAATCAATTCTCCTCTTAATTATAACAATAGTCAAAAATTCAATTGTATCTTTCCCTTCCTGTGTTATTGAAATAATCTTGAAGTTAAGTTGGGTGAACAGACCACAGTCTGACGATACCAGAGGAAAATGCCCCCTGTGCACTGAGTTACTGAGGTCCCCAGAGCATCTAGAAGTGACAGTTTGGAAGAAAAGCCCTGACACTGGAGCACAGAGCCTCAGCACTTCCCAGTGTAAAGTCCGGACAAGCAATGCTTCCAAGAGGGACTCAGTCTAGCAGGACCTATTTCTTGATTTCTTGTTTACCCGACAGGACTTGGGTCAACTCTATATCTTTAAATGGAAGATAGATCATTTTTCTTGAGTCATTCTTAATTTGTATTTTCCATCACTATCCTGCCCTATTATTTATTTTTCTACTCTATTAATAAACCATAGATTTGATAGATGACCTTCTCTTTTGCCTGTAAAATGACCTAGCACACCAAGAGAAAGAAATATAACCTTTATTTCTCTAGTTATCTTACCTAGGCAGTGTAATTTTGGGGAATAGGGAAACTGGTTTTCTTCTTTGTGCAGATTCTTTGAAGGCTGTAGTAAATAGTGCCCTGACTGAAATTCTTTGGAGACATTTTAATTGCATTTCATAAATAAACTTTTCACCCTCCATGGGTATTCTGAATTACATTTTCCTGGGCATAACACTATGCTCTCAGGAGCATTACACTATCCAATTCACCACGGTGCACACCACACTCATTCCTGTTTGTGATGTGGCGTGGATATGGTTTCACAGAGCAGGGTAGGAGCAGGTTCCCAGGCAGACGGATGGGTCTCCACCCTTGTACAAAATACATCCTCCGTGTGCCTCTTGTTAAAAGAGCCAGCACCAGACCTGATTGTGAGCAAGTGGTTGTACACATAGGAATCTTTATATATTCATGGATTTGTAAAATGGGATTTCAATCCCTCATCAGGCCATAACCAACCTACAAAACTAATATTGTAAGAAATATGTAGACACAACCAACACAATTATCATCCTTCCATTTATCATCTACAGGTTGGTCTCTAATTGAAGGCACACCCCTAGCAACCACAGGTAGAGCATCATATTAATAGTTTTGATTATTTGTGAATTCTACAACCTATTTGCCATGAATGGGAGAGTATTAGGAAGAATCAAGGCACCCTTTGTGGAGAAGCAAGTCTGTGGCTACATGATAGTTTTCTCTGTATCATAAAATCAGGTCTCTGGGTATCTTCCTTACTCAACAAACTGCACACCTAAAAAGGAGGATTTATTATATGTAAATTATACCTCAACAAACATGATTTTTAATTTAAAAATAGTCACAGGGATGGACAGTATAGCATAGAGAATATATTCAATAATATTGTAATAACTATGTATTATGTTAGCTGTGTACTAGACTTATCAGGATGATCAATTCATAAGGTATATAAAATGTCTAATCACTATATTGTACACCTGAAACTAATATAATATTTTCAAATGTGATTGAAAAATAAATTTGAAAAATAAATATATTTTTAAAAGAAAAAGAAAACTAGAGAGAATGGAATTGCATTGTCAAAGGAACAAAGGCTATTTGAACCTGGGGAGCCATGACAGATGTAGAGGCGATTTGGCCCAAGTGAAGCATGGATGAGAAGGGAGAAATGGTACCATGAGATGAGCATGGCTGTGGCAGTGGGGCAGGTGGTGGGTGAGAGGGAGGTGGCACTCACCACTGCTCCCTCCACTGGTTCCTCAGCCCTGGTGTCCAGTCCAGGGTCCAACCCAACAGCAGGTGTTACAGCAGCAGGTGGCTCCTCTTTCGGCTCTGTGAGTGGAGCCTGTTCAGATTCAGCCTTTGATTATTTGTTTCCAGGATTAGAAGAAAAAGATTCAACATATGAATAGAGCATTACAGTATATCGGACAATTAAGCTTTTCTTCATCATCCTACAGGCAACTAGCTTCATTAAATCTGTGTAGAAAAAAAGCTCCACATTTGTCATCATGGGCTTTTACAGAGCTGGAAAGTCTAGAAATGAACTATAAGCTTCTCTTTTACCATCATCAAGCACTGTCATTTCCCTTGAAATTAGGTCAAGACTTATTACAATTTTGGCTAGGGGAGGAGAGGGAACGAAAGGGGAAAGGAGCAGAAGGGACGAGAGGGGAGGGGAAGGAAGGGAAGGGAAAGGAGAAGGAAGGAAGGAAAGAAAGGAAGAGGGAAGATCCTAGGAGCTCCCACCATTTCCAGCTGGAAGGAGTGAGGAAGAGCTCACAGGAAGGACAGTCCTGAGAATTCCCAATTCTACTGATATACATGACACCAAAAAAATTGAGGGTCATTCCAATATTCAGGTCAAAATGCATTCATCTGCACAGGGCAGAATTCTCCGTGCTATGAATTAAGACTCTTTTAATTGCTTGGACAATACTGAGGTCTTTTCATCCCACTGTGACCCGTAAGCATAGATCATTCTGATTCTAGTTACATGCTGAGTCAAGCCCCTGGAATGTCTTAGCTCCAAACTTTTTTCAGTTTTAAAATCAGCAATATTAAATAACAACAGGCCATTTAAAACACCAGGGTCAATCAATGCATGTTACCATGGCTACTGAAAAAAAAGTTACCTCTTTTTCTATTTTGATTAATACAAATAAACATATTTATTTAGCATGACTATTTCACTAAATGGATGACCAATAGAAGGCATGTTAAGATCCTTTTACATCAGAAATTTTAAACGGTAAAAGAGTTTAAAAGTGTTTTCTTAGAGGAGAAAGAAGTCCCCAATAAATACTTGGGAGAAATCAGTAACTTCTGTCAGACTCTTACCATAAGCAATTAAAAGCCACCTCTAGTTCTGTGTGTCCATCTAAGCTGCTGTACACGACAAGGGCCATAGGGAAAGGATAGAGAACTTATGCTGACATTATAAAGTGAATAATGAATACCCTAATGTTGGACGTATATATAAAATATTTGTCTTGTAGCCCCCACCAAATTCTCCATTGTGACTCACGTCCTTCTCTTTAAAGGGCAGAATGAAATGGACACGTTGGTAGATACGCGTGCAAAAATTTGATATTTTTATGGGCTTTTATAACCTTTAAGAGGTGCTGTGATACAATTTTTAAGAAAAAAAATGAGATAAAATTCACTCTAATATATTCTCAGGAGTTCGCTATGGGAAAAGATTTTATGATTATTGTTCAAGAGGATTATCTTCATAATAGAACAAGTTTTTATAGCAGTGAACAGATACTGCAAGCTCGCAGGGTATGAGCTTACCATTTTGGAAGTCAAGGTAATTTTCTACGACAGCCTAGTATCAAATGACCTACACAAAGGAGGACTGCAAGGGTAATCTGACCAAGCACCAAGAAATCCATATGCAGGTGACTGACCCTGTGAGCTGTTGCTATGAGACGGAGGAAGTCTGAGGCTAGCTGAGGAGCCAAGAGAAGTTTTAAACGGTAAGTCAAAGGCATACATCACTGTACATTAGCAAAAGTAAAGATAGCTTACAATGAAAGAAACTATTTTTATGAGAATCTGGGTTTCTTGGAAGTGCTAAGAAATTTTGAGGTTTTATATAACGCAAGAATTAAGTGGGGTGATGTCATAAATGAGTCGAATCCCATTTGCTTGCCGAAATCAGACAATGCAATAGAGACACAGTATGAAGAGGAGGTAGGATAAGTTATGTCCCCATAAGTCACTCCATTTTCCCCTATGTTATAACATCACACCAAATGTTACAATATATCATTGCCACTTAACTTAAATTCTGGGGGAGATAAATATAACTCACTGAATGATGAGTAAGGATGAAACATGACAGCACGACTGTACATACAATCAGCTCCTTAAATTTGGAAGTAGAAGTCGCCCTTCCATTCCTTCTAAGATACTATAAAATTGTAATTATTTTGTCAAGATAGAAAGAAAAACAAAGATAAATTGTGAATGACATCTCATGGAAAGATCTAAAATAGTCCTGTCAGAATTGTGCCCTGCTTCAACCACTCTTTTTCTATAAATGCCTCCTCTGACAAACATTGCAAATGGGTTGGTACCTTGCCATACCCATTTATGAGTACTGGTAATGATTTCCTACTGTTTGCTGGAGTAGTGATCATTATATCGGTGGCAGCAGGATGTCACAATGGTTTAACTCAGAGACTCAGAAATGGAATTCTTCGTTTAGAACAAAACAAGTAGTGTCAACTTGGCCTACACTTTCCAGTATCCTCTATGATTAGATGAAAAGCAAGTCAATCAGAGGAGATGGATCCAGAGAGTGGGCCTAAGGATCTAGTCATATTCCAATATGACATTAGCCTTGTAGTCCTGCTTCTCCAGTCTTGGGAGAGCTAATCTGGTGAGAAATGCAAAGGGCCATGGGGGCAACTCCAAGCCCTGAGCAAGGCTGCCAGACTCCAAAGGTTTAAATCTGCACTCAGGGAATGTGCTGTGACGCTATGGAATGTGATCTAGGAAGCTGGCTAACAACTCCAACCTCTACCTCACTGAGAACAGTCAACGGACAGAGGTTGGCAAACTGTCCTGCTCCTGGGATCATCCTACATAATCACAACTCACCAGGAGACAGATGTTCACTATGATTCCCTCGATCCCCACACGGAAAGCCAATGCCAGAGCAGATGCAGTGCTGGGCATGATGAAGCTAAGTTCCCCAATGGAAAGAGGTGCAAGATGTCTGCTTCAGAGACTACATACCAAGAGAAAGGAAGGACAGACAATGGAAGTGCCTAGAACCAGTTATGGGGGCTGGAGAGAAGTTCAGAGGAACTTTAAAACACTGGATTCTATGCCTGGACTTTTGCATCAAAATAAGAGGTGTGAGTTTAATTATGACCCATTGTCTTTCTTTTATACCTGTATTTCTCCATTTATCTTCACCCATTCACAACTGACAATTTAAAATCTCAGCATCCAGCATCAGTATAACCCTTATTCCATCATTACCCAGGCTGAGACTCATCAATGAACATGAAACATGTGTCTCTCTTGCTCCATTATTAATACCAATATTAATTTTTACTTAAAACATTTATATCTTTATTTGAAGGTCACACAGACTCCACCTTTCACTTGGTTACCCAAAAGGCAAAAATACGACCATCTATTACAAGGTATTAGAAACACACTTACCTTTGAAAAATATCAAATTAACCTTTAAGACAAATTTCCCAGAATTCCTTACTTAAAAATGTAATCATCCAAAAAGAAAAAAACGTTCTACTTAAAAGCAATTCTACACTTCCAATGTAAAAGCCAGGAGCTCAGATAATTATACACCATTCCCATGGGAAAACCAGTGAGCTATGAATAACCCTTGTGCACTAATCCTCAAAGAGCCAAAATCCTCTGTAGTGTATCACTGACAAGCTCACAAGTGACATCACACAAGGTCTCTTAATACAACTTTGCTAGTAAGCTGCTGCTAGAAAGGTTTCCCATGATAAATACAACATCTATCTTATAGGAATGTCTTCTAACATCAAGGGTAACTGCTTTCTCCTGACTCTCTAGCTAAGCTCTTCTCTCATCTCATCTCTCATCAAAGTAGGAATCACACCTCTACTATGTGTTATTTCTTTCTGCAACTCACAGAAAAGATAGGAGAAGATAAGAAATGGGGTAGCTTCTGTAATAGTTCAAGAAAAAGCAAGGATCTATTTTGAAGCATGAATTATCGCTGCAATTTGATTTTCAATCCTGTAGCTTAAGTTATAGCCACATGGAAACAGCTAGATCCTTGATGGATTTACTGTGTTCTACCGAAGCCCACAATTAGGAGACTTTGGTTTTGGCTGTTATCACTGTGCCTTTATACATAGAAACAAGCACATTCAAAGTCACATTGAGATTTGTCAGAAGCTTTCCTTCCTATTTTCTAGAAAAGAGGGGGCTGCAGAAACTGCATGCTGGACATTCAAGCTCTGGATAACCTAGAATCATCAACCTTAGGACATTCTGCAGTAACTATCAACTTCTCAAAAACACAAATAAAAACTGACTTACCAAGTTACCGATCATATTCTGGTCTGTCTGCATCATGAATAATGAAGTGTCCTGGGGCTGAAAATCGGGGAGAAAATAGAAGATTAAAAAATACAAGTTTCCTGCTAATTTGCTAAAAAAGCAACAACAAAAATACCATTTAAATTAACTCCCATTAATTGTGTCAATAAATATAACGTTTTTTAAAATCTCCCTATATTCTAATCAGAAAAGCAAAAAAAAGAATGCAAAAGTTATTTTTAACAGTAGTTATTTTAAGTATAAATCTGAGCTAGAAGAATATTGAGGATACGATGAGGGACATTAAGTAAATAGTGCCTTCAGAGGGTATTTTTGGTCTGCAGCTTCTCTTCTGGACATCTACAATGAATTAGAATTTAGTGGCTCTAAGCTACAAATTTAAGCTTTTTAAATGTTGGAAACTCAATCTTACTATCTCACCTATGTGTGACTTAATACAGTTTAATTATGAGCCGTAACTTAAAAATTTTATGCAATATATTCTTGACCTAATAACCTAAAATCAAGCTGGAGGAATCCAAGGGAACAATGATCTTTAGGTAATATTCATCTCTCATTATATTGGTAGCCAGTCTTACACCATGAGGCAGGAGATCAGAAGACTCTTTCATAGGAAATCTAACCAGATCAAGAAAAAAAGTACCTACAAAATTTGACATCAAGGGCTCTCCAACGAAAAGATAAACTAGTGATGTTTGGTTAAAGATGGTAGATTGAAATCACCTCTGTAATCTCCAGAATTCAGAATTCAAACTAAACAACAATAAGGGGAGTTTTACAAAGCAAAATTTTAACACATAGACCCATAAGTGAAGAAACATAAAAAGGAAAAAAAAAAGAGCAATGAAATTTTGAAATTGAAAAGCAGAGAAATGAGCAATGAGTAACTTGCTGGATCCAAAAATATCTGCATTCTAAGAGTATATAAGAAATGCTAAAAAGCAACACGATTTTATTACTCAGAACTCCTAATGGATCAACAATTAGAAACATGGGAACCACGGGAAATGGAAGTTAGGATTGTGCTAAAGACAGGAAACTGGTTGAAAGTCTATTAAAAAGTAATTAGAATTTGAGGTACTCTCATCTATCTGAAAACCAAGCAATATCCCTTCCTACCCTAGTACAAGACTTGAGATTATTTCCATAGAGACTGAAACAGAGGGTCTCTGGACTGG
The DNA here is from genome assembly GCF_964194185.1 of Rhinolophus hipposideros. Taxonomy (NCBI): domain Eukaryota; kingdom Metazoa; phylum Chordata; class Mammalia; order Chiroptera; family Rhinolophidae; genus Rhinolophus; species Rhinolophus hipposideros. The sequence goes on from NC_138064.1 coordinate 52,220,950, forward strand.
GGACACACAGGCATATCAGGGATGTAGCAGGGTTAAGGGAGAATTTACAAAATAAAGTGGAGAACATTGTCCCCTCTCCCTCCAACCTCTAACTTCTTCCCCATTCACCTCCCATTACACTGGTAGCCAGGCTTGCACACCTCAGACAGCTGACCAGAAGAGTTTTCCCAGAGAAATTTCACCAGCTCAGGAAAAGACAAATGCCTAAAGAATCTGACATCAGGGCCTCCTGAACATGAAAACTGAGCCAGAAAATCCTAGAACAATGCCCATAGTCAATGAGCTCAACCTGCCTCCGCAAGTTTCCTGACAGCTTTTTGGTGTCTCATTCTTAAGTATGAGTGAACAGCCAAGACCACCAGCCATTTAAGAAAAGTCTCAAATCTCAAAACAAACAAACAAACAAACAAACAACAAAAAAAAAACTGAATAGTAAAAAACAAAACAGACAAAAAACGAAGACTTTTCAAGGGAAAAAATCTTCAAAAATTATTATTAATACCCTCAGAGATACAATGAAAGATGTATCCCTGATGTAAGAAGAAGATTCTATTAAAAACAAGTATTTGGTAAACAAAAAAAAAAAGTCTCTTGGAAATTAGAAATATATATATAGAAGTGAAAATATTTTAGAAGCGTTGGAAACTAGAGAAAGATGTCAGAGAAAAGGAAATAGCAAAGAAAACAAATCATTAGAGGTTCAGGAAGCCAACATACGAAAAAGAAAAGTGTTACAAGATGAGAGAACAAAGAAAATAAAAGAGAAATCATCAAAAAAAAAAAAATCCCCAACTGAAAAACAAATTTTTAGATTAAGAGCCTAGGAAAAATTTTTAGATTAAAAGAGCCTAGAGACTGCATTGCTGTAAAATTTCACAAACACTGGGGGAAAATAAAATTTTACAAACTTCCAGAGAGAAAGAAAAAAAAAGAGAGTGGTATATAAAGGGCAGAAAGAAAGAGAAAAAAAAGTTTCTCACAAAATATGAAGAATCAAAATGATACTTTCTCAGTAGCAACATTAGGAGGTTGAATTAAGTGGAATAATTTCTTCAAAATTCTAAGGGAAACAATTTACAACTTCCAATATGATATTGAAACTAACAGTCCATTATGTGTATAGATAAAGGCATTTTCAGGTGCATAACACACATTTTTTTCGGTAAGCTCCTAAAGAATGTGCTTTAATTTGTAGGTGAGGATGTGTTTTAATTTGTGGAATCACACCATAAGTAAGGAAAATTTATGTCCAGAATAGAGCGATTGACATGAGAGCGCGGTGAAAGCATTTCCCGGGACTGACTTCATGGGAGAGCCTGTGGCAGCAGCTGTGCCGTAGCCAGTCCCCTTTAGGCTGGAGCAGTCCGAAAGGACAGACAGCCAAGTTCTAGTTCTTCAAGATGAAACTGACTGAATATTTGTTTTCCAACAAAATGAGGAAAGATTTGTATACTACAGAGTATGTGATTGAATTAGTGATAAGTATCTGGAAAACTAAGCAAACCAACCAACCAACAAGACCCTACCATTATTTCCTCAAAGGAAAACAAAACGTTGGCATAAAAGGAAATAAATATACACTTCATGATTTGGGTACTGATGGCTATGACGGAACTATGTCAGAAAGGCAGGAAGCAGAAGACGGGGTGAACGGGGAAGGTAGGAGGTCGTAAGTGCTTTAAGTCCTCACCTTCCCGAGAGATGAGTCAACAGATGATGCTTTAGAAATCAAAAAGGAGCATTAAAAGAAAGTCATGCACACATGTCGGGGTGAAACCAGAGAATCTGTTAAAAGAAGTAAAAGCATTTGCCTCTCAAAAACAGGAAATGGAGGGGTATGTGATGGTCTGAAGATTTTAAATAAAACACCCTTACAAAATTTTATACTCTTTAATTTTGTGCATTTATAACTGATAAAAATACACATTTTAGAAATGAGAAGTGAATAACAATTCTTATGACCCAAATTTTCTTATGACCCTAAGTTTTAAGCAGATGGAAAAGACGCTTTACCATCTCTGTGTGTGTATCTGTATTTGGGTGTGGGTGTGTGAGTGGTTTCTATCTTTTTATAGGTAACATGAGGGAAAGGAATCAAACTTTCCAATTGAGAAATTCTAAACATTAAAATTTGAAATTGTTCATGTCTAATATTTTAAGACAAAGCATTCATCACAGAAAAGCTTTTGCTGGAAGTCTCCGTTCAGAGGTTTTTTAGAACTTACTCCATGAGTTTGTAGCCATGTGATCTGCCTTTTACCTGGGTTACAACTGTCCATCTGTTGGGACACATACAATGAATGGAACAGTCCATCTTGTTGCTCCTCCTCCACAGACTTACAAGGAAAATAATGCCTTATTGGCCAGAGCCAACCTGATTTCTGATCTTTCAATGGCTCCTTTCTGGAGAACCACTGAAGAGGAACGGTTTTGTGTAGTACAAGTCTTATCTGAATCTTTAGAAAAATGCTCCTAAAACGTCTCATATTTTCTAAAGACCAGTTTCATTAATTCAAAACAAATCTCTCTCCTCTTTTCCAACAGCTGAATTTAGTGGATCTCTCAGATCAGGACAGCTGAAGAAGCAGCAGAAGGCAGAAGCCGACGGAATAGCCAATAATATTAACAATGACTAACTACAGTCACGGAGGGCTTAGCACACGCTGCTGGGCATACCTCATTTAATATTCACAACAACCCTACAATGTCAATACTGTTAATATCACTGTCTCCACTACTGAATTTGTAAGTAGTTTTGTGTTGACACACTTAATCATTATGCCATACCAGTGACACAGAGGTCCTTATTTTAAAAATTTGCATCATTCTCAACAGGTGAATTTTGCCAGCAAATCAATTTCTTACCTGGGTGAATCCATTAAATGAACCACCAGAAGCCTAAATAGGAATGGAAAGCAGAGTACATTATTATTTTTTTTTACCAATTTTTGTAGGATCAGTGAACGTCCATTATGCAGGTTGGAAAGTAAAGACTACCACAAATTTTAAAATAATACAAAAGGGTGCGGTGCATGAAAGTGCTTAGGAAATGCAAAAGGCCATACTGTATTATTTTAAATAGGCTGACAAAAAAACAACATGGACTATATTTTACAATTACTGCTGGTGAGTGCCTCAGTGCTAACCAAAACCCACTTTTTCGATAATGAGATGATTCCGGAGAAATAGCTCTTTTCTGCAGCTATTGATAGAATCTAGAAGAAGCATTTCCAGTATTTCTCTAACGCATTATTTTGTTAGATTTTTTGATGAACACCTATTATGAGATTCTACAGTTTTAGTGGACCTGGGTAGAAACATGTCATGTGTTTTTATTGGGGTAACTACTTAAGAACAGTAGTTACCCCAATAAAAGCACATGACATGTTTCTACCAAGTCTGTTCTATATATATATTTAGTACTTGAACAGTAAAAATGAAAGTAGAAAAAATAAACACAGTAAATGGATGGTAAAATAGACTCTCACTAGTTCCCAACATAATCATCCTTGTGTGTGTGTTTGTGTGTGTTGTGTTTTGTTTGTTTGTTTTGTTTTGTTTTTTTGTCAACCTATTTGTGTTGGTTTGCACAGATTTCGAGAGGTAAGAAGTACAGGAACAACAATCTGTCAAGGAGATGAGGCAGGCCTCAGAAAAGATAGTGATGGATAATGAAGTGGGTAGGAAACATGAGGAAAAACAGAACCTACAGAAATTGTTGACTAGTCTATACTACATATGGGGTATGTACCTCTTCTTTACCAGCCTCTAATTCTTGGTACAACAATCCATATCTCTGGTTAGCAAGTTCATCTTCAGATAAATCTGAGTTGTTGATGCCATTGTCTTGGGGACTAGCAGAGCTTTCGGTGCTAGCATTCTGGGAGGTTCCCAGAACCAATGCTCTAACTGTCTCTTGGCTTTCTTCCCAGCAGCTATCAGTGGCTTTTCCCTCACATACATCTGCCAGTAAGTCCACCTCCAGCCCTTTCTTGCTTGCAACTATATCTAAATGTTCCCAGCAATGATCTAAGCATACCATATCTCTGATAGGCCAATGGTTAATAGAATCAAGCCAACCGGCAAATCCACTAGCTTGGCCATCTGGTATACCAGAGAATTCCAATGTATCCCTATGACTCATTGCTGCATCCCAGCTTGGCTGTAAGATTCGACCTGGATCTGCTCCCCAAGAGTCTGTTTTTGCAATTCCTGGCAAGTTGATGGTATGATTACAGTTCCCAGTCACTGTACTCTCAGATACCTCTATTAATGAATCTTATGCCTTACACAAACCCGTCTCTTCTGTTTGTTTCCAAAGAATAATAAAGACCTGTCCTAGACTGAGCTGTCACTTCATGTTTTATGGATAAAAGAACAGTCTAATTTTCATTCTTGTCACCTCCAGGAGCACGTAACACAGACTGACACGGAATCTCTTCATCATGGACTCTGCCCTGTGCTTCGTGACATATTATATCATAGTTTGGAGGGTTAATTAAAAATTTTTTAATGTTTTTTCTAGTTAAATCCCACCCCTCAGGGCTGGCATCTTGAATATTAGATACAGAGTTAGTCTGGAGAGGCCGATTCAAAATATCTGCGTGATTGCCAAGGTTAGCTCCAAAGCCCTCTACAATTTCACAATTGTTTATCACTACTTGAATCCCGTCATCTAGCCCTTTGTCTTTGTCACTAAATTCACATGCCATGTCTACTCTTTCCCTGTCTTTTTCTAATAGGCCCATTATCTTGAAATACTTTTCATCAGTCTTCACACTTTCCTTCCACCTAACTATTAGATCTTTCCTAGTTTCCACTTCATTAATTTTTAAGGTCTTCTGGTCTTGCTTTCCTATTGTCTTAAGATCAACTATCCTGTTTCCTGTACTTTCACACACTGTCTCTTCTAATTCCTCTGTACCTTCTAGTGTATTGATATCAATAGCTCCAGTGTCTACCTTTTCACATGTCTCCACACCTGCCCGCATAGAATCTTCTACCTTCTGTTTCTTTTCCTCTTCTTCTGACTTTTTAACATCTTCTTGACTTTCTTTGACCAGGCCACCAGTTTCCATGGCTGGCATCTCTGAATCAGGTAAGTCATAAGGCAGCTCCATTTCCATATAAGCCGCAGTGGCAAGTTCAGCCTGAGGCACAGGCTTTGGGGACAGGAGTGTATTTCCACATGGAGGGGCGGGCCCCGGGACACGCTCACCCTGTTCAGCTACAGTGTGCCCGTCAGCAGAAGGAAGCATCCCGGTGGGTAGTCCCATGTCTTGCTCTGCTTCAGAGAGACACGCAGAGTCTTCCTGAGACCCACCGTGGGTAATTTCCTGGCTGACACTGTCTGTGCTAGCATCAGGGCCCCAAATAAATACACCTAGATCAATCTGAGATCTTTGAATTTCTTCGGCCAACCCACTGTCTGGAGTTTCCTCCATGATCAGGTTACACAGGGAAAGACTTTTTGAAGAGTCAGTCTTTAGAGTATGCAGAACAGCAAAAGAAAAAAAAAACAAACATAAGATAAAATAGATCATGGTGAGAGTTGATGAGAAACACAAAGCTCTTCAGTTGGGTGACATCAGTTAAACAAAACTAGAGAGCATTTCAATGAAATGGATTAAGGTTAAATCTGTGATAAGCAATGCCATGAGAGAAAAAAAAGCTCATTTTAGGTAATATACCATGTATGTCATACATATTAAATACAAAAGAAAAATAATCCAGAATTTTCTGGATATTTACCTACCGGCTGTACCAAATCAGTGTTTGTCTGTATGAGTAAAAAGAATAAATAATAAAAATGACAAGGCAAGAGAAGAAAATTCACTAGCATATTAAAATCCCATGCTATCCAGAGTCAGCTTGCTGCTAAAGGTTGTGGCTTTCACTGGTCTGAGATTAAATTTTACCACTTGTTTGTGATAGGAATGAGTTTTGTTCCAATACTGTTTAAGACTACACAATTGAAACATAAAGAGGCTGTCATTTTCTAGTATCGACAAGAATGTTTTATGGCTGTTAAAACATTCTGCTTCAGCAGACTCTGAAATGCAAAGTTTCAAATAAATGAGCAAGCCTGACAGTAAGCACTGGGAGCCACAGACTTCCACAGTATCATCTGCTCTGACAGCATCGGGCAAGTTGTCTCTAAACTCAGCCTGAACTTGGTTCTGCCTCTGACGTGGATTGTGGACGGAGGGTGGTCTGATACCAAGCACTCTGACTACCTGGAGGGTTCTCCTCAGCCTCCCCCCAACACCCTCTCAAGCCTAGAAGCTTTGCCTGGATATAAAGAAACAACACTGGGTAGCTGTTATTGTGTCCAGGGAGCTATTGTTTTGTAATCGTGTTACTGTTACCACTCCTAGCAGATTTGTCCTCTAAAATAGTCATTGTTCCTTCCAGATGGTACCTCCACCCTCACCATATCCTTCCCAGCGAGGGAAGAAAAAACGTGGTATAGCTCCAACTGAAGATATGAAATACTGGAATAACAAAAAATTAGCACTGTCCTCTTAATCTCCAAAAGAATTAACTCAAAATTGAGGCTAGAAATCAAATGGCCTGAACATTAATCCATGCATCCCTTTTTGCGAATATACAAGTCAAACGAGCTCACTATAAAAGATGTTTTCAATCAACATTTTTTTAGCTCTTCTCTTGAGAGCGTTCCGTGATGCTTCAAGGACCCTGTGCTGTGCAGTGTAAACCTGCTTCTGTGGCAGGGAAGGGGACAGTCATCATTTTCCTTATAGGAAAGAAAGTAGCAATATGACTTCAGAAAACTACAGGCTCCTAGATCTACCAAACTTTCCTGTTGCTGTCTCACTAAAAAAGAAAACATGCAACTCAAGTTGGCTTAAGACCATGTGACCAAGGCTGTGCTAAGACGGGGGACACAAAGCACCTACCCCAAAGTAGGGGAGCCTCTACTTGGGTGCAGCCAGTTTCCTAATTTCACAGCACATATGCTCTCACCACAAAGCTCTGTTGTGTCTTTTTCCTAACTCTAAATTCTGGAAGTACTCCTACTCGCATGTCTGATTAGCTGAATAATCACATTACAGTAATATCTACCTTTTATTGATACATACCAGGTATTGAGCTAAATACTCTACAAATATTATTTCACTGAATCATCACACAACCCTCTGCAATAGGTGTCACTACCCTTATTTTATAGATGATAAAAACTAAGGCTTGAAGAGTTTTAGAAAATGATCAGTCATATTGCTATAAGAAGCAGAGTCTGGACTGAAATCCAGGGCTGTCTGGCTCTAAAGCTCAAATTCTTAAGATTCACTGAAAATTATAATAATGATTTAAAAAAGGTTCCCTGGGCAGAGGGCCCATCCCTTACATTTTCTCATCCATGCTTTTCTTGTAGTCTACTTGAGAGCAATAACACATGTGCATGTCGTTCACTACCACATTTCCTCTAACCACCAATGATCACAGGAGAAGCATAAAGGGGCACAGTGCCAAACTCTTGCTCATCCAGGAGTCTGAAGCACCGACACTCTCTGTTTCTAGGTGCTGGTAATACCTGGGACCATCAGGGAGCTGATGGTTATTCTAGAGGACTATATTATTATCAAAAACATTTGGGTCTTCTTGCTATCACAGATGAAATGAAATACAACAAGCTTACAAATTTCTAGGGCTGCAGATACATCAAACCACGGAGTTCTTAGTACTCTTACCGTCCATAGGTCCCAGGGCAACGTCTGAAAACAAACAGGCAAACAAAAATACTGTTAGTATATAAATCCCAAGCACATAAAAATACTGAGATGATAAAAGTTCTTGAAATAAAATCATAAACATTTTTGAAACATTTACTACAGCACTGATCGATAGAACTTTCTTTGGTGATAAAAATGTTCCATAACTGTGCTGTCTAATATGGTAGCCACTAGTCACATTGAGAACTTGAAATGTGCTGGTATAAGAGAATCAAATTTTTCATTTTACATAACTTTATGTCAAATATGTTAAATTTAAATAGCTAAGTGTGGTTAGTGGCTACCATATTGGATAGCACAGGTCTAACCAATGTGCCTTTTGCTATAAAAGTGGAAAAGTATATCTGAATCATGATGAATGAGTTTACTTTCACACACACACACACACACACACACACACACACACACACACACTCAAATAAAGTAAACCAGGTGTCCAGATAATAGAGTTTATCAATCTTTGAGGAAATGTAGATTCTAAGCATTGCTAATGCTATTTCTTCCCCACACCAAATTGAAGAAGGATGCATAATGACAAGTTTGATGGTAAATGAACCCCAGAAAAGTAGCTCTTCGGTATGTTGAATTAGATAACATGCAGCTCAATTAACTGGCAATCATGGAAATTAGTAGGATGCCCTCCAAGATATATGGATAACTTACACTTACTACTGGCATTTTAATTATAAAGACTATTGATCCTGGGGAATGAATCCAGATGGTTCAAAAATGACTTTCCCTGTGTGTGGAGACCTCTCTTTCTTCTTTGTCCATGACTGAGAATCACTGCTAAGCCACATTCTTTTCTGCCATGTCTTTGTGACTAGAACTGATCCATGATTATGCACTTGTTCAGAATCAGTACATGTGAACAGCAAATTAGACAGCCTGGCACCATCTGAAGAATATGACAGCTTCCAGATGGGCCCATAGATGTCTCATTTGGATTCTGTACTACAAAATGTGGGCCCTGTGGTTCTGACTGAAGCCAGCTGCTGGTCTGGACCTGTTCCAACTGCACTGCCCCACCCACCCACATCTCTGTGCAGCCTGGCTGGTCTAGGGTTAGTAGGCACCGGAAGAATGACTAAGAAAGGAGAGCAGAACAGCTCCACTGAAAGTCAGTTATTTATACTTGGATTCCTTCGCATCTAAGCTGTATTTTCTGATTATCCAGGTAGTTTATGTTTCCTTGCTTCACAGCCCCATAAGAATCACAGCTCCTAAAAGCTACTACACACCCCCACATAACGCAGACAGCAGCAGTATTTTTTCCAAAGGAAGGCAGCAATGGAAAACGTCGTGTTTATTGATCCTCAGGCTCGTGAAAGGATGTGTTAGCACGTATGCACGCTGCAAAGATCACAAGGTGAGGTGCTCCGCTAGCAAGAACATCAATTTAAAACACAGGATCAGGTGATGGGTGAGGTAGATTGCTCTGAGTGAAGGAGGAAGAGGGCCAGCAGAAGCAAATGGTTCTGTTCTCTTGGTTATCTCAGCCTAAGATGTCTTAGCAAAAGACGAGGATGTGATTAGAGCTGGATAGCAGACAACTCTGCAGTGCGGTGACTCAATTATGGCCACTGAGAAGCCAGAGCAGTTTGTTACCTGGCCCGAGGAAGAACATGGGGGCACAAGCAGCTTTTCCTAACTGCAGTAATGTTTTTCTTCAGAACTCAAGTTTCTGAAGATTTAACCAAAGTTACTTTTTCTTTTTAATTCTGAAAGATTGAGTCCTAAATCCACACAAAGTTCCGTGATGTACGGATTAATTTAATCATGAATTGATATAAAAGAGGTTTCTCTCGATTCAAACAGCAGACGGAAATGCTGAGGACTCCCACCCACTGGTCGCACAGCATCCACTGCGCAACTGGCTTCTGCCCCTACAGCAACGAGTGAATAAGGCGGAGGAAGTCTGGACTTCTGCGGGCTGTCTGCGTGACAGTGCTGAGAAGGAAGTATCCCGAAAGGAATGTACACCCATTTTCTGCTTTCCTTGGTTACCAAGGCAGAACCCTGAAACCTGCTGACAATTATTACGTTAACACTTCCTAAAGTATGTTTTAGAGAATATTCCAATGAATGTTAAGAAAGTTTCATTAAAAGCGGTTTGTCTAGTCAAACAAATTTGAGAAACTCTAAATTAAACAAATCTAAACAAATTTTTCTTTAAATCACAGGACTTGTTGGAGCCTTTAATATTCTAATGCACATGATGAATCTCCTAAAAGGGAATTAATAGAAGTTTCTGAAACATTCATCTAAGAGCCCCATTTTTTTCAAAACACCTTTAAGGTTAGTGTTTGATCTACTTAATTTTCTGCTTTATTGACATCTCAGACTTTTATTGCTCCTATATTACAACAGGGAGGCCCTCAGAACACCAGTCATCTGGAACAAAGCATGAATTAAGGAGAAGCTTTATTTATTGAGGTTCATATTGATCTGTTTGTTCCCCAGTGGCTTACTGTAAGGTATCAAGAAGGCTTAAAGACCAGAAATTTGAGCTGGGTCTCAATTCCTAAGACGAGTTTTACAATAAACCTTCATTAATTAATTTGAAGTATATTCTAGCATCTTTGGATTTGCCCAAATTTAAATGATGAGGCCCCAACCACATCAAAAATACTGACATAAATGATTTCTGTTTGGCCAAATTTTGAGTTAACTTCTTTCCACAAACACAGACAATTGTAAGTTAACTATATTGCAGAGGACTCAACCACAGGTTCTCACAGCATCTCCATCAGCATCCCTCTGATGGAGAATGCTATCACAGTAACTACTGAAATTGGAAAAGTATTGGGAGTGAGGGAGTGATGAGCAAGGATGCGTTTGGATAAGTAAGGCTAACTCTGCATCGAGATATCAAGATCAAATGAGGACGTTTCTGCAATGTGGAGGAGAACATCAAGTTCAAAACTATCAATACTGAAAAACATTTCTTTTGGGGTATAATCTCATGGTGATTTCAAACATGTGTTAATTTGCAAAGTATGAGGGAGGAAAGTAGAGAAAACAGTAAGAAGATTAGACCCAAAGCCCAAAGAAAAAGCTTTATTTAGAGAAGACAGAAAATGTATTATCTAAACCTGAATACTTTTGAGTGCAAGACGGGGGTACTATTAATAAGTACTATTAGCTCCATGATTCCTGGGCAAACTGGAATGGACGGTTATTCCAGCTCTATGGACAGGGAATGCTAATGGTAGGGGGAGCTTTAGAATAATTGATAATGATAAGGTCCTCTTTCTACCCTTCCCTCCCATTAAGAAATATTTGTCAACCAAAACGAAAAGTAGATAGTCATTTGAAAGGGAGAGGGGTTACTGAAAATGCATCTGTTGCGTTACTGAGCTTATTAACATGTGTGAATATCATCTTCAAACATAAAAACCACCTGATACCTGAGACATGGGTGAGTGGGTCACTCCAGCAGAACCTGCAGAGGCTACCTCAGGCTTGAAAGGGTCAAAGTCCAGATCCAATAAAGTCTCCTCTTTCTTCACCTCAGGGACTTCATTCTGTTAAAACAAAACATGTATGATCTTGAATCTGATAAGACTTCATGATATAATCCATGCATAATCCTCTAATTTCAGTCGATACCCACAAAGCAGGCTTTGATAGCTTACCATTTAGGTGGCTCATCATGTGTTCTCAGAGTTGCTAACTAAATGGGATGAGAGGGGAAACACTAATTCCGGCCAAGTATAACCCAAGACCCACAGGAATGTGGTCCAGATTTCAGTTCCTGTCCTTTGTCCAGCTTCAAGTCCAGCCAACAATGTTTGAGAGATGTATCCTGATGCCATCAAAACCTATGGAATTTCCTTCTCTGCTACTTCAGAAATCTCAGATCAAAGACAGATGACCAGATGGATACAATGGGCCAAGGCTTTGACCCATTATAGTGACCCACTGCTGTGATGTCCCCTGTGAAGCTAAATCTAAAAATAAAGGGATCATTGTCTACTGTGACCACATCCCACCTGTCTCATCCTCTCAGAGGTACCCTGCCCCTGCATTTCGTTATTATATAATCCATTCTTTATCCATAACTGTTTGTCTCAACTGTGTGCATGAGGGAAGGAGAGAAAGAGAACCATGTCTGCCAACATTCACTACAAAATGAGCTCCTACCCCAATAACATTCTTGGATTAGAAAGAAATTTAGTCAAGTAAGACATAGAATGAAAGTCCTGCTATAATAATAGCAAAAAAATTTATAATCTAAACATTAGCATTTGTTCATTTAATATGGTACTGTGATATAGGAAAAACAATTGGGGCTTAACCCAAGCTCAAGTCATGCAGTAAGGGCCAAAACTGAAATAAAGTCCCCCAAAACTATACCCCAGTGAGGAGAACTGGTGTCAGTTTTCACACAATTCAAGTTACGTGTATTTGGTATTTGATAGAAGCTTCAATTTTGACCTGTTATCTAAAAACTGAAAGGTCACAATGATGGATGAAGTATTATGTAAGAACACATGTTTAGAAAAAGATTTTAAAGAACAGTTCTTAATTAGTATTAGTCACAAACTAAAATTTTTAAACTTGAAAATGTATGGAAAGCTTGGGGGCATAACAGATAATACTTTTTTAGTATACTCATACTCACTGTAGAAGGGAATCTGCACATATGTCATAATATTGGTCTTGAATTATCTGTTTTGCAGTATGATTACTCCTCACATATACTTTTTAAATCTCACAAGGATAACGCTTTTCTGAGATCCCTCTTTCTTTAATAACTACAATCACAAAACTGTTAACTGATTCCCTTGGCTTCTATTCAAAGTTTGTTTTTCACTCATTTTTATATTAGTACAAATCATATTTATAATATTGTGAAAAGACTTGTATAACACTTAGAACGAGCTAAGCACTTTGTACACTGAACATTAACCCATGTAAATGCACTTTGTTGCAGACTAACGATGACAACACTATCACTGTCTTTAAAGAATGACTTTAATATTTTTCTAACTGCATTTTATCTGCCTTGTCTAATCTTTCCAAAAAATGAGGGGCAGATAGCATCATTGCCTCATGTGGGGATGAGGAGACTGGGCTAAAAGAGGCTCTCTCCTGCCCTGAGTCTCTCTGCTCCACTGCAGGCAGGCAGGGCTGCAGTCAAATAACTCTGACTCCAGCACTCTCCCAGGCTGCTGCCAAGACCCGGTCCCACATCTCTCAAACATGGGCCCTGAGGACTTGCTGAGGAATTCTCCATGCTCTGCAAGTCCTCTGTGAAAATGTAGTCTGTACAAATATGTCCATTAGTCCCTTATGACCTAATGGATCCCTGAAGGAAACTTAAATGGAAAGTTAGAGCTCATGGAGGAAAAGCGGCATTAGACTATAATGGGCTTACTGAGACTTTTGAGATAAATTTGAGTGTGCACCCCAATTTTGCCAATTGCTAGTGTCTCTCTCTGGGCAATTAATTCATCTTCATTGAGCCTCCATTTCTTCATGCATACAATGAGAATAATAATACCCAGCAAGATTTGCATGAGTGATAAAGATAATAAATGCACTGTACATAATATATAGGAGATACTCAAAATGGAAATGGAAGCTAATGTTGTTAATTATTAGTAGTAATTATTAATTACTAGTTGTTAATTATTAGTAGTAATTATGCATATCTAAAATTACCGTCATCAAATATCCATAATACCAGTTTCACTGTTTTCAAAATGTGTAACTGGCTTCTTCAGGCTCAATGTCTATTTGGTTTTGTTCCCTTAATCTTGAGAGTTATCCTTTAAGGCACTCATATCAAAGAGTAATTTGATAGAAGTACACAAAGAGCACAAAGGGATTGTCTGTTTATGGAGTGTTCTATAAAAGGGCAGACAAGCACTCATAAATCTCTACACGACGAAGCACAGTGACATGTAATTACCTTTACATAACAAAAGAAAACAAATCTTTTCTCATTCCTTACACCTACATCACCGTCAGGGTAGATCAGATGTGGTCTTAATATTCTTAAGCTTTTGTTTTACCATCAAAAGTTTAGTGGTTACCAGAGGGTAAGGGGGTGGGGGGAGGGAGATGGGGGTAAGGGGGATCAAATATATGGTGATGGAAGGAGAACTGACTCTGGGTGGTGAACACACAATGGGATTTATTGATGATGTAATACGGAATTGTACACCTGAAATTATGTAATTTCATTAACAATTGTCACCCCAATAAATAAATTTAAAAAAAAAAGAGAAATTCTTAAAAGTGGTCAGAGACAAAAAGACGTCACTTACAGAGAAGCAACATAAGAATAACAGCAGATTTATTACCATAAATAATGCAAGCAAAAAGATGGTGGAGCAATATCTTTGAAGAAACTGTCAACCTAGAATTTTGTGCCTCTTGAAAATATTTTTTAAAAAAACAAAAATGGGATAAAGATTTTTTTTCAGACATACAAAAGCAGAAATAATTCATTACCATCAGATTAGCACTGCAACTATTATGCAAAGACTTTTTTTTTTTTTCAGGTAGAAGAAATGATACCAGATGGAAATATGGATCTACACAAAGGAATGAAAAGCACCCAAAATGGTAATGTAATAAGTAAGTATACATGCCTTTTCTTATTAGTTAAGTCTCCTTAAAAGATAATTGACTGCTTAAACAAAAAAGATTAACGTGAAGTTTATGCTATACATAAAAGTAAAATCCTTTACAAAAATAACATAAAAACCAGAAGGAAAGACTTGGACTTTGGATTAAAATAAAAAACTTCTACTGTTCAAAAAGTACTAAGAAAATGGCAAGTCAAGAGACACACTGAGAGTAAACATTGCAAATCATATACATATATATGGTAAAAGACTTGTATCCAGAATATACAAAGAACTCTCAAACCTCAATTAAATATACAAACAAATAAATGAAGAAAGATTTTTAACAGACACCAATGTCCTCCAGACTGATCCATGTTGTTGCAGATGGCAGAATTTACTTCTTTTTTTAAGGCTGAAAAATTTCCATTGTGTATATATATATCACATTTTCTTTATCTATTTATGTGACAGACACTTAGATTGTTTCCATAATTTGGCTATTGTGAATAATGCTGCAATGAACATGGGAGTGCATGTATCTCTTCAAGATATCGATTTCATTTCCTTTGGATACTAACCCAGAAATGGGATTGCTAGATGATATGGTAATTCTATTTTTAACCTTTTGAGAAACCTACGTGCTGTTTGCATAATAGTTGTATCAAATTACATTCCCACCAACAGTGTACAAGGATTCCCTTTTCTCCACATTCTCACCAATACACTTACCTTTTGTCCTTTTGATAAAAGCCATGCTAACAAGTGATAGCTCGTTATGGTTTTGAGTTGCATTTCCCTGAGGGTTACTGGTGCTGAGCAACTTTTCATATGCCTGTTGGCAACGTGTACGTGTTCTTTGGTGAAATGCCCCTTCAGGTCCTTTGCCCATTTTTTTAATGCAGTTATTTGTTTTTTTTACTGTTGAGTTGTTATGAGTTTCTTACATATTTTGGGTATTCACCCTTTATCAGATATATAGTCTGCAAATATTTTCTCTCCATTTCCTAGAAAGAAGATTAGGGTTCGCCTGGAGATGGTATAGTATGTGGAGAAAAAGGGATTACAAAAAGCCACAAAGGAACTTTTCGGGAGGACAAATATATTAACGATATTGATTCTGGTAATGCTTTCATGACGGTATACATATTTCAAAACTTATAAAAATGTATACTTTAAATATTTACAGTTGGTTCTATATCAATTATACCTCAATAAAGCTAATTAACACAAGAAAATATCCTAACAATAGGAGATTGGTTAAACCTCCTATGGTACATCCTCATAATTCAGTGCTCTGCTGCTATTTAAAATGATGAAATATATATTAAATTGACATGAAAATATATATGTAATGTTTGTAGTAAAAAAATTGCAGTTACAAAACTGACAAAAAAAAGATCAAATTTCCAAAAATATAGATTTCAGTTTCTATTTAAAAAGAAAAATAATGTGGCATTATACAAACTAAATTCATAAGAGTCTTTTTTTACTGAGAAATAGAATTATACTTTTTACTTTTTGTTTCTCTGTAATTCACTATTTTAAAATATTAACCATGCATTATTTGGGATATTATTTTTATAAGCATATCAGGTAACAGTGATTTAAACTTATAGCTTAGCTACAAAACATTTGAAAGTAAAACATATAGTCTCCAAATCATCCCCTAGGGCTGCGTAAAGACACACACACACACACACACACACACACACACACACACACACACCTCACAATTATTTCTTAATCATAATATGATATTACATTGAGCGAGAATACACAGAGGCCATTGATACTACTTATTCCAAAGAGTTTTACTTTTATTCTTTCATTAAACATATTTTCAGAACATATACTATACCCCAGGTATTGTGCTAGACATTTAGCTCCTAACTTCTCAATGAGGCAAAAGGGAGCTTACGGCAGAGAGGTTAAATATAGTTTTTAGGTAAAAGGCCAATCGGGAGTTACTTCCCATGTAACTGAAACACCTTTTATTGAAGGATCACAAAATAATTTACAATTTTTAATAGTGAGTAAAGTTTTAGCATTTCATCAATTATGATGAAGCAGTGGCCTAAGGAATCTTAACTTCGTGACTAGAAGCTTATGATAAGACCACTACAGATGGTACACTGCAGTTAATGTGAATAATGGTAGAATATCGACAGGGCTCAAGAGCTTTTCATTGCAATTGCACAATGGAACATCTTTCAGTCATTTAAAATGATGTTATTTGTCAAGTGTTTGTTTCACAACTTTTATTATTTGCAAAGCTAAAAGAATAGTACAGTGAAGATCCATTTACCCTTGACCTAGTAAATTGTTGTCCTGTTGCCATATTTGCTTTATGTGCCTGCTTACATTTAAACAATCCTGCAATGCCCTAATGAGCTAACAATACACTAAACTTTCTAGGGAACTGTTTCCCTAGGTCTTTTGTTTGTTTGTTTTTCACTGGAGAAAGTTTTTAGATTGCAAATTTATTGTTAGTGTTGCATGCCATGGTTTTGCTCACTGCTCTTACATAGGCTGTGACTAAGAATGGAAAAGCTGACAGTAATGAGAATAGAGACAGCAGAAAAGGTGGATGGCGCCTATGAGTATAAGGAGGTTCTGTTAGGACTAGTGGATAGACGGATGGCCAAATGGTTAAGTAAAGACCCTCCTACCACTACATCCTGGTATTTACCTACAATATCAGTGATGTGTAACAACCTGAAGAAGTTCTAAAGAACACGTAGAGAATATGTGTCCTGAATATTAAGGATAAAAATAGTGAAAACAGATCTGTTAATTTCCTGGCGGTCTAGTTGCTGCTGTCCTCTGGTGCTTAGCATATTGGGACACGGTCAATAGCACCCTGCTTTCCATGTCGGCCCGAGGAGCAATGTAGTATGTCAGACAGATGGAAGTTGTGCACATCTCTGAAGTACCCCCAATGACCCTCAAATCACAGAAATGTCAAAAATGAAGTTGAATGAAACCTTGCATGTGGTATACTAAGGTGTATGGGTATTTAATAGCTGTTCCTGTTCCGCTGTGTGGCTCATTCTTCTCTCACTATCACGCACTCTCATGCTTCCCCATGTTGGGCTCCTTCTCTCCTCCAGAATCACCCTTCTGCTTCCCCCTTTCCTCTTCTTTGGGTTGCCTCTTGGTGCCAGCTAACTGCGATTCCCTAACCCATACCTCAAACCACATTTAAAAATATAAAAACTCAAAACAGGTTCACATCATGAGATGGATTATAAAATGCAAAAAGTCTAGGGTTGTGAGAGTCTCTGGAGTTGGAGAACCTTGGAAGGTTGTGAGGCGACATAACACAATGATTTAAGAATGTTTTCAGAACTCCAGATGATAAATGAACTGTACTGGGTGTTTACTGCTGCTCCAGGAATGGAGCAAAGCTGTGGGTAATCCACCAGGGCAATAAGCTGACTACATTTTGGCTTGAAATACACTGTATATTTTTCTTCCTTTCGATTTTCATCTTAACTAATTAAATCTTTCTGTCTTAAAAGAGCATTAACATGTCTACTTTGAAAAAAAATATATATGTATATATACACACACACACATATATATACACATATATATGTGTATATATACATACCAACTTAAAGAAGAGCTAGCTCATCCAGATATAAGCTACATAGAAAAGAAAAGCCAAGGTGGTATTTAAAGCCAGGTGACAGATACCCAGGAAGTGGGCGGGATGTGTGTTTGCGTAATTGCAGGCTGGCCTCACTGAGACAGTACAGATAAAAAGAGTCATTTTGTGAACTTATTTTGCAAGTTCAAAATCTATTTCAGTTTGACTGGCTAGGAAAAACAGGGTGATTTCATGAACTTAACATGGCAGATGCAGCATTAGGCTGGGAGACAGATATAGAGCAGCAAAATGAAGGGTGCTAACTTGATCCTGAGAGTCACAACGTAGTCAGTGCTGGTGCTTTGCCGCCCAGCAGAGCAGGGGCTCCCAACAGGAGCCATGAGAAGGGCCTGGAGGAATAAGCCTGGATGTTCAAAAGACAATCCCTCTGGATTTGTAAATGAGAAAGTCACATCAGAAGTAAAAATATGAAACATCATTGTTGGGAAAAGATTTAGGCAAACTCGTTGGGGGTGTCTCTTATGAAAAAAAAATCCTAAAACAGGCAATCTTTTCTTCTTTGCCACTTGACAGAAAGATGGGCAAGCAGGGACCATGCCCTTAGCCCTACACCTCAGCCTCCCTCCCCACAGCCCCCGTCTTTGAGCACTTTTCTTGGAATTTTCTAAGTTTTTCTCTGGTGTGGGGACCAGCTGTGGGTCCATCCTATACCCCAGGAGCTCTGGTACTCATATGCTCCCAGCCATCCTGGAAGATGGTGGCCAGGCTTGCTTCTAAGGACGCAGTGGTGAGCAGATGGCACCCACTGGCCAGCATGGAGTTTCGTGTATGGAGTCCCATGACACTAGTCACCAGAATATTGCTCGAATGCTCATTTCAAGTGACTCAAATTGTTTTTATGGACAGAGGTCCCTTTCAAAAAATATTTGCTCAGGGCCACAATCCCTAGGGAAAGCCCTGGTGGTAGGGGTGGGTGAACATCGGAATTAAAGTTGAGTCAGCACGTCCGAATAGAAAGCAGTCAAGAACATTTTTTGAAAAAACATAAGAATCTACCTTGCTTGTATACATATCTATGTATATACATACATGATAGCTTCTTTTTTGGTCTTGATCTCCTGTTAAAATCTTATTTATGTGCCATAAATTTGATTTCCAGGGTCATAATATCTTTTAAATCTTCCTTTTAAAAATTTTCACCAAAACACCTGTTTCCCCAAAACTGGGTATTTTGGGGCAAAGGGGAGACTGAGAAACAGTGATTTAAACAAACAGGACTTCTGTAGCAGAACTCAACTTTGAACATACTGACAAGAACCATGAAAAAGGAAAAGGGGATGTACCCACTCTCAGCCTCATGAACCAAGGACCCCTTTTCACAGCACCTTATGGGACTAGATGGGAAAATGCTGCTTTAAAAGAATAAATGCAGGAACACACACACACACACACACAGAGGATTTCTTTCCATTTAAGTTCTTGGGAGGGGAAAAAAAAAGCAATGGGTTTGTCCCTTGGCAGTCTTATTTTTGTGAACACAGAACCAGAAAAGCAAGTTCAGTTCCTTCGGCCCTGACACCCGGGCATCTCCCTGTAAGCAGGTGAGGATATTTCCAGGGAAGATTCTATGACATATTTCAGGTTTGGTTCCTTCAGAGGGTTTTGCATATCTGACAGGTCTCTGTTTCCAATCCCAGGATACACTCAAGAGAGAGTTATCCCTGTGATACCCTTGGTGCACAAGACAAGCCAATCCACCCGAGATGAGGAATACTTTAATCACTACATTTTGAGCTTCTAGGTGGGATGAATACAAATGCTCTTCTTCCTCATAAAGTGTACGATGAAAATAGCAAACTGGGGACAGAAACTTGTTAAATGCAGAATGATTAAACATTTTAAAAATATTAAATAAATTCAAATGGACTACTTTATATTATTATAAAATATGTATCTGGGGAAAAACTGTCTCAGTACATCTTGTTTTCTACTTTTCAATGCTCTGCTTCCTGGCAGCAGGCATCTCATTTTCTCCTAGAATTTCTTTTATATGTATATACATTTATATGTATATAATATGTATAATTTTATATATATATATATATATATATATATATATATATATATATATATATATATATATAATTTCTCTGTGCATGTCCAAAAATATTATCATCCAGATGAGCCAATCCCTCCACTTATAATATGTAGCTTGGCATATAATCTGATCAACACAGCTAACATCACAAGCACTCATGGACATGTAAATAAGTCTAAAAGCCCTGAATATGGAACATTTCAAGTCACATTTTCTTTTTAAATGGAGCAATTATAAAGGATCGATCATGACATATACTTGACTCAGCCGAATATTTCCCTGGAAGGAACCTGTTGATTTGCTGTGGTACTGTGTTCGTGGCCACAAATTAGAATCCTGATGGCCTAACAGTGGTTCTCACGTGTGGTCTCCAGACCAGCAGCATCAACATCACCTGGAACCTTGTTAAAAAAGCAGATTCTTGGCCCCCAGCCCAGAGCTGCTAAGTCACAAACTGTTGGATGGGACCCAAAAGGAATGAAGTAAAACAAAATGGCTATATCTACAGAGGAACATGCAACCGTGAATTAAGATGCTTCAGGAAAAGGCAGCATCTGTGAATTTTAAAAATAAAGCTAGATTATATCATTTGATAAGCTAAAACGTAGACTGAGATATAAATCCTTGTTTCACTCCCTCTCTTGACTTTGTGACCTGAGACTAACAGCCACTGAGTCAATGGAAACACTTCAAGTCGTACACTCGTCCACCTGCTAGAGCCATGTTATGTTGCTTCTCAGATTCGGGAAAAATGACAGAAACTCTTTTCTGCCTCCTCCCCAGATTCAGAGAAAACTATATAAATCATGCTGAACCCCAAAAATGCATTCCCACAATGTCTATGGTGGGTGGTTCTTGCAAAATTGTCAGGCAGGCTAATGGATGTGACACAGAGCCAGTAAGTTATAAAGGGTGCTTTTCCCTCACTCCCAACAGCCTTGCAGTCATGCACAAAGACCAGCTAAGTTGGGGTGAGTGGCTCTAACTGTGTCACTGCAGAGGCAGCAGCTAGAGAAGGTTTTATTCTGAAAGGTGCTTCCTCTCCCTCACCCCCAACTCTTGCCTTTTCCCATCATGCTCACTCAATAAGACCAGCAAAAGTTAATGCTCTTTGAAGTACTTGGGAACCAATTCCGGCATTTGTAATTTCAAAAAGTGCTCTGACACTTTTTTCGCCTCACCATGAAGGACCCTTATCTATGAGCCAGCAAATTGCAAATAAAAACACATCTTAAAGTAAGAACATTCTTGAATGCCATGGTTATTTCACAACTAGTCTACAAGTCGTGTTTTCTCTACTTCAGTTGGCTCAACTGTTAAATGGAGACGCCCTCAGCTAAGCACACTTGGTGTCTAGGTGACCACATTCTCTCTATTTGCGATAGAATTGGAAGGAGGATTTTGAAGAGTCCAAGAGAAAGCAACTTGAGAGTAAGGTATTATTCCCCCAAAACACTCACGATTGAAAACTGATAGAGCGAGAGGGAGAAGGAAGCCGAGCTGTTAACAAACACAAAGGGACAGCACAACTTGAAAATGAAAGCTGCTCAAGTTTGCTGCCAGGGCAGCGGCGGATGCTACATAAGACAGTTGTTCCTGGAGCCATCTGCATCTCCACAGGCGTCATCTGTCTGTGCACCCATAAACATGCGATTCCCCCTCCTCAAAGGAGCGGCTAAATCACATTCCAAGCCCTAGGTAGCTTACCCAATCCAGCATCCATATGAACGACAGAAGGAAAACAATTAGCCAAAAGCATTGGCTCTGCTGATAAATGGCCTCGAATGGCATGACAAATCATGATCTGCCACACACTGCTTCTGCATTTTTATTTTATGAGTCTTCTGGTATCAGTCCATTATTTTTGGCTGTAATTGGGATGTTGTACACAGTGTGATTATTGATGTCCTCAGTAATTACAGTATTGCGTTTGCACCACTTGCAAATTGTAAATATTATTTCTGATCCTCAGAACACTGCGAGGAAATGATACTGGCATGACTTCTCTGGAGACTTTCACTCTTTAAATAGAGCTGGCTTCGACGGCACGAGGATCAGCTCTGGAAGTCAAAACCATTCGCTAGGCAGTGGGACAACCCAGCTGCTCGCAGGGACAGGTCTGCAGCCCACCAAGGGTAACTGCACCCAGGTGTCTTTGAAAGCAGGGGGAATGCTGACGTTTCCTTTTGCCAAATCATATAAATGCACATATAAATGGCCCTGTTGAAGGGCCAAAGACTTAGAAATATTCACCTCTTTTAATTTCATTTTCCTATGCTCTACTAGGATGCAATATGAAAGAAATAATAGAAGATGCAACCGTGAATTCATAAATATTGATGTTCACCACAGTGCTGGTGAAATAATGGACAAATTTAAGCAACCTGTGGTCACAATCAGGGGTTGCTATATCCATCTGATAAAAGACTGTGGATAAACATTTTTTTTGACAAGATAATATTATGACATGAAAAAATGTTCAGTGAGATTAAGTAGAAAAGTCAGGAATACTTAACAACACTATCTGAATTTCATGGTGCAAAATTGATATGTACCTAAGGGGAAAAAAAAGACTGAAAGAAATAAACCAAAGTACACTTATGACTAAGTCAGAATGATATGATTTAAATTATAAAAATTCTTCATTTTACATTTTAGTATTTCCCCAATTTTCTACAATAAGTATGTTAGTCTTAATATTCAAAAATAACATGAGTACTTTCATTTAAGACTGCTTTCGACATACCAAGCAAACCTGAATGATAACTAAAATTATACCGCTGGCTCTATCACCTGCCTTTCCTTTGAGCTGACCCCTGAGAGCCCCTCGGCCATGGTACTTCATGGACACCCCACTTCTATATGAGGCACTCACCTGGGAAGGAGTCGTCACACTGATTTCTGGAACAAAGTTGTCCTCAAAGAAACTGATGATGTTCTCCTGCTGCAGTTCCTTTGTTGGGGTGACTTTAGGCAGAGGTGGGACAGGGGGCCCTTTCCTTGTCTACCAAGCATTAAACACAAACAAACAGTAGTTAATTGAACAAAAGATGACATGTCACCTTTTTGCAGAAATGTCAAGTGAACAAAGCTGGATGACACACTGAACACTGACCAAAATTCCTGTGTGTAGATAAAAATAAGCCCAGTGATTCAGGTCAAGAATGCTGTCTGCTGGGTGGCTCTGAGCACTGACAGACACTGGTCCAATGAGAAAAATTCAGACTCTGAGTGCCCATTCATCTCAACAGAAAGGCTACACACAGGGTCGTGGGGCCAGGTGCCTGTGCCTCAAAAGTTAAACTGAAGCAATACCTTCTCTGAAGCAAACTGAAAATGATTTCTCACTTCAGCAATAAATCAGAATTTTTAAATTAACATCAGATAAGATCAGGCACGTTCAAGGTGGTATGGCCGTGGGTAGTGAGCACATAATACGATATACAGATGATGTATTATAGAAATGTCCACTGGAACCCCTATGTAATTTTACTAACTATTGTCACTCCAATAAATTTAATTAAAGAAAATATTTTTTTTTTTTTAAAAAGAGGGCAGGCTCTGCCAAAAAAAGTAAGTAAATAAAAATAACATCAAGCAAGCTTTCCACTGGAATCAGTGAGACCACCTATAGGCAGCATACATTTCATTTTCCACCCCAGTATTTTCAAAAGAAAGAACTTGAAGGGTCTGTCTGTTACACGTATCTTCCTCTGACTGCCGTTAGTTTCAGCCACACGCATGGAAGCTTGGACTGAACTGGGCCTCCAGGTTTCTTACAGGAACTTCATTTTCACCCAAAGGTGGGAAGATTAGGGTGGCAATTCCGCTCTATATTTACCTTTCCCTGGCCCTTACTGTTTCTTTCAATCATTTGTTTCCTACACTTTTGTTGAGTGTCTGTCTGTTTATGTGCGATATAGGACAGGTGATAACAAAAAAATGTAAAATGGAGAAACACGTAACAGCTTTTCTTGGCCACACTTGCCTAAGTGTTACTTAAAGTGCAATGGGAGGGAGGTTTCGTGGAGAATTAGGATTAAATGGAGCCTTGAAGGAAAGGAGGGGAGGAGAGTGGGCGAGCCTGAGGAAGCTGAGGTTGTAGAACAAGGTCTCACTCACGCATAGGGTGTGCGAGAAAATAAAAATCCAAGTCACGCAATGACTTAATTCCTTAGTGACAATCACAAGGCCTAAAGCTTCACACCTCAAAGTCTCCCCAACCGGAACTCCTCTCAATGCTCAGCACTGTGGGACTCTCATGGTGGGGTCATCTCCCACCTGGTCTTCCAGTCGCCCCAATGTAGGTGATCTCTTCCTACCTGCGAAGGTGACCGCGGCCGTACTGGTGCGGGAGAGGCAGGCGCCAGCGTATGATTGGGACTGGCTGTGGGGCTTGGGATGGGGGACGCCTCCTCCGGCGGTGACGGTGTCTTTGCCATGCGGAGAGGACCCGAATCACTAGATGAACACATGAGATTTAAGATAGGGGCCTTCTAAGGGGCAGTACTTACTTATCAGGGGTCCTCCATCCCAGAGAAATCCTGAGGCCTAACAGGAAGGGGTCTGTTATCTACACCCCTTCCACGTTAATTCTGGTCATTAACAGTGATGTGGTAATTAGTACCATTCACTGACTGACCACTGTGTGCCAGACCCTGTTCATATATTATCTGTAATTGTCACAATATGATTACAGAGGGCTTAGAAATCCCTAAATTGACTTCATGATTTGCTGGGTCTGAATTCAGGCCTTAGTAAAGCAACCCTCTCTTCTTTCCACTGTGCCAAACATGCTCTGCAAGACTCTTCCAAACACAAGCTGAATTAAACGAACTAATTTCACTTTTGATTTACAGGGAAATCTTATTCTGTCACAATCTATAGAAAAACCTACCCAGAAAATTATAAATTTCATGTCAAAAGGCATCCATTAGGATAATGTTAATTAAGATTTTGTAGGAATCCTTTTAGATAACATTTGAAAATTAATTCATTAACTGTTTCTCTTTCTATACCACACAGAA
This sequence comes from Rhinolophus hipposideros, assembly GCF_964194185.1. NCBI lineage: Eukaryota > Metazoa > Chordata > Mammalia > Chiroptera > Rhinolophidae > Rhinolophus > Rhinolophus hipposideros. The sequence goes on from NC_138064.1 coordinate 52,246,026, forward strand.
CAATGATTCAACTCAAGTATCTTGAAATGTGCAAACAAATTAAGTGAGGGATGAGAGTCAGAAATATTTACTGAGAACCCACCACATCCCTGACACAGGGCCAAATGCTTGTGACCAGCGCAAATGCAATGATTAAGAAGGCACTCGGGACACACCGTGCTCTCTAAGAGTTTCAAAGGTCTATAGATTGAGGGAACAAGGATCTGTACCCCAAATAAATGAGCATGTACACGGCAGCATGGTCTGGAAAGGAATGGGTCCTGTAGAGAAAACACAGACACACCCTGTGACTGGGCTCTGCGCCAGCGACCATGGCCTCTGCCGGCAGCAGAGCCCCATGTACGCTTATAGAGACAGGTCCTACAAAGCTCACTCACCACCTCGTTCTGAGGAGGAACATTGGGGGAAAAAATGAAAGGAACATTTGCTAAGTGACCGTGGCCTCATCCTCTTCATTGTATCTGATTCTACACAGATTCATTTGTCCCTTTCACCCCTCTGTAAGAGAGCAAGCCTTAATTTTTTTTATGTATTTCATTTCTAAAACACCCAAACATTATTATAATTCTTTCTTCATTCCTAGCTGTATTGGAAAGAGTAGCTCTACCCTTTTCATGTATTCTTTTAGTCAATGTTCTTTCCCTTAGAATGAAAAGATGCACTCCATGCTCAGTTAGTACTGCACACATAGAAGACTACGAATGCAGTTAATGCAAAGAGCAAAGGATAACAACCTTAGCTACCTCCCTCTCCAGGGAGACCCACACAGTGACGTACGGAGATGCTGGCGCATGCGTAGGAGTGCACGTGTTTTTGTAAATGTGTGTGTATGAGTGTATACACTAATGTTAAAATTGCAAATACAGACTGTCATGACTGCATATTACTTTAAAGTCATTTAGTTCGATAGCATCATTTTTTTTCTTTTTTTTAATTGATTAAAGAAAATGAGATCTTTAACCAGAGAGGCTACTGGACTTACTCAAGAAAGGCAAAGCATGTTAACTGCAGAGTCACGAAACTGAAAGCTGGGTCTTTGGACTTCCAGCCCAAGGCTCCCTAGCCTGCATACATAATGCCTGAGAAAGCTGGAAGAAGAGGGATTCCAAAATCACAGGAGAAAGCAGCTGTGAAGCCAAATCATGGTAATGCAAACGATTCATCTACAGATCACTGGGCCTTCAGTGTAACTGGCTGGCAAACTCAAAATACCCACATGCAATAAAAGCAAAACTATACAGTGTTTGCGAGGTGGAGTTAGGAGGTAAGATGATAGCAATGTCTACTTCCTCTTTCCTTTCCCCAAAATGGATTCATTAAAAACGTCATCACCAATGATCAGTATCAGGACTAACTGTTGTGAGTTTGGGGAATTCCTTTCTTTTCCAAAGAAAGTAACAAGTGCACAACTAGAAATTACCTGTTAAAAATTTATACCATTGCTCTTAGGTCCCACGGAAAGCAGATAGGCAGACAGTTAATTCTATTGTGATAATGACAAAAGCCCATGGTGGGTAAATCCATAGAAAGATAAATGTAGATGCACAGAACTAAGGCTGGTGTCAGCCTCTACATGGAAATGCTCCTTTGTTTCAGATTTTCATAGGAAGAGTAAAATACTACAGACTGGTACAGACTTCACAAATCGCCACAAGCACTGCATCAAAGGTGAACAGACATGAACTTGGCTCTGATGAACATGGCCCTACCTGGGAGCTCCTTGAATGGTGAAGGCCTTGTCAGCGTGCTGGTCACCCAGTTTCGTCATCACTTCAAACAATTTGTGGCAAAGCTAATGGGACAGAGGCAACTTGTCTATTAGCTGCAAGTCATTCTGGTGCTTATGCAGGTCATTGTCCCCCACCCCCAGGGAACTGTTTATTGAAAAGCTAAGAATCTTATAATAGTATGGATGGTCTCTGCATATGGTCCAATTTAAAATTCATGTCAAAACTGAAAAGCCACAAACACAAATAAAGTAAAAAAGTGTACAATACATTCATTAACCAGAGTACAGAGCAGAAAACAAAAACTATTGCTTACCTTCATTCTACTAGAGATAAAGTTATCCAACCACCCTAAGAAAATACCACACAGCTGTTTATTGACAACACAGCTGTTGATTATCTGAACATTTGGAGACCAATTTTTCCTCAACCTAAAGTGCCACTTGAAATTCCAACTTTAGAAACTGACTAAAAAAAAAGAAAAAAACGAAAAAAACTGTGAGACTGTGACAATGAAAAAAATGATTTCAGAAGAAAAATAAAAGCAGCCAATGATTCACGACAGCATTTTTGTAAACCTAAAAACTGATATCTTTGCAAGTTATAGAGAACTATGTGGTCACAAAAAATTGTAGAAATATTACTGAGAGTAAGTATACACTATTATAAAAAACATGTAAATGAGCATGTTTTGCATAAGGCTATGCCATTTCATTTGCTTCCAGAACAGATGTTTATTCACTTTATATTCCTTAAGTAAAAATAATCGTCATTACTCACCACCGCAATTTCCTTATGAAATTTGGCCTCAAGGCTAGAGACATTTTTGAAAGTATTGACATAAAATCCAACTCGTCTATCATGTTGGAGATACAAAGAGGAAAGAATAGAAGTCCAGTTAGCAAAACTGTATTTTTAATGGCAATTAAATATATTAAAAACACATTTCATTTATGTAATTTTGAGTAAAATTGGGTTAAATAGATCCAGAGATGAAAGAATAATTGAGTGATAAAGCCATTCAACAATAAGACTTGCCTTTTCTACACTTAATCTGTACCTGAAATTTCTACCATGTTCCACTCAATCTATTTTTTTAATTTATAAGACTAGTTTATTTGGATTTCCTTCATATTTTTTTTTCAGCTTTACTGAAGTATATTTGACAAATAAAATCACTCAAATATTTAAAGTGAACATCATGGTGACTTGGTACATATATACATTGTGAAAGGATTCCCTCATCTGGTTAATCAACACCTCCATCACCTCACATTATTATTATTATTGTTGTTGTTATTATTATTATTATTATTATTATTTTGGTGAAAACTTTTAAGTTTTAGATTTTTAGAAAATTGCAATTATATAACACATTGTAATCAACTATAGTCACCCCTTTTACATTAGATCCTTAAACTTTATTCATCTTATAGCTGAAAGTTGGTACCCTTTTACTCACCTCTCCCTATTTCTCTCACCTCCAGCCCCCGGCAATCACTTTTCTACTTTCTGTTTCCATGAGTTTGCCTTTTATTTTTTTGAGATTTCACATATAAGTGATACCACACAGGACCCCCTCACACCTGTCAGAATGGCCATTCTCAAAAAGACAAGAAATAATAAGTGTTGTTGAGGATGTGGAGAAAAGGGGACCCTCATGCATTTTTGGTGAGATTGTAAATTGGTGCAGCCACTGTGGAAAACAGTATGGAGGTTCCTCAAAAAATTAAAACTAGAACTATCTTATGAGCCAGCAATCCAGGATCTCGAAGAGATATATACACCCCTATGTTCATTGCAGCTTTATTCACAATTCAAGTTATGGCAAGAACCCAAGTATTCATCTCCATCAATGGATGAATGGATAAAGAAGATGTGATAGACAGACAGGTAGATAGAATAATGTGTGTGTGTGTGTGTGTGTGTGTGTGTGTGTGTGTACAGATTATTCATCCATGAGAAAAAAGGAAATCCTGCCATATGCAACAAGATGGATGGAGCTTGAGGACATTATGCTAAGTGAGATACACCAGAGAAAGACAAATGTTTCACTGTTCTATATCTACAGCGATCACATGTCCCTCATTCCACGTTTTCTTCTTTAATTGATTGAGATTATATGCATAACCATCCAGATGTTTGTGTATTTTTGTGAACATATACACACACACAAACATACACATAAATATACATATACACAAACATATATCCATAAAGAAAATCCTGGCACAGTGTGTTTGGGAAATATAAGTACTACTCCCGGTCAGACTAGAAGCCTGGAAGATGAGAGCCTGGTGAGATAGACCTCTGCTCTGGAACAGACCACGAAATACAGTGTGTATTTGTAGCCCCACCATGTTTGAAATAAGGGAAAAGAGAGGGCCTGGACCTGCATTTGAGAAAAGGAAGGCAGCAGTTGGATGGGCGAGGACAGATTGCAGATGCCTGGACAACCCTGTGCAGAGGGACCCAACTCATTACATTGTTTGCAGAGAAGTTTCCTGGGCACTTAAAGTGGCAGCCCAAGACCCCTCTCCTAGGACCCCGGACAGTAATTTATTAGAACGTTCCTTATTCAATTACTCAACAAAGGGCCTATCCAACTCTGGGTGCATGCCTAGTGGTGGGCTAAGGTGGCTCCAGGAACCAACAATCCCGTTAGTGGAGGCTGATTAGTCCTATTTACATTGGTTAAGAGAAAGAAGCAGATTTCAAGATAGCATATAAATGTTAAAGTTATCACAAAAGGCCATACATGACTAAATGTCCAAAATGAATAGGTCTGACGGAGAGAGCCAAAGGAGCTGAGAGCTGAAGGGAGTAATGAGCCCTGTGCCAGCTGCAAACATCTGTTTGAGAAGACAAACTTAGGCTGCCCTGAAGAACAGGTCAGATTTAAACAGAAGGGGAGTGCAGATGGGGGAAGAGTAGTTGAAATTGATTAGTGAGTATTGTTTTATTTTCATTCATTTTTCACTATGATAACCAAACCCTAAAGAAGATCTATGAATGAAAACTGTGCCCAGTTTTGTTTTTAAAATAACTTTCTCGAATGTAAATGCTGTGTGAAAGGTACACACAACAGAAGGCTTTGACATTCACGGCCACACTGCTCCCTCCAGGGCTGAGCCTCCATAGTGCCTCCACTTTGAATATTACGATGGTATACAAAACCATCGTAAATTTGATGGGCAAGAATCAGCATCTCACCAACTTTTAAATTTATATTCCTTTAATGAAAGTTAACACTTGTTTGTTCATTTATTTATTGCCCATTTGCATTTCTCCTTTTGTGAGTAATCTTTTTTTCTTTTTGCTTATTTCTTAGTGCTTGTTTCATTCTTATTTATTTCTAAGGAATTTTATATTAAACATATTGAACCTTGGATACACTTAGCAAAAACAAGAATTTCCATTCTTCTATCTTCAAATTTTGTTTTGTGATCTACAGCATATGTATCAACTTGTTTATATCAATTATTATTTAGAAAAATAACTGGGCAGTTCTAGAAAGAAATACCTTGTTTAGAATGACTAAACAAACATTTATGATTTTCTAATATTTTGATAGTTTATAGAATTTAGAAATTAAATAAACTAGGAGTATTTAATTTTAAAAAAGTGTTCAACATTTTTGTTGCAACTTATCATTCAGTGATATTCTCCAATTTATGAAATGAGAGACTCCTTCCAAGAAGGGATTACCTCACTATCATAGGCCAAGCGCCTACTACAGCAGCTGGTACAGAGCAGGCATGCAGTAAATATTCCATGAATGAACGAACTAACGAATGACCAAATGAATGAATGAACAAACGAACAAATGACCATGCCAATGAATGAACAAGTGAGGCACTCACTGCACTAGAAGGGCATGTTCTGACTGTAAACTTCGCTTGTGAAAAACTAGTGTCACCAGCAGTGAGACACACATCCACAGAGTCCCAGAGTCTGAATTCTTATATTATCTGCTTGGGAGGTTTCACTTCACAAGTTGTGCATAAACAAGGGACGCTGAGACTTTAGCGTCTCCCTAAAGGACTTCTTTGAGGCATCTTCAGGCCCCTTCTGGTTGGTTGTCAAGACCAACTAAATTTCTTTATTACGAGGTTTCTTTGTTCTTGGAAACAGTAGAAAAGATTAACAGCTGAACTTAACACAATCACAGCTCTCAGGCCAGGACACCCCCCGCTGCACTGCCATAAGGAAACCTGCCTCTCCTTGGGGGTGCTCACTGCTTCCCCCTGGGCCCCCTACAGGGGAGGAAGTATAGTCCCCTGCCATCCCTCACTCACCATGGGATGGAGTGGGAGAAAGAAGAGTTTTCTTCCAGTTTTCCCCTGATCCTCTGAGCTCATTTACATGCCTCTGAGATTTATGCATCGATATTCAACCTCTTCACAGATCATTTATCAACCTCCCTGCCATGCCCCACCCCTCCTACTTACTCAACCCCATTCACTATCCACAATGGCATATGCCTAATGGTTTCCCTCTCTCTGCTTCACCAAATCCTAACACTAACACAGAGATTCATATGACTATGCAACCAAATAACAAAATCCTACTCCCTGACCCCAGTATCCCTATTTATACACATTCTGCAATGACTTACTCATGCATATCCTGGATCTTGCCATCAATCACAATTGCTGCACCTTTGAAAACAGAAAACTTAGTGACCCACCCACTAACCGAATTTCCTAGGCCTGGAGATCCTTCACTCATGCTTTATTCACTTTGATTCCAGCCGCTGACATTTTGGTGGGTGACAGTGGGGGTGATATATTTGCATTGGAACATGCCCAGCACTGTGACTGATTCTACTGCATTAGAACCTAACACTAAGCAAGTGAACCTTCTCATCAGACTTTCTCTAATGCCAGTCGCTTAGGACTAGTTTTATTTACTTTTTAATGAAGAATATATTTGGGGGGGGGGCAGAAATGAGAAAGTAATTTTGTTTGAAAGTAATTTTGAAAGCCAATATAGGTTGACACTGGCTTTCAAGAAGGACCCTAGCTTTTCTGGAAAGAAGAGTGGATATCATACCACTTGTTTGCTTTTTAAAAATTATTTCATTTTCATTTGTGGGGGAGTTCACATCTAATCCCGCCACTATCCCTCCCTCATTCCCCCACTCTGAGCACTTTTTTAAATTGTAGAGAATCCAACTTTTTAAAAATCTCTCTGAGATAACTGCCTCTTTTCTCCCAGGCTATTGTCCCCTCTGGCTGAACATCTTGCTCTATCTACCAAGCTCTGTGACACAGCCTTCAACACCTCTGCCAACACCTTCACCCCTTACTTACCCCACATATACTCAGTCCTAAATCATCCCACCTTCGCGACTGCCATCTTCTCAAAATGACAAAAGTTATTTTAAAAGGCTTCCCTTGTCTCGTCATCCCCCTGTATCTGCTACAATTCCTCATGCCCATCATAGTAGAGCCTCAAAATAACACACGATACCCACTGTTTTTGCTCCCTCACCTCCCATTGAGTCTCCAACATGAGTAATCAGACTCTGACCCCACCTCCGACTGGAACTCCTCTGGAAGTTCACCAAAGGCAATACATCTTTAGCCCTTGTCTACTTGATTTCTCTATTGTAAATAACACTCCTGGCACTACACTTGAAAATTCTCTCCATCCTTGGCTTTTTGAGATACTGCTCTTCTGGGTACCTTCCACATCTCCTTCTACATCTCTGATTATTTCTTTTCAGGCGTTTCTGCAGGCTCCTCTTCTTCTGCACAGCTCTTAAATATTGGTGCTCCCAAAGGTTTTGTCTTTGGCCCTCATTTAGCCATCTCATCTCTCACTACCTACACCTCATCAACGCTCATGGTGTCAACCACTACCCATATAATAATGACTCCCAAAACTCTTTCTGAGCTCTAGACCTAGTTAGCTCAATAGATAGATCTTTTGGGACTTCCAGTGATTCTTCAAATACAACATATACAAAATGGAACTCAGTTCCCCCACACACACACTTCCTTTTCTTTATATATTGCCTATCACCCTGAGAGAACCTTTCCCTCACTGGCCAGTTTATAATCGTTATGCTATCCCCTGTCACTCTCTCTTAAATTATCCTGTTTTGTTTTCTGCACTGAACCTTTTGTATAACATTTCATTCCTAATTATTTTCTTGGTAATTGCCTTTCCCTATGCTTCAATATAAGCTCCAAGAAAACAAACACCTTTAGTACAGGATCTTCAGTACCTAAAAAACTAGTTGGTAAATAGTGGGTGGTCAATTGATATTTCCTGAATGAATTATAAATGAATCTGACAAATGCCTCTCTCCTGTTTTATCAGCACAACTCTCCTCTTGGACACTTCCACTCTGACATCCAGCTACAATAAACTAAATAAATTTCCATGAGCCCACATACCTGCTTCAATCTTCATGCCTTTATTCATGCTTTACCTCAGCCTAGGTAATCCTTTTCACTAAATTGTGATAGTAATCATTTTAAAAGATTTGGCCCAAACATTCTCTTTGGAACCCTTCCTTTTTCGATATCTATCATCTCTTATGAATCGTAAGCTCCATTAGAACAAACATGACCTCGTATTTCCTCTTTTGAACTTACATCCCCCTTTAAGTAGTGCTTCATTTCTCTTCTCCCTTTATGCATCCAAAATTTTGAAACAATTTTCCACACATGACAATTATGGAAGAACAGAGGAACAAAAAAGACATAAGACATACCAGAAACAATTAGTGAAATGATTTATCAGTAAATAAACTAATGAGCTAAGCAAGCAAATGAAAAGGCAAAGGTTGGCAGAATAGATAAAACACACACACACCCACACACAATCCAGCTATTTGCTGTCTATAAGAGACACTTTAGATTCAAACACACAAATAAGTTGAAAGTAAAAGCAATTCATTCATGCAAGTGATAACCAAAAGAGTGGCTATAGTAATACCAGACAAAATAAACAAAATTTGTTACTGGAGACAAAGAAGGACATTTTATAAAGATAAAATGGTGAATCTATCAAAGAGATACACCAAATATAAACATATATACACATAACAAGAGTCCCAAAATATATGAAGCAAAAGCTGACAGAATCAAAGAAATATAGACAATCCACCAATAAAAGCTGATGACTTCAATGTCTCACTTTCAATAGTGAATAGAACAACTAGACAGAAAGTGACTAAGGAAACTCGTGGAGATCACGGTAGACCAACTAGACATGACATATAAGGAACACTTCACCCAACATTCTGAATGATTATGAAAAGTTTAATGCAGGATTTCATGTGTAAATCTGTTAATAAATACTCATAAACACATGTCCAATATCATAAATGTCACAACAGGCATCACAGAAGATACAAAGTACTAACTTTAATTTCAAGGTGGAGCAATATAGCTGGGAGGAAAACATAGGTATTTATGAAATAACTTGATGAAATAAATTTTATTTATGAAAGACTGGATGCAATCTCATTTTAGGTAAAGAGAGGCCCTAACTACACACAGCAAAATGTATAGGAAAAACCACAGAAGTGCTTTTAAGTCAGTTTGTAAGTCAGGATTTACAAATTTCAGGCCTTAGGCCAGCTTTCGGATTTATAAAGTTTACAATCTTAGGCCAGGTGTTTCAGTGATATGATCCTTAGCTTCCCCATCTGTAAAATGAAAATACCTGTAATTGTGATGATTAGAGATTACGTATGTAAAGTACACAAAATGATACCTGGCAAATATTCAATAAATTATCTCTCTCTCCTTCACACACAACACACATCAACACACAATTCACACCATTATTGGTGGTTGTGTAATCTGGGTTTAGTCAAGGAACACACTATATATAAAGAAAGGCCTAAGCTTGACTTTGATCAAAGGGCAGGATCTGATTAATATGAAGGGAATGAACCTTGAGTGCCACAATGAGAAATTAGACTGAATGAAAAAGCATCGAAGCATTTATTCTGTATATGATCAGATAAGGGCAAAGGTTTCTCTCCAAAATTTGTCCCTTAAATATTCCCAATGTGTTTACGTCCCTACAAAGTGTTTCAAATTCAGGATACTTTGACAATTATTTTATTTTGAATAATCAAATACTATTTAGGGAGGGAACATAAGCCAGAAATTACATCAGTCAATCAGTCAATGTTAGTTTTACATAGTTATAGATAGAACTAAGAAAAAAAAAGTTACATACTCAATACATATAAGGCAAATAATATTTGCCTTTTGGCACTTTTTCCAGGAATATTGGTTCATAATTGGAAATACTGAACATTGTGACACCCAAGCCTTCCAAAAGACTAGTTTCAAAAGCAATGGAGTAATTATGTTTGAGATCACTAAAATTCCTTTACAGGAGAAATGTAAAGTAACTGTCTTAATTGTATGGAATTGACAACTTGTGTTTGAGATAGAATGCCTGTTGAACAAGACGACAAGCTCTGAAGAACTACTGGCTGACTGGATGAGTGTCTTTAACGAGGAGAAAGACATGGATGCCAAAGATGTATATAAATATTTTGGATACAAGTATTTCTGAAAATATAAGCGTGCAAAAAAAATTTTCTTTAAAAACACACAATTTCATGTAATTTTTTATTTTAATTAGTCATAAAGGTCTAAATTAAAATGATAAATAGATATGTGTCTCATCTATAGCCCTATAAGTTTATATATTCAAGCTGTTCAAAACCTCATTTGGGGAGAGCTGAGGTCCCCTTTGAGCACGTACGTCAGTTTCTACGCAGGTCACAGAGATGCCGCAGTACAGCTTCTGAATGAAGAGCTGAATGGGAGAGCTCAAGGACAGAAATGTGAGCGCAAGACTCCCATCATAATCCACAAAAGGATGAGGGGATTAGAGTGGTGGCAGTGAGAATACAGAGGGGCAGATCAATCCAGAAGACCACACTGAAAAAGAAGGGATTGTTTCCTTTGACGGTTCTTTGGTTTCCCGTAGTTAATGACTCCAGACTTTTGAGGCTGGGAGCCGAGGAATGATAGTGCCCAAACAGAAATCCAGATGTTGAAAGAATGAGTAAATTCATATGAGCAACGAGTTAATTTCACACACATTGGGCTATGGCTAGACATTGAATTGGGCATGTCCTAGAGGCTAGTTTTACAATGAGCTAGTCAAAATTTCCTGTAGATATTTCCGTAGTTCAGAAGTAAACTCTGAGTGCCTACTGTTGACAACAAATCAACAGCACTAGGGATAAACACAGAAATGGATCAACTCTAATCTAGATCCTCAAAATGCTTAGAATTTTGGAGGGTAAGTATAAGCTCTAGAATTTCCATATAGGAAGGTTTTAGGGGCAACAATCTGTTTGGAGATTAGATCAGAGGATTTGAGTTAAAGCAGTTTTGCACAGCAAGCACAATTCTGTGTATTTAGGTGGTTAGCATGGGGGTGTTGATGGAACATGAGAGACGTAATGCCCTACTTCACCCAACAACTTTTTGGTTCTACCATTGGATAGGAAAACTGCACTTAGTACCATGAGAAATGCAGAATACCTATAAATAAGAAGCACTCGGTGACATGAGAAATGGAAAAATGCACATTATTGCCTTGAGAAATGCAGAGTACCTGTAAATAAGAATATTTAGTGTCTATAATAGGAATGAATTTCAGGCTAATAGGTCAGGACTGAAAGTAGTGGCTTGGCATCAAAATCAGAAGGCTCGATAAGCTCTTGAAATAAAGGAAGTTCTGCCAAGAACTAAAAGGGTCTCCTTGTAAATTTCAAGGTTAAGGGTCATTCTCCTAATGACTCTAACTGATATTTGGGTCTACACTTGATAACTATATCAAAGTCAATAACTGTGCCATCCAATATGGTAGCTGTTAGCTACATGAGGTTATTTAAATTTAAATGGATTAAAACAAAATAAATTAAATTTATAATTCAGCTATACTCCAAGCGCTCAAAAGCCAGCCACATGTGGCAAGTAGCTACCATATTGGAAAGGAAGATGATAGAGCACTTACACTGCTGAACCATCACAGGCCACAAAGACAAGATAAGGGATGTTCATTGTACTTGAACTTCTAAAAGGGACATATATAACCTGTACAAAAACATCCATACCTTGACCATAATGATGGTAACTCTTCTTGTAAGTCAACATTAAATTCTTCAAACACTTTCTGTGCTTTCTGAAACTCCTCTTCTGCCTAGAAGTGAAATATAATGTTTGCACTAAAAAATATGACATACACACAAGCTATTTCTATACACAACAAAATCATTTAATATAAAATAGGAATAGCTTTATGGCATCCTAGAAACATTGTGGGAAGAAGAAAAATCAGTCTGCTTAACATCTACATGATTTTTTTCAATACAATTGAAATATTAAGTCTTATTAAAACAAGAAAACCGAATTCACTACAACAGTTGCTCTTACAGTCTCTGGCAGATTCATTCATTCTACCATGTTTCCCCGAAAACAAGACCTAGCCAGACCATCAGCTCTAATGCATCTTTTGGAGCAAAAATTAATATAAGACCCAGTATCATATCATATCATAAGATATCATATCACAAAGACTCGGTCTTATAGTAAAATAAGACCAGGTCTTATATTAATTTTTGCTCCAGAAGACGCATTAGAGCTGATGGTCCGGCTAGGTCTTATTTTCGGGGAAACACGATACAAAAATGTGTTAATTGCCTGTCATGCACAGCTGTGTTCTGGATACTCAATGTGGAGCTTCCCCAAGAAATTTCCAGTGTAGTAGGATGTGGGGACAGAGCCAGGAGTGCAGTTTCCAGGCTCTTGGCTTCACGTGGAAAAGTGCTGGCTCGGGTAGTAAGTGGCCATCAACTGTGATTGGCTGGCCATCAGCTGTGGCTAGTTGGCTGTCAGCTGTAACCAGTGAGCCACTGGCCACTAATATAACTGCTGTGGCTACACTAACAAAGAATGGGGGGCTAGCAAGAAGATGGTGTGGGGACAAAGCCCCCCAAAAAAACAGTTTCCAGGCTCTCGGCCTCACATAGAAAGGTGCTGGCTCGGGTAGTAAATGGCCATCAACTGTGATCGGATGGCCATCAGCTGTGGCTAGTTGGCCGTCAGCTGTAACCCGTAAGCCATTGGCCACTAATATAACCGCTGTGGCTACGCTAGCAGAAAGAAATGGGGGCTAGCAAGAAGATGGTGGCTGGCAAGCTCGGACTGCTGTTAGGCAGATTATGTAGATCCTGCTTCCTGTGTCTCCAGCCCAGCCGCCAGCGAGAATATATTGGTTTGACTTCCCTATCTATGGCTCCGTGGGTGTTCCTTTTTGGCCTTACCGTGTCCTGCGTTCTTTTGGGGGGAGCGGGAGTGGAGACCCCGCCGGACGCCCCGCACGACAGATGCTGGCTGAGCTAGCAAGAGCAGATTGCAGTTAACATGGCAGAGTTTGGATTGCGGATTCTGTGGCTCCTGCCTCCTGTGTCTCCAACCCAGTGGCCAGTGAGACTATAGTGATATGACTCCCCTACCTATGGCTCCGTGGGTGTTCCTTTTTGGCCTCACCATGTCCTGCGTTCTTATGTGGGGAGCAGGAGCAGAGACCGAGCAGGACCAGAGACCCCGCCGGATGCCTTGCATGACATAGGAAGTCTAAATAATTACACTGCAAGATAGGGCCTAATATCTGTTATGGAGCATCTGTTGGGGAAGGTGGTGTAGAGAACAGAAAAGGTTCCACAGAGAAGGTGATATTTTAAGAGACTCTTGAAGAACTGGCAAATGTTTGCTAAAGAACGGGGTGGGTAAGGCATTGTAATACATAAAGGTGGAGTTCCCTGGGTTGGAATTTTAGTTTACCAACCTTGTGAACTTGTCAGATTGCTTGTTCCCTCATCCATAACACGGAGACAGTAATGCGCACCTGACAGGTGCCGTGAGTACTAAGGAAAGGTGATGTGGGTGAAGTGTTGAGCATGGTGTCTGGCATCTATGAGGCCTCACATCCTGAAGAACAGCTGTTATTGTGGCTGCTGGGGAACTGATGTGTCGGTCATGGAGGCTGGAGCTTAGGATGTGTGTACGGAAGAAAGAGAGGAGCAGAAAGAAGACAGATGTTGATAAGGATGGATAAGTGAATCAAAAAGGTCGCATATGCTGTGATAAGGAATTTAGACTTCTTCTACAGGCAGTGGGAGCCATTAAAAGACTTAAGCAGTGGAGAAACATATCTAGATATATGTTGCAGAAAGACCATTTGGGCAACTATGTGTAGGCAGATAGGAGGAAGCAAGACGGCAAGCAAAGGGAGTAGTTAGCAGCTGTCATCAATTAATTGGCATCGGTAAATGACTGACTTACACGGTAAAAGCTACTGAAATAGTTTTCTAAAAGAAAATGAATGTTACACAAATCTAGCACTTGTCCATACTCTCAGACAATCACAAGTTATGTCTGAGATTTCAAACTTGGTTCCCTATCTGAATCTGCATTTTTAGCATCCAGTATGGACCATACCCACAAAGAGAAGTACAGAAACACTCATTACTTTCTTTGATCCTACAGTATTGTTGGGAGCCAAAGTTTATTTTGATCAAAATGTTATGATCAAACATTTTGATCAAAATGTTCTCAGTGTCACCCATGAGAACTCTACAATAATATGAAAAACATTATTTTTAATGAAAAAGTATGGAAAGGAGCACACAAGCACCATGTTTCAGTTTAAATTCTGTCCTGATTCCAAGCTCCTTTACAAAGTAAACATTTCATTTTAAAAGCAACGTTGCTAGGTCTAGAATATGGAGTGGTGACAAGAGTGGACTCAATCCCTACCTTAGAGATCCGACTCTCGTCCTTCCTCTTGGAGCTCTGTAAAGCCTCCAGGTGGTGGCGGGCACTGTCGTAGTCAACCAGCTTCCTACTGCGCTTTGCGATGCGATTCTGCCCATGGAAAATACGAGCATTGAGAAAGAGTCATGGACATAGATTGTTTTTGTGCAGAGTCCTTGTCCAGAGGACCCGAGGACCTTGACTGGAGACCAAGGTGAACTCCAATAGATAAATGATCTCTGGAAATCAGGCTACAGTCTCCAATCCTTTGTGTGAAAACCATTAGGTAAACAGCTGCCCTTCTGATAATAATTAGACCAATCATGAGGAACAGAAAGAATTTGTAATCAAAGACCGGAAAAATTCCAGAACTGGTTGAGGGAAGCAGGTAAATCTATACCCTCTACTAGCCTGCATTCTAAAAGTTTAAATGTTCTGTTTTCAAGATAGTGAAAGACTATATTACGATTGGCTTTATAATTCTAATAGCACACACGAATAGCAATCCTACAAAGCAGATGTATAAAACAGTTCTATACTTACAAAGCAGGTCTACAAAGTAGATTTTTAGGAATAAAAATCCTTTTTCCTAGAAATGTTCCTCAATCCTTTTGTTTCATTAGAACCATTGGAGGGATTTAAAAATATATTAATTCATACAGATTTCCACTTTCACTTAGAATATAGAAAGCTGCAAACAATTTCATTTCCACACTAATAAGAAAAAAGCTGAATAAATATAAAAAAAACATAATTCTTATTGATTGTATCAGATCTGAGGTCACAAAGCAATAATCTGAATTCTAAAGAGGGACAAGTGTTTCCAACCAGATAAGAGACATGCAAACCATTTACCTTTGGCAGGGTACAGGTAAAAGTTGTGGCCTGCATACAAATGAGTAAGAAGTCAGCTAAAATTTTAACAAATTGCTAAAAGCCTAGTGGGGGCTAACATGTAGTTTGGAAAAGCTGGGTGCCCAAGGCACAAGGGAAATTGCACTTTCAGGCAATTGGACCTTGGACCTCCATTGGATGCTATCAGAAAGTCTGAAGACAGGACACTCCCCCTTGCAGTGCCGGTGAGAAGGAGGTGATGGAAGGGAGTGGAAACAAAGCCCTATTCAACTCCTGGACCTTTTCCTCTTACAAAGCAAAAGCTTTAAGCTGCTTGAGAAGAGAGCACCAAATCCTCCCACCAACAGAGGCCAGGAAAAGATCCACTGCTTCTGGAGGAGAAGACCGAAACCAATTGAGCTCTGGAGGAGTGACAGGAAACCCTCTGGCCCCTAGGATATATGCAGAGATCATTGCTACATAGAATGGCAGACTGCGACTCTCTGGTGAGTGACATAACACCTTTTGGGGTCCAATATATGATTCCGATAGCAAGCAGAGGTAGGTTCCCGCTAGGGCAGGGACAGAAAACTCCTGTTCAAGACCAATCCCAGATATGAGGTAAACTTTGCCTAACACAAAAACAGGAAAGTACAACAGAAACTAGCGCCGCCCCCACGACAAGTCTAGCACTGAATAACAAGCCTACCACTGGAAGACAGACAAGTTCCTAGAGACAGAACCCCATCTGCAACACAGGCATACAAAGACAAGTGAAATATGATGGAGAACAGGAACACTGAGAGAAACTCTCTGGCATCCAAAGGCCCACCCTACATGGGTCAAAGAAGCAAAAACCAGACTTAACCTAAGAGTCCTAAAACACTATAGATGGTAGACTATAAGCACAAGGCATTAGCAGCCCAGTTCTAAAGGAATTTCAAAGCCACAGCGTACTGAAAGTAACAATAGCAACAGCAAAACCCAAATCTAGTTCAAGTTGCAGTTAGATTGATTTGAACTCCCATACCAATGGTCTGACAAAAAGGCATGCCCATTCATAGGCATAGATATTACTTCAGTCTTCAATTTCTATACATGATTGTGAAGTGTTCAGTCAAAAGTTATGAAATACAACCCATGAGAAATTAATAATGACCCATGAGAGAAGATAAAGTAATCAAGAAAATCAGACTTAGACATGACTCAGATGTTGGAAGTATTGAAGAAGAATTTTAAAATAACTATGACTAATATATTATTCAGTTGAAAAAGGTAGAGAACATACATAAACATAATGGGAATTTCAGCAGAGATACGGAAATTTTAATAGTCAAAGGGAAATTCTAGAAATAAAAAAACTAGAGAGGAAACAATTCTTTGATGGGCCAATCACTAGACTTAAAACAGCTGAGAAAATAAAGAGTGCACTTGAAGTAGATCAAGGGAAATTATTCCATTAAAATCCAAAGAGAAAAAAAGTTGAAAGAAATTAAGAATTAAGTAATATAATATCAAATGGTCTACCATATTGTATTTATGTAATGGGGTCTCAAAAATAGATGAGAGGTAGTCAGAATATTTGAAGAAATAAAGGCTGAGAAATTTATACAATAATGAAGACTTCGAAGTACAGATCCAAGACACTCAGAGGATTCCAAGGATGAATACCAAACAATACACATCCAGATACATCACAGCCAAACTGCTGAAAATCAAGAATAAAGAAAAACATAAAGCACAAGGTAAGCATTACAGAAGACTAAGCTTCAGAAACTATGCAAGCTAGAATACAATTAAGTGGCATCTTTAAAGCACTGAAAAATAAAACATAAAAAGAAACCTACCAACTCAGAATTCTATCCCCAGTGAAAATACCTTACAAGAGGGAAGGTGAAATAAAGTTGTATTTTTTTCTCAGACAAACAAAAGTTGAGCAAATTCACTGATAGATAGCATAAGAATTTTAACACTAAGTAGAGCCATAAAAATAAATGAGTAGCAGAAATTGTGAAAATCAAGGTAAATATACAAAGATTGTATTTTCTTTTAATTGCTTGAAAAGCTTAATTGGCAATCTACAGCAAACAACAGAAACAATGTATTGTGGGGTTTATAACATATGTAAAGGAAAAATGTGTGACAATAGCACAACGAAGGAAGAGAGGACAGAACTGAACATATACTGCTGTAAGGTTCTTAAGACTATTCATAAAGTGCTTTAACGTTTTTTTAAAGTTACAGATGGTAAGTTAAAGATGTACCTTATGAATTGTAGGGCAACCACTGAAAATTCAAGTTAAATAAAGAGGCACAACTAATAAGCAAACAGTAAAAACTATACTAATTCCTGAGCCCTGGATTAAGAGATTCTGATTTAATTAGTCTGAAGCAAGGCCCAGGCATCTGTCCTTTCTAAAAAGATGCCCAGCAGTCCAGTTATGCCCAGCTACTCTAATAATGAGAATCACTGCAGAAGAAGACCTTAACTTTTTTGTAATTGGATATGGTAGGAAGAAGAAAAATAATGACAACATAAATGTGTATGGCTCACAAAACATGGGCACATCCCATTGATCCTCACAGCAATGTACAGTATGGATACAGTATGATCATTTCCATTTCACATGTAGGGAATTTGAAGTAGCATGAGATGAACCACTAGTTTGTCCAGAACTGCTTAGAAGTCTGTGGTAAAAGATGAATTAGATATCAGCCCCTGACCCGTGCCTACAGTATGGCAACGCAAGTGAGACACCTAGGGAACAAATTTTAAGAAGGCCCTCCCTCTAAGGGTCATGTAAGACCAGGATAGGCCACCAAGAGTAGGTGCTTCCTGGTATATTTTGAATCCTAATGGCCCCACTTGCCTCACTCAGTCCCAGCCCTGCTCCTGACTGTTGGTTAGCACTTCTTCTAACAAGTCCCATGTTTCACTGACAGACTATCATTCAACCACCACCTGTCACTCTATGATATTCCTCTACACCCCCTTCAGGACTGGTGAGAGGTGGGCTGGGACTGTCCCTTTTTCTCATTTAGCTGCTTTCAATCTCTTTCACTTTACCCTCTGCACTTACCACTTCCAAGTGGTGTTAGTAGTGGAAAGTATGGCTGACACACCACATTCACTTAAAGATATGTGGATTAGCCCAAATAGGGGAGAGAGAAGACCTTTAATAAAGCATGGTGGATACAATGTGCCTGTGAGTGACAAAGCTAATTATTTTAGCAAATATATAACTGTTACTTCCAAAGGAACTTGTCCCATAAGAAGTGGTTTTGTGTGACTACCTACAAACTCTTATGAAGCTCTGCTTTGTGGACTTGTGGGGGTGCAGGTGGGGATGACTCTGCCCTTACACATTCCAAGAAGGAAATCTTGATTCTTTGAAGATGGCTATGATTTTTGAAAACAGACAAAACTCAATTACTGGGTCATCTTATTTTTTGGTTTAAAAACAAGTAGTTAAGTAAATAATGTGACTGACTTTCTTGTGTAAATGACAAGTCAATTACAGAGTACAGCTTACCATGAAGAAGTGACTGTTTTGAAGGTCATCACTCATTTTGATGCAGATATTTTTGCACTGGAAAAACAAATCAATCTTTTTTCCTTATCTGTCTGATATTTGGGAGACTTGGAAAAAGAGCAAAATCTCCTAAGTA
Source organism: Rhinolophus hipposideros (assembly GCF_964194185.1). Classification (NCBI taxonomy): domain Eukaryota; kingdom Metazoa; phylum Chordata; class Mammalia; order Chiroptera; family Rhinolophidae; genus Rhinolophus; species Rhinolophus hipposideros. The sequence goes on from NC_138064.1 coordinate 52,265,068, forward strand.
AGGGTGGAGTTAACATATGTTAGCTTTTATATAGAAAATGATACAATTCGTATTTCACCATCCAATCAAGTAAATTTAATTAAATAAATTTACTAGTTTAATAGTAAATTGTTTAAGTTTTTAATTAAAATTTCTTCAGATTTCCACTGTGCACTGACCCTGTGCAGTAAAGAAAATAATTTATTGTATTTTTTAAAATTTCTAGAATAACCTCAATTTGGGATTTATTTTGGCACTTTGCTGTAAATATATGTTTAGTTGCTTATGAGTGACCGCCAAGATAGAATCTAAATTACATTTTACAATAACTGCTCACAGCTGTAGGCCTGCCTGTGTTAGTGACAAACTGGCTCTTATTACAACATTGATTTCAGACATCAGTGCTGTACAATAACAACCATAACACCACATGCCCTGCCAGTCACAGCTGGAACAGTCAGACATCACCGCTCATGAATGGTATTCCATAGCCCTCTCTGATGGGCTGCCATAAATATTTGGAAATTTGCCTAAGGTTTTAACTACACATAGCCTGCTGATTTTAATGGGAGCAAACGAAGTCAATTGTGTGCTATGCTTTGAAAATTCTCCACTTAGTATTTTTAATCATAATCCTCCTTTCCACCAATAACCCATTCATTACATAATCTCTCAGCACTAACTTTATGTAGTAATGGAGTTTATACCCACAGCTAACTTCCATCCACCAAGTAAAGGCACACAGAATAGCTTCAGTGCTTTTTCACAAAAGAGAAGTCTTTCAAATATTAGAAACAGCTATACCCCCAACTGCCCAATTCCAAATTGTTGCCTTTCCAAGTTAAACACTGCTATTTCCTCAACTGTTTGTCATATGAAACAGCTTCACAATTCTCTATCTTGGATGTAACCCTATGTGTATACTATGACATTCTAAATGTGACTTCAGAGAAAGAGAAATCTCTTCTGCCTCTTTCCATGATGCAGGCAAAACCATGGCATGTTTTCATTTATCTTCAGGGCATCCAGCTAGATTCCCAAATCTCTAGTGTAAAGATGGTTCAGTAACTAGAGGATCATTTCTGTGCATGACTTCAACCATGAACCTCAAGAAAAGATCTGCTTAAGTAAAAGTTCTGCTGAGTTCTTCCTGTTTCTCATATGGAACAAACTGAAAAGACTAGCCAATACAATCCATCACGATTTTATTTTAATCTCTTTATGTTTCAATGCAGGTGCTTGTGTGTGTAGTTGTCTTCTGAAATTATATCCTCCGAGAGTATGGCCAATTTCCAAATAACTGTTGCTAGGCAATACCACGACAACTAAGAGACTTCACATTTTTTTTGGATGATAACTTTTTATTCCTGAAACTCAGTGACTTTTCAAATGTGTTCTTCTCTAGTCAATCACTGCCTTCATTGGCTTAGCTAAGTCATACTATCAATATACATTATATGAATAATTTAGACAAGTTATAAGCTGCTTTGAAATTTTCAAGTAGGAGGACAAAATTTTCCCTTATTGTGATTTATTGGGAATTGATTTTTATAAAGATTAAATTGTCGTGCAGTAAACGACATTCTGAAGTGTGATAATGATTCTAAGACTGCTCCACAGATGCCACAGATTCTAAGATAAAATCTGAATGTCTATAAAATAATTTGAAGATAACCCAAAACACATTCCCTGTAGGCTAGTACATACAATCTTACAGAATTTAAAATTTTTTGCAATTTTTCTATGTCTTAGAAAATTTTTTAAAAATTGGCTTATACCTTTTAATTACGATGTGTTTATGGAATGGCTCAGCAAAGTCTTCTGCTGCCTATAATGACAACATCATGGAGAATCCATTTTGGATGTGTTCTCTGTGCCATTTTGCCAACAAGGCTAATGTATCTTAGCCATTTAGGTATTTGTCTGGTGGCCCTGGTGGCTCAAAACACACTTTTGATGTTGATCAGCTAGCATTAGGCATTCTGTGTGTGCCTACAGAAACTAGTTTATTGATATGAGTGATGTTTGTGGCGAAGACGTCACTATGTTTCCTGACCAAGGCCATTGCACATTACTACAGCTAGTTCCCTGGTATTTGGCAGTGGCTACAAAAGGCCAGTGAAGAGTAGATCTTCACATCACAAGTCACCTGATAAGATGCTGCAGATGCCCAGAGATGCCGGTTTATGGCCTTCTTAGCCTATAGAAAGGACAGTCCACGGATATCATACCTGGCATCCCTCCGTGAGCAGGGAAAACAGTGGGGGTCGTGGGGCAGCTCTATTAATGCTACCATTTGCTATACAGCCCAGGTGTTTTAAAAACCACCTTACCTCCAGAGTCAATTCCAAATCTATGATATTCAAACTTTCACTTGTGTATTTTCCTTTCAATGTATCCAAGTATCACATAGAACAAATGTTTTAGACAAGACATGTTGAGATCCAGATGCAAATGTATTTGAAATGCTTATACCTTATTACAAGTGACCCTTTAACAATACAGGTTTGAAATGCGCAGATCTACTTACCGGCTAATTTTTTCCAATAAATATACAGTTGGCTCTCCATACCCTCCAGTTTCGCATTTGCAGATTAAGCCAACCGTGGATGGAAAACAGTATTTTCGATCTGCGGTTGGGAATCCGCAATGCTGAGGGCCGACTGTGTGCAACGTTCTGCGTCATTTTATACCAGGGACGTGAGCACCCACGGAGTTTGGTATTTGTGGGGGTCCTGGAACCCGTCTCCTGTGGACACTGAGGGACAACTGCAGTTAAGTTTATAGGATATCAAAAGTCCTACATGGTCTTTTGACTGCACAGAGGTCAGCACCCCTAAGGGTCAATTGCAGTTTAATTTGAACCTGAAAATTTCAAGGAGAAAAAATACGTAGATGTGCTTTGAACGTATGCAAATAAACAGTATACAACGAAAGATCAGATTTTGCTCTGATATTTCACTAAAGTTTCTCCTTTCCTTATGACCACTGTTTATTCTAATGGAAATTCTTGTCAAATGATACGTCATAAAGAGTTTTAAAGAAGATTAGAATTTTTTTTGTATCTCTGATTTCCAATTTTACATCTACTGGATTAAAAAGACTTCTGTAGAGAAATAAAAGCTGAAGCAGTTCACTAAAGGGGAAAAAGTGATTTCTGTAACGACATTTTATTTCAAACTGATAGGAACAGGATACAATCTCATACTTAAATAAATCAAAAGTTACCAGCTGTCTTTGACACTTGATCCCTCTGGCCCGTGTTTCAGTAAGTACCTGGGACCATTCAGTCCTTCCCTTCAGACACAGAGTAAAGTACCTTTATGTCAGGAAACTGGCCCAGGTAGGTGTCCAGGGTCAGCAAGGACCCATCCACTAGCTTTTGATGGAAGTCTTCCCATAGCACATCACATTTCTACGAGAAAAAGAGAAATGAAGGCAGAACTGCTGAATCACTTTAACTGGATACCTTTCAACAAACTTCTAAAAAAACCGAAAACTAAAAAAATTAGGTAAGTAATATTTCCCCAGACAGTAGATGTTAGAAAGAATTTTTTAATTGTGGATTTTTAAATAATACAATAAAATTTCTAGGCCATTTAACTACCAGTTGTAATTTACAGTATAGGCTATCGAAAGGCTCAGCCCATTAAAAAATGTATTTCTGATTCTGCATTAATAAAGCACATACAAGCTTCGAAAGGTCTCCAGATCCCTATAGATGGCCTTTGGGGGCTAAGAGACTGTGAAGAATTCCACATGGATTACTTCTGAAGCCCCCCATGAAACTAGAAACCCCTTCAAATAAACAATAAACCTTTGCTGTAGCTTCCACAGAGAAGGCAGAAAATTTAGTCCTGTTGGAAAGACTCTGCCATTTATGGAATATCAATTAGGATGAACACAATGAATATTAGGTATTATTATTATTGCTACTACTTCTAACTATGTCTAGGCATTGGGTTAAACACTTTACATGTATGTGCATGCATGGTCATTTAATTCTCTCACAACAGCTTTATGAGGAAAGCCCTATTGTTGCCACTACGCAGAAGAGAACACTGAAGCCCGAGTTGTTACATAACTTGGCCAAGGTCATGCAGTTAGTTTATAAATGACACACTTTGGTTTCAACCCAGGTGTGTGTCCCTGAATTCAAAGCTCACGATCTATTACACAGGCTGCCTTACCAGAACAGGGCTCATATCCTACCGTAGCTGTGTGACAGGAAACTAGAACCTCCCTGAGTTTCAATTTCCCTGTGTAAAGTACTTCACAGAATCCCAGTCACATAGAAGGTGTGCAAGAACATAATCTCCACATTTCTCCCTGTATTAAAACGTTTAGGGTCTCCTGACAGGATCTGCTGCTTGTTCTGCAGTATCTACCCTGTTTCCCCAAAAATAAGACCTAGCCGGACCATCAGCTCTAACACGTCTTCTGATGCAAAAATTAATATTTTATATAAGACCGGGTCTTATGTTATAGTGAAATAGTGAAATAGTGAAAAGACCCGGTCTTATTAATTTTTGCTCCAAAAGACGCATTAGAGCTGATGGTCTGGCTAGGTCCTATTTTCCGGGAAACAGGGGTACCCTTTCTTTCTCTTAGTAATGGAAGCTCCAGTTTCAGCCGGCATCCCAGCCTCTACTGCCGCTAAGTGCAGCCCGAGACTAAGTTGTGGCCAATGGGTCGGAGAGATTCCCTAAAAGTAGGTTTATCTTCCCTGTGTCCTCCGTCTTGCCGACAAGAATGCAGAAATGAGAGCTCATGACCAGGGCTCAGAGTCATCTCAAACCTGGGGGAGGCAGGGAGGATGGCACCGCTGGGCCCCGGGTGTCTGCAGGCTCTCCACACCATCCAGGGCCCCGACCTCAAAGCCCTTTATGGGAGGGATATAAGTATCTATCCTGTAGAAAACCACTTTGGGGGAGGTTTATTTCCTTTCGTTTCTTTTTCACACTTCAAAAACTAATTCTACTTATTACAAATCCCAAATCAATAATGTTATTCAAACAACAAAAAAATCAAGTCCTCTACATAAAAAGGCTTCTCTTCTAATGCAAGTAAACCCTCTGAACATGCAATGTTCAGTTCCTTCACCATCAGAAGAACCCATATTTGGCTCTGGAACTGAAGATTCCAAAAATCTGGCAGCCGCAGGGACCAAGGTAGGATGGCAACTGGTTCCTTCAGAATAAATGTCAACAGTGGCATCTGCCAAACAAAGAACGTAGTACAGTGTTCTGAAAAGCCAGTAACACACGTGTCTATTATTCCCTTAAAAACTCATTTCATGACAATTTTTCAATTATACATGATTATTCAGAAATTTACAATATGAGTCAAGCTTTTAATATGATGTTAGAACACAGTGTTTTTGTTATTGAAGAAATGTGAGAAGATGCAATTACTTAATAACTGCCTTGGAAAATGGTGTGTGGAGGCTGGTTTTGTCCAATTCATATCCTGAACATTTTCAACAGGTAAGAGAGCCAACAAGAGCTTTCCTCATAAATAAATCTGTTCTTTTTCTTCTTCTTGTCAATCAGAATGAGATTATAAAGATCAAAGTGGGGATATCAGAATTCTCGGGAAGCAGCCTGGGGCTGCAGTGTGAACCCATCTTTCCGCAGGCTGATAGGCATTCAGCTCATCACATATCAGGCCTTCCCCTGAGCTGTGGTGTCTCTGTCTCCTATGTCTTCTGTGCCTAAGTGAGTAGCACTGAGCTCTCGTGAAGTTGAGGGTGACAAACAACTGCTGTTTTTTTTTAGAAGAACTTGGATGGAGAGAACCCCTGCCAGGGGGCTTTCTAATATCTGTAATAATCACATGCTCTGTGCACTCTGTCAGTGACACGAGTACAAAGGCTTTGAATGTATTATTAGTAGGTATGATGACTATTTCCATTTTACAGAGAAGGAAACTAAGGCCCGAGGAGTTTAAAGGACTCGTCCAACATCCCGCAGAGCCCGCTGGTCCCTGCCAGCCCCATTGTACTGTCCTCAAAGAAGCCACACCCAGGTGATCACTTCCAGGTGGCCCTAGGCTACAAGCTGAATTTCAGGTGTTAAGACTGTCTAGGGACAAAGCCTTGCAGGAGTTAGGCCCCTATTAGCAGGCCAGCTGCGTCGGCCAGGAAAGGACTAGATGGGGTTTAAGTGGAATAGATGCTCTTCCCAACTCTCCTGTTCATGCTTTCCAGGAGGGTGTGGGAGCGGGGTGCAGAGGTGACGTCAGTACACAGAATCATCCTACTGCACGCCCATTCTTCTGATGAAATGGGCTGTTCTTACGCGCAGTAAGGAACAGAAACATGCTATTCTTATTTTGAGGAAAAATAATCTTTAACCCACAGATTTCCATCCATGTGGCCTTGTAATCAGTTCACTAATAACCACATTTGAGATGATCTGGGAAGCAGAATTGTATGGTGCCTTCTGGGTATACGGCGTCCTGTCATGGTTTGGGCTGAGAAGTTGGGGGGCGTGGGAGTCAGGGAAAGGCTGAGTGAACGGCTTTGATGGGAGCCTCGCAGACGCCCCCCTCCCCCCCGCCCCCAGACCTCCTGTGTGCTGCCATCCTGGTCTTACCTCACCAACCATCTTCACGTCTTCACGCCCATACCAGTCAGGCTCATAGACTTCATGCAGTGACTCGGTGAGCTTCATTGAAGCTTCCTGCATGCCTGGCATTGGAGAAAACAACTCCTGTTAGATAGAAATGGGTGAGGACTCTCTTCCTCTTTCTCCTACTTTTCCAAGTGAGAGAAAAATCTTGAGTACTCGCTAATTATTTAAGGCAAAATTGTGAAGGCAGAACTGCTAATTGTATCTGTAATGACATCCTCACTTGAGGGTATCTAAGACCTGTGTGATTACATTGTGCGTTTTCTATTATTTCCATGATAATGATAGATACTGGGTCTTGACAAAATCAACAAGGCGTCCTATTCTGAAAACAACAATAATGTGTCCTATTACGTGTGTTATCGCTTGTTAAATGGCAAGGAACCATAAATGTATAGGACACCTAAAATACTTGCCAATAAAACTAGAGTTCTAAAAATAAAATTAATCCTAAGTGACTTTAAATATAAGCAATAAAGCATTTTTTTTGAAGCAAAATCAACAGGATTTAGGACAGAACAGTTGAAAGTGGTTTAAGTGACCTAAAAATTTTTCAAAAGACAAAAAGTTTTTCTTTTTCTGATAGTATTAAAAACTATATATACAATTTTAAATCAGAACTCTCAAAAACCATTCTTAAATCTATGGGTCAGAATTTTCATTTGAAGTACATTTGGTATGTTGTAAAACATTTGGTTATTAATAGGAAAGATACAAAGTTTCTGAGCGCAACATGGTGATACAAAGTATAACCAAGTCTTTCCCAGTCTCTCCTTAACCCCTCCTTCAAAATATGGAAGATGAAGTATGGATTGCCATGGAGACAGCTCAACCTCAGAACAAAACCAAGTACATTCTTTGGCTGGTGACCTGGAGAAGTGCCTCTCTGGCATGAGACTCCATACCAGCTGGAAGGTGAGACCTGGCCAATTTGTTTCTTGGCCTTTGTCACTAGGAAATATGAAAAGGGGCTAAATAAAGGGAAGAGAGAGACAAATTTGAGTGCTGCCATTAGAAATATAAAACACGTTTCATAAACTTAACACCAGTGAATCAAAGATGGGAAGTTTTTGTTAAACTTCCTTACAACACTCTAGATTCAACCACATGCTTATTGGATTTAAGGGAGTCAATTCTGGATTCAATCGTAAGACAAAAGAACAAAATAAAGGTGTCTGAAATGGTAAAAATATGTTATAAAAGTCAACACGGAATTTGGTATTTCACAGTACTTCTTCACTCTGTAGGCAGAAACATATATTTGGCCTTCCTGCAGTAGAGGTTGGAACACATTCCAGGGCCATGTGAAGTGTGAGAACCTGTACCCCTACCCCATGAAGTGCATCCCTGAGCATGTCAAAGGAGGCCCTCCACAACAGTGTACGGCCACACCGGCTGGAACACCTTGGCAACTACAGATGAAGCCCCAGCAGGCTAGGGTAGGGAAAAACCAGTGATGATTCAGGTCACTGAGTCTCTGATAAAATAAGTCTTGTAAGCAAAAAAATAATGCTGAAATCTGTACCATCTCCTAGCATTCTGAATCCAAGCAAGCAAGGATGTTCTCTCTTGTACATGTGGTCATGGCTGAGGTGGCAGCAGCATGACCTCCAGCGTCCACTTTTACCACTCCCTGAGCACAAGCAAATCTACACCAAGAATGTACTCCTCAAGTTCATACCAAAACCCCCTGGAGGTTTCCAGGAGGCTCCCACACCCTCCTGGAAAGCATGAACAGGAGTTGGGAAGAGCATCTATTTCACTTAAACCCCAGCTAGTCCTTTCCTGGCCAACGCAGCTGTCTTGCTAATAGGGGCCTAACTCCTGCAAGGCTTTGTCCCTAGGGTTGACCCCCTTCCATAATTCAAATACCAAAAGGCTTCTAGAGTTTTCTTTTAAATCCTAATCTTAAGTCTAATGGAAATTATAAATAGCTGTATAGAAGAGAAAGAAAAAGAAATAATGGCATTATAGGACAAATAACCTTTGTGGTGAAACTAAAAGTGGAAGTAAATAAAATTATATTAAGACCTTACTCATTGAGGTTAAAAGCACAATGTTGCAGTAAATATGCCTCCTAGCAGCCAAAAATAACTAATTGCTGTGTGGCTAAGTAGTGATGGATCATTTGGAAAGAATCCATTTTGACATAGAAATTGTTTCTAGGACACTCCATAGAAAGTATTCTGATGGGCACACAGTGAACAAGACACAAGCCTTGTTGCTCTGAAGGGGCGTAGAGACTGGCAGAGATTTTTACTCTTTGACAGAATACGGGGGGTGGGAGGGAAGCTAAAATCCAAGTTTCCTTCAATGCAATTTGGCAACATTAAAGTAGAATAGATGCTAAATAGTCTTTAATAATATCTAATATCCAATACTTTTCTTAAAAGATTACCGATTTGCATAGAAGAATTACCATATCACTATTGGAGAGGAACCACTGCCCTCTCTTCAAAATTGTGGACCTTCTCCTAGGTATTTTGTAACAACCTCTATTTGCGTATATGAAATGAAATAGTAAAAGCTTATGTAAATGCCTGGCAGACAAGCACTCAATCAGTGTTGGTAATTATTAGTAGTAGTAGTAGTAGTAATATGGGCTAGACTTCTAAGAAGTTCCTTGCAGTTTCATTCCCTCTAGCCTGAATTCCACACACCCACAGTACGTTTTCTAAAATGCTAATCTGATCATGTGACTCATTCTCTTTCCTACAATGAGGTAAGGACACTCTTCCCCACTGATCGAATACACTCCCAGTATGACAGGGCAAATAAGCATATCTTTATACAGACACTGCCTACCTTTCCACATCAGCTCAGTCTCCTGCTTGATCTGCTTGTTCCCTAAAGAGCCCACACTCCCTCCTGCTTCCGGGGCCTTTGCACATGTCGCTTCTTCTACCTGGCCGTCCTTCCAACATCAGTCTCTTTCTCTGGCATGTCTCATAACCTGATGATCAGGTATGCTCCCTTCCTGGGTCCACTGAAGTATAGGTTCACAAGAAAGACCGTTACTGACCTGGTATCCTATCTGGTAGGTAGAGTGGGGGTCTGTCCTCTGTTGTGACAGCACATGTGTGGACAGAGCTGACTCCATTTTCAAAAGCTGACTCCATCTTGAAGCTAATCTGCCAGCTTAACTTCTAAGTGAATGAGTCCAGCCCTTTGACCCCTGGATGGACTCTGGAACGTGTACAGAGGTTTTGGGCTAGTAGCAGAATTCCTATTACTCCTTCCTCTGGAGCAAGAAGCCCTAGGTGTTATCTACCCGTTAGCTTACCCTGGCGCCAGGGCCAGCCGGTCTCAGGACTTTTGGTCTCCCCCCACAAACCACACAGGCCCATCTGTAAGGCGGGAAAAAGAAGGTGGTCTAGAAGGTGAAAGATGTCGAGATCTGAACGTCCTGCAGCTGTCCAAGACCCATTTCTATATGTAAGTTCCCTCTTAATTTCTCTAAACCAATAAGCTGGACTTGTCTGCCTTGTTTTTTGGTCTTTGGGCTCCATTGGCCTTTGGCGGCCACTTTGCATACACAGCCTTTTCATGGAACAGCACACACTGTACAGTTCTGTTAAAACACATATTAGTATGCATAGCTGGCTCTTTTGTTGATTCAACCTTCTCCCCTTCTCTACTGCCAGCTCCACGACGGCAGGCACTGTGTCTTGTTCATCTGTGCACCGCCATCTTCTAGAACAGTGTCACACCCATGAATGAGGCCACTGGGATGTTTGCTGCTAAAGCGAATGAGAGCATCAGATCTACCTTGCATAGCCCAAGAATCAGCAGAAATAAAGAGGTGAATGCCACCCAGAGATTAGCGATGATGAGTAGAGCTCAGTTAAACCAATTTCACGGAATCCCATTGGTAGAGATTGTGGGGAGGGGCTTCTAAGAGCAACTAGAGCACCTTATGGATGAGGAAACCACAGCAGCTGAGAGGCTCCATGATTTTCCCAATTGTTCCCAGGACCAGAGCCAGGGCCGGGACTCTCCATGGCCAGATCTCATTCCTTTATAAGGCTGCCTACAGTGTAGTACAATTAGTCAGCTAGAGTATTTTTGTGTGAAAAACGGAAAAATTGGCCATGAGAGTACTTTGCAAATGCAAATTATGATCTACTTACCACATAACCCTTGTCTTTAAGTGTGTTCTGAAAACCTAAAGTGTGCTCTAAGGAAGTCTAACTTTTTGTAAGACTTTGAGAAAAGCATCCCACAGTTGAATAACTGGGAAATGCTGCCATTAGGCCATCTGGTAATTACCTTAACACATAAAGGGCTCCGATAAATTCTGCAGCAACCTATTTAAAAATTCATTCCAATGAGCCTTGGCCAAAGGCATTTAAATGTAGAACTCTTATGGAGTATCAGTTGTTAACATCACTCAATCAGCAAAATATGATTGGGAGAAAAGCTGATATAAAGTCCTTTTCTCCTTCATGTGGAAGTGTGGCCATTAGAAGCAGAAGGAAAGGCTGCTTGGATGGTCCACCCAATGTGTCTCTGGAACTAATGCTTCACTCAGTGGATCCTCATTCTAATCACATTAAGGAAAGGAATTATGTCAGTCTCTTCTAAACAGCATTCTCCATCCTAAAGCAGTAAAATAGACTAAAATATATAGACTTGAGAAAGAGACCTAATTTACTCATTCATTCAACAAACGTATCCTCTTTTTTAAAAATCAGCTTCCACAGAAAAAATTCTATGCTTGAAATAATATGACTTCTTGTGTTCAAATCCTAAATCAGTAATTGAAGAAATACCTAGAGCATCTTCTATATTCTGACTGAACTATTATAAATAATAAATAAAAATAATAAATCATAAAATAATTTTTTAGCACAGTTCATTATGAACTCTATGAATCTGTGAAAGTTAAATTCTCTGACCCCTACTTCTTTGCAAATATAAAATGAGGCTACTGTCATTTACCATATAGCTGTGTTGGGTGGTACAAAGAGGTAATATACCTAAGTATACAACTCAGCACATAGTAAGTGCTCATTAAAAAATTATAGTGGTAAGTTGTCATTATTCCATTGTATAAATGAACTCTAAGTTGTGAAGCCACAGCCCTGCCAGTGGTCACATAGTTCAAGGGCAGCGTAAGAGAGTGGATGAAAGCAGGGCCTTAGGAGACACACAGATCAGAGTATGTATCCCGTTGCGGTTGTTTATTAGGCACGTGACTTTGGACAAGCTATCTCACCTGTATCTTGCTTTTCTTATCTATAAACATAATAAAAGTACCTGTCTCATGGAATTGTCATGAGGATTAAAATTATATGAGTTGCATATAAAACTTAAATGCATTTTAGTTTAAAAATCAATTTCACTAACTTTTTTATTATTATGAATAATTTTTATTAATATTTTCGTTATTTTATTTATCACTCTCTTTGTAATCAATTTCTTAGAATTGATTGAAACTCTTAGAATAAATTCTTAGAAATTAAACTGCTATGTCAAAAGGCATGCCAAACAAACAACGCATTCAAAGGCTTTTGCCAAATTGTCTTCCAGGAAAGCTATGCTACAAGCAGTGTATGAAAGGGGTCTGCTCCCCAAACCTTTGCAAATGCTAGGTATGACTTTTTTTTTTCTTTTTAACTGTAATGTCTTTGAGCATTTGGAAGAAAAATGACAGCATCTCCCTGTTAATTTTATTTAATATTCTTTGACTATTTGTGAGGATAAGCATTTTTCACATTCGTTATCCATCTATAGATTTTCATTGGCTAATTTTCTCTTCATATGTCCACCCATTATTTCTTTGAATCAACTGATCTTCATTTAGTTTACTTACTGAGCCATTTATATTTTGTTTCACTTTCATTAAATGTGCTGTCAAAAACATGGTTTTAAAACACATGTATATACAGTTTACATATTTATATAATAAGTCAAATCTCTTTATCTTTCCCATTATGCTTTCTGTCTTTTGAGTTACTCTGGTAAAGAACTTGTCACCCAAGACTAAAGACTAAGTCTATTGTATTTTATCCTAGTATTCTAAAACATCTTTTTGTACACATATTTACATTTTTACTATATCTGGAACTGAGAAAGAGAAACTGGAGGGTAAGGTTGGGAATCTCACTTTTTTTCTGAGTGTTTGGCCAGTTTATCCAAGATCCTTTGGCACACAATCCATTCCCTCCCCACCCTTCTCAAAATCTTCCTTGTAACCCATCACGCCCATAAGTACACTTGGATCTGAGTCCACCTGGGGAGATGAATTACGTACAGTAGACAGAGATGCAGCTCTCCTCCCTACTGCTCTCTCCTTCCTCCACCACTGGCCGCATTTCTTTGCCTAGTTTGGCTGAGGTCAGAAACCAATGCCAGGGCATCTATGTTCCCATACAGTGGCAGGGCTGCAGGTGCAGCTCGTCCCCACAAGTCACAGGTAGTCCAGGGCTGCAATTTCTGATAACCTTCCACACCTGCCTCTGCCCCATTCCTTGCCCCTTGCAGCTAAAGGGCTTAAGTGTGAATCTGAGTGTTCTTCCCTTGGGATACGCTCCCCCTCGGGATGTAAACCAGCTGTAGCTTTTATTAAACAGGTCTCGAGCTCACTCTATGTAACAACTCTTCCTAGAAATCTCTGGCGTGTGGGCGGCACTTATTCCTAATTTCCAGCATGAGGGCAGACATCTTATTTCCTTGCATACTCTGATTATCACTTCAAAGGGAATTTGGGAGTGGGTGGAATGAAATCACCTGTGCTCAAGTACCATCTGCCAAAAAGCCAAATGGCTTTGTAAGCAACACTCAGTCCTGTCACTCATGAATTCCAAGAACAACTCGTGCTTGGTAACATGCAGTAAACAATTCACACACATTACCTTTGATAGCTGCTAAATACCCTCGGAGTTCTCGCTGAAGTCTGGTACCCTCTGCCTGAAAAACACACGAAAGCAGAGATCATAAGCATCTTTCTATATGTTGCCTGTAAACATGTATGAAGCAGTAAGTCTCAGAATTATTACTGCCAGAGGCTCATTCTTGAAAGAACATAAATATGTGGACATGGACTAAACAAGATACCCCTGAGTCTCGATATTTATAGATTTTATTCAGCTTGAAAGGACAAGGCAAGTATAATTTTGTTAAGATTTGTTAACTATGGCCCATCATACAGCTTCCAATATATTCAAAAGTTAGCAAGTCTCTAAATTTTGACACCTGGGTTACAATGGTAGGGAACTGATTACTACTGTCCAGTATGGTAGTCACTAGCCACAAGTGGCTTTTGAGTGCTTGCAACATAAATAGTCTGAATGGAGATGGAAATACACACGAAATTTCAGAAACCTAGTACCAAAAACTGTTTATTAACATGTTTTCTGTCAATTGTAGTTTAAAAATGATACTATTTTGTATACATTGAGCTAAACAACTGTTATTACTAAAATTAATTTAACCTGTTTCTTTTCACTTTTTCAATGTGAACACTAGAAAAATTTAAATTATGTATGTTGTTTGCATTGTATTTTTATTGGACATTAATGAAATAGAGAAATTGTTAAAATATAAATTTTGACATATGAATTCTAGTTTTGGTTTGGATTGCCCTTAGAAACTCTTAGACTCTGAGACTAGGATTAAAATGCGAGTAGTTTAATCTGGAGTTAACCTAGGAAACGTCAATAGGGGCATGGAAAAGTGATGCAGGGGAGAGAAGAGAGCAATCACAGGATGCATTATCCAGCAAGTTACTAGTGTGGGCAACCAGCCTTAGCCCCACTGGGGAACTGTGGGAGACATCTACAGATGTCCCAATGGAAAGGCAAGGGAGCTGGGCATTTATCCATTAGCTGCAGTTAGTCATTGGTTGAGGGCTGCTCCTGGGGGACCTTAATTCTCAGTATGTTCATGGGCAGAGTGGTTTCCAATAACCACAAAAAAATACTCAGGCAAAGAGTTGCCTTTGTTGGCAGTTGAAACTAAGTCTAGTGGGCTCAAAAATGTAGGTGCTCAGGGCATATAGCTGGGCACACACAGTGTGTGCTGTAACACTCCAAGTGAAAATATAAAAATATATGCACTTTAATTGCATAATTATTTAACAAAACTTCAGAAAGTTAGCATATGACTCCACCTTGATAATTAATAAAACATCATTTATATTATGACTCTAACTTGATCGTTAATAATACAGTTAACAATATAGCAACTATGATAGTCATATTTAAGTCAATAACCATTTGTCAGTATATACCAAAAAGGGTATATACAAAAAGGGGTGGTGGGGTTAAGGGAACAAAAGAAAACTACTTCCCTCAGTAAATTACAGTCTAGTAGGAGAACTAAACTATCTAAATAGAGAAGGGGATCCAAGATGGCAGAATAGCTAAACACTGTGCTTGCCTCCTCCAGTCACCACAATAAAATTACAACTAAATCATACAATAATCAACCTGGAAAACCATCTGAAGACTAGCTGGACAAAAGTCCTATAACTAAGGATATAAAGAAGAAGACACAACAAGATTGGTAAAAGGGGTGGAGATACAAAATGGCCAGCCCCACACCTGTGTGTCATGGTTAACAATAGGGAGGGATATCTTGGCCACAAAGGTCAGTCCCAGAAGAGCAAGGGTCCCCAGCCCCACACCAGGCTCCCCAGCCCAGAGTTTCAGAGCCAGGAAGAGGAGTCCCCACAACATGTGGCTGTGAAAGACAGTGAAAATTACAACTGTCAAGATGAGCTGGAAGGCTGCAGAAAACCCAGACATCCTCTTAAAGGGCCCACACACAGATTCCCTTGTTCACAGGCACTTAACCTGGGTTCCAGCAGAGGGATGGTGACACAGGAGGCATCAGAGACATACAAGAAAAGACTGAGATGTGTGGCTTCAGGGCAGGAACTAGAGGGACAGTCACCATTTTCCCTGTGCAGAATCCTCCTGCACAGACAGCAGGTGGGTGCTGTCTTTACTGTGTTGAACCCTCCCCCACATGGAAAAATTTGATCTGCGTTAACCTGGTGACCTCTGCTGGCTTCATCCTGGTGACTCCCTGGGACATCGCCCCATCCAGCCTGCACAATGCTAGAAGCACTTTGGCTGCCGGCAGCCAGCCCTGCTCACAATATACTCTTTATTGGACAACTCTCAGGAGTCCTCAGGTCCCAAGTGGGCTATGGCTGGCCTTGGTATGTGTACTCTACATACCAGTAGAGTACACTCTATGTGTACTTTTGCTGAGCAGCTCCAGGCTCAGCACTGACACTAAACCAGACTTTACAGTAACCTGGTGAACACCACTCATCATACCCTGATGATTCCCTGAGACCCCAACTTACCCATCTCACGTACTGCAAGAGGCTCTATCAGCAGCTGAGCCTTACGGGAACTGGTAAACAGCAGCAGGCTTCAGCACGCCCTGAGATTTTTGAAGAGCTAGCCCCGGCCTGGTACTGGTGGCAGCCATCTTTGCTTCACAGCATGGCCTCCCACACATGTCTCCAGGTCCAGCAAAGGAAGTGACCAGCCATTGATCACTTTGTAGCTCCTACCAGGTAGTCCCCAGCCTGTCACAGGCATTGGCAGACCTGAAACTGCACTGGAGCCTCTCCCAAGAGACCTCAGAACCAACATACTCAGAGGTGGGCTCTGAAGTCAATTAACCCCACAAGCGGCACACCCAAAGGGCAGTCACAAGAGACAACAGAGCCTGATGGGGCAAATCCCACTCCATGGGTTAAGCCCCCCATAAGGAGCTTGTAAGCTGTACACATAGCCAAATGCCACAGACAATCATCCTGAGAGTTAGTTCACCCACAGACATTCCAATGGCAATTAAGGCTCAACAATAACAGGAGGACACACACAACCCACACAAGAGATAGTCCTGGAGCATGTGGTACAGGTGACCAGGAAGACTGCACCACTTGGCCCCACAGAGCACTTACTACATAAGGTCACCCAGCCAAGACTGGGAAATGTAGCAGATCTACCTAATACATAGAAACAAACACAGAGAAGCAGCCAAACTGAGGATATAAAAAAAATATGTCCTAAATGAAAGCACAGAAGGGAACTCCAGAAAAAGAACTAAACAAAATGGAGGCAAGCAAACTACCATAAACAGAGATCAAAACAAGGATGCTCAAGGAACTAAATAACAACTTCAACAAAGAGATAACAAGCATAAAAAAGGACATAGAAACCATTAAAAAGAACCAATCAGAAATAAGGAATATAATAACTGAAACGAAGAATGCACTACAAAGAATCACCAGCAGACTAGATGAAGCAAACGATCAAATAAGCAATTTGAAAGACAAGTTAACAGAAAACTCCCAATCCGAACCCCCCCCCCAAAAAAAAAGAAAAGAAAAATGAGGATAATTTAAGAGACCTCTTGGACAACATCAAATGTAACAACATTCGTATCATAGGGGTACCAAAAGGAGAAGAGAGGGAGCAAAGCATTGAGGATCTACTTGGAGAAATAATGAGTGAAAACTTCCCTAACCTGATGAAGGGAATCGACATACAAGTCCAGAAAGCGCAGAGAGTCCCAAACAGGATGAACCCAAAGAGGCCCACACCAAGCCACATTATAATTAAAATGGCAAAGGTTAAAGACAAAGAGAGAATCCTAAAGCAGCAAGAGAAAAGCAACTAGTTACCTACTAGGGAGCTCCCATAAGATTGTCAGCTGATTTCTCAACAGAAACTATGCAGGCCAAAAGGAGTTAGCATGAAATATTCAAAGTGATGAAAAGCAAGGACTTACAATCAAGACTACTCTACCCAGCAAGGCTATCATTTAAAATTGAAAGAGAGATAAAGAGCTTCCCAGACAAGAATGGCTAAAAGAGTTCATCAGCACCAAACCACTATTATAAGAAATGTTTAAGGTACTTCTTTAAGAAGAAGGGGGTCAGGGGAGAACATAAATACAAATAATAAAATGGCAATAACTATGTATCTATCAATAATCACTTTAAATGTAAATGGATTAAATGTTCCAATTAAAAGACACAGGGTAGCTAACTGGATAAGAAAACAAGACGCATATATATGCTATCTACAAGAGACCCACTTCAGATTGAAAGACACACATAGACTAAAAGTAAAGGAATGGAAAAGATATTTCATGCAAAAGGAAACAAACAAACAAAAATCTGAAGTAGCAATACTTATATTACACAAAATAGATTTTAAACAAAGGCTATAATAAGAGACAAAGAAGGACATTACATAATGATAAAGAGATCAATCCAATGAGAGGACATAACCCTTGTAAACATTTAGGCACCCAAAATAAATATATAAAGCAAATATTGATCACCTAAATATATAAAGCAAAACTGACCAACATAAAAGGAGAGATTGACAGTAATACAATCAGAATAGGGGAACTTAACATCCCATTGACACCATTGGGTAGATCTTCCAGACAGAAAATCAACAAGGAAACAATGGCCTTAAATGACACACTAAACCAGATGGATTAAATTGATGTTTTTGGAGCATTTCACCCCAAAGCAGAAGAATATATATTCTTCTCAAGTACACATGTAACATTTTCCAAGACAGACCACATTTTAGGCCACAAAAAAAGTGTCAATAAATTTAAGATTGAAACTACTTCACTGATCACAATGGTATGTAACTAGAAATCAATTACAAGAAAAAAAACCTGAAAAAACACACCAACACTTGGAGATGAAATAACATGTTACTAAATAATAAATGGGTCAACAATGAGATCAAGGAAGAAATCAAGACACGTTGAGACAAATTAAAATGAAAACACAATGACTCAAAATCTGTGGGACACAGTAAAAGCAGTTCTAAGAGGGAAATTCATAGCAATACAGGTCTACCTCAAGAAATAAGACAAATCTCAAATAAACAATCTAACTTTACTCTTACAGGGACTAGAAAAAACACAGTAAACAAAGCCCAAAGTGAGCAGAAGAAAGGAAAATGACATGGTGCTGGCATAAAAACAGACACAGAACAATGGACCAGAATAGAGAGCCCAGAAATAAACTCATGCCTACATGGTCATTTAGTCTATGACAAAAGAGGAAAAAATATACACTGAGGTAATCAATAAATGGTGTTGGGAAAACTGGACAGATATATGCAAAAAAACCGAAACTAGATCAACTTCTTACACTATATCTAAGAATAATCTCGAAATAGATTAAGGACATAAATGTAAGATCTGAAATCGTAAAACTCCTAGAAGAAAATATAAGCAATAAACTCTCTGACATTCCTCTCAATAACATTTTTTCTGATCTATCTCCTCGGGTAAGGAAAACAGAACAAAAAAATAAACAAATGGGATGACATCAAACTAAAAAGATTTGAACAGCAAAGAAAACCATCAACAAAATAAAAAGACATCCTACTAAATGGGAGAAGATATTAACCAATGATACATTAGATAAGGGGTTAATATCCAAAATTTATAAAGAACTCATACAACTTAACACCAAAAAAAACAAAACAATCTAATTACAAAGTGGGCAGAGGACCTGAATTGACATTTTTTCAAAGAGGACATACAGGTCAACAGACATATGAAAAGATGCTCAGTGCCACTAATCATCAGATAAATGCAAATTAAAACCACAATGAGATATTACTTCACACTTTTCAGAATGGCTATCATCAATAAATCAACAAAAAAGTGTTGTTGAGGATGTGGCGAAAAGAAGCCCTTCTGCACTGTTGGTGGGATTGCAAATTGGTGCAGCCACTATGGAAAATAGTATGGAGGTTCCTCAAAAAATTAAAAACAGAACTACCTTATGACACAGCAATTCCACTCCTGGGTATTTATCCAAAGAAATCCATAACACTAATTTCAAAAGATACTTACATCTTTATGTTCAATGCCGCACTATTTACAATGGCCAAGATATGGAAGCAACTCATGTGCCCAACAAATGGATGACTGGATAAAGAGGATGTGAGGATGTGGTACGTATATATATAATGGAATATTTCTCAGCCACAAAAAGAATGAAATCTTATCATTTACAGCAACATGGATGGACTTAGAGGGTATTAGGATAAGTGAAATAAGTCAGACTGAGAAAGATCAATACCATACGATCTCACATATATGTGGGATCTAAAGAACAAAGTAAATGAACAAACAAAACAGAAGCAGACTCAAAGATACAGAGAACAAACTGATGGTTTCCAGAGGGGTGAGGGGTTGGGGAAATGGATGAAAAAGGTGAAGGAATTAAGAAATAGAAATTGGAAGTTACAAAATAGTCACAGGGATGTAAAATACAGCATAGGGGATAGTCAATAATGTTACAACAACAATGTACAGTGCTACGTGGGTACTAGACTAATCGGGGGGATCACTGTATAAATTATATAAATGTCTAACCACATGCTGTACACTTGTACTCCTGAAACTAATATAAAATAGCATTGAATGTCAACTGTAACTAAAATAAATGAATGAATGAATGAATGAATGAATGAATAAAAATATCTAAATAGGAAATTGCAAAGAAGATCACATTTAGCTCTGCAACAGCTATTCAAAGTGTTTGGAGTACAAAGTGAAGATAAAATACCCATCATATTTAAAGATAGATGGTAATTAATATTTAAAAAAAAACAACTCTGAAAAGAAGTGTTTAAGACTATACTGGACCCTAAAAAGGGAGTCTGTTTGAGAATATTTTTCTGTATGATACAGTGCAGGCATAGTGACATTATTGCTATTAAATCTATGTAAAGCTCAAGTGAGGGTTTCTTTATCTGTACTAAACTTAAGCTATTCTTGTCAGCTCTGTAAACCCAGATATGACTAGATAAAAGCTGAGGGTTAATTCATTTGCTGGCACATAATGAACTTCAACCATAACGGTTCTGTTCAGAATGGTAAATCTGAACAGAAATCATCAAAGTTCTAAACAACTAACTTCCCATCTCATGCCTCAACATGGTTTAAAATAAAACTCTAGCTTTCCCTTGTCTTAATGAGCCATTCAGAAATACAGTGTGAAGGTAAACTGTCATGAGCTAGATTTTTTTAAATGGCAATTTCCAAAACATCAAAGTGTAGTGGAAACAGTCTAGGATAAGGAGAACGGAGAGAAAATGCTGAAGATATACACGTGGGTAAAGGTAGAGGACAAGAAACAGGGAAAGAGGCCGAGGTCCTCAATCCCACCACAAAAAGTATTAACTTGAGAAAGAAAGAAGTAGATCTTTCTCCTACTGAATATCTTTTGTGACAGATTCTGTGCTAGATTCTGAGTACATAGAAAGCTAACAGCTATGGCTTTGGGATATTTTATTCTTGTCACATCCACACTGCATCTCCTTATCAGATCTGTTTTGGGGGAAGATTATACATTCTGCCCCATCAACCTCAAGCTTTGCTGTGGGATCTGACATGGCCAGTGAAATGTGAGTGGAAGTGACACGTGCTGCTTCTCAGCAGAAGATGTAAGAGCCATCACATAGTCACACCATGTCTTCTCCCTCTCCCATGAGCCTTGCAACATTCCAGACAGGGTTGCTTCTCCAGCCTGAAAACATGAAGTCCACCTACCATTCACAATTTCATAACTGAGAAATCGCCATCTGTTGTGGAAAGCTGCTGAGGTATTGCTACTGCAGCATAACCTACGCAAACGTCCTGATACAATGGCTCACCATCAATAGTAGACATGCTGAAAGATGGAGAAAGCTGACATCTAACAGAATAAAAGCCAATGGAATTAGTGAGCAGAAGAGCACTAAAGGCATTTACAGAAACATTCAGAAGGGAAATCAAATTGGAAAGATTAAGGACAATGTGGATGCTTTATCAAATTGAAGCCCGTGTGATGGTCAAGTGATGAAAGAGGTAGTAGCAGGGTACTGAGAGAGGACAGCAAGGCCCAGGATCACGTGTCCCAACAGATGGTGAGTAATTTGGAGACAGTAATATCTGTAATCAGGTATGTGATTTACCTGGATAATTTAGATCCAGACCAATGTAAAACCTACAGCCCTAAAAGGTGCAATTAGGATTTATATGGGATTGGAATCCCTAAGACCACAATTCTCAAAATGGATAAGTGCAGGACTTGGGGGTAACTTAATGGTTTGTCTAGGGCACATACAACCACAAAATAAACTTAAAGCATCTCTCTGGAATATCAACTTATTGAGGTTGGAGGGGAATAAATAGGGGCGAAACCATTATTTGTTGTCACATATGATGTGGAAACAAATACCGCATAGAGATGAAACAGAACTTCACAGCTGTCTCCTGCTCTCAGATGGCTGCTTTAGGGCACTGCTCTACCACTGTTACTGGTGCTTCCCTGAAAAAGCGGGAAAGGCACTGAGTTAAGGCAGGGCTCACTTCTCACCCAGAAGGATACTTTCCCCTCGGAAAGTAACACAGAGCCAACCATTGTATGGTTGTAAGTCACCACAATTGTCCAGAGTATCTGGAAACAGGAAAAAAAATAGTGGGGGTAGTGTATTCTTTTCCTAAATATTTAAGGAATAAAGCATGTCATATTAAGCCCACAATTAAGTCATTGCTTTTTCTTTCAGAACAAGGAAGAGAATGAAATAATTCAGTCTCCAGTCCATACACTGCATTCATCTAGCCCCAGGGAACAATAAACATTTTACAAAAATGAAATAAGAATCCCAGAAGAGATGTTGTAGATATTATAAAAGTGGAAGAAAGTTCAAATTATACAATAATAGCTCAAGTAGATGACTTCATTTTAAGCAGATAAACAGTCAATTTAAATAACGTTCTTCTTTTCCAATAATTAGAATTCTTAATTTTCCCCATGAGCATTAAGGTTCACAAATCACGGTAACAACCATTTAAATTTTATTTAAAATCTGCCTGAATCAAAAAGGTAAAAGACTCTTGAGAGAAATTTTTACGTAGAGTATGCCACAGAGTAGTTTTTCTGCACAAAACCTATTGCATAATAAAGTTTTCATAACATCATTGTTTTACATGAATCAGAAAGATGTTTTAAGTTTGAAGTAAATTTGTATAGCACTGCTCCAATTTAGTGAATCTGATATTTATTCCAAACTCTCCTGAAAATTACTATGTCAGTAACGCAGCCTTGAATTATGTATGTGAGTGTGTGCAGAAAAGAGTCTCAAAATTTTACAACCTTAAGACTACATGCATGTATTTCCCCTTCTATTTCATTATGTCATTCTCTGTAAGATAAAATTATTATTCTGACTCCTGGTAACACTATTCTCAGGACTTAGAGCCATTTGAGAGTGACTCTATTATAATTAAGTTGTCTGAATCCCAACTCATACTCCTCTTTGGACAAGGTCCAAGAAGGATTTGCTACCTACAAAATTCCTTGCCCTGGTATATAGTATGATAACGTGGCTCTTGTGATAGTCAAAGGTTTCTCATTTACTTTTCCAACTGAATCATTAGTGTTAGGAACTGCTGCATCTGCAGCCCAGACAGTGATCCAGGCCTGACTTGCTTCCACAGAGCCCAGGGCGTAGGGCTGGTTTTGCTTCCTCATTAAAACTACTCCCACTCATTCCCTCCCTTGGGTGTCACACCTCCCCAATTCCCTGTGTCCTGGCTGTCTTGGAAAACAAGCCAAGGTCATTTTGTCTTTCATCATGGAGATATCAAAAATTAACACAAATTCAAAAAAGTATACATGGTTTTAAAACCTTACAAAGGTCTGAGAATCACTGCCTCTAGTCAAAAAATCTCTTTATTCCCTTGCTGAGTAGTATCTTAAAGCTATTACTTTCTTCCCTTACTCCTGTGAGGACTGCTCATGATATCCCACCCCCCCAGAAGGATTTGACTAAAATCTAAAATCTAATAGCTGGAGAAAGTATGCAGCAGGTACAGCATCATCGAAAGTTTCAGATATTTTTGTTAATCAGTACAAACAAATCATATCCCAAACCTAATTAAATGTGTTTCCAAATCGTTTTACACCAGACTGGGCCTCAGTAACACCAATTCCTTAATTATTATTAATGTTATTATTATTGTTGTTATTATTATTATTATTATTATTATTATTATTAGAGAGAAAATCTTGGGGTGGTGGAGGTGGGAAAAGAAGAGGGTCGGTTACCATACATGCTAGGCTCCTGGACACCTCTCACTTGTGTCCTTCTTCAGGACCTTGGACAGATCACAGACACATCTTTGGCTCTCAAACTTTTTTTGTTTTTGTTTTTAATTATAGGGGTGACCATTGTTAGTGAAATTACATAGATTTCAGGTGTACAATTCTGTATTACATCATCTATAGTCCCACTGTGTGTTCACCACCCAGAGTCAGTTCTCCTTCCATCACCATATATTTGATCCCCCTTACCTTCATCTCCCTCCCCCCATCCCCCTTACCCTCTGGTAACCACTTAACTATTGTTTGTGTCTTTGAGTTCTTATTTCTCTATGTTTGTCTTGTTCTTTTGTTGTTTTTGGTTTATATACCACATATCATTGAAATCATAGGGTTCTCTACTTTTTCTGTCTGACTTATTTCGCTTAGCATTATACTCTCAAGATCCATCCGTGTTGTCACAAATGTTCCTATATCATCTTTTCTTACTGCCGAATAGTATTCCATTGTGTATATATACCACAACTTCTTTATCCATTCATCTATCGAAGGACATTTTGGTTGTTTCCATGTCTTGGCCACCGTAAACAAAGCTGCAATGAACATTAGAGCACACGTGTCTTTATGTATAAATGTTTTCAAATTTTTTGGGTAGATACCCAGGAGAGGGATTGCTGGGTCATATGGTAATTCTATTCGTAATTTTTTCAGAAACCTCCACACTGCTTTCCATACCGGCTGCACCAGTCTGCATTCCCACCAAGAGTGTATGAGGGTTCCTTTTTCTCCAGTCTCTCCAACACTTGTGACTATTTGTCTTGTTGATGACAGCCATTCTGACTGGGGTGAGGTGATATCTCATTGTGATTTTTATTTGCATTTCTCTGATGATTAGTGATGTTGAGCATGTTTTCATATGTCTATTTGCCATTTGTATGTCCTCTTTGGAGAAATGTCTCTTCAGGTCCTCTGCCCATTTTCCAATTGGGTTATTTTTTTATTGTTGAGCTTCTCGAGTTCCTTGCATATTTTGTATATTAGCCCCTTATCAGAGGCACTGTTTGCTAAAATCTTCTCCCATTCAGTCAGTTGCCTCTTTGTACTGTCGATGGTTTCTTTTGCTGTGCAGAAACTTTCAAGTTTCATATAGTCCTATTTGTTTGTTTTAGCTTTTACTTCCATTGCCTTTGGAATCAAATTCATAAAATGCTCTTTGAACGCAAGGTCCATAAGTTTAGTACCTATGTTTTCTTCTATGCAGTTTATTGTGTCAGGTCTTATGCTTAAGTCTTTGATCCATTTTGAAATAATTTTGGTACATGGTGACAGATAGCCGTCCAGTTTCATTCTTTTGCACGTAGCTATCCAATTCTGCCAGCACCATTTATTGAAGAGGCTGTCTTTCCTCCATTGTATGTTTTTAGCTTCTTTGTCAAAAATAATCTGTCCATATTTATGTGGTTTTATTTCTGGGTTCTCAATTCTATTCCATTGGTCTATGTGTCTGTTTTTCCGCCAATACCAAGCTGTTTTGATTATTGTAGCCCTGTAGTACAAGCTAAAGTCAGGGAGTGCGATACCTCCAGTATTGTTCTTTTTTCTTAAGATTGCTTTGGCTATTCGGGGTCTTTTGTGGTTCCAAACAAATCTGATGATTTTTTTGTTCTATTTATTTAAAAAAATGTCATTGGGATTTTGATGGGAATTGCATTAAATCTGTATATGGCTTTGGGTAATATGGCCATTTTAACTATGTTGATTCTTCCAATCCATGAGCACGGAATGTCTTTCCATTTCTTTGTGTCTTCCTCAAATTCCTTCAAAAATGTCTTATAGTTTTCAGCATATAGGTCCTTCACATCCTCGGCTAAATTTATGCCTAGGTATTTTATTCTTTTTGCTGCAATTGCAAAAGGAATTGTTTTTTGTATTTCTTTTTCTGAGATTTCATTGTTAGTATATAGGAAAGCAATGGACTTTTGTATGTTGATTTTGTAGCCAGCAACTTTACTGTATTCGTTGACTGTTTCTAACAGCTTTTTGGTGAAGTCTTTAGGGTTTTCTATATATAGCAACATGTCATCTGCAAAGAGTGATTATTTAACTACTTCATTCCAAATTTGGATGCCTTTTATTTTTTTCTCTTGCCTGATGTCTCTGGCAAGGACTTCCAACACTATGTTGAAAAGCAGAGGTGATAGGGGACAGCCCTGTCGTGTTCCTGAACGTAGAGCCTTCTTCCCTCAGTCTTTTCTCAGAGGTCTCTGCCGTGAACATTGGGTTCAGCCGTGTTATATGCTGCCCCCTCGGCCCTGTGGGCCGTAAGCGGAGCCCTAGCAGTCCGAGTCCTTCCCTCTCCCGCAGCTGCGGTAGTTACAGGATGCAGCGAGCTCGGAGCACTGAGCTAGGTCTGCGTCTTGCGCCCAAGCGGCTCCATCTCCGCACTTCTCCATTCCCTCCTCCCTCCTCCTCGCGTGATTCGCCCTCATTTAGGTGAATTCAGTAGTGGGTCTCTTCGTCTTGCCTGTGTGCTGTGCAGGGAGTTGTGCTGTCCTTTGTGGAGTTATTGTTATTCGATTAGTTGTAAATTCCATGGAAGCTATACAGAGGCTCACCTCACGCCGCCATTTTGATGACCTCCCATCGCTTCTCAAACTTCTAAAGACTGAATTTATGTGGTATCAAAGGACCAGCTATAAATGCTACCTCATCAAAGGTTCCTACTGTACCTGGTAAGAGCACAGAAGAGCAGAAGAGTTACAGATTTCCTCCAAGGTGAGCCAACCACCATCCTGGTGAAAAGAGTTACCGCAGCCTGACACACAGATAAGTGTCTCCAAGTCCTAAAGCCATGGCAAACAGTCTCTAGCACTGGGTTTAAAAATAGGGCTGCCTTAAACTGTAGTGAATGATATTTGCAGATTAATGAGACAAATTATTTATTGTTTAGGAACACTAAATTCTGAAGCATTAATAATATGCTAACATAGCAGACTTTATGCCCAGGACTTCAGGAGCCCATAAAGGAGGTCCAGTCCTGTGAGCTCACCTTTAACCCACTTATGTGTACTTCTGCCCAGAAAAAAGAAGCCATAGTTGAGGCATCAATTTGACTGAATTGTGGACACCATGCATAAAATAAACTAGTATGTCTAAAAAACTACCTTCAGGGCAGCAACCACTGCAAATTCATGGACTCCAGGCTCACACTGCCATGGGTGTGACACTTCTGGGCAGGGGCTATGTCACTGCAGCACTGCCTGGACTTGCAAAACCAAATCCAGTGGATTTGATTCGCAAGGTTATGGAGGTCTAGCAAAAAAAAACACCTTATGTCATTAAGTATTTAATACCTATTAAATAAGAAATAGGTTGTTGAATTTGTTGAGTTGACTTGTTAAAATATGGCAAATGAAGTACTGATTTATTTTTATAAGTAACTTTTGTTATGAAAAGAAAAAGATAGACAGGAGAAAGAAAACAACATACCCAATTCAGAAAATTTTTTCATTTAAACTGCCTCTCTACCTTTGAAACTGAGTTGACTTTTAGAAAGAGGTTCAGGTGGAAAGGCAACAGTATTCACAGATACATGCACCTTGGATCTGAGGAGATATAACCTCACAAAGTTGTGATTTCACAAAGTCCTGTTATCGCATCTGTGATCATGATCCTACAGAAGTTCCCCTAGTTACATTATTATTTTTGGCCTTTACTGATATCTTTCTGTTGAAAGGGCTAAGTATCATATCCCCTTAAAACTAGCTCAATTTCTCAGAGTTCAGACAGGTTAACTCACTATTGAAAGCAATGTTAATGTTTTCTTATTTTTGAAGCTTAGAAGAAAATTAAATTATCAAGGAGAGGAGATTTAATGAGGCTAGAATCAGCACCTTGATTAACAAATGACTCACATGGCATAATACCAAAATCCACTTATGATCAAAGACAACCTTAGGCTGCTGAACACTACAGGCACTCTTGGTTTACCAAGAAACAGAGCTCTCCCTATAACAAATTCAGGTGCCATTAAATTGGAAGACATATTTTCAAAGGAAAAGCAGCAGAGTCTTTCAAATTTACAGTTTTGTTTCCTTACTTTGAGCTCTTTATAGTAACAGGAGGTATCATTAAGAACCTAGCACTGATTTCACAGAACAATTTATCTGTTTTAAAAGTTTTCTTTTGGCAGATATTAAGGGAAAAGATTTAATATAGAGAGGAAATCGGACTGGCTTTTGAAATCAAATTCCTGGGCTGACAGTAGAAGGGGGTGGTGCATGGGAAGAAAGTGGATATCAAAGAGAACATCTCGGTTGCCACAATTTTACCCAATTCCCAGTTATGCCTATCATCAATTCCAAGAGTACTTATGATGTGAAAACCAAATCAAATATACTTTCTATCCTTCAACAAAACAAACTTAGAAAGCTGGTTAATAACTGAATGTGCAATTTTCCCATATATTTCCCTTAAACCAACTAACTTGAGTTTATACAGAGCTCGATTCTGGTCTTTTGGAAAAGCTAACCCATTGTGTGTGCAAGGGCTGGAACTGCCTAGGTAGAATTATTAAATTCATCACACCATGCAGGCTGCATACAACTTGAAGATAGGTTTTAATGTGTTAGGCAATTGAGTTTGTGACCCTTAAAAAGCCATTCCAATTTATTTCTGTGTGTGTGTGCATATGTGTGTTTGTGTGTAGAGAGACATGATTTATAAGGTGCATTGGGGGCATTACATAAATATATTTTCAACCTCTGCCCTAATACCTAGAGCACAGTATAGTGTGTGGGGGTCCTGATCCAGAAATTAGGGGACATGCTCTAGGAGCCCCACCCAACAAGGACTCTCCCTGAGACTTGTTGTTCAGTGTCCCTTTCTGTGCGAATGGATACCAGCTCTACGCCCTATGTCCTATCATAGCCAAATTGGAGAGGATGTAATAGTGTTCTTCTGAAAAGAACTGCCATGTAAAGTTACGGAGATATATTCCTGAGCAAGAAGGAAGTACCTTGTGTCTCCTTTCTCCAGTCATCATATAACATCCAGAATGTTTCTGAAGCTGCCATTTATGACGTCTGTATCAGTTTGCTAAGGCTGATATAACAAAATACCAGAGACTTTGGGGCTGAAACAACAGAAATTTATTTCCTCATAGTTCCTTCCAAAGGCTAGAAATCCAAGACAAGGTGTTGGCAAGGTTTGCTTTCTCCTGAAGCCTCTCTCCTCGGCTTGCAACAGTCTCTTTCTCACTGTGTCCTCACCTGGCCTTATGTACACCTTCATCCCCGGTTTCTCTTCTGCTTCTTATAAGGACATCAGTCCTGTTGGATTAGAACCCACCCACAGGACCTCATTTGATGTGAATCACCTCTTTAATGGCGCTGTTTCCAAATACAGTCACATTCTGAGGTGAGCTGGGGGAAAGGACTTCAGCATATAAATTTAGGAGGGACCCAATTCCGTCATGGCAATGTCCTCAAAGTAAGCCTTTCATATAGCAAGATAATAACAGTCTAGCATTTACTGAGTGGTCCTTTTGCTGCAGACACTGTCCTAAGTGTCACAGCTCTATTAACCCACAATCCTCACAATAACTCTACGAGGTTGGCACATCCTTACAAATGAGAAAACTGAGACACAGAGGCTGAGAAACTCGCCCAAAGGTCACACATCTAGTAGACGGCGAGCCATGACTGGAGCCCAGGCAGTCCAGGTTATTTAAACCCCATGATCTGCCCCAAGAGCTCACATGTTTGACCATTGTCCTCTACGTCCCAGGCTGCCAAGACATGGATGCCAGCTGACGATGCATGAGGCTGCCCAAGAAGAATCAACTGCTGAACAAGGAGAATGATTCAACTAAAGGCAGCGTTATCTGTACTCGCACGATGCAGTGCTACTCTGCAAATAAAAAGGGGAACAGTTCACTTGTTTTTCTCAAAAGCTCACGATTCCACAGAGTATATTCCATGTGACTCAGAGCAGTGGTTAAGTTGGTAGTTTCTAGGATTGCACTGCCAGGCTTTAAAATCTGAGCTCTGCTCCTTCTAACTGTGCAACTTGAGTAAGTCACTTAACCTCTGGTTCCTCATCTGTAAAATGTAGATAACAGCACTCACTTCCTAGGACTTTCATGAAGGCCGGGAAGAGAGTCCATGTAAATTATCAGCAGAGGACCAGGCTCCAGGTATGCATTCAATAAATGTTGGATGCCACTATTATTATTCTACCCGGTACTTTTTAAATGATAAACTGTACAAAGAGTGGGTGCTTGACTGAAAATGCTTGACTGAACTAAGTCTGCTAGATGTCATATTACAAAGGAATATCTTCATGAGGAATACACAAAACCTCCCCAATACCAGCACTTAGGAATTTTGAATGCTTCCTTGCTTTTTATTTATATACTTCTAAGTGTCAAAAACAGTTACCTTTTCATAAGATTTTTTTTTTGTATCTTTAAATGTTGCAGAAATAACATATCCTAGAGTAGACAGGAATAATTTAAGCAGATATATAACAACTGCCTAACAGTGGATATGAGGAAAACCAAGCCAAAATAGTAAGTTACTATGGGGAAACAAGAAAGCAATGAATACCAATGGCTGAAAGAATAACCAAGATCGTTTCCAAAATAAAAGCTTCTGTGACATGTCCTTGGTTTTCTCAGAAATACAGCAGAATTATAATTATGACTCCTATGAGAACGAGGTGAGACAGTGTACGAAACACTTTAAATATGCCAAAGGTTACTTGTGGGAAGTTTTAATAATAAAAATGCTTTATTGCTAATTTTACTTAGAAATTTGTAAATTTTTAAAGCTCCTTAGAAGATTCTAAGGTTTAAAAACATATTCAAATAGATGTGCCATTAAGAAAACCATCATATTTAGTATATCACTGTAATCTCAGGCTTGCATTCACTTGACTCTTTAGAGACACAAATCAAATGTGTGTCGTGATTCAGAAGTTTGCAGTGGGATCCAGCAATCAGTATTTTTTAAAGGCTTTCAGGTGGTTCTAATGGCTATTTGGGAACACCTACTCTAATTTTTCACTGTGTCTATCATTTAGTGGACATGTATTATATTGATGGACACTCCAGTATGTAGTTCTAGTATGAGATGGGCAAAAAGACCCTTAAAAATATGTCTGGCTCCAGGTTTCAGCCAGTTACCATAAGACATTCCTAATAACACTTCATCACTTCGATTGCTACCCCAACACAAAATCAGCCATGGGGCCTACAGGGTGACTTATGAGAGAGAATCACATGCAAAGGGAGCCCACAATACTGATGCAAATCTGAGAATCAACTGCAGCTCGTCTATGCAGATGTCCACAACATTGCCAACAGTCTCCCTAGGCTTGGACGAGAGACATGCCTAATTCTCTGCATCTCATTACCAGAACAGGACAATCTGGATATCATTTAGAGAGGAACATCTAAACTAGATAATAAATGCACTTCACAAGGGGTAGTGGAAGATGGAATAGGTCTCTAAATGAATGCTGAGAGATGAGATGCTAAATCTTTCCCAGTTGGCATGGTTAATTAATATAGTAAAGTAGAATACAATTAAAGATAGGTAACTGAATAGGATAGATGAAAGGAAACCTTCAGAGCAGTAACATAAAGAGCTTTCACTTGAAGTGATTTTTTTAAATGGCTCCATAGGAAGTGGCATAGTGATCCATGGAACATCTGTAATTTGAGTCAAATTTTATTTAGGTTTCAACTAAAGCTTTTTATTTATATAGGCCATAACTAAAGAGATATTTTTGTAGATAGAATGAAACAAGTAAGAGTAAAGAGGATAAAAGATGGACAGGTTCTCCAATGAAATTTTTGGTGTCTTTCCCCCATCTGGCACCATGGACAGCGAGACCCCGTTACTCACATGAAGTGGCAGACTCATTTGCTCTTTGAAAGCCAGTGAGCAAAAGAGAGGAGGTTTAACGGATGTGTCATAAATGAAATATTTAAATAGAACTATAAAGAAATGCAGAGAAATTTGAAGCACAAGGGCCAATACATTCTTTTAACATCTACTGGTTTCCACAATCCCTTTCCCATAAAAATCAATCGCATTGACAATCATGATGGGTTCAACTTACCGAAAACGAACTCTAAATCAAGACTGTGTACATAAAACACACATTTTCCATAAGAATAATATTACAAAGGAGATTGACAGTTTTAACTAGGGGCTTAGTGGCCAAATTATAATCTTTTGCTTTTTTTGCCATACAGCGAACTTAACTAAATATAAATCAGTAAAACTAACAATCTCAAAGCCAATCATATAACCATTTCATGAGCATTTAGTATGCTATTTGAGCAGCTCTACAGAGCGAGTGCCTTTGCAGTAACAACAAGTGGAGACCCACTGAGCCTGAGGAGTCTAGCTGGAAATGGGATTGTGGGAAGGTGTAGAAATCATTTTTTCTAAGAATACCATCTGGGGTGAGAATATACACATGCGCTAATGCTCCATGGTGAAACTAGGATATCAAAATGCATCATAGTGATGGAAGTACAGTAACATCATCTCAAGATTCTGTATCATTTTGTTTTACTATTTTTATTGCTTCAAAATGACAAAAGCTTTTGCACACCAGACCACAAGCTTGAAAAGGACAGGAACTATAAATTATTCATCATTTTGTTTCCAATGCCTTATGCTTGGTAGACACTCAATAGTTATGTGCTGAGTCATCCAAGAAATGATTTTGATAGACAGTTAGCCCCAGGAAAGTTACACTTGGCCTTTAACCTGTTACCTTTAGTGAAGTGTCTTGCTCCCAGCTCCAGCCAGCCCCCCAGCTGTGTGCTGGAGCCCATTTCCTCCTGCCTACTCAAGGACACAAGTCAGCTGTTCTCCCCTTTCACTGGTGATCATCGCATTTTTCTTCCTACTAAATGAGTTCCGTTAGTATACATGTATTTTTGCAATCTTAAGACCCCACTCCCTCCCCCAGCTACAAGTCTTATTTATTTGATCCCTTTTGAAGCAAAACTTGAAACTTGCTTCTTAGCCTCCTGACACTCTTCACCTTGCTCTATTTATTCTCTACTTATTTGATTTCCCCCCCCCCCACAGCTCTCATTTTCTGGCATACAATATAACCTGCTTATTTACTGTGTTTTCTTCACTGTCTGCCCCGTTTTGGAATGTATGATCCACAGTGGCAGTAACCTTTGTCTGTCTGCTCCACTGAAGTTTCCCAAAAACCTAGATCCATTCCTGTCATGCAGAAGGCACTCAATAAATGCAAAGCAAATGGAAGTCGGAATAGTTATATATCATTGTTCTAAACATGGTGTCATCTATCAAATAACCTAGAAATGTCCTTGAAAGTTGGTAATAAAACATGTCAAATGTTGGAAAATATCTGCACACTACGATGGTTTTCAATATTTCAGAATCTTCACAGAAACTTATAGCTAGCTAGAACAAGGAGTATCTCTAGGTCAGGGGTGTCCAAACTTTTTTCAATGTTTTTCACCAAAGGCCATATGCGGTAAAATACACAAACAGCCACTCACTCGAGGTGAAGTACATATTGCCTCACCTGGTTTATTTAAGTAAACTAAATATATTTGTGGAATTTGCTGCGGGCCAATAAAAAATGGATTGCGGGTCACAGTTGGCCCACGGGCCGCAGTTTGGACACCCCTACTCTAGGTAATCTTTATTTCCAGAGATGCAGACATATACACATTCTCCCACAGAATATTGTATGATTGAGTTTAAACTATAATGGAAATCCAGCATAAATTCAGACAGCAAGATTCACCATTCTCTCAGAATTTCTCAGAAGCAATTAGCTGTTGCTGTTATCAATTATATGTATTAATGCTCTGTGGTAAAAATATTATCCTATTGGAGATCAGTGAGCTTGCTTCAAAACACAATCCTTTTTTAAAAAATCTGCAAATTGGTGAATATAATTAGGATTCAATGACTGAAAAACATTCTTCTGAACAATTAAAATTCATTATTATATTAAGTCAGTAAAAGTATGTAAAGCTCTTAGAAGATTGTAAATGCTATAAGTGCCAGTGGACAGATATGAAGTAGCAGGGAACTAGGACATGTTGTAATCCAGGGAGGGGCCTGAGCCTGGCTCTAGTCTCTATAACCCATGGTAGAATCAAGTGCAGGCCATATCCCATTCTCCAAGGACTATTTTGCTGCCAAAATTTACGATGAAAGAGATAAATAAATGACAATGAAGAGGAGCTTTGATTGTGAATGAGTGAGGACGTACGTAATATCCAAGACAAAGGGTGAATACTGAGTGTGTGTGACAAGGAGGAATATACTTACTAAGCATCAGAAGGTGCCAGAAGGCATGGAAGGTTTTTATTAAATTACTAAGACAGGATGTCTTCCTTTAAATATTTTACACTCTAATGAGGACATATATACACATCTAAATAACTGTCATATCAGAAAACTGAGACAAGAGCTATTGAATAAACATGAATAATGTACTACTAGGGTATACAGAGAAAGAGATCCTGGCTGAGGGTACTGCACAGACAACATTAGGAAATACCTTGTAGGTTGGCATTAAGGAAAGACATTCAAGAGCTTGAACAAATGATGTCAGTCAGGCCAGGGCAGCCCAATCATAAGGAAGCATTTGTGATGGGGGAAGTAGAAGAATGGCTTGGAGCAAGTGGTTCCTTAATGACACCATCAGACACAGATCACCAACTAGTCACCCCACCAAGTGCCTTTCTGCCTAATTACACCAGAGCACCTTGATTCAGATCAGCCACCTTAATGCGATACCTAAAGTAAAAAGCCACTTCACAACTGACAGGCCAAATACCATAAGGGCCAGTGTGATCAAATCAGGGGACAGCTGAAGAAAGATTTAATGCTCTGAATGTGAACCAAAAACAATTTGGAGCTACAAATAATTTCTGTCCTAAAAAGCAAGGGACTGAAAAGAGACAAAAACCAACCAAGAACTTTCCAAGTCATCAAATACATATTGTTAAGAAGGTAATTTATGGGAACTACCCCAGACAAAGGGTCAGAGGTATTTCTGTGGTAAAATGTATGTGTGGAGTCAGATCTATTTTTTAAGATGACAAAGGTTATGGGTAGAGAGGTTTTTGGTTAAGTGCAGATTGAGTGTATCACACCCCTCCATGTATTGTGTCTTACTTGTTATGCTTCATTAAA
Organism: Rhinolophus hipposideros; assembly: GCF_964194185.1. NCBI lineage: Eukaryota > Metazoa > Chordata > Mammalia > Chiroptera > Rhinolophidae > Rhinolophus > Rhinolophus hipposideros. The sequence continues at coordinate 52,299,996 of NC_138064.1, forward strand.
GGAAGAGTTACCACCTGCCCCATTTCTACGTTCCTTTCTTGATCTATAGACTATTAATTCTCTATTGGGGAGATTTCATTTGAGGCATGACTTTCAGTAGGAGCTTCCCTTTCACACTCTTCATTGAAATGTCACCAGAATTATGTCCTCCTCATCTGCCATGTCCACTTAAGACCTGGTGGGTCTTCATCCATCATCAAAACACTTTCCTCTCTCTTGTAGACAATAATATTAATAGAGCCATTTTAAAATAGAGCCGGGGCTGCCATGCCAGAGAACTGCCGTGCATGTCTTATATCTCAAACCTTTGGAATGCTGAAACAGGGCAAAATAACCTTTGGACGGGGCCTAGGCAACCTTGTGTCTTGGAAAAGAGCTGTTTGCAAGACAACAGGAAAGCAGTTATTATGACACTGGACTGAAAATTAAAAACATTGCTTAGAATTAACACCACTGTGTTATGTTATCTGCACCCATAGAAATGCCTTCCTTCTATTGATGTAATTGTTCCCCTTCCCTTTGTCATAAATACCCATTGTCTTTGTCTCCTAATGGGGACATCATTTGGGTTTCTGTCTGAATCAACGCTTCTAAAATAGCTATTCTTATTGATCTCAATAAATGCTTGGTGCCTCTCACTTTGAAAGGCCTTTTATTTTTTAGGTTAACACACTCCATTTAACAGCCTTGTCCATTACATAAAGAAGCAAAGATAAGCCTGATCTAATTTAAGGCATGAGTCTTGCTAACAGATCTACCAATGGGCAATAAATAAACTGAATGTGAAGGCAATCAGACACTTAGTCCCACACTTAATAACATACTGTTAATGAATGGCATGAATGGCATGACACTGAATTTCAATCACCATGGTGATCTTAAAAAGACCTGCTGTACCTGTCTTATCACAATTTAAATTTTTTCTTTTGCTACCTTCCCTTCGCTCTAAACAAATGATTTCTCTTCTCAAATATGTGACCTGGATTAATATCTATTTTAGATAAAAGTATTAAAAACAGACCACATAGGAATATGCTCCATAAATAATAAACCCATAATGTATGCCAGAGCTACCCTGGCATGAGTGAGCCCTCATTCTACTATTGAGAATTCTACTGTGGCCACAAGGGAACACAGGTAGAGCCAGTTCTACTACACCTCTCGTATGAGATTCCTGATAAGATGGGGGGGACCACATTTTAATTATTGAAGGGTAAATGCAAATAAACCATACATTTAAATTAGTAACTGCCATCCTATTACATTCCAAAAAGCAGACTGCCCAATAAGTTACCAGACTATATAAATGCTAACTCTCTTAGGACACTGATAATGCTTATCATTTGTATACTTATATGTATAGCAATGGGTCACCTTTGTCCCATACACATGGATTTTTATAACAATAGACCCTTATTATAAAATTGCATTAAGTACCAATGTTCAATAATTCAGTTATTCCCACAGATGCACAACCAGAGTTAGTGAGGGATGGCGGGGAAAACTCTCGGAGGTCATGGTGCCAGAAGCCAGGGCAGAGACAACTCTTAGCAGACAATAATGAGGCAGGGGGAACCCCAGCTGGTACTCCGAGTGGGGGGTGAGTCTTGGCCAGTGGACCTGGAGGCAGGGGAAGCACAGGCTGATGGGAATCAGCCCACAGCCAGAGGGCAGAGACCACTGCTGACCGGTGCAACACAGAAGATGAGGAGATGGCCCATGTGGTCAGAAGACAGGTTACATAAAGGAGACTGCACAAATAAATACATGTATTGAAAATGATGAAAGTCAGACCTCTCACTCTCAAAGGAAGTATAAATATGGAAAGAGGAAAGGCTCAGCTAATTCAGCTGCTTTGAAAGATCTTTTGATTTTTAAGGCCTTCTCTTTACTATACTTATCTGACCCCTAGGTACGTAAGTACTCCTCATCTTTTCTTAGGACCCTATGTCTAGATTTCTAATCTAGGAAGAGCCTTATTAACTCATTAAGGTGTGAGCAGCACATATATTACCTCTTCCAGGGACATATGTATTTTCCCAGGGCATCAGTTTCCAAGGTCAACAACTGTGGGAAGAAGGGAACTCTGCCACTGCCTCTAAAATCATGCCTGCTAAATATAAGAGATGTGAGGTATGCACATCACACATAATCCCAAACTCACCACCTGAGGTTCTTACTCAGAATCCAGAAGGTGTGGTGACCTGACAGGAGGCTCTGTGGGTTGACAGGATCTCCACACTCTGGGCTAGAATGCTGGCATTTAGAATTGGATCATTACCCCAGACAGACCCATGGGCTCACATCTAATCAAGGCAGTGGCTATTTCAGAGGAAGGTCACTGTTAATACAATGAAAGGTGGATACACTAACATATTCACATCAGGTTATCTGTGATTTAAAAACAATCTCTAGAGTACTTGCTAGGCCTAGCTACTCAAGCAAATTGTAAAATTTTTCCAAATGTAAATGTGATTTGCCATAAGTAAAAATTTTATCCGCACAACACAATGTGGGGCTATATTTTATATTTATATTCTTTTTTAAAACATCTATAAATTTTATTTTTAACTATTTACATACATATGTACCAAAAAGTCATCAAACTGCTTACAAGATGTCATACAATATTCAACATCCCAGAAATAAAAACACACTCTAGGAATGTGTTCAAAATGATCACTTCTGCCACGAGTTCAGCTTCAAGTTTAACATATTTTTACTCTTATGTGCAAAGCCTTGGATCCTGTGGAGACTAAAAGATGAATGCAGCCCAACAGGATCTCTGTGCCGAGGAGAGATCGGTAAGGAGAAGACATGACTCCAGCTCCCAGTCACCGGGTTATCCTAATAATTGGAACCACTGGCCCTAAATTCTCACCACTGGAGAGTTTCAAGGTCCCAATAGTTCTTTTCTTCTTCGTTTGTACAGAACCAAAGTTAGGCCATAGCTCTGCGAAAGGCACGGAGAAAAGCAGCAGAACTGGTACTTAAGAGAGTGAGAAGTCGCAGACATCAGAAATGAGACGCTCTTTTCCTTTATTTGAAGCCTCATCCTCAGATCATACCTCCAGTAAGGTGCGCACATCTCTACTCACTGGAAATGATCAAATAGTTACCTGGGCCCAAGCAGCCCGAGCTATTTTGTTGTGTTAATCAACACACTTGCTACCACAGACATGGCATCTTAGTGGGGAAGTTTATTAGCAGGAAAGAGGGTGGGAAGCCTGAGACCATCCTTTGGGACCCACTTTGGGACCTTCTCTCTGCTCATTAATGGATCTGTCAGCAGGCAACCAGGTGAACTGAAAGAGGCCAGTGTTCACACACTCCGCTACTTGTTAGCAGCTCTGCTGAGACAGGAAAAATTGAAAGAAAGAAGAAAACTCTCTGGGGAATAAATGTTGCAGTTAGGTTTTGTTATTCCTTTGGATTTCTAGAATCTTTGCTCTCCTTGGCACTAATCATCATGGAAATTCTGAGTTTCTGAAAGAGGAGTTCACTTTTCTTGTCCTAACTGAGAAGTTTGTGAAAACTGGACCACAAAACCTACAGCAATGGGGAGTCCAATGGACAACCAAGAGAGTATGTACAGACCCTTCATCCATTCTTTCAATCTAACACAAGCTACCTTTCAGGAAAAGAGGTTTGGGATAAAAAAAAAAAAAATTGGATTTGGAATAAAACATAAGCTAAGCCTCAAGCTACAGTTCAATCAGGCCCTCTGCCACCTTTGATTCCATGAACAAGTAGGGAATATATCAATAATTATGAGGACCTTTATGATTTTATTAAAAGGAATTTAAAAGCAAGATCATCAGGGCCCAAAATGTTTGAATACTTTCTAGAACATTCTAGAATGGTCTATTTTTGATTAAGTACAATTGAGTGTGATCAGATGACTATAATATAATGCACAAATCCAAATGTAGTTCATTTTATACTGTAAATAGTATCTTTGGGGATGTGAAAAATATATATTCATAGAAAAAATATGGAATCTAGATTTCCTACATTAGATAATGTCTTTAATATATGTTGTCTTTGGACAATGCCTCTGCCTTTAGAGAAATGATTGATAATTATATTAATACTAAAATCATAGGCCTTGTAAAGGTCACTACATCTTGGTAGGTCTTCCTTCCTAGGTTCATATTTCTACACAAGCACCATACCTTTTTCAGCATATGCAACACATGTGAATTGGTCACCAATACATGTTGAGGGTTCCAGGGACATTTTTCCCTCTACAGATTATTAAGAAATTCAGTTCAGCTCTTTTTCCCAACCTTTAATATGTTTCTATAGAAAATTAAGAACTTTCTCCTTATCTCCTCCCACCACCTTCCTTTTCTATCTTCTCTCCCTCCAATTTACAGAGTTAAGTTACCATCCCTCCTCACTGCACTAAAATGACTATAAAATTTACTCTTTCTGATGAAAACAAACAAAAATATATCAAAATGAGTATGTTCAAATGCAAGATGCAAAAATATTTTCAAAGAAAACCAAAGGGGGTCAGAAGACTGAGAAATTCTATCTCTACATTTCCATTCCATTTGTTTCACTTTATTTCCTCAAATTTTGAAGTTTCACCAACATCTTGAAATCTGACATCTTGAGAGAACTAAGATGTCGGTCTTCAAAAATGATAACATACTATTTGAAAATGTATAAATCATACATATTTTCATTTTATACATTTTATACATTTACCATGTAGTGACAGAAATATATGTAGCATTATAAAGTCACCTCATGCTGCAGGTCCTAGTGGCACAGATCATTTAACCAATGAAACTGGTGATTTCATCAACTGCACTTTTTTCTACTACCTGAGACAAAAAACAAACGTCACCTGGTTCAGTCAACAAAGTCCAAACAAGAGCAATAAAAATTCACTGCAATTGCAAAATGCAAAGTACTCCTAGTTATGAATGCATTCCTGAACTTGATGTTTCCCAAGGTTAGCCTTCCAGGGTGCTAACATCATAATGCCATAAAAGTGATAGAGAAAAAATCCAAGAGCAAAGAACTAATTAGCTTCACAGGGACACACCAGGCAGGAAGACTAGTTTTCAAACGACAGAGTGTAAATCTTCAAGTAGTGAAAACTGTAAACATGAGTCACTTCTATCTAAATCCAACCCCTTAAAGCAAACAGTTGGGAATGCCCTGCAAATGACCAGGGCCCTGCTTGACAAGTTTTTTCAGTGGGAAGTTGCTGCAATCCAAGACAATGACCTGTCTGAGTGTTATACTAATGCACAAGAATGTAAGAGAACTCACTGAGTGAGAATATAGGGAGATGCGGAAAATCTGTTACCCTGGGGGAAACTAGGAGACCCCTGAGTTTGTGGGTCTACATTCAACATTTCTCTAGGAATTCCCTTTTCTACCTTCATAAATCCAAAGCTCTCTGTAATACTCAGTTATTTGGACAAGATCTATTTTTATTTCTATCACTGTTTTCTTCTCCAAGACCCCTGTCTCTTTTCTCACATACACATCCCTGGGGCCACAATATCCTCTGGTAGCTCCAATGAGAGCAAGAAAAATAAGTCCATGTCCTTACATTGTCCCCGTGTCCAAACTCCTTGTTCCAGAGTCTGCTGGCCCAGACTTCTTCCCACCCCACCTCCAGAATGACCTCCAGATTTGAAGCTTCTAACCTCAGAGAACCGTGCTTGTATCTTTTCTCTCCCTGACACTCATGCATGCTCTCTAAACAGTGATATGATAGCCAATTATAGCCTTAGATAGCCTTAGATATAAAAAAATAATTTTAAAAATTGTTTTGTTTATTCAAGTGTCTGCTAAACACGTAGCAGACCACTAAAGGAACAAATATCACAAATCATGTTTCTCAACCGTTTTTTTCATTATTGCCTCCCTTGAGGAGCCTTTTTAGATATATTTTTTCTAATTATCGCCCTCACCATGAAATTTTAATAGCATGGATTTACCATATATCTGTTTACATGATAAAGAGTACAGATTTTTTTCGCTTACCAAAACCAATTTTCACCTTCCTGGGGGAGATATAACCCCCACTGAGAATGCATGATTTTGAAGCAGGCAGCAATCAAAGTAATTTTGCCAAAAGTACCTAACTACTACTAATACTCAGTGGGATATGAATCACTAAAAACATCATCTTTCCTGTAATCAGTAATCTGCATCGAAAAGCTCCAGAGAAGCAAACTCTTGATCTCCTGAGATTCTAGAACTCAAGCCTTCTTCCTGCAGTGCCTACTGCCTCGCTTCCTTGGCCCTCCACGGGAAAGTCCACGAAACTAGCAACCCCAGTCTTCAACTTATAGCATTTTAGTTATATGCTAGAACATAAACAGAGCCAACCCACTTCCCACTCTAGAAACGAAGTAAATGCACTTTACCTCCTGCCGTTTGAAGTTCTGGACATATTCTTCAAACTGTTCGTCTTTTGTCTCATCAGCTTTCCCAAGCTTCTGAAGGACCTAATTTGCAAAGAAAACAAAATGGTTTGATTTCATAATGGTTTCAAACGATAATTACAGTTCCATCACTCACAGCTTGTGCGACTTTGAGCAGGTGTCATGGTAGATTGCATTTATTTATTGACATACCTGTTTTCTCCAGTAGGCCACTCATGACTTAAAGACAAAAGCTATGCCTTGTCTTTTTGTCCCATGCATCTGGCACAGTGCATGATGCTTAATAGGTACTCAATTTTTTGTTAAACAGTGAACCAAGGTTATTTGACTCCTGGAGAAATCATTTCACAGAGATAGTATTAGAATTACTGGAGTCAGGCATATGGAAAGTTATTCCCCACCATCTTCCAATATTCCCATCAATGGAATAAACTCTCCAAGGGGCACTGGGCTACACAAGGCCCCAACCTAAGCACTGGTCATCCAAACACACAAAGACGAATAAAACAAAGCCCTAGCACTTAATCTTCAGAAATTTATAATCTAGTGGAGTACACAAGGCAGGCTCAAAAATAACAAACCAAAGACAGTGTGTAATAAGCAACATGAGGGGATTGCAAAGTGCTGTAAATCGTAGTATCTATTAGAGCTGAGGTCAGGGAATGCTCTGAGGCGCTCACTCATACTTTGCTGGAAGCTCTAGCAGACAGGAATGTGTCGGACTACATGCCAGCCACAGAAGTAGCCTCAGCAGAGACCCCTGGAGAAATCATTACTCATTGTTTGCCCAGAGCACAGGGACGTACAAGAGAAGTACTTCTCAGAGATACAGCAGAAGGCTACCCTTGGACGGAACAGAAGGGTGCTAAGAGCCACAACTGGGTTCCTTATTCATATTCCCACACCTAATATCTAAAACAATAACTCATCCAAGAATGTCAAAACTTCACAAGCATTGCCTGCTCAGAATACACACACCCCATGGCACTGCCATATGTTTTTATGAAACATAAACATTCAGGCATTAATGACCTCCCACCACAAAAAAAAAAAAGCACTTTTTATGGCTAGATCTTATATCAGGTTATGCTAATTTGTTTCCTAAAATCAAAGATAGAACCTTGTACAAATTAACAAGTTTCAATGATGCTTCCAATGCGAAGACAGAGTGAGAAAAGTCACCTAAAACTTGGGAAGACACAAAAGATCCCTGTGTGTCCTTCAGTGCAGTGCTGGACTTCCACTTCTGAGTGGTTTCCTGTTGTCTGGGTTACTTACAGCCCTATAGGGACAGAGGTTAATGAGAAGATTTTGTCTGGAAGAAATGCAAATCGTTTCTGTCCAATAGTCAAGTTAATCCCAAAGATTATTGTTTATGACCTGTAGGACATTAACTAGTTTGGATCTAACTCACCAATCTTATTCTAAAATCCCTTTGTTACATAGTCCATAGATACCCAGCTCCTCAAATACACTTTGCATCAGTTTTGACACCTCAATGGATGCCTCGTTAATTAATGAGTTGAATAAAATCTATGACACGTTTATTTCATGTTTATGAAAATCTTGTCTTTACCTTTTGAAAAATGATACTTTAACAACAAGATCTACTGAGAAGTGTTGTGCAAATGCACGATATCATGACTATTGTTTTTATTACTATTGTAAGAAAGATAAGGCAAAGCAAAATTACACAGTCCACTTACAAGAAAAGTAAAATTCAATGACTTTGGGATTCTTGGCCTTATTACAAGGTCTTCCCCCATCTACTCCCATATTTTATTCTAAGTATAATAACTTTAAGAAACAAGAATTTTGTTTCCTTTCTTTCTTCCTTCCTCCCTCCCTCCCTCCCTCCCTCCCTCCCTCCTTCCTTCCTTCTTTCCTTCCTTCCTTTCCTTCCTTTCTTTCTCTTTATTTTTTTTTTTTTTAAAGCTAGGTCTCTCAAATGACCTCCCACCACAAAAACAAACAAACAAAAACTAAAGTATCAGGGGAAAGACATCTGGTATTTACCACATGGATTTTTAAAAAATTCTTAAAGTCTACTAATTCATAAATGTTTAGTTCTTCTAGATCAGGTGAGTCACTGAACCAGCAGCACCCCTTCTGATGAGAGCAGTTCACAAGGTCCAGGGAAGGCTCTCGAACTCTCATGAGCAGCTGCAAGTCTAATGCTCAGTTCTACATCTCTGTATGTTACTGAAAAGGAACACTTGTCTCAGAGAGTGGGGGGAAGAAACAGAGACAAACATTTATTGAGGAACCAGCATGTGCCTGAAACTGCAGAAAGTGATCTCCAAGTTACGTCTTCATTTTACCCAACACTCCTATCTGATACTTATTTTGGATCACAGTTAGTAGGTGGTTTATAGGAGACCCTCAGGAAAATCCCCACTCTGAGATCTGATACCTCTGTCACCATCCATGTATCGTCTTTTCCGTCTCATAGGAAGCAAGTAGGATTTATACATCAAACTATTACTGTCCTATTCTCATTCAATATTCCTCCAAGTTACCACACCCTAAGAAAGGCATATCTCATAGGCAGCACATCTACAACAGTGGAAGTCTTTTGCAGACCTCTTGCTGAAAGTCTGTTATTTAAATTTCAAATCATGATTCCTTTCTTTTGGTATTTCTAGCAACTGTACAGTATAACTAAAATAGCAACAACAACGAAAACTGATCTTGGGTGTAAAGAGAGATAAAAGAATTACAATTGGATGACACCATAAGCCCACACTTTCTCTTCTAAGGAAATTAATAAAGGACCCAAACTCCCAGAGTTATAGCACACCCACATCTTGCTGCCAACTGCCTAATGGCACAGCCACAGAGGAGAGATGGGACGGGCCTGGGACAGAGGCAGAAAGGGAGCCAGCCTCGGCTGAGAACCTTCTCCACGCCACTCGCTACACTAGGACTTGTGCCTGTTCTCTCAGCCGATGTCATAGTAGCTTGTTCATCCCTATTTTACACAAGAATGAATTGAGACTGAGAGAGGTCAGGCAACTTGGCAGGACCCAAATTCAAACCCAGGACTTCCACCCCAGTCTTCACCGTGCCTTCCTCACAGAGACGGTACCAAAGGGCTGAGCCACCCAAAAAATGGATGCCTATAATATGGTCCTGAAATACAAATGTCAAACTTCTCTAGATATCAAAATTTGAATATGGTCATAAGAAGTGGTATCCAAAACAGGTGCTGAATTATTTCCACATGTCCAATCAATCCATCAAAAATCATAATCATTCTCCTTAAAATAAGTTACATGACTCTTCTTTTTTTCCATGCATTTGTCATCTCTTATCTGAAAGTAAAGCACTACCTTGCTGAACCACCAGATTCTACCATCATCATCTTTCTTTTCATTTTCCCAGTATTGCCAAACTCTTCTTTTCTAATATGCCTCTTTGGACATGTTATTTCCCTCCTTTAAGTCCCACTAAGGTTTCTTGAATCAAATCCTAATTTCTCAAGGAGAATCACAAAGTCCCATTGCCATCCTGGCATTTTTACATATCAAGGGAGGCAGCATGTAGTTCAAAGAGCAATGGTTGGAAGGGTGGTGAGACACCAAGGTCCTGGGCCTTAGCAAGTCATTTAGGGAGAGAAAGGCATATGGTGGTAACAAGCAAAGACAGATTTTAAAATAAAATTGTATGCAGATTCACACACGTTACCAATTATTCAGTATCACTCAATTTCTTTTCATAGCCAATATTACATATGAATAATATGAAAGACGTATTATTCCTCACTGCAAATTTATTTCAAAAAAAAGCTGGAGGAATCCAGTAACATAAATATTAAAACGACAAGGGTGAATCTTTTTATTTCTTTTATAATTTTTATTTAAAAAAATAAAACATTTGTTTCTTTATAATTTTCTGTATTTTCCATAATTCCTCAATTAAAGTAATCAGAAAAAATCATAAAGACAAACAAACAGGGGTTTAATGTACTGATATCCCGTATGTAAAAGATTTATATAATAGATTCTAGTACAAGTAAGTTTACTTGTTGGTAATTGGGTGAAAGACTTCCAAAAGTTATTGATGAGTGACTTAACGCCAACCTGAAGAAAGATTTTTCAGAGGCGGCGCTCAGGGACCTACACCTAATTCAGTGGATCATGTGTAAGGTGAAGGTACTGATGGTACATACTTCACGTACTGAGTGGAACTACTAAGGAGACACACAGAAATGCTGAGCTATGATGCCTGGCATAGATTTCATGTTCAATAAATATGTATAACAGATGTTATTATCTAACCCTACTGAATAATTCCATCAATGGTATTAGCTTACATTGTCAAAAAGCTGGGGAGAACATTGGATATGTTTCTCTAACGAGAAAATTCTACAGATATAATTCAGGTCAAAAATATAATCGTTCAAGTACCAGATTTATGTATTCAACTTTCAACCAAACTGCAACAGGGTGGATGCGAGGAGTACATGGCTTCTGCCTTTAAATATAACTAATGACTTTAGTCAACATGAGTCACTGAAGTGATGCTTCTGCTGTCATCTCAGGCTGCAGGACCAGCGTGACAGCCACCGGGAGAGGCTTCTGGATGCATTCCTGCGGTGGCCTGGCCGGTGAACACATAAATGCACAGCCCGAGCCAGCTAAAGGAGCCCAAAAGGCAAAGAGAGTTGACACCAACGAGGTAAGAGGAAGATTTGACACAACTGGTATATTACCGGGGAGACTAGGAGACCCCGGGGAACCGACGACAGCTGTCTTCAAATATCGGACAGACCACCGTAATAAAGAAGGATCAGACTTGGCCCGTCAGAAACCAAAATCAAGAACTAGCACAGGCAGATAAAAGCTACATAAAGAAACATTTGCATAAAATTTTTTATCATGGTTGTCTGGGAATTAGCTTGTTGATAGAGGTAATGAGCTCACTGTCCTAGGAGTTACTTGAGCTTAACCAATAATTGGAGGTGAGCGAAGAGATTTATTCATCCAACAGGTGAATGGAATGAGTCGTATTTCAAATATCGTCTAATTCTTGAATCTACAATAAATTTATCATGTTAGATACTTCCCCTGTAGAAGAATGCAAAGCACACTGCGTAGTGGGAAGGGAAGAGAGTCTGTTCATTCTGTCTCCAATTTAGACTGCCGTGCTGAAGACTGCCTGCCGAGCACTGTGTGAGCAGCTGCAGAAAAGGAAGCTGCAGCCTAGGGACAGACTGTGTGACAGAGCTGCACCAGACGCGAGATGTGGGCCTGGGGAAGATGAGGCTAGCCTGCTAAGCAGAGGGCAGGTTGTGGAAAGCGCACTCTGCAAGACTAAAGACTTTAATTTCCTTGCATAGACCATGGGGAGCCAATGAAGTATTCCCCCAGAGGCAGACACATGATTAGATTTGTGTGAGCCACACTGGAACAGCAAGACAGTTAAGAGGCTATTTAAACAGCCCGGGCAATAAATGACAGAGCCTGAGCTAAGGAACAGATAAAACCAATCCTTAAGGAATATACACAGTATTTAATGGCTTATGAGATGAAAATGGTGAGGGAAGAAGAGAGACAAGGGTGACCTCAAGTTTGTGCTGTGGAGGCTGAGTGAACGACCGGCTGAGACTCGGGGTCTAGGTTGTGGTGAAGGCTCCAGGGAGAAGAAACTGGTTTAGATGTGGGATTGGAAAAGGTGAGACCCAGAACCACGCCACGAGATTCTGGATGGAACTGAAGACCCAGCTGAGGAAGGAAGCATGGTTGTGCAGTTGCAGTGATTTTTCTCCAGCAGTTTCGATACAGGTGATGAGACTGATCTGCTGCATGGAAAATATCTTAAAGCACCAAAGATGCTGGAACCTAGAACGAGATGACAAAAAAAAAAAAAAAAAAAAAAAAATCCGTCTTTTACCTTGTATTATGTCACAATATTTGACAATGAGTTTATAATTTAGGTGGCCTCTCATTCACCTCTCCACGGGCTGTGTTCAAAATAGCAATTAAGCCTGAATTGTCTGTCAGCATTATCATCACAGGAGGGCCACTATATATTCATGCATCTGATAATCAGATTTTGACAACATGACACACTTTCCACCTACAGGCAAAAGGAAGAAAATCCTGTGCCTCGTGTATTTTAGTTTAGGACTTAGTATTTTCCTTCAAAGATAATTTCACCTACATTGACACTTTACTGTTTTAAAACAATAAGATTTCTGTTGCTACTTTTGTTGCTGCTTTTTTTCAAATGCAAAATAATATTCTAAATTGAATAAGCTTTTTCAAACTGTCTTTCCCCTCAATGAGATTCTGAAATATTCCTCTAGAGCTGGCTGTGTGCTCATCCTCTCAGCCGAAGTTCTGATCTGATCTTGAAAGATATCATGACACAGGCAAATTAAAAAATTAAACAGGAAAGAATAGCAGGAATATGGTAACTTTTTCTTCTAATAAATCCTCTTTGTGTCTCCTACAGCAGTTAGCTCCTCAGCTTGGGTTGTAAGGGCTGCTCCAATGATGTGAGTCTCACGTTCTTTTCTAGAAAAATTGCTCATATATAAGGTTCCCAAGTAAGAGTTACTGAAAATTTAGAACTCTTCTATTTAGGCAGTTTCCCCATAGTGTAAAGCCAAAATGCTGATCAAGTTTCAAATTCCCATAGTCCAGTGCAAATTAAACACTGACTATTGTAGTAGTAAGAGAATAATCATTCCTTCTTAATCTTTTAAAATAAAGAATAGAATATTATGTTGGCAGCTTTCGAAAAAGTAGTTGGCATTTTAAGTCAAAGAAAAAATTCACAATCTTCCATTCCACATGGAAATTATGTCAGTTAATTAGTCAAAAATATAAGCAAGATCAACTCACAGTGAGGTGTGATCCCAAACAACAAAATGAATCTTTCAATCATAAGTGGGGAAACAGGAAAGAAGAAAGGAGGCAGACCATGAAGTATTTAGAGGAAGGCCATGGGGGTATCAGAGACATGTGTTTATGTATAGCTGCATAGTGGGACGTGAGTAATAGTTAAAGGAATTCAGCAGGACTGGCCACTGGCATGCCTTAGAGAGATTTATGCTTGGATGAAGGCTCAGACTAGACAAACTTCCACTGTGGGTGATTCACGGTACCTTAAGCCAGACTCTAAAAGTCAACAAGAGAATCACACTATATAGTCTTCTCTGAACAAAGAGACGTCCTTCTCATCATACTTTGCCTTTATTTTTAAAAAGCACATACAATCATGTATACGTTATCCATTGAATCCAGGAGATAACTACGTGGGATGGCCATGGTCTTTCTGGGCAGGACATGGAAAGTCGCTCTCCCACCCCTGCCCACACCCAGGTGATTCATTTGTTCGTCTGTCCATACACCCACTCATTGATCAGCAAGCAAGAGAACATTTATCAACTGCCCTCTGACACTGTGCAATGTCCCATAGCCCAGGACTGGAGGGAGGCCACCAACGCTATGCCAGCACAGTGGCTGCTTGTCCTGAAGCGGCCGATGGGCATACACTGCACTATTTTCAGACTTCAGGACTATCCTCTCTTCTATCCTCCCCAGTCTTTAAAGGTGAGGACACCTTAGTCCTCTGACTCACACACAAAAAAATACGTAAGTAAAAGAAAAGGGAAAAAAACTGTGGATTGAGGAATACTGATCTGGCAAAGATGAATAGATGGTGAGCCCTGGCATCCAAAGCCCTTCTCTTCTCCGGGGAGTCAGGTGTCCGTCCATTCTCTCCCTCGGGGTTTGGTCACCTTGTCTTTGAACTAGTTTTCTATGAAACCGGAGACCTCCAGCATCCAATGCAGAATACAACATTTACACCAAATTTCGGTGCCTTGGAAGTCTGCTCGAGCCTGAGTCATCCTGAGGCTCTGGGAAGGACCGGACTGTCCTTCTCCAGGGTCCCTGACCAGGACACAGTGCTGTCTCACGCCAGTATTGTGCAGGCTAATACGGTGATCTTCAACCTCATCAGATCATTTTTAATTAATCCTCATGCTCCTTAGCTAGAAGAAGATACTCCCCCATTTACCACTGGCCAGATATTTGAGAACAAACGTGTCTGTGAACTGGTGACCATTCTTCTGGGGAGGAGCTGCTGCAAAGGCAGTGGCCATGGAGCCAGGGACGGCCCTATCTCAGGGAACTCGCCCGGGAGAGTTCCGTCTGGTTCCCCTACACAGACTCTGAGGGGCATCCCCAGGACCTCAGTTACTCACTCTACCTGCAGATGGGTCAGCAGTGTGAAAACACTGACCAGCAGTACAAATTTGAAGGAATAGGTGCACAAATACGTCTCAGGTAAAACAAAACGTCCACTAAGCCCTACCCAGGATTTGCATGGGGAATGTAAACTGCCTAAGGCAGGAGGGAGCTGTTAGTGCTGATGGGTATGAAACAAGTAAAAAGGAGAATGAAGAAAACAAATAAAGATGTTCTTGCTTTTCTTCCTCTTGTTATTAATGCCCCACTTGTTATTAATGCCCCACTTAATAACTTTATAATTCCCTAATGTATTAGCTATCATCTATGGAAATTTAAAATACATCAAGCATCACTTCTCCGCCTTTTGGCTAAGATCAAGTGTAAAATACATCAAGCCCAGCTCTAAATGCATTACATCTAAAAATGAATTTAAATCTCCCATCAACCTTATGAGGTAGGTTACAATGATTACCCTCATTTTACAGATGAGAACACTGAAAATTGGGGAGGTCAAGTAATTGACTACAGTCATAGAGCTGATGTGTGACTGCCTGAGATTCAAGCAATTTGATTCCAGAGTCAGCTTCTAACCACTGGGCAATATGCCCTAAAGGAAACAACAGGGAAAGAGATACAGCCTGGGGGTCAATTGCTTCCCTTGATAACTCAGTCATTTTCTTCCATTCTACATTACCAGCCCAATACTGTACCACATTGTCAGGAATGCTGATGACCGCTCGAGCCATACTTTTAAGTGAAACCCATGTGACACCATCTCCATCCACAATAGGTTGTTGTATTAATTCAAATATCCTGAATTCAGGTTATACAAAACATGTGTTTTCGAAACTCTACCCTCCTTTGGAAAGAAACCTTCCGATTGGCCTCTGGCTCACAGAACGCCTAGGAAGACATCACCTCTTTATAAGGTCACTCTAGATTAGGTCACAAAGAGTGAGTCACAGGAGCAGCAAGGAGTGGTGCTAGGAAAACAAAACAAAATCTCACTTGATTCCACAGATGTCAAGACAAGATCATTCCATTAGGGCAGGTGATCAACTCAAAGGGAGTGTAATGCAGAGCTGGACTCACTACAGCTCCCCCCATCTGGCCGCCCCGAGTGTCCAGGTCCAGGTCCAATCTCATTATACCTGTTCAGACCCAACAGCACTAAAAGTCCCGCTCCTGCCACCACTCACCTTCAGGACCTCCTTAACCCATAACCTTGGCATCCCAAAACACATTTGCAACAAATGCGGCCAACTTCCCTCATTCTGGCAACCTAGTTTACATGCCCAGGAGTATTTGCTAATTAGAAGTCACAGGAAAGGTTTTTGGACATTTTGTTCTGTATCACCAATCTCCTGTATTGCAAGGGGTGAATCAAAAGGTTGAGCTGGGCAAATTCAGGTGTGGCTGAAAGACACAGTCAGTAAGGCAGTGTGTTCAGGGCCTGGATTAAAACCTTCCGTAATGGGTAGGATTGAGTCCTGTCTCTATAGGAATTTAGGCTTATCTGCTCTGTACCCCATGTGAATCAGGAGCAAAATCAGAATTAAAATCCCTGCCTCCTTTCTACTTTGCAGGGATGTTTGAAGTTTATGTATGGCTGGTATTTAGTTTTCAGCTGCACTTCTCATTTACCATGTTCTTTCTGAAGCAGTGTTTTCCAAAGTGCGTTCTGTGGGATATAATCTCAGAAATCTACAGACACCCACACACACACACACACAAAAAAAAATCCAGGGTCAAATCTGTTTGAAAAATATGAAATACTATATATCCCTTGGTGAATTCTTAAAGAATACTATTAAAGGATAAAAAAGGGAAAATCAGAAAAAAAAAAAAAGGGACAATCACAATGTCCATAAAAATATAAAATGAGCATGTGTCAAAGATTATTTTTTAACTCATTAATTAATACATGAACTGGTAAGATATTACAACCAGTTCCAAGAATTCAAAGAACCCACATAATAGGTATTAAAGAAAGCCGAAATGAACTTACACTGATAGAAAATTGACAATAGTCAATTGCTTAATTCATAAGCTTTTCATAAATTTGCCTATCGCTATGACTATATTAAAAGTTCCAAGAAGTCCTGCAATAAAGAAACTTGTGTAACATTATTTAACCCTGATGTTGCCATACATATTTGCTCACATGACATACTTATATCTTTTAAGGTTACTATTTAATGGGGAAGAGATTCACCTCTCTACACATCTTATGGACTTCTCCAGTCGTCCCTACAAAAACAGGTGCAGAACTACACAGGAATCCAAAATCCTCAGGCCATTTTAAAGGAGATTCTCCTTGTTCATACAGACTTCTCAAGAGAAAATAATCAAATTTAAGAGAGAGAGAGGAATTCGGATTGTGGGAGCAAAGTAATTACTGATTGATTAGCTCAGTTATAAGCCCCATTGAGCATGTGAATTTTCTGGTTTGGGAGCAGTTTAAAAAAAAAAAAGAAACATTTTATAATTGATTGTGTTTTTTACTGTTGAGTTTTAAGAGTTATATTCTAAACACTAGTCCTTTGTCAGACATGTAGTTTGTAAATAGTTTCTCCTACTCTATGGCTTGTATTTTTATCCTATTTTTTATTTTATGTATTTATCTATTTTTTTTATTTTATTTTTTATTAGTTTCAGGTGTACAAAACAATGTAATAGACATTTATCATTTATCTCCCTCACACAGCGATAACTACTACCATCCACTATCCCTCTGACATCGCACACAGCCATTACATTTCCACTGTCTCTATTCCTAGTGCTGTGACAACCTAGATAAGTCTCCAGAAAATCATGCTAAATAAAAGAAATCCTAATTCCAAGTTTACATACTGCATGATTCCATTTATATAACACAGATTAGTGTTTGCCAGGAGTTAAGTAGTAGTACAGAAATAAAAGAGCAATATGAGAGATGCTTGTGGTGGTATAAATGTTCTGTATCTTGACTGTATCAAAGTCAATATCCTACCTGCGGCATTGGCAAGACGTTACCACTGGGGTAACCTGAGTAAAGGGTACACAGGATCTCTCTCTCTCTTCTTCCTTACAACTGCAATGTGAGTCTGCAATTTTCTCAAAATAAAAATTTAATTAAAAAGAAACAAACAAATAGAGAGCTAAAATAGTGAATGTTCCCTGTAGGTAGGAACAAAGGGACATTAAGCAACATCAAAGTGACAAAGAGGGTGCTAGTTTAGAACAATGCAGGTTCACACCCCAGCCCTGTCCCTCGGTATCTGCCCTGGACAAGGCTCTTCACCTTTCTAGGCAGTTTTCTCACCTGTAAATTAAAGATAATGCCAGTATATTACTCATAGTGTGGATGTGAAAATTAAATGATAAACTACATGTAAAACTTTTATTTCAATGCCTAGCAATAGGTGCTCAAGAATTTCAGCTCTTAGAATTACCAACATGCTAACACGCAGTGCGGAACAATCTTTACCTGACGGCAGCGGATGGTTCCCACACGTCTATCTTGAGATCCTAGGATTCTAAGACTGCACCCCAGAGCTAACTTTCCCTTTCTTCGATGAAAGTGCACCTAGAGGAACAATCACAGCAACACAGCATCTCCAACTGAGACCTGCAGGGTGAACAACACGAGGATGGGTTGGGGGGTCTCCCTTGAGGAAAATAAATATGACCATGGCTTCTCTCTAGGTGAGGGGCTGTACCCCTGGGGTCCATGGATTGATTCCGAGGTGTCCGTGAATGACCTGAGAGTAGGCACCTAAATATAATATGGATAGGCCCTCTATTAGGAGGAGTTCATGGTTTCCACCAGGTGAAGAACCACTGCTCTGAATTCTGAGAGATAGCATGGGCACAATGGAAAGAAAACAAGTGTGAAAATCAAACAAAAACAGGGCCCTACTTGATTGTCTATGAGATATCGATAACCTTTGCAAAACTTTCAACTTCACTAAGCCTGTTTTCTCATCTTTAGAAACGAGGGAGACCCCAGTTCTGGAAAGATAAGTAAGAACAGAAGCAAAAGTGCCTACTTTGGTGCCTGGCTCTGAAAAGTACTTAGTAAGGCTTAATTCTTTCCCTTTCCTTGATTTAATATCTTTACCTTAAACTGCAGTATGAAGGAGTTGACAGGGAGCTTAGATTTTATGCAATCCAATTTGCTCACCCAACAGATATGACTCTGAAAAAAGCATATTGCCAAGGTCACATCTTTTTTTTAAAAAAAAAAAAAAAAGAGATTTTATTGGGGAAGGGGAACAGGACTTCACTGGGGAACAGTGTGTACTTCCAGGCCTTTTTTCCAAGTCAAGTTGTTCTCCTTTCAGTCTTAGTTGTGGAGGGCACAGTTCAGCTCCAGGTCCAGTTGCCTTTGCTAGTTGCAGGGGGCACAGCCCACCATCCCTTGTGGGAGTCAAATCAGCAACCTTGTGTTTGAGAGGACAAGCTCCAACCAACTGAGCCATCCAGGAGCTCAGCCGCAGCCCAGCCAAGGTGCCGTGTTCAATTTTAGTTGCAGGGGGCGGAGCCCACCATCCCTTGTGGGACTCAAGGAATTGAACCGGCAGCCTTGTGGTTGAGAGCCCACTCACTGGCCCATGTGGGAATTGAAACAGCAGCCTTCGGAGTTAGGAGCATGGAGCTCTAACCGCCTGAGCCACCGGGCTGGCCCGCCAAGGTCACATCTTGAAACTTCTATAATACAGAGGGATCTTTCAGGGCTAATGGGACCAGCCTTATTTAGACTATAAAGACTATGGAACCATCTTTATTTAGACCATGGCTTGCTGGCAATTCTTTCTGCCACTTGATAAATGTCTCTTGAGCAACAACACTACCAAGCATAACCAGGAAAGCCTGGAGTAGCCGTCCAGGTTCCCAGAAATTGTCTTTATTGGTGAATCCTTCCTATTACCGAAGCATCTGAATCAAGTTTTAGAACAGCAGTAATAAAATCCTTCCATAAGAATCTCATTCAAACCAGGAATCCAAATGTCACCATCAGGTCTGCTAACACCTCTCCTCCTGCATCAGGAAAATCTGGGCCTGGGGACCGAGGGTGGCATCTGGCCTAGCACCAGGGACAGTTTGCTTTTTCCCTATTAGGTTTTATTTTTCAAGACTAAAAGTCATTTAAAAAGGCAGCACTTTCTGGTGGAAAGAATAGTGTGACCAGAATCCTCACATCAAGTTCCCGCCTAAGGCCACTGAGTGACCTCAGGAAGGCAACCAGCCCTCGTCAAAGCCAATTTTGCTCCTTCTTTGCTAAATTAAGTACCATATTTTGCCGTGTATAATTCATACTTTTTTGTCCATATTTGTGAGGGAAAAATAAGGAGGCACATTACACATGGGTAGCACTAATTTCATACCTATGTAAACGTTTTTGATTCTTTTATTTATGCTTATGAGTTAAAAGTGTAACTCTAGAAATCAATAACGATATCCATATGCAAAATAATACCCTGGAATATGATCATCGGTTTTGTTGAACTTACGACGAACTTGCGACAACGAAGAGTTCTTGGCCTTCTATGATGCGTAAATATCGTAAATTTGTTACGGTACATAAAACTTCTTGTACCTTGTGTCTGTTCTTGTGTTTTGTAATTATTTGTTACATAAAATTTCTTGCACTGTAACATGTTAAAAAAAGAAATGCTAAAATTCCTTTATAATCCAAAAAACAAGTACCTAAATGTAAACAAATAAAAATTTGAATTAAAAAATTAAAACAAAAGATTTTTTTCCCTGAAAGTTTGGGCCAAAAAATGGGTATACATTATGCACGGGAGCGCATTATACATGGCAAAATACGTTAATGCCTTTTGGTAATTTGACACATCCTGCTTCAAGAACACATTGTAAATGAAGAAAAAGAGAAACACTATAGGGTACCCAGAGAATTTTTGAGAAGATATTCTGCATAATCTCAGACTGGAGTACCACCAAAATTCCACAAGTTCATAAAAGGTCGCCCAAAAGCCATGCAATATACCCCAGATGCCGGGCTCATGATCACTAAGGATTTCAGGTGGATCCAACAGGAAGTGTGGCCCAGAGGCAATTTCACTGGCGATTTCTATTTTTAATATTTATTGATCCCAAAGTAACAACAATCTGATAAAAAAAATTATGTCATTTGAGGTTTTGAATGGAAGTCAAAAAAGGAAGGAAAAAAAAGGAGATTGCTAACAGACTAAAAATGAAACGGTACTTTTTCTGGAAATGAGTCCTGATATAGAGCTGGACACAGTCTTTTCAGTTCAGTTCGTTCCTATGGTTTGTTTTAAAGCTCTGTGCTCAAGAAGGAACTCTGAGTGCCTGCATAACTTTTCTTTAAAGAGCACGGAAACAGAGAGGCAACATAAGGTGCTGGAGAGACTTGGTTGGGCAAAAGAGAGTTTACTCCTTCTGGCCAGGCGTGTCAGAGCACGCAGCCTCCTGCTCCGGGGTACTCGGGGCTGAACATACTGGTCACCCACAGAACAGGCAACTGCTAAAAAATAAACAAACAAACAAATGAAGAAATAAGCAAATCATACAGCACTAACTGTTGTACACATGTCTGTGTTTTGATTTATGTCTTGTTTTTCAGTTTTCTGCAGCTATTTTAAAAGTCTGATCTGCCTGCAGTTCATTACTAAAAAAGAGAAATTATACACTTTTTTAGGAAGCCCACTGTTCACATTTCATTTGGGCTTCTCGAGCTGGAATTACCATGTTCCTATGGTTAACATGGATATTTTATAAAGTTAAACATTTGCATGAATTTTTAAAATAAAACTGAGACCTCAAAGAAATATTGTTCAAAGAGTATGCTGCTTTGGGCATATTACAAGACTGTTGTCTGCCATTTGGGAATACTTTAGGGGGGCATTTTAAAAAGCATAGCTTGGTGTGTGACAAACTGCATGACAGAATGAGTAGAAAAAACAACAACTGTTTTCTGGAGACCCTCAGTGATACTCACGCACTATTTGCATAAGTAAAAGGTGCTTCTGGAAGCCTTTTACTAGCTGTCCATACCATCTGCGGACGCTTCCACGGTGCATGCTCTGCACTTACCCCTTCAGATCCACACTCTACCCTCTCACCTGCTCAGCGCTATAGGAAGTGGACCTCTAGAGGCTGCATCCCGCCCTGGCCCTCTGGCTTCTGTCTGGAGTCCACCAGTGGAAACACCAGCAGGGCAACGAAGGGCGGGACAAGGGAGCGGGTGGGGCACTGGTGTGGCTGGCTCCCTCTGGGCCAGCCACCGTCACAGTAGCTTCAATCTTCTCCCTTTTAGGTGGTCTCTCAAACAATTACATCTCCTCTCTCTGAGTTTTGATAGCAGCTCCCTCCCCGTTCCTCTGGGGAGGTAAAGGTCCCCAGCAGCCTCCACTGCTGCCAGCCCAGGGACTTCCATCAAATCTATTGTGGGTTTCCCTTGACCCTCTCCACAGGGCATCCTGGAATTGAACTGGAGATTCAAAATTCCTAGCTCAAAATTTCCCACCACCTTGTTACGTCTTACTGTGACAAATAATGAATGAAAACAATCCCACACCCTTCTAGAAAAGTACCACAGTTGTGTCACCCTGTAGGGATGATCTAAAAACAAACTAGTCCAATTCATCCTACCAGAGACAATTTGCACAATAAGCAAGTCTAAGTATACTAATCCCACAACAATGGGGTTTTGCCGACCAGGATGCTTTTCAGGAACTAAACCCCATAGGATAAACCCAAAGGATAACCATCACTAAAAAGTGTTTAGTCGGATGCTTTCAGTATCTAGTTGAAGGCATCTCAAAGGGCAGAAGTTGTTTTCTTTTTCCTTTTAAAAGGTTGTAGGACTTTTACCACATGAGTTTGCACAACATTCTTTCATAAATGTTAAGATGACCGTTTCTTAGATGACTGAGAATTCAAGGTAATCACAACCAAAATTCTAGCGGGTTTTGAGGCAACTGACAAGCTAATTCTAAAATTTATATGGAAATATAAAAGACACAGAACAGCCAAAGCAATTTTGAAAAAGGGAGAATTAAAAAAAAGAAAAAAGATGCTACTTCCCACTCCACAGCTCTTTAGAGACATTCAGTTAAACTTTTTGAATAGAAAACTCAAAATGGGATGACTTTCTTCTACCTCACTAAAATGGTAGTCTCATTTAAAATCGTTGACCTTAGCACCTAGTAAATCTGAGTGCAGTAAAACAAAAGAACACCTACAAAAACTAGCTTCCGGTAAGTCTTATTCCATGCCCCTGGGGAAATCAAATCCCACATGCAGCCCTGGTGTAACACAGAAGTCAACACAGAAAAAAGCTGGGAGTACGCTTTCGGAAAAATAACTGGCCACGTTGCTAGGACAAAAGTTATCTCCACAGCCTGCATTCTCGTGAGGTAATTACTCTAGATTCATTGGATACACTGGTTCTGCACCTTAGTGTATGCAATCCTATAGAAGTATGTCTTTGCCCTCTGTTTAAAAAGATCCAGATAAGAGTTTGCTTTTTGTGACATGTTAGTTCTTCTCCTTCTGCTCCTATATATTTATTAAAGCCATAATTTATAATATCTAATATTTGATTAGTCAGAAATTGAAAGACTACTGTAGTCAACATAATGTCCAGGTTAACTGAAAGAAGTAATGTAACTTTCAAATCTCATTATTGCATAGCTTCCAAGAATTAGCCTTCTTGAAGAATTTATTAAGCAATAAGTAAAACTAATTCTCAATTTGATGGAGTCTTTTCATCCTGTTTATGTTACCTTCTCTAATTCCTTGCCACCCAAAGTGGGTCCTCACACCTGCATCACCAGCCTCTCCTGGCAGCTTGCCAGAAATGCAGAATCTCAGGCCTATTCCAGACCCACTGAATTGGACTCTGTGATTTAACAACATCCCCAGACAATTCATCTGCACATGCAAGTTTGGGAATTCTGCTCTAAAAATTACATAGTTAACGTCAAATCCTACAGGTAAATGAAAGAACCAAAATCATTATTGTGGGCATTTGTTGTAGATGCAAAAAAAAAAAAAAATCAAGATTATCAGATTGAAGCTGTAATGATCATGGGATACACCTTGGACACTGGTCAATAAAATGAATGCATGATCTCTGATCAGTGTTTCCCCAATTCTCCTAAAGCAGATGATTTAAAAACTTCCCAATGGTTAAATGTTCTGGGCAGTTGACTGGGTTCTGGTTGTTTGCAGTTTTAATTTGTATTTTAATGATTTGTATTTTAATTATATTTTATAAATAGATGATTCTTCAAAATACTGCATAGAAAGCAGAATCATTCTGATTAGTCACATTTTTGCCCACAATACATGGTATGATCAAAACATACGGCAAATGCTGCTACTGAATGCCATGCAATGGAAAGGCAGGGATCTTTGCTGAAGATTTGAAGTGGCACATCAAACCTTAGTAACAGTGTGTGACAAGTTTCAACTTGTTCGGTGTAGTCATTCAGGTGAGCTATGGTTGAGAGAAGGTGTGTTTCAAAGTGTGCCATAAATCATCGTCCACCATGATAATAATCCATGTCTGCTTCTGGTATATGGCAATTTCTGTCAAATAAAAACATTACAGTGTGTCCTCATCCACCTTATTCACCGGATCTAGCATTGTGACTTCTGGCTCTTCCCAAAGTCAAAATGATTCGAGGCAGTCACAACAGCACAACTAAAGACACTCACAAAAGAGGACTTCCAGAACTGCTTCAGAAAGTGGCAAGAACGATGGGATACGTGTGTTGGAAGCAAAGGGGAGTGTTATGAGTGGGGTTAATGGCAATGTGTCTTTTACTGTAATAAATTTTTTTATTGAATCATTCAACGTATTTTTTGATCACACCTCGTACATGAATTAAACGAGTTTCTAGTTCAGTAATATTCAACAACTTCATATGGATGAAACGGGGACATCCATGAAGCTTTTCCTGGCCATCCCCCAAAATGATACGTAATCGCTGGCTTGCTCAAATCCCCTGATGGATGCTCCTGCTCTTTCATGTGCAAACAACAACTGAAACCAGACGAGCAATATCTGGTTTTGGATTTCACAACCAATGTTTCAAGCAACTCAGATTGCAAGCAAGGGATTTTAACATTGGACAATCACAGCAGTAAGTAAAAGCAAATCTAGTCCTATGAGAAATGTCCTATGATGGTGTTTAACCTGAAATGAGAAATAGGCTTTAACCCATTAGTTTGCATGCCACAGCATATTAGAACTGAACCAATTCTTGCTTTTTCCTCCAAAACCTAGAGGACAATAGTAACCCAGTGCCCACTCAGCACCTGGACAGCATGTTTAGCCCTATGCTCAGTATCTGCAAATACCAACAGCAGTCACTGCCTCCTTCGAACAAGCGGGGTTTTCTCTCCCCATTGCTGCTTTCTTTTCTTTTTCTTTTCCCTCCTCACCTCTTATTGGGAGTCTCGTGACAGACTTTTGTCAATAATATATATTTAAATAGTGCTGTGAAGAACAGCCAGTATTAATTAGCAAGAGGTCATTTCATTTGGAGGAAGTGTTTCTCTAAAGAATATGAAGGATCTAATTCTCTTCTATGAATGCACAGAATCTCAGAAACTCTAATTTCCCCTCTCACCAATGATCTAGGAGCTTGGGGAAGAGCCAAAGGAATCGTGATTGAAGGAGACGGAGGGAGAAAGGGAAGGAAGGAAAGAGAGGAAGAAGAAGAAGAAGGAGAAAGATATACATACCTGTACATCCCAGGTAGACTGCTTATGAAATATTAAGCTATAAATTTAGGAAATGGGAAAAGTAATGTCTCTACCGTCCTTAGGTCTCAAAGTAAACACATGAGCAACTAAAATGCGTTTTCTTTCTGAATATGGACTGCACAGATGCATGCTTCTGAGTGTTGAAGGCCAAACAAAAGGGTTACATAATGAGTTGGGAAGACAAAAGATAAATGTAAATAAATGCAAATGTAAATAATAACTATATGACTTCATATGACCTTAATACGCCAAGTACGTTCTGAATCTCCAACATAGAAATGAAGTAGTTGTTCTCCAAAATATTTTGACCAGAGAACCCTTCTGTCAAAGGAGTATCTCGCAACACTGAAGCTCTACCACACACACACTAGGGGGAACCCAGAGCCGCAGCACAGAGATCCGACCTGGCACTTCTAAAACAGAGTTCCTCCATGCGTCCTATTTGGGAGACCACCTCAGGGATACTGTGGATACCTGATCATGGCATTGTACACCAGAAGCTAAACATTAATGAATGCCAACTATAATTTTATATATATAATGTGATGGTTCAGTGTGAGGTCGGAGGGATAGTGGATGGGGGGAGGGGGGTTCACAGTATGAGGGATATAAATGATGAACGTCTAAGTATTACCTTGTTTTGTACACCTGAAACTAATAAATAAATAAATTAATTAAAAAAAAAAAAAAAAAAAAGAAAAGGGAGACTGGACTCGGAGCTGAGCTGCGCCCTCCACAACTAGATTGAAGCACAACGACTTGGAACTGATGGGCCCTGGAAAAATACACTGTGCCCCAATATTCCCCAATAAAAATAAAATAAAATAAATCATCCTGTTGGAAAAAATTAAAAAATAAAAAAAATAAAACAGAGCTCCTCAACCTGGCAGGCTTCTGCCATAGCAGGTCTGCACAGGTCATTCTGATGAGCACAGAATTGCTCTGATTTGTCAGATTTGGGCAAAGCCCGAAGCCTATTCCTAAGGAGTAACTGTTTTAATACCCAATTTACATAGCACCGGGCAGTGAACCATCTCTCAGGAACATAAATAATTAGATGTCCTGGTTCATTCAGCCCAGCACAAGCTGTGTCATCTGGATGAGTCACTGAGGGTCCATGAGTCTCCCTTCCTCATTTGTCTACGACCAGAGGCCCCACACAGGGGCCTAAAGATCACTTGTTCCCAAACAGAATCCCTACACTGTAACCCCTGCCAGGCTGAGCTCAGGTTACCGGGAAACATACATCATTATCAGTAATTGACCTGTATGAATAATTCAATGTAAACCAGGTTCAAGTAATGGCGGGGGGGGGGGGGGCGGCTTTGGTTCAGCTAAAGCTTTCTCATCTTTTCCTCTTCTTCTCCATTGTTCTTTCACCACGTAGGTGACAACTAATTAAATAAAACTATGTCTGTAACACACATCGAGACCTTCCAGAGACCTCACCATATGCCATCCCCACATCCATCCTTTACAGATTCTTGCACCTTGCAGGACTGACCCAATGGACTGGATCACCCAAGCTACCTTGCTTCTAACTTCCGAGGCCAATGGGCGGCACCAGCAGGAGACAAGACGGGTAGGAAAGAAAGGCCAAGCCCTGCTTTGTCCCAGCTTTGAGCTGTGTTTCTAGCAGTGCTTACACCCCTTCACCTCTATAGCTTCTCTCCAGAGACCCTCCTTTATGACTCCATCTCTCATCGTTTTCTCCCCTTGCCCCTTCAGACCTACTAGTTGTCACAGCTTCTTGCTGTTGTTACTAGTCTCTGGTTGATTCCCTTAACACTTCCCACACTTGTGCAAACAGTCCATTCACTAAAGCCTCTTGAAACATCTAAGCTGAACTCTGCCTCCTGCCTGGCCCTGGCTGATGGCACAAGGCCATCTCTGGCGGAGGCAATCACTGTTCCGATGCGGCTATCCTAAAGCCACGGGGAGGGGCGGCATGTTTGCAGTTTTAAAGCACACACGCACATATACATAGACACAGAACAAAACTGGTCTCTCAGAATAGTTAGCTGAGGGAATACACCATTTTAATGCATACCAGCTACTGTTCATTTAAATATATGTTACATTGAGTCAAAGTTCTAAAGCCCCAATTGTAAAACAAACCTATGCCCGAGGAAGGGTAACAGATATTTACTCAGATTAAGGACCTTAAAAACTGTTGTCATGAGTTTTTGCTAGAGTTGAGGGAAACTTGAGTTCTGTCAGAATTTGACTTCTGCAAAATAAAATTCCAAATCTCAAATTGATATAAAATGGAGCCTGGTGATTTTCAAAGGCAAGGCTCTCCAGAGGGCCAGAGCCACTGCTTGGAGTCTCATTTTCCAACTCTCAGGCTGGAAAAGGGTTTTGCTTTTGCTACAGAAGAGGCAACAAGTCATTCACAGGTTTCACCAGTTGGTAAGCGCATTGAACTTAGTGAAGTTGCAACCAAAGAGCGCTGGTTCTGAGTTTCTGCCTCCAGGAGAAGCCCTTTTCACAGCACACTGGAAGCAGTGGAGGCCTGTAGACCGAGCAGCACCATGCCCCATTATCCATACTCCTCCACTTCGCCCACCTGGCTGGGCCTGGCTTCCTGACACCAGGAAGACGCACAGACTCACATTCCAGGCATTATTATCAAGCCGACCCACGCCTTTTCCCTTTGTAGAAGTAGAGGGAACTTCAATTTGTGTCAGTGATGATTTCTGGTGGTTTCCAGTGTTCAGTAGAAAACAGTAAATCTGAGACTCGATCATAGGGAACCCTGGGCCTATATGGCCTGCCCCACAAAGAAGCCTCAGAAGAATTCACAGTCCTGTTCTCTAGAGGTCTAAAACAAATGAACATTGTTGTGAGGGTATAAGCTCAGTCTTTCTGGAGTACAGTTTAGCACCATTTATCAAAATCCTTAACAATGTCTATACTCATTGACCTAGCAATTCTACTTGTATGAATATACTAAGGAATTAATCAGAGGTATTTACACAGATGTCTCTACAAGAATGCTCATTATAACTTTATTTACCATAGCAAAATGGTAGAGACAAACTTAATAATATCCAGAAATAAGAAATTAGTTAACTATATTACTGGCAATTCTATTTCTCACATTATGGTGAGCTAAAAATCTAGAACAACCCTTCCAACCCCAAATTTCCAGATAAAATATAATAAATAGTGTTTCCAATGTATTGTTAAGCTGGCAAGAAGTAAGGGATTCTAAGAGGCCCAGGAAAATGGTCTGGGACACTACAGCCCTGAGTGCATCTTCCACTGTCCTGACAGCTGCAATGGTAGGGTAGGACCAATGAAAAATAAAGCTTAGATAACTGTCCCAGGGTGGGGAGTCTATCGAGAAACCCACACCCTTCTCCCCCCATTCCCACACAAGGCTGGGACACCAAGGGCCATATCTGTAGTGACATGATGAATTAGAATGTACCTGTCCCCAGAAGGAGATCATTTTCCCCACGCCACGAAACAGTCTCCGACACCAGCTGGTTGTCCTAACAAGTTACCTCAGTTCTAACACTATCAATCTGGAGATAGTGTCAGATCCCACCGGTTTTAGGAGCTCAGCCTTTCTTCCACTTACTTCAGACACCAATAGCAAGTCCAGGTTGTTATCTGGGTTTCTGACCAACTGGCGAGAGATCTGAAGTTCCAATAACCCCCTCCTTGAGTTCGATTAATTTGCTAGGAGGATCAAAACTGAGAGAAACATTTCACTTACTGTATCATACCGGTTCATTTAAAAGGATATAACTCAGGAACAGCCAGCTGGAAGAGATGCACAGGGCAAGGTATGTGGAAAGTAGCTTTGCGCTTCCAAGTTCTCTCCAGGAGGCCATTCTCCCAGCATCTCCCTGTGTTCATCAACCCGGAAGCTCTCCAAACCCTATCCTTTTGGGATTTGATGGAGGTTTCACTGCACAGGCATGATTGATTAAATAATTGGCCAATGGCCACTGATTCAATTGGGTGTCAGGGACTGAAAGCTCCAATCCTTTAATCACCTGGTTGGTTCTCTTGCCAACCAGCCCCCTCCGTAGTTGTAGTACAAAAGCCACCTCATTAATAAAACAAAAGATACCTTTGTTGCTCTGATCACTTAGAAATTCCAAGGATTTTAGGAACACCAATAGCAAGTCATTTGGGATGAAGACCAAATATGTATTTCTTATTATAAATCACAATCTCACATATACCAAATAATAAATAAACATGTCTGGAATCTTCAAATACAGGAGAAATATTCACAGTATTTTATTGTGTAAAAAAATGTTATAGGACAATAAGAAAATTATGGTCCAATATGTATCGTATTAGACCATTGTGTGTGTGTGTGTGTGTGTGTGTGTGTGTATGTATATGTATATATATGAAGGCTACACAGAAAATATGTTACCAGTGGTTAAAGGTTAGCAGAGATAACATTATGACTTTTTTCACTTTTATATTCATAATTTTTACTGTTTTCCACATTTTCTACAATGTATATACACTTTGGAAATTAGAGGGGGAAAAAACCATTACTGAGCAAAACAACCTAGACAAAAGGATCCCAACCTTTAACAAAACATTTGTCTAATTCCTGCTATCTTTTCGTTACCCTGTGGTAAACAAGCAAATACTAGCAGAAGCACTGATGTGAGAGCTACGTAACTTCACTTTTACTGTTATTGGACATTTGCGGATGCCAGATCTTTAGGTGTAAGAAAAACAAACATGAGTGTGACCCAGTCCTGGCCTTTAGGACCTTACAGCTTAGACGGGGTTTCAGCAACATAACAAGTGTAAAACCCAGCTGCATGTGACAAGTTCATAGGTAAGGGGTTGGGGAACGGCTAGTAGGACATGGTCCCTCAGCCTGGGCCAGCAATGTAGGAAGCCTTTCTGGAGGGAATGAGCCCATGGCTTCATCTTAAAGGCTAAATAGGAGCTACACTCGGATAAAGAAGGAAAGGGTACTTGGACAAAGGAGAATGCCTGTCCTCCTCACCACCCTCTCTGTTCTCCCTCTCCATCCCTCCTCCTCAGTTTGTCTTCACAGCAAATATCACATGTAGTCTTCCTTGTTCATCTGCTCCCCCCTTTCCACTACAAGGTCCATGAAGGAAAAGGCTTTGTGTTGTGTAGTGCTGTGTCCTAAGCATCTAGAACAGGTCTAGCACAGAATAAGTGCTCCAACATTTGTGGAATAAACAAATGAAAGACACTGAGGCAAGAAACAGAAGCATGAGTGCAGAAGAATATCATTCCACAGTTCACTGTTGTTGGAGTGTGCTGGAAGCAGATGAGTGTCAGATGATGGAGGGTCCATGCACCCTTATCCCAAAAGCAATGGGGTAGAACAAAGGAATCATATGGTCTAGGACAGAGGTGGAGAGAAGGACAGACCAAGGGGTGGGAAATAAGAGAAGCGTGGGATAATGCGGGCTGTGGTAATAGGCAAGCAAGGAAGAGAAAGGCCTGAACCGAGATGCAGTAACAGGCATATGCACTCATTCCTTCCACAATTACACAATGTCCACCTTACTGCATGTAGTAGACACAGTTATAATTCCTATTCTTGTAACTTTAAGTGTGGTAGATTCTATTCTAGGCACTGTTCTAATCTCTGGGGTTACAGCCATGAACGAGACAGGCACAGGCCCTTCCTTCGTGGAATTTACATTCTATTGTGAGAGACAGTAAAAAATAAAATAATATGTAGGGGGCGGGTGCCTATAAGGCACCACCACATAACTGAGAAGCATGAGATAGAGGAAGTTACTTGGGTCTTTAGATAACACCCACATTTCTGTAGGGGGTGTCTGGATGGCTTAAGATGCTAGCCTGGGGCAACCCTTCTTATGTTAATGCCCCTCCACCCAGCAGAAGAATGTATATAACCCCTGATTGAGCTGCAATAAAGAGAGACTTGATCAGAACTCCTGTCTTGTCTCCGGTCTTTGTGTCTCCCATTTTCCTCCCTTCTAGGTGCTTCGGGGTCCCTCGTGTAGTGTCCCGCGGGTCGGGACAACTGGCGCCCAACGTGGGGCCTGAAGTCTCCTAGAAGATGAGATGCCTGAGTTCGTCCGGTCTAAAGAGCTGCAGCATATTTCTTCTTTGATCACCATAAGACTACCCAACTTGTGGGAGATCTGTACAGGTAAGCGGACGACTCCTTCAAAAAATGGGACATATATTTGTGTTCTAGACTTATGTATAGTCTACAGGCTTCCCCTCAGACACTTAGACTAGGGTTCCCCTTTCCCCTAACCTGTTGTCCCAGTCTCCCTTTTTATCTGCTCTCAGCTCACTTTGGGTTTTAGTCGTTCACCAACGAGACAGTTTTCTAGGTGTTTGGGACCGTTTGAGCGAGATTTTGCCTGCTTACTTTGAGCTCCAATCGTCCACCCAGAGGATTTCCCGACCGGTTGAGTCCCGACTGGCTTTCGCCTGAGGGTCGTTACCAGCCGCGTCGCCTCTCGGGGTCCGTGTTGGCGGATTATACCAACCGATTGCTCACGTAAGGGCTTTTTCTCCTCTCATCCCAACACCCCCATCACTCCGGCCGGGTGAGTCCCAAAAGACATTCGTCTGCGGGTCGTTACCATCCGAGCCGTCTCGTTTGGGTCCGTGTTGGCGGATTGTACCAACCGACTGCCTACGTGAGGAGAGTCTTTATTCCTTCTCATAATGGGACAAGAGGTTAGTGTTCATGACAAGTTTATCTCAGGACAAAAAGAGTCCTCACCTAATTGTCCTGATTTTAATGTAAATTCGAGCCCACCTGAGGACGATCAGTTAAGCCTTGAGGATGAGGCTGATTTAGAGGAAGCTGCCGCTAATCCTGACTGGCAGTCTCTGGCCTCTAATCAATTGCCCCCTCCCTATAATCCCCAAATGCTTTCAGCTCCTCTCCACGATCCTGATCAAACTCTCCTCTCCCACCAAGTCCAACAATTACAAAAAACCGTTCAACTCAAAACTCAAAAACTGCCGCTGACCGCCTCTGGCATCCATCCACAGCTGATAATTTTGCCTCCGTTTTGTGGCGAGACCCCATAACAAATCTATGGTCAGGCCCAGATCCTGTCCTCATTTGGGGACGAGGATCAGTCTGCATTTTCGATAATAAAACCCAAGCTGCCAGGTGGCTTCCCGAGAGACTTATAAAACAAATAGATGTTAACCCCCATTCCAGGGATAGCCCTGCTCCCTGAGAAGCCATCTTTCACGACAGGCACAAAAATGACTGCTAATTCATGCAACATAGCTCTCCCTTTTTGAGTCCAACCCCTTGGCTTTAACAATATACTACAGAGGTTATTTTAGGAAGCCTCTCCTTTACAGATTGCTCCTCCTTCATGAATGTATCCTCTCCTATGTGTGCACCCAATGGATCAATATATATCTGTGAAAATAATTATGCCTACACCTATTTACCACAAAACTGGACAGGAGTTTGTGCCCTAGGCTCCCTCCTCCCAGATGTATCCATCATTCCAGGAGATGAGCCAGTCCCTATCCCGACTTTTGAACATATTGCAGGATGCACTAAACGTGCAGTCCATTTTATTCCCTTATTAGCAGGCCTAGCATCACCACCGCACTTGCCACCGGGCCCGCGGGGATAGGACATTCCCTAGTACAATACCATAAATTATCTGGGCAACTCATATCAGATGTCCAGGTACTCTCAGAAACTATCCAAGATCTTCAAGATCAGGTTGATTCCCTAGCAGAAGTTGTCCTCCAAAACAGGAGGGGATTAGATTTACTTACTGCAGAAAAAGGGGGCATCTGCCTGGCCCTCAGAGAAAAATGTTGTTTTTATGCTAACAAATCTGGAATTGTTCGTGACAGAGTCAAAAATGACAAGAAGACCTTGAAAAAAGAAGAGACCTCCTTTCCAACCCTCTCTGGATTCAATGGACTTTTTCCCTACTTACTACCCCTGCTTGGCCCCATGGGTGCTTTATCCTACTATCACTGGGACCCATCCTTCTCAATAAACTCATGCGCTTTCTCAGACAACAAATAGAGGCCTTGCAGGCCAAGCCCATACAGGTCCATTATACCGGACTGGAGATGCAAGAGCAAGGAGATCCCTATCTCCAATAACAGGAGTCATAAAACAGGACTCCTCCCCTGTGAGATGAACTGTATAGCCAATGACGGGTAAGAGGACAGCTCTCTAAGTAACATAAAAAATCAAAAACCTGTCACTGTCCCAGGTTTCACAGAGATGGACTGTCCCAACCTAAGACAGGCGCAGTTCCCTAGGGGCTTAGAGCTCTTTTTTTATAAAACAGAAAAGGGGGACCTGTAGGGGGCGGGTGCCTATAAGGCACCACCACATAACTGAGAAGCATGAGATAGAGGAAGTTACTTGGGTCTTTAGATAACACCCACATTTCTGTAGGGGGTGTCTGGATGGCTTAAGATGCTAGCCTGGGGCAACCCTTCTTATGTTAATGCCCCTCCACCCAGCAGAAGAATGTATATAACCCCTGATTGAGCTGCAATAAAGAGAGACTTGATCAGAACTCCTGTCTTGTCTCCGGTCTTTGTGTCTCCCATTTTCCTCCCTTCTAGGTGCTTCGGGGTCCCTCGTGTAGTGTCCCGCGGGTCAGGACAATAATAAACAAAAATAATTTCAGGAAGCATTCAATGATATGAAGAAAAATAAAGGAAAGGAGAAGAGAAAGGTACACGAAATACTTAAGAGTTAAAAACTGCAAGACAAGGTGACCATAGGAAAGTACAGAAGGCTCATTATTGACTTAACTGCTGGAGCAAATAATGCAGCTGTTGAAACCTTTCTAAACATAGGTCCTAAAGAAAATCCATCCGAGCAAGAACACGTGACAAATGGCTCACAGAAAGGGCTCCACAGCACACAGCTCAAGGGCGGTGAGCAGTCAGGTGTGTGTAATGATGGTTTGGGGCTGCCGTATGATACCATAAGCTTTGCACCCCTCGAACCTGATACAGGCTGGTGGGGTACACCTGGGCCAAAACCATTAACTGGGACTCAAAAGACACACTTCAGCATTTGACAAATCAGTCCTGGAATTAGGAGCCTAATTTTATTTTATTTGTATTTATGTTTTTTAAGGAAGTCCTAGTTTTAAATTTGCATCTTGGCTTACTCAGAATTGAAACTTTTCTGGACCTAAAAAGTGGTCTCCATCACCAAACTTTCCTCAGATTTAATCTGAGGAACCATTGTAAACACTTTGATTACTGCTATTTTTTGTCCTTGGGTGGTGGAAAGAACAATGCCGTGAAGCAGGGAGAAGGCTAGTTTCTAAGCATCTGGTTGAGAAGACAGAAAGTGTTTTCTTTTAACGGAATGTTTGTAGGTTAAGAGAGGAGAAACAACATGTTACAGAACAATTTTCACATCTCCAAGAAAGTTCCTTTAAAAGATGATGGTGAGACAGTTTTGGGGACACAAAAAACCGAGAGTTGTTAGATGGGCGGAGGGGAGGGGGTTGGGGATGGGGGGAAGGGTGAAGGGATTGGGGGGCGGCTGGTGACCACAGGATGGCCTCAGGGTTTTTTGAGAATTACTTTGGGGAACTTATTCAATAGTATTTGGGGATTTTGTTGGGTGTCCGATGGACATGTGTCCTGTTTGGGAGACCACCTCAGGGATGCTGTGGATGCCTGGTCATGGCATTGTACACCAGAGGCTGGACATTAATGAATGCCAACTATAATTTTATGTGTATAATGTGATGGCTCAGTGTGAGGTCGGGGTGGTGGTGGATGGGGGGAGGGGGGTGCACGGTGTGAGGGATGTAAAAATAAAATAAAATAAAAGTCAAAAATAAAAAAATAAAAAAATTTTAAAAATAATAATAAAATAAAAGATGATGGTGAGAGTTGGGTGTTAGTCCTGTGACACTCTGCAGCCACTCTGGCTCCAGTGACCTGGGAGTTCAACCTATGAAGAAAAGATGAAAGACAACAACAATGCGTGTTGTTTTTGTATTAGGCACCTATGTGACAAACAAACCTTCTGCATGAAGCAGCTTATTTTGCATTCTGTCACTCCCCTTCATTTATCCTAGCAGCAACATTTAGCACCCGGGAAACAGTGAGATGTAAGGAAAGTAGGTAGTTTCTGAATCCAAGAACAGTTTGTTTCATGAAAAACTGAAGTCACAGAGGACATGCATGTTCCCGTTGTCAAAATGCATAATTCGTATGTTTTCCAGGCTCCTCGGGTTCCTAGCAGGCACGATATGTGGAGGTTGCCAGCTGCCCGTATTCTGTATGATCAGCCCATGGGCAGTGCCAGCAGGCATTCTGAAATCACGACCAGGTACCCAGCAGTAGTTCCTCAGCTCATCTGATTATGACAACAGCAAATGACAGAGCAGCCAAAGGCCTGCTGAATTCACTGCTCACCCACGCAAGGTGGGTGTACATGAAAGACAAAGAGCGCAAATCTAATTTTTAGGCTGGTCGGCAAGAGGCAGTGGCTTCTATAGAACATCCTGGAAGCAAGCCAGACCTATGGTATCAGCTGCACTGGGTTTCCCGGGGGAATGGAGAGCAAAATATCCTGACAATATGCTCTGTCGGCCATCACTGACCACAGGCTGGGATGCCCAGCTGGACCTGAGTCACATTAAAGAGGAACTAACGGGAGTGCCATCCCGTCTTCTGACAATTGAGGATGACTAATTAAAACAATGGTGTGTACTGAATGCTTACGCTTTGCGGTGCTACACGCTTTACTCCTTTAACTCTCATGAGGACCCTGTAAGGGAAGTGCCATCACTAGCCCAGTTTTACAGACGAGAAAACTGAGGCTTACAGGGAGTGAATAAATGGCCCAGTGTCACACAGCTAGTACTACAGAGATAGTGCTAGAAACCCAGGTCTGTGCTCTTAATCAGGTGTTGTTTCATGATGCGAAACGTATGGATTATCTCAAGTCAGGAGAATACTATGCAGATATAAAAAAATAAAAATGAGGAAGACCTCTATGAATAAACAGTGATTCCTAAGTAAACAAACAAAACAAAACAAAACAAAAAAACGAAGACGATATGTTTCTTGTACAACTAACATCTATGGCCTCGCGCATCTGGACTGCTGGCCAGGCTCTCTCAGCATGACCTTAAACTACTAAAAGTCCGCTTGAAGTACAAAAGTAATATGATCAAGTGTATGTCCACAGACAGTTCTTCTATTTCATATGGAATTCTGCTAATTGGAACGCTATGACAAAAATGCCCACAAAAATCATTCCTTTCCTATATGCGTGCTCCACTGGAACATAACTTTGCAGCTATTCCCACCGAGAGGTGGAAACTATTTCTCCATCTCTTGAATTTAAATTTAGCC
Source organism: Rhinolophus hipposideros (assembly GCF_964194185.1). Lineage (NCBI taxonomy): Eukaryota > Metazoa > Chordata > Mammalia > Chiroptera > Rhinolophidae > Rhinolophus > Rhinolophus hipposideros. The sequence continues at coordinate 52,336,714 of NC_138064.1, forward strand.
CTGTGACCTGTTCTGGCCAAAGAGAATTCCATGAGCTTTACACAAGTTAAAGCTTGAAAAGTCCCTTGAAGGGTGTGTGCCTTCTTTGGCTTGGGAACCCTGGGCCCACCCTTCTGTGGACAAACACAGGCGAGTTTGTGGGATGACGAGACAGATACAGCCAAGCCATTCCAAATGCCCCAGCCAATAACAAATCAAGCATCAGCCTAGACCACCTCGCCCCAGCCCAGATGCCAGAAACCTTAGATGACATCAGCTGAAACAGCCCAAACGAAAAAGAACTCCCCATCTGAAATGTTTGCTGCTTTAAGCCATTATGTTTGGGTGTGATTTGTTACATAGCACAAACTAACTGGCACAAGTATTTAGAAAGAAAAGTTCTGACATCTTTGCAGTGTTATCAGTAGTGTGATGTGACCCTGCAGCTGCAGTCCCCTCATCCAAACCACTGCTCCACCGGTTATGCTTATTCAAGAGGAGAACCTGTTGTTGTGTTGTGTTGTGTTCTGTTGTGTTGTGTTTTGTCGTAGCCTACCTCATTCCACTAGTGGTTCCCAAGCCTGACTTGGGAACCAGGGTACAGTATAATCACCAGGGTGCTTCTAAAAAATATTGATCTATTAGACCCATCCTCAGAGATTCTAATTGCACTGGTTTGGGGTGAGGGAGAAACATAGCTATTTTGTTCTCTAGAACACTGTGGGAGTTTGTCTTCTAGCTCTGCCATTGGCTGGCTGGTATATGTTTTTTCTTTACCACTTGTTCTCTCCAACTTGGGCTACAAAGAAACTTTAAAACCCCATGCATTTATTAAAGAAAGTGAGTCCTTTCACTATGAAAATTGATCTGCAATGAAGCGTCGGATTACCTGACTGTTTTTGAAGTACGCTTTGATTCTCAGTATTGAAAGGCCCAGTAACCAAGACTATCTACAGGCATATGGTTAAGTTTACAGGACAGGTGTATGCGATCTCAGGCAAGTCATTTAACCTGTCCTATACTCATCTTTCCCATATGAAAACAGGTGTTGAATAATGAATCACTAAGTTCCCTTCCAGCTCTGCAAGTATGATTGTACAGTAGTTACCAATATTCCAGGCTAAATAATCAACATGTGGTTCTTCTCATGAGATTAGACAGCAGGGCCTGTCTTATCCTCTTGAAAGTGTCATGCTTATAGCCCAGGGAGGGACAAACACATGGGTCATGATCAGCCATTGATTCAGTCAGGAAATACTGAATGCCAACCATGTGCCAAACATTGTGCTCAGCATGCACTACAGAGAAAAGTAGGGGGTGCTAAGTTAATAATGTTTACCGAGAAGTAGAGTAGGTAACTCTACAGAGTCACATGACTAGCCCATGAGTGACCCCTAAAGGAAGGAAAATGGCAGAATTGCTCGGGCTCAGATGAAGGAAGGTGCTATAGACTGAATGTCTGTGTCCCCCAATACTCATCTGCCAAAGCCCTAACCCCCAACGTGATGGTATTTGGAGGTGGGGCCTTTGGGAGGTAATTAGGCTTAGATGAGGTCTAAACCATTACGAGATTTGTGTCCTCTTAAGAAGAGGAAGAGATCATAACCCACCCCCCTTCATGTACATGCTCTGGGCAAGGCCATGTGAGCACACACTAAGAAGGCGGCTGTCTACAAGCCAGGAAGAGAGCCCTCACTTAACTGCAAATCTGCTGGCACCTTTACCTTCCACTTTACAGCCTCCAAAACAGAGAGAAATAAATGTCTGTGTTGAAGCCAAGTCTGTGGTACTTTGTTACAGCAGCTCAAGCTGGTTAAGACAACAGGCTTTTCAGAAGATATGGGACCTCAGCTGAGAGGCCAAGTAGAAAATAATATGAGGAGGTTAGATGAATGAAAATTGAGGTGGTGAGAAAAAAGTAAAGTCACTCCATCAAGAAAAACTGAAAAAGGAAATGGAAAAGGTCAGGAAGGCATATAAGGAGCAACCTCGCAATACAGAAGGAAAAAACCATCCTGTTTAATCCTAAGCAAAACATACTGATACTTTCAATTTCCAAAAAACCCTGACATTCAAAAAAGAAAGCCATCAGTACCTGGCATCACCAGGCAATTGTCTAACAGGGTGAGATTGTGGTAACTCCTCCTGTCTTTTTCTAATTAAATAAATTAATTTTAAAACATCTTAAATTGGGGTAACGTTATTTATACTACTGTAGCAGCATCAAGATCCCTACTTCATAAATATTTATTATCACCTACTGGCAAAGCATGAGAGAAGGGGAAAACTGAAGAAACACTTAAAGGCCTCCTACACCAACAAAGTGAGAGAAACAAGGCAAAAGATATAGATTCTTAAGCTCATGAAGGGATGTTAAGGCTCAGAACCTCAAATTCTGAGACAACATTGGACTTGTAACAAAATACTCAAAGGAATCATGATTTAGTTATAAAAGGAAGAGAAAAGAAAGAGAGGAGATATGGAGATAAAGAGGAGAAGAAGGGTAAAAGAAAGGGGAAGGAAAAACAGAGGCATCTTTTATTTGTGGTTTGCTATCAAAAGAATATAGCAACAGAAAGAATAAACAAAAAACAATTCAAGGTGTGTGTCGTCACACCTACTTGCCCCTTCTTTTATGGGAGAAAGTTTCACTTGAAACAGAATATACAGCCATCATTAGTCTCAGATGCAGCTTCCTTCAACATTCTCCTTGCTAAGCATAGCCACCAATATCTGAGTTCAAAAGCATGAGATCAACTACATTTACACAAGGTGGGAAACCAACTGTTAAGCATTTTAAGTCTTCCTACTTGAGTTAAAATGTATTTTCTCAGGAAAAGACATTAGAACTTTTTCTCAGGCTTATCATTATATAAGATGCTTATCTCATTAAGTACTGACTGATGAATGAATGAATGAATGAATGAAGTTAATGGATGAATGGGTTCCATTATTCACCTGGCATACCTTCATAATTGTACACATAAATGCCCCATAAGAACCAACAGATCTGTACTCTAGGGGAAAAGTCTTTCTAAAGCAACCCTTTTTCATTCATTTATTTCAATCATTTATTCGCAAATATGATTTACAACTCACTAGGCCAGACACCAATAATAAACTCATTATGTTCAAACTACTTCATTTCATGGCATTTGGTAAATATCTACACAGCAAATTTCTTAGAGGGCTATGAGGTCCCCAAGAGAAAAAGGCCTGAGATAAGTAACCTCCCCAAATTCACACAACCAAAAAGTAGTAACAGTTCAAATTTGAATCCAGGAATCTGACCCTCAGGGTCTGCAATTCTTAAGCAGTCAGCTCCCCAGTGTCTCTTAGAGGGGCTCAGTAAATATTTGCAGAATGAAAAATTTACATGAATACATGACCCATGACTTTAAAATGCCTTGAGGATGGCAACAATACATGCATATTTTAATGAACCATTGTTTGAAAACAGTAACAAATAATACCAAAATAAATAGAAATAACTCTGATTAGCTGTAAGTGCTCTGTTACAAAAAAACAGGTAAAGTCTGAAGGAAACAAAAATCTTTTAATCTCAACTAGCAGCAAAAAGCACTATTAGTATTTGGCATATTTCCTTCTATTTTCCTGCTGAAATTACTTGTTTATTTTTTACATCACTGGAATCATATTTTTCTTGAAATTATATCATGACAATATTATCATCTCATCACATACTTTTCAAGCATCTAAATATTTTTCATTCCATAATATGTATCACACAAGTGGACCCTGCCTGGTATGATCACTCCCTTGATAAATACTTAGGCTGTCACCAATTTTTCACAATAATAAATACTGCTTTAAGAATATCCTTCTCATAGGTTTTTTTGTAGTTTCTCTATTTCATTGACATAAATCGCTAGCACTTTAATTTAAATATGTACCTGAGGTAAAATATCTCCCCAAATTATTTGCCAAGTGTGAAATTAGGGACATAACTAGAGTTTAGAGGCTGTCCAGTTCCAAACTATTGGTCTAGGGCCCACGCCCTCCATAACCTGGGGCTTCAGGTGGGGGTGAGAAGACAGAACCCTACTTATGACATGGGGAGATCAGCGACATAAGAACTGTGGCCCAATTCCTGAGGGGAGTGTGGGAAATGCAAGACCTGTGAACAGCCTGACAGAACACAGTCCTAGAGTATCCTAAGCAGTGGACATGTGGACTTAACAAAAGAGCGGCCGTCAGGAACAGAACCCAGGTGAGAAGAGAAGAACAAGGAATATGTGGACCTCGGGACAAAGGGCTGATGCCCAAGATCATGAAACAAGCTATACTGCAGTATCACCACCAGAACCCAAAAACCAGGAGCCCTTTTTTACCTACTAGATTTTACCTACTAATTACCTACTACAGCTGAAACTGAACTGCTGTCTACAAGAAATAATAATGTATCCTTTCCAACACTCTACTATATTGCCTTTATTCTAAGGCACCCCTTTTGAATAAAGAATGGATATTTGGAAGTTGAGGTGCTAAAGAAACCATACCATACAAATCACAAACTTCATCTATAAATGGCATACTGAGGTAAAAAACGTCTTACCTCTAGGATGAATCCTTTGTTCTAGTGAATGCTCCTTTTAAAATAGTTCATTTTTTTAAAATTTATTGGGGTGACATTTGTCAGAAAAATAACACATTTCAGGTATACAATTCTGTATTACATCATCTATAAATCCCATAGTGTATTCACCACCCAGAGTCAGTTCTCCTTCCATCACCATATATTTGATCCCCCTTACCCTCATCTCCCACCCCCATCCCCTTACCATCTGGTAACCACTAAACTATTGTCTGTGTCTATGAGTTTTTGTTTCTCATTTGTCTTGTTCTTTTATTGTTTTTGGTTTATATACCACATATCAGTGAAACCATAGGGTTCTCTGCTTTTTCGGTCTGACTTATTTCGCTTAGAATTATACTCTCAAGATCCATCGATGTTGTCACAAATGTTCCTATATCATTTTTTACTGCCGAATACTAATCCATTGTGTATATGTACCACGACTTCTTTATCCATTCATCTATCGAAGGACATTTTGGTTGTTTCCATGTCCTGGTCACCGTAAACAAAGCAGCAATGAACATTGGAGAACTCGTGTCTTTATGTATAAATGTTTTCAGATTTTTTGAGTAGATACCCAGGAGAGGGATTGCTGGGTCATATGGTAATTCTATTCGTAATTTTTTCAGGAACCTCCACACTGCCTTCCACAATGGCTGCACCAGTCTGCATTCCCACCAACAGTGTGTGAGGGTTCCTTTTTCTCCACAGCCTCTCCAACACTTGTTACTATTTGTCTTGTTGATGATAGCCATTCTGATTGGGGTGAGGTGATATCTCATTGTGGTTTTTATTTGCATTTCTCTGATGATTAGTGATGTTGAGAGTTTTTTCAAATGTCTATTTGCCATGTGTATGTCCTCTTTGGAGAAATGTCTCTTCAGGTCCTCTGTCCATTTTCCAATTGGGTTGTTTGTTTTCTTGTTGTGGAGCTTCACGAGTTCCTTGCATATTTTGGATATTAGCCCCTTATCGGAGGCACTGTTTGCAAAAATCTTCTCCCATTCAGTCGGTTTCCTCTTTATTTTGTCGATGGTTTCTTTTGTTGTGCCGAAGCTTCTAAGTTTCATACACTCCCATTCGTTTATTTTAGATTTTACTTCCTTTGCCTTTGGAATCAAATTCATAAAATGCTCTTTGAACCCAAGGTCCATAAGTTTAGTACCTATGTTTTCTTCCATGCAGTTTATTGTGTCAGGTTTTATGCTTAAGTCTTGCATCCATTTTGAATAAATTTTGGTACATGGGGACAGATAGCAGTCCAGTTTCATTCTTTTGCACGTAGCTATCCAATTCTGCCAGCACCATTTATTGAAGAGGCTGTCTTTCCTCCATTGTATGTTTTTAGCTTCTTTGTCAAAAATTGTTTGTCCATATTTATATGGTTTTATTTCTGGGTTCTCAATGCTATTCCATTGGTCTATGTGTCTGTTTTACTGCCAATACCATGCTGTTTTGATTATTGTAGCCCTGTAGTACAAGCTAAAGTCAGGCAGTGTGATACCTCCAGTATTGTTCTTTTTTTTTAAGATTGCTTTGGCTATTCGGGGTCTTTTGTGGTTCCAAACAAATCTGATGATTTTTTGATCTATTTCTTTGAAAAATGCCATTGGGATTTTGATGGGGATTGCATTAAATCTGTATATTGCTTTGGGTAATATGGCCATTTTAACTATGTTGATTCTTCCAATCCATGAGCACGGAATGTCTTTCCATTTCTTTGGGTTTTTTTCAATTTCTTTCAAAAATGTCTCATAGTTTTCAGCATATAAATCCTTCACATCCTTGGTTAAGTTTATTCCTAGGTATTTTATTCTTTTTGCTGCAATTGCAAAGGGAATTGTTTTTTGTATTTCATTTTCTGAGATTTCATTGTTAGTATATAGGAATGCAATGGACTTTTGTACGTTGATTTTGTAGCCAGCAACTTTACTGTATTCGTTGACTGTTTCTAACAGCTTTTTGATGGAGTCTTCAGGGTTTCCTATACATAGCATCATGTCATCTGCAAAGAGTGATAATTGAACTTCTTCATTCCAAATTTGGATACCTTTTATTTATTTCTCTTGCCTGATTACACTGGCAAGGACTTCCAACACTATGTTGAAAAGCAGAGGTAATAGGGGACAGCCCTGTCGTGTTCCAGAATGTAGAGCAAAGAGCTTCAGTTTTTCACCATTAATTATGAGGTTAGCTGAGGGCTTGTCATATATGGCCTATATTATGTTAAGGTAATTTCTTCTATACCTATTTTATTAAGTGTTTTAATTATCAATGGATGTTGTATCTTGTCAAATGCTTTTTCTGCATCAAATGATAGAATCATATGATTTTTGTCCTTTATTTTGTTTATGTGATGTATCACATTGATGGATTTGCAGATGTTGAACCATCCTTGTGCCCCGGGGATGAACCCCACTTCGTCATGACGAATAATCTTTTTAATGCATTGTTGTATTCAATTTGCTAGAATTCTGTTTAGGAGTTCTGCATCAGTATTCATCAGAGATATTGGTCTGTAGTTTTCTTTTTTTGTGTTGTCCTTACCAGGATTTGGTATCAGGGTAATGTTGGCCTCATAAAATGAATTACGGAGTACTGTGTCTTCTTCAATTTTTTGGAAGAGTTTGAGCAGGATTGGTATTAGATCCTCTGAGGTTTGGTGCAATTCACTAGTGATGACATCTGGTCCTGCACTTTTGCTTTCGGGAAGGTTTTGGATGACTTACTCAATTTCGTTACTGGTGATGGGTCTCTTTATATTTTCCAGTTCTTCATGGTTCAGCCTTGGAAGGCTATATGTTTCTAAGAACTTGTTCATTTCTTCTAGGTTATTGAATTTGGTGGCATATAGTCCTTCATAGTATTCTTGCATGATCCTTTGTATTTCTGTGGTGTCCATGATAACGTCGCCTTTTTCATTTCTGATTTTGTTAATTAGTGTCTTCTCTCTTTTTATCTTAGTGAGTCTAGCCAAGGGTTTGTCGATTTTCTTAATCTTTTCAAAGAACCAGCTATTTGTCACATTAGTTTTTTCTATTGTCTTTTTGTTCTCTATTTCATTTAGTTTTGCTCTGATTTTTGTTATTTCCTTTCTTCTGCTGACCTTGCGTTTCACTTGTTCTTCTTCTAGTTCTTTAAGGTGTAACACGAAGTTATTTATTTGGGATTCGTCTTGTTTCTTGAGATAGGCCTGTAATGATATAAATTTCCCTCTTAAAACTGCTTTCGCTGCATCCCAAAAAATTTTGGTAGGATGTGTTTTCATTGTCATTTGTTTCTATGTATCTTTTGAGCTCTCTTCTAATTTCTTCTTTGACCCAGTCGTTCTTTAAAAGTATGTTGTTTAATCTCCATGTATTTGTGATTTTTCCTGCTTTCGTTTGGCAGTAGATATCCAATTTCAAAGCCTTGTGATCAGAGAATATGCTTGGTATGATTTCAATCTTCTTAAATTTGCTGAGGCTGATTTTATGTCCCAATATATGGTCTATCCTTGAGACCGTTCCATGTACACTAGGAAAGAATGTGTAGTCTGATGTTTTAGGACGAAGTGCTCTATATATGTCAATGATGTCCATTTTGTGTAATGTGTCATTTAGGGCTGGTATTTCATTATTTATTTTCTGTTTGGATGATCTATCCATAGCTGTCAATGATGTATTTAAGTCTCCTAGTATAATTGTGTTTTGGTCAATTTCTCCCTTTAGTTCAGTTAGCAGTTGCTTGGTATATTTCGGTGCTCTCTAATTGGGGGCATAAATATTGATGACTGTTATGTCTTCTTGTTATATAGTCCCCTTTACCATTATGAAATGTCCATCTTTGTCTCTTGTTATCTTTTTCAACCTGACGTCTGTTTCATCTGATATCATTATGGCTACACCTGATTTTCTCTGGGTACCATTTGCTTGGAGTATCAATTTCCACCCTTTCACTTTGAGTCTATGCTTGCTCTTGTAGCTAAGATGTGTCTGTTGGAGACAGCATATGGTTGCGTTTAGTTTTTTGATCCAATCTGCTACTCTGTGCCTTTTTATTGGTGAGTTCAGTCCATTTACATTTAGGGTGATTATTTATACCTGATGATTTCCTGTCATTCTATCTTTAGTTTTCTGGTAAGGCTGTGTCTCCATTGTTTCTTTGCCTTTTTGTTGTTGTCTATTATTTCTGTGTGGTGGTATTCTATGACGTTTCCCTCTGTTTCTTCTTTTATTACAGTATATATTTTTGAGTGGTTACCCTTAAGTTTATGTAAAAAAAGTTTGATATTTAGAGTATTCCATTTTCTTCAGCATGCTTACTTTCTCCATTCCCATATTCCGGTACAGGCCTTTACTCTCCCCCTTTTTATGTTGCCACAAATTGTCCCTGTTGATGGTGGTTGAATAGCCTCCTTTAGTATTTCCTGTAGTGCAGGTCATGTATTAGAAAATTCCCTCGGCTTCTGTATGTCTGGAAAGGTCTTTATTCCTCCTTCATAGCTAAAGGATATCTTGCTGGATATATTACACTTGGCTCATAATTTATCTCTTTCAATAGTTTGAATATTTGGTTCCACTCCCTCCTGCCTTGTAGAGTTTCTGCCGAAAAATCTGATGATAATCTAATGGGCTTTCCTTTGTAGGTTACCGTCTTCTTTTCCCTGGCTGCCTTGAGAATTCTTTCTTTGTCGTTGATTTTAGACAGCTTCAATACAATGTGCCTTGAAGAAGGACTTTGGGATTGAGGTAATAGGTGTTCTATTTGCTTCTTGGATTCAAGGATCCAGTTCTGTCCACAAGTTTGGGAAGTTCTCATCGACGATTTGTTTGAATATATTCTCTGTTCCCTTCCCTCTTTCTTCTCCTTCTGGTATGCCCATTATTCTCATATTGCTCTTTCTGATAGAGTCAGAAAGTTCTTGTAGAGTTCTTTCATTTCTTTTAAGTCTCAAGTCTCTTTCTTCTTTCATCTCTGTAATTTCCAGGTTTCTATCTTCGATGTCACTGATTCTTTCCTCCATCTGGTCAACTCTACTACCTAAGCTGGTTATTTCATTCTTCATTTCTTCCATTGAGTTTTTAATCTCCAGAAATTCCATTTGGTTCTTTTTTAAAACTTCAATCTCTTTCGTAAGATGCTCATGTTGTTCTTTGATTGCATTTCTGAGTTCATTAAATTGCCTTTCTGTGTTTTCCTGCATCTCGTTGAGTGTTTTCAGAACTGCAATCTTGAATTCTCTGTCATTTAAGTCACATATTTCCATATCTTTAAGTTCCTTTTCTGGAGACTTTTCACTTTCTTTCTGAGCTTCTTGTTGCCTTGGTTATTCATGGCAATTACTGATTTATTATTTCTCTTCCTAGACATCTACAGTAGTGGCTTCTGCAACAGGTGGATAGGAAGAGGTCTTTCTTTTGTTTTCCAATACTTGTTGGTAGAATGTTTTATTTTCTCTCCGACTGCAGCCTTTTTTTCCCTCTCTCACACAGTAGTGCTATGTTTTCTCTGCGCTATTCCAGCCTCTCACACATTGGTGGGATTCCCTGGGAAATGGGCTTCTCCTCTGTTACCAGTTCACCTGGGTCATAGGGAGCCACGTCTCTGTGTGGATGCAGAGAGCGTTTAAAGTTCCAAAGCTCTTTCAGCGCCAGATTCAGAGCCCGTATATTTCAGCAGTTCTGTGTACTTCTGTAGGGATCCGCCCAGATAAATGGGGCCCGGGGAGGGGTGAGTTTGAGAGGTGGCCCAGAGCAATGGCGGCGACCACCTTCACAGCCGGTCCAGCTTCCACAGCTCCCTCCCCTTTGCCGGAACTAGTTGGGCTGCGAATCTGTGTCTGCGGTCCACAGTTCTCTGAACAGCACATATTCTGTTCTTTTGATCTGACACTGCTACTTTATCGCTTCTAGCACCATGCACGTGGGTGCTGGGCGAGCTCTGGGAGGGTAGGGAGGGGGCAGCTAGTCTCCGTGCCTAAGGCTTCCGTTCTCTGCTTGGCAGTGAGGGCTTAAACCACTGTTTTCAGCCTTCTTCCCTTAGTCTTTGCTCCGAGGTCTTTACCATGAGCATTGCGTTCAGCCATGTTATATGCTGCTTCCTCAGCCCTGTGGGCCATAAACAGAGCCCTAGCAGTCCGAGTTCTTCCTTCTCCTGCAGCTGCGGTAGTTCCGGGATGCAGCGAGTTCGGAGCACTGAGCTAGGTCTGCGTCCTGCGCCCGGGCGGCTCCCTCTCCACACTTCTCCCTTCCCTCCTCCCCCGCTCGCGCGATTCGCCCACCTTGAGGTGAATTCAGTATTGGGCCTGTTCGTCTTACCTATCTGCTGTGCATGGAGTCCTTTTTGGAGTTATTGTTGTTTGATTAGTTGTAAATTCCAGGGGAGCTTTACAGTGGCTCACCTCACGCTACCATTTTGATGACATCTAAAATAGTTTAATTTTATTTACTATAATTCTACTTAGGGTTTCAAATCATATTACCCAAGCTCCTGTGTTTCCGGGCTGTATTTCTGAAGCTAGGAGGCAGGATATTAATTTTCTGGATCTGCCATACAAAATTCCACAGACTGAGTGGCTTAAACACAGAAATTTATTTTCCAACAGTTCTGGAGGCAGAAGGGCAAGATGAAGGGGCCAGCAGGGTTGTTTCCACTAAGGCCTCTCTTCAGCTTGTAGGTGGTCACCCTCTTTTTGCCTCTTCACATGGTCTTTTTCTCTGTGTATGTGCATCTCTGTCCCTCGCGTCTCTCTGTGTCCTAATCTCCTTCTCATATAAGGACATCAGTCATATTGGATGAGACCCCACCCTAACAGCGTCATTTTAAATTAATTTCCTCTTTAAAGGCTCTATCGTCAAATATAGTCAATTCTGAGGTACTGGGAGTTAGGGCTTTGTCATCTGAACTTTGAGAAGACACAATTTAGCCCTTATCACTGAGGAATGGGAGGAAAAATGAAACCAAGGAAAGGCTGAACTCCAAGAGTTCTGGGACCTTCAGCTCCTTCAAACCATTCTTCCCTTTCAACAAGTCATTATCCATTTTTATCTTTTCCTCTATCTTTACCAGGTTTTTGTAAAACAGTTTTATATAAAAGATAAAATACTAATACGTATAAAAACACAAAATCCAAAGCAACACTTATGAAATAATCACTTTCCATTCAAAAATATGAAAAAGAAGATATATGAATGACAGACTTCATTTGAAAATATCAATGTGAACAGGGGCCACCTTTACAAGAAAGGCCATTTCTCAAAACTTTCTTATTACACCTCCCACCGCCTACTCCTTTTCCTGATTCCCTCTGATTTTCATCTTTGTTTTTGTTTTATTTACAGGACTTGTTCTTCTGTTTTTGTAGTAGTTCCTTTCCCATTAGACGTAAAACTTTTTTTTAAATTAATGATGTGGGGAAAGCACCTTGAGATAAAAGAATCTCGTCCTAATATTGTCAAGCTATAGAAGAGTACAAACTCTCTCATTAAGAGACACAGAGGACAGAGTTATTACAACAATGCATTGCTGTGTATAAATCTTTCAGATCATATTCTACAAAGCTTTCTGCCCATGCAAATCATGCTGTCATCAAATGGATGGCACTAACCTGACCATTCAATGGTAGGGAAGCTTTACATATTGGTTGCTTTGCACCAATATATAAGAAACTGTCAAGTTAAAAATATTTAGCATCATTGGTAAACCAGGAAGTGGAGTTTTGTGTGTATGCCATGCCCCCAACCCCACACAAATCACCCCCACCACCACCATCATCACCAAACTATGGGATTATTATGAGTCTCCTTTGAATCTATGCTGAAAATATTTATATACAATTTTTCTATCACTCTTTCAGGAACAATTAATGTTTAAGTCTGTATTTTAATTGTGATAGCATTTAAAATTGATGAAGAAACTAACAATGTAACAGGTATAAATGGGAATACTGATATGTTGTTATTTATAGCTTCTCATTATATATACGTATATATGTACATATACGTACATATATATTTCATATATATGTATATATACATATATGTACACATATATTTCATGTACATATATATTGCATATATGTACATATGTTTCATATATATTTCACATATATGTACATATATATTTCATATATATGTACACATATACACATATATGTACATATATATACGTATATATATATATATTTAAATCTAGGTTTCACTGGAACTGCCTCTAAAATTTTACAGATATATTTAAGCATAGTTCCAAATTAACTCTCTCAAGTATCTTCACACTTCACAAGATTTTAAGAAACATTAATTTTAAAACAAAACCACTTATTATTTGTTTTTGTCAGGGTATTATGTGCAAATACAAATTAAATCAATTTAGTAGGCTATTTATGTAATTTGTAATTGCTAATAGGTAAATAACCCTTCCTTTTAAAGTTGTGACTACTTCACAACGGATTTGAGATAACATGCACCCAAACTCTGGAGCAAATAAGTTTTATCACACACGGCTGCCTGAAAAATTGGTTGAAAAGCATTATTAATCATCATTATTATTATTCTGGGGCTGCATCTTGACTTAATAGGAAAAAGGTGCTGCATTTGATTACTAATGTCTGCCTCAGACATGGAACAGACACAGTTGTAGCCGAGCCTATTTCCACTCCTACTCCAGGCCCATGACTATCCAATCACACTCAGTGTCCAGCCGTATCAAGTGCAGGCATCTGCTCTTCATTAGACGTGTGTGCGGTGGGTGCCGAAGTAAGAAAATGAAGTTAATGAGTGCAGCCAGGGCACTGCAGGGGCCGTCAACATGTAGATAGTGCCTGAGGAAACCTGGTGATTTTGTAACCGTACTTCATGCGACAAAGGAAGGGGAGAGCCTATTCTGCAGTGGGGCAGCAACAAGAAGCCTCCAAGAGGGCATGGCAAGAGTTGCAAGCCAACTCTTATAGGGCACTTCTTCAGGAGTGCAGACCCTTTATCCCAGCAGGAGGTGGAGGGGGCTAACTTCTCAGGAGGCTGCTTTAGAAGCCCCCTGAGCTATGGGTTCTCTCTCTCTTTCAACTAGAGTCAATTGCCACTAAAATGTCAAGAAGATTTTTTTCTTTCCTTAGGGAGTTGGAGATGCTATATTGTAGCTCTCTTTCAGCTCCCTGGGAAAGATAAACTAATATTGGTTGTTTCTGTATCTGAAACAAGCGCAGATCCAAGGAACAGAGCCAGAGGTTGGCTGCACTCACTATTATCCAACACACAGTCCTACATCTATCTGTCTTTTGTTGGAAACCTTTTGCCTTCATGTTTCTGTCTGCTCTCGCATGTCTGTTAGGATGCATTCTCTCTCTCCTCCCCTTGTATGGGAGTCATTAGTGTTCAGCCTCTGCATGTGAGACACTCATGATGACAATGACTCTCACTCCTGCTACTACTATAATAACACAAACAAGAGTATTAATTAAACTCTTACTACATGCTAGGTACTGTGCTAAGAGATTTACATGTATTATATCCTGTAATCGCCTATACAAGTACTGTCCAATGGAAATATAATGTGAACTACATAGGTACTTTTAAATTTTCTACCAGCCACATTAAAAAATCAAGGGTCTGACAGGTGGGGTCCAAAGGAGTAAGTTCAAATTAAGTTTAATAATGTAATTAATTTAACCCAATATTTCTGAAATATTATTTTAATATGTAATCAATATAAAATTATTAATGAGATACTTGCATTCTTGTACTCAATTTTCCAAGTCGAATAGAGATTTTACCCTTATAGCACCTCTCAGTTCAATGAGCTATATTTTAAGTTCTCAGAAGCCACATGTGGCTGGTGGCAACCATATTCGGCAGCCCAGCTCTAAACAATGGGTGATATAAATGTCATTATTATTAAGTTATACAGAAACTGATGTGGAGAAAGGCTCAAGGTCACACACCTGGGTGGGGTTGAGACTCAAATCCCAGTCTGCCTAACAACAGAGTCTATGTTCTTAAATAGTCACTATACGACCACTCAGAGATAAGTGTTTTAACATTACACTTAAAAGGGTAATATAACTTAAATCCAACTGTCATCTTTTTTGGCATAATGTAATTTGTAAAAATAGAAAGAAATGCTGCAAAATCAGTGAACCAAATAAAGTATAATGCAACATTATGCATTTTATAATCATAAAAATATTTTTTAAATCATCATACACTTAAAATGATCTCTATTGCTAACATTTTAATATCTGTGGTGTAAGTTTATATGTGTATCTATTTGCACTACAAATACTATACTACTGCGCTTATACATTTTTACCTACAGAAGATAAATACCAGCTCACAGCATGTAAAAAACTGCCTGAAAGAAGTTACCTGCCATTAGCGCAAAGCATATTCGAACTGAAACAAAGGAGGAAAATAGCCAAGTAACATAAAGAATAATAATGGTCGGGACAAGGCTTCTTCCATTTTCTAATAAATTGGTACAGCTTACATATAAAAATATGAAAAAGTGCTTTTTTAAAAATAAAGTTGCAGGGATGTCTGAATTGAAAAAGGGTTGGGATAAAAAGCGAATCTGTCTCAGGGGTCTGACAGATGGGGTCCAAGCAGTAATCAGTGAGAGGGTGGTTCGGAGTGCCACTCTGAGCGGGACCACAGCACCAAAGGTGACTGAAAAGTTCCAGGTATATGTCATTTGAGGTATTCCTTAGATGTTCTTTTTTATTACTATTCATATAGAGTTGGAAGCAATTTCCATAAAAGAGAAAACCAAAATGTTCCAATTATATTACTTTTGTAAGGTCATAGGTTTCTTAAAAATAAATTACTGAAACAAATGAATTACATTTCTTCAATCTAAATGGTAATTCTCCATGACAGCATGAATTTTACATAACACTGTGTGCAGTGCAAATGAATGTTCAAGTAGACTCTTAACACTGCAGCCTAACTGGAAATTGCCCTAATGAGTCCTGGAAATTGGAGGCCATGGACCCCAAGCTAGTTGACAAGGTTCAGTATCAACCCAAAGCAGCCCTTTGTGAAGAAAGCAATCTCAAAGAAGTAACGCAAAGACGACTTTTACAGTAGGTAATGGATTCCACATTAGCAATGGAGATAAGCTGATAAGGCCAGGCTTCAAGCTTCTCATTTGCTTTATTTTGCTGATTAGTGAGGTGATATATCATCATCCAGAATCCAGCAAGATCACCTGAGATCTAGTGTCTGTATGAGTCAGAAAAACAGAAACCACTTCGTGTATTTACAATATAGGGGACAAAGGAGCTGAAGCCAAAGGGACATAGTGAGGTACTCTATAGACTGGCAACTGGGGAGCTGCTAGCACACTTGAGCTGCAGAGACATGGGGAGGACGTACTGTCATTGATAAGCCCAGGAGCCGAGGTTACCTGACAGAAGCTGGCTGTAGGCCAGTCCATGGGACCCAGGAAGGACACACAGCTGCTGCTAAAGGAGTCACCACAGGTGAAGTGGGAAGGGGAGAAATACGCTGGTTTCTCCCTTCCGCCCACCCTCTAACCTCCCAATAGTGCTGCCCATTGGCCATTCCCAGCTGGAAACCAATTGAGAGCCTGGGAAATATTGCCTGTCGGGTCCCACTGCCTCCAACACAGACAGCAGAGGAAGGGGGTCACTGCCTCAGAGGAAGGCATCTGAGGGCAAGCAGGCCAAGGACCCTGTGGTACCTGAACTACATCACAATCTCACCCCCTCAACCCTGATAAATCACTATAACTGCTTTGGTGTGGCGCCAGTAGTCTACACCAAGAGACTGAAACGCACCACCATCATTAGTAGTATGTAGTGCTGTTGACAAAATGGCGTCAAGATTGCTGTCCATTTCATTACCAGTACGTACCTTCTTTTGAAGACTCTGAGGAAAAACTTTTCTGCTATTCTCAGTACCAAACCTATTTCTACATCCCTTAAGTAATCAGGTCAATTTGGGCTCTGGACACTGGATGGTGAAACTGCTCTGGCTTCCTACGTGGCCCTATCAATTACAGCTGCACTGTGACTCAGCCTCGGTCCTGCCTACATTGTTTATACTTTTTCTTCTTTTTTCCTATTTTTAATATTCGCTATTCTTTACTTTTTGTTACTGTAAGATGACAAATCATACGGAACTAGCAGAAAGAAATATACACACGTATACACACATACATACACTCATGTAAGCGTGTTCATGAATAATTTTGAATACAGGCTAATAGCAACCATAATATAACATAAATCCAAGGCATGAACTTTGGTATTATACCAAATTGAGTTTGAAGCCTAATTATTACCTCTTCATTTGTCAGACACGTTGCAACAATTTATCCTGTTTTTTAAATATGGTAAATAGTTTTGCTTTGTTAACCTATGCAGTATAGACTAATGTTTATGTAGTTAATCTATCAGTCTTTTGTGGTTTCTTTCATTGATTATGTGTTCTGGGAGTCTTTCCCAATCTTAAGATCAAATAAATATTAACTTATATTTCCTCCTCATTTTAAGGTTTCTTTACATAAAAATATTTAATGCTTTAAATCATAAAAATAATAGTAATAATTGTATGAAATCTGCTTTGAGCCAGATACTGTTCTAAATTATAGTTTTAAGTAGTAACTAATATAATGACTCATTTAATTCTCACAAGTACCCTAAGAAAGCCACTATTATCACCCCCATTTTACATGGGGATGCAAAATGAGTCATTTTGACCAAAGTCACATAGCTAGTAAGTGACAGAACCAGAATTTGAACCCATGCAGGCAGGCTCCAGATCTTAATGTTCTGTGTATTAAATCTTAATGTTCTGTGTATTTCTGGCTCCAGTATTTCTGGCACCCACGCTCAGTGCTCAAATACAACCCATGCCCTCTGGGATGGATTTTGATGTAAAGTATAAGGTCAAGACCTAAAGTGTGTGTTTTTTTCTTTCCTGAGTAGTCAGCTAACAATCCTAGCACCATTACTGAGTCATGTTTATTTCCCACAGTTGGTGACACCAACTTTATCACATATATTCGTATTTTCCTGGACCTCACAAATGAGTGAGATGACAGAGATGAGGAGTGCTTTGTTACTCCATCACCCACTTACAGATTCTGTCAGGAAGGTTATTTATCAAAATCCCACAGCTGGAGAGACTTCTGCTTCCACAAGGCATCTGGACGCATCAGCCTCTGGTGAGGTCCTGCTCAAACAGGAGGGTCCTCAAAACACACACAAACACACACAACAACACTGGAGTTTAGATTCCAGCCAACTATCACTCTCTCGTTAGGACTTCCTGTAATTAAAAGCTTTAGGAAGCTGAAATGATATTCACAATCAGCAGCTGGTGTTCACACAACCCTTGCCACTTGTGAGAGAGAAATAGCTGTCCTGAAAAATGTGACAAATTTTAAAAGCCACTTATTACAGAAATAAATATATAGAATAAAAAGAATGATAGTGGTTACCAACTTCACATGGCAGGAGTATGGGTAAGTTTTTTATTCTATTTTTCTAGGTTTTCCAAAATTCTATAATTAGCATTCATTACTATTATCTAAGTAAAAATCATTATTCAAACATCTCACAATGACTGAAAAGTGTAAGTCGGATGCCAGGTTTCCCGCTGCATCCTTCATCTGTGAACAAATGTGCTTTCAGCCCTACTGGTGTAGACCCGCCGATGGGCACTGGGGATAGAGAATAAAAAATGGTTAGTCTTATCTATAATAATTTGATTTTTAGCCTGGAAGATATAGTCCTGAATATTTAGTCATTAAATGCAAATTGTTTTAATATTGATAAAACAAACTGGAGAGTGAACATTCTGTGTTAGAGCCAGGATTGTAAGGGAAGTCACCAAAGGGAAGCTTGATGCTCTTTCCTCCTTGCCTGCCCCCCACGTCTCCCGCCTCTGCTACCCACCTTCCCCGTTCTGATGAGGCATTCACCTGGGACCAGAGCCAGCAGAGGACGTGGCTGCCTACCTGTCCTCTGCAAACCTGATAGGAATACGGTAGCAAAGGCAACCCCTGGAACCTCCTCCACCCTCTGTTGTAGCTTTTATTCACCCTTCCTAAATAACTATACAAGGACCTTCTAAACTGACATTTTATAAGCCTCTGGGCTAGACTGCCACTACTTAATACCTTGAGATGTGGCACAGTTCTAAAGCACACAACTGATAAGGAGAACACCTTCACAACAAGTCTTTGAGGTGACTACCCAATGCTGGAGAATACAAAACCTTCCAAAGAAGCCCATACCATTTTGGGAAAGTCTAAACAAAGGGAAGGAGGGAAAGAGAAGAGGGAAAGAGAGAGAGAGGACAGGCAAAACAAAACAAAACAAAAACACCTTCGTCATACTGAGCTCCATAATTTACAAGTGTATTTCTCTTTGTTGGTTCTCCTAGTTCAGCTCTTTTAAGCAGAACCAATTCCTGCTTTACACGACCTCTGATATTGTAGTAATGTTTGATTTCACGGCCTCAGATTTCACGGCCTCAGATATTGTAGTAATTTTCCTTATGTGTTGCAGTTCTGTCTTCATTATGTTTTCTTGTTTTCATACTTATTTGCCTGAGAATACCTAGAATGAACCGCCTGGGGTATTCCAGGAAATCATCTGGAGTGAGAATTAGATGCCCAGTCAATCCTGATTTTGTCTTATTTATCAATTCAGAGTCTTTAAGATAAAAAGCAAAAGAATGGGGCATGGAGGTGGACTCATTGCTCTTTTCCTTGTATTTCTAAAGAACAGATTAAAAATAAGGCTGACACCCCACACACTCTCGTGCCTGAGCGATCTCTACTTCAGTCTTTCCTGTATCTAGCGCAGGGGAAGTAAGTGGGGAGCACAGCACAGCATGTGGTTATTAACATGGCCTTAGAAACAGTGCCCAGACTCTGCCATGTAATGTGTGTGACCTGGGGCAAGTCACTTAACCTTTCTGGAATTCGTTTCCTCACCTAAATAAAATCTACCTGACAGGGTTGCTATGAGAAACCAAATGAACTAATACATATAAGGTTCACAATATGCTCTCAATAACTAGTAGTTATCGTGATTATTTCTTAAAGAAGATCTGTGTGGGGCTCGGGCCTGCCATCTTACTGTCTTCTAGTCTACATGCAAATCAGCTTTACTAGAGTGTGAAACCCTTGGAAATAGATTTTTATGTAGTAGGAACAAGCAGAAGATATCATGCTTCCAATGTAAAACTTTATTACAGTTTAAAAAAGGCTATTAAACAAACGACATCCAAAAACTCATTTAAAAAAATAAAAATAAAAGGCACAAGAGGAACAAACCACACTGTGGATGAATGAATGCACCCTCATGGCACACCAGGTTTTCAAACTCCATGCAGCGGAGGTAAATCACCACACTCCTGGGGCGTCCCTCTTCCTCCTGGGACCACAGTTCCGGTCCCAGCCCTGCCACTTACATGTGTCCATACCAGTGTTCCCTTCTCTGTAGGCAGATGCTAAGAAATGGAATCCGCTGGAAAGCACAGCCCTCCACTGAAAACTAATACATTTGTGTTCCGGTTTATATACTTTGTTCCCTTGTGAGCTTAATTAGCACAAGTCAACTGCAAAGAATTGTGAATACTGACCAAGTTTCCTGCGGACAGCAACATCACTTCGTAGTTTTCCTATGAAAACCAGCACTTAGCACAGTGCCTCGTACACTGAAGAATGCAGTAAACTGTTGTTGAACAAGTGAGAGAAGAAACAGAGAGACAGAGACAAGGAGAAACAAGGAGACAGTGAAAATGAGAGATGAGAGACAAATTGGTAAAGGAGAAATGGAGGGAGGAAGAGTGAGAAGAAGGGAGAAAGAGAAATAATGAATGAATGAGTCAATTAGTCAAGTAATGCCAGTGACACACCTCTTGAGATCTAGCCCTAGAAACTCTTGGAAACAAGCATAATCTCTGCATCAGCTATGCAGGTTCCCCTATGAGTGACAACAGACACAAACAGACTGTACCTAGTAATAAATGAGAGACTGGGCTGAGATCACTTGCTGACACTGCCCCATGGAACCAGGGAAGCCCTGCCTCCAGAGAGGTGATGTCCTTCAAGTAACCCTCAAGTCTTTCCAGGAGAAAATCACACCCACCACTGCAAAGTCAGAAAGACATCAAGAATAACCCAGTGTGCCCTCCTCACTCACTAAAGCTGGTTTCACTGCCTGCTGAGCTGGCAGTCAATAAGTACGCAAGAGGAGACTGTGTCTCTCCACCCTCTCCCCAGACGAAGAATTGGTGCCAAAACAAGTCCTCAGTGCAGAACAAGGCATGAGCAGTGAGCGTTGCCAGATTCAACAAATAACACGCAATATTTCAGATACACTTAGACTAAAAAATTTCCAAAAGATCTTTAGTTTATGAAAATTATATCTTATCAATATTTACCACACTAGAATTTTAACTGAAAAATATTTTAAATATTTATGAAGCTGCTTAAAATAACAATAAACTTATGAGGTTTTATGGATTTTAAATGTCTTTATGGCATTTTTGCAAATGTCTTTAATGTCTAGCTTAGTAGAAGACAGTTGGATTCTTGCTGTTGAGATCCCAGCCTTGGAAAACTCCACTATATACTTGTAAAAGAGTGAGAGTGATAACAGCAAATAACATCTTAACATTATTAGGAAAACAATGTTGGCCTCACAAAGCCCCTGAAAGGGTCTTGAGCTCTACTGGAGTCCCTGAAACACACACTGAGAACCACAACTCTAAGCAACCAGGGACAACAGGAAAGACTACAAAACACTCAGCAAGAGATGGGGGTGTCCACTGTTTGCTTCTAGCTTGTCTACAGTGTGCAGTGATTCATGAGTAACTGTGTGACAGTAAGAGACAGAAATGTCTATTTTTGGCCCCAGTCCAGGGTTGTCTCCAGTGGTCACTCTCCTATGGAACACTGGTTCCAACAGAAACATGGCCAGGCAATCTTCATCACCCACTGGTTTTGCTTCCCCCTCCTCCTCCCTGCCAGCAAATGGTGTTCTTAAGCCTCAAAGTAGATATGGGTGACAACTTCACTTCCAAACCAACAATTCCTAAGTTGTTTCTTCCTATAATATACATCAAGCATAGGATGTTTTCTCATGTGTGGTGGCTACAATTCTTGGGGTGTATTGTCTTGACTTACGTTCAGTGATCAGTTGGTATGTACTGAGATCTTAAGAGGTAACTTACTAGCCTAAGATTTAAGACGCCCCTGGTCCAAAACTCTTCTTACAAAAGAAGCAAGAATTGCATTATGAGTGCAAAAACACATCAGTGATTTCACTCCCATAATAATTCTTTAGTGGATAAACGGGATAATCAAAATTAATAATGGGAAGATATTTTTATATTTATAGCCAAATCTGAAGTAATAATGTTAATCCTTACAGCTGTATATACCTTTGAGCTCCTCTCTCACCAAACCTTTTAAGTAAATTATGCAGAGGGAAAGAGAATGCACAAAATGTAAGATCAACCCGAGTTACAAATAAACATTTATGTAAAGAATGACCTGGCGTCCTCCAGACCAGTCGCCTAGCATGTTGAGACGAATAGTCCATCCAATTAAAGAGTCATTAAGGTGCATGGTAACCGGAGAACTACGCAGGCACCCAGATGTTGACTTATTTTTGGCAATACAAATAGGCAAACCTATTCCTTTACCAATATAAGTGAAATTTTTTTCCAAATGCAATTTCATGTGTCCATCAAAACGCCAAGGGGGCTTGCAGGCTACTGAAGAAATGAGGTGGGAGTTGCCGGTTTTCCCCGGACACAGATAACTGATGGCTATCAGGGCAAATGGTAGTCTCTTTCGTATGTTAATTACTTTGGGGAGTTTTGTAGTGACTCTGTAGTTTCTTTTTTTTTTTTTTTTATTAATTAATTTATTTATTAGTTTCAGGTGTACAAAACAAGGTAATACTTAGACGTTCATCATTTATATCCCTCATACTGTGAACCCCCCTCCCCCCATCCACTATCCCTCCGACCTCACACTGAACCATCACATTATATATATAAAATTATAGTTGGCATTCATTAATGTTTAGCTTCTGATGTACAATGCCATGATCAGGTATCCACAGTATCCCTGAGGTGGTCTCCCAAATAGGACGCATGTCCATCGGATACCCAACAAAATCTTTACAACATTATAGAATACCTTCCCCAAATTAATTTTCAAAAGAAAAAGACTCTGTAGTTTCTTTGAAGTTAGAAATTTACCTTCTGTGAGGTAATGCGCACATGTGATTGTTAAACTGCACGTACCCAAAGGGTATATATTGGTGAAGGAAAAATAAATCTGCTCCAGCATCCCTGGAGACCGGCCGCAAAAAAAAAAAAAAAAAACCATTTATGTAAAAGGCTAATGTGAATCTCCAAAATGTCCAGATGTTCATACACTGTTCCAGATTCTCATCACAGCACTGCTCCAATTCTATGTACATAAAATACCCTCCTAGACTTTCTTCCAATTTTGGAAGAAACATTTAATTACAAGACCTTTCTATGTAATTTCCTAGTGTTGAAGACCAGAAAAAAGATGAAAAAAATTATATAAATAGTAAAGGTTCATTACAATACCAACGAATTCCCAGAGCGAGATGGTCCAAGAACAAAAGGCTCTGTATTCCAATAAGTGTGTGAAACAATGTAACCTATATATCCTTCTTACAGGTTTACAACTAACAACAGCAAAATAAAGGTCCTGGAAAACCAGGAACTTTGACTATTTACCAAATTATTTTATCTTGAACCTCTCCCCTCTTTGCATAACATCTATTGCCAAGCCCTTATAGCTACCTGGATTGTATATCCTCCAATATGAAACCAGTGGTCACAAAATCCCAGGGGTGGTGGGCTTGATGTCCTGGATGGACAGACCTGACCTGTAGCTAGGCTTTCCTTCAGCCAGTCAGGCTCCAAAGAATAAAAAAGTGCTATAGACATAGTCACCCTCCTTATCAGTGCTATTATCTGAGTATGAGAAATTGCAAGATAAATGGAAATGATGGTGGTGGTGGTGGTGGTGGTGGTGGTGATGCAATAAGGCTCAAAGCCCTGGAATAGCTGCACCTCTTCTCAAAGTAGAATCCCACACTGAAGTTCCTCCTCTATAAAATCAATTTGAAGCCATGGCACCTACATGGTTAGTGAGTCTATACTTCAAACTCAATGCAAAATTGGGGCCTTCCTATGATCCAAGTCGTGTCTTATGCTGAAAGACATTTTTTAGTTACACATTATTTTCAATACTCTGAAAATTTGGAGTTTAGAATTGGTTAATCCTTTTATGTTTCCTTGATATTTTCTATATTTTATTTTCTCAACCTGAAGGGATTAAATAGTTTACTTCCCACTCATTCATTCCCTTAACCGAACATCTAGGATATGCCAGGCACACTGACCAACAATAGAAGAAAAAGACAAAATAGACTGCTGCCTTAATACCGGGTTTCCCCGAAAAGAAGACCTCGCTGGGCAACCCAGTCTTACAGTACAGCAAAATAAGACGGGGTCTTATACCAATTTTTGCTCCAAAAGACGCATTAGAGCTGATTGTCCAGCTAGGCCTTATTTTCGGGAAAACACGGTAGACTTTTCAGTTGTGGCTGAAGAGAACACAGGTCATTTTTTAAAATATGTATTATATTAAAAGATAAAAGTGCTATAGAAAAAAATAAAGCAGGAAGACATGTTGAAGGAAGGCCTCACTTGAGAAAGAGATATTTGAATAACAGTTTAAAGTTATTTTTCTAACAACTTTATTGAGGTATAATTGACATGCAAAGAAGTGCACATATTTGATGTGCACAATTTCATGAGCTTGGACAGATGCAAACAAAGTTGATACCATTACCATGATCAATCTAGTAGACATTCCCAACACCTCTCCAAGTTTCCTTGTGTCCCCTTTATTTTTATTTTTATTCTTTTGGTAACAGAGTAAACTCTGCAGATAAATGGGGAGGGGCACTCTAGGAAGATGATGCTATAATAGCAAACCCCAGAGGTACCACAGGATGTCAGTGTGGATGGATGAGGATGAGCCAGGGGAAGATTCAAAAGAGATAATGGAGCTAGGGGACAGGTCACCTGGGGCGTCTGGGGCCTCTTTTAAGGATGTTGGCTCTCTTTCTGAATGAGATGAAAAGTCACTGGAGCATTTGGAATACAGGAGAGACGTGATCTGACTCACCTTTTAACAGGAACAACCTGACTGCTGCGCGAGGTTACAGCAGAGCAAGGGAGGGGCCAGAGCACAGTTCAGAGACTCTGCAGTAATTTGGCAAGATGACGGTGGTGGCGGCAGGTGAGGTGGTGAAAAGTAGCAGGAGTCTAGATCGACTTGCAAGTTTGAGTGACATAAGACTGTCTGATGGACTGAATGAGGAGTGTGAAAGAGAGGAGTCAAGAATAACTCAAAGTTTTTGGACTGAGCAACTTAAAAGATGGGCATTTGCTGAGGTGAGGAAGACTATGGGTAAGGAAGATTTGCAGAAGAGGGATTTTGGGAGCTCAGTTTTGTACACGTGAAGCATGAGATGCTATCAGACACCCAAGATGAGATGTCAAAAGGGAGTTGGATATACAGGAAAAAAGTCAAGGTTGGAAGTAAATGAACGGGAATATCTACACATAAGTCATATTTAAAAACATGCGACTGGATTATTCACCAAGTGAGTAATATAAATAAAAAAAGTTTAAGGACTGAGCCATGGAGAACTCAAGAAGTCAAAGAGCTAAGGAAGAATCAGCAAAAAAGGAAGGAAGTTGGTACCCTGTAAGCCAAATGAAGAAAATACTTCAAGGGTGAGTGAATGATAAACTGGGTCAATTGATTCTGAGAGGTACAGTAAGGAGATAACTGAGAACCAACCACTGAATTAAACAATGTGTAGGTAACTGATAAACTTGACAAGAGCAACATAAGTGGCATGGTCAGGTAGAAAGCCTAACTACAGTGGGTTCAAGACAGAAGAAATGAAAAACACATAGATCAGCAATTATCAAAGTGTTGTCCAGCCACCAGTGAGGGATTTCCAAGACCTTCCAATGGATCCACAGGGTCAAAAATATTTTCACCCTTCTACCAAGAGGGTGTAGTGGAGTCGTCCAGCAATATGTGATGTGTAACAACATCTTTGCTCTGATCACTAATAGAAGGTGTGCCTCTGTATTCTTATGTTTTAAATTTTTCTATTTTCTAATATGGGAAATATCAATGAGTATAACCCAAATAAACTGCAACTCTTTGGGGTCATCAATTGTTTTTAAGAGTGTAAAATGGTCCTGAGACCAAAAACTTTGAGAACCACTGACACAGACAGAAGATAGACAGATAGATAAATAGATAGATAGATGATAGAAAGATGATAGATAGATGATAGATAGATAGATAGATAGATAGATAGATAGATAGATAGATAGATAGACAGACAGACAGACAGATTTATTTTAAAAGTGTGAATGAATGTCAGGCTCCTTCATATAGTTTCCCATGCTGCATTTTCTCCCCGTTCCACTGAGGTTCTAAGTCACTTACATGCATTTCTTAAACTATAATCAACCATCAACTTGAGAGGACATAGTAACCCCACGAGTTGGCACGCAGCAAAACTTTAGCCCAGAGGAGGCAGTGTGGAGGACACACAGGGCCATAGTGAAAAGCAGGCTCAGTGCAATGACTGACTGAATTCAAGGCTCTGTCTTGAAACAATCTTATTTATTCAGGACTTGAATTTAAAACACATGTGACCATCGCACACGCAAGCACAATTTGGCCCATGGATTCAGATTCTCTTTATCTTCATTATAATTTTGTCTAAGGGGAAATTTAGTCTACAATGGATCTCCATATGTATAGTAGACAATGCATTGGCAATCTCATGGTTTGTCACTAATAGGAATAGGGAATTCTTTTTACTGTCAAAGTTAAGAGAATCACTTCTGTCCTGTTTATGTATTCTCAAAGACTGTATTCATTAGAGCTCTCCTTCACCTAAAATTACATTTTGAGCCCCAGATTACATTTCTGAATCTCAGTGTGGTAAAAAGAATACAGACTTTGGAGCTCCACAGGCCTGAGGTCCACCACTTCCCAGCTGAGCAACTTTGGGAAGTCACTTAACTCTGAGATTTAATCTCCCAATCTACAAAATAGGGATTTTAGAGGTTTGTGAGGGTCCGATAAAGGAAGCTTTACCAAGTGCCTAAAGAGCCTAGCAAATAATCGATATACAATAAATGGTGGAATTTTTAAAAAGTATTTCAGTAATAGATCATTAGCTACACACCTTTAAATAGTAAAATAACATCAGGATATATGCGTAATAAGCCAAAGACACAGTAAAGGATTTATGGGGAAAATATGTATGTTTTATAGTGAAGCTTCTGCATTCAGACTGAGGATGGCCCCTCTTTACAGGATAGACATATTTTATCTGCTACTTATTCAATAGACGTTTACCGAGTTCTGTAACATGCCAGGCACTATGGAAGACAATGGGAACACTGAGAGAATAAGTCAGAGCCCCTGACCCCTGGGAAGCGCATGGTCTAACAGAGAAACATCCTGACCAAAACTGCAGTTCAAAGAGCAGTGCTTTGAGGGCCAAGCATCGGGCACCAAGAGGCAGAGTGACAAGGGACCTGGAGCCACTGCACTGCTTGCTGCACACCAAGTCCTATGGGTCTTCTGTGAGCGAGTAACAAACTGGAAAGTTACCCCTAAAGAACCCCCCTCCCACCATCACCACTGTCACACCCCTTGCTCACATGAGTTCTACTCTATAATGACAGAGTCACAGACAGATAAGACTGTCATCGTGTGTTGAGGGTGTAGAATTGGATTATCTGCCTGAATCCATGAAAAATGACTTGGTTGTAAGTAGTTTATTTTTATAGGTGTGTATCTTTTTAAACATTTTTAAGAATTATGAAGAGCCTATTCGTGTTTATACACAGTCACGTGTGGCTTAACAATGGGGATAGGTTCTGAGACATGCACCATTAGGCGGTACCATTGTTGTGTGAACATGATAGAGTGCACTTTCATAAGCCGGGATGGTACAGCCTACGACACACCCGAGCTGCATGTGCAGCCCGTTGCTCCCAGGCTGCAAGGCTGTACAGCATGGGGCTGGACTGCATGCTGCAGGCAACTGTAACACAATGGTGAGTACTGTGTATCTCAACTTACCTAAACATAGAAAAGGTACAGTAAAATACAATATAAAAGAGAAAAAGTGGTCCACCTATAGAGGGAACTTACCGTGAACGGGCTTCGCAGGACTGGAAGTTGCTCTGGGTAAGTCAGTGAGTGAGCGAGCAGTGAGTGAACATGTGAAGGCTAGGACATCACTGTATCTTACTGTAGACTTTATAACACTGCAGATTTGGCTACATTAAATTTATTAAAAATATATATTTTTTCCATCAATAGTAAATTAACCTTAGCTTACTGAATTAAGCTTAGCTTACTGTAACTTTTTTTACTGTATAAACTTTTTAAAAACAAGCACACTGTACAGCTATACAAAAATATTTTCTTTCTTTATATCCTTATTCTATAAGCTTTTTTCTCTTTTTAAAATTTTATGTGTTTTACTTTCAAAAGATTTTTGTTAAAAACTAAGACACAAGCACACACACTAGAGTAGGCCTCCACAGGGCCAGGACATCGATACCACCTCCACACCCTGTCCCCCGATAACACACGTGGAGCTGTCATCTCCTCTGATAACAGTGACATCTTCTGGAACACCTCCTGAAGGCTCTTCAGGAGGAAGAGTCACTCTTTCCAGAGATATGCCCATGATGGTTTTTTCAGTTTCTTTTTTTTCATCATAGATCTGCTTGTAAGCAAATAATGCACTATGAACACTTTTCTCTACTACTGAAAAACTTTTCGGTGTTGGAGTCCATGTTTTCAACTATTTTTTTGCAGTATTTCCTACTTTTATTTTGTATTTCTTTAATTAAATTTATTGGGTGACAATGGTTAGAAAATTACATAGGTTTCAAGTCTAGATTTCTATAATATATCATCTATACATCACATTGTGTGCTCACCACCCAGAGTCAGTTCTCCTTCCATCACCATATATTTGATCCCATTTACCCTCATCTACCACCTCTTCTCCCCCCATCACCCTCTGGTAACCACTAAACTGTTGTCTGTGTCTATGAGTTTTTGTTTCTTTGTCTTGTTCCTTTGTTGTTTTCAGTTTTATATCCCACATATGAGTGAAATCATATGGTTTTCGACTTTTTCTGTCTGATTTATTTTGCTCAGCATAATGATCTCAAGATCCATCCATGTTGTTTCAAATGACACTATTTGTGTATATATACCATTGCGTATACATACCACATCTTCTTTATCCAATCATCTATCGAAATTTTTAAATAACTTGTGGAGGTCTGCAAAAGTTTCTGCTAAACTTGCACTATGAATTTTCTTGCGGGTTCTTCTTTTTTTCTCCTGTAGTTTCCTTTTCTCTTGCCTCCATCCGCTATGTGTTCCTGTTTCATTTCCAACAATTCCTCATTAGTCAATTCCTCAGTAACCACCTCAAGGAGCTCCCCAATGTCATCTTTATACATACCCAGGTTCAAGTGGGTGATGACCTCAACCACAGCCTTGTGGATTTTTGCAGCAGCCTTTGCACTACAACGTTACAAAAGCTATGATATCCTAGGCAATAGAAATTATAATCTTATGGGACCATCATCATATATACAGTCCACCACTGACCAGAATGTCATTATGCGTGCATAGCTATTTGATGTGTTTCAATCCCTGTAACCTTATTCTTTCAATGCTCCTATGGTGACATCTCAGGCCACTGGGAGCACTTTCGAGTTGGCATCTGCGTCCTATAAAAGTGAACCCAGTTCATCTTGGAGAGCTTCCTTCCTTTAAGGGATCCCAGACTCATCTTGTACATTTGCTACCCACACACTGAATAGCGGTTTCTCCAAGGAGCCCTGGCAAAAGGAGATTTTAATAGGGAATGGTTCCTTTTAGTAGGAAATGAAGCTGCATGGGTGTCACTGCTTCTAAGCCTCTTCATTAAGCAGCTGTTTATCTTCATAGATGTGATCATACTCATGAGGTGTCTCTGCAGGTGGGTTAAGCATTTACTGGCACCTGGAACCTTCCTTTTCAGACAACGCCACCCCCAAAATTAGGGTCCTCTTAGGGATACGCTGTTTCTCTCTGGAAGGTATTTCTCGGCACTTAACCACGAATATCGTCACATGGTAGCAACGGGAAAGGACGTCCTAGGGGATGGGAAGTCTGGGCTTGTGATGAAGGACCCGGGAAATCAACGTTCATGGGCAGCAGGCTTCCTGGAAACTCCCTCTGTATTCCTTTGGCTGTACTGCCCGATCCCATTGCTGCCTCAGCAGAAACCTCAGCAGATGGAACCGCATCCTCACGACTTCTACCTAAATAGAATGGCCATTAGGCAAAGATCTGGGCTGGAATCCAGGGGGCAAGGGCATATGTGTAATTTGGCCAAACAGCCTCTAGGTACATTTCCCCCACGTGCTTCAGGTTTTAGACTGAAATTTCCTCTCCTTCCCAGTAAGAATTACAAAATATTCATCTTTGAATTCTCTATGACAAGCAAAAAAGATGGCAATTCCAACTTCAGGAAGCCGTAAGCTACAAGTTCAAACACTCAAGAATTCTAAGTCAATTATTCATAATCATAACAACATCAGTTATTTACACAGTTATTTATTGAATGCCACTAAATTAAGTGAGGTGCACTATTCCTTTCACAAGAGTTGTGGGGCAGGTAACACTATTATTCCCAATTTATGATGAGCAATCTGAGAATTTGTGAAGCCACCTATCATAATTATTAAGAAGCAGTGCCAGGGCCTTAAACCCAGGTCTGACTCCAAGGTCCAAGTTCTAAACCATTACTCCTTGGGAAAAATGAAAACGAATATATTTTTCCCAGTTGGGATGTCAGAGGGCAGGAGATGTAAGTTTGCCACTAGTGTTCAGCTAGAAGGCACAACACATGCATAGACCCTGTAACTACGGCAGGGGGTTCTTGCAAAGTAAAAGGATACAGCTTGATGGTGACAGCAGGCCCTTAGGTCATCTGTGGTAAACCAGGTCCTACAGACTGGCACCTAGCTTAAGAAAAATACATTCTCTTTACACATAAACATCCTTGAAGAAACAATGTAACAAAAGTACTTTACACTGGATCTTGATGTTATTTTATACTCCACAGACCCAAATTTAGCCTAAGCTTTAACATACGGATCTATTAAAGAGCCTCATGGTGCTCTGTGCCAGTGGAATTTTCCTATCTACTCTAATGGGCTATTTAAATGCAATGAGGGCTATTTTTGAACCTCCTTCATCATTTAAGTGCCATATATGGTAGAATTTTTAAATCTCACTAATGCTTCAGCAACGATTACTTCTCCTGATGGGAAAAATATAACTGTATGCTTAACTATAGATTTTGGATACATAGAGGATTTCATTTATATAATCCTTAAACCAGAAGACCGTCAGATTGCATCTATCCTGAGAGATTTTTTTTTCTAGTTTCATCTCTTTGCACTGAGATAATGTTTTCATATTTCTTTTGAAATTAGCTTTCATCTTTTTTATCCTTTTAAAATATCTCATCCTACAAATAATGACACAATACATTAAATAATACCTAAAATATGGCTGCACAGTGTCCAGACATAGGACTAAAACATGCCTATTCCAAATGTTTCAACAAGTAGGCAACCATTCCAGAATTTATTAAATGTGGAAATTTTTTATTACAGAAATTCTCCAACATGCACGTAAGTATAGATAACAATGTAATGAACCCTAATATACCCATTACCCACCTTCAGCCATTTTTATGTCACCTCTCCATCCCATTCTCACGAGAATTTTTAAAAGGGAATTCATTAAGCAAAATAAACCTTATATTAGAATACCACTGGTGTCTGAAATTTGGTATTTTATAACAGCATGATGTGAGTGACAATAATTCCTTCAGTCTTTTCTTTCTTGTGGTACCAATCACGAAGTATCGCAAATCAAGTGCATCTGCTCAATTTCAAAACCACTCTAGATAGTAACTCACGCTTGCAACAAATCAAGATATGAAAGTGCTAATTGCTAGTGAGTCAGCTCTAAGCCACATGAACTGATCTTTCCTCCTACATTTATCAAATTCATGAGAAAATACAAGGTCCAGGATGGAAGAAGTGGTCCAAAGCTAACGCAGTGTACAAGGTGAAAGCATGTGCCTCAAACCAGGAAAACAATCTACATTCTACCAAGCCAGAGTCGAGATCACAGGTCCAAATTTTACTCGTCATCATTACCCCCATCAATACCGCTGACTGCTGACCTACTCTATCCTGCATCCTGTGCTCAGCAATTTTAAAAAGATTTTTATTAAATTACAGCTAACATACAATAATGTACATATTAGTTTCAGCTGTACCCCACAGTTATTCAACATTTATATACCTAAAGAAGTGATCACCGTGGTAAATACGCGACCATCTGACACTATCCTATGCTATCACAATATTATTGATTATATTCCCAATGCTGTACATTACATCCCCATGACTTATTTTATACCTGGAAATTTGAACCTCCTACTCCTTTATCTTTTCCCCCATTCTAATTTTTTAATTACAGTTGATATTCAATATTATTTTATATTAATTTCAGGTGTACAGCATAGTGGTTAGACATTTGTATAATTCAAGAAGTGATCCCCTTGACTAGTGTAGAACCACCTGACACCCTACATAGTTATTATCATATTATTGACTATATTCTTTACGCTATACCCTAAATCCCCATGACTATTTTGTAACAACCTATTTGTATTTCTTAATCCCTTCCCCTTTTTCATCTACCACCTCAACCCTCCTCCCATTCAGCAACCATCAAAATGTTTTCTGTATCTATGGGTTTTACAAAATATTTATTTATTTTGTTCTTTAGATTCCACATATAAGTGAAATCACAATGCATCTGTCATTTTCTATCTGACATACTCCACTCAGCACAATATTCTCCAGGTCCATCCATGCCGCCACAGATGGCAAGAACCCATTCCCTTCTTTGGCCGAGCAATATTCCATTGTATAAATGTACCACCTCCTCTTTATCCATAATCCATTGACAGACACCCAGGCTGCCTCCACATCTTGGCCATTGTAAACAAAGCTGCAATGAACACATGGATACACACGTCCCCTCAAAGTAGCATTCTGGGTTTCTTGGATAAATACCCAGAATTGGCATTACTGGGTCCTTCTTTGTCTCTTATTATATAGCCTTTGTTTTAAAATCTACTTTGTCTGGTATAAGTATTACTGCCCCAGTTTTTTTTCTTTCCATTTCTATTTTCATAAAATATCTTTTACCATCTCTTTTCTTGCAGTCTGTGTGTGTCTTTCGATGTGGAGTCAGTCTCTTGTGGGCACCATATGCAAGGGTCTTGTTTTCTTATCCATTCAGCCATCCTATCATTTGATTGGAGCATTTAATCCATGTACACTGAAAGTAACTGTTGATAAGTAGTTATTGCCATTTTATTATTCATATATTTTATCCTTTTTTTTCATGTGAAATAAGTCCCTCTGAGATTCCTTGTAATTCTGGTTTAATGTTGGTGAACAACTTTAGCTTTTACTTGTCTGAGAAGCTCTTTATCTGTCGTTCAATTCTACATGATAGCTTTGCTGGGCAGAGTAATTTTCGTTATAGGTCTTTACTTTTCATCACGTTGAATATTTCCTGCCAATCCCTTTTGGCCTGCAACGTTTCTGTTGAGAAATCAGTTGATTGTCTTATAGGAGCTCTCTTGTAGATAACTGCTTTTCTCTTGCCACTTTTAAGAGTCTCTTTGTCTTTAACCTTTGGCATTTTAATTATGATGTGTCTTGGTGTGGGCCTCTCTTTGGGCTCATCTTGTTTGGGACTCTGCACTTCCTGGGCTTGTATGTCTATTTCCTTAGGCAGGGTAGGGAAGTTTTCCCTCATCATTTCTTTAAATAGGTTTTCAATTCCTTGCTCTCTCTCTTCTCCTTCTGGTACCCCTATGATGCAAATGTTAGAATGCTTGATGTTGTCCCAGAGGCCCCTTAAACTATCCTCATTTTTTTGGATTCTTTTTTCTCTTTGTTGTTCTGATGGGTGTTTTCTGCTAGCTTGTCTTCCAAATCGTTAATTTGATCTTCTGCTTCATCTACTCTACTGTTGATTCCCTTTATTCTTATTTCCGTCATTATAGTCTTTATTTCTGACTGGTTCTTTTTCATGTTTTCTATCTCCATTTTTGTGTGTCCTATCTCTATTCTCCCTGAGATTATTAAGCATCCTTATAACCAGTATTTGGAACCCTGCATCTGGTAGATTGCTTGTCTCTATTTTGTTTAGTTGTTTTTGTGAATCTTTGTTCTTTTATTTTGGGACATCTTTGTTTCCCCATTTTGGCCGCATTCCTGTGTTTGCTTCTATGTATTAGGTAGGACTTCTATGTCTCTTGAACTTAGTAGAGTGGCCTTACGTAGTTGGTGTCCTGTGGAGCTCAGTGGTGCAGTCTCCTTGGTCACCTTAGCTGAGTTCCTCAGGTGTGTCCCTTGTGTGGGTTATGTGTGACCTCCTGTTGTAGTTGGGCCTTGGTTGCTGTCTGTACATTAATGGAAGGGACTGATCCTTGGGTCGATTTGTTGTGAGGATTGGCCGTACTACAGTGTAGGAGCTGTTGTGCAGGGGCTGACCCAACAGAGCAGGATTTGCTTTAATAGGGCTGTGGTGCCTGGCCCGTGTGTCCTTTATGTGTCATGCCCAGAGGCAGCCAGGTGATGCTCTGGCTGGGTCGAAAGCTGGCCAACAGGCATGCCAGCCCCAGGGTCCCATGGGAGGGACCCCACTGCAGGCCAAATTTAGCCACAGGATGTGCCCTGTCCAAGGCCACCTGGCATGAGCCACAAAGCAATCCACCAATGACCACTGCCTGTGCTGAGCTTGGAGGTACTTCAAGAGGCCAAGCCACAAACTGAGGCCAGATGCCACTTGTACCGGGCTTGGAGCTGCTCAGGCAGAGGTACAGTACATACTGAAGCCAGATGCTGCTTGCTTGGGGTTTGTGAACCTTTGAGAGATTTTAGGAAAGTCTTCAGCATGAGCCAAGACAGGCCATTTGTACAGAAAAGCCACTGGAAGAGGCTTGGGTGGGCCTGAAATTTGGGTGGGGCGAGATCTCAGGGAATCAGCGCAAAAGAACAGTGTTACCCAGATTGATGGAGACCCAAATGCGATGGCCACGTGCATCTGCACACTGGGAGTGGGAAGAGCTCAACAATGAAACAATGGCTTCCGCCAGCTCCTCTATCTGGGAGAAAGCTGCCCCTCCAACCTGCATTCTGAAGCCAGACAGTTCAGTTCCTCCCTGTATGTCCCTGGTGCCTTTCGAGATGCTGACCCAGCACT
Organism: Rhinolophus hipposideros; assembly: GCF_964194185.1. Lineage (NCBI taxonomy): Eukaryota > Metazoa > Chordata > Mammalia > Chiroptera > Rhinolophidae > Rhinolophus > Rhinolophus hipposideros. The sequence goes on from NC_138064.1 coordinate 52,371,797, forward strand.
AGAGTTCAGAGCAAGTGAATCCATCAGTGGGTAAGTCCATGCAGGGTCCTTTGAAAGGAGTGCCTGGAACTGCAGCTGCCCTCTGTCTCACCCAGGCACAATCTCTGCTGGTTTTCAGAGCCCAAAATTATGCAGACTTCTCTCCCCAGCACTAGAATACTGAGCTGGATATCCTGGTGTGGGGCTGGGTCCCCACCCTCCACTAGGGGGTACCAACACAGCTTAAGTATCCCTCTTTATTTTTAATGTCAAATGCAGGTGTGTGACCAGCCTGTTCTGCATCTCTGTCCCTCCCACCAGTCTTAAGGTGGCTTTTTCTGTATGTCCTTAGTTGTAGGGCTTCGGTTCAGCTAAACTTCAGGCAATTCTCAATGATGTTTGTTCTATCGTTTAGTTATAATTTTGATGTGGCTGTAACATGAGGTAAGCACAGAGTTTACCTACTCCACCATCTTGACAAGATCCTCTACATGTCTTTTTAGTCATCAACAAAATTAGCACTTTTATCATCAATTTGCAGGTGAAGAAATGGAGACTTAGAGAGATTACATTACTTTTTTACTAGAATCTAAATTATAAACCAAGACCTTCTGACCTCAAAATCTGCATTATTTTCCCTGTAACACTCTTGGGTCCCAAGAAACACTGACCCAAATATTAACTATATAAATACACACAGATACAAATATAAAATCCACACCTATTCTGAAACTCATGGGTGTTAATGAACGGCATGTTGATACCTGTGTAATATCAGGTTAAAATCTGAGACCATGTGGGCCTTTAACAACTTTACAACTTTTTTATGACTCCTTAAGAGGATAAATAAATCGAGGAGCTGAAACCATGCCAGTCTGTACACTGGGCTCCACACCCTTTACTGCACTTCAGACCACTTTACATATCAGGAAACAGCTCTGAGTGCCAATGTTTCCCAGAGCAAGTAGGACATGAACTTAGGAAGTTACGACTGTTTAGTGCCATCAAAAATAATGTTGACATCAACCTGGAAGAGGAGATGTTGCCAGGGGAAATTATCAGCTTAAACTTCCTGAATTATTAGTGGTGTGTAAATCCTTGTAATAAAAGACCCTCTGACACTTAACTAACATCCTGTATTGACATCAACTGAAAAGGTATTTATTTGGAGAAACTCTGACAGTTAACTAATGAAAGTCTGCAACACAGAAAGCACTAGGTTATTCCCCGAGCTATTCACTGGGAGCTGGGAAATGCAAAGCAAAGTCCTCTGAGCTTAATCCTTTGAACAAAATATTTAATTAACATATTTCTCAAACAATGAAAGAAACCTAAAAGTAGCACAGTGATGACCCTGCTTTGACATACTAAAATGTCAGATTAAATATGAATGTATCTTTGGCTCATTCCAAAGGAAAACCTTCATAATTATTGACTGCCCACTGTTCTCATTCTGTAAACCCTAAATGGTAATATTTACTGTAATAGTAAGCCCCTAAATAGTCTTCAATACTCAGCTAGGCTTCTCAGCTTCAAAATTCTGAACTTTAAAAAAGCTTATTAATTACCATCAACTATCATTTTCTATAACATCTTCCATGTTATCTCAAATAGTCTTCCCAACTTAAACTGTGTCATTATCACAGACACACTGGGTCTGTGACACAGACACACTGGGTCTGTGTCATTCTATCAGTCACCTACACATGATGGATGGAGTTCCTTATATCTTGAATCTTTTCCACTGAATTTGGGTTCCCTACATATAAAAGGGGGGAAAAAGGGAATTCTAGGCATATGTGTAATCATTATTCTACTTTTCCTCTCTTGGTGAACTTATCTGGGTAAGCAAAAGCACTACAATTTATGATTTTCTAATGTCTACTGTATGTGCTAGACATGTTAATGCCACCAGATCAAATGGACCTGTCAAAATGTAAAACTCATTTTTCCCCAATTAATATGCCCTATTTACATTCCTGACTTTATTCAGTGCCTAATAATCAACCATCCAATACGGGGGCTACATTGGATTAATTGTTATGAGTATTTGTTACATTTATAATCAGAAAAAAAGAAGTTATTTTCAGAAAACCTATTAGAACTAGCTTCGATTCTAACTGCTATTCCTTCTTTACTGCCAAATCATCAGTCTAAAGAATTGCTGTGATGCTAACGTTAATATATATTTTACTGAGATTATGGGTGTAATTGTTAAAATTTAATTGAAGACTTCATGGGCATCTGGAGTTCAAATAACCTCCTCCTCCACACCCACTCCTGGTCCCCCAAAAACCACTGCCTAATAGATATTCAATCAAATAAGATTAGCATAATAGAAAACCTACAAAAAGTAGGTGTGTCCATTCTCTATATTTTAGAATGGAAAGCATCATAATTTTCGTTATTTATCAAATTGCAATTTCCATTAAGTTTCTTAATTACTACCAAAGTATTACTATTAAATACTAAGATAGAAATCAGATAATCTAGATTCAGACCATGTAAGATACAGCGTGAGCAGATGCTTCGTAAAAAATGATTGATGTCCCTTTCTGGAATAAATAAGTGCAATAAACGTATAACTCATGGTTAGATGTGGTTTTGCTGCCAGGTCATGTCTAACCTAACTCTTCCACTAACACTTACCCCGTCCTCTGAATCCCACCAATACCTCACTCTCTCTCATCTATACTTGTGTCTCATGTCCTCATCTCAGGATTGGTGTGGCTATAAAGCTTATATGTAAGGGAAGGATGACTGTCTTATAAATTACTTGCTATTTTCTTTAAGTAACAGAATGTTTAATGGCTTGATTTCTAAACTATGTCAACCTATGCCTGACATTAAAACAGCTGCATCTAAACCAATGTGGTCATGTCAAAATGTCATGTATTCTCATCCTTGTCTGAGTTATTTCATCACAACAATCTTGTAAACTGTTCCTGCCTGACCTAAAGAAGAGATTTTACTAAGTAAAATAATTCCTCTAAGAATAAAATCCTTAACAATTGAACAATTGTCACCCCAATACTTTAATTAAAAAAAATAAAATCCTTGTATTGGTTGGTTACAAAGTATTTCATATTGTGTAGTTCTCAGTCCTTAAATGAGAATAAGAAAGTACAGTTGGGGGTAGACACACTAACCTGACCCAACATTAATCAATGTCACTTTTGTATGCCCGGAGAGGGCACCTGTGAACATATGGTTGGATCTTGTTATAGCAAGATGTTAGAGATTGCACAAACACAAGTCAGTGGGTGGAAATCACACTCACAAGCAGATGAGAGAAAAATAAAAGCTGTCCTAATGTGTTCTGAACAATTGGGATAAAATTTCCTAGGAGAGCATCTTACATGCAGAGTTCCAAAGGGTACTTTATCTCAAATGATTTTGAGAGAAATTCAAAAGATGGCCCCTTTGGAAACAAAGATACAGAGGTCAGAGATGCATGGGACAAGGTTAAAAAAATAAGTGTCATAAAATGTAAGAATAGAAAAAGCTGTATCGCTAAGGTGAAATGTGATTCTATATAAAAGATTTTTAATTATGTGTTACTGAATTAATACATTAATATTAAAAAGTTGACATTCAATTATTTCAACAACAACCTTATAAGATCATATATATACATGGGACAAAAAAATGACAGTGAATCTTCTCACAGGTTGCCTTATAGCCAGAAAAACAAGATAAATATCATTATCATCATTTTAGAGAGGGTAAAACTTACGATACTTACTGATGGCAGGGGAATCAATACACAGAGGTTAATCTGTGTCCAAAGTCCAGGGTGGACTTTCCACTAACCACAAGAACTCTCCTGAAATGAAGTCACATTATTTTTTTCCATTAGTTGAGCCTTGAGCTAAGTGACCAGGTCTCCTCTGACTCCTACTCCAAGCTCTCTAGTGCCCAAAAGCCAAGGCCATTTCCAAGTAATAAGTATCCTAACCAAGAGAAAGAGTAATGTACAAATTTTGGAAGCCCAATTCCTCCTTTCATCAACTCTGCTCTAAGTTTGAAAAGGGCCCCAAAACGGGGAAATACTGCAAATTTCCCTGAGTCCTTATCATCCTTCTCCTCCACTGCTGACAAGAAAACCACAACCAAACTGCAGGCAGCCCCACAGTTGTATTCAGCATGCTTTTACCACCCAGTCCTTCTGTCACTGCCTTGACACTGGATATCCCTCCATTCAGCTTTCTCTGTGGTCTCTTCCTGCACATATTTCCCTCCTCATGAACCACAGTACCTTCACAACCATGTTTGAGTGGCAAGAGAAATGATCTTGGGGTCTAATGACCTTGGTTCTAGTTCAGTTTCTCCTACTGCAGGGTCCTACCTGTGTGATCCTGAGTCAGTTACTTAAAATTATCTGTGTCTCACTTCACTAACCGATGAAGCCAGGACACTCACCTCACAGCTGATTAAGGAAGGATATATGCTTTGCCCTACACTGAAGACAGTATCTGGAATATTCTATGTCCACAACGACTATTAAAGCTGGCTACTGTACTTACAGCTTCTTTACACTTGCTAATGCACCTGCATTATCTCTGACTGAATTGCAAGTTACTGAAGTACAGACGTCATTTTAATACTTCTCTTTATATCTTTACAAAACATTTGGCACATAGTAGGGACATAATAACTATGTTGGCTAAATGTCTAAATGAAAGGCTTTCTGGAGGAAAGAATAAAGCATCTTAACAATGGGTAAACATTTCATTATTCTTTATTTCCACTCTAGTGAAACAGAATCTATTCTTTCAGGGTAGGAACATAACCACTAAATTGCTTTGACGATCTTCAAGAAAGGAAACTCCAGAGCTCTCAGGGCACTCTACTGAACATGTGTTCTACGGGAGCAAGCACTGCCGAATTAACCAAGGTCATATCCAAAGCACCAAGGGATAACGGCAGTGCTCCTGGATGGCTCTTACATTTAATGAAGCAAAAACGTTAAAGGACCTGTAATTTTCCCTTTACGAATTTCAGTTCTGTAGCAGGAACTAAATGCCTCTGTAAAAATAGCAAGTGTTAATTTGCTGTGTTATCTCCGCTTCTCTTTGGAAAGATGAGTGTCACATTAGATCCTACTTGGTAACATGTTTTCATTTACTTGTATTCCTTCACCAACAAACATTTGTGGAATATCTACTACACGCCAGGGACTGCTCTTGACATGGGGGATATAGCAGTGAATGCATTGTCAAAAATTCCTGCCCAAAGCTCACATGCAATGGGGGACAGCAACAATAACAAGACAAAAAAGTAAAACATGTAGTATTTTAGATGGTAGACGTGCTCAAGATGCAGTAAGAGACCGAGAGAGGACACAAATGGAGTGGAGAGAGGTCAAAGGAGAGTGGCAGGAACTGAAGTCAAAGAGTGAGGAGGAGCTGGCTCAGGGGGCTGTGGACATGGTGAGAAGAGTGGCTCTTACCCAAATGGCATGCAGAGCCACTGGGGGGCTCTGACACGCTGCACTAGCACTGGTGGTGTGTGGGGAGCCAGCTGCGGGGGTCAGGAGCAGAAGCAGGACGCCACGCTGGGAGTCTAGTCCCATAAGCAGGTAAGGACAAAGGTGGCCTAGATCAGCGAGGGTGGTGAAGAGTGGTCAAATTCCAGGGATGTTCTGAAAGTAGAGCTGACATGACTTATTGATGGACTGGATGTGGGGCAAGAGTGTGGGCATCTAAGAGAGCGGCATCTAGGATGACAAGGTCTCTGCCAAGTCTGGATACAAAATACATGTATGATCCCAGCGAATTCCAGGCTCCTTCCAAGCACCTCCTCTGGTGTCCCCAAAACACACCATCTCCCCTTCATTCTGTAAACTTGCTCTTTGGGGGCCAGTACCCCATATTGCTTGTCTCCCTCATATCAGACATTGTGCTAGATCCTTTGTGTGCACGAAAATGTGTGAGGCAGTGAGTCGAGGCTCAGCGTAGGTCGGTGACCAGCCTACAGCAGGACAGGGAGGACAGGCATCCCACGGGACGGTTCCGCTCCGGTAGTTCACTGCCAGAAGGGACAGCCAGGCCAGCATCGCCACATCTTCAAATTTCTCTAGAGAAATCTGAAATCCAGATTATTATGTGCAATCTTCTGATATTTAAACGTGTAGTTTTCAAAAACTAACACTAATGGGCTAAACAAACATACCTGCATGCCGAATTTCACCCCAGGGTCATCCACAGGAGCAAGATGGAGAAGTCAATGATGTTAATTCTAGATTTTTTTATTAGCAACATCTTTTTTCAAATGATCATCCTAGCTGATATGCACAGTCAAAGAACCTAAGAAACCCTTCACAGAAATAGGAATAAAAATGAAAAAATTTTAAGACTGATTTTGGGGCCACTGCAGTGGTATGTGTTACAGACCAAATGTACACAAGGAAAAGGACACAAATGGCCCGTAGGGCAGATGTTGAGGAAAATTTGCCTTCATTGGTTGATGTGAGCTTTTGTCTATTAGCTTCTATGTGTTCCTGCATGTGAGGTGATTTCTGTGCTGTGATCAGGGGGTGAGTAAATTCCCACTTTGGTCTCATTCTCCCGAGCAGGGGAGATATGAGATGAGGTTGTTTTTCTGTTTGGTCTCATTCTCTAGAGTAGGGGAGATAGGAGATGCTGCTGCTATTCTGTCTGTGCTGTGAGGTGATGGTTAGCTTAGGGTTAGAAAAAATTCTGTGATCGGGTTGAGAGAATTCCCTCTTTGTTCTGTTTCACCCACATCAGCAGATGAAGTAAAGAAAAAGCTAATACGTATCAAAACGATGTGACAGGCACATTGCCCGGCTTTGGAAGACCTTGGGCTGATGCTCCCAAGCAAAAACAGTAGATATTGCTTATCCGGATGAACTACCCCTCCAGCCAGATAGGTAATGTATTTTCTTTTTTTATCATTGACTGCCAGACCCTTCCAGAACTGGATATTCCTTGAGAGGGGAGGCAGGAACACAAAAACTTGGCTCTCAGGTGCATCTAAAGAGATGGATAAATCAGACCTCAGGTTGATTGATATTGACTGATTGCTGTTTCAAGAGATTGCTATTCAGAAGATTTGCTATTTCAGGATTGCTTTTCAGGATTGGATTGTTGCAAAGAGAGCAGAACTTGTCTCAATGGACAGTAGAGACTTCTTTTGTTGAATTGTCATCATTCTAGCATCTTTGGGAACTTGTATGCAGCTTGCAACTTGCAGTATCAGAAGACGTCCTAACTTCTAACAACAACAACAGCAGCAGCAGCAGCAGCAGCAGCATTCTTGGGAACTAGAAAACTAGTTGGGTGTGGGAGACGCCTGAGTTTCTCTCAGCTACAGATCTGGCAAGGTGTTGACTTATGACTTTTCCAGTACTGTTCCTAACCCTGGTTTGATGAGCTTTTGGCATCTACTATAATAGTTACTATCCTATAAAGCTTATTACTGCTTTTGGACACTCCTGACTGATTTATTGGTGTATTTAGCCAAGTGATTTTTGATCAATAGTAAACATGTGTTGGAATCTCTTAAACTTATATGTATGTGTACTCCATTGACATGATATTGTTATCAAAGTATATAGTTTAGTCTTAACCACCTTTACTTTCTGTCATTAGCACATTCTATTAATTGCCTTTGTCTTTTGCTATTGGATATTGCTAAATAAATTGATTAGATATTACTAAATAAGTTCATTAGCTAGACTCTAACCTGTGTTCCACCCCCTTTTTTATCCCCCCGCTCACCATTACATGGCTTTTGCCCTCCAGGAGAGAAATTTGCAGAGAAACTATGAAGGGACAGACGGGAGCAGCTCTGCACTACACGTTTAACACAGTAACTTTGACCCTAGCTTTCCAAAAGAAGCTGACTGCTCCCCAGAGCTCCACATCTACGAGTATGTGTCTCCCTCCCCTCTCCTCCTGCATCACTGCTTCCTGCTTTCCCCTCAGCAGCAGGCAGAGTGGTGGGTACAGGCGCACAGTCTGTGTGGGTGTACACAGTAGGAGGCGCTAGAGAAGCCAAAGAGCATGTTAAAAAAGGGCTGAATGAAAATTGTCCAGAGTCTGGGCTGCGGAGCTTAGCAGCCAGAAGGACAGTCCCTGACACGGTTCTCTTGTGGACAGAAAGGGCATCACACGGCCAGTGAAGCCCAAATACAGAGCGGAGGCTACAAAGAAGAGCAAGAACCCTCCTAAAGGAATTTAGAGCAAACATAAATGAAGGTGCTCAGAAAAGCCCAACTTTAACTTGGACATGAGTAAGCAGGAGAGAGAAGCTACTGATGTGTAAGGTTTGAACACTGCTGGCAAGGAGGAGGTAATACCCGCATTATGAGAAAGAAGAGATGAGAAGGGTCTGCAGAGCTTCTCTATGGAAAGGCAGAGCTTGTTCACAGCAAGTGCCTTCCTGGAGTGGTCAGTGGGGGCCTCCACCAGCCTCGTCTCAGTTCCAGTCCAGCTGGGAGCATATGGGACTGGCCCTTTGGATGGAAGTGAAGAGCCCAGGGAATTCTCAGACCTGTCAGAAAAATGTGGGCAACAGGGAGTGGGACACTACTGAGAGGTGGGGGCACAACAGCAAGTCGGAAAAGAGTATGCGATTCACACCAAATCCAAACCGTGACCCCGTGGTAAATAGGCTTAGAGGTGTGCTCTCATGTTGTGGCTTTAGAACTTCATTCTGCATTGTGCAGCTGAGCATGGTCAAATGAAAATGAGATTGCTGATGGGAGGAGAAAGATGAGAAAGGATGGGAGACCAATCTTCTTCCTTCTGTATTTACTTTCTCAAATCTGAAATTATCCTCCATCTTTCCTCTTGCCCACTCCCACATACTAAATCCTGCCAGTTCGACCTCCCAAACAGCCCTCCATCCCATCCACTTCTCTCCATTATCCCCAGGCGATGGTCGCCATCATCTGTCCCTGCACCCATGCGTTCATCTCTGCTTCAAGTCCTACTTACTTCTCCAATCCAATCTACACCACAGTCCAAATGGCCCTTAAACACTCAAGTCTGCTCATCTCTCCTGCTTCAACAGCTTCCCACTGACTTCACGATCAAGCCAAGACCACCTAGCCCGTAGAAAGAATGCAACAAGTAGTCACAGAATAAGTGAAAACTATTTAGATAATTTCTATATATGTTACTCCACTTCTAGTCCTAGGATAAATATCTGAGCTGACTATTAAAAGGCATACGTAGTTCTTACAGTAAACTGAATAGGCAGAAAAAAACAACGCCCATTTCATCTTATGGTTTCGATACAAAAAATAAAAAAGCTTCAGATTCATGGTCATCCCTTTGTTTCTTTTTGAAACTGTATGACACATACAATCATAGGAATTCATAGATTTATGCACATTATTGTACTTCTGTTTAATAATTCATCATCATGAATGCTGTATCATGAAATTATTGCCCTCTATGTAAGAAGCACAGGGGAAGAGCTATAATGAATCACTAAGTTCAGCAGATCATGCGTTTTACTTAGATGAGTCTGAATCAGCACTGTAACTAGGAGTTCAAGATAAAAAAACACTTGTTTATACAGTCAATTATGAATATTTTAATTGAAGGGATATGCTTCAAAGTAATACACTGTCTGGGATTTCATAAATAGAATGTACATTTCCCGTGCTGAGGTGAATCATCTTTTTAAATTTTTTCTACAACTAAAATAGATTTTCATAATCTCTCACAAGCAGAGGCAGAAATTACTCCAACTAAACACTGGGAATATGCACAGAGGCAATATGAATGTCTGACGGGCTAAACTAGTCTCACGTAATACCCACACACAAAAACTCAAGAGTACATAAAGATACTACATGTTGCGAGCTCCCTTATAATTTGAAAATATCTTTATTTATCTCTTAATCTTGTTTGTGGTAAATGTTCTCCTTGTTTTGTTTTTAAAAGACTGAAATTTGTCAGTTTTTTCTGGTATGATATATGCCTTGGTACCTGGTTCAAAAAGACTTCTCTTGCCACGGTCTCAGCATGTATTCACCTTCAGTCTCTTTGAACACCTGTCTTTTGCACATTAACCCACATTTGAGCTGTGAACTTATTTTTGTAGATAGTGTACAGGAGAAAGACACTCTTTTTTCTTTCCCTAAAATGATGAGTTGTTGGCCCAAACAGATTGGTTCAATGATTCTTAACATACGTATCTATGGCTTTATATCTCAATTTTCTATAATTTTTCCACTGATTTATCTATTTATATTTATAACACTTTAATATCTGATAAGACAAAGTTTACTTACTTGCACTAAAATTTTGTCAGTATTTTAAGTCATTATTTACATTTGCAATGTTTTACTATCTGATAAGATAAGGTCTACTTCCTTGGTTCCATCCCTTCTCCTCATTTGCTTGATGTGTATGCTCTTGTTCTTAGTTGGTCATCCCAGAGTTACACTGATGTTGTCAGTATCTTCAAAGAACTAACTTTCACTTTAACATATCAGTTTTCTTGTATTACTTTATTGTCTTATTCCTTGACTTATGTTAATCCTACTCCTTTTCCTCCTGTCCTTAAATTATATTTTCCTAGCTTCTTGAATAGAAGCTCATTTTATTTAATTTTATCCTTTCCTATATAATACAAAGCATATAAAGCAAATTGATTTTTCTCTGAATATAGTTTTATATATCTATCTCATGATATATATCTATGTAATGTGTTCACTGCCATTAAATTCTACATTGTGTCTTAAATGTCGTTTTCATATCATCTATTTGACTTAAGTTACCTAACAGAATTCGTTGTAATTTTTCAAGTGGTTGGATTGCGATTATCTTTTGAGTTATTTTCTAATTATTTGTCCTATAGAGAGAATATAGTCTGCCTGATTTCCACTTTTGCAATGTAGAGAGACAATCTTTATAGCTTATTATAGTAACTGTGCAAATACACTTGAATCAGTGTGAAAGGATTATAGGACACAATAAATGATCCAGGTCTTCCCATTTATAAATGAACTCATGTCTATATAAACTGCTATGCTCACACGTATAAAATTATATATAGTCTAATATTTTGTCATTAAGAAAATTTGTAATATTTTAAATAGTTCTTTAAATACGCTTTGTATATAAAATATAATAACTTAATAATGGATCTAACATAACAAAGATCTGACTTTCTAACACTATTTATTCCAACATTCACTATTATAAATTTCCGTACCAAAGCATTATTATAGAAAACATCTTTGTAGCTTTTAATTTCTTTATATAGTATTCCCCTATTATCCACTATTTTGCTTTCTGTGGTTTCAGTTACCCTTTGTCAACCACAGTCTAAAAATATTAAATGGAAAACTCAAGAAATAAAGAATTTGTAAGTTTTAAGTTGCACACTGTTCTGAATAGCATGATGAAATCTCAACATCCCGCTCCACCCTGCCCGGGACAGTAATCCTCCCTTTGTCCAGCATCTCCACGCTGTCCAAGGCCTGACAATTAAGTTCGACAACTCATTGAAACAATGTTGCTAACCTATTTTGGTATCAGAGGGATTATTCATTATGAATTTGTACCAACTGGACAAACAGTTAACCAGGTTTACTATTTGGAAGTGCTGAAAAGGCTGCACGAAAAAGTTAGACGACCTGAACTTTTCTCCAACAATTCATGGCTCTTGCATCATGACAATGCACCAGCTCACAAGGCACTGTCACAGCACTGTGAGGGAGTTTTTAGCCAGTAAACAAATACCTGTATTGGAAGACCCTCTCTACTCACTTGATCTAGCCCCAATTACTTCTTTTTTTTTAACGAAAGATAAAGGAAATATTGAAAGGAAGACATTTTGATAACATTCTTGACATCAAGGGTAATACGACGACATCTCTGATGGCCATTCCAAAAAGAGTTCCAAAATTGCTTTGAAGGGTGGACTAGATGCTGGCGTCAGTGCACAGCTTCCCAAAGGGAGTAATTCGAAGGTGACCGTAGTGATATTCAGCAATGAGGTATGTACCACTTTCTCTAGGATGAGTTCGCCAACTTAATTGTCAGAACTCATAGATTCTCCCCAACCCTTAGTCACTTAGTAGCCATTTCTCAAGGTATCATCACAGGGCCTTTGTTCAAGTAACCTTTTTTTACTTAGTAAGTCTCATTCATCTCACTTTATCTCATCACATAGGCCTTCTATCATCTCATGTCATCACAAGAAGAGTAAGTACAATAAAATATTTGAAAGACCACATCAAATAAATTTTATTAGTGTGTTATAATTGTTCTATTTTATTATTATTATTTTTACTCTTTCACTGTGCCTAATGTATAAATTAAACTTTATCATAGATAAGTATGTATAGGAAAAACATAGTTTCTGTAGGGTTCGATATCATCTGAGGGGTCACGCATCCACTTGGTCTTGGACCATATCCCTCAGATAAGGGAGAACTACTGTAATATACTCCTGGAAGTGGAATTACTGAATCAAAGGTTGAAAACATTTTTAAGGACCACACTCCAACCTGCCAATTGGGAGAATGAGGTTTTGATAGGACCTTCACACAGGGTAATGAGTTGTTTCTATTTCCTTTGAGAGTCTAATAAAAGAAGAGATAAAAATCCCAATTAAATGCATTTCTTTTATTACCGATTAATCTGATATTTTTCATCTCTTTCTAAATCATATTTATTGCTTTCATTTAAGAACCATCTAAGTCAGTCATTGGTCCATCTCCCTGATACACTATTTTAAATATATCACTTTAATTCAAATAATTTAAAGAAGTCACTTTCATTGACTTCTAAGACCTTTTGATGTACAACTAACCCTTGAACAACTTGGAAATTAGTGGCATCAACCTCCCATGCAATAAAAAATCTGCATAAAACTACAGTTGGCCCTCAGCATACTCAAATTTCCAACCATGGACTTGACCTTTGAACAACACAGGTTTGAACTGAGTCAGTCAATTGAACTGCACAAGGCAATCAAAAAATATCTATATATCAGTAGACCCACTCAGTTTAACCCCATGTTATTCAAAGGTGAACTGTAGTTGTAAAATGACTCACATATGTTGTAAATAATATAATTTTAGTTATTTCATTTTTAATATTACTTAATATATTTCAAACAAATTTACATTTAAAAATTTTATGATCAAAACTGCATGATTGTTTTGTTGCTTTTATACTTGGAAAATTTATCCTTTTATTTATTTATTTTATTTACTTTTTAGTTATTGGGGTGACAATTGTTAATGAAATTACATAATTTCAGGTGTAAATTCTGTATCACATCATCTATAAATCCCATAGTGTGTTCACCACCCAGAGTCAGTTCTCCTTCCATCACCATATGTTTAATCCTCTTACCCGCTTTTCACAGATTCAGCTATATACTCATCTTTAGTTTTTATAATCATATCTGATATCATTTTTACATTTAATCCATCTGAAAAATATTTGCTTATGATATAAGATGATTACTTACATATTCATGATTTCCTCAACTAGCTGGTTTTTCTATGACTATTGATGAACACTCCTTTCACGTATTCTTGGAGTGCTTCCCTTTATCATAGTGATGCTCCCATGAAGGGTCTGCCTTTTTCTGGGATTTATGTTCTGACCTAATTTGTGTATAGGTTTTTTTAACAAATGATCGATTTTAATTATTAAATTCAGTTTTAATTACTTTATCTTTATAATAAATATGAAGAGCATGAGTCCTCTGATAGTGCAAAAGATTCCAAAATATTAACACATACTCTCATCTGATAATGTTCTGCTAGGATATTTTTTTTAATTTATTGGAGTGACAATTGTTAGTGCAATTACATAGATTTCAGGTGCACAATTCTGTATTACATCATCTATAAATCCCACTGTGTGTTCACCACCCAGAGTCAGTTCTCCTTCCATCACCATATATTTGATCCCCCTTACCCTCATCTCCCTACGCCCATCTCCCTTACACTCTGGTAACCACTAAACTATTGTCTGTGTCTATGAGTCTTTGTTTCTCATTTGTTTGTCTTTTCTTTTGTTGTTTTTGATTTATATACCACATATCAGTGAAATCACAGGGTTCTCTACTTTTTCTGACTGACTTATTTCACTTAGAATTATACTCTCAAGATCCATCCATGTTGCCACAAATGTTCCTATATCATCTTTTCTTACCGCCGAATAGTATTCCATTGTGTATATATACCACAACTTCTTTATCCATTCATTTATTGAAGGACATTTTGGTTGTTTCCCTCTCTTGGCCACCATAAACAAAGCTGCAATGAACATTGGAGCACACGTATCTTTATGTATAAATGTTTTCAAATTTTTTGAGTAGATAACCCGAGAGGGATTGCTGGATCATATGGTACCTCTATTCATAATTTTTTGAGGAAGCTACACACTGCGTACCATGACCGCTGCACCAGTCTGCATTCACACCAACAGTGTATGAGGGTTCCTTTTCCTCCACAGCCTCACCAACACTTGTTACTATCTGTCTTCTTGATCATAGCCAATCTGACTGGGGTGAAGTGATATCTCATTGTGGTTTTTATTTGCATTTCTCTGATGATTAATGATGTTGAGCATTTTTTCATATGTCTATTGCCATTTGTATGTCCTCTTTGGAGAAATGTCTCTTCAGGTACTCTGCCCATTTTCCAATTGGGTTGTTTGTTTTTTTGTTGTGGAGCTTCACGAGTTCCTTGCATATTTTGGATATTAGCCCCTTATCAAAGGAACTGTTTGCAAAAATCTTCTCCCATTCAGTCGGTTGCCTCTTTATTTTGTCAATCGATTTTGCTGTGCAGAAGCTTTTAAGTTTCATATAGTCCCATTAGTTTATTTCAGCCTTTACTTCCATTGCCTTTGGAGTCAAATTCATAAAATGCTCTTGGAAACCAAAGTCCATTAAGTTTAGTACCTATGTTTTCTTCTATGCAGTTTATTGTGACAGGTCTTATGGTTAAGTCTTTGATCCATTTTGAATTGATTTTGGTACATGGTGACAGATAACAGTCCAGTTTCATTCTACTGCACGTGACTATCCAATTCTCCCAGCACCATTAATTTAAGATGCAGTATTTCCTCCATTGAATGTGTTTAGCTTCGTTGTCAAAAACTATCTGTCCATATTTATGTAGTTTTATTTCTGGGTTCTCAATGCTATTCCATTGGTCTATGTGTCTGTTTTTCTGCCAATACCATGCTGTTTTGATTATTGTAGCTCTGTAGTACAAGCTAAAGTCAGGGAGTACGATACCTCCAGTTCTGTTCTTTTTTCTTAAGATTGCTTTGGCTATTCGGGGTCTTTTCTGGTTCCAAACAAATCTGATGATTTTTTTGTTCTATTTCTTTAAAAAATGCCATTGGGATTTTGATGGGGATTGCATTAAATCTGTATATTGCTTTGGGAAATATGGCCATTTTAACTATGTTGATTCTTCCAATCCATAACCACGGAATGTCTTTCCATTTCTTTATGTCTTCTTCAATTTCTTTCAAAAATGTCTTATAGTTTTCAGCATATAGGTCCTTCACATCCTTGGTTAACTTTATTTCTAGGTATTTTATACTTTTTGCTGCAATTGCAAAGGGAATTGTTTTTTGTATTTCTTTTTCTGAGATTTCATTGTTAGTATATAGGAATGCAATGGACTTTTGTATGTGGATTTTGTAGCCAGCAACTTTACTGTATTCGTTGATTGTTTCTAACAGCATTTTGGTGGAGTCTTTAGGATTTTCTATATATAGTATCATGTCATCTGCAAAGAGTGATAATTTAACTTCTTCATTCCCAATTTGGATGCCTTTTATTTCTTTCTCTTGCCTGATGGCTCTGGCAAGGACTTCCAACACTATGTTGAAAAGCAGAGGTGATAGGGGACAGCCCTGTCGTGTTCCAGAACGTAGAGCAAAGGGCTTCAGTTTTTCACCATTAATTATGAGATTAGCTAAGGGCTTGTCATCAATGGCCTATATTATGTTAAGGTATTTTCTTTCTATACTTATTTTATTAAGTGTTTTAATCATAAATGGATGTTGTATCTTGTCAAATGCTTTTTCTGCATCAATTGATATAATCATACGATTTTTGTCCTTTATATTGTTTATGTGATGTATCACATTGATGGATTTGTGGATGTTGAACCATCCTTGTGCCCCGGGGATGAACCCCACTTGGTCATGATGAATAATCTCTTTAATGCATTGTTGTATTCAATTTGCTAAAACTTTGTTTAGGATTTTTGCATCAGTATTCATCATAGATATTGGTCTGCAGTTTTCTTTTTTTGTGTTGTCTTAACAGGTTTTGGTATCAGCGTAATGTTGGCCTCAAGAAATGAGTTAGACAGTACTGACTCTTCTTCAATTTTTTGGAAGAGTTTGAGCAGGATTGGTATTAGATCCTGTTTGAAGGTTTGGTAGAATTCACTAATAAAGCCATCTGGTCCCGGACTTTTGCTTTTGGGAAGGTTTTGGATGACTGATTCAATTTCTTTACTGGTGATTGGTCTGTTTAGATTTTCCATTTCTTCATGGTTCAGCCTTGGAAGGCTATATGTTTCTAAGAACATGTCCATTTCTTCTAGGTTATTGAATTTGGTGGCATATCGTCCTTCATATTATTCTTGCATGATCGTTTGTATTTCTGTGGTGTCCATGATAACTTCCCCTTTTTCATTTCTGATTTTTTTAATTAGTGTCTTCTGTGTTTTTATCTTAGTGAGTTTGGCCAAGGGTTTGTCGATTTTGTTAATCTTTTCAAAGAACCAGCTCTTTGTCATATTAATTTTTTCTTTTTTTTGTTCTCTATTTCATTTAGTTCTGCTCTTATGTTTGTTATTTCCTTTCTCTTGTGACCTTGGGTTTCACTTATTCTTCTTTTTCGAGTTCTTTAAGTTGTATCATGAGGTTATTTATTTAGGATTTTCCTTGTTTCTTGAGATAGGCCTGTAATGATATAAATTTCCATCTTAAAACTGCTTTCACTGCATCCCAAAAATTTTGGTAGGATGTATTTTCATTGTCATTTGTTTCTATGTATCTTTTGATCTCTCCTCTAATTTCTCCTTTGACCCAGTCGTTCTTTAAAAGTATGTTGTTTAATCTCCATGTATTTGTGCTTTTTCCTGCTTTTTTTTTTCGCAGTTGATGTCCAATTTCAAAGCCTTGTGATCAGAGAATATGCTTGGTATGATTTCATCTTCTTAAATTTGCTGAGGCTGATTTTATGTCCCAATATATGGTCTATCCTTGAGACCGTTCCATGTACACTAGGAAAGAATGTGTAGTCTGATGTTTTAGGATGAAGTGCTCTATATACGTCAATTATGTCCATTTTGTGTAATATGTAATTTAGGGCTGCTATTTCGTTATTTATCTTCTGTTTGGATGATCTATCCATAGCTGTCAATGATGTATTTAAGTCCCCTAGTATAATTGTGTTTTGGTCAATTTCTCCCTTTAGTTCTCTTAGTAGTTGCTTGGTATATTTCGGTGCTCCCTGATTGGGGGCATAAATATTGATGACTGTTATGTCTTCTTGTTGTATAGTCCCCTCTACCATGATGAAATGTCCATCTTTGTCTCTTGTTATCTTTTTCACCCTGAAGTCTGTTTCATGTGATATCATTATGGCTACACCTGATTTTCTCTGGGTACCATTTGCTTGGAGTGCCAATTTCCACCCTTTCACTTTGAGTCTATGCTTGTCCTTGTAGCTGAGATGTGTCTCTTGGAGACAACATATGGTTGAATTTAGTTTTTTGATCCAATCTGCTACTCTGTGCCTTTTTATTGGTGAGTTCAGTCCATTTACATTTACGGTGATTATTGATACATGAGGATTTCCTGTCATTCTATCTTCAGTTTTCTGGTAAGGCTGTGTCTCCATTGTTTCTTTGTCTTTTTGTTGTTGTCTATTATTTCTGTGTGGTGGTATTCTATGATGTTTCCCTCTGTTTGTTCTTTTATTACAGTATAGGTTTCAGTTCTGGATTTTTTTATGAGTGATTACCCTTAAGTTTATGTAAAAGAAAGTTTGATATTTAGAGTATTCCATTTTCTTCAGCACGCTTACTTTCTCCATTCCAATATTCCGGTTCAGGCCTTTACGCTCCTCCTTTTTATGTTTTGATTGCCACAAGTTGTCCCTATTAATGGTGGTCGAATAGCCTCCTTTAGTATTTCTTGTAGTACAGGTCGTGTATTAGAAAATTCCCTCAGCTTCTGCATGTCTGGAAAGGTCTTTATTTCTCCTTCATATCTAAAGGAGATCTTTGCTGGATATATTATTCTTGGCTCATAATTTCTCTCTTTCAATAGTCTTTCCATTTCCTCCTAGCTTGTAGGGTTTCTGCTGAAAAATCTGATGATAATCTAATGGGTTTTCCTTTGTAAGTTACCGTCTTCATTTCCCTGGCTGCCTTGAGTATTCTTTCTTTGTCATTGATTTTAGACAGCTTCAATACAATGTGCCTTGGAGAAGGCCTGTTGGGATTGAGGTAATTAGGTCTTCTATTTGCTTCTTGGATTCGAGGATCCAGTTCTGTCCACCAGTTTGGGAAGTTCTCATCGACAATTTGTTTGAATATATTCTCTGCTCCTTTCTCTCTTTCTTCTCCTTCCGGTATGCCCATTATTCTTATATTGCTCTTTCTGATGGAGTCAGAAAGTTCTTGTAGAGTTCTTTCATTTCTTTTAAGTGTCAAGTCTCTTTCTACTTCCATCTGTGTAAATTCCAGGTTCCTATCTTCGATGTCACTGATTATTTCCTCCATCTGGTCAACTCTACTACCTAAGCTGGATATTTTATTGTTAATTTCTTCTATTGAGTTCTTAATCTCCAGAAATTCTATTTGGTTCTTTTTCAAAATTTCAATCTCTTTTGTAAAATGCTCATGGTGTTCTTTGTGTTTCTGAGTTCATTAACTGCCTTTCTGTGTTTTCTTGCATCTCCTTCAGTTTTTTTCAAAATTGCAATCTTGAATTCTCTGTCATTTAAATCACATATTTCCATATCTCTAAGTTCCCCTTCTGAAGACTTTTCACTTTCTTTCTGAGCTATCTTGTTGCCTTGGTTATTCATGGCAATCACTGATTTACTATTTCTCTTCCTAGACATCTACAGGAGCGGCTTCTGCAACAGGTTGATAGTTATGCGAAGAGCTTTTGAAGTTCCAAAGCTCTTTCTGCACCAGATTCAGAGCCCATATGTTTCAGCAGTTCTGTTTACTCCTGCAGGGATCCGCCTAGATAGGTGGGGTCAGGGGCAGGGTGAATTGTGAGAGGTGGCCCAGAGCAATGGTGGCGACCACCACCACAGGCAGTCCTGCTTCCACATCTCCCTCTCCTTTGCCGGAACTAGTTGAGCTGCGAATCTGTGTCTGCGGTCCACAGTTCTCAGAGCAGCAAATATTCTGTCTCTTTATCTGACACTCTATCGCTTCTAGCACCAGGCAGGTGGGGGCAGGGCGAGCTCTGGGAGGGTAGGGAGGGGGCGGCTAGTCTCCGTGCCTAAGGCTTCCGTTCTCCGCTCGACAGTGAGGGCTTAAACCACCGATTTCAGCCCTCTTCCCTCAGTCTTTGTTCCGAGGTCTCTGCCATGAGCGTTGGGTTCAGCCGTGTTATATGCTGCCCCCTCAGCCCTGTGGGCCGTAAGCGGAGCCCTAGCAGTCCGAGTCCTTCCTGCTCCCGCAGCTGTGGTAGTTCCGGGAGCAGCGAGTTCGGAGTACTGAGCTAGGTCTGCGTCCTGCGCCTGCGCGACTCCGTCTCCACATTTCTCCTTTCCCTCCTCCTCCCCTCGCGCGATTTTCCCACCTTTAGGTGAATTCAGTAGTGGGCCTGTTCATCTTGCCTGTCTGCTGTGCAGGGAGTCCTTTGTGGAGTTATTGTTGTTCGATTAGTTGTAAATTCCAGGAGAGCTTTACAGAGGCTCAGCTCACGTCACCATTTTGATGACGTCCCGAGGATCAGTCTTTTTTAATTGAGATTAAGTTGGGAAGTGCTGCTATCTTTAAAACATTGTCTTTCTTAAAGAATGTAGTACATCTTTCTATGCATTCTCTATTCATCACTGAGCTTATAGCTATGACTCTCAGTATGTAGTTTTCTTTATATAATTCCACACATTGCTTAATAGGGATGTCCAGAATTTGTATTTTGTTGTTCCTATTTGTATTTTGTTGTTTTTGCTAGATAGAATCATTTTTTTCTCACCATATCTTCTAAATATTGATGATATATAAGGAAACAATAATTTTTAGTTTTGCCTCATATGTACTAATGTACTAAATAGTTACATGAGTTTAGCTGTTTAATTAATATTTTCTTTGTATCTGTTAATTACGTTACATTCACATTATAATATTATTTCTACTATATGTCTCTTTGAATTAGCCAGAAATACCAGATCAACATTAAATAATATTGTCAATTAGGGATCCTTTTCATGTTCCTGATTTTAAATAGAATGGCTATGATAGTCACCACAAAATTAATGTTAATATTTTTCATTATTGGAAGGAAGAAGGTTTTAATTAAGAATGGTTGGTGATTTCTATCATATACATTTATACACCTATTTAAATTATTACCTATTGATTGATTATGTATGTTTTTACATTGAACCATAGGAAAATGCCAATCTGCAACCATTTTTTACTTAGAAAACATGGTAATTTCCCATTGCTTAATGTCACATATTAAAAGACATGCTAAATATTAAACCATCCCCGCACTAAAGAGACAAATCCTGCCTGGTCAGAGGATAATTCCTTTAATACTCTTCTAAATTCAGTTTGTCAACATTTTTATGTGGGGCTTTCGTATCTGTATTCATCAATGAAGTTGGGCTAAGCATTCTTTATTCAATCTTATTCAAAGAAAATTCAAATAAAACATTAAGACACTTATCACTTCCAGTCAAGATGGTGTAGTAGGTAAATGCAGTGCTCACCATCTCCCACTACCACATCAAAGTTACAACTAAATTATAGAACAACCGCCCTTCAAAGCCACCTGAAACCTAGCTGAACAAAACTCCTACCTATAATTAAGGATATAAAGAAGAATCCACTATGAGACTGGTAGGAGGGGCAAAGACACAAAACAGGTTGATCCTACACTCACATGTGGTGGTTAGAAATATGGAGGGATATCTCAGCTGTGGATGTCCCTCCTGAGGTGCAAAGGGTCCCAGCCCCACACCAGACTCCCTAGCCTAGAGCACCAGTGCCAGGAAGAGGAGTCCCCACAACATCTGACTATGAAAATCAATGGGGATTCTGTCCGTGTGAGACAGAGAGCTGTGGTAGATCCAGATGTCCTCTTAAAAGGGCTCACACACAGATTCACTTGTTCACAAATATTCACCCTAAGCTCCAGACAGCAAAGGAATAGCAACTTGAAAAGTTCCAGAACATATGAAGAGGAACTGAATTGTCTAGCTTCAGAACAAGGGCTGGAGGGACAGCTCTCTTTGGGACAGAGATGATGGTAGGTGCCACTGTTCCTTTATTGAGTCTGTCCCCCACCAGGCTGCAAGCACAAAGAGGCATCAAACCTGAGTATCCATCAACCTGGCAAACAATGCTCACCCCACTCTGGTGATTTCCTGAGATCCACCCCACGCAACTCATAAACCAGCTGGAAACTTTTTCAGCAGATAATCTACATAAGTGGCTGGTCTGGGCCCATGCTAAGGACTTTCCTAAAATCTCTCAAAGTCGACAAACCCCAAACAAGCAGCAGCTGGCCTCAGCATGTCCTGTAGCTCTTGCTAAGTGGCCCCAAGCCAGGTACTCATGGCAGCCGGCCTCAGTTCACAGGATAGCCTCTCCCTGGTGCTTCCAAGCCCAGCACAGGCAGCTACCAACATTGTAGCTCCTACCAGGTGGCCCCAGGTAAGGCATAGGCATCAGCTGACCTAGGCCTATACCAGAGCCCCTCAAGAGGCACTAGAACCAACACAACTGGTGGATGACTTCAGACATAACAGAGCACCAACCAATTAGCTCTACAAATGACACACTCAAAGGTTAAACTTGGCAGGCACTAGAGCTCCACTGAAGTGAATCCTGCCCCATAGGGACAGACCCTGCACAACAGCTCGTCCACTAAAGAAATAGCCAGTCCTTACAGCCACTCAGTCTGAGGGTCAATGCCACCTACTGACATAAAAACAGCAATCAAAGTTCAACCACAATAGGAGGGCACACACAACTCACACAAGGAACACCTCTGGAACAACCAGCTCAGGTGACAAAGGAGTCTGCACCACCGGGCCCCATAGAACACCTGTTACATAAGGTCACCCTACCAAGAACTGGGAGATGTAGCAGACCTACCTACTACATAGAAACACATAAGGAAGCAGCAAAAGGGAGAAAATAAACATGTCCCAGATGAAAGAACAGGACAAAACTCCAGAAAAAGAACTAAACAAAATGGCAACAAGCAATCTACTGGATAAAAAGTTTAAAATACTGGTTATAAGAATGTTCAATGAACTTAGAGGAAGAATAGATGAACTCAGTGAGAACTCACACAAAGAGATAGACAGAAATTATAAAAAAGAACAAGTCATGAATGAAGAATACAACTGAAATGAAGAATACATTAGACGGAATCAACAGCAGATTAGATGAAGCAAAGGATCGAATCAATTATTTAGAAGACAAGGTAGTGGAAAACGTCTCTATTGGAACATCAAACAGAAAAAAAAGAATTTAAAAAATAAGGTAGTTTAAGGGATTTCTGGGACAACATCTGCATAACATTATTTGCATCAAAGGGGTACCAGTAGAAGACAGAGAGCAAGGGATTGGAAACCTAACTGAAGAAATGACTGAAAACTTCTCTAGCCTGACAAAGGAAATAGACATACAAGTCCACGACGTACAGAGTCCCAAACAAGATGAACCAAAACATGCCCATACCAAGACACATTACAATTAAAATGCAAAGGTTAAAGACAAAGAGGGAATCTTAAAAGTAGCAAGAGAAAGGAGCTACTTAAAAGGGAGCTGCCATAAGTTTGTCAGCTGATTTCTCAACAGAAACTTTGCAGGCCAGAGTTGAATGACACGAAATATTCGAAGTGATGAAAAACAACAACCTACAACCAAGATTACCCAGCAAAGCTATCATTTAAACTCAAAGGGGAGATAAAGAGCTTCCCAAACAGGAAAAAGTTTGTTTGGGTTCATCGCCACCAAACCAGTATTGCAATGAATGTTAAAGGGACTTCTTTAAGAACAAGAATGAAAAAATAGATAAAAAATATGAATAATAAAATGGCAATAACTACATATCTATCAACAATTACTTTAAATGTAAATGGTTAAGTGCTCCAATCGAAAGACAAAGGGTGGATGAATAGATAAGAAAACAAGACCCTTACATATGCTGCCTACAAGAGACTCACTTCAGATCAGGAGACACACACAGACTTAAAATACAGGGATGGGAAAACATTTCATGCGAATGGAAATGACAAAAAAGCTGGGGTAGCAATTTTTGTATCAGAAAAAATAAACCTTAAAACAAAGGCCATAACAAAAGACAAAGAAGAGTGTTTCACATACAATAGCCAAGATATGGAATGACATATCTAAGTGTCCACTGATAGACGAATGATAAACAAGATGAAGTACATACAATTTAATACTACTCAAACCACAAAACAGAATGAAATATTACCATTTGTGACAACATGAGACTTAGAGGGTATTACGCTAAGTGAAATACCATATGATTTCATTTACATGTAGTATCTAAAAAACAAAACAAACAAACAGAAACAGACTCATACATACAGAGAACAAATTGACGGTTGCCAGACGAGAGGGCATTAGGGGATTGAGTGAAGAAGGTGAAGGTATTAAGTACAAATCGGTAGTTACAAAATAGTTATGGGGATGTAAATTACAGCACAGGGAATACAGTCAATAACATTGTAGTAACAATGACTGGTGCCAGATGGGACTTATCGGGGGATCACTTTGTAAGTTACATCAATGTCTAACCATGTCGCTGTACACCTAAAACTAGAAAATTTTTAATGTAAACTGTAATTGAAAAAAAACTTTTAAAGATATTACAAAGGCACAGGCATCACCACAGACAAACATTCCCCATGCGGGCACGAAGCCAAAGGTACAGTACGTTCTGCCAAACGGGAAGGTATTCAAAGGCTATTATAAATGATTGCTCATTATGTTGATTTCCATCTTTTCCTGGAAGCTCATTAGCACTGATACCCTGATCTCTCTCGAGGCTCCTTTCATCCAGAGGCTCTCCTCTGCAGCTCCTCTGTAGCTCCTGGACAGGCACCCTTTCCTGTCCAGGCATCCAAACACCAAGGAATAGTTCACAGCCACCATCGCGGCCCCCCTCTCTGTCACTATGGCGAGGACTGTCCCCACAACTCATTCTGACACAACTGGAAGCACTTGTTGTCAAGAAGCAGGTGTGTGGCCGCAGTCCCTTGTCCACACCTGCTAAACAATATCCCATTAAAAGCAGCCTCCCTTGGGAGATGAGGCCAGAGACCTCTGTCTTACTTCATACTTCAATCCATTTTTTTTACTTTGCTTAATTCAACTTAAATTCCATTTTGTGATTTAAATTCAAGAAGTCATTCTTTTCATGATCTACAGTACTCAAAGGTATGTTCTAATAATCAAATTTATAAGATTTTTGAAAGTCCAAGCTGTTTCTAAATCATTCTTTTATTCTTTCAAGCCTTCACCATGTCTTGAGCATAGCACTGTACCTTAAATATTAAATACGTAATCCCTTTTGTCAGAGGTCAGGTAGTGGAATGGAGAGAGCAGGACCTCAGAGTCCCATGGACCTGCTTTGAAACCCTAGTTCCACTGTGTGACTTTGTACAAGGGACTCCAGCCACTGAGTCTCTACTTCCACTTTTGTGATATGGGCTGATCCTAGCTGCCTCTTCACACCGCTGACAACCCTCAAGAAGCAGACAAAGTACAGTGCCTCACAGAGAGCAAGCATTCACCTTACCTTCTCAACTCCCTTTCTCATCCTAACTTCCTACAAAGAACCCTAGAACCCTGTGTACTGCTTAGATCCCAAAAGCAAAACTGTAATCACCTGCAAGTACCAATGCAAAACCACCAGCAAATCTCCTATGTGGGTACGAAGGAAAGCCCTACTTAAGGCAGCAAACAGAAGCCCTGTAGCCCGCTGGCTGTCATACCCATACCCACACTCTTCCTAGTTGAAAGATTAAGAACAGCCACCTGAGGGTGACCAGAACCACTGGAAGGCCAAGAGTGTCCTGTGCAGCAGAGCCCATCGAGGAGGATGGGACATCCAGTTCCAAGAGCCACACAGACGCATACTGATCACCAGGCAACCCTCCCTCAGATCCCTTCTCCATATCGTCTCAGTGGACCAGCTATCTAGGCAGATCTCTGTATCTGTTTCTAGCAGCTGCTGTAACAAATCACTACACCCTGAGTGGCTTACGACAAATTAATTATTGCTCTGGAGGTCAGAAGTCTGAAGTGGATTTTGCTTCAGTCTAACATGAAGGTGTCAGGGGCTCCATTCCTTCCAGGGTCCCTAAGGGAGCATGTCTCCCACTGTCTCCAGCTTCTAGAGGAGACCCGCTTCCTTGGCTCAATGTGCCACATCACTCCCACTTCTGCTTCCTTCGGCACATCTTCTCTGACTCCCCTGCCTCCCTTTCCTGTAGAAGGGAGCCTGTGATTATCGGGCCCACCCAGATATTCCAAAGTAATCTCCCCATCTCAAGATACTTGACTTTATCAAACCTGTCAAATTCCTTTTGCCAGGTAAGGTCACATATTCACAGGTTCCAGAAATTCGGATGTGGGTATCTTAAGGGTGCATTATTCCATTCACTACAATCTCTAAGGCCTTGACGGTGTACTGAAATGACACACTGAGAACACTGCATCACTTCTACGGTACTCCTGCACAAATCACTGAATGACGAGGGAACAGGGAGCCAAAACTGAGGGGCAGTCTACAAAATACCTGAGCTAGCGGCTACAAAACTGTCACTGTCCTGATACAAAGAAAGGCAGAGGATGTCTGACATCAAAGGAGAGGAAAAGTATGTGGTGCTGTGCAGGACACAACTGGCGAGACCTGAATCGGTCCTACAGGTTGGAAAACAGTACTTCATCAATTTCCTGATTTTGAATGTTGTGCTACTTTACAACTTTTCTACAAATGTGAAATTATGTCAAAATAAAAAGTTAAAATTAAAAAAGGCAGAAAATATCACATTAAAAAATCACATTTAAAAACACAATTCTCGTGTCTCAGCATTCCAAAGCAAAACAGATTATTCAAACCAGTTCTGAAATTCTTTTCTATTCTCTCAACCTCCTTTGGACTCCATGGGAACCAGATTCTTTGTAGTGCCTAAGCCAGTTTGGTAATAAGCTAGGCATAAGTTATAGCTATGAATGTACACACTTCCATGATGGCCTAAAGTGAATCTAGTTGTTGGCTTCCAGAGCCCTTGATTGTGCACTGTGGATGATTACAATCAACCCTCCACATCTGTCCACCATGCGAGCTCTGAAACCTGACATGCCAAGAGGCGCATCAAACCCCGTGTGACAGCTCACAGCCAGTACCTCCCACAGCTCCAGCTTTCCCTGCTCATATGGCCCAGTCATTTTCGTGACACCACCCTGAGGCCCAAGCCTATTCATAGGTTCTGAAGTGAACATTGCTAGCAAATCCAGCTCAATTGTATTCAGGTCCTGCTCTCATCCTGGAAACTAAAATAAGAAAGAGATACAGGTTTTGAAAATCTCACAAAATATGTGAGCGTGCGTGTGGGACAGGCAATGTCTTCAGTGGACAAAGCACAAAGCATAATGGACTTAGGTTATATGGCAGGAAGAACTGGTTCAGCAGAATCATATTCTGTGCCAATTAACATGTTAAGTGAATTTCTAGAAAGCTTCAAAACGAGGCAAGTGCAACTGCACCTACAAGGAATGGGCCGGTGTAGACATTGTAAAGACCACAGCTGGGAGATGAACCCCAAGGGTTGGTCCTCAGTCACTTGTGTACTAAACTCTTTCTAAATAAAAGAGGAGACGTCTGCACTATCCCCAACAAAGCACACACAGGAAAAAAGCCTGTAGTAAACCCATCTAGAAAACTAATAATCACACATCATACAGGCAGCTGAATTTGAACTACAAGGGTGGGAACAAATGGAAAGATCACACACAGAATCAGAAGGGCACATGCACCCCAAGAAGTCCTTGGGAAATGAGCTCATCAGATCTATGCCGGACACCCCCCAAGGTGGTCTGTAGCAGGTATCCCATCCCTAGATGGGAGGACGGGGTAATGAATCCCCTAATCCCCAGACCCAAAGCCTCTGCTCCTTCTGCATGTCCACTGTCTCTGTGTGCTGGGAAGCGTTCAGGACACGGGGTGGAGGAAGGAAGGAGACACACAGTATAAGGATGAGCACTCTTTGCCCAAGGCCTACACAGAGCGGGTGAGAGCAGAGGGATATGAGCCCTACAGGCTGGGTTGGAATCCTGCCTCAGTCATATTTTGCTTCTAAGTTGAAAAAGCCACCTCACATCCCAGAACCCATTTCCTCAGTAACTACCCCTACGGTTCCTGAGGTCTGAATGAGATCATTATCCAAAGACCTAGCTCTTATCTTCATTACCAGGAATTCTGTAATAAAAACCTTGTCCCACAGGAACTACATTCACCCTTCACCCTTCCACTGGCCTCGTGAGGACTGACCTAAAGCAAATGAGAGCCCTGTTTTCCTCCTTTCTCTTTTCTTCTCATTGTGTCTCTAAAAATAGCATTTCCTTTCTTTTTTTCCTAATGGATTTTGTCTGTTTAGAGGTACAAGGTGATTAGTCAGAATAGATGATCATTTTTATTTAGTAATACTTCTCCATCCTTCATAAAAATGATGAAGGATTCACAGATGATTCATTTTAAGACTAGTGGAGATTAACAAAAGCAACTTACCACATAAATACAAATTCCCTGCGACAGGGATAAAACGATTACTTTTCTTCTTTGAAATCTGAGAGCTTTGGGGCTGCTGATCAAGTTAACAGCTAGTGCTGCAGAACTGAAAAGGCCCAGACAGAGGTCAGAGCTATGCAGTGAAGAAAGGATGAGAGAAGAGAGCAATAGAGCAAAGGTGAGGAGAGGAGCACGGACTGAGTTTGGATGTAGAGGGATAAGGCAAGAGTGATAAGGGGCCGTGGGAAATGGGATGGTGAGAAACAGATAAGGTGAAAAGTATCTCCAGAACATTCTGCTGTGTAACATTCCATGTACTCCCCTCACACTTTGGCATCTTTCGGAGAGACGTTAGCAAAGACTTCTAATACTTTCTAAGGGTCTTTGGAAGTCACACTAGTTGTCCGTGAACACTTAAAGGAAGAACGTATTCAATATTTCTTTTAACTTTACAATTTTAACCAATATTCCTTTAGGACTTACAGTGCTATTTTGAGTGCCTGCAACCTACACTCACGAGGAAAAGAACCCCATCATCATGGGCCTATCACTCTCCCTGAGATGCACTATCTCATGTAATCCTTACAAGTGGGTAGTGCAGAAACAGTGTTACTAGCAGTGAAGAAACAAGCTCAGTGGTCATATAACATGTGTAAGCTCACATATTAAATAAATGGTAGAGCCAAGACTCAAACCCAGGTCAGTGCAACTCCAACCCTCACGCTTTTGGTTTCTGTTTTGTTGCCTTTTAAAAAATGATGCTGAAATTCACCATTTTAATCATTTTGAAACAGACAATTTGGTGCCATTTTGTACATTCACACAGTGTGCAAACAATGCCACGATCTAGTTCCAGAATGTTTTCACTACCCCAAAAGGAAATCTTGTACCATTAAGCAATATAGACCCCATTCCTTCCTCCCTCCATCCCTGGCAACCACTAATTTGTTTCCTGTCTATGGATTTGCCTGTACTGGGTATTTCATATAAATGGAATCATTCAATAAATGACCTTTTGTGTCTGGCTTCTTTCTCTTAGCGTAATGTTTTATAGGTTCATTCATGTTGGGGCATGTGTCAGAACAACATTCCTTTTTAACACAAGTAATATTTCACTGTATGTACATACTACATTTTGTCTATCCATTCCTCATTGGATGAATATTTGAGTTATTTCCACCTTTGGCTATTATGAATAACGCTGCTTTGAATATTCATATACAACTATTTGTTGATCACTTGTTTTTAATCCCTTTGGAAAACCCCATACTTTAAATCACTGCACTGCCCCAACTCTTCAAAATGGGACCAATTCCTATGACAACGGTGTAAAATGTCTAAAGAAGCTCAGAAAGTATGTGTTGATCGGACAGTAACTTAAAGATGACACATTCAAAAAAATGTTCTGAATTCTACCAACTGAAACATTCTCACTTTCACTACTAATTTCTGAAGTTCCCAAATAATTATAGAAGCTGTACCCAACACCAATCTAGCCAATACTTAAAGTCACCTCATTTTCTTAATTACAAACTCCCCTGTAACAAAACTTCCAAAGCAGAATACCCAAAATGCTAAAATCGTTACATGTACATTGGGATGACATGTCTTATTTTTGAAAACGGAGTGTTTTCATGTGATGTTTCCAGCTAACATCACAGAGGCGATAGTGGTCAAAAGCTGGAGTGTGAGAGGGTTCCTCCGGAGGACATCAGGGCCTCCAGTGAAGCAAGAACCATAGCTGGATGGAAGAGGGGAAGGGACTGAGAGAAACCCAGAGGATTTGGTTTTGTCTTTGGAGGGTGGTCTAATGTCTGCAACCTCATCTGTTTCCATGACCACACATGAAAACATGAAAGTGCAGGGGGTCGAGATGCTATAAGGAGGAATAGCAGGAATTGCACCATTTTCCTGATGACGGATTTGATTTTAACTGCATATACCACTGAAGGTCCTGAAAACAGGATCTAAGACGTCCAATATCTAGAATTTCGTAAGACTAACTCCTGGTTACAAACATTCAATCTATTAAGAGCTCCATTCGTAAAGCATCATGAAAATTACTTAAAAGATGGGACTTGCGGTTATTTTCCCCTCTGGTGAAAAGACTGATTATCAATTAGCAATTTTTTGTGGCTATTCATAAAATCCCTGTGGTGAGCTTCTGGGGACGTTCGCTTGCACAAGACATGAGCGGTGATGGTGTGCAGGACCATGAGCACCTGAGCATGAATTCCTGGGCAGCCTTCCCAAACGCTGTCCCAAGGTCACTGTCAGATGTTCTGAGTATCCGCCACTTGACCTCGCTGCACCTTGGCGTTCTCTTCCATAAAATTAAGGGTAAAACTCTCTAATTCCCAGTACCACTGTGAAAATTAAATTATAAATGTCCTCACTTGCCCCCTTCTTCCATGTTTTCTTCACTGAGTAGCTTCCTAAGATACCACTTTGAGCTCTGCTAAGGCTTTTGCGGTTCTGTAGCAATAACTATTATCCTGGTCAGCACCCCCAAGGACCCCAGACTTAGAAGAAAGGCTGACAGTTTTGCCTTTGTCCTGTATCTCCCTCATCCCCCAATATATTGATGCCACCATCTCTCACTACCAACACCAATCAATACTGATATCAAACTGGAGAAACAGAGTGGAGGGCCACATACAGAGATAAATTGGGGGGAAGGCCAGATCACTCTATGCTGTCATGAGCAGACTAAAATCTTCTTGCCTCTCTTAATGCATGATAAAAATGTTTCAGCAGCTCATTCATTTGAACGCACATGTCCAGCCTGCATCAGTAGTCAAAATCATGCAAGGACCATTGATCTGTCCATTTCCCCTTGGTAAGCCTATATTATGAATGTTTCTCCAGAAGCAGATAATGAAACAGATACGTGTTTTCTGAGTAACATAGTGGGGCAGCTTAAATGAACGATTCTCTTTTTGTTACTATATCACCTGTGCTTTACGTAGTCAATAATAAATCATCATGAAGCAATGAGCATTATTTCAAGCAAAAGCAGAGCTTGGTAAGACCCATGGGCTCTTGGCACCAAGCCCATCCACTTGAAAGCTAAGATGACTGGTGAGAAGAGGCTAATCATCAAGTTACAAGGCTAAAGGAGAGGCCAGGCTGCTGCAATCATCTGTTCGCTGTCAGGCTGGACTCCAACAGGACTATTTCCAGTGCCAGTTAATAGGAAGCAGGAGCATGTGGGCAGCACAGGAGGACAAGAGCACAGCCATCTCTGGATGAACAATGGCTCTCTTCTTCTATAAAGGTTTTCTTTTATTTCTGTTTCACCCAGTGCCAATAAAGCCCCTTGAAACCAACTTGAGAGACATCTGCCAGACTCCCTCCTGATGCCTGATGAGACCCAGAAATCCTTGTCCCCAAACTCAGAAGCAGCAGCCACAGGCTCAGAACACTGCTGGACATTTTGTCAGTAATGTCTGGCACACGAAGGCTGTCTCTAGAATTCTATGAGCACAGTCAGTGAAGAATTTGGTTCAAGCAACGGTCCATCCTTACCACAGCCATAAAAACCACATTATACAAGCATACATAACCAAAAAAGTGAAGTAACAAAAAGCTGGGTCTAAAACTATGGTTTGTATAATCTCAATTTTAAAATTTATCTCTCTTTTTTCACAACATTGGTGTCATGTGGTATAGAGTACACATGCATTTAAAGTGTGCTTATTCCACAATGAGATACCACTTCACACATGTTAGAATGGCTATCATCAACAAGGCAAATAGTAACAAGTGTTGGAGAGGCTGTGGAGAAAAAGGAACCCTCATACACTGTTGGTGGGAATGCAGACTGGTGCAGCTGCTATGGAAGGCAGTGTGGAGGTTCCTCAAAAAATTAAGAATAGAATTATCATATGACCCAACAATCCCTCTTCTGGGTATCTAACCAAAAAATCTGAAAACATTTATCCATAAAGACACATGTGTTCCAATGTTCATTGCAGCTTTGTTTACGGTGGCCAAGACATGGAAACAACCAAAATGTTCTTCGACAGATGATTGGATAAAGAAGATGTGGTATGTACACACAATGGAATACTATTCTGCCATAAAAAAGATGAAATAATGTAATTTGCAGCAACATGGATGGAACTTGAGATTATTATGCTGAGCGAAATAAGTCCACAAAAAGTCGAGAGCCATATGATTTCACTGATATGTGTTATATAAAACTGAAAACAACAAAAGAACAAGACAAACAAATGAAGAAACAAAACTCATAGACACAGACAATAGTTTAGTGGTTACCAGAGGGTAAGAGGGGTGGGGGGTGGTAGCTAAGGGTAAAGGGGATCAAATATATGGTGATGGAAGGAGAAATGACTCTGGGTGGTGAACCCAGATGTGATATATAGATAATGTGATATATAAATGATGTATTACAGAATTGTACACCTGAAATCTATGTAACTTTACTAACAATTGTCACCCAAAAAACGTAAAAAAAAAAAAAAAAGTGTGGTTATCCCAAGTTAATGGACTGTAGGTACTTTCAGAAACAAATAGGTATTACATTCATAATTGTAAAGTAACTAATTTCTAAAAGAATACTTATAGGTCAGATTGAAAACATTCATTCCATAACCATTTTCTAAAAATTTACTCTGGTCAAAAATCATTGAAAGGCAGGGGGGGAAGCATAATATAAAAGAGATCCAGTGTCTTACGGAAAAGAAAAATCCGTATAAGGCCACATGAAAGTAAAAAGCCAACTAACTTAGTTGAGATTTTATTCTAAGAAAAATGTAAAATGCTCAGCTTCCATGATTTTAAACATAGTACCCACCATGTATGGAGAACTTTTCTCAGGCTCTGTGCTAAACATTTGACTTCCATTATATAACTAATATTTCTGATAATCCTTTAAGTGTTTTATAAATTTTACAAATGAGGAAAGTGAGTTTACAAAGGCTGAGTGACTTTTCCCTTGACAAACAACAAGTAACTGGCAGAGCCACATTTTAAACATCAGTCTGTCCATCTTTAGCAGCTTCATAAATTTTTTAAAGGGTACAGAAAACATTCAATAATATAGTAAACAAAAATATAATGTAATTTCATCTTATGAGCACATATAGAAAACAGTCAGGAATATAATGACAGAGCAGCAGAATGGGAGGGCAGCAAGTATAAGAAAAACAGAATTGAGGCGGGTAATACCTAGACATTAGGTCAAATATTAGGTTCAATGATCCAGCAATCCCACTTCCGGGTAGTTACCAAATAGAATTGCAATCAAGATCTTGAAAAAATGTCTATATTCCCATGTTCATTGCAGCACTATTCACAACAGTCAAGATGTAGAAACAACCTAAATATCCATCGACGGATAAATGAATAAAGAAAATGTAGTATATATATATAGAATGGCGTATTAGTCAGCCTTTAAAAACAAGGAAATAAGGAACTTCTACAATCTGTAACAACACGGAAGAAACTTGAGCACATTATACTAAGTGAAATAAGCCAGGCACAGAAGAACAAATACTTCATGTTTTACTCCTGTGAAGTATCTAAAATAGTGAAATTCATAGATTCAAAGAGTGGAATGGTAGATGCCAAGGGCTGGGGGAAACGGAAAATGGGGAGTTGCTGATCAGTGGGTATAGTTTCAGTGAAGCAAGATGAGCACGTTCTAGAGATCCTCCAAACACCACTGCACCTGCAGTGGACTCTATTGCATTATACACCTACAAATGTATGAAGCGGATAGGTCTCATGTTGTGTTCTTACCACAATGAGAAAGGAATTAAAGAATGTAAACTTCTCTTACCTGGGCCTCAGGATTATATTGTGCTACGGAACTATGATTATCTCACAACCCCTGGGCACAGCTCTGATTTCTATATCTCCAGTCTCGACTGTGGAAGGCAGACAGAATAGAAAAGTGTCTTTCAACTTCTGTACCCTGCCTGGTGCAATAACTCTGCAATTACTATTTGCAGTCACCCCGAAGAAATGAAACCAGCAGCTGAATTCTACCCACTGGCCACAGATTTTCTCACCTAGAATAGATCATCTTGTCTATAGGTTTCTCAAATATATTTCCCATGCACTGGACTGGAACAAAGAGTTTAATCAACTTCTTATCTCACAGATGTCAGTAATAGGAGTTAATTATTAAAACCTTGATCATACTCATGAGACAGTCAAATGAGTGGGAAAGATGAGCCTTGGTACTGTAAAAATAACAGATCCCAAATGGAGTCTGTCTACACAACTTAAACAGTGGGCTTAGCAAGTGACCCAGGCCTGAGAACATACCTGATTTCTCACTTCTCTTGTAGCTATAAAATTCTCAATCAAAGTTCAAACAAGGCACTACAAAGGCTGTTTTTTTTGTTGTTGTTTTTCAGCATTGTCACTGTGAAAATGTCACTAGAGTTTCAAAGGGGGTTTGAACAGAAGGCAAGGTTAATTTCTTTTAAATCTTACTTTACCCAACAGGACCAAGTTCTTCTGAACAGTTTTCTCAGAAAGCCTCACAAGCATTGATATGCAGAGAGCTTTAAGACAAGAGAGAATGTCTTTCTATCTTGGTCTTATTTAAAGCTGGTTCTCTGCATGAACAGAAATCAGGATTTTCAAAAGAATCAACAGATCCATCTCCCCATGGCTGAAGACTAGGCCACTGCTCTGCCTGTGAGGTACCTGAGGGCAAATGCTGACAAATGGTCTGTCTCCACCAGTGGTCTGGGCACCTCCTTAGCACACGTGCCTGAGGCCAAAGGAAATATGTGGTACATACGAGGTTTTCTCAGCTTAAGCAACGCACGTCCCCATTTGGCCCAAATAGATGTGTGGAGCACTTACTTAGATTCTCTTTTTGCTATCTATTCTAAAGGAAGATTAAAAACATGTAAATATAGCAATAATTTGCCACCTTGAAAAAAAAGACACGAAAATCTGAAGAAAATAAAAATAGATATCATTTATATTCTATGGAAATACTACGTACTGTGCCAATATTTAACTTATTGGCTCAGACTTTAATTGCCGTCTGAAAAATCAGCATCATTATCTGCATTTTACCAAAGTGGAAGCAGATTCAGAGAGACGTGTCCCAAGACTACACAGTTGGGAAGTGAAAAGGTCAGGATTCAAATTCACATGTGATTAATTCCAAAACCTCTTCCCACCATCCTAAACTGCTTCCATACTAGCTACATATTCCTGTATCTCCAACAGCACAGTTCGTCTTTTCTAAAAGACACCCTTTCTAAAGTACCACGGAAGATACACAACACGCACCAGTTCACTGCTGGCTTAAGAAAACCCTGCCCTTTGGAGAAAGCTGCCCTTTGTCAGTCTGGTACACCCCACATGCAGGTTCGGCTCTCTCTTCCCCAATTTGTGAGATCATATTTAGTGATGCATCTTTCTCTTACATTAGATGAACTGGAAAGACTTTCTAGGATGTTCATCTTGTACGAAATGATATAACTTAGGATACTTAAGCATTCTTTATGATTTTTCCAAATCCATTTTTGAGGCACAAAGTTACCAGTGCTTCCTTCCCAGATCCCACAAGACTTTGAACACCATATTTATTAAAGTAGTTTGAGCTGCTGATATAAAACTACCATGTAACCAAAACCAGGTGATTGTCACATTGGTTTCTCCCACTTTAAGAAAAATCAGGCGAGATGTCATCAAAATGGCGCCGTGAGGTGAGCCTCTGTAAAGCTCCTCTGGAATTTACAACTAATCGGACAACAATAACTCCGGAAAGGACTCCCTGCACACCAGACAGGCAAGACGAAGAGGCCCACTACTAAATTCACCTAAAGGTGGGAGAATCACACACGCACTGGGAAGGGGGGTGGGAGAAGTGCGGGCACAAAGCCACGCAGACGCACGACGCAGACCTAGCTCTGTACTCCCAGTTCGCTGCATACCGGAACTACCACAGGTGCGGAGGAAACAAGTCGGACTGCTAGGGCTCCACTTATGGCCCACAGGGCTGAGGGGGCAGCATATAACACGGCTGAACCGAAGCTCACGGCAGAGACCTCAGAGCAAAGACTGAGGGAAGAAGGCTGAAAACGGTGGTTTAAGCCCTCATTGCTAAGCAGAGAACGGAAGCCTTAGGCACTGAGACTAGCCGCCCCCTCCCTACGCTCCCAGAGCTCGCCCCACCCCCAACTGCCTGGTGCTAGAAGTGATAAAGTAGCAGTGTCAGATCAAAAGGACAAGATATTTGCTGTTCTGAGAACTGTGGACCGCACACACAGATTCGCAGCCCAAGTGGTTCCGGCAATGGGGAGGGAGCTGTGGAAGCAGGACTAGCTGTGATGGTGGTCGCCGCCATTGCTCTGGGCCACCTCTCACAACTCAACCCGCCCCTGGGAGGATCTGGGAGGATCCACCTATCTGGGAGGATCCCTGCTGGAGTAAACAGAACAGCTGAAACATATGGGCTCTGAATCTGGTACAGAAAGAGCTTTGGAACTTCAAAAGCTCTCTGCACCCCCACAGGGACGTGGCGCCCTAAGACCCAGGTGAACTATTAACAGCGGAGAGGCTCGTCTCCCAG
The DNA here is from genome assembly GCF_964194185.1 of Rhinolophus hipposideros. Lineage (NCBI taxonomy): Eukaryota > Metazoa > Chordata > Mammalia > Chiroptera > Rhinolophidae > Rhinolophus > Rhinolophus hipposideros. The sequence goes on from NC_138064.1 coordinate 52,408,364, forward strand.
GGAATCCCCCCATTGTGTGAGAAGCTGGAATAGTGCAGAGAAAACATAGCACTAATGTATGAGAGAATAAAAAAAAGGCTGCAGTTGGAGAGAAAATAAAACATTCTATCAACAAGTATTGGAAAACAAAAGAAAGGCCTCTTCCTATCCACCTGTTGCAGAAGCCACTCCTGTAAATGTCTAGGAAAAGAAATAGTAAATCAGTAATTGCCAAAATAACCAAGGCAACAAAACAGCTCAGAAAGAAAGTGAAAAGTCTCCAGAAAAGGAACTTAAAGATATGGAAACATGTAACTTAAATGACAGAGAATTCAAGATTGCAGTTCTGAAAAAACTCAACGAGATGCAAGAAAACAAAGAAAGGCAATTTAATGAACTCAGAAATGGAATCAAAGAACAACATGAGCATTTTACGAAAGAGATTGAAATTTTAAAAAAGAACCAAATGGAATTTCTGGAGATTAAGAACTCAATAGAAGAAATGAAGAATGATATAACTAGCTTAGGTAGTAGAGTTGACCAAATGGAGGAAAGAATCAGTGACATCGAAGACAGAAACCTGTAAATTACACAGATGGAAGAAGACAGAAACTTGAGACTTAAAAGAAATAAAAGAACTCTACAAGAACTTTCTGACTCTATCAGAAAAACCAATATAAGAATAATGGGCATACCAAAGGAGAAGAAAGACAGAAGGGAACAGAGAATATATTCAAACAATTTGTTGATGAGAACTTCCCAAACTTGTGGACAGAACTGGATCCTCGAATCCAAGAAGCAAATAGAAAACCTAATTACCTCAATCCCAACAGGCCTTCAACAAGGCACATTGTATTGAAGCTGTCTAAAATCAATGACAAAGAAAGAATCCTCAAGGCAGCCAGGGAAAAGAAGACAGTAACCTACAAAGGAAAGCCCATTATATTATCATCAGATTTTTCAGCAGAAACTCTACAAGCCAGGAGGGAGTGGAACCAAATATTCAAACTATTGAAAGGGAGACATCATGAGCCAAGAATAATATATCCAGGAAAGATATCCTTTAGATATGAAGGAGGAGTAAAGACCTTTCCAGACATACAGAAGCTGAGGGAATTTTCTAATACACGACCTGCACTACAAGAAATACTAAACGAGGCTATTCGACTACCATCAACAGGGCAATTGAAATATAAAAAGCGGGAGAGTAAAGGCCTGAACCGGAATATGGGAATGGAGAAAGTAAGCGTGCTGAAGAAAATGGAATACTCTAAATATCAAACTTTCTTTTACATAAACTTAAGGGTAATCACTCAAAAAAAAAAAAATCCAGAACTGAAACCTATACTGTAATAAAAGAACAAACAGAGAGAAACATCATAGAATACCACCACACAGAAATAATAGACAACAACAAAAAGGCAAAGAAACAATGGAGACACACCCTTAACAGAAAACTGAAGATAGAATGACAGGAAATCCTCACGTATCAATAATAACCCTAAATGTAAATGGATTGAACTCACCAATAAAAAAGCACAGAATAGCAGATTGGATCAAAAAACTAAACCCAACCATATGCTGTCTCCAAGAGACACATCTCAGCTACAAGGACAAGCATAGACTCAAAGTGAAAGGGTGGAAATTGACACTCCAAGCAAATGGTACCCAGAGAAAATCAGGTGTAGCCATAATGATATCACATGAAACAGACTTCAGGGTGAAAAAGATAACAAGAGACAAAGATGGACATTTCATCATGGTAAAGGGGACTATACAACAAGAAGACATAACAGTCATCAATATTTATGCCCCCAATCAGGGAGCACCGAAATATACCAAGCAACTACTAAGAGAACTAAAGGGAGAAATTGACCAAAACACAATTATACTAGGGGACTTAAATACATCATTGACAGCTATGGATAGATCATCCAAACATAAAATAAATAACGAAATAGCAGTCCTATATGACACATTAGATGAAACGGACATTATTGACATATATAGAGCACTTCATCCTAAAACATCAGACTATACATTCTTTTCGAGTGTACATGGAACATTCTCAAGAACAGACCATATATTGGGACATAAAATCAGCCTCAGCAAATTTAAGAAGATTGAAATCATACCAAGCATATTCTCTGATCACAAGGCTTTGAAATTGGATATCAAATGCAAAATGAAAGCAGGAAAAAACACAAACACATGGAGATTAAACAACATACTTTTAAAGAAGGACTGGGTCAAAGAAGAAATTAGAGGAGAGATCAAAAGATACACAGAAACAAATGACAATGAAAATACATACTACCAAAATTTTGAGGATGCAGCGAAAGCAGTTTTAAGAGGGAAATTTATATCATTACAGGCCTATCTCAAAAACAAGAAAAACCCCAAATAAATAACCTTATGTTACACCTTAAAGAACTAGAAAAAGAAGAACAAGTGAAACCTAAGGTGAGCAGAAAAAAGGAAATAACAAAAATAAGAGCAGAGATCAATGAAATACAGAACAAAAAGACAATAGAAAAAATTGTGACAAAGAGCTGGTTCTTTGAAAAGATTAACAAAATCGACAAACCCTTGGCTAGACTCACTAAGATAAAAAGACAGAAGACACTAACAAAATCAGAAATGAAAAAGGGGAAGTTATCACAGACACCACAGAAATACAAAGGATCATGCAAGAATACTATGAAGAACTATACGCCACCAAATTCAATAACCTAGAAGAAATGGACATGTTCTTAGAAACATATAGCCTTCCAAGGCTGAACCATGAAGAAATGGAAAATCTAAACAGACCAATCACCAGTAAAGAAATTGAATCAGTCATCCAAAACCTTCCCAAAAGCAAAAGTCCGGGACCAGATGGCTTCACTAGTGAATTCTACCAAACCTTCAAACAGGATCTAATACCAATCCTGCTCAAACTCTTTCAAAAAATTGAAGAAGCGTCAGTACTCCCTAACTCATTTTATGAGGCCAACATTAAGCCTGATACCAAAACCTTGTAAGGACAACACACACACAAAAAAAACTACAGACCTATATCTCTGATGAATACTGATACAAAATTTCTAAACAAAATTTTAGCAAATCGAATAAAACAATGCATTAAAAAGGTTATTCATCATGACCAAGTGGGGTTCATCGCTGGGGCACAAGGATGGTTCAACATCCGCAAATCCATCAATGTGATACATCACCTAAACAATATAAAGGACAAAAATCGTATGATTATATCAATTGATGCAGAAAAAGCATTTGACAAGATACAACATCCATTTATGATTAAAACACTTAATAAAATAGGTTTAGAAGGAAAATACCTTAACATAATAAAGGCCATATATGACAAGCCCTCCGCTAATCTCATAATTAATGGTGAAAAACTTGAAGCCCTTTGCTCTACGTTCAGGAACACGACAGGGCTGTCCCCTATCACCTCTGCTTTTCAACATAGTGTTGGAAGTCCTTGCCAGAGCCATCAGGCAAGAGAAAGAAAGAAAAGGCATCCAAATTGGGAATGAAGAAGTTAAAATATCACTCTTTGCAGATGACATGATACTATATATAGAAAATCCTAAAGACTCCACCAAAAAGCTGTTAGAAATAATCAACGAACACAGTAAAGTTGCTGGCTACAAAAATCAACGTAGAAAAGTCCATTGCTTTCCTACATACTAACAATGAAATCTCAGAAAAAGAAATACAAAAAACAATTCCCTTTGCAATTGCAGCAAAAAGAATAAAATACCTAGGAATAAACTTAACCAAGGATGTGAAGGATTTATATGCTAAAAACTATAAGACATTTTTGAAAGAAAGTGAAGAAGACACAAAGAAATGGAAAGACATTCCGTGCTCATGGATTGGAAGAATCAACATAGTTAAAATGGCCATATTACCCAAAGCAATATACAGATTTAATGCAATCCCCATCAAAATCCCAATGGTATTTTTTAAAGAAATAGAACAAAAAAATCATCCGATTTGTTTGGAACCACAAAAGACCCCGAATAGCCAAAGCAATCTTAAGAAAAAAGAACAGAACTGGAGGTATCGTACTCCCTGACTTTAGCTTGTACTACAGGGCTACAATAATCAAAACAGCATGGTATTGGCAGAAAAACAGACACATAGACCAATGGAATAGCATTGAGAACCCAGAAATAAAACCACATAAATATGGACAAATAATTTTTGACAAAGAAGCTAAAAACATACAATGGAGGAAAGATAGCTTCTTCAATTAATGGTGCTGGGAGAATTGGATAGCCACGTGCAAAATAATGAAACTGGACTGTTATCTGTCACCATGTACCAAAATCAATTTAAAATGGATCAAAGACTTAAGCATGAGACCTGACACAATAAACTGCATTGAAGAAAACATAGGTACTAAACTTATAAACCTTGGGTTCAAAGAGCATTTTATGAATTTGACTCCAAAGGCAATGGAAGTAAAAGCTAAACTAAACGAATGGGACTATATGAAACTTAAAAGTTTCTGCACAGCAAAAGAAACCATCGACAAAATAAAGAGGCAACTGACTGAATGGGAGATTTTTGCAAACAGTTCCTCTGATAGGGGTCTAATATCCAAAATATACAAGGAACTCATGAAACTCAACAACAGAAAAACAAACAACCCAATCAAAAAATGGGCAGAAGACCTGAAGAGAATTTCTCCAGAGGACTTACAAATGGCAAATAGACATATGAAAAAATGCTCAACATCACTAATCATCAGAGAAATGCAAATAAAAACCACAATGAGATATCACCTCTCCCCGGACAGAATGGCTATCACCAACAAGACAAATAGTAACAAGACAAATAATAACAAGTGTTGGAGTGGCTGTGGAGAAAAAGGATACACTGTTGGTGGGAATGCAGACTGGTGCAGCCGCTATGGAAGGCAGTGTGGAGGTTCCTCAAAAAATTACAAATAGAATTACCATATGACCCAGCAATCCGTCTCCTGGGTATCTACCCCAAAAATTTGAAATCATACATAAAGACACGTGTGCTCCAATGTTCATTGCAGCTTTGTTTACGGTGACCAAGACATGCAAACATTAAAATGTCCTTCGATAGATGAACAGATAAAGAAGTTGTGGTATATATACACAAAGGAATACTATTCGGCGTTAAGGAAAGATGATATGGGAACATTTGTGACAACATGGATGGATCTTGAGAGTATAATGCTAAGCAAAATAAGTCAGACAGAAAAAGCAGAGAACCCTACGATTGCACTGATATGTGGTATATAAACCAAAAACAACAAAAGAGCAAGACAAACAAATGAGAAACAAAAACTCATAGACACAGACAATAGTTTAGTGGTTACCAGAGTGTAAGGGAGATGGGCGTAGGGAGATGAGGGTAAGGGGGATCAAATATATAGTGATGGAAGGAGAACTGACTCTGGGTGGTGAACACACAATGGGATTTGTAGATGATGTAATACAGAATTGTACACCTGAAATCTATGTAATTTTACTAACAAATGTCACCCCAATAAATTTAAAAAAAAATTTTACCTTCTTCAGGTAGGTATGTCCAATTCTTGCACTCTAAGTCAGTTCCCCAGTTACGTCAAAAACTGATTTTTTTTTCTTCTCACAGAATTTTTAATTATGATTGCGCATTAACAATGACGTATTTATTAATATGTCCAAAGGTTTGTATCTCTGCCAACTCCTGCTGGTCTGTATGCTCAGGTCTGTATGCTGGTCTGTATGCTGGTCTGTAACCAGGACATCTTTGTGGACTGTTTATTGCAAGGATTTAGCAAGTGCCTTTCACACATTAGATTCTTTTGTTTGGTTGGTTTTTGTTTTATTTTATACCTTGAAATTTGAACCTCTTATCTCCCTTAACCTTTTTCTTCCCTTTTTTAATTTTTCAATTAAAGTTGACATTCAATATTATTTCATATTAATTTTAGGAGTACAGCATAGTGGTTAGACATTTACACAATTTAAGAAGTGACGCCCACCCCGAGACTAGTCTAGTACCCACCTGGCACAATACATAGTTATTACCATATTACTGACTATATTCCCTATGCTTTACTTTACATCGGCATGACTATTTTGTAGGGTTTCCAGGTGGGAATTCCTGCCCTTTCTTGGGAATTTTTTTCACTTTCCCATTCCCAAATCCCGAGAAAAGTTGAGTGGGAAATCGAGAAAATCGGCTCGTTGAACCCAGTAATACCTACAATGGGAAATAAACATACTACTCACCTACATATACCTATAATGGGAAATAAATGTATCTCTTAGACATTTTTCCTATTTATCACCAGAGTTTCCAGGTGGGAATTTCCACCTGTTCTCAGGAATGTTTTTCACTTTTTCCATTCCTGAATCCCGAGAAAAGTTGGTCGGGACACCGGGAAAATCGGCTCCTTGAACCTAGATGGTTGGTAGTATCGGCCGTCACTTTGTGGAAACGATTCATCATGGAGAACAGAAAACAGCTTGTACCTCGGGATTCAGGAATGGGAAAGCGAAAAAAATTCCTGAGAATGGGTGGGAATTCCCATCCGGAAACCCTACTATTTTGTAACTACCAATTTGTATTTCTTAAAGCCTTCGTCTTTTTCACCCTGTTCCCCGAACTCCCTCTCATCTATTGCTCCAATAAATCTAATACACATCTGACAACATACATAGTTATTACAATATTACTAACTATATTCCTTGCGCTATACCCTACATCCCCATGACTACTTTATACAACCAATTTGTACTCCATTTTTCCCCTTTTTCACCCTTTTCAATGCTCCTCCCATCTGGCACCTATCAAAATGTTCTCTGTATCTATGAGTTTGTTTCTGTTTTGTTTTTTTCTTTAGATTCCACATATAAGCAAAACCACACTGCACCTGTCTTACTCTGTCTGACACTCCACTCAGCACAACACCCTCCCAGGTCCATCCATATCGCTGCAGATGACAAGAACCCATTCCCTTCCATTGCTAAGCAATATTCCATGTACCACCTACTCCTCATCCATTTATCCATTGACAGACACCCAGGCTGCCTCCACATCTTGGCCATTGTAAACAATGCTGCAATAAACAAATGGATGCACATATCCCCTCAGAGTAGCATTTTGGGTTTCTTCACATAAATACCCAGAAGTGGAATTACTGGATCCTTTTTTATCTATTCTTATAGCCTTTGTTTTAAAATCTATTTTGTCTGGTATAAGTATTGTTAACCCAGCATATTATTTTTTTCGTTTCCATTTTCATGTAATACCTTTTTCCATCCCTTCACTTTCAGTCTATGTGTGTCTTTCAATCTGAAGTGAGTCTCTGGCAGGCAGCATATGTAAAGGTCTTGTTTTCTTATCCATTCAGTCACCCTAACTTTTGATTGGAGCATTTAACCAATTTACATTGAAAGTAATTGTTGATAGGTATGTACTTATTGCCATTTCATTATTCATATTTTTTTTATCTTTTTTTGTTGTTGTCTTGAAGAATTCCTACTAAAATTTCTTGTAATGCTGGTTCAGTGGTAATAAACTCCTTTAGCTTTCTCTTGTCTGGGAAGTCTTTATCTGTCCTTCTATTCTAAATGATAGCTATGCAGGGTAATCTTGGATGTAGGTTCTTGTTTTTCAACATTTTGAATATTTTGGGCCACTCCCTCTGGCCTGCAAAAATCTGTTGAGAAGTCAGTCTTGTGGGAGCTTTGGTTTTTCTCTTGCTGCTTTTAAGTCTCTCTGTCTTTAACCTTCGACATTTTAATTATGATGTGTCTTGGTGTAAGCCTCTTTGGGTTCATCTTGTTTGGGACTGTGCTTCCTGGAGGCTAGGGAAATTTTCCATCATTTCTTCAAATAGGTCTTCAATTCCTTGCTCTCTCTTCTCCTTCTGGTACCCCTATCTTGTTAATGTTGGTACGCTTGTTGTTGTCCCATAGGCCCTTTAAACAATCCTCATTTTCTTGGGATTTTTTTCTTTTTGCTGTTCTCTTTGGGTGTTTTCTGCTACCTTGTCTTCTAAATCACTGATTCGGTCCTCCACTTTATCTAATCTACTGCTGATTCCCTCTAATGTATTCTTCATTTCCATTATTGTATTCTTTATTTCTGACTGGTTCTTTTTTATGTTTTCTATCTCCATTATTATGTTTCCTATTTTCTCCCTGAGGTCCTTAAACATCCTTATAACCAGTGTTTAAACGCTGAGTCTAGTAGATTGCTTTTCTCTATTTTGTTTAGTTCTTTTTCTGGAGCTCTGTTCTTTTCTTTTATTTGGGATATGTTTCTTTGTCTCCCAATTTTGGCTGCCTTCCTGTGTTTTGTTTCTATGTAACAGGCAAGGCTGCTATGTCTCCCAGTCTTCATAAAGTTACCTTATTAGTAGATATGCTGTGGGGTTCAGTGCCACAGTCTCCGTGGTCATCTGAGCCAGGTGCTCCAAGTATGTCTCTTCTGTAGGTTATGTGTGCTCTCCTATTGTAGTTGAGCCTTGGTTGCTATTTGCAAATCAGTGGAATGGATACGCCCTCAGGCTGATTGGTTGTGATGACTGGCTGGGACTACAGTACGAGGTATGGTGCAAGGGCTGACCCTATGGAGCAGGATTCGCTTTAGCAAAATTCTGGTGCCTGCTCAGCCTCCCCTTTGGATGTGTCATCCTTGGAGGTGGCTGGCTGATGCTCCAGCTCAGTTCACTCTGAAGCTGGCCATGGGACATGCCAGCCCCTGGACCTCTTGGGAGGGGACCCACCACAGGCAATATTCAGCCACATTCTGTGCCCTGCCCAGACCTACCTGGCATGAGCCACAAAGAAATCCTCAGATGGCCACCACCTGTGCTGTGCTCAGAGGTGTTTTAAGAGACCAAGCCACAAACCAATACTGGCTGCCACTTGTGCTGGACTTAGGGCTGCTCAGCAAGAGGTATGGGACATTCTGAGGCCAGATGCTGCTTGTTTGGGTTTTGTGAACCTTTGTGAGATTTTAGGAAAGTCCACAGCATGAGCCTAGACAGGCCATTTGTATGGAAAAGCCACTGGAAGCATCCTGGGTGGGCCCAAAAGTTTGGAGTGGTGGGGTATCACTAGGGTGGGGTGGACAAACAGTGTTAGCCAGATTGATGGAGACTCAGATATGGCGGCCACCTGCATCTGTACACAGAGAGTGGAGTGGCTTCAACAAAAAAAACAATATCTTCTGCCAGCACTTCTGTCTGGGAAACAGCTGCCCCTCCAGCCTTCTCCCTAAGCCAGACAATTCAGTTCCTCCTCATATGTCCCTGGTGCCTGTGAAGCTGCTTCCCCAGCGCTGGAGCTCAGAGCCACATAGATTGTTTTATTTACCAAGAAATGTATTAATAATTTATAAAAGCCATAAAAAAGCCATACATTTAAGAAGACAGCGAAGAATATCACTTTGAAAAGGTCGACTTTTTTTTTTAACCATCCGGGAGTCTGTCAGTGAGTAAGTCCTTGCGTAGGCCCTTTAACAGGAGCACGTGGGATTGTAGCCAACTTCTGTCTCAGTCATAATGTCCGCTAGTTTTCACAGCTAGAATTTATGGGGACTTGTGTCCCTGGCATTGGAACCCTGAGCTGGGGAGCCTGGTGTGGGACTGGGACCCTTTTCTCCTCTGAGAGGGACCTCCACAAATGAGATATCCCTCATGATTTTTAATAGTTTTACAGTGCTGTGGGACCAGCTTATCCCAAGTCTCCACCCCTTCTACCAGCCTCAAGGTGGCTTCTTCTGGACGTCCTCAGTTGTTGTAGGACTTCAGTTCAGCTAGACTTCAGATGATTCTCAATGATGGTTGTTCTCAATGATGGTTTGAGTGTAAATAGTTTAGCTATAATTTTCATGTGGTCATGAGAAGAGGCCAGCACAGTGTTTACCTACTATGCCATCCTTACCGGAAATCTAGATTCTTAATAAACGACTCAAAATATATGAATCAACTCTACCAGATTGAGTTCACAATAGAATACATAACTGTTAGGTGCCATAAAAGAAGTGCATCTATGCATAGGTCCCTGCGTATTTTATTAAATCATTATAGGCACTTAGTACACATACACACACACACACACACACATTTATCAGGTACTTCCCACTTATGAATTAAACTTTCAACTAAATACCTATAGGAGAATAAGAAATGACAAAAATGGTGGTTTACAGAAAATGACCAAAACGGTGGTTTTCTGATTTTTGTATATCTATTCTGAGTAGTTCAAGGTAATCAAATTTTGTATATCACTATAGCATAATGAAAATATTTCAAATGAAGATCCTGCATGGCTTTATCCAACATCATTTAAAATAAGAAATGTGCTCAAATGTATTCAAGAAGTATATCTACTTAAGTATCACTTTTAAATATAGATTTTCAATCAACAAGAATGAAGTTTCAGCATTTCTACATTAAAAGTTGCCCCAGGGATGTGTTCTTTAAAAATCATGATTACTATCACTTTAATTTTGCATAATGCAATGTATAGTTTTATAAAAGTCTTCCATGGGTTAATTTCTCAAACTCTGTGATATGGCACTTTCAGTATATAAATATTAACTATTATTGAGAATATCTGGAAAATCATATCTGCAACACAAGAAATCTTTACATTTATTATCTCCTTCACTGAAGTCCACAGACCCAGTTATTTCCTCAGGAGTTCTACTCAGGTGGCCATTGGTGTAAATGGCTAAAAAAATTAAAAATTGTGCTTGAACAGTAAAGTAGAAATTCCCAGACTTTAAAAAGTCAGAATACATCATTTTTTAAATATTCTTTCCCTTCTATACTCATCCTCCCACAGTGTTTCACAGTACTTTTCATTTAAAACTTTCTCTCTCTCTCTCTCTCTCTCTCTCTCTCTCTCTCTCTCTCTCTCTCTCTCTCACACACACACACACACACACACACACACACACACACACATACACACATACACACACACACATCCTTAGATGGACTGAATGGCCCAAAAGAAAGTCAACTTACAAGGAAAGGATACCAAAGGTCCTTTATGGTAGTGTTTTTAAAATTACAGGATTGAAATCTATTTAGTATGTATACATGAGCGTTCCAAAAGTGGAATAGAGTGGAATGGAATGCATATTTCTAGGTGCAGTGTTTGGTAAAATCTTTCCTAACATAGGAATCCTGGCACCATAGGAAATTTTGGAGAGGGAGAAGATGTCTGTATGTATGTACAAGTATAGAAACAATAACACCATTAATAAATAGCTCAGACATTTAGAGCTTTGGCATGCTGTGGCATGGAGTAACCACAGCTGAGAATAGTCCTGGAGCAAGAGGTTTCTTGCTTCTGCCTTAACCATGAGAACCATCAGTGATGGCACTGTGTTTAGTGTTTACTACAGAGTGATATCTGAATGCTGGACTCTCTTTTGTGACCCTTTTCCATGAGCCACAGTGAAAACCACTGACTCAAGGAAAACTCCCCCATGGAGTTTCTGAACATATCACAAAACAGGGACTACAAGGAGTAAGGTATCAAAAACATTTAATTGAATATTCAAATAAATGGGACATAATTTTGTACCCCAAAGTGGGTATGAAAATGGGCCATATTGCTCATACAAGTATTTCAGATTTTAAGTTGTACTGTCCCCAGACAATATGACTTTTAAAGTATGACTTATGAATCACACACATTGTGCTATATTGTAAAGACGAAAAGTAACTTTTATGAATATTAACATCTGAGTTCCCACAGTTCTGATTCCTTATTGTATTCATTGCTGGAGAAAAAACAAAAAAAAAAAAGGATGTATGGGCATGTGTGTTTGAGTGTAAAAAAAAATTTGAAGATGGAACCTTAGTCTGTCAAGAATGTCCTCATAAGGGTTAGTTTTCATTTTGGCAGTTTCTAATACAGCTGAAGAAAATGATCTTAGTGGAAGAGAAAGTATAAGCTTCTACAATTTAGAAGCAGGCAATAAGGGAAGTCTTCAGATGTTCTCAAAAGAAGAAATCTTGGATATGCCTCAGAGACTCTGTCTCCAAACTGTCCTTTGATGTAAATGCAGTCATATAAGCTACTCTTGTACTAACAAGGCCCTGGGCCCCATGTAAAGAATCTCCTGGACACAGCAGGGTCTTCCTCCGCCCATGATATTTACATAAATACACAAACACACACCCACACACACGTACACATAAGTACCAGCCACATTTCTCTTTGAGAACAAATGTAAATATAAGCATCAGCCAGGCAACAACAACAACAAAAAGTCTTATAATTAAGTGTAAGGAAAGAGACTACATTGTTTTTCTTGCCATATTACACAATCAATATTGGGTTGAACCACATGACTCAAAAATTGGGTTGAACCATTTGACTGTTTGACTTACAAAAATGACAATTTAGCACAGTTCAACCTAATATTGATGGAATCTGTACCACGTACAGAGCCCATAAGGATAATTATATTTAATGTACTACCTTTACAAAATGATAGTGAAAATAACAATGCTACAGTGAAAGCCTTATGATAATTTCACAAAAGTTAGAGAAAGAATAATGTGGGAGGATGCCTTAAGACATGTGCTTGCAGGGGTGGGATATAAACAAGCAAGAGTAGGAAGTCAAATCAATATAATATCACTGAATACACACAATTCAGAAGATATTTCATCCTTGTTCTGAAGCACCTACAATTTAGTTGGGAATATATAATGAAGAAAATTGTACCTAAGACTACTATATAATAATCACTTGGGGCAGATATACTGGCACAAAGAATATCAAACTGGACATGTCTTTAGAATTTAAATAGTTTAACTCCTTTATAAAAACAAAAGCCAAAAAACTGATGCTTAAAGATGTTAGTACTACTAACATATCAAAGGTTTCCCTGTTCACTAGTCATTTTAAGAAATGTTTAAATGTCAAAAAATGTTTAAAGTGCTCCATCGATTTAAATATTGCATAGAGGTCAAGGAGGGTTAAGATCAAATAAACGCCACTGGATTTCACAAATAGAAGATGGACAAAAAAATAATAATAAATCCCAGAGGGATTAAATATTTAAGTAAAAAGGCTCTGGATAAACAGACTGATTGCATGCGTTTATTTACATCTCTTCTCAAAATTCAACTTCAATGACAGTAAAGAAATAAAAAAGGAATAAACAGAAGGACAAAAACAGGAGAGGCATCATTAGTAAATGAGAGAGTTTAATACATTTTACAGAAACGTAAAAGAGGATAAAGAATGTAAACAACTCAGCAGAACAGAGAACGCACCACAACAAAAGTGCCTGTACAGGGCAACAAATGAAGCAGCCGTCAACTCTCACCACAACAGTCACACACACAAACACACTCAGGTTGAGGAGCTGGTTCCACCAAGTACTCCAGAATGTGAGGATAAATTACAACACTGACAATAGGGTACTGTCTGAAAATCTGGGTATATAAAATTGAAGGGCCTTCAAGTCCCTTCCTCGACCCTAACACTGGCAAGGGAAGACCTTAATAAACAGCTATATAGCAAACCTAGGAAAGAATCAGCACAGATTATAGCCAAAAGTCAGAGACTTCAAAATGTGGGGGCAGGGGTTGTAGGAGTTCTTTAGTTGAAAAAAACAGAACAATCACATTATCTGATGCATTGAACCTTTCATAATAATATTGAGAGGCACTTGACAGATCTGATGAAGCACAAACAATTCTAAATAGTTCACATTAAAATAGCAATGAAAAAAAGGCAATTAAAAACTCCAGGGAAAACAAAAGCTTTATGTAAAACAATCTGATAAGACTTCGTAAAAATTTAAAACTTCAGCTCATCAAAGAATACCATTAAGAAAGTGAAAAAGCAAGCCTCTTTCTGAGAAAAAATGTTTACAAAATATCTATGTGATAAAGGACTCATATCTGAAATATATAAAGAACTTCTACTAATAAAAAAATAACAAACAACCCAAATAAAAAACAGGCAAAAGATTTAACAGACACTTCACAAAATACTAACTACCAATACATGAAAGGATGCTTATCAGGGAAATGACAGTACAATTGGGTATCTGGTATGATACAAATGTTCTATACTTTGACCTAGGTGGTAGCTATGCAGATAACTATATACATAAAAATTCACCAAGCTGAATACTTAAGAATTATATACTTTATTCGATAAAAATTGTACTTTCATTTTTAAAAATTTAATCCTCAGCAATCAATATTTTTTTGCTATAGATTAAAGGATGTGGAATTAGAGGGATGGATATAAGAGAGCTAAATTACCTAATCTTTACCAAACATGAAAGGATAGATCCAGAAGTAGTTACTTAAGCATATTTTTGAGAAATCTTATGGTTAGTAAGTACTGCCCCTGGGAAACAATACTAGAGGTTGAGGAGAGGGAGGAGAAGGGGCTGCTATTTTTCATAACCAGCCTCTTAATAATATTTGATTTTTTAAACTATGCATATATTAATTTGATGGGAAATAAAATAATTTAATGTTTAAAGAAATTTTAAATTCTAAATTATTAAATGTGTGATTATCAGATACTTATCACATATCATAAGGTGAAGAAGGCCTTCTAAATATGCCTCAGTGACACCTTTTATTCTCCCAGTTCACCATCCATTCCCCCTTCTGTATTCTAATTTTCCTTCCCCTTCCATTATCAGTCCATATGGTATAGAAGGAATTTCTCATCCCAGCTTCAATAGTTGCTTGTGACTCAAGCCCATATCCAACCTGTGGTCCTGGCCCTTGTCCAGAGAGATTTTTTTTCTTCCAGGAGGCACAAGGCCCAATTTGGACCAATGAGGGCTATACTGAGGAGTACTCTGTATAGACATTCTAGTACTTAGAACTGCTGGCAGCCATCTTGCCATCAAGAGAGAAGAACTAGCCCAACAATGAGGTTGACAGAATGGAGAGCGGAGATGAGAGATGGGAGAAGGCACCCGAGCACTGATATCTGTGGTTGAGCCCCTGGTTCCATGCAGGCCTGAAGTGTGTTGACCCTTGCCTTTTCATAATTATAAGAGGCCATATTGTGTAATGGAATCCAAGCACTGGAATGCTCGGGTTCATACTCTGGCTGTACTACTTACTGAGTGACCTTGGACATATTAATTACTTAATCTCTTTCTCATCTATAAAATGGGATGGTAATAGTACCTACGTCATAGGATCAAATGAGTTAATATACATATATAATATACATGCATACATACGCATCTATTTTATAGATGCATTTGTACAAGAATATATGTATATAGAATAATGCAAATGTATATTTATATAAAATCTCATTTAAAGTTACACGTACAAAACCATATTTTTTATTTATTTTAAATTGTTTTCCTTAAGCGAGTTTGAATTGAATTTTCTGATACTTACAAGTGGCAAGATTCTAATTCAACACACAAAAGAGAAACCATACAAAACCATTTCACAGATTTAAGCAAATATACATAAAACATAAACATTCTCTATACCAAAAAAAATCATCAAAAATATTAAAAAGTAAAAAGGAAAGGAAGAAAGACTGTTTGCAAGCTTTAGGATATGGTTCTACCCTCACAAATAACAAGATGAATGCTACACAAAATGTGCAAACAGATAAACATACAACAGGCAAATGAAAGACAAATGGCAAATGGAATGCAAGAAATAATGTTCAGTTTCTAAAATTCAAAACAAATGAAATAAACTAATTTTTCTAATGACATAGCTGAAGATTATTTTAAATTTTATTAATCTGGTGTTGGCAAGTGGCTCAGTGACTGTGGGTGAGAATGTAAACTGATACCACCCTTCTGAAAGGCAATCTATCTATAATAAAGATAAGCATACCTTTGAAACAATAATTCTTCTTCCAGGCATTTATCTAAGGAGATACTTAAAAGTGTTTGCCAATATTTTTCCTGCAAGGTTTCTCACTGATTTGTAATTATAACCAGGAACGTTGAAAACTACCCAAAATATAGGGGATTCATTAAAATCCATACATTCCAATACTATTCATTTAAAATGTTGGTAAAAAATATACCTGTATTGAAGAATGTTCATAATTATTAAATGAAATAAACAGGTTACAAAACCATATCTATATTTATATATATATATAAATATATATATAGATATATACATATATATCTATATATATATCTATATATATATAGATATATACATATATATAGTATATACATATAAATATGTATATATATAATATATATATATATAGTATTCCCCCCTAATCAACATGGGAGATACTTTCCAGGACCCCCAGTGGATGCCTGAAACCGTGTATAGTACCAAACCCTGCATATACCATGCTTTTTTCTATACATACATACCTATGATAATATTTAATATATGTTAGGAACAGTAAGAGATCAATAACAACTAATAAGAAACTAGAACAATTATAACAATATATCATAATAGAAGTTAAGTGAATGTGGTGTCTCAAAATCTCTTCTCATACTGTACTCACCCCTTCTCTTCTTGTGATGTGAGATGATGCAATGCCTACATGATGAGATGAAGTGAGGTGCATGACATAGGTGTTGTGACACAGTGTTAAGGCTTCTCCTGACCTTCTGACGATAACAGTTACTTCACCACAAGGCCGGCAATCCCACGACAGCTGAGAGGGTTACTAAGTGAATAACGGGTGGGGAAGTGGACACACATGGAGGTGCTGGACAAAGGGATGATTCGCATCAAGGATGGGACGGAATGGGACAGTGAGATATCACACTATACCCAGAATGGCGTGCAATATAAAACTTACAAATTGTTTATTTCTGGAATTTTCCATTTGCTATTGTCAGCATGTGGTTGACTGTGGATAACTGAAATCGTGGAAAGCCAAACCAAGAATAAGGGGGGACTAGTGTCGTATGAGCCTATATTTCAGTTGTACTCATGTAAATATACACATATGGGAAAAGATCTTTAAGGTACACATCAAATAATAGTGAAATCTCTGGGTGGTGAAATTATGAGTGACCTAATTTGTTGGAGTTGTTTTTAGCTTACATGTATATTTCATTGTCTCCAATGAACCCTTATTGACTTGCAGTAAGAACAAAAAATGTATTTTAATCCCATAAAAAGCCATAAGTTACCTCTCAGAGTAGTTTCAGTCATGCATGTGGAGCCCAAATGCATGCAGCCTGTAAGTGGAGCACAGATAATGAGAAAGGGAGTGGAGACAATGAATCCAATTAAAGAGAGTGGACTCTTTTTTGGAAAGATTTGGTTGTAAAAACTAGCAAAGGGTCTGAGAACATACGCAGTATATAGTTATTGCAATGGCGCATGTGCATTGGGAAAGAGGAAGAGACAAAAGATGTAAAATGAAGGTGTCATGGGGGCAGATGTGTAATGAAGCCTGCAGCACCTGAGCTTTCCATTGTCTAGGAGCTTCCAATGGGCTTGGCTGGGCTCCCTCACCTGGATTTCCCCCTCCCTGTGCTGCACAGGCTCGGGAAGGCCACAGAACTTACCCAGAGGCAGAACCCACCCTCTCAGCCTCTTGGTGTCTTAACCTCCTCAACCAGGTGCAACAGGCACTTTTCATCAGCCACTTTCCCCAGGGAAGAGAACAGGACCCTTGAAGCCCTGCCCGAGGCTCCAGGCCGACCCCCATTCCCATAGACGAGTGACCACCATCCAGAACTGCAATCATAACACACACTTGACCTTAATAATGAAAAAGTGAGTTTTCCCCATTTTGTGAGGGCTTAAATGCTATGTAACACAGATTAAATTGTCTTTTCATTTATTTGTGGCATAGTAACAGCTGGTGACCTAGATTAAGAAATAATATGTGAAAAGACACAATAGATCACTAAATTCCTTCACAAATGGAAAGCGGATTCAATGAAAAGCTTCAGACCAAAGATTCCAGCAATTACTTGGCAGAGAGGGGAGTACCTACAAGTGGGTAAAATGAGGTATGAAAAACATGTTGACAAAATCTGGCTCAGATCCCACCAGATCCTAGCTACTTTATGGACAAGTAATCAGGGGCTGGCAAGGGGCAGTAAACCTTGCTAATTGAGCTGCTGAAGGAGCGGCAGGAGAGGGTCACGTTAGTTCAGGATGAGCTTGAGGAGATATTAAAAGAAATACAATCCTCTTACTGCATTGAGAATGTGCATGTGTGCAGGGCCGCCCGCCCACGACAGGAAAAGGGACCAGTGCCCCATTCTGCTCAGTTCCTAGGATCAGCGGGAAGTGGATGGCAGCCGCAGCCTGCATCTGAAGAGGAAAATTCACTGCCACAGTGAGCAACGGGGCAAATCCGACTTCCACTAAAACAGGAAAAGGCTCAACCCCCAGTAACCCAGGGATGGAAAATCCTGCATTAGCTGGTGTTAATTTTCAGGTTCAAGCTACCACATGAATGTCCTTTGCTCAGAACACAAATGAGGACCTCAGTGGCGGCAAGGGCTTGATGACAAGCCGTCTCAGGGCAGCCAGCCAGCCCAGCGCCCGGTACAGTACCGCTGCCACCGCTCGGGTAAGGACCTGGGACCCGCTGGTGCGCATCTCTGGGGGAGAAAAATAAATGACTGCGGCCAGTTGGCTTGTAAAACAACAGGGAACCCGCCCGTGCAATATGGATTTTTTAATGGAATAAAACGCTCTCCTTTGTGCACAAATGTCCAGAGAAGATGTTCGGTTCAGGGCATTTTTGACCTTCCAGAGAAGGACACCGGCGTCAAAAGGGTCACACAGAGAAGGAGACGAAAAAAGTGTGTGTGCAGACGTCCCCTTTGAACTCCGGACCCACTGCCAGCCGCATTAAACGACTGTGGGCTTCCCCCTGCGCCCCTTTCTCGGTCACCGCAGGGACGCGGCGGAGTTCCGCGCTAACCTGGCGGCCCGCCGCACCCCGCAGCCCGAGGACCCACCCGCCGCAGTGCCGCCCCGACCTGCGGGCCCGGACACCGGCGGAGCGGCCAGCCGCGCGGGGGCGGCGCGCGGGAGGCTCGGGGACGTGCGCCTCCGCCCGGCTCGGCGGCCCTGCCTCCGCCCCGGCCCCGCACCCGGCCGCCCGCGCTCCCCGGGCCCGCTCGGCCCTCGCCGCCCGCCCATCGCCCGCCCCTGACCTTTTCCTGCGCGCGGTTGAGTCGTTTCTGGACGTTCTTGGCGAAGATGCCCGTCTTGATGTCGGCCATGGCTGCGGGTCCGCGAGGCTGCGAGCAGCAGAGCGCGCGTGGGGCCGGCGGCGGGGAGGACGCGGGAGGCGGCGCGCGAGGCGCGGGAGCCGGAGGGAGGGGCGCGCCGGGACCCGCGAGCGCGGGGGGGGGGGCGGGGGCGGGACGCGCCGGGCGGCGGCGGCGACGCGGGGCGGGCGGGGGCGACGCGGGGCGGGCGGGGCGGGCGGGGGCGACGCGGGGCGGGGGGGGGCGGGCGCCGGAGCCCGCAGCGGTGGAGCCGCAGGCCGGGAGGACACGCGAAGCGGCAGGTCCCGAGCCTGCGTCCGGGCTCTTTTAAGGTGGAGTGGGGGGGGGGGGGGCGGGAGGTGGAGAAGCGGCCAGCGCTTTTGCCAAAAAAAAAGTGCGGGGAGGGGAGAAGAGGGAAAGGAACGCCCGAGGGATGTGGAAACCGGCGAGATTGGAGCCGCTCTCAGGTGGAGGGGGCACGGGTGCCCGCGAGAGTGTGCCCCTCGCCACCCGCGTGTCCGAGAACTGCTGGGCGTCTCTCTGCGCTCGGGAGGCTCAGCCCAGGACTGAAACTGACTGGAAAATCAAGACTGTGCAGGAGTCAGAGCGGCAGCAGGGAGACGAGGGAAGGACCGATCCTGACATTTATTTGAACTTGAAGACAAAGCTTGGCGCTTGGGCGGATAGGTTCTGTGTGGAGAAGGGTCGGCCCCTCCAAGCTACGTGCTGAGCTTTGGTGGTGTCTGTAATTCCCGCCCCGAGCAGAGGCCCTGGAATAGGCCGGTGCTCATTCCCCAAGAAGCGGTCCATGGGAGGGAAGAGTCAGGTCCCGTGTTGCTTCGCATCAGTATTATGTGACCGGGGCCTCTTCATCTGTTACTTCTTGCAAACTTTCTGGCAATCTAAACAGGGATGCAGCATCTTCAGTACTCTTAGCACAAGAAAGAATAATAAGGATAAACGTGTCCTACAGCTACCTGGAGCTCTTGAAGTCTCTGACCAGTGGTCACACTAGTCACAGTCATTTCTCTCTGAGTGTGAGGAGAGCAAGGAAGGTGGCCCAGCCAACAGGTCAGAGTGTGTCAAGTACCTGCGGGTCTCTGTGAGCATCTCACTGGCCCTCTGGAGTAGACTGGTGCTCTGGCAGCCCCTATGACCTGCCCCTCCCCCCTGTGCAGTTCCCTCACCTTGATTCTAGAATGCTATTGTCTGGCCTTTACAGGAAGATCTGCTGGAGCCCGCTGCCAGGTCCAGGCCTGAGCCTTGAGAACGCAGCCAGCTTTTGTACTCTGAGGAGTCATGTGCCTCCATGTAGGTCAGCTTCCCTGCTGGAAAAAGCCCCTTGGAGAGGCCATGTGGGAAGGGAGAGGTGCTGAGATTGCTTGGACAGGGAGCAAGGACAAGATGAGCCCAGCTGAGCCCAGACTTTAACTGACCCCATGGCTGAAGACAGCTACACAAATAATCATCAGCAAGACCAGAGAAGAAGCACCCAGTGGATCCCAGTCAAGAGAGATGGTGATCAAACCAAATCATAGTTGTTGTAAGCCACTAACTGTTGTGATGTGGTTTGTTGTTTTTCTTAACTGAAATACCTAGTGTATTCACTTGGCTCTTTTTTTTTTAGGATGACTATTCATCCTACTTAACCTGTGAATGAAGAAATTTCCAGGACATGGGACTTGCAGTGCTAGAACCAGGAAAGTCCTGAGTAGACCTGGATGAATTTGGTCACCCTATTTCCAACAATCCCGGTGAACAAGGAGATCAGAGGGAGGCCAAGGAACACCTGATTCGTCTCCTGGTCAACTTTCAGTAGGAACGACTGCTCAGATGCCAGGAATTTGAGTCTGCTCTCCAAAACAGGGGCTTCAGAACCTGAGCTCTGCCTCGGGATCTTGGTCATGAGGATACAAGCTTCAGAATGCTGGAATACACCAGAGAGCACATCCGTCCACCATCAGTCACTCTTATACTATGGCCCCCAGAGCCCACTCTGCTCCCGTGCTGGGCCCAGCTACAGCTCCCATTGCAGACAGCACTGCCCTCTCTCTAACAAATACAGTGGATTTACTTTTGCTCTACTTCCATCAAGCCTGAGCCATCAGTTCCCACCATACCAGCCTTTGTCTCTCTTTGTAGTTATTCCCCCACCAATTTTCGGAACACAGTGAATATCTTTGGAAGTAAAATTGCAAATGGTTAACTTTTCTTATCATTCAGATGCCCAAATCTAGTTCTGTGTTGTGGGTGGAAAAGGGAAGCTTGTCGTTTCTTGATAATTCTATTTGGAATAATACATGCTGAGCATATTAAAAAGTTATTATGTGCAAATTGTTATCAAATCATTTCACTCAAAATGAGGGGTGAACCATGTGGCTCATTGTAACCACTCTGGGATATCGTTGAAGCAGTTTAGCTGGTACTTTATAGGTGCTCTGTGAACATTTGTTGAAAAATGCATGCACGCATGAGACTAGTTCATGAGCACTCATCCTTAGCTATTTCTTCTCATAATTCTGCAATAATGCTACTGGAAGAGTGGTAGGAGAGCAGGGGACTCCAACTACAATGATTTTTAAATATTGTCATACCATACAGTGGAGTCTTTTTGCATACAAAACCTTATGCAGGACCCAAATATATTAATCAGATGGGCCCTCCCTGGTTGTATGTACAGAGTGTTGGGTGCCCAGAGCCCCACCCATTAGGCTGCCCCCTTGCCCCCTGCCCCTGTCTCTAAAGAAGATCCTCAGAGCTGCAGAATTCCCTGCACACAGTAGGAGTCCACAAGCCAAGTGACCTTAGAGGTACCTTCCATGTCCAAACTTGTAGGACCCCTGCTTTTGTGGGTGGTTCCTTCATTCCAACACCACTGGGCCTACCCACTAAATTGCCTTCAGTCCTTGAGTCTCTTCCTCAGAGTTGCCATCCATTTTTCTCCTCAGTCAGTCAAGGAAAAATGTGGCCCAGGTGACCCAAAATGCATTTCCATGGAGATTAAACTATTAATAAAAAGTAACTCCAAATCTTTCCAATGATGGAGAGAAGCTGAGATGTCAAATTATATATTACATTCTTCGGGTAAGGTTTGGGAAAAGTATCACAACTGCAACCCAGGTCTTCATCCCAGCAAGGCAGAATTCCTGAATTAATTAATTTTAACTTCCAAATCACCTTCCTTCCTTCTTAATTCCACTTCAAATTGGTTAAGTCAAAAATGTGAATTGTGATGTTTTGATAATCTGGAATAGGCCCAGAATTGCTACTATGTTATCACAAGACTCATTTTCCATGTCTTAATGGCACAAAAGTTGATCCTTGCCTATCTTTAAATCTTGTAAGTCCAGTTTAGGCCCTTAGGGAAGGAGATTTCTAGATCACTTTTAAATGTACCTAGCTCCAAAGTTATTAATACATATATGCTGTATATTGTACAACTTCTTTGTGTCACTGCACAGTAAGTCCTCACTTAATGTTCTCGTCTATAAGTTCTGTAACAAAAGCAATTTCACCGCAGGCTAATTGATATAAATAAGGGTTAAGTTCCTATGGCATACGTCTGGTCACCAAATCATCAGCAAACCTCTAAATAAAGGCCCAAAGTACCTCTGGTATTAAACACTAAAATAAATATGAACTATACATATATTTAAGAAAGATTAATGAAAACAAGTAAGACAGTGATTTTTCCAGTTCTGGGTGGCCAGAGCCTCTTGGGGCTGCTCAGGGTGCAAGCAGGCACCCACCCTGGGCAAGACACCCACCCAGGACGCACTCCCACACCCACACTCATTCAGACTGGGGCAACTGAGACACTGCAGCTCACCCCACGTGGACACCTGTGGGATGTGGGAGGAAACAGGAGTGTCTAAGGACAACCCAGGGAGACATGGGAAGAACGTGCAAATTCCACACACACACAGTAGTAGCCCTGGAGGGGAATTGGTTTCTTTTTTCCTCATCAATGTTACAATGGAGCAACAGTGAACAAAACAAAGTTATTCCAAGACCTGCTATATAGAAAATTCAAGAGCTGCTTCATTTCAACATTCGTTCTGTTGAACCTAATTAGAATTTTCAGCCCAACCAAATTATAACTGGTCCTTATATTTACATGTTTGTTTAAAAACTCAGATAAAATTTTTTGTCTCACAAATGTTAAAATTTCAGTGAAAGGAGGGTGCTCTGTAAAGTATATATTTTTTCCCACTGAGTGTCATACACTTCAAGTGAGAACATTCAAGTGTAGAGTCACAGCCAACTCTTCAAATTCTGCTAGCTATTTACATGTTAGTTCTACATATGTTTTTACTAAATTTGGCCTACATAGCTACCTTCTTCCATTCTTAATTTAATGAGTCTAAAAATAGTAACGTCCTAACTACATTAATAATACTGATATATCACTGATATATCCTGAAATACTAAATAGGAGGCAAGAGTTTTGTTTTAAATAAGCAGAGCCACTGGCCCCTAAGGAAAACAATGACATTGTATTAAATTACCTAATAACGTTAACATATTTCAGCGCCATGTTTGATGCCTTCATGCAAAATCGGTGCAAAATGACTCCTACATCCCAAACACACTGTGTGAACATCGCTAACAGCTCAGCAGCCGGCTGAGAGGCCAGGCAGCAAAACAAAATGGAGTTTCTCAGTAACCACCACTCTTTCTGGAGAAAGGGACAGTTCCTGAAAATATTTTAAGCTATTTTCTGTCCACAAATAAGCTATAAAAAATTCCACACGCAATGTGAGAATCAGCACATTTATCTGGGCTACCTACCTAGTGTACTCTCTTAATTGCTTATGTGGCTAGATAATTTTATCAGGAAATTTCCTAGCTTGGACAACCCCCAACATTGTAATAGTGATCTACTTCAAAATCTCTTAACAAATGCCTAATTATATCACATGTTGGCAGAGATCTTTTGGGTTCAAGGAAGTTATTTTTGGTTAAATTTGTTCGTATTTATATTTTATATGAATATAGCTATCCAAATGTGCCACCTTTGACTGCCCCCCTGTCCTCACCCCATCTTCTGCCATCCCAAGCACTGCTCTCCCCAAAGCTGCTCCCAGAGCTGCGGGCCTCAGCACAACAGGTATTACTTTGGACCACAATGTCCATCCACGCAGAGCCGGCACTTGAGCCAAAGGCCCGGCTAAGGAGGCCAACCTGGGTCGTGGCAGGACTTTATGTGCAGGACGCCTGGATTAGGCACCATGTCCTCCCAAACCCCTGCCTGTTCCCCTGCAGTAGAGCTTCCTTCCTCTCAGAGGCCACACGACCTATTACACATCTAAAATTCCTCATTCCCTTCACCACTCTTCTCTGAAGACCCCACCATGCTGCTGCTTAGAGCCACTTGCCAGGAATCAAGACAGCTGCGTGGTGATGATGGGAATAGTATTCCTCATGTTACTGCGATTACTATATATCAGCAGCACTGGGATTAAACAGGCTTCAGTAAACTAGCCTAGGACAGAATCTTTCATGGATTGAATTGTGTCCCTGTGGTATACTGACTTACAATAAGAAATATTATATTTCATCATTGTCCTTGTTCCTGGCACAGAGCTTCTAAAACCTTTGTGATTTCCTAAGTGATTAGAGCAATAAAGGTATCTTTTGCTATTCTTAAGAAAGCCACTCTCAACCACACCTGAGTTTATGTTAATGACGTGACTTTTGGAAAGCCCCTAAGGATGGAGGCTGGTTGCCAGGGCAACCAACTTTGTGATTAGAGGGTTAGAACTTTCAGCTCCCCACTCCATCCCCAGACCTCTGCGGAAATGGGGAGAAGCTGGAGGTTGAGTTCCATCACCTAGGGTCAATGATTCAATCAGTCATACCTATATAAAAAAGGCCTCCATGAAAACCCAAACGGACAAAATTCAGAGAGCTTCCAGATTGGTGAACATGTTGAGATATGGGGAGAGTGAGTGGCAGGTCTGAAGGTGGCACGGGAGCCCCACACCCCTTTCCACACACCTTACCCTGTGCACTCTTCCATCTGCCTGTTCCTGAGTTATGTCATTTTATAATAAACCAGTGATCTGCTAAGTAAAACGTTTCTGAGTTCTGTGAGCAATTCTAGCAAATTAACTGCATCCAGGAGAGGGGTGTCATAGGAACCTTGATTTACAGCCAGTTGGTCAGGACTATAAGTGACAACCTGGATTTTGGATCTAAAGTGTGTGTGGGCGGGGAGTTAGGCAGTCTTGTAGAACTGAGCCCTTAATCTGTGGGATCTAATGCTAACTCCAGATAGTGTACGGACTGAATTAAACCCTAGAACACCCAGCTGTTCTTGCAGAATTGCTGGTTTGGGGAAATCTTCCCCCTCCTCCCACATTTGGTACCAGAAATATTGAAAATAGAGAAGAAACGCACAGCGGTTTTTTCTTCACAATCCTCACAACACATCATTCAAGTCTTAATCCCTGGTACCTCTGAATATGACCTTATTTGGAAATAGGGTCTTTACAGATTAAGATATAAAATTAAGATGAGGTCATACTGGAGGAATGTTGGCCCTTAGTCCAATGCAACTGGTGTCTATATGAAAAAAAGAGGAGACTAGGAGAGAGACACAGAGAGGAGATGCCCTGTGAAGACAGACAGAGGGAAGACAGAAGATGGCCATGTGATGATGGGTCAGGCATTGAAGTCGTGGGGCTGCACGCCAGCACCCACAGAAGCCAGAAAGTGAGCGCGGCCCTGCCAACACCTTAATGTCAGACTTCTAGCCTCCAGTGCTAAGTTTCTGTGGTTTTGAGCTGCCTACTTTGTGTTACTTTGTTACAGCCGGCCAAGGAAACTATTAATAATAACAGAATCCGACCTCCTGCAAAACAATGTGCTCTCAGACAAATTTATCCCCCGGTTCAATAACTGACACACAGATTTCCAAAAACAAGATTTTCATTAGTTGGAACAGCCTGTGTTCATCTGTTACTTTCTTTTGAAACAATGTATTTTTATAAGTATATGATTTTCTTTATTTTCCTTTTTAATTCGGTGGAAAGAAGCAGTAGCTTTTGAGCCAGCCTGTTGTAGGTTGGGTTCTCCAGAAGCAAAGGCTGAGTTTGGTGTACAGGTTGAATAGAGACCAATGAACCTGTGAAAGGCAGAGGAAGAAAGCAGGGCTGGCAGAGCAAGAAGTCCACCTGCCAGGCAGGCCTGACAAAGCCTTCACCAATCTGCTGGGGGCTCTGCTTTGAGCACAGCCCTTAGGTTGTCTATATATGTATATTAGATTGGTATATATATTTGCCATATATATAGCTACTCCACTTCTGTATATATACCAACAAAATAAAATTAAAGCAAGGTCTCAACGAGATATTTATATACCCATGTTTATAGCAGCATTATTTGTAATAGTCAAATAGTCAAAAGGTGGAAGCAACTCTAGTGTCCATTGACTGATTAATGGATAAACAAGTGTAGTACATACATACAATGGAATATTATTCAGCCTTAAAAAGGAAGGAGATTCTGACGCGTCATGAATGGACCTTGATGACACGATGCTAAGAAACAAGCCAATCACAAAAGGACAGAGACTGTATGATTCCACTTAGAGGAGGTACCTAGAGTAGTCAAAATCGTAGAGGCAGAAAGTAGAGTGGCGGTGGTCTAGGACTGGGTGACAATGTCATTAGAAGTGGGAGTTGCTGTCATTAAATAGCATTAACAGGGATAGAGTTTCAGTTTTGCAAGACGGAGAGAGTGCTGAGCTAGATGGTGGTGATGACGTACAACAGTGTGAATGTACTTAAGGCCACAAAAGTATACACTTAAAAATGGTTAAAATGGTAAATCGTATGCTATGTATATTTTACCACAAGAAACAATGAAAACCTTCCTCAGGCAAATCACTTTACTCATTGGAAATAGGTTCATTTGTTACTGTTTTCATTTAGTTGAGATTCTCCCCCCCATCCTTGTTTATATTATTTTATTGGATATGTAGAACATTAATATGAATCTATTCACCTTAAAAATAAAACAATCAGTTATTTTATCAGCATAAAAAGGGGGGGGAGTTATTCAGGAACAGCAAAGGATTGCAATTTGGGACCAGCAAGCTCTAGCAAATGCCATAGGCAAGTCGAATAAACAAAGGAGAAGAATGTTACTTTATGGGGGGAAAAGAGGAAGGTGGGAGGTATTGTTTTGAACAAAAGAGCATTAGAGAAAAGTCAGAGTTCAGGGAGGTGACAGTTTCTCACTGGCTGAGTCTATTTCTTATAGGAGATGCAATGCACATCTTTTCTCATTGAGGTCTGTAATTTATTTTTTCCTGTTGACGGTTCTTCGTCTGTAATTGATAATTCTTCCTGTAATTAACACCAAGTGATTTTCTATGAAAGTTTTCCATTCTGTCCTCCTGACTCCATTTTAGTGAGATTTCCCTTTATTCATTTTTACAAATCCACAAGTCAAAATTGTGTAGAAAGATGTATTCAGGGAAGTGTCACTCTTACTATCCCTTTAACCCTATCCGCTCACCTCCATCACTGTGGGTAACCAATTTCATTAGTTTTATTATCGTTCTTATATTTCTTTTTGCAAAAGTATTAAGATATGTGTATGTTTTATTATTTTCTGTACTTTCTTACAAAAGATAGAATACTGAATATATTCCTTTGCATTTTCACTTGAAATAGTTTGTAAATTTCTTCCTTTCATTTCTTTACCAGTTTACAGTACTCCAAACTAGTTTATTCAACCAAAAGTTATTGCTCTTATTTATATTAATGCTCAGCATATTCTAGACTTCTCCAATGAAAGCAATCTCTTTTTTTGAGTATTTAAGTAGTTTACAGTATTTTACAATTACAAATAATACTGCAATCAATAACTTTTTACATATGTATTTTCATGTTGTTAAAAGTGTATGTTCAGGGTAAATTCCTAGAAGTCAAACCTATAGGTCAAAGAATACATGCATAAGGGTATTGTTCAGTATTGTCAAATTCTCCTCCATGGAATAGTACATACTATTTTTCATTCCAATCAGCAATGTATGAAAGTGTGTTTCCCCACAGTTTGGTCAAGCCTTTGGATTTTTGTCAGTCTGATAGGTGAGAAAAAAGTTGAAGGAATTGTAAACTTGAAATAAATGAGACATGATTTCCTAAATATACCTCTAAGGTTAAGAAAAGAGATCATGAAATTTATGTCTCTAATTCCAATATCTGGTCATCTGCCATCTGTAGGTCTGCTTCTATCAATGTTCTTTTTAATCTAGATTATAAATCACATTTTTTTACTTCTTCATGTGTCTTATGCTTTTTAAGTTTTATAACAGACATCGTTATAACAGGTAGCTAAAATGAAGAGATGATGTCTTTGATTTTACTAGGAGTTAAACTTCTGTTAGTTTCAGTACACCTCTGGTCCTCTTGAAAATGAAGTCAGCCCCCTCCTTCCAGTAGGATTTTGTAAGCGATTCACCTATATGCTACCTTGAGGTCTCTCTCGGCTTTCCAGCTTCTTATACTACTGAGAGGCTGACTTCTTTGACCTTATCAGGAATTGAGCTGGTGACAGCAGGGGTTCAGATTTAGTTAATTTATCTTCTAATTTCAAGTGTTTCTGAGGTGGTGTCAAGCCCCTCCAGCCTGTGACATAGGCACAGTGAGACTAAGAGATATTTCTGTCTTCCAGGCCCATCACCAGCTACCAGTAATTCAGAAAACTGCGGGAGAGAATTACCGAGTCATGAGAACTAGCTCTACGTTTGGGGCTTGTGTTTCCATCACACATGCTCATCTGTTGAGTTTTCTGGCCTTTCCATAGTATATCATTCCAGTGTGCCCCTTCCCTGAGTCCTTTAACCCCTTTGCCCGCTGTCAGCCACAGTAGTTCTGATATTTATCCTCACCGAGCATAGGCCATTACTTTGTTCCATGCTTCTAGGAGCCATCCTACTAGTCAGCCTTTGAGTCTTTGCCAGAGTGTTACACTCTGCGTCTGGGAGGTGTGATGCAACTAATTTGTAAGCATTCCCTTATTCAATCTTAAATTCCAGGCCCCCTTTATCAATCATGCTTCGAATCCAGTCACACACATCCTCCCCAGCTCCTAGCAGTACACGCTGGGACGGGCAGCTCCTTTGTGGTGTGGGCCTTTTCCTCCCTACCATGCCCCGCAGGTCTCTGGTTGGCACGTCCTGTGACTTCACCTGACTTATAGACCTAGTAGCCAGAAGAGAAGGGAGGGGTTCATCCTGAGGTACAACCTCACCTTCTAGGGAAGAGGCCTTTGAATTGTCTTCAAGGGAATGAAGTGCTAGCTCTTGATAGGGAGCGATGGGCCATTTTTCAAGGCTCAGAAGTTTTAGAGAAATTTGGGGATTTAAGATTTTCAGGGTTTTCAACCCAGATAGTCCCATCCCATGTGCCAGTGTCCTATTCTTTACCAAACGAGGCACTGAAGGCTGAGAGTTTAACCTTTGGTGCGTTGCCGCCCTGGTGACTAAGTCCTGGACCTCCTGCCCATATTTCTGTGCCTGCTCACTGCAAGAGTCTTTTCAGAGCCTCTTCACATTCTTGCAAGAGGGTCCTCGGACTTTCACGCTGGTCTTTAAAATGCCAGTTAATTGCTTTTAGTCTTTCTTTACCTTTTTCTAGAGTGTCAGCGAATTTGACAACAGGCATCTAACTCTATAATCTTTTCAGTTCCTGTTTCCCCATATTTTTCTTTCTTTCTTTATTTTCCTGGGATAAGAAAACAGGAGCTCGCCCGCTTTACGTTTTTAACCGTGCATACAGTCCTGTTGAATGGACAGTGTTGTACAGCTCTGTAGAACTCCCTCATCTTGCTTAACAGAAATGGTATACCTACTGATTCATAACTCCCTGTTCCCCATCCCGTCCACCTCTAGCAACCACCATGCCACTCTTTGACTCTATAAATCTGAATATTTTTAGATACCTCATACAAGCAGAATCATGTGGTATTTGTCTTTCTGTGACTGGCTTAGTTCCCTTAGCTAAATGTCCTCAAGGTTCATCCGTGTTGTGCACATAGCAGAATTTCGTTATTTTTTAAAGGCTGACTATTATTCCATTGTCTGTATATACCACATTTTATTTCTCCATTCCTCTGTCAATGGACATTTAAGTTGTTTCCACATCTTGGGTATTATGAGTAATGCTGCAGTGGACATTTAGTTCTTGTATCTCTTCAAGATACCGATATCAATTCTTTTGGATAAATACATAGAAGTGGTATTCTTTGATCATATGATAGTTCTATTTTTAATCTTTTGAGGAACCTCCATATTGTTTTCCTTAGTGGCTGCACCATTTAACATTCCACCAACAGTGTGCAAGAGTTCCCTGTTTCCCACATCCACACCAACATTTGTTGACTTTTCTTTTTTAAAAAAATCATAGCTTTCTGAATTGTGTGAAGTGGTAATCTGGTTTTGATTTGCATTTCCCTGATGGTTACTGACATCTCACACAGGGACACACCTGGAACACCTGGCTCTGTTGAGCAAAGAGACTGCACCACTGGACCCCACAAGACATTTGCTACATAACGCCACTCTATTAAGCTTCAGAGGCATAGCAATCCTGTGTATTACATAGAAACAAACACAGGGAGGCAGCCAAAACAGGGAGACAAAGAAACATGTCCCAAATAAAATAACAGAATAAAGATCCCAAAAAGAAGTAAACAAAATGGAGACAAGCAATCTACCAGACGCAGAGTTTACAAAGGTGGTTATAAGCATGCTCAATGAACTCAGAGAAAAGAACTTCAACAAAGAGACAGGAAACATAAAAATGGAGATAGGAAACCTAAAATAGACCCAGTCAGAAATGAAGAATACAATAACTGAAATGAAGAATACATTAGAGGAAATCAACAGTAGATTCAATAAAGCAGAGGATTAAATCAGTGATTTAGAAGATAAGGTAACAGAAAATACCCAAATAGAACAGCAGAATCCAAAGAATTCCCTCCCCAAAAAAAGAGGATAATTTAAGGGGCCCCTGGGACAACATCAAGCATAACAATATTCACATCATAGGCATACAAGAAGGAAAAGAGAGAGCAAGGAATTGAAAACCTATTTGAAGAAATAATGATGAAAAATTTTGCTTACCTGGTGAAGAACATAAATATACAAACTGTTGGGAAGAAGTCCTAGGAAGCAGTTTCCAGGCTCTCAGCCTCACGTGGAAAGGTGCTGGCTTGGTTGTGTAGCCCGTGCATGCACATCACATATCCCTATGTAAGCACCCATGTACTAATTGGCCATCAGCTGTAACCAGTTGACTGTCAACCACTGTTGTTCTGTATGCTATATAACTGCTGTGGCTACATTAGCAAGCGTGGATGTTTTGGATCTTGTGGAGACTACGTCCTGTGTCTCGCCAGGCCTCCATTTAGACTGGTGCACGAAGACCCCTGGTTGGGGTATTGGCAGATGTTTGCTTCTTGTGTCTCAACCAGGTGCCATCGAGAATATAGAGGTATGAACACACTCTCCATGGCTCCGTTGTGGTTCCTTTTTGGCTTCACCATATCCTGCGTTCACTTGCTGGGAGCTGAGCCCTTGCATGACACAAGCCCAGGAAGTGTAGAGAGTCCCAAACAAGATGAACCCAAAGAGGCCCACATCAAGACACATCGTAATTAAAATGCCAAAGGTTAAAGACAAAGGAAAAATCTTAAAAGCAGCAAGAGAAAGGCAATTAGAAACTTATAAGGGAGCCACCATAAGACTGTCAGCTGATTTCTCAACAGAACCTTTGAAGGCCAGGAGGGATTAGCAGAAAATTTTGAAAGTGATGAAAACCAAAGACCTACAACCAAAGCTACTCTACTGAGCAAAGCTATCATTTAGAATTAAAGGACTGTTAAAGAGTTTCCCAGACAAGAGAAAGTTAAAGGATTCATCAACACCAAACCAGTATTACAAGGAATCTTAAATGGACTTCTTCAAGACAAAAAACAAACAAACAAATAAAAACATCAAAAATATGAATAATAAAATGGCAATAACTACATATCTATCAATAATTACTTTAAATGTAAAGTAATTATTATGGATTAAGTGCTTAAAATTAATTTTAAGTGCTTAAAATTAATTATGGATTAAGTGCTCCAATAAAATAAAATAAGGTGGCTGAATGGATAAGAAAACAAAATCCTTACATGTGCTGCCTACAAGAGACTTACTTCAGATTGAAAGGCGCACACAGACTGAAAGTGAAGGGATGGAAAAAGATATTTCATGAAAATGGAAGCAAACAAAACCTGGAGCAGCGATGTCTATACAAAACAAAATGGACTTTAAAACAAAGGCTATAACAAGAGACAAAGAAGGTCCCAGTAATCCCACTTTGGGGATTTATCCAAAGAAACCCAAAATGCTACTTTGAGGGGACCTGGGCATCCATATGTTCATTACAGCACTGTTTACAATGGCCAAGATGTGGAGGCAGCCTGGGTGTCTGTCAATGGAAAAATGGATAAAGAGGAGGTGGTACATATATACAATGGAATATTGCTCGGCCAAAGAAGGGAATGGGTTCTTGCCATCTGTTTGTGCATGGATGGACCTGGAGGGTGTTATGCTGAGTGGAGTATGTCAGACAGAGAAAGACAGATGCAATGTGATTTCGCTTATATGTGGAATCTAAACAACTAAACAAATGAACAAAACAGAAACAAACTCATAGATACAGAGAATATTCTGATGGTTGCCAGATGGCTTGGGGATTAGGAGTCGGTGCAAAAGGGGAAAAGATTAACAAGTAGAAAGTGGTTGTTACACAGTAGTCATGAGGATGTAAGGTGTATCATAAGGAATATAATCAATGATATTGTAATAACTGTGTCACATTAATGTCCCTTTAATGTGTGCCTCACACTAAACTGTGTCAGATTAGTACCAGCTCTTTCGGGGTGATAGATGGGAGGAGGGTGGGAGCAGGGTGAAAAAGGTGAAAGGATTAATAAGTACAATTGGGAGTTACAAAATAGTCATGGGGATGTGATGTACAGCACAGGGAATATAGTCAGTAATGTGGTGATAACTACGTATAGTATCAGGTGGGTACTAGATCGTTCAGGAGGATCATTTGTAAAATTACATAATTGCTTACCCACTATGTTGTACACCTGAAATTAATATAAAATAATATTGAATGTCAACCGTAATTGAGAAATTTTTTTTAAAAATGGAGGGAAGGTAAAGGGGAATAAGAGTCCAAATCTCCAGGTATGAAGCAAGTCATGGGGATGTGATGTACAGCACAGGGAATATAGTCAATAATACTGCAATAGCATGGGGAGGTGTCAGATGGTTGCCGGACTCATCGTGGTGATCATTTCTTTAGGTATATAAATGTTGAATAACTATGGTGTACCCCTGAAACTAATATAATATTGTATGTTAGCTATATATTAATAAAAGTTTTTAAATAAATAAATAATAAACTGAATACATATATAGAAAAATAAAAAGTCTTAATGTTTATAAAGTCAAATATGACTAATTTTTAAGTAACTTACTAGTTTCTTGCCTCACCAGCCTCTAGTTTGCATGTATGGTCTCTTACATTTTCTTCTATATTTTATGATTTTATTGTTTTATTCTTTACATTTAAGATTTTTACTCCATTTGGAATTTATTTTTGTATTCAAGACAGGTATCAAATCTATTCTTTCTCAATGCATAGTCAATTTTGCCACTATTATTTATTAAATAAACCATGAATGCATAGTCAATTTTGCCAGTATTGTTTATTAAATAAACCACTCTTCCCTGCTGAATTAAAAAATATTTTTCCTATATTAAATTCTCACAGGCAATGGAATCTATTTTAGGATACCATATTCTATATAGTTCCACTTCTCTTTTTGCTATTTCATCATGATCATGCTGCTTTTATTATAGAGGTTTCACCTGTTTTAATATAAGGTCCTCTTTTTCAAAAAGTTTTTTACTATTCTTGAACATTTATTCTTCCATGTGAACTTTAATTTTTTTAAATCAAAAACAGCCCTCCCCACCAAAACAAAAACAAAAAACCCACAAAAGCCACACAGGAATCTAATTTGAATTGTACTCAATTTCTGTGTTAATGGGAGAATTCATATTTTCATGATATCAAATTTTCTCACTCAGGAATGTGGTACAACTTTCTGTTTATTCTTGTTTGATGTCCTCATATGAAAGTATCCTCCAAATGCCCTCATATGAAGCCATGAAGGGTAGGCTTGTCAGAGCTCTTTCACCTGAGTTAGTTCTGCAATAAGAGGAATTCTCAAAGTACCTTTTGCATCTGCCATCTGATGTCCCTAATGGTGACTTTAGCTGATCTCATCTCATACTCTCTTGCCTCATCTAAGACGCTTTTATCTGTTCTTACTTTTTGCTGTTTCTCTGGGTATGTCTCCATTTCTGGCACTGTCTCCTAATCCTTAGAACCCATTCAGATATCTCCTGGTCCTTGTCATGCAGTCAGCACCCTCATTATTTCACAGTCTCTTTAATGTGTGCCTCAAGAGCTGCTCAGACATCCAACACCCCCTGAGTAGCTACTTCCCATGGTTCCTGACGCAGGTGCACAAGAGGCTTGGGCAATGGAACGGCTCTGACACTGCAGACCTCCAGAGTGACTGCCTCAACTGCATATTAGACCTGCTGTTGCCCCCAATGTTATCAGAAGTTCTTATCTGTCTCTGTTTACTTAACTGCCACGGGACCCTAACAGCTGCAACTCACTGATTGCAGGGCCTTAAACATTTGTCCCTCAACTCTTCTGACACTAATGCCTTTTCTGAGTATATTTCTATTTTCACTAATGTATAGAACTTTCGCTTCTTGTCAAGATGCTTCAATTTTGGTTCTCTATGTCATTTGAGAAATAAGGCAAACCAAACTAAGAATATTCTTACTTTTTATCTGTGCACTCTCTCAAAGAAGAGCATGATATACTATAGTATCATGTTTTCTGAGCATAACTGATGACCCAGATGTTCTTGAATCCAAGCAACATGGTAAGGATCCATGTGCAAATGGATCAAGGTCCTAGGGTCACAATCTCTCCATGTCCCCAGTTACCACCCCACCACCCCAATTTTTGAAAATAAATCTAGTCCCATTCTCAAAGCCAACAAGGATTTGGTTTATATCTTCAATGTGTTTAGAAGAATCTGCAGAATGTTAAGACACAGGTAGGTAAATAAGTTTGTGAACTCATCCTAGAAAAAGTGCTACATATCTCATTGCTGAATATCACTATGATCACTTTCAAAGGACTCCACTTGGGAAGCTATGCACTGATGCCAGTGCCTAGTCCACCCTTCAAAGCAATTTTGGAACTCTTTTTCTGGAATGGCCATCATAGCTGTTGTCGTATTATCCTTGATGTTTCGAATGTCATCAAAATGTCTTCCTTTCAATATTTCCTTTATCTTTGGGTAAAGAAAGAAGATATTGGAGGCTAGATCAGGTGAGTAGGGAGGGTGTTCCAATACAGTTATTGTGTACTGGCTAAAAACTCCCTCACAGACAGTGCCCTGTGAGCTGGTGCATTGTCGTGATGCAAGAGCCATGATTATTGGTGAAAAGTTCAGGTCATCTAGCTTTTTCAGACAGCCTTTTCAGCACTTCCAAATAGTAAGCTTGATTAACTGTTTGTCCAGTTGGTACAAATTCATAACGAATAATCCCTCTGATGTCAAAAAAGGTTAGCAACATTGTTTTGACTCTTGATTTAGACTGAGAACTTTTTTGGATGTGGAGAAATGGTTGACTTCCATTGCACACTTCGAATCTTTATTTCAGGGTCCTATTGGTACACCCATGTTTCATCACTAGTGATAACATGGCCCAAAACATCATCTAGCCTCTACAAAATATCTTGGCAAACTTCGACTCTCCTTTGCTTTTGATCATCAGTGAGATCCTTTAGGACCATTTTTGCACACACCTTTCTCATGCAAGATTTTCAGTTAAGATTTTCCTGTTTCTCTATCGATTTTCACTTGATCTGCTATGTTTCTCACAGTCAGCCAACAATTTTGACGCAGAATTCAATGAATTTTTGCAATGTTTTTGTCAGTTTTGGCCGCCTTGACCTAACTTCATAGTGACGCATTCTCTCTCCTCAGAAAAACGTTTAATCCATTTGTACACTGCCGTTTTTTTCATGGTATTGTCACCATAAACTTGGACTAACACGTCCCAGATTTCACTTCCACTCTTGCCAAGTTTCACAAGAAATTTAATGTTTATTCGTTACTCTAATTCAACCTCAGGCATTCTTGCGACGGCATACAAAAACACATAACAACAATTATGCATGCCACTCAGCAAGACACCACCACATGTCGACATGAACACAGCTGTGAAATACTTATATACCATGATTACAAAACCTTACTGAGCTATTTGTACAGTGCTGCCAATGTAAGAGTACAGTGGCAAGTTCACGAACTTAATTGTCAGACCTCGTATACTCACCCAAGAAGTAAGCAACCTTCGGAGGAGGCAGATTTGCAAACAACTCTGGGCCACCCGGCTCTAACTCAACAATTATCCTATTAAAAGCTGATATTAATTCTGGAACTATTGGCAGATTTCCTCCCATGAGTTATTATTTATTCACTTTATGGAGTACAGTATGCTTTTTTCATGTTTAAATTCATTTTCTGTTGAAAAAGTTCATAATGATGGCACAAACATTAATAATCTTGGGCAAATTACTTCGCTCATTTCTGGCCCAGTTTTCTAATATCTAAAATTAAGAGGAAAATGGTAGCTCTTTTATAAAATTGTGTTGAGGATTAAATTGTTAATATATATTAAACCTTTGGAATAGTGCCAGGATCATGGTCAATGCTATAAAAATTGTTCTCCTCAGTGACTCCTGCTTGTCACTGAGTTTTATCCCCTACTCTCTCTTCTCAATGTAGAATACTTTCTCAGACTTCTAACTCTTGTTTCAATCCCCCCACCCCGTTACTATTGCCAGAATGCATCTTTTGTGGTCTTTTTGGAAACCTATGGGGATAGATAGAAAAGAAAGATCAGTCTACTTAGAATATTTAGAACCTTAGAATATTTTCATGTTCTTCATATTCTGAAGACTCGGCATTGCAACATCTAAAATCTATCTCAGAAGAAAGACTTTCACTCAAAATTTATATATATAGACTAAACCCCTATCCACGTTATATGAGATCTGACAATTATGGTCACAAACTTGTCTCAATGATGTTGCTAACCATTTTTTTTTTTTTTGGTATCAGAGGGATTATTCATTATGAATTGGTACCAACTGGACAAACAGTTAACCAAGTTTGCTATTTGGAAGTGCTGAAAAGGCTGTGTGAAAAAGTTACACAACCTGAACTTTGCGCCAACAATTCATGGCTCTCGCATCACGACAATGCACCTGCTCCCAGGGCACTGTCTGTGAGGGAGTTTTTAGCCAGTAAACAAATAACTGTATTGGAACACCCTCCCTACTCACCTGATCTGGCCCCCAATGACTTCTTTCTTTACCTGAAGATAAAGGAAATGTTGAAAGGAAGACATTTTGATGACATTCAGGACATCATGTGGTAATATGATGACAGCTCTGATGGTCATTCCAGAAAAAGAGTTCCAAAATTGCTTTGAAAGGTGGACGAGGCACAGGCATCGGTGCATAGCTTCCCAAGGGGAGTGCTTTGAAGGTGACCGTAGTGATATTCAGCAGGAAGGTATGGAGCACTTTGTCTAGGATGAGTTCATGAACTTAATTGTCAGACCTTCGTAATGCCGTATTCTGCCTGCCTCCATGTTAGCACAATACCCATATTCCACAATATTGTTTTAGCTTTTAGCAAGAGAGGCGTTTAAACAGGAGCTGAAGGCAATGGGTGGCTTTTGATGTTCCTCTCCAATAATAGTTTTCTTAATGTTCTTCCTGTGGGCTCCTGGCATCTTATCTTATCCACAACACCTACAGTGTTTTAACAATTTCTGGTGCATCAGTGTCCAGTATGCCACTGAAATCCACAACTTTCAAGACATTAGCTACCCAGCAAAATAAAAGTACAAAATACAATAACGCATGCCTCAAAATAAAACAAGCACCCAAATTACTTCACTCTTACATAGAGAGTAAATTATACCCCACTATATGCTAATCACTAATTTATTTATGATTATACACACATACTTGAAACAAATATTGCGTGCCTGCTCCACGAGTGTCAGGCTCCACAGAGGACACCGTGACAAACTGGAGCAATAACAAAGGTGGTTCTGTGGGGGAGGAGCAGTGGGATCCCCAGAGACATACCAAGTAAGACAGCTAATTAATAAATGCAAACATCAAATTTTGACAAGAACTCCAAGGAAAATGAATGCAATATAAAAAGCTGACTTAGGCTTCTGGGATATGGAAGATTTCTCCGAGGAAGAGACAGTTCACATATAAAGAATGTCTGGAGTTACCTAAGGAAAGAGAAAATGGAAGAACACTCGATGCAGCTAGATTGAAATGTGCAAAGATTTTACAGTGGGAGATAAGACGGCCAGTAAAAGATGCCTCAGGCAGAAGACCGAATTTATGGGGGAAGAGCCTATGTTTGGTCTTGGACGTGAGGTGTCTGAAGTGCCCTTATGACATTCTAAGGGATGATATTAAATAGGTGATTGGATATGTGCATCTGGAACTCAAAGGAAACATCTGAGCCTAAGATATAACTGGATATAAATATATTAGAGATAGCAGTTACAAAACTAATGATCTTGGATGGGGTTGCTAAGAAAGAAAGCATTTTGAAGAAAAGAGCTAGGCCTTGACAAGCTTTGCATCTAGTAAGTAGAAGATGAGTCCACAAAGTAGGCTGAGAAGGGGCAGACAGAGAGGTAGAAGGGAAACCAGGAGAGTGTGGCAGCGTTGGAGGCACAGGGAGGAAGAGATGCAAGAAAGCTGGAAGTGGCTAATAGCATTCAAGAACATGCTGAATTATGCATAAGATAAGGTCTGAACAACGTCCACTGTTCGAGGACAGGGTGGTCATTGTTGACCTTGTCAGAGCTGGCTCGCAGGAGTGACTGGGGGAACGGGGAGTGTGGGTCCAGGACATCCAGCCTGGAATAGAGGGAGGAGAGACTGGGAATTAGGAGAGTGGAGGCAGAACATACAGACCTCTTTCAAGAAGTGTGGGTTGTGAGAGAAGAGTGATAAGCGGTAGTGGGATAAAAAAATGATCTGAGATTGGGAGAAGGTTTCATTTTGTTTGGCCTTTTTAATGGTGCAAAATTCATATATACAAAGGAACATGACATACATACCAAGTTTAAAGAATAGAGTAAACAAATACCCTTGGACCCAGAACCAACTTCAGGAAACGAACATTACCAGAATTTTAGAAGTCCCTTCCCACTCACATCCTACTAAAGGGAGGTTATTGTTAAGAGAGAAGAGACTTGAGCATATTTAAATGGTGTTTGTCTCCAGGACTATTGGCCATTTAAGTGTAGGGGCAAAACAACCCAGCACCTTTCATTCACTTCTCCTCTGACTGAGTTGGGAAGTAGAAGGTAAACGTGAGTACCCAGCTCCTTCTCCCTCGTTCTCCTACACCATACGAGGATGTGCACACTCTGATCTGCTCCTTTAACTTCCTCATGAGGAAACCTGTACTTACTCAGCAGGGTAGGTGCACTTAATTCTGGAGCTTACTATCAGGAAGCTTACTCTTGGCTGCTCAGCTAAATGACTGTCTCTAATCTAGCTATTACGTATAATAAAGACAAGAAATTTACTTCCATCATATTCCTCTCTATATTATAATTAGTGTAGAACTTAATTAAAGGAGAGGTGTGGGACTATTTATTGTCCACTTCAATCCAATACCATGACTTCAGGAGTCAGTTGCTTGAGAGGAAGAGAAGGTGATTCCAGACGAAGTGATCAAAGAACTGAGAGAGTGATGGGTTGTCCCAATAGACGTTGAAGTCACCAGGATGCAGAATTTGGAATGGAACAGAAGATTAGAAACCAGGTTTCAAAATCCTTAATACATGGGGAGGACTGAGTTTGAGCTAGACAAGTGGCTAACGGGGCAAGAGTGATAAATCCAATGGTGTGAGCCTCCAAGCAGCCGACAGATTTGTTTTGTTTCCTTTGCCAGATGGTGGTGTCTAATGTTTGGAACCGGCAATGGGAGCACAGAGGAAACCAGCTTGATGGCCTATAAATGCATCAAGAGCAAAGTCAATCAGGGCATTGTAGAAATGATGGCACAGTGAAAGATTAACATTTAGGAGAGCTAACATTTTGGCCCTGAAGGACAAAATCAGTGATTCCCTTCAGGGTTGATTTAGACTAAGCAG
Source organism: Rhinolophus hipposideros (assembly GCF_964194185.1). Classification (NCBI taxonomy): domain Eukaryota; kingdom Metazoa; phylum Chordata; class Mammalia; order Chiroptera; family Rhinolophidae; genus Rhinolophus; species Rhinolophus hipposideros. The sequence continues at coordinate 52,448,925 of NC_138064.1, forward strand.
TTTCTTAGAGTAGCCATGAGTGTAGCTCCCTCTGTCTAGAATGAGAAGATGGAAGGTCTATTCCCAGCAAGTACACTCCCTGATCGTATGGACTGGGGTGGTGACCAACCCAATTTCACAGTCCTCATTCAGTCAGAACTGGCCCCAGAGGTCTGTGACCTGGGGAGGTGTTCCAACAGCCCAGGGTGGTGAGCGCTGTGGCTGAGAGCTCAGGAAGCATGGCCCTTCAGCAGTGAACCCGTCCCCCACTGCAGCCACTGTGACTATGTACCCACACACACCAGCCATCCGGAACGTCTCCAGATGGCTTCATCTTTCAGAAATTGAAAGACACCTAAGAAGACTATTATCTATCATAACAGTTGTTTTTTGTTGGGTCTTACGTAAGGCTATGTTGCCCAGGACAGGCTTTCTACCATAACAGGTTCTACCCCAAGTTACAAAGATGACTAGGGCAGGCAGGCCAATTGCAAGTTTAGTATCTTCTACCCTTTAAACAGGGAGTGAGAATGGTGCTAGGTGTGTGACAAAGCAGATGTATGAAATGAAATGAAATGAAATGAAATGATTTTCCTAATATAGCTCATTTCCCTGTATAATCTCCCACTCCTTCTCAGCAGGACATAGCTGGGTATTGTCTTGTCTCTTCCAGCTGTTCTAGTCATTCCTGGTTTAAAATTTCATCTCATTCAGGTAAACATTCAACGGAAGTGAAGTACTACTTTAATCACAGCTCATAGTGCCCTCTCCCAAACTCTCTCCCATCCTAAGGCCTTCCTCACCTCCTACTGATCCCACGTCTATTCCCACAGGCTTTGGTATTCTCATCTCTGGGCAGCACCAGAGAGAGCATATGGGTGGAAATGTGAGGAAGCCACGTACACCTTCATTTTCAGCACATTTGCTTGGCCCTGGTGCACAAGTACACCCGACGGCTGCTCTCAGGCCATCATCCTGGATGTACCAGTGTTGGCTTTTTTTGTGGCAGTGACATGACCTTCAAGTATCTAGGTGGCCCTTCTGCAGCTTTGTCACTGGGTGGTTCTGTGGCAACACGACCCCTCCCTCCCGCACTGGTGCCTGGTGCACCTTACAGCTTTGAGGTCACTGCCCCCGCGGCTTGGGCCGACTGTAGGCTCCAGATCTCAGCAAAGCCAACAAGAAACCAACACCAGTCGTCTCCTATCTTTCAAGTTCCCCAGAAAAAGACTCCCATAAGGATTTGGGCTCAAGTGACTTATTAAGGGAATTCTTTCAGAAAAAAAAGTAAGGGGGTAGAGGAGAAGATAGGTGGTGAAGGGGAAGAAGGCAAGAAGGGGGAGATTTGCGGCCAATTCTCGGGGAAGAGGGTGGCAGCCTGATCCCTCAGAGGAACTCTGCAGTGTAAATGAGTCCGAGAGATCCAAATCTGAGCAAAGGGGCCAGGCAGTGTGTTACCTCCCCCAACCCACACTCATCCGTCATGGATTAAGGCCATCCCAGGTACCTGGGGCGCTAAGCTCCTGCAAATACAAGTTGCTCCAGGAGGCTGAGGAAGTCATCTGGACCAATCGCAGGTAGAGCTCTGGGGGCAGAAGCAAATGGAAGCAGGGGAGAAGGATGCAGAGAAGACAGTCCCGGCTGGGCAGAGCAGACAGTGCCTGCTGCATCTATATTTACAGTCATTTGCAGACTTCAGGGAAGTCTGAATCTACATTCCTTCCAGATTCTCTATAGAAGGCACGGGGGCAGCGTGTGATGTGTCTTAACTCCAGCCGAGCTAAATAAGCAGTACTTCCGGTCAATATACCCACCCTGGATCCTTTCATCTCACACGTGGCCCGTTGGCCATTGTCATCCCTGCCATCTTTGCCTTGTCAGTCCTTGGTTTGGTGTGTCTCTGTGTGCCCACATACATCTGTGTGAACACACATACATGTCTGAAAGCATCAGTCATGGGGGAAAGGGAAGCAGGCTCACCATTTGTGTTGCAAATTCTCAATCCTTCACATCTTACATAAAGCAGTGGTGTTGCCTTCTCTGAAGCTCATCTAGCACTCTTCTTTCTTCATCTGGCATCAGCTTTAGTCCAGATTGCTGGGCAGGGCTCAGACAGAGCTGGCATCGTCCCCTTAGGCCTCTGGACCTTTGCTGCTGCTGGCCATGCAGCCCACTATGGCCACCACACACTGCCCCGCCAGCTCTCTCGTGTTCCGGCTACACAGGGGGTCTCTACTTATGTGCTTATTTCTTAGAAAACTGCTTGTTGACACACGAGTTATCCTGCTCACCCCTCTAACCACCCCTCTAAGCATTCCTATAACTGAAGTATATTCATTATCGGCATGTTCTGAGTTAAATGACCAGGTGCAGCATTTTCCAAATCAACCCTACTAGTCGCACGCCCTCCTCACTACCAGCACCAGGTGCCCAAACCGTCCACACAGTGTGGGGTCGCAGAAGGACAATGGAAATGCCGCTGTGCTGATAGATGTGGGAGGAACAGTATTTTATTTTATTTCGATTTTTAATTGTTTAAATTAGTTTCAGGTGTACAAAACACTGTAATAGTTAGACATTTCACCCCTCACAAAGTGATAACCTCCCTTCCCCAATCTACTACCCCTCTGACATCATATATTTTAAAGCATTAGCCAATGTGTTTCCCAGGCCTCCCAGGACTCCCATCCCTGATCCTTATCAGGCCAGCAGACGGGACCTCCATTGCTCTAGGGGGACCCATCGTGGCAGAAACAACAAAGCAAGGCCTCAAATTCTTAACTTCCAGCCTTGGAGTAGTGTGTGTGCCTTCTGTAGCAGGAGAAAATTGTCTTTCTGATGCCTGTTTTCTTACACCTTTGGGATAAACCTCTAGAGCCCAGACTCTCTATTGTTCTCTGCTCTCCCGAGCAGGCCCAGCTGAGTTAAAAACATCACTAGCTTGCACAGCACAGGGATCCTGCTTCCTCTAGCACGTAGGGCTGACACTGTGCTGGACCAAGGGCTTCCTACTCCTTTTCATTTTGCTTTTGGGTTTAAGCATTTGGTTTCTTGACATAATCATCCATCAAGCTACCTTCCAGGATCCTCCACAATAAGAAATACGAATGGACCAAGTTCTGAGTCTGTGAGAACATCTGTTTCTCAAACTGTGCCCTCCTCTACCCCTTCACCCATCTAGACGAGGCAGTTTGACCCAGGAAACTTCCTCCCATCATCCCAACATCTAATCCTGGCTGGTACTACCTGTGTCCTGCCTGGCTTGCCTTTACCCGGCTTTCAACCTGTTCTTCCCAGAATCTCTGAACAACCCTGATTTCTGCAAGCAAAGTGTCCAAACACACCTAGATTTTATTTCTGGGCTTTGAGCTTATAATAATTATGCATTAGGCAGGACAGGTAAGTTATGCTGCAGTAACAACCCCCAATCTTAGTTGCTTACAATGATAAAGGTTTATTTTTTACTCGCATGGCCTGTCTATTATAACGGTTGCTATGGTTTTGCTCCATGCCACCTTCATGCTGGGACCAGACGAGTGGAGCATTCTCTACCTGAAATATCACCAGTTGCGGTGGCAGAGAGAAAAGAGACATAGAGAATCCCATACTGGCTCTTAAAGCTGCTGCTTAGCAGTAACACACCACTCTGCCCTTATTTCATTGGTCAATGTGAGTTAATTGGCCACTCCTGAATTCAGTTGTGTAAGAATGTATAATGCTCCTGCAGACTAAGAAAGGAAACCTGAAATATTTGGCTAACAATAGTGCAATCTATCGGAATCCACCTCAACTCAAGATGACTCTGCCTTGGATAATAACACCTTCAGGCATCTTTCTCTATTTAGTGAAAAATAAACTCCGTCACCCCCTGAGATTGAGACCACAGTTTGGGTCATGAAATTCTGATTGCAAATAAAGGGCATATAATTAGCAATCTTAAGTTAGGTTGTTACCTGATAAGGAGGAGGAGGTCAACCCAAGAGACTGCACAGCTGTGTGAACCTAAGAGGTAAGTCGTACCATGGTTTCCTGCTTGGGTCTGGGTACAGTCTGGGAACACTGGTCCAGGGTCACCTGCCTGTGCCTGCAGCTAATGAACCAAAGGCCCTGAACGTCACACGAGAGTCCTGACACATAGGAGGGATATACATAGATGATTTTTACCTGTCCTTTATGCAGTCCTGGCTGAGTTACAGATTAAAGAGGAAAATAAGCTGTGACAGCAAAACAACATTCTCTCCCCAGCTGCTAAAAATTAAGCCTGTCTGAAGCTCTGCCTGTTCTGAAGTCAGCCTTAAGTGGAATTAGAAGAATCTCATTTGCCAATAATCTGATACCAGCCTCAGCCACCCCATCCACTCCCACAGATGCACGATGAGACATGGCTTCCTCTGAAGGACACTGTCTTTGACTGCCCGCTGTTGAGGGTGCTGTGCCTGGGCTGGGCACCAGTGCATATGGTCCACGCCCCACTACTCATCTCTTTCCTCCTGGGTACCCCGCTGAAAGGGTCAGCAACCAAACAGGCAACATACCAACTTTATAAACAGCTGAGCGTATAATTTATCATCTGAACACGAATATTTTTGAGACTGAAAACATTTGGTAGGAATTAGTCAGATAGTTTGAAATATTTAGTTTTTGACCTTAATAAAACTGGTTTTATAATGTTGATATTCTTAAAAATACAGAAGTATAAAATCATTCTATAAAAGCTATTGTTTTTTAAGATTTTTTTTGTTGGGGAAGGGGAGCAGTACTTCATTGGGGAACAGTGTGTACTTCCAGGACTGCTTTTTTCCAAGTCAAGTTGTTGTCCTTTCAATCTTAGTTGTGCAGGGTGCCGTTCAGCTCCAGGTCCAGTTGCCATTGCTAGTTGTAGAGGACATCCGTTGCGGGACTCGAAGAATCGAACTGGCAAGCTTGTGGTTCAGAGCCCGCGCTCCAACCAACTGAGCCATCCGGGAGGCAGCTCATCTCAAGGTGCCGTGTTCAATCTAAGTTGCAGAGGGCAGAGCCCACCATCCCTTGCGGGACTTGAGGAGTTGAACTGGCAACCTTGTGGTTGAGAGCCCACTGGCCTGTGTGAGAATCGAACCGGCGGCCTTCAGAGTTAGGAGCACGGAGCTCCAACCGCCTGAGCCACCAGGCCGGCTCTAAAAGCTATTTTTAAAAATAAAATACTTTCAGTTTTCACCATTAACTATGATATTAGCTGAGGGCTTGTCATATATGGTCTTTATTAGGTTGAGGTACTTTCCTTCTATACTCATCGTTATTAAGTGATTTAATCATAAATCACTGATGCATCAAATCACTGATAAATCATCATTGATAAATCACTGATGTTGCATGAAATACTTTTCCTACATTTGATATGATCGTATGATTTTCATCCTTTATTTTTTTTATGGGTGTATCACATTGATCAATTTGTGTATGTTGAACCATCCTTGTGCCCCTGGAATGAACCCCACTTGATCATGATGTATAATCTTTTCAATATATTGTTGTATTGATTTATTAGTGTTATGTTTAGGATTTTTGCATCTGTATTTAGGAGAGACATTGATCTGTTTAATTTGTATGTGAGATATAAAACTGAAAGCAACAAATGAACAAGAAAAACAAACAAACAAAAATCATAGACACAGACAACAGCTTAGCTTCACCAGAGGGTAAGGGGGTGGGGGGTGGTAGAAGAGTGTAAAGAGGGTCAAATACATGGTGATGGAAGGAGAACTGGCCCTGGGTGGTGAGCACACAGTGTGATACATAGATGAGGTATTATAGAATTGTACACTTGAAACCTATGTAATTTTACTAACCATTGTCACCCCAATAAATTTAATTTAAAAAAATAAATAAAAATAGAAATATTTGAAAAATTTGAGAAGTACAGCTGTTATTTTGATTGAAGGGTGTTTGAATGCAATTCAACATGTGAAGTATATGCTTCACAGGTTTCTTAATTTAGTAAGAACATTGTTTTTTGCTTTTACCACGACTCTGTGCTGCATCAAAATTTGTATTCAGCAAATAATAATCATCATCATCATCATCATCATCATCATCTTATTTCTTTCTTAGTTGGATTTCCCCCAGAAGCAGACACTGAGTGCATGTATTTGGAGGTTCAGGAAACCATTAGGATAGAAAAAGGAGGGAATGCAACAATAGGTTTGTCCCTAGTTCAGCTAACTTGGTGGCTTAGTCTTGTGGGGAGCTCTAAATTTCACTGTAAAACACATGCCTCAGAATTATCCCAGCCAAGGGGCAAGGGAGCTGGGGTGTTTATACCCCTATTCTCTTTAATTACTGGCTCAGCTATGCCACTCAGAGTAGTGCCCCCTTCACTTTCAGCCTCTGTGTGTGTGTGTGTGTGTGTGTGTGTGTGTGTAAATATGCAGGTACTGGCAAGCACCTTAACTGAAAAGATGTGAGCAGAGCACTGACAGCTTCTGCCTCAATTTTCAAAGTTGTACTTGGCCAATCAGGAGGCAGAAACTACAAAGAAGTTTAATACAGGGGTAAGCAAACGGTGCTTCCTGGGCCAATGACTGAGATATAATTGACACATAACACTGTTTAAGATTAAGGTGTACAACGTGGTGTTTTGATATATGTATATAATATGAAATGACTACTACAATAAGACTAGCTTTTAAATGAAGTGCTTTTGTAACACAACCACACCATTTGTGTATTGTGTATGGTGGCTTCTGTGTTACAACAGTGAGTGAGGAGTTCTCAGAGTGGTCACCTACAGGCAAAATGTGTATTTGTTGTCTCTTTACAGAAAAAGCTTGCCCACCCCGATAGACCGTAAAGAATTATTAAGCTATGGAATCTAAAGAAAAGAATATGTGTATGAACTAATCAGAAACAATTTTGGGGACACAAAAAACCGAGAGTTGTTAGATGGGCGGGGGGAGGGGGTTGGGGATGGGGGGAAGGGTGAAGGGATTGGGGGGCGGCTGGTGACCACAGGATGGCCTCAGGGTTTTTTGAGAATTACTTTGGGGAACTTATTCAATAGTGTTTGGGGATTTTGTTGGGTGTCCGATGGACATGTGTCCTGTTTGGGAGACCACCTCAGGGATGCTGTGGATGCCTGGTCATGGCATTGTACACCAGAGGCTGGACATTAATGAATGCCAACTATAATTTTATGTGTATAATGTGATGGCTCGGTGTGAGGTCGGGGTGGTGGTGGATGGGGGGAGGGGGGTTCACGGTGTGAGGGATGTAAAAATAAAATAAAATAAAATAAAACTAAAAAGACAAAAAAAAGTATTACCTAAGAGCATGAAGCTCCATCTTGAATCATTTAAGAGAAAAAGAAATATACATATCTCATTTACATAGGCAATAGATAACCGTGCTTCATAAAAATAAAAACACAATCCCAACCTAAAAAAAAAAAAAAACAATTATTAAGCTATGATAAGACTGTAACTTGGAAGACATAAAGAGAAATGGAAAGGACTGGGGGCGGGAAACACATAAGGAAACAAACTGGGAAGGGCCCTGTTGCCGAGGCTCTGCTCGGAGCTCACTGAAGAGGGTGTGGGTGCTGGAGGAGCTGCGGGGTTGCCCAGGACATGGCTGGTCCACCGCTGCCGGGCACGCAGGAACAATGCCTGGAGGGCACGTGAGTCACTGTGGCTGGACGGGTGGGCAGAGAGTCTCGGTGACTCTGCGGGAAGGAGCCCTGGAGCACGTGGTGCTTACATCTGGAGAGCCACAGAAATAACTGTCCAGGGTGAAGCGAAGCCCAGGCTGGTGGGGGCACCCAGAAGGAATCGAGCACCCCGGGCATCACTGAGGCAGGCGCTGCTGTAGCTGCGAGCTGAAGCAGCTGCCCTCTGCAGGAGTGCCGTGCACCTATGTGCACCTATGTGCACCTGAGCTTCATGGCTGCATGGGTGGGACAGAAATCAGGGCAGCCAGCTCACCAGCCCCTTGGGACCACAAGTGTACATGCAGTCAGGCTGAGGAGAGGGTACGGGGACAGTCACGTGGGTTGGGACACAGGCCCACACTGTCTGGGACTCCTGGGCACACTGTCATGGCCTGAGTAGAGAGATGGCAGAAAGCAATGTCACAAACAAATGCTGGAGAAAGCTGCAACCTGTAGGTAGGCACCTACCTATGCGAAGAAAGCGCGAGAAAAAAATGTCCTCTCCAGCAGTGAGTGAGTCACGCTGAGCCCGGAAGGAAAACCCTTCTTTGCAGGGCCTTGCTTGAAAAGCTGAACATCATGCCAGTTGAAAAAAGAAAAAAGCGTGCAAGGCCCATACGCTTTATCACAGAGCAGGCAAAAAGGACGACTCCGGAGCTGAGAGCAACACACGGAGAACCGGCACAGGCCGATGCTTCTGCAGCTGTACCTTCTGGTTGGTTCCCTGCTGTCAGTGATGGCACACCCCCACCCCCACCCCCCCACCCTCCCAAATCCCCCCATCCCGGCAGCAGCACTTTGTGTAAACTGCATGTTCACACCAACAGGCTTGACAAATGGAAATTGGGCACTTAATTTTTTATTAAATTTCTACCTTCCTTTTTTAGGTTGATGCCCATCACTTTTTAATTAAAAAGTATTACTAAATAATAAACAAAATCACTGCAGCAAGACCACTCAGACTTGTTTCTACATGCGCTGTTGCAGAACTGCTCAGGGTCTCTCCCCACACATATTCCCACAGTTCCCACTGATTTAGACGACTGGTCACCTGGGCGCCTTCGTGCCTTGTGCACCCCAACATGGGCAAAGGCACCCCGGGACCAGCGGGGGCAGCAGCAGCTAGTATACCCCACGTGAGTGAGCGAAGGAGGGACTCCCCCTAGCTGCTTACAGCCGGAACACTTTGCTTTATGCTGTCCTTAGGAATGGGGGAAGTTATGTGTGTCTGTATACTTACCAGGAAAAACAGAGGCTGTCACTAGTTATTTTCCTGTATTGATAGGAAGACTATGCTTACCGCACAGGCGGACCACTCACACCTAGGTGAGACCATGGGAGCAGACAGAAAGACAAAGTGTGGGTCTACCAGGCTCACCTCAGCTTCTTTCAACGTAACTACTAACAATAGCACTGTAACAAAGAAATATTTAGGACAAAGCATAAACTGGACAGGACACAACATGTGTTAGTCAGGTCTTTCCAGAACAAACTGGGATGAATAGTTAACTCTACTGATTTCCCACTTCAAACCCTTAAAAGTTGTATTGGGGACTGTGACTTAGACCAACAAAATCAAGCTAGACCTCTTTCATCTTTTCTCTCGTGAATCTAAGAGGCTTGTTTCACCAAACAGCGTGCACACACTAGTCTGCATTACTCACCCAGACATAATAAAACTGAGAAAATATGGAAATTTATAGCTTTGCTCCATGGAGTGACCTAACCCAGCAGAGAAGTATGAGTGTCAGACTCTGACCAATGAGATCTGCCACTCTTCATTTCATAGGGAAGGGTGAGTAGAAGGATGGAGAGAGACACAAGGATAATGGGACAAATGCTCCCTGCAGGCACCTCTCCACCTCTGCTGAGCCAGGTTAGGCTCTCCAGTCATTTCTACCTCTTCCTTCTTGAGCACCCACATCCTTACCCAGTCACTGAGTCCTGCCTCCCTTCCTCCAAAGTGTACTGGAATCTACCCCCTTCTTTTGATCTCTTTCCAACCACTGTGCTTTAGGCCTTCCTCATTTGTGTTTGCTCCACACTGAGCACCGGAGTAATCTTTCTACAGGTGTTTGAAGTTGGCTCCCTCTAATGGCCTCTCATTACTAGTGGGATGAAGTTCAAACTCCTTAGCATGGAAGATAGTGGTTCCTAAAGCTGACTCTGCACCCAAGCTCCATCTCAGATGCCCTGAATCCCAGGGGTGGGACACAGGAATCTGTGTAGTCTCTACCCAAGGCCCCTCACAAAGTGACCTCAGCCCCACTTTCCATGGCGCACACCCACCACACCCTGAGGCCACGTAGACTATTATCCATTTTCCTACCATGACTTACAGTTCCGTGCACAGTAACTTTCTATGTTATCTTTTCTAGTGGGTTCTTGCCTACCTTCCTTGCCTTAATTATTCCATATACATCAATATTTTAGTCCCTATAACATCTGTGCTGTGAAGTCCTTATATATACAATGGGAAGACGTGTGCCCTATAGCACTTATATACTTATTAAACACATGTCTTATTTTTCTTGGAGTTTTAAGGAGCACAATAAAGTAACATCTCTCCTCCTTGCCTAGTTCTAAGAGAGAGACATCAGATGAAAATCAAAATATCAGATCACTTACTAATGGACTGTTCTGGAAGATGAAACTTAAGTGTATGGTCATTTGGGTTTACGACTACACTGTCCTGTCAGACTGAAACTATCTCTGTAGGAACAGAACCTTCCCTATCACGCTTCCTGTAAATAGAGTATCAGAGAGCTTAAGAGTAGGAGTGGAGTGAGGGGGAGGGAGAGAGAAGCAAAGAAACAAATCCATTTTCCTCTTCCTAACTCTCCATCCATAGCCCACCCTTAGCCTGTTACCAGAGAAAAAGACAGGAGAGGGGAGGGGTGGACGAAAGCCTAGTATTGTCTGATGCAAGTTCCTCATGAAAACATAAAAACTTGGGAACAAATGCCTCCTTAACAGTACTGTAATGATTTCTACATGACCATCTTTCATTCTGCCTCTCTAGACTCTTAGAATCCCAGAGATGCTTTTGCTTCTTTTTTCATTTCCTGTGCCTGGTACTAAGTTCAATAAATGTTTGTTAAATAAATGCTTAATTCTGAAGTGGTATTTAATACTTTAGATTTTAAAGACAGTTATACCTCAAATTTCTAAGTAAAATAGCTTCTAGTAGTTTCTAATTCTCAGCAGTCTCTCTAACATAATTACATGTTTTGTGGGTTATATTTGGACATTATCTACAAGTATTATTTGTTGTAGAATTTTCTTCCCAAATAGCTGAGTCTTCCATCTATTTTAGTTGCTTTCTTAATTTAAATTCAAACAGGACAAAAGCCAGTATCCATGACCCGCTGCAGTGCACACAGCTTAAGACTGATTCCTAGCTATGAAAGGCAGTGTGGAGATTCACCCCAAAATTAAAAATAGACTTACCCTATGGCCCAGCAATCCCTCTCCTGGGTATCTACCCCAAAAATCTGAAAACATTTATCTATAAAGATATATGTGTTCCAATATTCATTGCAACTTTATGGTGGCCAAGACATGGAAACAACCAAAGTGTCCTTCAATAGACGATTGGATAAAGAAGTTGTGGTATATATACACAATGGAATACTATTCGGTGGTAAGAAAAGATGAAATAGCACCATTTGTGACAACATGGATGGATCTTGAGATTATTATGCTAAGCGAAATGAATCAGACAGAAAAAGTTGAGAACCATATGATTTCACTGATATGTGGTATATAAAACTGAAAACAAAAATAGAACAAGAGAAACAAATGAAGAAACAAAAACTCATAGACACAGACAATAGTTTAGTGGTTACCAGAGGGTAAGGGGGTGGGGGTGGTAGAAGAGGGTAAAAGTGATCAAATATATGGTGATGGAAGGAGAACTGACTCTGGGTGGTGAACACATAATGCGATATATAGATGATGTAATACAGAATTGTACACTTGAAATCTACGTAACTTTACTAACAATTGTCACCCCAATGAACTTTAATTAAAAAATAATGATTCCTAAATATTGGCTGCCTTCTGTAAGAAAAAACAACTTTGTGAGGCACCCCATATCTAGATTGATTGGAACCAGATAAGAAGCACATGATCTTTATTTCCAGAATCCTTCTTCACGTAGGAGAGGGGCTGATAGATGATGGCTGAAAGATATCCTTCTGAGTAGAGGAAAACTGTCCCCAAAGCAGACCATAACTACGTGCGTCTAGCCAAGCTGTGGAATAGTTAGGACACCAGTAAAAGTGAGGACAGGCTAAAACTGACCTCAGGCATTGGAGAGTGAAGTAGAAAGAGTAAAGGTGTTGAAACCAAAGGCCCTTGCATTGAAACTTGGGCAAGCCACTTAGGGTTCTAGAGCCAAAGTTTTTTCATCTCTGAGGGGGTTTAACCATATCACTTCTGCAGAGCCGGCCATGAGTGCTGAGTGAGGCCAGGCTGGTAGCTGGGGTGAATGGACCCCAGTCACTGTCATTTGTATGTCACTCTAATGGCACATCTCCCTCTGGGCATCCTCTGCCTTCTCTGTCAGGTCTGTGGACACAGGGGTGGACATATTTTCTGAGCAAGTTCATTATTTAAAAAACTGTTCTGAGGCATGGCCCTATGTTCTGTGGTTAATTTTTTTATTTTTATTTTTATCATGTGTGAAAATGTAAACACACGTTTGGGCACTTTTACCACATTACCATCGCTGGGCTAAATACCTCTTTTGCTTGAACACAAGCTGTGAGTTTCAGTTCTCATCTGGTCTATTTGGCTAAGATGATGGCTTGTGTGCTACTTAGGAACGGTTGACATTTAAGGCTTAGCAGTAACTGCTGGAACACTTCCAGGTTATTTCTGGAAAATTGATATAAATCCTTTTTTATTTTTATTTTTTTCCTGAAAGAAATCAAAAGAAAGTGCTAATAGTTACTTTTGGGTGATGGGGACATGGCGGAGTGGAGCTGTGGCAGGCAGCCTCTAAGATGATCCCACCTCCCGATCCTCAGGCCCTTGTATAAGGCTCTCCTCCTGAGTGTCGGCGCGCTTACTGACTTACCACTGATGAATAGAATTCAGCAGAAGTGATGGATGTCACATCCAAGATTGGGTTATAGAAAGACTGTGGTTTCCACCTTGGGTGTTTGCCTTCTCTTTTGTCTGCTCACTTGGAAGGAAGCTGGTTGCTGTGCTGTGAGCTGCCCTGTGCATAGGTTCATGTGGCAAGGAACGAAGGGAGCCGCACCCAACAGCCTGGGAACCAAGGTCCTCGGTCCTTTGCATGGGAGGGACGAAACCCTGCCAAAGCCGAGTGGGCGAGCTTGGAAGGAGGTCCTCCCCAGGGGAGCACCTTCTGAGACTGGAGTTCCCCTCAACCGTGTGGCTGTGCCTCGTGAGACATCTGGAGCAAGAGACAGCCAAACAGTGCCTAGATGCCGAGATTTCTGATCCAAATAAACTGAGCTGGTGAATGTTTCGTTTTGAAAGCTGCTACATTTTGATGTAATTTGTTATGCAGCAATTGACAATTAATACAGGAAGAGAGAATGGGAAAGACTGCAAGAAGCACCTTTTACCTTTTATTTTATGCCTTTGTTAGGCAAAATGATTCTTGGTACGTTAATACAATGTACATCATCTTTCAGTGTACCCCAAGAGGGGTATCACCTGATGGGAATATCCTGGCACACGTAAGTGGGCCCATTGAATTGTTTACTGGTTTGGATTATACAGCTCTTAATAAGCACATGCCACGTGTCTATAAACCACCTATGTTAGTTAGGCCAGGGCTATAAGCCACCGATTAGCACGTGACACTTGGCTGCATAGAACAAGTCCGAGCCTTTTGGGCTGCGGAGATGAACTGTCTTGTTGCCATCCAAGATTCTGATTCTACCCATAAGTTCCCTTAATAATCTCTGGATGTAATTCTGAACTTGTCAGTCTCTTTCTTTGGTTTCTTGGCCCTGGGAACTATTCTGAACAGCCTTTTATACTGTACGAATTGTCAGTCTGTGTATATGTATTATTTGTACTCTTTAAAATACTGTCAACAGGTGTTCGTTAGGCAGGGAGATTATGGCAATTCTGAAAACTGGCTCACTCAACACAAATTCTAATGCCCTCTGTTACCTTCCTGTACTGTAGAAGCTGGAAATCTTAAAAAAGAAAAAAAAAAAGCAAACCTACTTCCCCGACTCTCTTGAAGCTGCAGATCCAAATGTGACCTAGCTATCATCAAGCCCACCTACCGCTTGTATACAACTTAGAAGAAGGACATTTGCAATTAGAGTGATGGGATCTTCTGGCAAATCTGTGGGTGTGGTGATCGGAGACGCGGTGTCCTGCACTAGCCTTGGCAGAGGTTCTCTGGTCGAGGCAGAGCTTCGACTCTAAGCCTTAGCCTCAAAGGTACCAAGTGACAGGGTGTGGTGACAATGGAGTTCCCATAAGAGCAGCGCTATAGGAGAGTTGGGCATGACTTTTTGGTGCCATTGTTCCTGGTACAGTTACATCCAAGACAAGGATTTAACTCATTTTAACACTTCTCTTTGCTTTCCTTCCAAAATTTTATGGCTAAATTATGTTTACCTTTTCTTCTGGTAACTTTAAACCTTAACTAATATACACAAAGCTTTACTTTTTTGGTTCAATTAACTTTATCTTGACTTCTTTTAACCTCTTCATAAAGCTTTATTCTTCAATAGGAAGGAATTATGCAAACATATTAGCATTGGTTATTTTCAGATCGTGGAATGATGGGAAAGTTTTATTTTCTATTTCTCTATATTTTCCATGCTTTCCTAGTTTTCTCCATTATGCATGAGTTATTTTTAAACTAGGAAATAGAACTTACTAGGAAATAAGAAAAGCAAAACGTTTCTTATAATCCACCTACATGAACAAAATTTTTAGCTGTTTAGAAAAGTTCGTATATTTAGAAATCAAGTATTTTCCCTAACAATTCCTGACAGATTATAAAAAATATCTAACTAATAATTTATTTTTGACCAAGTTGAAGCAGGAGTAAACACAGTTCTACTATTTAAGAGCCTGTAGCAGGCAGTGAGGGGAAAGGAAGCACGGGGGTTTCTGAAGGGCTTGCTAAGAACCCCCAGTTTGGATGATAGAGGTTAAATATCTGGGAAGCCAAGAGAAAAACTGGGGGACAGTCCCTTCTCACAGAATGACATTGGTGCCAGGATGGAGAAGTAAGAAGTGTGTATGCACCATTTTCCATTATATGACCCACATTCTGTAAGGGGGCGTGATGCGTGCTTGGCTGAACTGTTTTCCACTAAGTTTGTGAGAGTTCAGATCTGTGAGAAGAATATGTGGGGACAAAGTTACGAGACTGTCTCATTTCATTCCCAATCCATCAATCATTTGAAGAACTGGACCTATATTAGCTCCTTACTAAGGTGCGGGAAACCTAAAAGGTCTCAGAAATGGAGATCCAATATGTGGATCTTTTGGTGTGACTGCCTGCAGTGGAAGACAGAGCAAATGAAGCAGAAATAAATATATGGTTTAAAATATTTTCAGGAAAAAATCTCTCTAAAATGAAGGAAGGCAGTGATCTTCAGATCAAAAAGAAAATCCATAATGGGTGGCCAATGCGATGACACATTCTGGTAAATTTGCTGAACTACAAGGATAAAGACAGTCTTATAAACACTCATGTCACCCTAGTAAGTGTAAAACTGAGGATGTGTTTCCTCCGACATCTGAGGAGCATTGAATGCTAATAGATTCCAGAGCAGTGCTACTCAAAAGTGGCCTGTAACCTGGCAGTGTCAGATTACTGGGTATCTTCTTAGAACATCAAATCTAGAGTCCAATTCTGGACATACTGATTTCAATTCTCTGGAGGTGGGCCCAGAAATCTGTTTTAATAAAGTCCTCCAGGTGATTCTGATGCATGCTAAAGTTTGAGAAGCAGTGCTTCAGAGTTTGCTTTTTTTTCTTTTTTAAATAAACACAGTCCAACTCATGAATTCTATACCACACTTCATTGTCCTTTAAACATGAGAAGGTAACAGACAACCATCTCGTCTATGTATAGACTCAGGAAATATACTTCTCATGAACATTTGAAACGGTGAATTGAATGAAGAAAATCAGCTTCACAGTTGCTGTAAGAGCTAAGATAATAACGGAGAGTGAGACCCTTCAAGATTAGCAAGAGCAAGAAGTAACAGCAATTCTCTTGGCTGGCAGAACAAAGGAGTGCAGGGGCCAGGGTTACCTGAAGGAAGCTGACCTGCCCAGGAGAAATGGAGATATTGTTTGAGACACACGAGGAGTTGGTACCTGACAGGCTGTCAGAGATGGAGAAGGACGGGGATAGATACTCTGCTTCACCCTTCTTCATCCTTCTGTGTCTTGTCACACTCTCCCACTGGCCAAATCTCACTGAAAACCAGCTGACTCAAGAACCTGGGAAAGTACCTTGCCAAGAAAAGACCCTCTGTGATTCAGTGCAAACGGGAGAAGCGTGAGGAAGGAATCCGAGGGCCAGCCAGCCCAGGACTGGTGCAAAGTCTTAATCCAATCTCTCAAACGATAAATCAGAATAACTAACAAACAGGTAAGTGGTATGAAAAGACTGCAGCAGGGCTGTCCTCACGGACTTTAAGGTCTGTGCAGTCACATAGGGTCTTGTGCTTAAAAGAGCCCCGTATGGTTTAACACTCTGCTGCTGCCATCTTAAAATTCTTAAAGTTTGAACAAAGAGCCCTACATTTCCATTTGGCACTGAGCCCTACAAATTATGTAGGCAGCCCTGACTAACAGTAAACATTAAATTATTTAAACATAGAATAATCATGTTCATAATATAGAGTGTAGGAGTTACACCTATTTACAGAAAAGCCCCATGATGTTAAAAATAATAATTTAACAACAATAGACAGATAAAAATCCTAATATACTCCAATAAAAAGTTGGAGCTGATATCAGAAGAAAGTCTAAGTTGTAAAATTCCCTCATCTTCCACAGGGAGAAGTAAACAGATTTTGTTTTGCTTATGAAGTTGAATGAAGTTGACTTGAAATATCCACATTTAAGTTTGTTACATAAAGTTGAAATAAAGTCATTCTTAATAACTTTCAAATTATCACAGGCAGAAGAGTGAGATGAACTCAAAGAAAATACAGGCCATGTAGCAAAGATAAGAAATAAGAAGGCACTCACACAAAAGTGACAATGAAACTGTCTATAGTAATAACACAGGTAAGTGGTATTTACTCATGCATTGGATCACAAAATTAAACTGGTGAATTAATATCTATGAAAGATACCATTAAAACAGGAGGTCTATAGTTATTGATGTTTACAATTCTAAAACGAGCAATCAAATTTTTAAATAAAAAGATGGGCAGAATATGTTAGGAAAAGGCCAATAAAATAAACACTACTCACAAGATTACTATCAAGTTAAAGTGAAGCAAAGAACATTGAACATGCTTAAGAGTGTCACTTTATATGGATGACAAGGAAAGAAATTCACAAGTTCCTAATTGCCATGAACCCATAGCATCAAAATATCATATAAACAATTCTTTTTAAAAAATACATTCATGAAAAATTTATGAAAATGTAACATGCCAAAACTGGACAACCCTTTAGTTTACAAAAGGAATTCCATTCCAAGAGACCGAAAAGATGTTAAGATTCCTAAGTACCATTTACCGTCTAATCTGCACCGTCCATTATACAACAGCCAAGAATCACCATGAGTACTTAGGAGGACTTGAAAACGTGGCTGAAGAGAGCTGAGGTATAGGTATAAAAATAAATACTAGCTTTCCAAATCTTAGCATAAAAAAATCACCCAGTAATCACTGTTAATATTTAGTACTATATACTTAAATGATAATATTTTGGATACAATGGGTTAAATAATGTATATTACTAAATCAATTTCATTTGTACCTTTTTACCTTTCTTTTTGATTTTCATTTTAGTTTTATTGTAGTGAGCAGTATTTTTAATTTTCTTGAAAGTCACCCAAGAATAATTAACTTTGTCTTTTTACCTTTTTAATGCAGCTACTAGAAAATTTAAAATTACATATGTAGCATGCATTATATTCCATTGGGCATTGCTCTTCCATGTAATCATCTTTATTAATACAGTTTTGATTGACTAAAATTAGCTTATTTAATTTTGCTTTATTTTCATAAAAAATGGCTGATTGAACTTGATGTGCTGTTTTGATGAATTCCATCTGTATTGTAATAGTTTAAGCTTGTAAAACTACAATTCTTATCACTAGTACTAACTGATTTATGTTTCTGTGTTTCAATCATTTTTATAAAATAATGACAAAAATGCAATTAATATTCAGATATTTCTTAAGACAAAATAATAACAGTTGCAGAAGTGGACTGTTGGCTGGCTGATGGGCACCATTGCCATGAAAAAAACCTGCACATCGAGTCGATTTAGAAGAATCAATTGTCACTTACAAATGTATAAAAGTTTAACTGTTATGAAAACCAAACGTAAAGTCAAGGATTATCTCTAAGACAAAAATGGCTGAAAATATAAAGAGAATATTAAAGAAACATAATCATAGAGAAAGGCTTAAATCTCTTTCAGTCACTGACAGATTATGTAGACAAGATTATATTATAGCTAAATAGGATAATTAATAAACATGTATATTCCTTTATTTTGAAAATATAACTCCTTTAAGAAAACTATCAATGTATTTTCTAATTGGGTCCAGAGATTCAACATTATAGAGATGTCATATCTTCCCAAATCTATCAACAAAATTAAATGCAGCTGCAAACAAACAAACAAAAAGTCCTTATTTTTGTAGTCTGATCAAATAATTTAAAAGGTCATATGAAAGAATATATTCCAGAATAGATGGGAGAAATTCTAAAAATAGAAAATAATGAAGTTGGTTTGCCCTTTTCCCATGAAAACACATGAAACTATAGTAATTAAAATAGTACAGCTAAAGAGCTAGACAATGAATGAATCACAGGAATGGGATTAGGATCCTTGGCAATTGGTGTGGTTATTCAGTCAACGGCTAACTACTTGAGGAAAATTAAACTTAATTCCTACCTTCTAAAGGAAACAAAAATGTGAACTTTTTTAAAGTTTGTATAATTAAAAATGAAATCATAAGATGTACATATTGACCTATGTTACTTTGCATTGCTTTTAAGGTTTGTTTACATTTACATCTTGTCGTGCGGGTTCTCAGCTCTCACTCCCCGCCCAAGAACGCAGGACACGGTGAGGCCAAAAAGGAACACCCATGGAGCCATAAGTAGGGGAGTCAAACCAATATATTCTCGCTGGCGGCTGGGCTGGAGACACAGGAAGCAGGATCTACATAATCTGCCTAACAGCAGTCCGCGCTTGCCAGCCACCATCTTCTTGCTAGCCCCCATTCCTCTTCTCTGCTAGCGTAGCCACAGCCGTTATATTAGTGGCCAATGGCTTACGGGTTACAGCTGACGGCCAACTAGCCACAGCTGCTGGCATCTGATCACAGTTGATGGCCATTTACTACCCGAGCCAGCACCTTTCTATGTGAGGCCGAGAGCCTGGAAACTGTTTTTTTGGGGTTTTGTCCCCACACTCCACCCCTACAGGGTCTCGCCTCACAATCTATGCGACAAGCGTCTTCTGCGAGGGGCCCTGTGCAAGGAGCCTGGAGGTGAATGCATTATCCTGAACACAGCCAGGCTCTCTGGGCACAGCCAGGGTTTCTCAGGGCACCACCACAGTACTTCTGGGCACAGCCAGACATCCTGGGCTTCTTAGGGTACCACCTGTCTCCCCGGGCACAGCCAGGTTTTCTCAGGGGACCACCACAGTACTTCTGGGCACAGCCAGACTTCCTGGGATTCTTAGGGTACCACCTGTCTCCCCGGGCACAGCCAGAGTTTCTCAGGGCACCACCCCAGTACTTCTGGGCACAGCCAGACTTCCTGGGCTTCTTAGGGTACCACCTGTCTCCCCGGGCACAGCCAGGATTTCTCAGGGCACTGCCACTCTCTCTGGACACAGCCAGACTTCCTGGACTCAGCCAGGGCCTCTCAGGGCATTGCCACTCTCTCTGGACACAGCCAGACTTCCTGGACACAGCCAGGGCTCTCAGGGCACTGCCACTCTCTCTGGGCACAGCCAGACTTCCTGGACACAGCCAGGGCTCTCAGGGCACTGCCACTCTCTCTCTGGGCCTCTCGGGGTACTGTGCTGGAACAACAGCGGCTCACATCAAGGTGCTTAGATATTATCAATGGCAGCCAGTCAAGACACAAAAGCAAACATCCGCCAGTCCCACTACATGATGGTATGTTCCCAAACAGTCAAGTGTCCATTAAATTAGGGATATAAGGCAATTCCCCATAGTCCATAGTCATTCACCAGGGCTGTCCTGGGGGTGAGGGATAACCTTGACCTCACCCTCATCTCCCACGGAGGACTCAGCAAGTGTTTC
This sequence comes from Rhinolophus hipposideros, assembly GCF_964194185.1. Classification (NCBI taxonomy): domain Eukaryota; kingdom Metazoa; phylum Chordata; class Mammalia; order Chiroptera; family Rhinolophidae; genus Rhinolophus; species Rhinolophus hipposideros. The sequence goes on from NC_138064.1 coordinate 52,469,084, forward strand.
CTCCTGGGACTAAAAGTCCTGCATCCAGGCTGCCTCAGCAAGCACTTCCCAGCCCACAGGGCGGCAACAACCTTCGCTTTCTCCGCTTTCTCCGGCCTCTGCTGGTTGGGGAACCATCCACATCTTTCCACCCCTCCACGGGAATCGAGCTCTCCGGCAGCTGCTCCTCCTGGTCTTCCTCAGACTGAGCTTTCATACGCACAAACTGCTCCACTGCCCTTCGGAAAGCTTTGGCCAGCACCGTATCCTGCCGACTACGCCATGTGTCATGCGGGGGACCCTGCTCGCTGCGCCATTTGTCGTGCGGGTTCTCAGCTCTCACTCCCCGCCCAAGAACGCAGGACACGGTGAGGCCAAAAAGGAACACCCATGGAGCCATAAGTAGGGGAGTCAAACCAATATATTCTCGCTGGCGGCTGGGCTGGAGACACAGGAAGCAGGATCTACATAATCTGCCTAACAGCAGTCCGCGCTTGCCAGCCACCATCTTCTTGCTAGCCCCCATTCCCCTTCTCTGCTAGCGTAGCCACAGCCGTTATATTAGTGGCCAATGGCTTACGGGTTATAGCTGACGGCCATCCAATCACAATTGATGGCCATTTACTACCCGAGCCAGCACCTTTCTATGTGAGGCCGAGAGCCTGGAAACTGTTTTTTTGGGGTTTTGTCCCCACACATCTTTACTTAGGATCTAGTCTATTCCAGTGTCATGACTATTTCTGTTATTAGAGCTTCACAATTTTAATATCTGCTAGGGACAGTTCATCTTCATTAATTTCTTTTTCAAACATTTTCTGAATATTCTCATAGGTTTATTCTGCTGTATTTAATGTTTATCAAGTTTTACAAGTAACTTTTTTTTGGATTTGGCTGGAATTGTCTCTCACACACAGATTAATGTGGGAAGAATTGATGTCTTTGTAATTTTGAGTCTTCCCCTGCAGAAACCAGCCGTGTCTCTCCATTATTCAATTATCCATGTCGCCATAAGCTTAGTCGTTTTCTTCCTACAGACCTTTTATATTTCTTTTACACTTGCTTCTAAGTATCTGATCGTGTAGGTTCCTATTGTAGTCTTTTTCTTCCTTGCAGCTTAGTTACCGAGGTTTGATTTAATCATGCTCCTTAATCCACTGGTCTGCACAAGGCTTACTGCTCATTGTTGTTTGTTAGCCCGTTTAAGTCATCAGTTGTTAGTTCCTGTGTCACTGGTGTGCGTACCTTTAATCACACCAGGCAGGCTCTCCGGCTGACTGCCTCTGTCTTGGCCTTCTTCGTGTCCCACTGTCAAATGCCTCAATGGCGAAGTCACGGAGGAGAGTGGAACTCCTTTCTCTGCAGTCCCCTGCTCTTTGGGATCTTGGCTCCTCACATCCTCGCTGCCTTGGTACCTCTGAACTCCTAATCCTCTGTTGCGTCTCTAGCCCTGCACTGTGAGTCAGCAAAGTCTGTGCAGATCGAAAGCTCCGGAATAGGCCCAGCTCACCTCCTGGAGTTTCCCTTCTCTCTAAGTCCTGATTTCCTTGGGTGTCCTCTGATACCTTTAAAAAGTTTTGTTTTGTTTTGATAGGGGACTGGGGGGTGGGTTTGTTTCTCCTTTCCAGCGTTTATTGGTGGCTAAGTCAGGCACACACCACTCCGCCACAGCCAAGCACACCGCCTCCAATCACCTTTTAATAGTTAAACTGTAACGTATCCTTTCACTCGGGGGTCACAGTTACAATCACATGTTCACCAAGTAAGAAACTGAAGTTAAGGAAATTGTCCTAAAACATGACACTCAGATTACATGACGAGGCAGACATCTGTTCTAAGAATTTAGGATTTTGGAGAATGTTTCTTAATTGAAAATTTAGCATTGTAGGATAGGTCTCTATCCTCTTTTCCCCTGAAAAAATGCACTTTTTTCCATGTACTGAATCTCAGATAACTGAAAGGGGCCTCTGATATAAAACTCAAGAAGAAAAAAGAAACAGTCTTTTTCACATAATAATGCACAGAATTGATGCCTGAGGGAGGATCATGGCAGTGTGGAAGACTTACTTATCTATCAGTTAGGTAACAGCTCTCCTCCACTCTCTGGTCTGAAAGGATCTCGCTCCATTCTGGCTGAACCAAGTGGAGCTGAGTGGCAGACAACCTCCATCAGAGGCTGTGCTCAAGCGCCCAGAGTGAGGTTGCTGGGAAGGGGGTTAAAATGAGCTCCTGTGGGGCTGGATCTCCAAACAGAGGATGGAGAGGTTTCCCTGCTGAGTGTGAGAGGTGGCCACGTGGAAACCGAAAGAAATTAGCTGTAGCAAATTTGCTGGAAATTTATTATGAACTAATTGTAGTACCTGGGGAGACAAATTGGAGTAGAGACGTGTGTCCACGTCTCTTTAGCACTGCAAACTCTGCATGCGCTGGAATACGCCAGCTGCATTCTAAGTCAAGGGCTGTGTCTGCCTTCCCTGTTCCGTATGTACCTTACTGGCTTTAGCAAGCATGGGGCTTTGGATAGGACCACCCTGGGTTCTGAATGAAACTATCTCATGAGTGCATCAGGTTGACAGGCTATAGTTGTTTTCGAAATCGATCTTGCGTAGGCAGGCTTTCCCTCTCCACATTGGGAATTATCCAAACATGGAAGGGGTGTTCGGGAGATTTAGAACACTTGTGAATGACAGATTTCTTTACAGACGGAGACCTCTGGGACAGAAAGCAGCAAAAAGTGATCACTCTTCATCTTAAAAGAAAGAGGAAGGCGAAGAAATTAAAATTTAAAAACATCCAGAAACACAGAGGCACAGTATTTGTTACTCATGGAAGGGTTACTCTATGTCAAGCCCTTTAAACCCTTCCCACCACCATTGGGAGCAGACATTACTATCCCCATTTGACAGAGGAACAAGCTGAGACATCCAGAGATGAAGTAAACTGTCCTAGGTCCCACAGGCTGTATGTGGCAGGCCCAGGGTGACACATGTGTTCCCTTCCCAACTTGAGCACCTCATGGCCACAGCATACTGTCTCTCCTTTGAGGTGTAGACCTCAGTGGCTGGAGAGTTTCACTTGCAATGCTCATGTTTGTAACCACGACAAAATTAAATGATGTGTAGTGTACTGACAAAAAAAGGCAAGTGGATATACCATAAATAGACAGATTTCCACTGAACATTATTATTATTTTTTTAAATTGTCCTTCCCAGGAAAACTAAATTATATAAAACATTCACAAATGTGGATAACTTAATTTTTATGACAAATGAAAGAATGCTCACAATTGTTGTATGAATGCACATCAGTTGTGGAGTTTTATATAAATTATATTGCAGCCATGACTCACAAATACGGGAGAAGAAGTAGCCATTACAAGTGTCCATGGAAAGTAGAAAGACTTTTATTTTTAACCTCACGTGCTGTCCCCTATACAAAATTTTATTTTACATGGATTGTATTTAAGTAACAACCAGTATAAGAACCCGCTGGCTGGCAACAAGCCCAGACGTGCAGATGGCACATGAACTTTCTCATGCTCTCTGGGAAGTCTGCCCATTAGGAGATAGAATGCCCCATGGGTCCAACTTTAGGACTTCCCCTCTGAGCCTGTATGAAGTAAAGCTTTTGAGGAAGGGACTGCAGAGGTAGAAAGAGCCCCGACCCATGAGTGGGGAGGTGCTCAGTCTAGCCCAGATCTGGTGTTCATTAGCTGCATGGCCTGAGCAAGTCTCATCACTTTTCTGGCCTCAATTTTCCTCATCTGTAAAATATAAATTGATTATGACACAAATGCCTTTTTTGCTGGAGCATCAGGACTTTAAATATACTAATGTTTTTTGTTGTTGTTTTTTTTAATCTCCAAGGAGGGGAGAGAATTTATAATATTTCCAAACTTATCTCATGACAAAAGCCCTTGTTTTTTGAGCTTCATGAGAAATTGACCTCCCATGGAACACTGTTGGGAAACAGTGGGCTGGAGAGTTCTGGTGACTTACTCTAATGTTCTAGGTTTGTCCTGAAGGTGATCGCATAACGTCTCTCACTTTGTGTTCAGAAACATTCATCCTCTACTATAACATTCTGTCATTTGGGGTAAGACGAGCAGACTAGGAAGCAAAGGAAAACTTTCACTCATTCAGCAAACCAAGAGTGCCTGCTAAGGGCCAGGTATTATGTCTGCCCTTGGCACTGGATTATAGAGAAGTGAGACACGCACCTGGGGGTCTGCTGGAGTAGCCGGCCATCTGTGATTTCCAAGGAGTAGTGAGTGCCCAGTTTCTGAGACAATGGGTCCATTGCCTGGTTTGAAGGCTGTGCACTGGGTTGAGCAGGACAGAGTGGTGTGGCAATAATGTCACACCAGCACAAGAAGACAGAATGGCCGAATCACTACACACAGGTCAGGGAAACTGGAAAAATCTATTCCAAGGTGTTAACAGTGGTTACTACCAAGTGTTGTGATAATGGCAATTTTTGCAATTTTATTTTATTTTATTTATTTACTTTTTTTAGTGAACATGTATAGCTTTTGTATTAAGGAAAATAAAACATCTATCTATATATTTTTTAATTATAACGGCCAGGACACTGTTCTAAGTAACATCCACTTCAGCCAAATGAAGTTTTCAGGACAAGTGATGTTAGGAGACAGGCAAATGATTTGGTATTTTGTTTTCAGCAGTGAGAAAAGATCAGGGAGACGAAAGGTTAGGTGCTCTCACCTGAAAACCTATCAGTTTACCTACGGCAATTTCCAAAAGCAGGCTGCCATGATGGAAACGTACTAAAGGCTTTCTCCCCAGCTGTGTGTGTCCCCTAAAGGGACACTTGTGCTTACAAACAGATATGTCAGTTACAAGGCAGACAATTTTTTATTACTTTTTTTCAGTTTTAGTTCTGTGTGGTTCTACTTCAGTTGGTAGCTGAAACCGTATCAAGTGGGGGAGTTGTCTCCACATAGCTACTCAGCCGCACTGTTTCCTTTTCTGGCCTTTTCCTTCACTTGGACAAACAAGGAATTTTTTTTCTTTTCAGTCAAAAATGTCCTTATTTTTTGGACTGCTTCCTCCCAATGGACAGGAAGACACTTTTGTGCCTGGGGCCGTAGGAAATGAAACGCGTTCTCCGTACTGACGTTCACCACTAGAACCATCTCTCTGTGACTCCCCTGTCGCCTAGAGCTCGTACACCCACACACACCTACTCAGGTGATCCACAGCAAGGTTGCTGGAGCCCCCAAACCTGCTTCTTGCAGCCAAACTTGCTTCTCAGGGAAACACAGACCTGCCTTGTTCTTCCTTCTCCTAACCCTCCCCTGCTTCTCTCCTCCTGAATCTTACTTGGGCCACCTTGAATCCACGTTCCATGACAAATATACCCCTCTACACCCTAGGATGAGTCCTTCCATGTTCCATCCACGTGCTGGGCCATCCTCCCTGATCCATGTTCTCAGGAGTCCTCCCCAATCCGGTGGCTCCTCTCAGCTAGCCTTGCATGCCAGGAGGATTCCACAGCCCTGTGCTGCCTGCCTCAGACCATCATTCCTCCATCTGGGGCAAGAGCTCGTGCTACTCTGACCACTGAGCTTCTTCTTTTTGGCACCTTCTCACAGTGCAGTCTGAAGCCCTGTCCTGCCGTAGGCTTCCTCCTCACCCTCCTGTGATGTCCAGGGGAATGACTAAAACGACACACATGCCCATCTTCAATAACTTGCCTTCAGCTACCCATCGACAAGGCCACACTGTAAGCCTTGCAGTTACCTGGAATTACTCACCTCAGAAAATTGCAACACAAGCACCCATTCTCTTATTCTACCAGCCCAGCACTCCTTTCTCTTCTACCTGGCCCTTAGCAGGCACTCTTGGTTTGCTGAATGAGTGAAAGTTTTCTTTTGCTTCCTAGTCTGCTCGTCTTACCCCAAATGACAGTATGTTATAGTAGAGGATGAATGTTTCTGAACACAAAGTGAGAGACGTTATGCATCCAGGAGAAGGAGAACACAAAGGGTCTCATTAGGATGTTCCAGTGATCACGTGAGTCGGTGCTCACAGACTTCCCAGGCACTGGCCATCCATGAGTGGCAGCTGCTGCTTTATGATGATAATAAAAATAATGATTAAGTTGGTGCAAAAGTAATTGCAGTTTAAAAGGTTAAAAATTGCAAAACCGCAATTACTTTTGCACCAACCTAATAGTATCTTTCAACAACTTTTCTTAGAGACAGTAAGTAACCTTCATGGAAGAGGTGATGTTTAGGTTGACCTTGACAGTGGAAGGAATTTCACCAAGCAAAATAGGAGGCTAGGTCATTTTATGCAGCAAGGACAGAATTTACAGAGGTACAAAATGAGGAAGAATATTCCACATACATGGAATTGCAGAGAAGTAGGAGGATGGCGGAATCATGAAGAAATCGCTGAGGAATTTGGATTTTTATTCTTGAGGTCAGTGGACTCCAAATTAAGATCTTTGACCTCTTGGAAGTTACCACAAATAATTCACTGGTTTGTTGGAAGGTAGAACTTCTGTCAGTATTTAAAAAACTTCATCCATTTTGATTTTTACATTTTGCATGTTTTAAGATAAATGTACTGGTTTTGTATAGTAGTAAAATTGTGTAATTTATAGACATAATTTAGTGGATTCTGAAAAATTTTGTGCAAACAAAAATGTTGTGAGACGCTACTGAGGTTCTAAGCAGGAAAATGTGATGTGCACAATTTGGATTTCTGGTGGACCTTTCTGAAAATGGAAGGGGCACAGACAGAATGGGCACAAATGAAGGCAAAGCAGTTGAGAGCAGTTGCCATCGGCCAAGAAGTGTTTACAAATTCCCAAAAGATTAATCTTTGGGATAGCGAACAAAGTGAAATTCCCAGGAATTTTCATGAAGTGCCCAAATCATAAACTATTTTGTATTTAAATTTTTAAAATTTGTTTTTAAATAATAATGAGTAATCATAACAATGGTGAGTCGTTTTTCTTTGAAGGGGTTAAAATTCAATTTTTCTGTTGAAAAAGATCTAAGAATAAATGAATAATTTCTTTATTATCAACCAATATATTGTGACAAGATATGTTTCAACAATATGTAAAAATGATCTCTACCTTATATAAACATTTGATAACAAAAACACTAAGACAGGAATATTAATACAAAATAAATGCTAGCTGAAAATCATTTAAAGCTTAAAATACCATATTTAATATTTAAAAATTATCCATTCTGAAAATGAACTGTTTAAACACACAACTACCCTATCACATAGCCTTGATCTTTGTTTCATGATAAATATCCCAGATATAGAAAAAAATTTCAGTTCACACTGACATTGGTCGAATTGTTGAGTGCATTCCAAAGCATCTTCACGTTGGGCATTAGGGTAGTTGCTGTTTCACATAAGCAACTTTTTACCAATGAAAATATTTTGTTTATTTGCCCTGATTTTGGTTTTGTGGTCAAAATTTATATCTGTGCTGCTTTGCTAATTCATATTTTCCATCAATTTTCCATTAGAGTATTCCACAAGAACATTCCTATCTTTTCTTTGCATTTCTTCTGTCAAAGTATTTACAAAGAACGGTAGCCTATGGCAAATATTCAAACACTGGAAAACAGTGACCATGACTGGGTACGTTTCAAATAACATAAGATTTGGATCTCTTAGCAAGGTTAATATCCTATAGAACCATGTGTAGAAATTGCCAATTGAAGGATTTATTTTGCTTCTAAAACTTAATTCTTGGAATCCCACACACGGAATTTATATGAAGTATACCATGTGCATAAATTTATTGCTATTTATGTTGTTTGCAAGAATGACTCATTGTTAACAGCAAACAGGATCACAAACACTTATAACGTGGCAACAGCTACAAGCCAGACGGTGTGATGAGATGGTGACAACTTCTCTCCTCCATGCTCCTGTCCTGGTTTCTGAAAATGCTCACCTTAACCTTTGATTCCCACACTGGGGTTTCCTGCCCTTGATGTCAGGGATTCCCTTGAAACAGTAACATATGTGTTGATTGTAAAGATTCAATCATCACAAAATTAGACTACTTTTTCCAGTTATTGATTTTTCTCAGCATTTGCAAAAACAACTAAATTTTGCAATCAATACCGAGAAGGAAGTCCTGCACGGGAACACTAAATCCATGTAAAAAGTCACAAAGAACTGAACCAGAGCAGCAGCATGGGATGGAGACGGGGGCTGGATTTGAGCACCCTCGTGGAGGTAGAGGCGAGAGCATTTAGCATCAGCTTTGGGATGTGAAGGGTGAGGGACTGTTCTAGAATGAATGGCTAGAATAAGAAACTATTTCTGTACAGACAGGGCTGTCTACCCTAGGCACTGCTCAAGGGAAATGTGATTAATTAATGTTCTGGCTATCCATTTCTGTGTAACTAATCATCCCAAAACTTAGTTGCTCTCATTAGAGAAATGCAAATCAAAATCACAATGAGGTACCACTTCACATCCATTAGAATGGTTATCGCTAAAACAGAAAGAAAATAACAAGTGTTGGTGAAAATGTGGAGAAATTGGAACCTTATGCTCTGTTGGTGGGAATGTAAAATGTTGCAGCCACTGAGGAAAACAGTACAGCAATTCCTCAAAAAGTTAAACGTAGCATTAGCATATAATTCAGCAATTCTACTTCTGAATATATACCTAAAGCAATTAAAGTAACAATTTGAACAGATATTCTGTACACCAATTTTTATAGCAGCATTATTCATAATAGCTAAAAAGTTGAAACAACCTAAATGTTCATTGATAAATGAATGGATAAACAAAATATGGTATATACATACAGCCTTAAATAGGATTGGAATCCTGACATATGCTGCAACATGGATGAAACTTGAAAACATGATGTTAAGTGCAATAAGCCAGTCACAAAAGGACAAATACTGTATGATTCCACTTACATGAGGTACCTGTAGTAAAAGTCATCACAGAAAGTAGAGTGGTGGTTGCAGGAACTGGGGGAGGGAGGAAAGGGGATGCAGTTTGAGTTGGGGAAGATGAAAAAGTGCTGGAGAGGGTGGTGGTAATGGCTACACAACGTGATGTACTTATTGGTTACTGAACTATGCTTAAAAATGGTTAAAACACCAGCAGTGTTTGAGAACATGAACTTAACCTTCATCGGATAGTGGGGCTGGAACAGAAAATCAGTTAGTTTGGAAAGGTCAGGGAATCTAGGCCTTTTGGAATGTAGAGCTGTTATGTCTGTTTTACTACCCCACATAGAAAAGAATTAGAATGGACTGCTGTTCTCACAGGGTCAGGACCCAGCAGTGAAGTGCTGCTGGGGTCTGCGTGAGTCCCTAGTGAAGAGCAGGAGCTGAGAGCTGTGGCTTTTGCTCCCACTGCTGCTTCCTCTTGGCGTGCAGTGGTGGAGTCTGTCCTAGGCTGGCTGTACGTGGAGGGAAGCCACCTCCCCCCTCTGGAACCAGAGGAGTGTGAACTAGATGGCCTCCCAGGTCCCTCTAGGGCTTGCCTTGTGCCCTTCCAAGGGACAGGCCACTGAGGTGGAGAGGCAGGACTCAGTTCCCGGCTGAGTAGCCTTGAGAGCTTTACTTCACCACCCTGCTTCACTCACCTTGTCTGACACAGGATGGTTGTGAAGTTAAGTGATAAAATGCTTACCTGTGTATGATATAATAATTGCTTAAGGAGACTCATTATTATTATTAACCACTCAGTGGTCTAAAACAACAGCGACCATTTCAGTATCTCTCACAGAACTGGGGACTGACTGGGCTCAGTGAGGCACTTCTCAGTGGGGTGGCACTTACATGCTGGCTTCGTCACCTTGAAGGTTTCCTCACGCTGGCTGTTGGCCTGGCCCTTAGCTGGGGCTGTCATTGGGACCACCTACGCAGAGCTCTTTGTGTGGCTGGGGCTTTCTCAGAGCATGTGGGTGGCTTCTAAGAGAACAGGATGGAAACGCCTGGCATTTCTGTGACCTTGCCTTGGTCACCTCTGCCACATGCTCGTGGTCGAGGCAGTCACATAGTATGGAAAGTAGGGGAGATAGACTGTGGTGGCCATCTTACTAATATTTACTAATATAATAATTCTTTTCCTCCATTTTCTTTAAGTCGCCTTATTTTATGAAGTGCTTGAAGAAGGTAGAAAATCAGGGGTTTTCCCAGATCACAAGTTCTCCCCAGTATAATGCTGAAGATCATTCCTATTTGGTATGTATTTCGTGTGCCTATGCTTTATTTAAATAACTGTCAGTGGCAGTGATGTGTACACTAAGAGTGAAACACAACAAAGGGACTTAATTGTATTTGGGGCCAAGTACATCCACATCTTTCCATGTGCTGAGAACAAAGAGCTGACATGAATGTCTTCCTCAAAGCCGCTGCAAAATGCTCTTCCACCTGACACTCATCTCTGTGTGTCGAAAGGGAGAGTTTCTCTCCCCCCTTTGTCTTTATAGATCTTCTACAGATTTCTTTCAGGAAAATATCACTGTTCATACTATAATCTTGCCTGGAGGATGAAAATTTCCCGATTATGTTCTTTAAAAGCCTACAGAAACATGATTTTATTTTAGCTTAAAATTAAAATAATTTTTTATCATTGAACCTAGCAATTCTCTCAACATTGATCACAAGATGCACAGATTGAGAAAATAAAATCACGCCTTTCAAAAGAAGGCAAGCCAAGTTTTGCCGCCTTCTTTATAAAAGTACATCACCCACCAGCCTGATGATATGGCGAATCCGCAGCTTGAGTTGTCTGAGAAAATGCCTTAGAAGATTCATTTTAAAAGTGGATTTGGACCTCAAGACTGCAAAGTCACAGTGGTATCTAAACACATCAAAATAGTAGCTGATATGAATATTTTCTCTGGTGTCATTAAGAAGTATACTAACCAGCAACACTCAATACACAGTTCTTTCCAGGTCAGGATGAACTTGGAATTGAATTGTCATTGGAAGAACTGTCAAGACAATTTCATTTCTTAGTCAAGTAAGACACTGAGGGACCTACTGCAAATTAGAAGATGTCAAACCGCAAGGAATATTTATTTTCAAGGAGGAGAGGAAACTGCTAACTATGAGAATCACATTCTGCTGCTGACCTTTAAACATTTTTTATAAATCACTTTTCAGTCACCTAAGTAATGTATAACTATTCGTATAAAAACAATACGGACAAAGCCAGAAAACTCTTTCCCAGTTCTTTCCCCAATGCCTCTCCCCACCGGAGGTAATTTACTGCTGTTATTTCTATGCATTTACCTGCTTATATACATAGCTGAGGAATGTGATTGCTTTTTTTATTGTATATTAAGTGGAACCATTTTGTGTCTATTATTTTGCGACTTGTTTATTTACTTTATAATGTGTCTTAGAGATCAGTCCATTTGAGCACTAAGGCTGTTCTCTAGAATTCCGTAGCATGAACCATGGCTCACGCAGGCCTTTACTGATTTACAATGGCCATCATTGGTCATGCTTTCGTGTACCAGTGGGAGAATTTCTCTGGGATAGATATCTATAAGTTGAAGTACTGTGATAAGGCTATGTGTATTTTTTATTTTAATTAATGTTGCCAAATTACCTTCCAAAAAACTGTGACCAATTTACACTTCCAACCTACAGTATATAAATGTATCTGTTCCCTACACCCTTGCCAACAGCCTTGGCATATTTCACTGCATTTCCTTAAGTATTAGTGAGGTTGGGCTTTTTCTATCTGTCGTTCTGCCATTTGTCTTTGCATTTCAGTGAGTTGCTTCTTCCAATCTTTTGGGCATTTCTTACTTGGGTTGTTTGACTCCTTTCTTTTTTCTTTGTAAAACTGATCTTAGCTGATAATAGGTTCCAGATAGTTAGAGGAATTTCTAAAATTCTGCAAGGTAGGAATCATGTCCCTTTATTCCTTTTTGTATTCCTTGGACCTACCGCTGTGTTAAATTATTTTCGTGGTGTTTACGAAATTAAAAACCATTTTTAGTTAAGCCTCGGCTACTTGTGAGAATGCAAAGCCACATAAAAAAATTAGAAATAACACAGTAACTAGACTAAAAGTTGATATATTGACAAGGACCAGCACTGTACAGAAATACCTGGTCCGAAAATGAAAAAGATTTACACTGTATGAGGAAATTGACACATTCCTTTTATTAGAAATTCAAACAGGAGCAAGGGAAGAAACCCCAAAAGAAATCTGTTTGAGGACAGACTTGCACTTTGATTCGCGCCATCAGGAGGGCTCCAGGATGAATGGACTGGAGCTGACTGGAGGGGCTTTAATTCTCGGTTGTCAAGACAACTCAGTTCCAATAGACTGTATCAGCGTTATTTCTTTGACAATCCTCAACCTTCCTGCTGGTTTAAAGGTCTCCGTTAATGTCTCCTTCCTCAATAGACCACGTTTTCACATGCTGTCTGAGAAAGCAGCTGGCGACACGACTCCCCTCCTGAAGACAGGCCCCCACTCTCCCTGACTTCCCTTCCCGCCCATCTTCCCCGAAGTCCTCTTCTTGCCTTTTGGACAGGTCTGGATTCCAAAGGCTCCCCTGACCTTCCAAACCAATTGGTTTTCTAGTCCAGCCCACCAATCACTGAAGATTACGCTCACGCTCTCAAACACGGCAGGTAAGCATGCAGAATGGGAGAGTCGTTCTGGCGGGCCATTTGGCGATGTTTCAAAAATCTCAAAAATGGGCCCATGAGCAGAGCTGAGATCAGTTGAGCTTACTGTAAGGACATCATGCAACAAAGATATATATAGATCTCTATAGACTATGTCTGTATCTCTGCACATATGAAAAGATAGTATGAAAAATGGGAGTGGAAAAGGATGGCAATGATAGGTCTCTCCACAAGACAGTGGTCTTATTTTTTCCTTCTGTTCTCTCTTTTCTTTTTTTTTAAACTTTGAACCATATAAAGAAGGAAATAATACAAAATGTTCATTATCTTGGATACTGGGATTTGGGGTGATTTAAAAAAAAACAATTACACTGTGCATTTTGGCATTTTCCAAATTTGCTTAAATGAAGACCTAAAGTTGCTTTTATAATTGGGAAAGAATTCTATTAAGAACTATCAACAAATAGATTCTTAATGGGTAAAAAAGAGAGGGAAGGAGAAACCTATAAATTAAAAGAGTTAGGAACCGTATCAATGTGACTTACTTTGGCGCATGAATTGAACAAACTGTAAAAACATTTGGAAGACAATCAGGCTAGTATGACTAATGACTGGATATATTAAGAAATTATTGATTTTCAGATATGAGATTATAGTTTGGGTATAAAAAGTTTTTATCTTTTCATGACATATAAATATGATGAAATAACGTGATGTGTAAGGTTTGCTTTAAATTATCTGGTGGCATAGGGAGAGGACGTGGAGGGTATAGAAGAAACAAGATTGACTAAGAACTAACAGTTGAAGTTGGACGATGGGTACTTAAGGATTCATTATAATCTCCCTATTTTTGTACGTGTGAAAACTTGCAGCGTAGCAGGGATATATCTGTAGGAGTGGCACTGGCGGGTTGCCCTTTGGAATTAGTTCCCTCATTTTATCCACATCTCTTCTTGTCTCTAGTTTCCAACTATCATGCTCACTCCATTCTCTAATGCCTCTCATATTGTTCCCAAGTTGGAAGCCATTTAATTTCCCAATTTTCATCCTTCTTGCTTCTATCATGGACTAAAAGGTGCTTTCTGTCTTGGCCAAGAGCCCATTGGCCTGATAACCCTTACAACTCTTCCAGCTGGTGGGGCGTTGGGACCTCCATCCTCATCTTCTCTAACCTCACAGACCACCCCGACTGTGCACGGGCCATGCCTACAGGATTCACTGCTGTAGCCGAAATCGTGAAAACAATGTCTCTTGTCCAGGAATTCTAGTTGTAGAGGGCTCGCACCAATCACTTCCTCTATTTTCTTGCTGTATCGCCATTGAAAGGAAACTATCAGCCTTTCAAGGTGAGCATTAGTTCTTTGAAGATAAAGACTGTAGGTACATGTTGTTCTGTCTTCCATCCTAAATGACCCTGAAGTTCTCACACTAACTCGAACTGATAATGGAGGTAAGCAATATATGTATTCCTTATATCTTTTTTCTACTTCATTCCTTCAAAAAATTATTAGTCATGTGCTGCATAACGACGTTTTGGTCAATGGCGCACAGCACATATGATGGTGGTACACCAGACAGCGTGGGTGTGTAGAAGTGTAAACTGCCTAGGTTTGCATAAGTGCATTCTATGATGTTCCCACAACGACCAAATTTCCCAGGTGTCCCCCCAGTTAAGCGGCACGTGACTGTACAGTAGACTGGTAGACATGTGGAGGAGTGACGACAGGAGTGGGAGCAAGAGTGCACAACGTATCTTTATAGCTCACTTCCTGGGCTTTGATAAACATGCTATGTCACCAGCAATGTCAGTCTTTAAATTGTTGATACAGACTCATGCTTTGTGTTAAATATACTTAATTCTCCATTTATAAATATTCTCAAGTGTGGCATCTTCAAAATTTGCTGTATCAGGCTGAGTTGGACCCGTTTCCCCTGGTGGAACTAAACTCAAAGTCAGGTTTGTAGCCTCCCCTGAAGGGTGCTTTGATTGGCCCTAGGAAAGTCCAACTTCCAAAGGTCTGTCACTCCTGTATTGTTACCACTGACTTCACGGGGACGGGACTCCCCCTGGTTTAGTCCCCCTAAAGTATTTCTCCAAAACAGCCAAAATGATCTCTCTAGAACATAGATTACTCTGATCATGTCATTCCCCGCCTAAAATCCTTCAGGGATTCCCAACTCCCCTGCCTCCACACACTCCATGCTTTCTTAGGAATAAAGTCTAATCCCACAGCAGGGCCTGTGTGTCCTTCACCACTTGACCCATTTACCTCTCACCTCATAATGTGACAGGCATCTCTCTTACATCCGCTGCTCCCTCTACTTCATCTCTCACCCCTTTTGTTTGGTACATAAAGGCAGTTAAATACCACTAAATTAAGAAACAAATGGCTAATTGATGCATCTTTTCAGAATTGGCTCCAGTAGGTTTCCTTAGCTGGTATCTGGGTTGGATGACTCACTCATCTCCTACAGCATTTGATGCATTTCCTGGTTTGGAATGACCTGCATGCTCCATGGTGCTGGTTATTGACCTGGGATGTCTCATCCCCGCGTCTGCCCTTCTGTACTTTGTTGGGGCCGGAAGTCTGCAAAGCACATTTTCTAGGATCTCTGACCTGCCAGATTCTTACGCCCTGCCAAAAGGAAACATGACATGATCAGAAGGCAGGAGGAAGAGAAAATCTTCCAACTCCAGGCTCCAACAGAGTGGGAGTTTCAGGCAGCAGCTGGTGTTTGCTGGGACTGCTCGTGCTGCTGGAGCGGCAGCAGGGTTGGGTGATTCCAGACTCCAGCAGCTTTATCACTGTCAACACAGCATCGCTGCGGCAGATCCACAACTGGATGACAATGTCTCACAGCAAACTGGCAGGTCACACCTGTGTATGGGCGCCGGCCCAACGGCATTAGCAGCTTGTCTCTGCGTATCACCCTTCTGCCTCACTGCCTCGCCTGTCTCCCTTCCATTTGCTTTTTCAGCCTTGAGAGCATCTTTGTCAATATGCTCATGTTAAATTTCCTGTTTGAAAGTACGTTATGTGTGCTTCTCTTTACTTGACCACGTTCTGAGAAAAACTTATTAGCTATAGTTTCTTGAGGGCAGGGAATGTCTTATTCATCTCTTATTTTATTTAACCCTGCTCCCACCCCAGTCCATAGAACACAATAGTTTAGTAAGTGTATGGGGATGTGGATTGTGGAAATTTCTTGTTTTTTTTTTGTAAATAGGTTTATATGGGTTATTTAACGTATTAAAAAGATATTCATTTTAATGCTTCCTCCTAACCCCAGCCTCCTCCCTGCTCTCAAACTCCATCTGTGTGGTTGGGATGGGACCAACTCTCATCCAATGGCTCCAACTGTGTGCCTATGAACCAATTTGGGCCAACCACAGTTAACATACAGAATTTTCTGCAACTAGTGGGAAGAGGGGCTCTCTTTCCCCTGGGCTGTACCTCAGATGGACTCTAAATGCATGTCTGGGAAAAACTTTTATCTCAAGTCTCCTGAGGCCAATGTCTTTTCCATTCAGGAACATCACCATTTGTTACTGAAAAAATGAAGTTTCCATTATTTTTGTGTCCACAAAGAAAAATTATATTAATAAAATCTTAGCTCTGGATACTACCAGTGACCAGGCTGCTGAAGTTATTGAAGTCATTTTTCTATATGAAATGAATATAAGAAATTGTAGGCACTCTGGGAAGAAAACTAGAATCCAATATATTTCCAGTGATCTTGAAGGAGTACCCTAACTATGTACGAGGGTGCAGCCTTGCATACGGGGTCATTTGAGGGTTATTTGGCACGGAATCAAAGATGTTTCAGACAGGACTGGGTTGCTACTGAGATGTGAAGAAGAAAACAAGCTAAAAATGAAGATTAGTTCCTTGGCTGGTCTTTCATTTTGTGCATCAAACAAAATGGCATCCCTTGGTAAATGGCCAATTTCATCAGCACTTTCTGGATGACCATGAAACTGAATCCTTCTTCCACTGTCTGGCTCTGCTTCTGGATTTGGTTAGCAAGATGAGAGGACTAGAGAGGGACATCCCTTATCAAAGTTGTATCATTTAAGTCAAGAAATATAAATTGAGAACCTACTGTTTTTTAGAATACTTTGTTAGGAACTGAGGCACAGAACACTACTCAGCTTTCATTCTTCATTTTATTCTTGTGACAAGATGGCATGTTGATGGAGATTCTAAAATAAAAAGTACCACATGAAAAATCAGAGGCTGGAGTGGCAGAGACAGAGACCTGCTTATGACTTCTGACGGACATTTTCCAACTTGAGCGAGTCATTTCACTTCTTTGGGTCTCAGCTTCTACCTTTATAAAATGAGGATACTAGCACTTATCTCATGGGATTACTATAATGATTACATGAGATATGTGCCTGGAAGATAGACATGGGTGTGAAAGAAGATTCTAATTATGTATTAGGATACAGCCTTGAATAAATGGCCACCTAAAGTCAGAATACACCAAGCTATCTTTGGTACCATCATCAGGATGCTTTTGTCCATCCGGTGTATCTGAAGTATTGTCATGATGGACGACGATTTATGGCACACTTTAAAACACACCTTGTCTCAACCGTAGCTCACACCTGACTACACCAAACAAAGTGAAACTTGTCACACACTGTTACTAAGGTTCGATGTGCTGCTTCCTGTATTTAAGATCCCTGCCTTTCCATTGGATGGTGCTTGGCAGCAGCATTCACTGTATTTTGTGATCACAACAGAAAGGCTCCGTGTCACACATTGCTTCTGGTACGGCAATTTCTGTCAAATAAAAACATTATGGTGTGTCCTCATCCACCTTATTTGCCGGATCTGTCATTGTGTGACTTCTGGCTCTTCCCCAAAGTCAAAATGACCATGAAAAGTAAATGTTTTCAACTGATTCAGGATATCGAGGCAGCCACAACAGTGCAACTAAAGACCCTCATGAAAGAGGACTTCCAGAACTGCTTCAGAAAGTGGCAAGAACGATGGGATGTGTGTTTGAAGCAAGGAGGATTAATGGCAATGTGTCTTTTACTGTAAAAATCTGTAAAAATTTAAACATTCACTGAATTTTCTGATCATACCTCATATGAATAAATAGTCTGTCTTCCAGAGTTTCCAGCTACTTGGGCAGAGGGACACTTTGATAATTATAAGAAATGTGCAAGATGCTTAAGTCAGCACAGAAAGGGAGAAACAAATTCTGACTTATTCCGGACCTAGGAAAGCCAGAGATTCAGGAAAATGGCAATTGTAAGGGCAGTGAGCCCCATAACATACGTGTTCTATCACCAAAGTGTTACAGTGCACAAGCCGCTGTTCTCTTCATAGAGAACACTTTGGGCTCCCAAATGCAAGGCCAATATTATTTCCTTCTGTTCCCTGGCCTTCTCCATCTTCGCCTTTCCTCCTCCTCTTCCTTTAACATCCTCACAGCACAGAGAGGACCATATCTGATTCTTTGGATGACCTCAAGCCACAGTGGCAACAGCCCTATACTTGACCACCTGAACAAAGAGGAAGAAAGACAATGAAGACTGGCTCAGAATCAGACTTTTACAGGAGCTAACACAGCATGTCTTCCCTTCAGCTATTAGATTTGAGCCTGAGTAGATTAAGCTGATGCAGTTAACTCCACTGTTATCCCACCAGTAATGAACATGTATTTATTTGAGTATCTTTTATATAAATCCCAGGTCCTTAACTAGGCACTGGAGCTAGACATAGAATTAGTGAGACTCCCCGCTCTCTAGGAATTAACAGTCTAGTGGAAATCAAATGAATCATTAAATAATTTCAAGAGTGCAGGTTGCTATGAGGCACTTAGCAGGGAAGGCAGAGAAGACAACTCTGGGAGGGGGTGACGTTCACGCTGGAGGCAGTGCAGGAATGAGTGAGAAGGCACTGGGTGAGTAACCCCTTCTATGCTTGTCATCACTTCCGCCCCCACTATCAGGAAGGGGAGCTCTGACATGGTCCTCACTCATGGGGAGGGCGCCCCTCCCCCTTCAGCCGACAGTATTCACAACTGAGAATGCAGCGGAACGTGCTAGCACCAATACCGCTGAACCGGCCATCCTCATGGTAAAACTCATCCAGGCCACCATGGGTTCTCTGAGGCTCATCAGTCTGTTTCTCTGGATTGCACAGGGAAGTCGACTGTGGGTGTGGCCTCCTCCAGGAAGTCGCCATGTCTCCTCAGGCTGCATGAGGGTCTCTTTTTCAGTCAGAGCACTGGCTTCACCAGAGTTCCTACAGCCCAAGCACGTCATCCTTCTTCCAATTCCACAACCCTTACAATAAATTCTCTATTCTAACCGAGCTTAATTTGAATTGTGTTTCTCTCACTTGCAACCCAGAGTCCTAAGGCAGTCATGTGATGAATGTTTGTAGAGGTGAAAGTACGTATTGTGAACCTAAATCTCAACATAAACATTTGTTATTGAAGCAACAAAGAATTTTAAAGAAGCTACCTATGTTCATATGAACTTCAAATTAGAGTAACGTCATCTACAAATATTTTATCGAGCTTTTAAAGAACATCTCTTCTGTATTTTTGCAATTAGTAACTTGTTCTTGAGTTCTTTAACATTGTTTCAAATAAATGGCCAATTCCTGCTGTATGCTCCAGTCAATGCATTTTGGTGGGGAAGCCTGGCACCAAAGCATCCGAGAGAAAGCACGAGAATACCTGGAGAAGTAGCATAGACATGGCATTTTGGAAAGCGGTTCAGCCTGTGAGCGGGCTCAGAGCATGTCTGGTGTTTATCAGAAGTACAGGCAGTGGTCTTGGTCAAGGGGCGGCAGCACGTTCCTGAAGCTGAGACAGTCCATTTCCGGAACAAGGAGTTACAACGTAACTTGTTTGCTCTGTGTGTCCATAACTGAACACCACAGGCTGGGGGCTTATACCATAGAAATGTATTTTCTCATAATTCTGGAGGCTGGAAGTCCAAGAACAAGGTTCTCTCGGGTTTGGTTTCTTCTGAGACCTCTCTCCCTGGCTTGCAGAGGGTCACCTTCTCACAAGGGATGCATAGGTTTGCATCCAAATTTCCTTTTCTTATAGGGACACCAGTCGTGTTGGACTAGGGTCCACCCACACAACTTCATTTTGCCTTAATTACCGCCTTTTTTATGGGACCCTATCTCCAAATACAGTCACATTCTCAGGTACTGGGGGTGAGGACTTCCATATATACATTTTTGGGGAAAACAGTTCTGCCCATGACACATATGGAAACATATGCGTATTCTTTTTTTTAAATTTATTAAATTTATTGGGGTGACAATGGTTAGTAAAATTGTATAGGTTTGAAGTGTACACTTCTACAATATGTTTTTAGAAACATGAAAAGAAATATTCGCAGCTTTGTAAACACTAGCATTATTTAAGATGAAGAATATGTATTAATCTGGCAAAAAATAAAAGGAAGCTGCAAAATGGTCAGATGGGAGAGAGTGGATGTTCCCTGGGGGGAGGATGAGGAAGGGACCTTGTAGTGACACTGAATTAATAAGCCAGGCAAAGACATGGGTATTCAGACACACAGCAGATGGGCATAGGATCTGAGTATACAAATAAGTGTGAGAGTAACTGATTAAATTTGCTGTTTCTGGAGGGATTTAGATATGCTTAGAGTGGAAAACGGCCTTACAGACCAACTACTCTAACAGGTAACCCTGAGATCAGCCAGCAGCAACCTTGGCTGGAACCAGCCCCATCCTTCCAAGGCATGACCCTACAACACACTCATTGATTGCTGGAAATCACAGGTGTTAGTCTTATGCTGAGTTTACTATTCTCGCTGTAACTTTCACTGATTAACTTCAGCAATTATTAATAGATTGCTGAAGCAGCAACACTGTGTCTTCTTTCCCCTTCTGTATGTGACACACTTCTAAGCCTTGCAAATTAGTATGCTCCCCAGTTTTCATGTCTTCGAAATAATGTACCATCCAATTCCTTCACTTGTTTCTTAAATAGAATGATTTCAAATTCTGTCATGCTTCTAGCAACTCCTTTCTGTCAAATCTCTACTAAAAATTGCTCTATACAAAGGGCTCTCACATGCAGAATGGAGAATGCTGCTTTCTGTGACTAGGACAAATAGTCCATTAAAATGTCACATTAGACTTTTTTAGCAGTCACTGATGTTCCATATTTGTGGTCAACAGTAAGCAGGCTAATGGTTACTACTTGCTGCATTAACAACATCCCCCCACATTTAGCAACTTAAAATAGCAAACATTTATTATCTCGCACATTTCAAGAATCAGGAGTCCAGGAGCGGTGTCGGTGGGTGGTTCCAGCTGAGTCTTTCATGAGTTTGCAGTCAGTTGTCAACTGGGGCTGCAGACTCTGTAGACTGGCACTGGAGAATCGCTTTCAAACTTCCACACATGCTGGCAGAGAGCTTCGCTTTCTCACCAAGGGGGCCTCTCCATTCACAACATGGCTTCTTCCCCCAGGGCGAAGCCACAGTGTCTTTTATGACCTAATCTTGGAAGCGATGCACCATCAATTCTTCCATATTCTATTGGACCAATATTCTATTGGTCCAGCCCTGTAGAGGTGGGGACCATGGGATCATCTCGGAGGCTGACATTTGTGAAGCACTTGCTACACGCTAGTTACCTTTCCAGTGCTTGCACTGGCTGGTACTTTCCATACGTCATCACTAATGCTCTCCACATCCTCCAAAGTAGATGCAATTATCATCACCCCATTTCACATTTGAGGCAACTGAGGCTTAGAAATGTTAAGTAACTTACCCAAATTGTTTCTTAGGAACAGAGCATGGATTAAGACATAGATCTAACTTCAGAGCAAAACACTCCTGTTTTTCACCCAAAGCTTCTTCATTTGGACTACTAACCAGTTCTCTCCTAACTCGTCCTTGTATAAATGTATTTTTTTGAGTATAACTGAAAACTTTTGCATGTCACCTCTATTAAATTTTGCATACTTATTAAATACAAGGCAATTTTCATTCTTGATTCTCTCATTTGCAGATTCACCATACTTGTGTAATCTACACACCCTGTGTGTACACAGATCGTGACGGAAAACAATCTTGAAGAAACCAGAATGAATAGATGTGTCTGTAAAACAGGGTACACATTAGGATTAGAATAAAGGCCTGGTGACAAAATGTACATAATTTTTGAAGTAAAATTATCTGTAAAATTGAAGGTTAGATTTGTACTTCATAGCCAAATTTGTCAATGATATGAATATATCACTTAATGTAGCTGAGGTCACCCCGTCTGTCCTGTGCATTTATATAAAATTGTCTCGAGGCCTGTATCCCTTTTTCTTGGGGAAAACCAGTCTTCTCCCGACATGCCAGCAAACTCCAGGGTTTTGTATATTTTTGTTGTCACTGTGGGTCTGAACTCCTGTCCCAGTCAAATCGAGCTCTTGCCTCCTGCCACTGTCCTCTTCTTTCTGCTCTTTAGAGCCCTCGATGTAGAGCACAGCTCCTCTGTTCAACTTAGAACTACTCACGATGACACTGATAACACACCAGTTTACTGAACATTTCGGGGAGATGGAGGAGGCAGCGTCATCGCAACATAAACCTGAGTACTAATTTTTCCTTTTGTTAAAAGCCATTTGATCACCCAGGTTGCTTGGTGCCCTTATTCCCTAATGCCCTCACCTCTCAATTCCCCTCATTTCTGAAAGGAGAGCAACTCAGCTCTTCATTCCCAATAGGGCTCTGGGCTAACTTTCATTAGCTAAAGACTCCATGAATTTACTCTGCTTTGCAGCAACGAGTTTGAGGAGGTTTGGAAGTCTTGGTGTTTCCTCTCTCCCTCTTGAGCTCCATCTCTATCATCTCACCAGTCTTTATGAGCAGAAGTGAGCAGTGTATTGTCCGCCCTCCACACACACTGGTGAACACTTATACAATTTCCCTTAGAAGGTAGAACCTATTATCATTTTTGGCTTTAAGTAACGTTATTTTCCTCCGCCTGTTACCAGCTGGATTGACCCAACAGGACTGAGACCTACAGAGGGTGACATAATTCTCAGGTTGCCGGGGGCAGTCCCGCTGGCTTGGAGTAGTTTTTAACATTCTCAAATGCTCAAAATGTCCTGACTGGGGTCACAAATTATATGATCATTCCAGAAAACAAGAGTTGACAATATTGTGAAAACATCAAAGCAAAAGGAAATTAGGCTATCTGCAATAACTGGGGCAAAACATTATTTTGGGACAACCATTCTGGGTGAATGTAAAGAAAGAACTGGGGATTGGCTCACTCTGGGACGCCTGCTTCTGGAGGCAGTTTTTCATTCTCTCTCCTGTCTTATTTTTACCACCAACATCACATTGATTCTAATCATCCCAAAGCCTGCATTGCATGAGAAAAGAAGAAGGCATAATTTCTTTCCAGATTTTATAACGTGACAATCAGCTAAAGTCCAGGAATAGGTGTTTGGGAAGCGAGTGTTACTGTTCAGTATCAAAATTAGTGGACTTTTAATAGCCAGTCTTGATAAATCAGAATGAAGTGGTGTGCTATTTAGCACACAGAAATGTCTCCTACGCATGTACGTACACACTTTCTACTCCTTAGTGTTACCGAGAGTGAACTTTAAAGGAACTGAGAAATGTGTACAACTCACACAAACTTGACTTACAAGCAAGCGTCACGCTGCTTTGCACAGCCTGTCCTCGGGTGGAGGTGGCCGCTGGCCCCGTGGCCCCGTTCTGGGGGTGCTTTGCAGGTGTTCTGGAAGCTCTCGCTCCGATTGTCTTCAGCCTTCTCAAAGGTTGAGTAAGCCATCAATACTTTATGAAAAATCCATTTCTGCTCCCAGGGTGGACTTTGTTTTCTACACACTGACCCAAACAGGCCAAGTCAGGGCTTTCTTAAAAAAGGATCCAATGCACAGTGGTCAGGATCCGGGGCTCCGCAGGCCAAGTGCGGGCTGTGAACTCAGCCCCATCCCTCGCCTGCTACTATCTCTATCCCTCCTTGCTACTCCACCTTAGACAAAACGCCCAACCTTCATGGGTCCAGCTTCCTGCCCTGTAAGATGAGGATGATGATGGTATCTCATAGGGGCAGCATGATGAAAAAATGAGAGGACACATGCAAATGCCTATACCAGTGTCTGACACATAGCAACTGCTCATAAATATTTATTTTTTATAATAGTGAAAAAAACAGGGTTTAACACTGGAACAACTAAATTAATTAAAAATTTATTGAGAACTCAAAAATTCTCAAAGATGAACAGATTTAAACTAGTATAAAATTCTTTCGGCTAAAAACAAAAGCAAAATAAAACTATCACACAACAGCTTTGAATTTGGTGGTTTGACACTCTCAGAATGACTTTCTTTAAGGAGAGATTACAGAACATGTACTTGTCAACTATGTTCCTCTTTTCTAATACAAGTGGAGTAGCTTGGCTTTTACCTATGATTCAGGTGGGGTTTACTTGTGAAGGAAGGGTTTCCCCGGTTAAAACAAGAACGAAAACTGAAAACTAGCAATGTAGCAGAAAAATCACTTGTCTTGGAATTAGGAAATACTGAGAGGACTGAGGGTTACATTCAGTAACAAAAGACTTTTCCAGATCTAAATATTTAAGACTAACAGTCTATTGTCATCTAGAGATTCTTGTTAACTCCAATGCAGTGAGAGGTACGCTTTGCCTCTGAACGTGGCCCTATGATTTCCTAACACAAAGCCCTGTGCTCTGAAGTTAGGCAGTCATGTCTGCGGCTGTGATAACATCTCTACATTTTGGTTTGTCAGTAAACCGAAGTACATAGTATCTTCTTTCTGGGCTGCCATGAGAATTAACTGAGATGGGAAATGGCTGTGCCAAGTTCGGGGTCACTATGTACTATGAGTACGTATCCCAAGTATGTACTATAGGGTCACTATGAGTACGCTCAGTAATCATTAGCATCTCACCTTCTCCCCAAAAAGACAGAAGCAGAAAGCTGCATTTATACCTGTTTATTGGACTAAGAGAGCAGGGACAGTGAGTATATGTTTTTGACATTTTTACACCCAATAGAGGATGGCAATATATCCCAAGACAGATGAAGCCAGTAACTAGAAAACAGTGACGTCTGAATTCTCTCCCACTATCCTGTGCGCTCTTCATTCTATGGGGGGGAGGAGGCTCCCTTGGTAAGCCCGCCTCTGGCATCAGACAGTCCCATTTTTCCTGAGACTCCTTCCGATTGTCCAGGGGCACTCATTTCCTCCCTGCTGGTCACATACCACCTAACCACACCGAAGTGCTGGGACCCTCCTCCTGCCAGAATTCTTGCAGAATTCTTGACTGAAGCTGTCCAACCCAACAGAAGTGAGTCTTTCACACGGGCAGAGCTGACATTTATTCAGTCAACAAGAGCCGAGTGCCTGCCAGGGCCAGACACTGCGGGCATGAGGACACACAGAGCATGGAACCAACCGGTCAACGTAAACCTGCATGACGTCAGCCAGCTGTGATGTCCTCAGATGTCACTGAGTGACAACTCGCACAATGGTTCATTAAGCGCCTAGTAAGAAGATGACTACAGTTGATGACATATAAAAACAAGCCAAAGCCAGAACGCGGGAGTTGTTACCAGCAGAGCCCATGAAGCAAGTCCCGTGCTGCAGGAGCTGGCTGCACACCTGCATGGGCCACGCTCACACAGCTGGGACAGTGCTCCACAGCCCACGCTCAGGACCAACAATTTTACTAGGATGTAAAAATTCATTTCCAACTTTCAGACTTATGTTTCCACTCCTAAATAAAGAATGAGCCAAACAAGTAAATGATGAACCACTGACCGTGAAGCCCAATGTTTCAAGGCCATGGACGGGCAAAAACCTACCATCTTTATCACCTGCAAAGAGAAAGCTCTAGTAGACAGAAGACGAGAAACGTTTTTTCAGCATGACATAAACCTGCATAAGCTTGTAACAGCACTGGTGCCAATAAACGCTTCTGTTGCTTGTTGCAAAAAAATGTCTTCAAAAGAACGGTGAAGAGAGTGGCAGAGAATGAGCTATTTCTTCATCTCCAAAATGGCACTCACAGGGCCCCGGTGCTTAGCACAGCAGATGCTGCAGGCCTGCGCAGGAGAGCTCTAAAGTGAGTGAAAAACACAGATTAAAACAAAGACCTTCTCTTTCTACCCTCCTACTCAGAAATATGACGAGAGCACTGGTCAGGGGGCAAGGAGGCAGCTGCGAAACGTCACTCCTTTTCCTGGGGACTACTGCTGGTCCGCATGGGCTTCCATCTGGAACAGCTGTCACTCTGTGATTCAAAGGACAGCTCACAATAAAACAAGCCCAAGTGACCTGGAGGAAGGAACACGACTTGGCACTAAAAACTAGCAGCGTCACGACATAGAAATCAGGTTGAGAAACTTGTACAAAATCGTTCTCACTGTACCTCACATCTCTATCGCTCAACAGTCATCAGCTTTACCTGAACAAATTCACTAGAGTGAGTACGTTTTTATAATGTTTAGCATACTGTATTAATCATTTTTACGTTTCAGAATTAGAAGGATTCATGTTTCTTCTGTGACATAAAACTGTATTAGAATTTTGAGACCCCACAGAGCCATAGGGTGACAGGCCAGTTCCAACCATATTCCTCCGACAGCAGCAATTCCTTTTATCTGTGGTGGCCAAGGGCCCACTCACCAGGCTGGGCACGGGCAGGCACTCCTTGTGGAACATGTGCCGGCAGTGGAAGACCAGCACGCTGAAGGGCTTCGCCGCATCTGAGAGCAGAGGGCAGGAAAGGGAGAGGACTCAATGCAACAAGCAGATCAGGAACCTTCAAACCAGTCTTCTTCCTTGGCCCCTTGCCCCCCACCACCCTCCCTTTAGCAACCATCAGCTAGTTCTCTCTCTGTATAGGTTTCTGTTTTGTTCATTCATTTGCTTTGTTCTGTTTTGAGATTCCACATGTAAGTGAAATTATATTGTATTTGTCTTTCTCTGACTAACTTAGCATAACACCCTCTAGGGTATTAACTGTTTAATACAATTAAGTGTTTTTTTGGTTGTATTTAGAATTCTGCTCTGTTCCTTTCTTCTTCTCTTGTTCTCTTCCTTTGTGGTTTGCTGTTTCTTAGTATTTTGTTTGGATTCTTTTCTATCTATTCTCTGTGTATCTTTCGTAGGATTTTGGTTTGCGGTTACCATGAGGTTTATGTGTATCATTCTATACCGATAGCAGTTTATTTTAAGGTAACAGGTGTTTAAGTTCGAATATATTCTAAAAGGACTACATTTTTACGCTCTTCTCCACACTTTATGTTTTTGATGTCATATTTTAGATGTTTTTCTGTTGTGTATCTCTTAACTATTTATTGTAGTTTGAGTTTTGGTACTTTTGTCTTTTGAGCTTCGCAGCAGCTAGAGTTTCTGGGTGGGAATTCCTTCCCGCCCATTCTCAGGAATTTCTTTTCGCTTTTCTGTTCCTGAATCCTGAGAAGAGTTGGTCGGGAAATTGGGAAAATCTGCTCCTTGAACCCAGTAATACCAACAATGAGAAATAAATGTACTACTCACAATGTATCTCTTAGACATTTTTCCTATTTATCGCTATCTAAAGTTACATTGTGTTACAATGTTACACACCACCAGACATGCACACTCGACACCGGAATCAGATTATCACATGACCAGCTAATTTTAGCTCTTGTAAATCGAGCACATTTGATCATGGAGAACAGAAAACAGTTAGTATTTACACAGAGAAATATTTATTTTCGCAACCCAGGACTACAAAGTCATCTTCAGGTGAACTAAGGAAACCAAAGGTCGTTTACCTTAATATGACATTGTAGTCAAATCCTGCGTTGTGAAAATAAATATTTCCCTGTGTGAATACAAACTGTTTTCTGTTCTGTTCTCCACGATGAATTATTTCCACAAAATTATTTCCACAGCCGATACCATTTCCCCGAAAATAAGACCTAGCCAAACAATAAGCTCTAAAGCGTCTTTTGGAGCAAAAATTAATGTATGACCCGGTTTTACATTACAGTAAAATAAGACCGGGTCTTATATTAATTTTTGCTCCAACAGACGCATTAGAGCTGATGGTCTGGCTAGGTTTTATTTTCGGGGAAACACGGTACCACCAACCATATTCGATCAGTTTGTTTGCGGCTGACGATTGCGATGTATGTGAGTGTTCTTGGCTCTCTCAGCTGCTGAGGGTAAGTCCGTCCATTTAAAAACAACTTACACTGCTAATATTTTATTCCAATATTACAATAATTTATAATCTCATATCATAATGTTTTGTGGCACTTTTTAGCTGTAAATATTCGCTGCACAATATAGGTCTTTCTTAATTTTTTCTTAATGCTTTTTTTTAAAGGAAATAAAATTTGAATTGGTTACACGTAGAAATAGAGATCTTGTGTCTCTCACAAAG
Organism: Rhinolophus hipposideros; assembly: GCF_964194185.1. Lineage (NCBI taxonomy): Eukaryota > Metazoa > Chordata > Mammalia > Chiroptera > Rhinolophidae > Rhinolophus > Rhinolophus hipposideros. The sequence goes on from NC_138064.1 coordinate 52,497,138, forward strand.
TACTTGAGCAACGTTAGTTGTCTATGTGAGATGGGAGAAGATGAATTTTTTGCCTTGTCAAGTAAGAATGAAATTGCACGGTTGGCAAAGTCATTAATGGAAAGACTTTTTAAAGGAACATTTACAGCAGACGAAGTTCCAAGAGAAGAAATAAAGGATGCCCTTACAGAGAGTTCTGCCATTAAATCAGAGTCTGATCTGAAGTGTGAATTGACTAAAGCAATACCAATTTTGACATCAAAGCCTAGCCCTATGCATGCAGACACAATATTTGCTTCTCTAAGGAAGGAAATGAGCTTATATGAAGCAACGCATTCTCTCACTCCCAACTTGAAGATACTTTTGGGCGAACTCATAACAATTCAACCAACGTCTACAGAAAAGGAAAGACATTTTTCTACATCAAGTATATTTGTTACAAAACGAACATCACGATTGTCTGATTGGGCAATTAATGCTCTATGTTTCTTAAAAGTTTCATTTTAAAAATGACAAAAACTATTTGAAGTACTTTTTTCATTTTCAAACGAATCCTATTTGCTTTTGTTTTCTATTAATGTTTAATAAATAAAATATTAAAATGAGATTGGGAAAGTTAATACATTGTGTGATATATGTAAAAACTAGTTTGTATTAATTACATTGCTTGTAATTTGAGAAAACCTGAAATATAACAGAAACCTAGCCAAAATGATACTGTAGTGACCCGTTTAGTGCTCAGGGCAAGAGATGCACTAGTCATGAAATTCTGGTCGAACTCCATTTAGGAAATTTTATTTACTCAAGTTCTGCATCGACCTTTTACATATAGGAGTGTCTCAAAACCTCTGAAAGACTGCGCCCGGGGACACGAACCCCAGTTGCCCCACCTTCTCTATGGCTTTTCTGTTTATTAACATTTACTGTTACAGCCATTATTACAGATGATCAACGAAAATTAAATAAAAAAGATTATTTCGGGAATTCTCAAGAATTCTCGGGAAATACGATTTCCCATTCTTGATTCCCGAATGAATCAAAATGTCAGGAATTTGGAAACCCAAGCAGTAGCTTTTTAAATGTCTGATTCGCTGTTTATTAAGTATTTGGCTTTACCTCCGATATTATTTCCTTTCTCATATTTTCCTATGTCTGGTTATGGCCTTTCCTTTTCTGCTTAAAGAAGATACTTTAACATTTCTTGTAAAGCTGATTTAATGGTGACGAACTCCTTTAGTTTTTGCTTGTCTGGGAAATTCTTTATCTCACCTTCAATTTTAAAAGTTAACCTTGTTTGATAAATTATTCTAGTTGTAGGTTCCTTTCTTTCAGCCCTTTAAAGATGTCCTGCCACTCCCTTCTGGTTAATCAAGTTGCTGCCTAGAAGTTAGCTGATAGTCTTATAGTGTTGCCTCAGTATTTAACTAGTTGTTTTCCTCTTGCTTCCTTCAAGATTGTCCCCTTATATTTAACTCTTGCCATTTCAATTATGTCTTGGTGTGGGTCTCTCTGGCTCATCTTGTTTGGAACTTTCTGTGCTTCCTGGACCCAATGAGGAAAGTTTCTAGCCATTATTTCTTTAAATCAAGTTTCTTTTCCTTTCTTTTTCTTCTCCTTCTGGGATCCCTATAATGCAAATGTTTGTGTGGTTGCTGTTATCTTAGAGGTCCCTAAACTATCTTTATTTTTTGAAACTCTTTGCACCTTTTGTTGTTCTGATTGGTTGATTTCCACTAGTCTGCCTTCCAGGTGGCTAATACAGTCTTCTGTATTAGCTAATCTGTTGTTGATTCCTTCTAATGCATTTTTTTATTTCAGCCATTGTATTCTTCAGCTCCGCTTGCTTCTTTATTATACTTTCTAAGTCTTTGTTAAAGTTCTCCCTAAGTTCTTTCACTTCCACTCTCACGTTAGTGAGCATCCTTATGACCATTTCTTTGAATTCTTTATCAAGCAAATTACTTGTCTCCACAACCTCAGGGTTTATTTCTGGGGATTTTTTTTTTTTTTTGGTCCTTTCATTTGAGAGATATTGGTCTATCTTTTCATTTTGATTGACTTCCTACGTTTGTTTATATGAATTAGATACAATAGCTCTCTCTCCTAGTCTTGAAAAAGTGGCCTTGTGTAGAAGTGGGCTCTGGGCAGGCTGCCGGGTGGTTCTGCAGGACTGCAAGAGCTGGCGCCTATGGCATCCGGGCCACTGGCCCACCAAGCTGGAGTGGCTCTGGGTGGGGAGGCCAAGTGGGTATGGTAGTGCTCTGATGATCCTGCTCGCTCCCTGTGAGCCAAACGGGCTCTGGTGACATGTGTGGGAATGCACTGCAGCGACCTGGCACGTAGGCCAGAGCACGTGCACAGAGCTGCAGCCATCCCTACCGAGGTGGGGGCCATAACCAGCGGTGCTCGCTGACCACGTCCGGCCCAGACAGCTCCCAAAGCTCCCAGACAGCTCCTGAGCTTTCCCAGCCTTCCCTACTCAGTCGTCTTCTCTCGTTGTCCAGAAGCACTCCATTCAGCACTTGGTTGCTCTCAGGAGGAACTTCTCTCTATAGATGTGTATATTTCAGTTTGTTCACGGGAGGGGTCAGTTCAGCATGCTCCTATGTCACTGCCATCTTGGACCTCTATCTGAAACTGGTCTGAGTAAGAGTCCAGCTATAGTTAAATGAACTGCCTTAGGAGGATTACTTATTTATAAAAGCATTCCTGAGTTGGGGTGGTGATCAAATGCAAAGCAGATATTACAACCATGTTGCTACGTGAGTTTATTACAACCAATAAACAAGCAGGTTACTTGCTTGGCCTCCATGTCAGTTCCTACAACTATAAACGAGGGACAATTTCATGGCAAATGCAACACCATTTCTTTTAAAAATCAGAATTAGTATGTGCATATGTGTTCTCTCCTTCTGAATCCTCCTCCCCCCAGAGAATTGTTACAGGCCACACAGAGGTCAATTTTGTGGGTTTATAAAGAAGCTTTCTGCCAGTTCACCTCTTGCCTTTGCCAAGACCATCCACTGACTTCAAGGAACAGCTGGGTTAAATCCTAGGTTGTGACGTCGCATTGCACTGCACTTCTGTAAGAATTTCATCTAACTACACAGTGCAGGTATATGCAGTCTCTTTCTGTTAAAACACCATTTAAAACACTACGAAAGCTCACTTCTTTCCCTGTGTCCATTGCAGTTTTTAACATAAATACTTAAAATCCAAACCTAAACTCAAAATGGATTAAAGACTTAAATGTAAGACCCCCAAACCATAAAACTCCTAAAAGAAAACACAGGCAGTAAACTCCTTGACATTGCCTTTAGTAATATTTCTTTGGATATGTCTCCTCAGGCAAAAAAAAATACAAGAAAAAACTAACAAATGGGACTACATCAAACTAAAAAATTTTTACACATCAACGAAATGAAGACAACCTACTGAATGGAAGAAAATATTTACCAATTGTACATTTGATAAGGGGTTACTATTCATTTATAAAGAACTCATACAACTTAATACCAAAAAAACAAATGATTCAATAAAAAACCAGCAGAGGACCTCAATAGACATTTCTCCAAAGAGGACATAGAGATGGCCAACAGACATATGAAAAGATGCTCAAGGTCACCAATCATTAGAGAAATACAAATTAAAACCACAATGAGATATCAACTCACACCTGTCAGAATGTCCATCATCAATAAATCAACAAATAACAAATGCTGGTGAGGATGTGGAGAAAAGGGAACGCTTGTGAACTGTTGGCGGGATTGCAGATTGGTGCAGCCACTATAGAAAACAGTATGGAGGTATCTCAAAAAATTAAAAATAAAACTACCACATGACTCTACGATCTCACTTCTGGGTATTTACCTGAAGAAACCCAAAATACTAATTGAAACAGATATATGCGCCCCTATGTTCATTGCAGCACTATTTATAACAGCCAAGATACGAAAGCCACCTAAGTGTCTATCGACAGACGACTAGATAAAGAACATTTGGTACATATATACAATGGGATACTAATCAGTTATAAAAACAGAATGAAATTTTACCATTTGTGACAACATGGATGGATCTGGGAGATATTATACTAAGTGAAATCAATCAGACAGAGAAAGATGAATACCATATGATTTCACTTATATAAGTGGAATCTAAAAAAACAAAATAAACAAAACAGAAACAAACTTACAGAGAACAAACTGATGGTTGCCAAAATACAGAAGAGAATAAGTTTAAAGAAAAGGGAAATCTATTAAAAGTTTCCCACATACACACATGGTTCTTCCACCTTGGAATTTAAACACATTGATGGCAAATAAAGTTTTCATTTTATCATGTTTATTCACTAGAGTAGTGCTTCTCAAAGAATGGCCGCTGCACCAGCAGCATCGACATTACCTGGGAACTTGTCAGAATGCAAATTAGGCAAATGCAAATTCCAGGCCCTACCCTGGAATTACTGAATTAGAACCTCTGAGATTAGGATTACCAAAGTGGTTTTTAACAAGCCTGCCAGTTGATGCCCGCTTACTCCAATTGGCAAACTTCAGCTCTAAAGAATGGCAGGGGCAGCATGCGACTGAGTAGAGATGTAGGCTGTAATTCTTTTCTAAATTGGATTATTCTAAAAGTTGCATAATTTTATAAGTAATAATTAGTTAACTACTCATAGTAACAAATATTTGGGGACTTCTTTCCCCTTCCCCACCACCTTACCTGATGGAAGAATAGGCGAAAGGCAGGATTCACAGATGTTCTCCTCTGCAAGGAAACACATACACACTTGAGATTACAGAATGTTTCTATTTGCTTTGTTTCCTCTGAGAGCAGGCATACAGTTAAAACGATTATTTCAATTTTACCCACCATCAACCAGAACACCTTTCATTTGAGTTCGATGCATCTTCTTCAGTAAAGACAAAGAGTCAGCTACAAGAATCTTCTTGCAGCCTTCACGGAGCAGAATCTAATGCACACATTGTAAAAGAAAAGCCATCTTAACAAGACTCAAATATGAGGAGGGGACCCTCCTACTGGGCATTCAGAAAAGTGCTGTGTTTGAAATACTCCAGAGGCACTCACTGGCCTGCTGCCCCCGTACTTTCTTCCCTCCACACCACTGACCTACCTTTCTAGCCTCCACTCAGTCATGACTCTGCATCTTTTTCAAATGAACATACAGTGGTTCCCCCAGTGCTTATAAAATCAAATACCAATTCCAACCCCTACTGTTCTCTTATAGGGTTTTCTAATACAGATGACTTGGGCAGAATTTGGCCCCTCTGTGACCTCTTTGCCCAGGATAGAAAACCTGCTTTCCCAGAATCATTTATTTCATAAATCCATCTACTTAATGCACAATACATACTGGGTCTCTATTTCTACAAGGTACAGGGAGGCATGGAGCAATAAACTGAGAAGACTGTGTCCTCAAGCCCCTGCAGGGTGCGGCCTGTCTTCCTGTCCTTGCAAAGCAGACCCACAGCACTTAGCAATGAATGTAGGGTACAAAGCACAACTGCCCCCATTAGCCCTCAGATCTGGGATGGATTCGTAAAGGGCTGGCAACTGAAATTACATATTCTGTCTCAAGGTTCATTTTCTCATTCTTAATCCTGGTACTGTACATTGTTTCTTTAGGCATTTTTCCTGCTAGTTTGTAGGCTTACTTATTTTCCCTCTCTCTGCCTGGAGGATTATGAGACCTGACGACAAACGCGTCAGCAGCCTCAGAAGTCAGGATGCAAACAGCAGAAGTCAAAGGCCCATTTTTGATTGATACCAATTCTGTTTTAGCGCCGGGGACATAACAAGGACAAAAATTGCCCACACCTGCTTTTATGCAGGTAAGAGGCAACACACCTCACCTTTCAAACCCATTCGGCTGTCCACAGTGTGAGTTTCACCCTTTTTGGGTTTTCTTAGGTAATTTATTGGAAATTGGGAAAGGCTCTGTGAGGTGTGCTTAAGCCAGATGGATTTTTTTTTTTAACCAGAACTCGCTGCTTTTCAGACAGAGACACTCAAGGTCAGAAGGGATGACGCAATGTGTCTTCTTACACGTGCTTCTGTGCCAGTGCCATGTAACTGCCACAGAGACCCACATAAAGACGACACGGCTGCCTCACTGGGCCAGTTCTGCGACACAGCCAAGCTACTGTCAGAGGTACATCCTGCCCTCTTCACACTGAAGTCACTCTCATCTAAAACCTACATGTGCAAATGCCCCAAAGTGCTTTCCTTTGTGTTCCCACCAGGGAGGGGAGTAAGGGAGCGACCAGCTTGGTCCTCCATCCCCAACTGTCTACAATGAGATGTGCTCCTCGATAATCCCGAAGAGCACTGGCTTTGGGGGGATGCAACCAGAGTTTTCCCCCCAATTAGATCAAGGCAAATATCCGAGGAAACGGAACTGACGTCCAGATTCAAGTTTTAAAGCTGCCACTTCCAGTACCGAGTAGGAAATAACTAATGGTTTTACTATTTCTACATTGATTGAGACACTGCATTTGATGTTTTGTTCTTTAAAATGCTACCGGCAATTGAATTTTTCTGATTCATTTAAAAAAGACATTAAAACTTTAACAGACATCATTAAAGCATACAAGAAGAACAAAAAAAATAACAAATACAGTAAGAAAGATGTCTAAGAAACATTGATGTCAATAAATTTGAAGAAAATTTATAAACAAAGTACATAAAGCTCCTCAGCCTCAAACACCAAAATAAAAACTTAAGAAAAATAGTGTCAATCACAGTATCATTGGTAAAATGTTTCAAAAAGCTAGCTCTGACCCTCAGCGGGGTTCACTGAACGAATAATACCGGAGATGGGTGGATGCAGTAGTCTAGACAGAAGCCACAGTGTCTGCAAACTTAAAAAAGAAAACAGCAAAAAATACACACAGAGAAGGAACCATTTCTTCATGAGGATTACATTTTTCTAACTGGGTATAATCTGTCTGTGGCAGAAAGTATTTTCTAGGAAAAAGGTCAGTATTTAGAGGCAGCCAGCCAGAAGGGAAAACATATAAATACAGCTTAGTATGTTACTTTCTACTTCATTTGATCAAAACCCAAGGCTTCAGATCAGAACGTGAACACATTGTAACTTCATTTACACCACGCTATGCAGGTATATTAAAAAATGAGACTACCACCTGAATAAGTCATTTATTTTATAACATCTGTAGTAATGAGGGCAATCAGAGGGGGTGAAAGACTGTACCAAAATAATGTGTTCTTATGCAGATATTGCTCGCATTTTCAGACATACGACAAGGCACTGTGGTGACTAGGGATTCCAACTACATCAGTGACTCATGAAAAACGTGCTGTTGTTGCCACTGTTGGAAACCCCCAAAGCTCACACTCCGTGTTCCCCACGAATGCCTTTACTCAGACAGAGCTGAGTCAGACGCAGCAGCAGCTGGAGGAGGAGGTCTTGGTCCTCACCCCTCTCTGACCATCATCACATCGTGATTTCCATCTCCGCCCCTCTGCGAGGTCATTGTGCCCAGCCTGCCTTCCCAGATGTGCAGTCTCACCTCCCACCTGTCTTCTATCCTTGCGAACTGGATGTCATTTACACAGGCGCTCTCTGTTCTGCTATCCAGGGTGACATCAAATCACTAATACTCACATTTTGAGTACAACGTTCCATTACTTTGTGCTATTTTTCTTTTTAAAATATGAGATATTTCAAAAACATACTCAAGTGTCTACCACCTAAATTGAACAAATCTGTTAATACTTTGCAATGTGCTTAAGATCTGTTTATTTCAGAAAATGAAGTATTACAGATACAGCCGACACTTTCTTGTACTTCACCTTTCCTCCTTCTTCCTTACAAATACAACTCCAACTTTGCTTAGTGTGTGCCCAGCTAAAATATGCAGCTAGCTGGCGAGGGCTCATGTAACCTAGATTTGATCAATGAGATAAACACAAAGCCTTCAAATATAAAAAAGCAAAGCCTCATTAGGAAAAAGCCCTTTACTTCCCACATCTTTCTGCCTGGAATATGGATGTGAGGCCTGGAGATACAGCATCTACTTTGTGACCCAGAGGCAGCAATCTGGAGGTGCGAGTATGTATTCCTGTTAATGGGTGCTTAAGCTGTTTCCAGTGTAGGGTTATTAAGGATAAAGCTGCAAAGATCATTCTTGTACAGATCTTTTTGTGGACCTGCTTTTCATCTCTTGGGTAAATAGCTAGGAGTGAAATTGATAGGTCATGGAGTAGGTGTATGTTTAATTTTTTAACTGTCAAACAGTTTTCAAGTAATTACACTATTTTACATTCCCATATTAAGCTTTGATATCTGCTAAAGCTACCCTCCTTATTAGATAATCTTAGCCTTTTATTTTTTTATGTATAATTTAGGACTGTGAAAAGTCTTTTGGGATTTTGATTAGAATTTTATTGAACATACAGATGATGATTACTTTGCAGAGAATTCCTAACATTTACCATATGTGTCTACTTTTAATAAGTAAATAGTCAGATTCACTTTGCTAATGATTTCTGTAGAATTTTTGCATTTGTGTTAAAAAAGAGACAGGGCTGTAATTGTCTCCTATTGCCCTCATGGGACGCTGGTAAGGTCAGACTTACCATGGGATAAGGGACCGAGGAGCTTTTCCATTTTGTTCTCAGGGAAGAGTTTATATAAAAGAGGAGTGGCCTGTATTTAAAAGTTTGATAAAACTTACCTTTAACTTTGTCTGTAGAATGATGTTTTTTTGTAGCTATGTTTTGACTACTGGTTTGATTTATTTAAAGACTGTAGATTTATTATATTTGCTCTCGAATAATTTTGGTAATTTATATTTTCCTAGAAAATTGTTTATTGTAGTTTTCAAATATACTGATATAAAACTAGCATTCACTTCTGTTTAAAATGTTGTCTGAATCTGTAGTTATATTCTCCCTTGTTTGTTTCCGGTATTTCTTTTTTCTTTTTCTTTGTCAGAGGTTTTCCTATTTTACTATTCATTCTCTCTTCTGGAGAATTTCATTCTACTATCCATGTCTCTATTAACCACTTGGTGAGGACATTTTCATTCTACTATCCATGTCTCTATTAACCACTCTTAATTACTCAGTGCTGTATGCTAAATGATTTCATCAGATCCATCTTCCAGTTATTTAATTCTCCTTTTCAGCTGTGTGTAATCTACTATTTACCTTGTTTACTGAATTAATAATTTAAACGAATACACATATTCACATAATTTCAAAGAGATCTATTTGGTTCTTTTATAAATATTTCTATTTTCTATCATATTGTTCCGTTATATTATGGTATTTATTTTTTCTTCTACGTCTTCATTTTAAATGGACTTATTAATAATACCTTTGAGATTGAGTTAGCATTTTCAGTTCTTGGAAATACTAAGATTGTCATATCATTTTCATTCTTCTGTGTACTGTATCTCCTGACTAACCATCATATAGCTTGAATTCTTTCTATTGTGAGCTCACCATCAACGGCTGTGTGTCCTAGCTGAGGGGACACGATTCTGAGTGGGTTCACTTTTGTGCATTTTGAAGTCTCATGGGATTTCAATGGCTCTAGATGTTTTCACATGCACAAAAGATAAATTCAGATCCTACAATTTCTTATGGGTGACCCCCTATTCTCCCCCAACCTTCTCTTTCCCATTAACCGCTGAGGAGACAGCTAGCTCCCTTGTCACTTAAAGAACCAGAGGGCAGCTTTTTTCCTATGGCCTGAGCCTCAGGCTCTGTGCATGACATTTGATTTTAGTTCCTCACTTTAAGTGGGCCAACAGCTATTGGTGCTGCTCCCACATAAGCATACGAGGCCCATCATCTAGTAAGTGTATTTGCTACTCCAGAGGCTGCCACAGCGGCCACGTTCCCTTTTCACTTCAGATGTGCTCTCGGTATTTCCTGGTTCCTGGTCTTATCTCTTTTGAGATTGGCTACGAATCAAAATTTTTTTTTTAAAATTCGTTAACATGATTTTAATAGGAAGGGGTATTCAGTTTAGTGTATCATCTATCCAGAAATCTAAAGCTTTTCTGGTTTAGAAAAATACATTTCTAGTTATGTACTGTTGTTGACCATGTTAAGCAAAACAAGTATCTATTGACGTAGATGACATTGGTATTTACTCTTCTTTTAAATCTATTATACTTGAATTCTTAAAATCTTAGTCTTTATCACTGACTGACATTTGATCAAGTAAACTTTTATTCTTTACTTACTTTAGATATTAAAAATTTAACTTAGTCTACAAAGACTTTTTTTTATGGTTGTGCTGGCTGTTTCCCCATATCTTTTTCTGACTTTATGGAATTTGCAAATATATTTTTTGATGTTTTCAGAATATTGTAGGCTACAAAAGTTAAGCTCATAAGAAGGTTTCAGGAACATATCCCCCCTTTGCCTCCAAAAGTAGTCTTTGTTTTCCAAAGGATGCCTACTGGTCTTTCAAGATCAAGTCATTTTCTGACCAGCAAAATCTTTCTTGCCTGTTTCCTTCTGTTTTATTTTGGTTTCCTATTTTATTCTCCATGTTGGATAGCTTCTGACATCACTTTCAGAAATTAAAATCAGTTTGAAACACCTTTATTTAGTATCATCTATAAAATGTCTCCACCTAGTAAATAAGACAATACCATTACTGATTTTTGCTCTGTAATCTCTACCTCATACTAGAATCTCACCAATGCAAGTAAACCACTGTCTGTCTTTTTCTTTCCTCAACTTCATAATGGCATCAGTTTTCATCTTAATAAGTAATTGTAGGCATTACTTACCAAGTACAATATTATCTTTCAAGCATTCATTTTCCTTATGGGACTTTCCCTTATTTTTCCAAGGTTATTCAAATCAATGGGTCAACTTCTTTTCACACCCTTCTTTACCACTCTTGTTTTCTTAATATTACAATGTTTTCTTCCATTGTTCTAAGTTTTTCTAAATTCTATGTTTTATTAACATTACCTGTATTCTTTCCTTTTCATTATTTAAGACAACCAGTTATAGCTTCTATAATCAACCTGTTACAAGCATACCTTATTCTACTATGAATTTAAACAAGAATGTATTTATAAGGTACTGCTGAAAATCAACATGAGATTCTAGATTCTCCCTATTTTCCTTATTTTTCTGTAGTTCATCATCAATAATAAAGCCAACCAAAAGCAAAACACTAGACTCATAGATATTTTAAAAAGCAATAAAGGAATTGTACATCAGCGAAGTTATTATGGCTCATTAGAAACAGATGCTGTGGGAAAAATGCCATAAAAATTGCCGAGTTTCTGAAATTTTTATTTTAGAAGATTCTTTAAATGTTGAAATTTTTGCTGACATTGCCTCGTCTTTACTGCAATGCTTATCATCAGAATTGCAAATGACAGAGAGTTACCTGGTTTTATAATCCCTTAATATGATACCACAGCTAGACTGGGAAATCATTTTACCTAATTTCTCATCCATCATTTAGGCCACAGTGCTATGGGGTTTGAATTCTTGAAAAAGCTTTTTTTGCTTTTTGTTATTATCAAAGACAATGAACTAGAGAGAAAGAGGAAAAGATAAGACTCTAAGATCTCGTTAGAGATCAAAAACATTATCATAAGTACAATCACATTTAAATTTACAATAGCACATATATCAAATTGATTAAAGAACTACATTAATTAAAGAACTAGAGTTGCTTGTCATAGGCCACTTATGTCACTTAAAAGCTGTGATGAGGCCAACCTTAAATATTTGGAAAGGAAAAAACCTTTTTATCTTAAAAGTTTATTTCGAGGATTTATAAATTTAAAGACTATGTTTTAGGAGAAATTAAGAGCTTACATATTGTGAGTCTAAAAGAAATCCATGTGAACCCCAAAAAGGTCAGGCAAGAAAGAAGTCACTATATCCTCTTAATTCATTTGTCTCTGGATTTCGAAGAGGAAAGATATGGGAAATGATAAAGAAATAAGGGGATTACGGAAAATACAAATATGGGAAAATAACTTTGCTAGACATGGCGACATCTGGAGTCAATTTGTGTGTGTGTGTGTGTGTGTGTGTGTGAAGTTTAACAAAACTGAAGTGTTAAAGCATTCTACTTTTCCCAGAAATAGTAATTCAAGTTATGAGACACCTGAGCAAAGGGCTGCATCCCACTTATTCCAGGCTTAGCAGACAATCTGTGGAGGCTCTGGTGGTACCTAGCGCAGTATGTGACATGTAGTAACTCAAGTATTTAAATAAAAGTGTTTATAAACAATCAAACATGTCATGAAAAAAATTACACCTAAAAATCTTAGCTACTTTATTACAGATTCCAAAATAAGTATTATGAATGATTTACATTGAAATATTACGTTAACACTAAGCAGCTGCATTTGTGTTATAAAGGTGTATTTGTGAAAAGACTCTCTTAAGAACTTGAGAGACAGGAGATACTTCAGATCATTTACTCTCAAGGGACCTACTAAGTGTCCATGCACAGTACCTCAGAGCCAGGCTGAATGTGTAGCAAACAGCAAGGTCATTTATGGATACAGTCCCTCGCTCTCCAAGATACTCTAATCCAGCAGATCTGGGGTCGTACCTGAGACTAGGTAAACTGAAAAAGAATCCAGATAATTCTGGTGCGTGGCCAGGCTTGACAAACACTCACTTACTCTAATGGGAAAACTGAGATCTAGAAAGTTTATGTCATCCTGAAAGCCAACAGCCCTGCTAAGGGCAAATCCAGAACTAGAGTCCAGGTCTGCAAACACCCGTCCAGTACTTTTTAGGGACCACAGGCTGCCTGTTCAGCTTCCAGGCCAGCCCTGGGTATTCCCCTGCTGTAACCAGCCAGGAGGAGGAATGCATCTCCGGAGACCTATGGGACAACCAGTGAGAAATACACAACATTTAGTCAGAGGATCTGGGTTCAGACCCAGCTCATCATTTCCCCAAACTGGCAATTCATTTAACTTTGTTAGACTGAGTCTTCTCATCTGGAAAATGAAGATGACAGATCCTAACAGACTGTTGTGAAGATGAAATGACTAGCTAATAAGTCTGTCAAGAGAGAAGTGTTTAAGAACAAAGATGCTGAAATTCTTAAGGGAAAAAAATAGAAATGAATATAAATGCTAAATAAAACATAATAAATTTATAAATAAAAGAGTTCTAAAAATATAAAGCAAAAAAGTATACATTTATATAAAATTATAAAAATTTGGAAATTATGGTCAGTTTACGTAAAAATTGAAATAAATTTTATATTGTTTTGTAAGTAATTTATATCAAATAAATGCTATTTGTCCTTGAAATCAGGCCTAGAAACATTTTAAGTTTATGAAGTATAAGAGCTACTTTTATCTTACTAACTTCAGAGGTACTTTTATCTTACTAATTTCGTGAAGCTTTTAAACTTTGTTGAATAATTATACTAACATTGTAACAAGAAAACAGTAATTTAAAATAAATTTTAAAAACTTAAACATTAATAATGTCGTTGATTGACTCTACCATTTCCTTAACTTTAATGATGTCAGAAATCCAATATGCCTAATGCTAAACTTCAGTTGAAGACAGTTGTTGCATTTCTAAAAACATGAAATTTTAAAACCAGAAGAGATGTTCATTTAAAATTTTCCCCCAAAACTTTCTCTATCCTCTCTTTCCAATTAGCAATTAGTTAATGAATGGTCTCTCAAAGCATTTTCAGTGTCTAAGTAAGTTTTAAAATGCTGCATACTCTACTGTAAACGTGCCCCTTAGAGATTTCCAGTGCATATTCGCAAAAAAAGGTACGAGAAGCCCTGTGATATCCTTTCTCTATCATTTGACCATGGATCTCTATGTTTACTGAATAGTTCTTGGTATTTCCCAGGGTCATTTCTCCCTTACCTTCCCCTCCCATATAAGTACATTCCAGATTCTTGCAAATTCATGGACCTACAAAAAATTTCCCCCCAGTTTTTGGGATTAACAGGGTTGGCAATTATTTCTCCTGTTAGGACATGTGAAAATCAACTACAGTTTTATGAAACAAACAACAAAAGACTAGACAGAATCAAACAAAAGGTGTATGTGAAATTCTTCTTGAAACTTCACAATGCTCCCTATAGAGTTATTTTTATAGTCATCCCTAATAGGTTGCCTAAAGAAAGAAAATAAATGGTCGTTAATAAAAAAAGTAGCCTTTTCCATAGAAAAAAATTCTAAATTCTTTCTTCATACGTAAGTAGGAAGCACCCCTGGAAGTCTTTGAACCCGCTCCAGGAGAGCATTTTCTCTCCGCATTCTCTAACTAGACAGCTGAGCCTCAGTGGGCCCTTCAGGTGCAGCAGTCCCCACCGCCTCTCTCTGTCCCAGCAGAATTGTAAGGAAAAGCTCTCGGTATATTTTAAAACATAAAAGAATAAAATATTGATTTAGCAGCTGTGTTAGTGGATAATTTTTATATGGAATTCCTTTTTCTAATGATTTTATTTTTATTCCTGGCTGACTCAGACCTATGCAAACTTATTCATAAACAGTGAATGAGCAGTAAGACCCAGTGTTGTCCCTAATCCTGGTTCGCTGGATGTGAAGAGCTTGGTAAAAGGAACTATTAGGTGTTTTTAGGCCTTGTGGAGGCTGAGGAAAAAGCAGGCAGTGGGTATGGGGGCCGACTATAGGCAATATTCTATGACACTTTATATAAAAGACTTTAGCATTTGCAGATTTTGGTATCCGTGGTGGGGGTGATGGATTTTCAACTGTGCAGGGGTTGGTGACCCAACTCTCCCACTGTTCAAGGGTCAATTGTAAAATGTAACTACCCAAATGAATTATTTGACACAGATATCTAAAATAAACCTTAGAAATGTTTATCCAGTAGCCAGTCAACCAGCTCAGTATGCTCGTCTGTCCAAGCAAAGATACTTACTTGCAAATTGTAGTCTTGCAGAATTTTAACCAAGGAATCTCTCAAATTGGGAATCTCCATTCCTTCCTTAATACGGTGAATCAGTAGAATTGGGTCGACATGTGTGCCAATGTTGTTTAACAAGCCAGTAATAAATGCTACAAAATACGACGTAACACATAAGCAATGCGCACAACGCAATTTCAGGCCAAAAGTAACTCAAAGGAAAAATCATTTCCTTCAAAGTAAATGTTAAAGCTATTTGAATTTCTAAACTCTCAAAAACTAATATTCCTTTACTTTCCTCATGACATAAAGGAGAAGCTAAGTGATAAGAGTTTAAAACAGCTGAAGAACAAATGCTTACTTCAGGATACAGTGGTCCCCCCTTATCTGTAGGGGTTACAGTCTAAGCCCCCCAGTGGGTGCCTGAAACCACCGATAGCACTGAACCTGCCGATAGCACTGAACCCTATTTGTATTTTTTCCTACACACAAACCCCAAAGATAAAGGTTAATTTATAAATTAGGCACAGTAAGAGATTAATAATGATAATAATAAAATGGAAGAATTGAAATAATATACTGTAATAAAAGTTATGTGAATGTGGTCTCTTTCTAAAAGTATCTTACTGTACTATATTTACCGTTTCACTTAAAGAAAGCACTTTATGGCTTCTCTTTGGCATATCTGAATTGCCAGCATTGCTACTCTTGCACTTTGGGGCCATTATTAAGTAAAACAGGGGTTACTTGAACGCAAGCACTGCGATACTACCACAGTCAATGTGATAACTGAGACTGCTAGTGGGCTGGTTGTGTTTACAGCGTGGATACGTTAGACAAAGGGATGATTCATGTCCTGGGTGGGACGGAATGGGATGGCGTGAGACTTCATCAGGCTATTCAGAAAGATGCACAATTAAAAACTTATGAATTCTGGATTTCTGGAATTTTCCATTTAATGCTACTGGACCACAGGGGACCGTGGGTAACTGTGGAAAAGGAGGGATTACTATACAGTTTGTGATATTAAAGGGGTACAACTAACATTTATTGAGACTTTACTATGGCTTAGCTATCATACACTTTTCACCAATATTCTGCAAAGTGGAATGTTATTTTCCCCCATTCTACAGAAAAGGGAAATGGGGTGGTTAACTACTTCATCCAGGGTCACACAGCGAGCAAGCTGTAAGCCCAAATTCAAGCCCAAGTTCACAGTGTATTTGTTCCATCGCACCCCCATGGCTGCCTTTAGGATCCCAAAACTACCGTGTTTCCCTCAATATAAGACCTAGCTGGACCATCAGCTCTAATATGTCTTTTGGAGCAAAAATTACTATAAGACCCGGTATTTTATATTATATTATATATTTAATATTACATATTATATTATAATAAAGACCTGGTCTTATATTAAAATAAGACCGTGTCTTATATTAAGTTTTGCTCCAAAAGACGCATTAAAGCTAATGGTCCAGCTCGGTCTTCTTTTCAGGGAAACATGGTACTTTATCACATTGAATTAGATCCTTTAACATATATGTCATGTAACTACCTTAATCTGAATTTGACTTGAATAACATTATCCTCTTGTATCTCTTATTAAAAAGACAATCATAGAAGTAATTTCTAGAACTTGAAAATTTTGAAATAGATAAAGTCTTCTTACCAAAAAATAAAAAAAGGGAAGGTGGAGATTTTAAACCACTGCTGCTAGCTTCTGAATCATTTCTGTATCTTCAGAAGAGGGCCTGGGTTATTATTAGGTGACTGCTTTGTTTCTTTCCAAAACGGGGACCGATGCAAATGGTTAAGCGCAGAGCCAATCAATACACACTCATGGTGCCGCACTGTGAACCGGGATTTGCAATTACAGCTAAACACGGCCAGTGTCCTGTTACAGCTACGTTTCCATAGGGAGAGACTGGGGTGGGTTATACATTTTCAGAATAAATATCCCCACACACCTAAGACAACTCACACTTCCCACATCGCATTTAGTCAGTGGGTGCAGAGGGTACAGACATGCTGCATGGGGGCACGGTGAAGATTATCAGATTAACCACTGTTCTTGATCACACTCAGGTAACATAGGGAATGCGCGCCAGGGTCTGCCCAGGAGCAGTGCCGGGAACCGGTACAATGGACCTGGCCTTCTCTTACTTTAGGTACTTCACCGTATTTTTAACTCAGTGTGTCCTGAGATAATTCTTACTCTAGACATAACTGCTACACTGAGAGAAAAAAGCTGTGACACACGTGGCTTTGCTGCTTACGTGGCTTGTCGATGGAATACAGAATCAGGTCCTCCCAGAGCTCGCCATCGTCCTGCTCCTTGGCAAACTCAATGGCTTTGTCGACATCGTGTAATTCCTTCATGATCATCTTCAGGGCGCTCCGGCTATTACCCATGCGGCCTAGCGAAGACGGGAGAAATACTCCATTTAGGACATTTTAATAAAACGTTAAGGGTATTTTTATAAAAAATGTGTTCAAGAAATCACGTATGTCTTAACTTGTTTACAGTTTGAAAGCTAAGACAAAAACCTATTTTCTAATGTGACATCAGCATTTGCTTCTATAACACAATACAATACCTATTTACGGGGGTTTACTGCGTGCTGAGCACTCATGTAGTGCTTCACACGGATTACATCGCTTAGGCATCAGCAGGCTTTGTGAGTTATATTCTAATAGTTCTGTTCTACAGAAGAGCACACAGAAAGGTCAGTAACTTGCCACAATCACAGAGGCACTAATCGTAGGTCTGGAGTTCGAGCCCAGGTGTCACATTCCGACAGGCTGACATTTCCTTCCTTTTGCTGCCGTCACACCCAGACACATTTAAGATTTTTCAGGCCTTGGAATCATTCTGCCTCTGGAGGTAGCTTCTCACGTGTTCCTCTGACACGCTTTGCACAAACTGCAAACTCAACCTCATTTCCTTCTCTTTCAAGTTCAGGGGAAAGCTTTTCAATAACCCTCATGAAATGCAAGTATTTACCAACAAATGCTTCTATTTGGTTAATTACCTTTACATATTCTGGTCATTGATCTATTGGCATGTTAATGATTTTGTTAATGATTTCCATGAGTTTTTCACACAGTACATCTAGAAAGCCAGACGGCCAGGGACAAATGACAGCCAGATTATACTGAAAAATTTTCCTCCCTCTCCAAAACTTCAATATTCAATTGCATTTCCTCTAGTTATTTAGGGTGTAATTTTTGAAAATGAACATTTTTCTTTTCTACCAAGATGATGGTACTGTAAGCTGATTCTTTTTTTTTAAATAAATGAACAAACTCATTAATCCATCTCTAATTTATTTTACGTTATGAGGCGTAAACTGATAGTTTTGTTTATTACACAAAGCTAAGGTGCTATTCCAACAGCATTAATTAAATAACTCTTCCTTCTCTATTGAGCTGTGAAGTCTCCTTTTCCACGTATTAAATTCTTGTACAAAATAGGCTCTAATATCTGTGTTACTGTGGTCTAAAACCTATGTCCATTCTTAGATAATTTATATCACATTGTCACCCCATTTCTTGGTTTGTGGGGACCAAAATGAGTAAAAGCTACTTACTCAGAAGATAAACTGTCTCTTCTACAAAGTTTCTCTGTTGACAGATCTCAAGAGCCTTCAAATAAACCAGGGCAAAAATGTTATTATGGGTTCCAGAAAAGAACAAATATTAATAGAGTAACTTAACACACAAGTTTGAATTTTTTCATTGCCTCACTTAAAAAACAAAACAAACAAAAACATAAATCTCTTTTAAGTTTTGCTGGTGGCTGTACCTACTCATCTCTCAGAGAGGGGCTGGTCCCTACACGATTTAACTAAAGAACATATTTGAGACAACTCAGAACATTCCACGAGCCAAGGCAGAAAGCAAGATGCTGAAAGAAAGGCACTTTCCCACAAGCTTTCTCTCTTTATGCTACTTTGTGTTTCTTCACAGTGCTGCTCCCCAGCTGATCCAGTCCTTAGTTTCAGCTGTCTTCCCCGCCAGAATGAAGCTCCATGAAAGGACTGCTGTTCACCGCCTCTTGATCCCAGTGGTGAGTGTACCAGAGCTCAGTAAACATTTGTTACATAAATACATAAGTAAATACTTCCACTGCCAGCTCACAGGGTTTAAAAGAGGACTCTGCTCAAGGATCTGTCAAAAGTGAGCGGGAAGAAACACATCTGACAATCAAGAAGGATCAAAAAGGAGAAGATCAAGTAAAATAAATGAGGAACTACACAGATGACATTTCCTCGAGTGTAAGAAAAAGATACTATGTGATTCTAAACAATTCAGTAATCTAAATGAACTGGCACCCATCTACTATATATGCTGCGCTGGGCACCAGAGGTCAGGTTGGGTGAGATGCAACAATGACAGTGAGATAAAGGCTGCTGCTAATGACACATAAGAGAAGGACAGTGAGGGAGAGATGGAGGTGGCTCAGCAGGAGTGGAAGCAGCATGAATCCGCCAAGGAAGTGCAAGGTTCAGGGACAGTGACAGAGCTGTGACAACACAGAATCCCGTGACCTGGGTATGAACAGAAGCCATGTGCATACAGGACACAAGCTCTGGTGTGGCCCTCTGGTACAAAGCTTTGCCGACGAAGTGGCATGTGGACTGCATGCAGTGTGATACGTCAAAGCTCCTGAGAAACCTCACTCACACCCTCCTGTGGGACCTCCTACTGCGGTGCTCTGCTCCCGCTTAAAGCCCAGAATCCTTCCTGTGGCCTCTGTGCAGCCGCGAGCTGGCCCTGAGTTCCTGTGCAGCAACACCTCCCATGCGGCTCAGCCCTGTACTGTGGTCCCTCGGCCGGGAATGCTGCCCTCTCTCTCTCCTCACTCACCATCCCTGGCAAGTCCTTCAGATAAACCCTGCTACGACGTACTCCAGGTCAGATCACACGTCTTCATGACACTTACTCACAAGTACAACTAACTGCCCCCAATTGTCTGATTTCTGTTGGCTGGGACCATGTACTCTCCAAGCCCTCTGCTCTGCACAACATCTGGCTCATAGTAGGTGTGCAGTACATATTTTTTCAATAAATGAGCAGAAAAAAAAGGTTTCAGGAGGAAGATTACTGGGTTGCATAGTTAAAGGAGTCAATTAAAAACAACCAGTTCAGGTTGTTTTATAAATAATCAAGGAGATAAAAGGAACAGCTCAAGTTCATTAGCTCTTTTGGCTCAATGATCTATTTTTAATTTTTTAAAAAACAGTTTATTAGGGGGGAAAAAAGAAAACAGAACCATCAAGAGAAGGCACACACACCTGCACACTCGGAGGGCAGTCCTCTGTGGCTTGGAAAAAGAGAGGGCTCAATGATCTATCTTAGGAAATAACAGCGGGAGCTAGTTTTGACATTTTGATTTTTGACTTAAAATTTTGTGTAGAATATATATTTAAATCTGTGTCTCTGGGTGGATAACAACTAAAAGGGAGGGAAAAAATGCTGATCACAGAAATCAATGTAGGGGGAAAAAAGCCAAACCAAACATAAAAAAGGAAAAAAACAAGTAACACCTTACTTTAGAATTACAACAAAAGAGGATGGTGTTTTAAAGTACACAAATCATTTAAATGAGAAAGTAATAAGACCTGAAGATTACAATGAAGAGGAAATACTATTAATTCACTACTCACAAGATTCCTTTAAAAATTATGTGGCAGAGAGAGAACTAGTTGTCCCCTCAATATCTTTTACTCATTTCTTCTATAGTAATAAGATTTCAGGTGGGTAACTGTCCAGAATTGAAAAAAAAAAGAGAAAAAAATCTCCGAGCTTCCGCAATGGTAGGAGAGCTATGTGACTAATGTCCCTGTAGAGATAAGACAGAAAAGTGGCAGCTTCTGGGGATGTTCACGTGTGAACTCTTTTTCTTATTTTTAGTCCTTTAACCCAATCTTCTCCTGAAAACATGGATGATACTATCTCACATCACAAGGTCAAGGTCATACAAGATGAGGCTGTAAGAGACAGAGCTGGGTCTCCGACCCTGTAGCATGCCACCCCCAACAGGGCCTCCTCACCAGGACTGCCATGTGACAGAGGACTAAACTGCGACTCTGTTTAAGCCACTACTACTTGGGGATTTTTAATCACTCGTAGCTCAACCTCATCCTCACTAACGCTTAGAAAATCCCTGTTCATTTTGATTAAAAACGTGGTTTACCTCTCTCTATACCCTCATGCCCATAAATCAGTATCCTAAACAGTGGAACTTTCTTACCAACTCCTCACTCCTCTGGAACGATGTGAGAGCAGAGCAGATACACACATGTGAGAAGATACACAGTAAGAGGAAAAAGTAAAAAATCTGCAGCAAGAAGGCCCGAATTCAGAAACCAACTGAGTGCCCAGCTTTGTGCTAACTGGCTGCTGGAGATGCAGAGGAACAGTGTATGGCGTAGTGAGTCGGTGTCATTCACAGACAAGCAGACAAGGGTCACACACAAGGGTCACACAACTACATGTTTAGAGAAAGACAGTGTGACTAGAGATGAGTATGCTGCTCACAATAGTTTATTACTAGAAGGCATCCATAATCATTTTGTACTTGGAAATTTATGACACTTTAAAGCACCACTCAGAAATGTCAGACTGAGCCACCCCCCTTTTCTTGAGCACATGCAAAGCCTTGAGAACGTCTTGTCTCAAACCACCGAGTCTGCAGTCTGAAGACTCGCCTGAGCTGTCCAGGACAGTGGCCACTCTGCTGTATGTGGCTACTTACATTTAAATTAAATTAAAAATTCAGTTCCTCACTAGCTACATTTCAAATACTCAGTTTCTACATGGAGGTCGTGGCTACCTTGTTCGAGTAGATTATAGCACATTTCCATCACTGTAGAACATTCTACAGGATAGTGCCACTGCAGCTCTTTTAGGATGTTATCAAGAATGACGATTCATGTGAAGAAATAGGTAAAGGCAAGTTTGAAGTCAAGAGTGGTATGGATTGTAAGCACGTGTAACACAAAGGTCAGAGATAATCTGAGTATCTGAAATTTGAATTTCACGGATTTGTAAATATTTTATGACTAGTTCCTGACAGTACCTTAAATTATGCTTTCTCACATATGAGACAGTAGAGATTCTAGAAAACTCCAGGAAATTTTAAGTGTAAAAAGAATATTTCTGGTACATGGAATTTTTCTATTATTGACACAAGTGAAGCATAAAAACACATCTCCTTATTTTAGATTCTTGAATGTTCCTGGACCACAGTGCTCCCTCTAGAGGAAACAGTTGGGAAATTAAGATTTTTAAAGTTAATGGGATACACACACACGGAAAAGAATAGTAATAAAAATAAAAGTGAAAAGAATGACAGTATTCGAGTAAAAAATTATGCCAAAATAATGTTTTAATTTTCCCTTTCCTGATTTAGCATAATGGTAAAAAAAACAAGAAATTTGGAAGTAACTAACAAGAACCTCATCAACCATAAGTTAAATAATTTCTAGCTAGCCTTGAACCTGTCATCTTTTATCCAATTTTCTCTTTAAATGTAATGAAAATCTACAAACTTTGCATTTCCCAATCTTCATTCCTCCAAATTCATAAATACTGTCACCTTGTGAATACCATTAATATGAGAGATCATACATTCAGATATAAATTTGCCTAATCTATAAAGCTGATACTCCGCTTTTAATTATTTTAGGCATAAGCAAATCAGATTTGCAAATGAAAACAGGTGCCTGATGACCACACCTGGAAATTAAAGGACAGTTTAACAGTTTGAAAACTGATGTCATTCATGATTCTTACAATACTAAAGTATTTAGTATTCTTACAATACTAAATATCTTTATTATTGGTGGTGTTATTATTTTAATTAATTTTTTAAACCTGAAAAATAATTGCTCACCACAGTGCAAAGAACATGGGTCCTGAAGTTAAGAAATCTAGGTTCCAAGTTCTGGCCCTTTGACTTATTAACTCTATACTTCGGGCTGTTTCTTTCAACTCGTGAAGACTCAGCTTGTCATGATTTTATCTACCTACCTGCACTTTTGTAGAGATTAAATAAAAACAAGGTACAGGAAAGCACAGTACATATTTTAGAGGACAATAGAAACCAACAATTTTTATTGTCTTTTCATAATAAATTGCTGCAGATGTTATAAATTCCTACTAACTCTGTATCTCCCTTAGTATAAACAATTCCCTAAATGTTTATGACTAATTTTAGAATGTATGAGTTATGGTGATTTTAAATCCTGAACTCTGGTCTTTGATGATCCTAAAGGGCTTTTGATGTGATGTCAGGATCTCTGCAAAGTTGTTGGCCAAACCCTATTACTTGTGGGATTTCAATTAATTCAAAATAAATTTGACCTGGATTCTTGAAGATTTCAACCAGTCGTCATTTGAAATTACCCCTCCTTCCTCTTAACAATTACCCAATTCAAGCAAAGGCAGGTAACGAGAAATGAGGATGACAGAGCTGCTAATCTTCCAGAAGTGAATTATCCACAACAGTAGGTAGACATGTTCTGACTAATGCTTTGACACCTTAAACATTTCCCATTTTAAATAAAAACTAACACCGAAATACCACCTGAGCACCTATGAAACAAAACAATCTATAGTCTTCTGAAGTAAAGACTTCTTGGGGGGTGTGTGTGTGGGGGGGGGTGATCAAAATTTTTGTTTTTAACTTTATAGTTAGTAGAAAAAGAGACCAAATTTTATGAGTGTCTCTTTAGACAGAACAGGCGAACCCATCCTCCCTGACCTTCACTGCAATGTTAGTGTGATCAGGACTCATTTTATGGGGGGAATCTATTCTGTATTTTATGAATTGGCAGTTTTTTCATGTTATAAGTAAACATAAAAGGAATTAGTCTCTAAGATGATTAAGTTTCTGTAGAGTTGTTATTTCTCGGGAAAAATAAACGAGATCGTTCATGAGTTAATAGAGGCAAAAACACTTGCTTTAAGATGGCCTTAGGTACCTGAGTAAGGATAGTGACATGTACTTTGCAAATGTACAAATTTCCCACAATGGATCTTGATGAAAAGATAATGTCTGATGGAGAAATCTCAGTGATCTGTAACATGAAAGCCCATTTAGGGAGTTCTAAAAACGTCGATTATTGACTTTGTTATTTTATAATGCGATGTTTCCAGCATTACCATCTCTAATCTATTCAAACTTCTCTTTCAGTGGAAAATATGAGATAATTAAAAATATGTTTAAAACATAACTGGTTTGAGTATGCTTGCATTGAGTTCTTTTATATGCAACAGGTTCTTCTCAGTGGATCAGAGAGAAAAATTCTAAAAGGTCTACACAACGCTTTAAGTGAATCTACGTATTAGAAGTATCTCGTGTAGGTCCGTGAGTTTCTGACGCTCCCCTCTAGGAAGAGCAGTGAGCCTTCTGTTGAACACTACTAGACTGCAAAAGTGTAAACCTGATAGTTGAAAGTGTGAGAAACATGCTCACACTGGCATCTGGGTAGTGCCTCTGCACCTGGGCTCAGTGAATGAGAAGGAGCCCTGGCTGCTGCTGGTGACCGACGTGGGCGGGGCGCTGCCTGGGGAGTCAACCAGAGACAGCCCCGTCCTCCTGCAAACAAACGACTCCTCAGAAAGGGAGGTACAAATGAAGAGGCACTGTTCAAACAGTAAGATTCTCACTCTTTTTCTAGATTATAGATTCTGTAGTGAGAAAAGAGGGGAACATTTGCTTTTATCTTTAGAGTAAGATGATGTATTTCCAAATGTATTCTTGAGAAAACGTCTTAGGGCCCAAATATAAAATATTATCA
The DNA here is from genome assembly GCF_964194185.1 of Rhinolophus hipposideros. NCBI lineage: Eukaryota > Metazoa > Chordata > Mammalia > Chiroptera > Rhinolophidae > Rhinolophus > Rhinolophus hipposideros. The sequence continues at coordinate 52,521,825 of NC_138064.1, forward strand.
TTTTTCATAAATTAATATGCAGGCAAGGTATTTTTTCATTAACTACAGATTTTGAAAATCCATTGATCTGAAACCAGTTCACAGTAAATCCAATACATTTAATCACCATGAGCTGTGAAGCAACTATAAAGTGTGTGCACGTACGCTGCATGTTACTAACCAGCTTCTGAGCACTTATCTCTTCTGGGTCCAGAACTCATGTTTTGTTGATACACACAATGATTAAACAGTGCCTGTTATCTGGCCATCTGAATCTAGTAAGACCCTTATAGATGTGCGCTAGCATTCCAGGTGTTATCGAGAACCAAGGGAAACAACACTGATGGCCTTAAATGGCCCAGTTTTTAGTACCTTCACACAAGTACTAGAGTTTATTTTGAAACAGCAGGTTCATAAGACTTACTAGTTCCTATTCAGCCATAACTAGAACCTCGTATGTAGTCATTTATTCACTCAAGATGTAACAAACATTTAGAAAGTGTCTAATGTGCGCAGGCTACTGGGTTCAACAAAACGAGTGAGACAAAATCCTCGTCCTTGAAGAATTTACAAGATAGAGAGACTAGTATATGCATTTATTATAATGATAATGGAATGTAGTGATAGAGAAATAAAATGTGGAAGGATGGAGAAATACAGAAACACACTGGTGGACATTTAGAGCAGACGGTGTGGGGCCTAAGTCATCCACCTGGAGTCATCCTCTGGAGTCACTGCCTCATGCTGGGGACAGTCCATGTCTCCCGCTTTTATCAGACTTGGAAGTGAGTCTGATAAAAGGACTCACACTCCTGACATCATTTCTGCTTGATGGCTGACTGGCTAATAGACCCCGGATTAAACCTTTATTCCAATTAACCTGGCACAGAAACACGTGAGCTCCTCCCCAAAATCTAATCCAGCAGGAACTCTACTTCTCATCAGAACATCCCAGCAAAACCTACCGCTCAGGCTATCGTTTGAAAGGGTTGGACGAGCAGAGACAGGAAGACTGGAAAAGCAACAGCTTACCCACAACGCCAACTTCTTCACCTGACATGTGTGAAGGGGGCAGCTGTGACTCACCTTTTCAAGGGGGCAGTGGGTACTGTCTCGGAGGAATGGAAGTAAGTTTGGCCGATCGTATTCAGCATAAAGGCTGATCTGTTTTTCATGGTAGCGCTGCCCCTTATGATGGTCTCGCTTGAAAAGCTTATGCAGATACTGAAAAGAACAAAGGAATAAACCATAAACATCAAAATAAGAAAAGCAGTACCTGCTAACATTGCTGTTTTCAGTTCTAAACAACTTCTGGAGACAGGGGTAGTGGGAAGCAAGTTTCAGCAAAAAAATCTGTATGTGAAAGAGGTATCTCTCTGTGAGAACGAGGAAATTCTGACTCTCTCTAGAATGGCCCTGAGTGACCAAGCTCAACCACTCACCACCTAGGTGACCTGGGGCAAGTCACTAACCTCTCTGTGACTGAATCTCTTTATGTGCAAAAATCTCATTAGATGAGTTACCCTTTGGCAATCACTCAGCACCAGGCCAGGCGTGCCCTAAGCCCCAGAAATGCTAATGGCATACACTTGACCCTTGAACATTCATCATGGGTTTGAATGTGTGGCTCCACTTACATGTGGATTTTTTTCAGTAAATACACAGTCCTCTGTAGCCCCAGGCTTTGCAATTGCGGATTCAACCAACTGCAGATCACAAACAGTATTTTCGATCTGTGGCTGGGGATCCACGGAAGTGGAGGGCTGGCTGTATACATTATTCTATGCCATTTCCCATGAGGGGCTTAAGAATCTGGAGATTTTGGTATCTGCGGGGTCCTGGGACCAAGCCCCCCAGGATACAGATGGGCCACTGTAGTTAAGTTTTCGGGGAGTCAAAAGTTACACACAGATTTTCAACTCTGGGTAAGCCTTGCATTGTTCAAGGGTCAGCTGCACTTGTTAATGTTGTGACATCATCTGCTTTGCCTCAGAAATAAAAAGCTCGATTAGTGGTCTTCCTGGATCATACAAATTCTTGCCTTTATATAAAAGGGGCTAGAATCATGGGGTAAATATGTCCTTAAAAACGCAAACAGCAAGTACCCAGTTAGCTCTCCTGCATTCTGCCTCTTCTCCGTTAGGATTACTGAGAAGCCGCGGGTGCAGTGAAGTGTTGCCTATGCTGGTGACACCAAAAACAAAACTAAAACGTGAAGGTCAAGAAGTGTACAGGTGTTCTAAACCAATTTTCAAACTGATTCCTTTCCCTAGCTGTCTGAAAAAATTAATGGACCTCAGAGGAAGTGAGTAATTTACGTTGTACTCAGAGGCAACATTAAGTTTATCAATACGTTACACAGAAGTTGGAAATCACGTTCAATGTTCAGTGAATGTTAAATGTCAACAAACATCCCATGACACCCCCGCCCCAGGCAGAAAGACTTAATCACACCCTTCACAGGAAGTGCGCCCCCTCTGAGTGGATTGGTGCCAAAGAAACAGAGCATCTCGCCGCCCGGTGAAGCCTGACATTCACTGTGGTGTTTGGTCACTACAGGAACCTAACACAACCTCCACACGCTGAGAACCACTCCTCAGGTTAACTGTTCACGTCTCCCCAAGGCAAGAGGGGAGAGCGGTGGCAGAAGAGCAGTCACACAGAACTCCAGGTCCACCCCTGTCCCCTGGGTCAATGTGGGAGCTGGACACGCGGTGCCATTTCCCAGAGAACAAACAGGACAGGAAGGCTCTGTCACATCCGCCCAGGCAAATTTAGAGAGATGTTACATGACCTGACGAGAAGGTGAGCCGTTTTCGGGAGCTCTGCCGCAACTTCACCACTGCTCTAATTAGTGTCACACAGACACCCAGGGCCTGTGATCCTGTGTCATGACACAAGGAGGCCAGCAGTCACTGCTTCATCAACAAACCCCAACGTGGCCCGGAGAGAGGCACCTCGCCTGATCAGCAGGTAATCTTGAGATTTCCAATCATAAACAACATAGCAACAGCTTCTGCACAAAACTTAACTTTTGAATAAAATATTCCCAGAGCCTTCTCCTGGGGTGTAAAAAGGTGGTTAATGATACAAGACTGCCCATGCTATTTGACACCCATAGTCCTACAGGAACAATGCCTATTTTCATTGAAGCCTTTTCTTCTATAATTTTTAAAGGACAGAAAACATCTACTCTGGCTTTACTCCCATTATGACAACAATGCAGAGAATCAAAGTATCCCCCCAAGAAACATAACGGGTCTTAACAGCATCACCACCAAGACTACATGAGAGAAGTGGGATTAGCTAGCGTCGTGAGGGACAAAAAATGAGGCTCTGTTTCTTGACCATTCTGTGGTGGTGTGATTTATGCCATCATTATGTTAAGTGGTAACTACAGAAGGAAGGTGCTTACTCTCAGGCACAATTTGGTAACATAAAAACACGATAACTTTCTAAAAATCATAATTCAATTGATTCAAATTAAAGTGCCTGATCTGTAATTAATTCCTAACCTGGACTCAGAGCACAGGCCACATTTAAAGAATTTTAGACTGCTGTTTGTGGTCAAACCTCCTATAGGAGAAGTAACCTGAGGAGCCCACTCCAGGATTCTCCCCACGTGCTGAAGCGTGATGCGCCCCACTACGTAATTAGAATTCTCCCCCAGTGCTGACAGGTGACATGCCCCGCTAGAGAATCAGAAGATGATGTCATGCTCACCACGTGCTGCAGCTCTGGTCTGTCTTCTAATTCTTCCACTACTTTTTTAATCTAGATAAAAAATGTAATTTTAAACGTAGAGTTATAAGGACGCAAACATAGCTGCAAAATTACCTGATAAATGCCTCGTCTTTTCCTGGCTATAAGTGGTCCCAGATACTCATCTGGTAACACATATAAAAACAAAAGACACTCACTGAAATTTTATCTTCATTGTCCAAAAGCATGTCAACAGCTTTCTGAAATTAAAAAAAAAAAAAAAAAAAAAAAAAAGCCAGTCATTGAAATTTGCCATATAAGAGAACATTGAACACAATGCATTATATATGCTGTCACAGTTAAAAGCAGAGGGCTTATTTTCCATACATAAAGAGGTCCTTGGCTTTACAATCACTGGTAAGTGATATAAAAGAATGCATTTTAAAATGGGCCTCTATCTGAGGTCTATGCATTTTGCAATGATAACTCATGAAATATAAAATATCTTGACTACACATATTCTAGCCTCCCTGATGTCACTCTCGGTAGTTATGGAGAATGCATTGTTCCTAGTACAAAAAGGAGCTTTTCTTCTGGCCGCTGATTATTGAATGAGTCCCACTATAGATTTCACAGATGTAAGCAGCTAGTCTTATGTGGAGAAGAGGATATGAGCCAGAATAAGATACCTAAAGTTTCAGAATGATATAAAGCTTATGTAATTTTAGAATTTACTTCAGCTTCCTTTGATACTAACGAAATGCAAATTATACCGTGTTTGTATTATAACAAGACATAGTGGGAACACAGCCCAGAGACTGAGCCTTGTTAAGGAAACCTGGGGTCTGTTCTTGGTTCTGCTACTTAGCAGTCTGCTCCAAAAAGTTTTTCCTCTGAAGAATGAGAATGTTGGAGTAGATTATTCTTTAGATATTTTCTAATTAGAAAACTCTGTGATTCCTTAACTTGGGTTCCTACTCTTAATAGCAATTAATTTCAGCTCCTTCATATTTTTTTTCCAAAGCTACATATGCAAAAGTAGGCTCTTAAGACAGGTGAGTGGTGGAGAGGAAGAGGCCTAAGAGGAGACTGGCTATGGGGAAAGGTAATTAATACTTATATAAGCACATCCGCCTCTGTCATCTTCGGCCAGAGAAGCAGAGCCATGCGCCTGAGCTTCCTGAGACCTGCACTCATTCTGTTCAGATGTGTAGTTCTAGGGACTTGACTCGTTCAGCATGAAAAATGAGCTAAAAGCATTGCTCAGAAAAAAGGTTTATTTCGCTATTTCAATGAAGTTTGTGAGGACTAGGAAATAGCACAGAATACTCCTAACTACACTAAAAAACAAAACAAAACCACCAGAAAACTGCAAGAAACTCTTTGGGAGCCTTACGGTTGTGTTCTTTGTCTAAATTTCAATTTTCTGAATAAGAATGACTGTGTTTTATGAGCCTTTTAATTTGAATCACTAGCACTTGCTATTAGCTTTCTTTTACTTTCACGCACACGCACAAACACAAACGCACACACAGCTGATACCTCTTGACAAGAGGCCTTGGGAGCTGTGGAGCGTGGGTGCCCTCATCAGTCAAGCAATCCACTATTCAAATTTGTCCCACAATAAAAGAAACACATCCCCCAGGTCCTGGACACAAGCATCCTCTGAGACCAATGGAAACTCTACATGCTAAATCTTAAATGCCAAGGAATAAAATCACAAAATATGGATCAAAATAGAAGTTTACTTCAAGTTTTAACTCTGGGACATATAATTAAGAGGGCTGAACGAGCCAAAGCATCTGGATAGTTTTTTTTTGTTGTTTCTATGAATTATGTGAATTGTCTTACTAAAAAATTACATCACTCACACACATAATTTCAAAAGTTCCACATCAAATTATGATTATTTTTATGGAATAACCACATCAAGTATAGGATTCCTGAATGCCAACTTTTTAAACAACTAATATCTAACGCGTGTCAGTGCTCAGAACATGATCAGCACACAGCCAAGCTATGTGATTTATTAACTACTCTAGCATTTGGGTAGACGTCTAGTTACTAAAAATTTGGAATAGTAAAAACAAGTTATAAGTATTAAAATAAAAAAGCATTACCTCGGAATCAAAATCCATTAATAACACAATTTTATCCTTGATAGAACTGAAAAGGTTATGCCTGTGGATCAGCTGGAAAACATCCTTATGTCTTAATGTTAAGTATATTTCCAGAGCATTGCCGTAGTTTTTGTCATAGGTGTACCTGGTAATAAAAAATTTTTTACATTAATGCTCATCAATACTGCTAATTAAACATACACATACACACATGAAAATCATGTTTAACAACTGAAAAACATGTTTAGAGAGATGGGTTAACTTTATTTGGAAAACTATTCCTTGGTTTAACTACATGTAACCAATAAGTCTTTCTCAGAAACTTGCTTCCTGTCTCACCAAAATTTTACAAAATTTACACCATTCAAGTAATAAACATTTTCTTTCTTAGAAATTCTTAAATTTTTTTTTGAAATAAATCCATATACCAGGCAAAAAAATAAATAAATAAAACAAAAACAAACCTATTTTCTCCATAATGAAGAAAATTCTTATTCTGGTAGTAGAAAAATCAGGTCAAATTCTTACAAGCAGTGTTCAGCTGACAAATGGGCGATATTCCAAAAGCTGGTTTGTAAGGGGGCTGCATTAAACTTAAATGTGTTTTCCTGTTGAAACCATGTTTTTCACATTCCTTAATTCCCTACGCCAGTTCCTGAAAGCCAACTGAACCTACAACTGTAGTGTGAGTGCAGTGTTAGCACTACAGAATTATTAGTGTTATCAGTACCCTGTTAGTACTACAGAATCCCCGGAATATCTAGAACAATATTTCTAGAAGAAAATGAATAGTGTTTCAATTAGAATACCACAAACACGACTCCCGCTGTGGAAAGTCTTAAACAATCCTGAATTCTAGGCCATTTTGGTGTCTTTCTTGGTCTTAGGCAAAAGATATAAGATGGGCAAGGGGCTGGTCTGAGGTGGGGGTAGTCCAAGAAGGGGCTGAAGCAAGAACAGTCCTCCCAAGACTACTTGCAGTTTGCTTCTGTTTCACTAGAGCAAAGCTCTTTGCAGGCATGAGCATATCTCAGCTATCTCTGCATCACAGGCGTATAGCACAAAACCTGGGTCAGTGAAAGCCCAGTAAATATGAAAAATATTAACCAAGGTTCCATTTACTGAACCCTGACTCAGTGCCAGGCTTTACCTTAGTTCTCGATTATGACTTCTCATGTAAGCCTTAGAATCATCCCAAAAGGAACTGTTACCTAAGATCTTATAGATAAGAAACCTGACGTTTGAGAGACTGATTGACAGGAAACCAATTGGCCCGCGTCATCTAAGACGCAGCACCACCCCTCCCTCCCGAACCCCTTCCTTTGCCATGTGCTGCACACTGAGGAGTTCCTTCTCTGGGAAATACATGAAATCGCAACTGTACAGTTTCACACATTTTCCTCAGCTCCTACTTGTTCAGTGAAGGTTTACACGAGGTTTTTACTAGGAGTGAATATAGGAAAATGGTATAAAAGGCTCCCTCCTCTGAGTCCTCCCCATTCAGAATTCGCCAGATCTCAAATACGAAAAACTTTCCATGCAGATTGATTTGGGGGAAAAAGCACTAAATTACACTCACAGTTCTGCCAGGGTCTGAAGCAGGGTTGCGTTCTGACTGTCTTTCTTCAGGTGATCCCGCACTGCTTGAACTATTACTGAGTTGTTGTACAGATCTCCAGGCCATTCTCGGACCAGAGTGGCAAAACCCTAACCAAGGAGAAGACAGAGGAAGAAAACTCTTTATACAGGGTAACAATCCAAATAGTTGTGACAATACCTAAAAGTATTTATGTAAACAGACAAAATAATTTTATGATGAAAACTTCAGTCCCTAAACGTATCACCAGTTTTCAGACTATGGGCTGGGGGTGGCGAGGCGAGGCAGAGAAACACTGCACGCTGATCTCCATTACCACTCCAAGAAGCCGGCTGCGCCTTCCACTTCGGTTCTCACGTGATGAAATGCACAAGTAAGAAAGGCCCCCTGCTCCCCAATAAAACACCACCACACAGAGTGCAGGTCTGACTCGCTTTGTTCTCATTCTGGCCCGACTACAACACGTGGCTGAATGGCTAACCTCTTCCAGGCACTGCCGAGTCAGCCCTTCTCCCCCGACCCCCTACGTCCTTCAGGTCAGGGCTCCACAGCCAGCACAACCACGCACCGCATCTCCTTCCTACAGGGGAATCGCTGGGCAGCCCACCCCCAGCAAGTCGCCATCTTTGTCCTCCTTCCACTCCTCCCTCTAAAGAGTTTTGTTCGGGGATTTGGGACTTTGGCTCAAGTCTTATCCCCTAGCCATTACCCTGACTAGCTCTGGATCTCAAACTTTGTGGTTCTGAGAGAAAATCCCAGATTGTCTGACTGGATCCTGTTTCTCTCCCATGGCCGATTGTTGACCAGTATCCTGGGCAGTCTCTGCCCTCCTGATTCCCGACGGTCGCCCTCAGGTTTTCTATAGTAGAGCCAAAATACAGTAGAGTAGTTTACTTACAGATCCTTGACAACTTTTAGAAAAAAAACACTTAGGGTGTATTCAAAAGACAGCAAATAGAAGTAAAAATATTTATATTATTAAAAAATCATTATTAACATTAAATAACTCAACTGATGCTTTAATGAACTCCTTTGAATTTGTTTAAATGATATTTAGAGATGAAAATAGCGTGGTACAATTTGCTTCTGTAAAGTACCAGGATTTGGTAAGAAGAAAATCATGGGAGAATCAGGAACACAGTCTCTATTAAAGTCCCACGCACTTTCTCCTAACGTGACGCCCAGGAAGGATGGCAGGAGACTAGACCGGCGGGCTGCACATCTCCACTCACAGTGCGACCTTCCTACACATGAGAACGACTACAGTTTGACCTGCGACATGCAGGGAAGGGACTCACTAAGTATACATGATGTAGTTATGAAACTATGAATCAGAACATCAGAATGTTCTCGGAACCAAAATGATAGTTTGGATAGAGCTTCTACTTTCTTAAGACTGAGCAATTCATAAGACTTAAAAAGTCTGAAAAAGATTTCTACCCAAATAGTGGCAGGTCTCAGTATCTGAAAGGTCCCTTCAGATCTCAAGATCTCACAATCATCTCAGAGTTGAAACATAGTGTTTGCATATTATGCTCCTTAAACAGAATCAATTATTGGTTAAAAAAGTATCTTAACAAGGTGTTTAGTACTCAGTAGGCACTCAAAACACAAGACTTCCTTTTATTACTCACCCCCTAGTCTGATCACCTCTTTCAATTTCTGTATATTAACCCTTCTGCAAGCCACCTAACATTCTCAGGGGAAAGAGGAAAGTTGTAAGTAAAGTCTTCCTTGTCCTTAAAGCCTAACACCAGAATAAAAAGGAAGGCAACAGCAGACAACCTACACATACTGTGAGGCACCAAACACGGGAACTTACTGCTAGTTCAGGGCTCTGAGCTTCCTAAGGACTGAAGATGGAGCCACTGTTACCAAAAACACTGAAGTTGGCCGGAAGCTAGAGAATAAGTTACGTCCCCTGGTTTATGGGGACGTCCCCAGTCACAGCTCTGAAACAGAGCTTACCAGCCTTGGCTATTACAGAACCTGCCCGCAAGAACTCTTAGCCTTCCCTGTGGTCAGATGGGGAAATGGGCTGATCTTACCCACAACACTCCACTTACAGCTTTATGAGAGCACCCAGCATATCATATAGTAACATTTCTGTTTAGGTCAGAGTTTCTCCATCTCAGTAGTGCAGACTGTTGAGGACAGATCATTCTTTGTCACACGGGCCTCTCCTGTGCATTGTGGGACATGTAATAGCATTCCTGCTGGCCTCTGCCCACTAGATGACAGTAGTACCAACTCCCCAGTCGGGACAACCAAAAGTGTCTCCAGCATTGTCACACGTTCCCTGGGGAAGAAACCAGCCGCAGTCGAGAGCCGCTGGTTTCCACGCTTGGGTGAGACTCAGACTATGCCTGAATGCTGAACGGGCATTGCTGTACTCATATCTGTATGCCCAGTGCCCAGCACACTCCTGAAATACAGTAGGCAGTAAACAGAATGTGCGTTAAATGAACTTTAAAAAGTATAACCCACTTTGGGTGCATGCAAACACCAAACTTAAATTACAATCCAGGCATGCCTACTTATTAAATGCATGGCCTTGGGCAAGTTATTTAATGTCTTCAGCCTTTAGTTTCTTCATCTGTAAAATTGGATGTTGCTATTTATAGTGTTGTTGGGAGTACCACAGTAAGCACGAAAAAGTGCAGAGCGTACAGTAGCTAAGCACTCTATATGCTCCTTTCTCCTCAATCAATAAGCAAACAGGTGATTTCCAATCCCTTTGCCCATTCCTGCCCCCTCAATTTCTCTTTTATCCTCCTTTGGCAAGCTTGGTTCTGAGTCTCACACATTGGAAAGCTCTGATTCCTTGAGGAGTAGTCTAAGCATCAAGAGCAGCAGCTGCTCAATCCCCAAATGGGACTGAGTCCTTCCTTCTTTAGCTCTATTTAGGAGGTAACTTAAAGGAAGTCTTCAAAATGTGCGTGGATTAGTGATTTTCACCATCTACATAAACATCAGTTATCAGGGGTGTTTATCTGCCTCAGTTTCATCTACCACACACAAATTGCTAATCCAGTAACTTTAAATCAGTTGCTCCATTATACTATTTTTCTAAATTTCTTAACATTTTCTACTGAGAACAAGTAAATATGACCAAATCAGAATGCCATACCTCATAATCACTTTCCAAAAATTCGTGTAAGATCATTTCGTAGATGAGTGGTTTCAGAACTGGATCCCCTCTTGGCAAATAAGGACTAATGGCCTAAGGAAGGAAAAAGAAAAAAATCCTTTAAAAAGTTGTAAAACAAAACTGTAATCAAGTTATGCAGAAAATATAAAAGTATACTTTTTTTTTTTAATTAAATTTATTGGGGTGACAATTGTTAGTAAATTTACATAGATTTCAGGTGTACAATTCTGTATTACATCGTCTATAAATCCCATTGTGTGTTCACCACCCAGAGTCAGTTCTCCTTCCATCACCATATATTTGATCCCCCTTACCCTCATCACCCACCCCCCACCCCCTTACCCTCTGGTAACCACTAAATTATTGTCTGTGTCTATGAGTTTTTGTTTCTCATTTGTTTGTCTTGTTCTTTTTGGTTTATATACCACATATCAGTGAAATCATAGGGTTCTCTGCTTTTTCTGTCTGACTTATTTCACTTAGCATTATACTCTCAAGATCCATCCATGTTGTCACAAATGCTCCTATATCATCTTTCCTTAACACCGAATAGTCTTCCATTGTGTATATGTACCACAACTTCTTTATCCATTTAAAAGTATACTTTCAATTTTAAAATTTAAGCCAACAAAGTACTTTGGAAAATCATTGTGAAGAGAAAAGATTCAAATAAACTGTACTTTCTTGTAACACATTACAATGTATTTTTTAAAGTATGAATGTAAAGTAAAAATGTATTTTTACATGAGCTATATTTATGTATGAATGAATGAATAAAATTTCCCTAGGTTAACCTGCATCTGTGGTTTTCTTGATGAATTAATGAAAATCTAAATAACAGGAAGGAGATGGTCACAGAGATGATAAAAGTCAACTTCTTAACTAATCGAGAAGAAAGGTAATCTATTCAACTTCCTTTTCTTCAATTAGAAATATCAACTTTTGCACATTTCACAATCATCTTGTGTTCTTCAGCTACTTCAGTCCTATGTTAAGTGTCATATGTCTACACACTGTTAAATTATTGCAGTGCACTGGGCACGAAAATCACCATTCAAAGGGACTTAGTCCCAAAAGGAAGGTCTACAGACATCTCAACAGCCAAGTGAAATATTATGTGGGTACTAGTACAAAAAAGGGATTAACAGGGAGCTGTAGCAAACTCTGCATCCTGAAGCAGAGTTCACAGAAGCCTGGGTCTATTGGGTAAAGAAAGATGGTGGAGGGTACCCTGGTAGGGGGGCAGCATGAGCAAAGGAATGGAGCCATGAATGCATACTCTGTATTCAGGGAGGTGAGACAGGAGGATCACTGAAGGGGGATGAGGCCGGAGAGGAGGGTGAAGAAAGGTCATGAAAGGAATTCAGATTTCATCCTATGGGCAGGAGGGAAACAGCAGATATCTGGGAAGTGAGAACAGCACACTTATTTTTTAAACAGCTAACTCTGGATCGAGTCTGCCTGTAGCTCTATCAAGAGTTAAGGCAACTGTACCAGAAGGAAAGAGGAGAGGACCAACTGATGATACTGACAAGGTAAACTAACAAGAACTGGAGATTAAACAGAATAAGGTAAGTCAGATGGGCTCACCAAAACAGTGGCTCTGAACTATTAAGCCTGGAGGAATGGGCATAATGTGATGTCATAAGCACAGATTAAAAGAAGGACCCAATGAGGGAAAAAATGGATTCACATAATTGGATGATCCTTATCAGCAGTATGTGTGTGTGTGTGTGTGTGTATGTATATGTGTGTGTGTATATATATATACATATATATATATATATATATATATATATATATATATATATATATCAAGGAGAAATGGCTATCACACACTTCCAGCACAGATGGAATTCAAAAGAGAGGTCTGGGTTATGGAGCCACCAGAGTAAATATGGCCACAGGACTGGATAAGATTCTCCAGAAGCAGTCCAATTAACGTGATGAGAAGTATCCTTGGGGGGGGGGGGTTCTCAGGGAAGAGTACATTTGTGGGGCAAGCACCGAAGGAGTCATGGGCTGGTCAGGTGAGTAATTTTGAATTCTGAAAAGCATATTCATAACTCTAAGGCAGAAGTGTAAAGGACTACGAAAAGGAAAAAAAAATTTAAGAATGTTTTAAACATAGGAGTAATTGATGGATTTGGATATTGTGCACCAAGTTGCAAGGTTAAAAAAAATGAAGTATCAAAATTATTTGTTAGAGCTACATGATAAAGCTTTTCCATTTATGTTCCAGCAAATAAACTATTAGTTGAGAAAAGCATTAATCTTAAGTAAATTTGAAGAAAAAACACACCCTCATGTCTTATAATCCAGTGGATGAGACTATACCTATTTTCCACATTCATTAAAAAGAACACGAAAACTTCATCTGAACACAGAATTGGAAGGAGATACGAAAGCGAACACATCATTTATATAATATATCATATATGTATATATTTTACATATATAAAATATAAACCACATTTATATTTTGAAACTAATTTCTAAAAGTTTAATTTTTCTTCCTGGCTGAGATAATATTCTCTTCCCAATAAAGAACTAACTACTTACTATTGTCTTAATTTTATTTCAATCTTAATACACACATACTTCGTTTTATTGTGCTTTGCTTTATAGTACTTAACAGATACTGTGTTTTTTACAAATTGAAGGTTTGTGGCAACTCTCAGTTGAGCATGTCTATTACTGCCATTTTTCCAACAGGCTCAGATGACGGTCATCATTTTTGAGCAATGAAGTAATTTTTAATTTAAGGTTTGTATGTTGTTTATTTTAGACATAATGCCACTGCAACATTTACTAAACTACAGTATAATGTAAACACAACTTTTATGGGAAATAAAAAATGCCATGTGATTCACTTTGAGATATTTGCTTTATTGCAGTGGTTTGAAACTGAACCCACAGTAACTCTGAGATATGCCTGCATTAATATACTACATACAAACATTAATAGTTAAAAATAAAGTTATGTTTACCTTAAGCTGTCCGATTTCTTTAAATTTATAAACTTCATATTCCCAAAGTGCCGCATTTTTCCCAAGAATTTTCTGGCACTTTCTGGCAGCAAAAACATCCCAGGGAGAAAGAAAGTTTAAGTGAAAAAATAAACAGAGACAAAATAACTACACATTTCCCATAGTGGTTTCGGTAAATCTCTCAACTCAGAGTATTGTCAAATTTGTACCTCAACTGCCACTGAACATAAAGGTGTTACTGATACTCACTTGACTGCCTATACAAGGTTGATGAAAATCATGAAAACTATTACAAAATACTTACAAATAAAGATGAATACCTTTCAGAAGACTACAATTAGGAGTTTGCTCCATGATTTTCCTGTTCTGAGTTTCCTATTGATCCAGATGAGCAACTGCTGGTTTGGGGAATAAATGTCATCCTACCCTAAAGTGCCAATTTAAATCACTTCCCGTCAGGCTTTAAACAATGAACTACAAAATCAGACTTCAGAAAATTAGATCCTATCATAGTACGCAATCTGGACAAGTGTTTATGTATGAATAAAACCTTACTCAATTTGCACATCAATGAAACATATTTCCCTAAATCTCAGGGGACCAAAAGCAGGACTGAAGGCTATCCTCCTGGGCTGCCACAGACATGGAGTCCCGCAGGCAGGCACCACACAACTCCAGGGGAAGCCACTTACATGACAGACCCACACGACCACTGCATAACATGTATGTTTTCTGCCCACCACAGACCCCTGCAAACCAGGAGGCTGGGGTCTGATCACTTCCATTCAATTGCCTCCCTCTTGTTGGGGAGACAATCCTGCTTGAATTGTGAACAGAGGCACTGACTGTCCTTACTCTGGACTGTCTTCTTAAGGAGGCTTGTGGTGTGAAAAGTCCTAGAAATCAGAGGATCCAGATAGTGTCTCCCTCCTGCAAAGGGCAGGTTTGTTTACTGTCCAATATAATGAAAATAACACCTTTCTCTGGAGCCAAGGGCAGGCAAGCTCACTGCCTATTATAAAACAATCAGATACCCAAAGCTGAGTGTCCCTCTCCTGTAACACAACCCACTGGCTGTGCAGGGTCACTTGGCCCTTTCTGTGTTGTGCTGAGAACTGGGGCTGTGAGGTCTGGCACAAGGGCTGGTAATTTGGCTACTACAGTCTGTGCTTCTGACCCAGGAATCTTACGTCTTTTGCCAATACCCCTGAAACTGTGGCAGGCTAGTTTGTTAGCTTATAAAAAGAGTAAAATCATGGTTCTTTACACTCTTCTCATTAAGTAATGAGAAAAGTATTTCTTGTTTGGTGACAATGAGACAGTAAGTGGGTAAATAACACATATACCAATTCTGTGGTTAAAACCAATAATATTAGAAAATTATCCATTCGCAAGACGTAAAAAAGTCTGACAACTGCAAAGAATGCCTTATTTTTATTAACATTAATCAATTCTATTTGTAGTAGCATGTAATGGTGAAAATGTCATTACCGTGCTGCTATGTCATACTCTCCTTTCTCCACCAGGTGGTTTATATATGCCAAGCCAATGTCCTATGGAAAATTAAATGAAGGAATTTCATAATTAACTGGAACAACTGAAAAGCTGAGTCTCAGTTTCTGAGTAGGCCATGACATCAGGGTCCTATCAGCACTACTGACTGGAACCTGTTTATACATCTAAGTTTGCTTTTGGAATTATGCTCGTGTTTTTTTTTTTCATTAAGCATATTTCTGTAATTATGCTCATTTCTTTCCTAAGCATATTTAAATACTTGTATTTTCACAAATTTTAGAATTTGCAATTTTTAAAAAATAATGTTACTATTTTAAAGGCTCCTAACCTAACCCCTTCTAAGAGATTTTCTATAAAAGAAATCTTCAAATATTAGAAACATGATCCAACAATTTCATGCTGTCACTGGATATAAAATTGTTTCTTATGCTTTCATCTGTATTATGTGAGCTACCTGTCTCCTCTGTACCAACTCAGAAGAAATGTGGTAAGAAAAACACAACGAGAGAACATCAAACTAAAGGGCAACATTAAAGTTAACACTCAAGTGAAAATGAGCTCAGAAAAAAACATGTATTTTGCTGTCTATAATGCACTTTTTTGCCCAAGCTTGTGAGGGGAAAAATAAGGATGAGCATTATACATGGGTAGTATTAATACCATATCTAGGTATATAAATGTGTTTTATTTCTTTTATTTATGCTTATGAGTTAAAAGTGTAACTCGAAATCCGCAATGATATCCGTATGAAAAATAATACCCTGGAATAGATAATCGGCTTTGTTGAACTTAAGATGAACTTGCAACGACAAAGAGTTCTTGGCCTTCTAATGCTTAAAAATCATGAATTTGTTACCAGTACATACAATTTCTTGTATCTTGTATCTGTTCTTGTGTTTTGTAATTATTTGTTACATAACATTTCTTGTACCAAAATATGTTAAAAAAATAAATGCTAAAATTCCTTTATAATCCAGAAAAACAAGTACCTAAATGTAAACAAATAAAAATTTGAATAAAAAAAGTAAAACGAAAAATTTTTTCCCTGAAAGTCTGTGCCAAAAATGTGGGTGTTCATTATACATGCGAGCGCATATACACGGCAAAATATGATAATTCAAACCCATGAGTTTACAGATGAGGAAACAGCCTCAAAGCAGTGAACTGACCAGCTTCAGAGTGTTCATGTTCAGTCACTTATTCTACCTAGGTTCTGAAAGGATTTGGGGTGGTGTGTCAGCAGAGACGTGGGAGCTCTTGTTTGACTTTCCCACGACTCCTCTTAGGAAATATTTTTACCTCACAGCATTTTCATGAGGAGCTCAAACTCAGCATATGTAACAAAACTTGGATTTTAAGTTCTACTTTATGTACATAAAAGTTTTTGTGGCTGGCAGATATGGCAGCAGTTCATGTCTCTATTTGTCTATCTGGTTATGAAACTGCACTGTGCCAGGAGAAAAAAGTCTATGCATAATCAGTGTATAGGACACGCCCATTCTAAGAGTGAAGGGAAATACCCATAGTTCTTAGTGTTATTATATTTTGACTTTAATGACTACTATGTAGGATTCATATTTCAAATCTATAGGAATTACAGAGTGAAGAAAGGGTGCCTAACTTTATTTCTCTGAAAATGACCACATATCACAGTATCAATGGAGAATCTTTCTGTTCAAGTTCAGAGAAGAGAACGTCTCCTTTGCAGAGCCAATTTCTCCAACCTTTCTCCTTATGCCAAGCCCCCTCCCCATGTGGAGTTTATTCTGTCACTCATTCTCTTTCTCTGTACATGTTTAACTTCAACCCCAGTTTTTCTCTTTTTCCTTAGCATAAGCATGTAAGTGTCTCTCTTATATAAAATACCCACCATCACCACCAACTTTCCCATGATGTCATAGCCCCCGGTCACGTCTTTACACTTTTCCACTTCACAACTACCCTAATAGTCAACACTGAACTTTACCTCATAATATCCTATTCACTTTTCAGGCCCTAGGAAATGTTGAGAATAAATGATACATATACAGAAAATTCACAAGTCACTTACATATTACCAAACTCAATGCACAACTGTCTAGCTGAACTTATCTTACTTTTGACCTGCTAACCTGAACCATTTAAGCATTTAAATCTCTTTCCCCTGAAGTTCTCTCCTCTCAGCTCCCACGACATGACCTTATTCAAGCTGTTCCAAATCTGTTTTGTACGCGGCATGCCTTGAATGTCAGTGTTTCCAATGGTTCCATTTATGGTCCTCGGTTGTCTAATACTACACACTTGCCCTGCGTGGTCTGGTCCAAACACACACACACATTCCACTGATCCTTGTTTGCTGATGACTCTCGTGAATCTATCTTTGGGCCCAGATCCCTTTCCTGATCTTCACTAGGATGTCCCACAGGTGGCTAAAACCAGAATTCAATCCCCGACCGCTGCTCCACTGATCCAACTCCTCCTTGCAGCCTCAGTCTCTCTCTGTCTCTCTCTCAGTGAGTGGCACACCATCCACTGGAGGCCCAAGCCCAAAGATTTCTCATTCTCACTCTCACTCTCCTGTGTACACAGAGCCCGTCACCAAGTCCAAAAAAGCCCAGCTGACCATGTCTTCTATCTATCTTCACCGCTCCATTCCTACTGACTCTGCAAGTCTCATCACTTCTACCTCCATACCAAGATGGGGATCATACCTCACTGAATCCCATCTCAGCTGGCCGGCCTCTGGCCCCCATCTCCATTAGAGAATCTTCCTGATGTGGCACTAAAAGCTTAAACTCTTCTTCTGGAGGTTCCAAGATAGAGGCAAGCTCCTAATTACACACGGCCCTTCAGGATCTAACTCTTGTCTATGCATAAATTCCTCCACAGCCCCTTATAACCAAGCAGGCCAAGCGGTTTCACTTCTCTGCACCATCACATATACTACTCGACTGGTGGGACTGACGTCTGCTCCATTTCTAGATAATCCTTACTTATTCTCCACAAGTTTGTATGAAGAAAAAAACAAGATGCTCTGGTTCTTTATCCTCCATTTAGCTTCTCAATTATTTTGCTGTACAAGCAAAATGTACAAGCAATCATGCTTTTATGTGGAGTTTTACAGAGAAGTCTAAGGTAGGGAAAGTGTAGGCAGAAGGAATTTGTGCTGAAACCCAAATTTCCATAAAAGTCTAAGCTTCTAGTTTTCATCTGTAAACAAGGGTCCTGGGCTAGATGGTCTCTAAGGAGCCTTCACACAGAAGACAAGATTTCTTCCCTGTTTTCCAGCTGCACAGTCACTGTCACAGTTAGCACAGAAATGGGCTTTCAGTCACTGTATTTTTTCCAGAGTCCAAATGTAATAAAAATGTATTTGATTTCCTAGATTAGTTTCCATAACAAAATCAATTGAGTCTGTTATTATGGAGACACTGAATCAATCTCCTTTTATGAAACCACTCTTGATAAATTTTGTGATAATATGATTTTACCTGATTTAAAGAAACTTCCCTACACATAACTGGAAAGCTTTGTATTTAAAGTGTATTTCACAAATCCAGTTTCCAAATTACCTAAAACTATCTCCTAGCAGGTGTCCAAGTTTCTTGTTTACAAGCAGAAACTGATTCAATAAAATGAAGTATTTTGACCTTACAGGTTGAAGAATTAGTTTGAAATAAATTCTTAAAAAGTAGGAAGAATCTGCTCTTTTCAAATCATTTTCAGTTTCATTATAAATTATTGAAAAGTAAAGTTATGTTTCAAATAATAAAATTACACACTTACCAGAATCTTATGTCTTTTAATGTTCTTTTGGCTAATTTCAGCTGCCATCAAAGCTTCCTACATTTACATACACATGATAAAAGGAGTAGAAAAGAAGGGAGAGAAAATGGGGGAGAGTGGGAAAGAAAGATATTGAGGTTATAAATACTGTATTTGTTATGTTTTAGTGTTCTGGACTACATAAATAAAGACCCATTTCCCCGTGGTTTTTGCTTCAAGCACAGGCATTCCTAACGTTATGATTGAATGAACTTCACTGCATTCAAACTCAAAGAAAAGCACCTTCAACCAAAATAAAGATGTCTCTTATTTCCATTTGAATTCATTTTCACATTAGGATATTAAATCACTATTCATACACAAATCATAATATAACAAAATCTCCCAGGCTCAAACACAAAAAATTCATGTCATTCTAAATCTGTATGACGTATACTGACAAAGGGGCACTTTTCCTTTATAAAACATAAAAAGTAAACTATATGCATATATTTACATATACCTACAAATAAGATTTTGAAAATCTCCAATTTGATTTTTATTTGGGAAAATTTACAATTATTACTTGAACACAAAAGTTTAAAACAGAATTATTTCTTTAAGAAACTACTGGAGCTATAGCAAGATGGCAATAACTGGGGTATGAACTTGATATCAACACCTGGACTCTAAATAGTTCATAATTAAAAACATTTTTCTCCCAAATCCTTCCAGATGGTTACAAACTTAAAGCAACAAATAAATGGACTACTTCTTGTTTGTTTGTTTTCGGCTGATTAAGCCCATCCAGAGAGGTTTTCTAACTAAGCCTTTCTGGTTTTATGTTAAAAATGTTTCCTTAAAAAAAAAAAAAGAAAGAAAAAAACACATGATGGGACATTACCTACTAAACTTGGTCTGAACCAACACTCGATGAAGTAGACAATATCATTTTATTTGACCAGGTAGTTCAAGCCTATGTAAGTGTTAATTTGATAGCTTTACTTTTACATATGAAATAAGCACCAAATGAATGATTTCACAAAAATATTCAAATGGACAATTCTGAAATATGAGCTATATTTAATTTTCCTTGGAAAAGCAAAATATAAATACTTCGGTAGGCTGGATCTACCCCCTTCCTCCTTCCCTCCCCAACTCTTTCACTGAACAATAAAGCCAGTTAACCTCATTGTGGTTTTTCCCGTCTAATTTCTAAAAGAATATTGGAGAGTTATTAGCTTCCAACATATCTTAGGGCATTCTAATTCACCTACATGAAAGATTTATTACAAAAACTTTTTATCCTCTCTATCTACAGACGTGTCAATACTTTGGAGAAAGTAAAATCAAAACTACTTCATATTTCTTCTTTTCAAGGAGCCAGTCGATGTGGTCATCTTGGTCCCGTTCCTTGGCTACTACGACATCTCTTGGACTCACAATGTAAAAGAGTGAGTCGCCTTCCGAGTACTCTGTAGGTGAGAGAAGAGAGGAACATTTCTGATGACTCAATAGCAGCAACCTTGGCAGTGGGTTCTGGGGACTCAGCTAGGCTTCCTCATTTATTACGAGTGAACAGAAACTTGGAGCAAGTGTATTTGGCTCTGCTTGGGACACAGGTTAGAGAATGACAGAATTTGTTTCAGTGCTTTAAAAAGTATTTAAGTGTAAAATTATTTGGAAGAAAAAAAGAAAGGGAATGTGAAAGGAAGGAAGGATAAAAGGGAGGAAACACCAAAAATCTTTTAAAAAATAAGGTGGGTGTAAAATTCTGTGTTTAATACATTAACATTCTGACCTCAGCTGAAAAACAGTGTAAAGAATTCTCTGTGTCTACTGCATATTAGAATTCATGTACTGTATATAAACTTTATTTATGGCCATTTACAACACTGTTCTATTTTTACAGAACAATTACACCCCACAGTCCGCAATAAATGTTTCCTCCTCATCAAGGTCAAGGCCATCTAAAGCATAAATGACAGACGCCCCGAACCCTGGGGATATAATCTATCATTTCAGCATGTTGTGTACAGTGCCAGTCGTGAGAGTTTCCCGCAGAATTCAATTATAAAACCTGTTCTGCGGGTATCTAAGTGTGGAGCAGCATTTGCCCTGAGCAAAATACCCAGATTGGACGCTTTCAGTTGTGAACTACATTTGCTTTTTGCCAAGTCCAGCGTACACTCTCACAGTTCTCAGCTGATTAGGGGCTTCATATAAGAAAGCTCAAACACATATAGAATATCTCTTCATTTCTTTTGGCCAAAATGGAAACTGAAAATATTCTCAAAAAAATGTCAATTGTTTTTAAAGCAGGAACGAATTTCTAAAAAGCTTAAACTATTCTATTTTCACCAACGTATTTTTCAAAGATGTGATGACACCCAAACACAGATGCCCCTGGTATGACCAGACGGCAATGGTCTGCCCTTGACTTCTGAGCAACGACTAAGTGTATTGATTCATCTACTCAACAGATATTCTGCGAATGCCCACTGAGTGCCAGGCTCTGAGCATTTGGTCACAAACAGAAAGGTAACTTCTCTGCCATCCCAGAGCACACCATCTAGGGCCATCAAGTCGGGAGTGACATAAAGCCATGCTGCTTGGTATCAGTGTAAGTTACGCGTCACATTAAATAGTTAGGTCAACAGACCAAGTACTAGAACAAGAGCACGGAGCCTGCTTACCTGTGCCCTGGCCCTATCTCTTCCCCCCACCCCCTTCGGCTGTGGGAACTCAAGCAAGTCCAACAATACCTCTTGGCTTTGATGCTCTCACGTTCAACATCAGAAGCCCGCCCATGTTCTCAAGAGCCTTTCCTCACCTCAATTTCAATTCCTGGTTTGCTACTCAAGTGGAAGGGGGGGATATAAATGTAAGAACATGAGCCAGGTCCTCAATCTCTCACCTAGGTGATAATCTCGACATTCATTTTCCTGAAAGCCTCTCACTGTCAGCGCATCAGAAGAGATCTCTTCACAAGTCTCAGAAAGCGGCTGGATAATATCCAGTCGGGGCCTGGCACAATATTCTCTTTCCTAGGGGAAAAAAGAGAGGGGAAAGATTCATTTTAATTACATTTCTATAAATCACACAAATTAATTCTAGTTAGCCATAATTACATGTCTTGGTTTGATGATTTCGGCAGACGTAAGTCCTTCTAACCACCTGCCACACAGCCGCATAACTACGCTTTATTTTCTGACCTTTCTGTTATCCTGCAGATAAACAGGAGAGGTACTGCTGTGTCACGTCAGCAGCCCCAAGCAGCCCATTCCATTCCGAGGGGATGGTACCACAGCCTCAGACAACTACGGCACATCTCTTCCTCACAAATGCGAGGAAGAGGAAAAATAGTATTACAAACTGCTCCATTATCCAAACCACTGCCACTACTGCTAAACTTACTGGTAATGCTAAAAGACCCGCGATCAAGAGTTCTGTGCAAAGCAGAACTTGCTGAGACGGCAGAAATGTTTTCTGTCTGACGGCCCAATGTGACCGACAAGACACTGGTGCCTACGGAATACCTGAAACATGATACAGTGACCGAATAACTGAGCTTCAAATTCTACTCAGTTATCATTAAATTCAGTTTTCAAATAAATTTAAACATATGGTTTAAGTACTACAGTTTTGGACAGTGTAGTTCTAGATCAAAATATAAGAGTAAAAGATGATTTATTGAGGGCTCTGACAGCTCCACTAACCTAGTGTGATATACACAGATTAGTATCATGGAGTTGTCAAACTGCCCCTTAGAAGTACTATTGTTCCTAATTTTATAGACGAAGGAACTGAGGATCAAAAAGTTTATACTAAGGTCAAAGTTACATTAAGTAAATGGTGAGTCTGGAATTTACGGAAAAATTTATGATGAACCTTGAATTTGAAATCAACTTTGTTTTACTCTGAAGTTCATGCTCTTTGAGCATTCAGCACACAGGCATAAAACATAAGACTATTTTCCAAAGCAACCAGACCTGAAACAGTGTGACACTGGGGCAAAGAACACAGGTGAATGAAACAGAATGAAATTAGTCCAAATCTACCTCCAATGCTCAAGTTCCCTAAGTAAACAATAAGCCTCGAAGGTTTCTTTGATCAATTTTGTCAGGTTAACTGAGAAGCAATTACATTAGCTTTGTACATCATACATTCAAAACACTCCAAAAATAAAATAACAACTATAAAAGATCAACTAGTAGAGAAACAAAATAAAACAACAACAACAACAACAAGAACAAAACAACTCAGTGAATACAGAACATAATTTATCAGATCTGGAGAAATAAGAAATACCTCAATTTTGAAAAAAAAAATATGAAGGAGAAACTGAAAGATTTGAATATTTAAAAAATTAACTGCTATAACAAAGACAAAAAATAACAGAAAAAAATATCTGAACCAAACAACGTTAAAAGAAAACTTCCTTGCTAGATGATATGAATAGTTCCCTTATCTGTAAAAGAAAAAAATCAGTAATGTGATCCATCTCGTTATTTTACAACCTTTGTTCACTGGCCAAACAGCTCTTCTTATCCAGAAACAGGAATTTGGGCTTGCTGATCTTTGCTCCCCAACACTTGGCACAATTCTTAACACTCATGTGCTTTATTAATGAAGAAAAACAAAACATTAGGGGACCAGCTTAATAAATTCGGGCATATCAATCCGAGGAAATAGTGCACACCACTATAAGTGATACTGACGGGAGACTCTACACATCCATATGAAGAGAATGGAATAATGATGCTCGGAAAAATATGGCAACACAGACTAGCTTCTAACTAGGACTGCAATTGTGTGTAAAAACATACACATATGTAAAAGGTATAACAGGAAAAATAAGTCGGGGGTAATACTATTATGAGTGATATAAAAACAAATTTTGTTTAATGTTACAATTTATCTTTTCAATGGGGGGAAAAGGGAGGGGAGTGCTTGGTCACAAGGTTGCTTCTTTATTCCTTATGTCTTAATTTTATCAGTTTATTCTGTATTTAAGGATTTAAGGTGTACTTTGTGGTTTTATGAAATGAATAGCTATATATACCAACACACACATTTTTAGTTCCATTTTCTAATTTGCTCTATGAGATTGGCCTTTCTTGGTTTTTACTCCTTTTCAATACTTTATTTTATTAACAAAGGTTCCCTCTCTTTCCTTCTTTTTTTGGTCAATTGTTTATTAGACTGTCCCTTTTTCATTTTACTCTTTCCTTGTGTCTTTCAATCATATTTCCAATCCTCCCCACATTCCTCATCAAATAGTACTGTATTTACTGGACCGCTTTTATTTTCAAAATAATAATAATAATAATAATAATAATAACGATGATAATAAACTGATGTCCTGCAACAGGGCTCAAAGCCAGCCCTATTGATCAGAGCAGGTTTGAGTGTTCACTTAAGTCTAAAGCATCCCATTGCTTAGCAACATGGGCACCGAGCTTCAGGTTACTATAGCGATGGTTTCCTGAGGCAAGTGCGAGCTTGGAGAAATGTTTGAAAGCAGCTACCACTTCAAAACTGGGGCTCCCAGGGTTTTTCTCCCACATTCTATTCCCTGGCATTTGAAAAGAAAAAAAAAAAAAATAAGAGAGGATGCAGACAAGGAAAGCCTACTTTCTGTAAAGGGCTAGATAATCAATTGCAATTTCTTTTCTACAGAGCATCAAAAGAAAATCCTTTCCAATAAGCTCTCCTTGTTTATGCCTTGAAGCCCCCGATCCCCTTCCTGGCAGGAAACCTGGACTCTGACAATGAAGGCAAGCTGGGAAGGGGCTGAACTAGGTTTCAAAGGGCGGCTGAATGTGCATATGCCCCTCCACTGGACCACATAAACAGGCTTCATTCCGAAGTCACCCTTAAGAAAACTTAGGTTCTCTGCTGCCTTCCATTTAGCCATACATTTCATAACATCATTTGCACTGGTAACTGAGGCTTAGCAACAATCTATTTCAAAGCAAGAATCAAGCTACGCAGAATCACTGGGCCACGAGGAAGTAAACAAGTATGTCTGGACCACAGGAAATAATGAAGGACCCTTTCTGTAATTCTCTGACCACAGGGACCGCTATTGTTGCAACAGATCAACTTCACTGCTGTTATTTGTGCTAATGCATAGTGTCAGCTTAGTTTCTTTGACTTTCAGCAAGAGGAATCCTTCATTCCTTTTGACTAAAATACCAAGAGAGATGGAAGAAAAAAAGGACACCCTCCCCTCCCCTTGCTCAGCAAAAGGAACAAAGGCAGGCAATGAGTGGAGCTTCTGAAAGGTAAATATGTTAGATCTAGGGGGTAATTTCTGCTGACCTTATTCTACAGGTCAGGGAGTTCTGCTCAGACTATAGCAGAGCCGTTTCATGGGTAACCTGATCAGGGTATAATGCTAAAAATGAACCCGCATTTCTCTTTAAATTTACCGTTTTTTCTGAAACCTCCTTTACGTAGGAAAGCACAACAAGCTGATCACAGAGAGGTGCGAGTCCGCTGATGTAGAATTCAGTCTCAAACTGGGACACTGCAAACAAAAGAGAGAACAGATCACCACCGCCAGACGCAAAGGCGCTGCCCAAAGGAAAGGACACGTGGAGTCCACATTCTGAATGCCTCGTTGCAGAAATCCAGCAAAGGGGCACAGATAAACGCATCTGCTTGACAAGTCAGCACCAGAAAGGGATTTCTGGAAACTTACACTTGAAAATTTCTATCACAAACAGAAAGCAAACCTGATAATAACAGCAGCATGAATGGTCAAGTGTGACACTACACCCAGCTAGGTTATAAACGACACAGTTAAATCCCATGAAGACACTTAAAAATCCATACAACCCAATGTAAACTATTATTATTAATAACAATAATTTTTAAAAATTCCTGAATTTAAGTTTTCCACAATTAGGGCATTGCAGTGGTATAAAGGTCACAGGAATGCTATTTATAATTACAAAACTGTAATCATTCCTTTTTAATATTTAATAAACAATTTATTTAAAGACTTAAAAGGGGGGGAAAGGTATGTAAGTACAGATTACATTATGATGAAGCACTATTATTTCCTAAGTGAAATAAAGGCCATAGGAAATAAATTCCTCTTTCCTTTTTAAAGACAGTCTAAAATTTAGAAGAACTATTGCATCACTTTAAGAAGTATGTGGATTTAATTACAGTGGACCGCAGAGATTTTATAGAAAGCTCAGTGGTACAAGTACAAATACTGGCTAAGGTATCAGTCTAATGATACCTAACCATCAGTCTAAGGTATCAGTGCTTTACAATACGTATACTAAATGACTGTTCTCTTAAGCCACTAAGTTTTGGGGTGATTTTGTTACATAAAGCTACCTGGCACAGTAGTCTTCCAGGAATCATGCACTGCACTTACAGTCATTTGGGAGCAAACTCTCATTTGGAACCTACCACATTTTCTACAACTTTCTTGACTCAGATCCCTTCCACAGTTCTGTGGCAGTAGCTTCAGGTATGGTTCACTTCTATGATGAAATCACCCTTTTTCCTAAAGTAGGGTGAGTGTAGCATATTGCAAACAATGTTGAATGTAGAGTGTGGAAATCTGGGCTATAACTTCCACTAAACTGACTTGACCATTTTAATTTCTGTGTGTGTAACTTTCCCCATCTATAAAATGAAGGAATCAGAGTATTTAAAAACTCTGTAACACAGATGAAATGAGGGGCTACTGAATTTTTCTTCTTCTTCCTCTCCATTGTCCCTGCAGATCATTTGTCCTGACTTGTCTATGCCTGTCTTTAATGCGTGCATCTTCTACAACTATTTTCACAATTTCACTTTCATACCGAAATGAAATAGAGGATAATCAAAAAAATTACTCAATAGTTACCATGTTTCCCTGAAAATAAGACTGGGTCTTATATTAATTTTTGCTCCAAAAGACACATTAGGGCTTATGTTCAGAGGATGTTACCCTGAAAAATCACACTCGGGCTTATTTTCTGGTTAGGTCTTATTTTCGGGGCAAACACGGTAGTAACATAAACGTTCAAAAGAATACTATTTCTTATGTTTTGTCTTTGATTAGATCTCATAGGTGGTCATAATGCCCTGGACAGAACCACAGAATGGAAACGCAAAGGCACGTGCTCTGGTCCCAGCTAGGGGTCTGAACTGAATATTCTCATCTGGGCACTTGAACACAGTTGTGGGGAGTGGTATTGGGGTAACTGTTCACAGGAAGCACGTATGTAGTCACCGCCACCACAACCACATGTTCGGAGTAAGCACACCCACAGTAACCAGACACTGAAGGTTCCGGAGGGAGAAGCTCACAGGGCTGTGCTCTGTGAAGGCGGATGGTGGAGAGGGGAAGGGGGGCTGGAATGTGCAGATGCTGTTGAACAGTATGTGGCCACACACGACCCAGTGATTAAAGAGGTGATAATTTCACATTCTAGACGGCCTAACAAAATGTGAACAAGAGGCTGTGGGTGCCATCACTCCTGAGATTGCTGAACTCTGTTTCATAGAGAGGAACTTGAGTTCTGTTTTACTGAATCACTCTGTCGCTGAAAAGCTACACAAAGTTCCCTTCCCAGCAACCTGGGTGAAGAACAGATGAGCGATGTCACAAACTGTTCCACGGGAATGACACGGAGGCTGTGATGTGCTTGTCGGCCAGGTGAGGGAAACCGTCACTTAAGGGGGGTGAGCCAGGTATTCTCCCCATTTGGGGAGCCCGTGGGCTGCGGGACTCACGGACGGGCAGCACCAGACACTGTCTCTCCTACAAGTAACCAATACATGCCAAAGCCAGGTTCTCATGAACGAGCAGGAAGATACAGCAGAGAAGCCAGAAAATATTCTAATCCCATCCAAACCTTCTTCCTCTAGATCCCGATTTCCTAGTCCTCAATAGCTTGCGTTAATAAGACAGAAAATGCCATGTTCTCAAAGAACACGACAGAAAACCTAAATGGGTTAAGAAAAAAAAATAAAAAGAACGATGTACAGAAGCACCTGTTTCACTCTCAATTCCAGATACTCTAATAAATGCTTATTTGTTAAATACTAAATCTTACCAGACTTTACTAATTGAGAATAGTAACTTAAGCACAGACTACATAAAGTGACTAAATTATAAATTAACAAAAAAACTTACTAATGAAGATATGGTACATAAAAATAGCATTGTCAAGATTCCCAGAGGCAGTTATCAACATTCAGATAAAGGTGAAATTAAATCATTCTTTTCATTTTATTAAAAAAACATCAACAGAAATTTTCTTATGGAAAACAAAACTGCCATTATAGTCATACCCACTATGATTCACAACTTAAGAGTTCAAAAATCATGGCTGTTTATCTTAGCATTGAATATTCTACCACTTAGCAACTCATATCCATTAATATCCACCAGTAATGATATCATGTAAAAAAAGAACTCACTTCCTAATGTGAGTTCTTGGTTTAGGAAATGTCTACAGCTATTCTGCGTTTAAAAAAAAAAAAAAAAAGGTCTTTCAAAATAAATGATGGTGTTTTATTTTTAGGTCTATCATGATTCAGTTTATTGTTTATATTAGTGCTGAATCTAAGAAGGACTGGTTGGATCAGTGGTGTCAGAATGAACATGAAAGTTCATTCTGAAGAATCGGATTATTCTTCCCACTGAACAGACTGAGAAAGAACTGTTGAATGGTAATATTTATTCTTCTGAAGAACATACATTATGCAAAAGTTTATAAACTGACTCTGTAAAATAACTTCAAGTAATTACTTTCTATTTCAAATTTGCAATAGACCAATGAAAGTTTTTATTTATTTTCTCTGAAATTCTGTTTTTCCCACATAACAATGATTTCAATAATTTTTTAACGACTATTTTTTTCCTTAAGTGAAAAACAATTTGAATACAGGTGGTTTATAAGACTAATACCATAGAAGCTCACCTTTAAACTGATTATCTGGAAAATATAAATCACAAAGAAAATAAACACAGATTCTGTTGGAAAGCAGTAAAAAATAGAAAGCAAAAGCTGGAGAAGGGGGAAAGAGGAGAGACAAATTCAGAATTTTTAGAGGGAGCCACAAAAAGACAGCAGCTACGCTTCAGACCTAGGAGATGGGAAAAGGAGGCTCCGCTCCGGGGCCTCAGGGAATGTGCAGTGTTCACTCAGGTGATGACGGACGTGCGGCCAGGTGCTCACTCCAGCGGCAGCACGCCTCCTCGCCCGACGCAAACAAGGAGACTGCTGTGCTCCGGTTCATTCCGGAGGACAAAGCTTTCCTACACATGCGACAAGACACCAGTCAAAGAAAAAACAGAGATTCTAAGCAGATGAAGAGAGAGAGAAAATTTCAAAACGCCTATTCACATGAAAAACCTATCCAAGGAGGTCCTTTGGACCCACAAAGAGGGTTGTTGTGTACAGAGCCCTGATCCAGAAGGAAAGCTGATGTCTTTGATCAGTGCCTATCCATATTAATGCAAGCCCAAAACACAACTTACAGATATAATTTTACATTTTCTAGTAGCCACATTGGAGTATAAAGAGGTGTAATTTAAAAAATGTATTTTATTTAATGCAATATATCTAAAATATTATCATTCTAACACGCAACAACATAGAAAGTTATTACTGAGATCATTTACTTTTGACTAGCACCCTGCCTTCGGATGTGGATGCAGCCCGTCTGTCATACTTGCCACACTGTGAGCATGACACAGCTGCAGATGGCGAGTGGCCATCGTACCGGACAGCGCACGTCTAGATGCCCAAAATATTTTTCGTCTTTAAAGTCCAGTAATTTGACTCAAATATATCTTGACGGTGCTCACTACGGGTCATTGTTTTCAGATACACTGTTATTTTAATTTATAGATTCAAGTTTTCTTGTAGTGTCAGGACATTTTTCTTGAAATACTGTTTTTGGTACTTATTCCATTCCCTTGTTTTGTTTGCAGGGACTCTTACTTGTAGGCTGAATCATGTTAGCCTGTCTTGAGTATTTATTACTTTATTATAAATCTTTTTTCCCTTTATTTCTTTGTGATTTAAAACTTTTTCCTCTTCTATTTACCTTGCAGCATTATCTGTGTGTCTACTTGCTCTTGTTTCCTTCTAGTTTAATCTTCATTTCTAAAGTGATCTTTTATTTATAAATATTTCCTGAGTTTTAGCACCTCACTTGAGATTATTAAATTCTGACTTTTGTTCTTTCATGCTCTACATCACTTCTTAAAAACGTGTGAATAGTAAATTACAGTTGTGATTTATTCTGTAGGAGTTTCCTTCTGGTGTGCTTTCGTTGCCAAGGATGCTCGTCTGCTCCATATTCACTGTTTCTTAAAGCGCAGGATGGGATGTGACCTTGGTGTTTTTCGGTCCTTGTGTTTAGGTCCTGGCAGGAAGCACGGGCTGTTCGACTGTGAGTTTACAGGGGCTCCCGGGCTGCCCAAGCCCCTTGATCCCCTGCAGCCCTGTACCCACTCTTCTCAGAGTGACCCCCGAGTGGCCTTTCCCAGGGAATGCTGGTGGCTGTTTTGACCTTCTCCTGGTCTCAAGTCCACCAGACACCCCCTTGCTCCCCTGTGTTCCTCACACAGATGC
Organism: Rhinolophus hipposideros; assembly: GCF_964194185.1. Taxonomy (NCBI): domain Eukaryota; kingdom Metazoa; phylum Chordata; class Mammalia; order Chiroptera; family Rhinolophidae; genus Rhinolophus; species Rhinolophus hipposideros. Next base: position 52,552,226 of record NC_138064.1, read on the forward strand.
TGACACCATGACAGCCCTGTGGCCATTGCAGGATTTTCCCATTCACTTGTATCCTGAGGTTCTTAGGGCTACCTTCTCGGGTTTGTTTTAAATGTGGTCCAGTTGTTCCGTTTTTACATGAGGACTCCAACAGACTGACAAAGGACGCTGCCACTACCACTACCTTCCCATAGCCCTCCAAGCACAAACCGTTAACGTATCAATAGTGTTACACGGCAACTTTATCTATCAACTATACACAGGGCGGAGGCAGGCTGAGTGTCAGAAACACACAAATACCACTGAGCATCAACAGTGCATGCGCTCTTGCTCTCAGTTATAGAATGACTGTCATGGGATTGAAATAAAAATTAACAAGAACTTTCTTGTACCTTGTGTCAGGTATTTCTGAGAATTATCAACAACTTAATAAAGAATTACTGAGTACCATTTAGGCATAAGACGCTCTTCTAGAAGCATCCGGATAATGAAGACAGAAGAGACTGTGAGTCTAGAAGCTAAAGAAGTAACAACAATACCACATGACATGCAAAAATGAAAATAGTTTAAAAGTATTATTACTTGTACCTTTATTGTATGTAGGTTTCTAGATGTATCTTAGTGAGAAATACAGTTATGAAATGTATTAATCTTTTCAGAATAATTCAGTAAATCCTTATCTACGAGGTCGGAAAATTAAGTTCGCAAACTCATCCTACAAAAAGTGCTACCTACGTCATTGCTGAATATCACTGCAGTCACCTGTGAAGTCCTCCCCTTGGGAAGCTGTGCACTGATGCCAGTGCTTAGTCTACACTTCAAAGCAAATTTGGAACTCTTTTTCTGGAAGGCCATCAGAGCTGTCGCCGTATTACCCTTGATGTCCTGAATGTCATCAAAATGTCTTCTTTTCAATATTTCCTTCATCTTCAGGTAAAGAAAGAAGTCACTGGGGGCCCGACCAGGTGAGTAGGGAGGGCGTTCCAATACAGTTATTTGTTTACTGGCTAAAAGCTCCCTCACAGACAGTGCTGTGTGAGCTGGTGCATTGTGGTGATGCAAGAGCCATGAATTGTTGGGGAAAAGTTCAAGTCGTCTCACTTTTTCATGCAGCCTTTTCAGCACTTCCAAATAGTAAGTTTGGTTAAGCTAGATGTCCGGTTGGTACAAATTCATTATGACTAATCCCTCTGATATCAAAAAAGGTTAGCGACATTGTCGCAACAAGTTCAGGAACCTAACTGTGACTCCTTGTATGTATGTTCCCCAATTCTCTGTGCACTGGTTTTGTTGAACATAATAGTCTTCTCTTTGTTAAAGGCAACCACTGTTTTTCTTGCACTGAGTTACTAACTGTAACAGTAATATTAACAATAGCTCCCATTTCATGAACACTATGGTAAATACTTTACAGACCTTGTCTATGTGTACCGTAACAACCTGGACTTATTTTTAGAGGGGCATTGATGCTCAGTGAGGTTAAGCAGCGTGACTAAAGTCGCTTAAACAGAAGACAACCGTGTAGGAATCTGAAGCCTTACTTGTCCCAGTCATAAGCCACACACCAGCAGACCAATCAGAACCCGGAGCTGCTGAGGTTAGAGGTGCACTGCAGTTTGAGGACTGCAATTAGGGCTCGACACCCCGCTGGGAGACTTGTATGCATGCAGCAGTGTGCCCCAGCCCCTCCCTTCAATTTGCTACAGGGGCAAAAGCACCACAGGAAATAGAACTTGTACTGCTTTTCAATGTTTGGCCCTTGTTTTCCCTTTGCTGGTCCCCAAATGCTCCTTAGCTAAATGTGATCAAGAAGGATTTGGTATCTTACTGAAACGATATCCTATAGATTTTAGCTTCTATGATTCTTAAAATGCAAGCAAACAAAATCGGTTTGTCAAACAATCTATAAATAAGAACAATTATCGTCATTGTCTTACATTCACTTATGAAAAAGCATTGAGGCCCCTTGATGAGGGTGCCTTCCTCCCACGAGAATCGGCCCCTCAGGCACCAGCCAGTAGTATCTCATAATCAACTGGATATAACAACATCCACGGGCTTCTTAGAAAGTTTGGACACTGTCAGCATGACCACTGATCTAAAAAAAATACATTTGGAAATGACAGGATTGCATATCTGCAGGACTGTGCAGACGTATTCAAGGAAAGGTGTTGACGTCAGCAAGTGACAGAGAAGACCCAGCACCTGGGAGTGAAAGAGTAGAAAATGGCTAAGAGACACAATAACAAAGCATCAGATCAGGAGGCAAAAGTACACATAAAGTTAAAACAGGTCTAGTCTGCAATTTCATTCCATATTTTCTAATCATTATTCAGCACAAGTCTGTGTTAAATGACGAAGCTAAGCTGGTATGATCATCTCATTTACTAAACGTCACGAAGCAGCACTGAGGAGGAATGAATGTAGTGAGCAGCTCAGACAACAGAAAAGACAGCCATCACGGCCTTGCTGGGTGGAAGGTTCGTACCACATGGGTATGCTTTAACTTGTCCACAGGCTATCTTCAAAACAAAAACAACAAAACAAGTGTTGTGAGCACGTGGAGAAGCTGGAACCCTCATACCCTGCTGGTAGGAAAGCAAAATGGTGCTATGGAAAACAGTATGGAGGTTCCAAAAAACCGAAAATTAGAACTACCTGATCACCCAGCAATCACACTTCTGGGTAATTATCCAAAAAAACTGAAATCAGGATCCTGAAGACACATTAGCACTGCCAGGTTCACTGAGGCATTATTCACAATAGCCAAGATGTGGGAACAACTGAAATGTCCATCCACAGAGGATTGGAGAAAGAAAATGTGGTGGATACAATAAAACATTACCCAGCTTTAAAAAAAGAAAATTCTGCAATATGCAACAGTATGGATGAATCCTGACAACACTGGGCTGAGTGAAATAAGACAGTCACAGAAAGCCAAACCCTGCATAATTCCACTGATAAGAGGTACCTAAAATAGTGAAATTCATAGAATCAAAGAGTAGGATGGTGATTGCAAAGGGCTGAGGAGAACGGAAAATGGGGAGTTGCTGATCAACAGGCATAGTTTCAGTGAAGCAAGATGAGCAAGTTCTAGAGATCCGCCAAACACCAGTTTGCCTGTAGTGAACCACCCTTAAAAATGTGTTAGAGGGTAGATCGCGTGTTAGGTGTTCTTACAATAAAACAAGATTTAAAAATAAATAAATAATTTCAGAAACCCAAAACCCCAAAAACTACCTTGATGCATCAATTATATTTAAGTCAAATATTAAAAAATGGCAAATGAGTTTTTCTTCTTTTTCAAAGGACTAAAAGAATAGCATCACAGTCTGGATTTGGTCCCCTTTCCTTAGAAACAATTTTGATAGCCATCCAAGGCAACGATGTTTATTCCCTAACAATTTGGAAGAGAAACAAAGAGCCATCATTCCCAGGATAAAATAACAGGAAATGCAAGTTTTACTCGTCCACACTGGACACTTCTCTGGACCAAAATAAAAGAACAAATCCACAGCATTTCCATGGCACTTGGCTGTTTGAAGAAGAGGTGAGCAGAACTGGTGTATGAAATCTCTGGATTCTAGAGAATGTCTATCCTATGGTTTTTATTTAAATGTCTGGAGCGAGTCTCTGTCCTTCGCATCCGACTGCAAACCAGGGCCATGGGTTAGGTAGAGGGAACGCATGGGAAGAAGGCAGGGCACAGAGGTCATGAGTAACAGCTTTGAAACTAGACATATCTGAGTTCAAACGCTGCCTTCTTTGCTTATGAATGTGGTCATCTTGAGCAGGTTACCTATAAAATGGGAAAACAGTTCCTACCTATTGGGATCATTATGAAAATTAAACGAAATTCTGTTTTCAGTGTACATAGCATGTGGCTGGTGATGTTCTCACAAAGGGAATAGAGTATGTTTGTTATTTCAGGCGACTCAAACTTCTTCCCACTACTTATTACAGAAATAATTGTTAATTCCACTTCCAATGACAAACATTTGCATCCTCAACAAAGGAAGGAGCTCTGACTTTGAGGAGGAATGGATAAAGACATGTAATAAAGCAAGCGTAGTGAAATCTTAATTTCAGAATCTACAAGGTAAGTATACAGGTGTTCACTGCAAAGTTCTTTATTTTTTGGTATGTTTTAAAGTTTTCATAATACAATGTTGAGAAAACAATTCAGTGCAGAACAGAAAACTGAATAGATTATAGGGAGTCACTCTGAGTTAGAACAGAACAGAACACCACCCACAGCAAGATCCTTAAACAAAACACTCTGAACAGTACCAGCGCTGTCCCCATTTCTGGTGAGACTTAGAACTATGAGATGGACCAGGTCACCTGCCTGCACACAACTGTCCCACTGCTGGAACCTGCATGTCTGGGTCAGAAGGATAACAGGTAGGTGGAAAGAGACACTTGGATCTAAGAAAGATATTTATCTCACAGATCTTCCATTTCCAGGTCACTGATTTCCCAATCAAGAGGCTGAAAATAGAACGATATGCTAAATTCTAAGAATCATAGCATAAGACCAATGACACTGCTTAAAATGAAAAAGATGTCCCATCTTATCCCTTCCCTCTCTCTTCCTTGATTCTCTGTCATTATACATAGACTCGCACAGTTTCTTTCAATCTCTCTAAATAAACAACTGTATGAAATCAAGACCAGGAAGTTAATCAATTCCTCGCATGTAAGTCATCAAGTCATCTGCCCCTGGAAGTAGACACCCGGAAAATGACATACAAATATTGGATTCATTTCCCAACAACATAATAATCTGCTCTCCAACTACCATTCCATAAAGACCATGTACGCCATTGGGGAAAAGTGCCAGAGGATTAGCAAGTCCTATGAGAACACAGAAGTGAAACTGAGTAGGGCAGGCATGGACTACAACCTACTTTCAGCAACGTAATTTGGAGGAAGAAATGACATCCAAAAAGGCTTATGCACAGAGAACGTCTTCACAGGTTGGTGACTGAACAGTAAGCTCAATTTTTATGATCATTATTCATTTACAAAAATAAATTAATATCCTATTGAGAGGAATAACTTTTGTGTTGTTTTTGAGATACTGACTTACAAGGAAGAGTTACAAACATTCAACTTCTAAGAAATGTACTCGGATAGCCACAGATACTTCTTGAATCTCAATGTTGTTTTCCCTTCATTTACTAAAGAATAGTGGATCACACCATTCAAGGCTAAAGTGAATTGTAATCCAGACAATATTTCTCTCCTCCGTCATCCTAGTCAAGGACTCTTATCTAAACCACTTCACCTCCTGCTGTGGAAATGGTTCATATTACTAAAAGTTCGCTCTCAAGAGGGGAAAATATGGTACTTAACCACTAACTATAGTAGTAAAACATCAGTAATGTGGTATTGTCAGTACTCACACATGGTCTATTTCACATAAATTGTAGTACAGATGGACTACACTTTAATAATTGGATCCCAGGCCCCAGGGCCACTACTGGGCCAGCTAGGAGCAGTCACGAAGCTGGAATGGAAGTCTGCATGGTGATAATAACCACCGTATTTCAGTGAGCACCTACTGTCCACCACTGTGTTACAGACGTTACTTACGCCGTGTCTAATTCTCACACCATCTGCAAAGATAGGTATTATCACCTCCATTTTACAGGTGAGAAAAGCCTGACTCAGGAAGGTGAAGTAACGTTATCAAAAAGATTGTATCCATTTTAACGCCATGGTAGTAAGATTTTAGTCAAGTTATTTACCTCCCTAAGCTCCCACTGATTTAGGGACGAATGAGACGCACACTACCTGCCCTTCAAAGGGCTGCTGTGAGAGTGAAGAGAACTAGTGCAGGTGAGACATATAACGCAACACCCCCACCCCACATAGTATGTTAGCAACAAATATCAACTAGAGAGAAAAAACTTGCTACATTTTTATGCCTCCCTGCAAATTTTTACATCCTTAAACATCCTTTTACATCCTTAAAAATTCCTAGAGTCCTTGTCTTTGTTCTTTTTAAAATATTTAAAATATTTAAAATATTCTAATACTTATCTCTGAGTACACTATACATTGAGATGTTCAGAGGTTTTTTCCTAATGGAAAAGGGCAGCAGAAAAGAGAATAGAAATAATGAAATAATTATCTTTCTCTTTGAGTTATCGGTCTTCTCTACTATCTTGTTCCTCAGTTTTTCTCAGTAGCATTATATATTCTGCATATTCTAGCTATTCTGTCCATACTCTGAGCAATGTATTTATTTATGCTTCTAAGGCAAAAAGTTATTAAAACCTTATCACCAACTTCTGACCTCAAGTACAAAATATCCCAGGTTTAAACGCTGTAGCTATATTAGCCATGTGGGTAACATATGTCTCTCTTGGTTTTTAGAAATATATTCACATACAAATGATTTATCTGAGCTTCACTTTGTTATAATGACCCATCAAATTTACATTCTCCATCCATCATCCAACTGGGTAAATGAAATTTTCAGCTGACTTATAATATGGCAAAATTTGTGGTCACACAACTGTGTCTCCTATTGCTCTCAGTTCTGTGTAATATCAAAACAGCTTTTACTATGTCTGTTTAATTGACAAAAGTCAATTTTTGGTCTTTGTATCTAACTTTTGCACAGCTATAAAACTGAGTCATAGAAGTAGTGGTATGTCATATTCCTCCTGAACAGTTCTTTCCGAGTCACTGATTCATTCCACACAATATTATTTAATACTACTATGTGCCAGGTCCCTGAGATACAAACACTGAGCAAAAGTAGACCCAGTGTGTATACTAAAGGAGGTTATCTCGCAGAAGAGACAGGAAGGCACTGAATAATCACATGATCACTGCAAGTGAAGCAAGTGCTAGAAAGGGGACTTCCATATGCCTGTCACGGGAGGACGCGGCCTGTGCAGGAAGGCTGGTGGGCGCGGCCTGTCCCAGAAGGTGGGTGGGCTTTCCCAGGGAAGCAGTAGCTGAGGTATGATTAAGAATGACTGAGATTCAATGATGTGAAGACGCAAGAAGAGCATTCTATACAGATGGGAGGGAGCAGCATGGACAGGTGAAAGAAGGCCAGTGAGGCTGCAGCCCAGAGAACGAGGAGAAGCTCAGCTGACGCTGGGAAGGCCGGTGAGGGCCAACATAGATGCAGGGCTCTTATTTTTATGCTAAGAACAATAGGAAAGGACTGAAGAATGGTGACGTGATCTGATTTGTATTCTGACTACAGTGGGGAGACTGGACTGCAGTAATGCACAATGGAAGGAGACAAACCAGTTAGGAAGCTGCTGCGATGATCCAGAAAAAGGATTATGGAAGTTTGGACCAGACCAGTGGTGACAAAAATTAATATTCAGAAGATACATGTTGACAACACTAGGTGTCGGTACTGTGCTATGAGCCGTGCAGACAGTAAATTAACTCTTGAATTCCCACAAACGACATGTGGGACAGGTATTCTTTCCCACATTTTATAGATAAGAATATTGAGGCATGTACAAGATTGTCCAAAATCCAGGTGGTAAACAGACCCAGAACCAAAACCCATGGTTATACAATTTCAAAAACAGGTAAAAAAGTATTGTGTAAAAATTAGAAATATAGTAAGAAAAAAGTGTGTCTATAGTGAGGCTTCAAAGCTGAACACGAAAGCTTCTTGACCTATTTCATCAGGGTCCCAAGTGTAAGGCCTGAAGAACAACATGGTCTCAGGTTTTTCCTTAACAAAATGGATTCTCTCTTCAAGTTTTACATTTATAGAAGGCATACCTATTTCAACATATCGACTTGGCAAGTCTCTCATCTCACTGGCGTGCCGCTCCTTCACTGAGCATATCTAGAAGATAAATTCACAGGTCATTTTATTCATTTGATAGAAAACTCTCCGTAACATTTCATTCAACATGATTCTTTTGTTAAATTCGCCAAGAGGCAGTGAAGATGGAAGACACACAATCTACCCAATGACTTAAATGATACAAATTAACTTCAGTAACACACAGCATCATTACTGACATTTTTCAACATTCTTCTTTAATGAAGTCTTATTCAAGGGCAAAGAAATAAAGGAAGCTACAATATAGTTCTAACACGTTTCCAATGACCCATTCTCGGCAGCTCTACCTAGGGACCACTTCTACTATTATCATCCAGATAAAGCTCTGCCAGAAGTACACATCCAGAAATGCCCAATGGCTAATTTGGGCAATATTCGTATTAGCTCTTGTGTTTCTGATTACGTACTAGTAATTTAGTTCACTGCTGCTAAATAATACTTTGCAAAGCTGGTACATGCTCTTCCTCTTTCAAGTATATTACATTTGATTTGTTATATAATTTAAACCAGGTTGGTAAACTACAGCCTGGCCCTGGCCTCTTTTTTTAAGGCCTGTAAGCTAAATAGATTTTTTTACTTTTAAAAGCTTGGGAGGGAAGGAGGAAGGAAGGAAGGAAGGAAGAAAAAAAGGAAGGAAGGAAGGAAAGAAGGAAGGAATGAAGGAAGGAAAGAAGGAAGGAATGAAGGAAGGAAAGAAGGAAGGAAGGAAGGAAGGAGGGAAGGAGGGAGGGAGAGAGGGGGGGGAAGGAGGAAGGGAAGAAGGAGTGTTACCACTCACACACATAACATAAAACACATAACATGTGTTAACAATGATTGTTTCACAATTATAAGATTATGGATATTTTCTATTTTCTTTGCTACATTTTCTAAAGTAAATACATCTATTTTGTAATAAGACAACAAAAAGTTATGTAAGTTCAGCCATCAAGATAAGACTGAATCTGAAGTTAAATACTGATTGTACCCAACTTTTGTCAGAAATCAGGTTTCTTCCATTTTCTTTAGCTAGTATTTATCGTGTTCTTTTATAGCTGCTATCCTACATGTAGCTACAATATAGAAAATTCCAAAATAGAAAAAAACCCAAAGGAATAAAACAAGTACCATTTCCTGTCCCAGCAAAAATGAATACCACTAACAATCTTTTTAAATCTACTTTTATTAACCTACCAATTTACTACAAATAATTGAGTATATTATTTAAATATTCTTCCACAATTCTTTAATGTCTTTATAGTATTTCATTACATGCGAGTCATATAATTTACTTAATCCCCTTTTAGACGTCAGTTTTTTGCTTCTATCTATCTCTAACATAAGCAATAGTGCAATCAACATAGTAGGATATAAAATTTTTGGGCTTTTGTTTCCTCAGGATAAATTCCCAGAAGTAAAATGGATAGGTCAATGGGTATGTACACTTTTACAAGGTTTTGCTTGGTTTGTTTAATACGCACACCCAAACTGCTGTCCAGCAACACAGTGACCATGTGGCAGTACCCACTTTCTCTGACGCGCTTGATCCCGTGACTGTGGAAGTACGGGCATTTACTTAAAAGTGACCAGCTGTTTTCTCCCTTGATTGCTTTGTCATTTGTCTCCGTTCATCCCAATTTCCTGTTCCCCAACTTCCTTCTCCTTTTGTTAGACTTTTGATCTAATGTTATTCACTCTGTCCACACTTGCTCGGGAAACTAACGGGCACTCTCCACAATGTCAAAGTTATACTGTTTTAACGAGCTAATAGAAGTTTACAAGGAGCAGTGCTTAAAGACTTTGAAGTGTGATAGTAGAAAGTATGAATAAATGTGCGTGTGCATGTGTGTGCATGTTTGGATACACATATCCTGACTAGTGCTTCTGAGCAGCTCTGGGCACCATTCCTAAGTGCAGGATTCTGTAAAATCTTAGGAAGGTTAAGGCACACAATTAAATAAGGCATTTTAGTCAAGTGTGATGGAAGGACAGAGCAGGGGCATCTACTGGCGGGAAGGCAGGCTTCCTGGAGGAAGTGAACTTGTGCCCTATGACCTCACGTCTCTGGCCGTGCCACAACCTCTCTCCAGACAAGGACATCCGGCACTGGCAGGAGGGACCAGGCTCTACCCTCCTCAGCTGTGTGGTCCGAACTCTCACCCCTGTACCTGTGCCACAGATCGGGCAGCAGGTGCAGGTGTGAACAGTGAAGAGCTACCCTTAGCTCGCGTCCTGCGTAAGAGCAGATCGATGAATTCAGGAGCCCTTTGCACTGACAGATAGGTTCTTAGCCACCAACACTAGTTTGCTTCATCCAATTTCCCCCGTTCTCCACTCACACATCTGGCAGGCATGTCAAGTGGACACAAACAAAACAACTCCTGAATTTTCCCCTCTAAGCATTCTTCATCAGCAGTCTTTCCCATTTCAGTAAAAGGTATTTTTTTCCTCAGGTTAAAAAAATAAATAAGGGCACTGTTGACTTCTCCCTTTTCCTTATATGCTACATCCAACCATGAACGATACTGTGGGGTCTACCCTCAAAATAGATCCAGAATCCAGTCATTCCTTACAGACCGCACCAGCTGGTCGAGACACCTCCTTTAACTGAGGTAATGGAAGTAGCTTCCTAATCAGTCTCCACTCTTCCCTGCACCTGTGCTGCTTAGCTCCGCGCAGCAACCAGAGTGACCTCCGCACAGTCCCAGTGAGGCCATTTAACTTGCTCAAAGCCCTCTGCTGGCTTCCAGCTCACTGCAACACACCTACACATGGCTCTCTAGTGTCATCTTCTGTCCGTCTTCTCCACACCTGTTCTATCCACTCTGGCCATAATGGTTTCCTTTATGTTCCACAAAGACACATCGACCACACTCTTGCCCCAAGGATTCTGCCCAGCTGCTCCCACTGCAGACACCCTTTGCCCATAGCTGCATGGCTTCCTCCCTCCACATCTGTGCCAGATGACACATTTGTTATGAAAGATGTCTTCCCTGGACCACCATGTATTAAATGGCATCCACCCCCATCACCTTTCCCCATTTTCCTGTTTATTCTCCATAAAATTCACCACCATCAACATGGCATATTTACTTACTTGTCTATTTTCCCTCACTAGTATGTAAATTTACCCCGAGGAGGGAATTCATCCATTTATTTATTTTTGTATCTGCAACTCTAGAACACTGCCTGGCAATTGCAGGAACTTAGTAAATATTGTACGAATGAAAGGAAAAAAGGAAGGAAGGAAGGAAGAAAAAAGGAAGGAAGGAAAAAGGAACAAAGAAAGGAAGGAGGAAAGAAACGGTTAGCTCGATCACACACTTTACTACGCTGTGGTGGTTGTGGCTCACCAATAAGACTGCTCTCTGTTGAAGAGAAAGATTATGTCCTCCATTCTCTTCCCTCCACATAACAACAGTAAGATTCTCCACTGAGAAGTGGCTCAGCATATTTCTAATTGAGTCTGAAGAAAAGGGCTCTCCAAAATGAAACATTTGACATGAAAAATCATGAGTTGGACTGTAATCTGGGCACAAAATACCTTAGTTCCTGTAATAGATTCACCACAAACTTGGGGGTTTAAAACTTTAAAACAACAGAAATGTATTTTTCATAGTTCCATAGGCTAGAAGTCTGAAATCAGCGCTACTGGGCCAAATCAAGGTGTGCCCACACTGCGCTCCTCCCGAAGGCTCAGGGGAGAATCTAGAATCCGGCCTCCTCTGTCTCCCGGTGGCCACCTGCGTTCGTCGGCCACATCACTCCAATCTGCCTCCATGGTCACGATGTTCCCCCATCTGTTAGGACACGTGTGACTGCATTTATGACCCAGATGACGCAGGATGATGGCCCCGCCTCAAGATCCTCAGTAAGTCCCATCTTCTGCCATATAATGCTTCCTGGTTGCAGGAACTAGGACTTGCTTTCTTTGGGGGCTAGGAAGGCCTAACCCCAAGCTGACTATGCTTGTTTTGGTAATAAGAGGCATTGCAATAATGATTTTCATGCTTTCCTTTTCCAGAGAGGAGTGAATTTTAAGCATCCGGGTTTCTTTCGTGACATAATAATGACAGCTAATATTTACTAAGCACAATGTGTCAGATTCTGTGCTAACCTCTTTGTGTGCATTACCTCATTTAACGCCCACAAAACTTATGATGTGAGAGTGGTTAGCACTCCCATTTGGGGGATGAGAAGAGTTAAGTCCTAGCATCACACAGAAAGAGAACAGAGAAGCTGGAATTGACCCCAAGTCTGTATGACTCCAAAGCCTGAGCTCTCTCATTAGACCACTGACATGATACCTTCTCACACCACGTTTACCTCAGCTAATTTTTAGTCTATTTTGTTTAGGTTAAGCTATATATTTTTAAAAGGAAGCAAACCACTTTTGTCTCTGAAGTATCTAATGTAAGACAAGTTGTCATGCAGGGAGTCACGCGGGGTCTCAGCTCCCGCTCCCCACATGAGAACGCAGGACATGGTGAGGCCGAAAAGGAACAGCCACGGAGCCGTACATAGGGGAGTCATACCGCTATAGTCTCACTGGCAGCTGGGTTGGAGACATAGGGAGCAGGAATCACACTATCTGCAACCTGCCATCCACTTCTCTCTGCCAACCCACCTTACTTGCTAGCTGCAATCCACTGTGCTAACTACAACCCACGCTTGCCAGCCACAATCCACTGATAGCGTAGCCACAGCAGTTATATTAGTGGCCAACAGCTCACTGGTTACAGCTGATGGCCAACTAGCCACAGCTGATGGCCATCCAATCACAGTTGATGGCCGTTTACTACCTGAGTGAGCACCTTTCCACGTGAGGGCGAGAGCCTGGAAATTGCACTCCTGGCTCTGTCCCCACACTCCACCCCTACAGGGTCTCGCCTCACAAGTTATGCGACAAGCGACTTCCGCGAGGTGCCCTGTGTGACAAGCCTGGAGGTGAATGCAATATCCTGGACACAGCCAAGCTCTCTGGGCACAGTCAGGGTTTCTCAGGACACCACCAGTGCTTCGGGGCACAGCCAGACTTCCTGGGCTTCTTAGGGTACCACCAGTCTCCCCGGGCACAGCCAGGGTTTCTCAGGACACCACCAGTGCTTCGGGGCACAGCCAGACTTCCTGGGCTTCTTAGGGTACCACCTGTTTCCCCGGGCACAGCCAGGATTTCTCAGGGCACCACCAGTATACTTCTAGGCACAGCCAGACTTCCTGGACTCAGCCAGCGCTCTCAGGGCACTGCCACTCTCTCTGGGCTCAGCCAGACCTCATGGACACAGCCAGGGTTTTTCAGGGCACATCCAGTCTTCCTGTGCACAGCCAGGGTTCTCACAAATTCTCGACGGCGGCCAGTCAAGACACAAAAGCAAACATCCGCCAGTTCCACTACATGGGGGTACGTTCCCAAGCAAACAGTCAACCAGTCCATTAAATTAGGGATGGAGCCCATTCCCCATAGTGTACAGTCATTCCTCTAGGGCTCTGAGTTAGCCTCACAATGTGTGCCCTCTCCGCAGGGCAACGGCTCCAAGTCCTCCCCAACCTGGGGGTGAGGGCCTCAGCAAGCACCTCCCAGCCCACAGGGCCGCAACGACCTTCGCTTTCTCTGGCCTATGCTGGTTGGAAAACTGTCCACATCTTTCCACCCCTCCACAGGGGTCCAGCTCTCCGGCAGCGGCTCCTCCTGGTCTTCCTGAGACTGAGCTTTCATACGCACAAACTGCTCCACTGCCCTTCGGAAAGCTTTGGCCGGCACTGTACCCTGTTTGCCGCGCCATTTGTCATGCAGGGTATCAGGCGGGGTCTCTGGTCCCGCTCCCCACATAAGAAGGCAGGATATGATGAGGCAAAAGGAACACCAATGGAGCCATAGACAGGGAAGCCATACCACTATGTCCTACCACTCGCTGGCAGCTGGGTTGGAGACACAGGAAGCAGGAACCACACTATCTGCAACCTGCCGTCCACTTCTCTCTGCCAACCCACCTCACTTGCTAACTGCAATCCGCGCTTGCTAGCTCAGCCACCATCTTCTTGCTAGCCCCAATTTGCTGCTAGTGTAGCCACAGCATTTATATTAGTGGCCAATGGCTCACTGGTTACAGCTGACGGCCAACTAGCCACAGCACATGGCCATCCAGTCAGAGTTGATGGCCATTTACTACCTGAGTGAGCACCTTTCCACGTGAGGCCGAGAGCCTGGAAACTGCACTCCTGGCTCTGTCCCCACACAAGCACTGCTACACAGTAAATAAATGTGAACGAGCTTTGGGCCTTTTGTAGAATAGCTAAATTTCATTTACTCAGGCTTTAACCTACAGGGCAGATAGTCATATGTCACAAAACAGTCCCAAATCTTACAGATAATAAGTTTGGGCCTCTACTTCATCATATTACTACCAATCAAGCAGGATGATTTCATTTTATCCTTCTTTTTCTGCCATCATCTCTAATGAACAAGGGTCAAAGCTAAGGGAAACAGAACAATACAGAAAGGAAAACTTGATGAACGAACAAAACTAACCAACCACGTGTTCTATAAACAGCCAAGGCAAACTGGATTATGGGAAATTTAAAAAAAGATTAAGAAAAAAAGGCAGCACCATTCTGAAAACAGCATATCTCACAATTTGTTTTGCATGGCACGGAAAAAACAGGCTGTAGCTTAAAACTTACTCATCTGAAAAGAATTGAGCATTAAATGATTATCACATGACAATAATATTTAGGTGAAAATATTTTGATTCCAAGAAGCCTTTCAAGAAATCATGTTCCTTTGGCCCATCCTCAGTGGATCCATAACAACACGGACTTATTATAGAGACAAGCAAAAACACCTTGACAGATGCCCCCCAGCCGATGATCAGTGTCACACTGTCCTTCCAGCAGAGGCTGCAGGGATACATATCTGGGCGAAGACTTATGTCATCCCGGGGCACATTGGTGATTCTCTGCCTGGAGGTGATGTCGAAAATCTTCACACCCTGGAAAATAAAACAGCATTAAACATCCTCTACTCAGGAGAAGAAAAGGAAAGGAAAATTTATTAACAGCCACCACTACACGCACGATAACCAGCAGTGCCAAACACTGTTGGTGTGTACTGAGCCCTGCTGGGAGCCTCGCCAAGGAAACCGCTCGTATTCCACACAAACCCATGAGAACCTGTCACATAGGGTCTCTGGTCCTGCTCCCCACATAAGAACGCAGGACACGGTGAGGCCAAAAAGGAACACCCACGGAGCCACAGATAGGGGAGTCATACTACTATAGTCTCGCTGGTGGCTGGGGTGGAGACACAGGAAGCAGGCTCCACATGACGCACAATCTGCCGTCTGCTTCTCTGCCAACCAACCAACCTGCCCGTGTAGCCAATGCAGTATATTAGTGGCTAATGGCTCACTGGTAACAGCTGATGGCCACCCAGCTACAGCAAATGGCCATCTGATTCCAGCTGATGGCCATCTAATAACCGAGCCAGCATCTTTCCACGTGACTCAAAGGGCCTGGAAGATGCTCTCTGGCACTCTGTCCCCACAGAACCTCAACAAGAGAAACTTGTATGCCTCTTTCTGGACAAAAGAGATTTTATTAGTGGATTGTATCAGCAGCTCAAATGCAACCCAAATGTGAAATGAACAAATGTCAAACAACTGCATTTCCAAAATGACACAGATAAGTAACAAAAGTAACATTTCTAACTGTATCGTTCCACTACAAAAATGGAGTTTGTTTTTGAGAAGCACTTTGAAACTGAAAATCTACTGTGTAAAGAAAATGACAACTGACACTTAAAGTACTCAAATGGAAACTGAGTACTTTAAAACACCAAAGCAAGTACTAAAACAGTACTAAAAACACCAAGCAAGAAGCTAACAAAAAATAAACCAAGGGTCCACAAGTTCGTTTACCTTTACTGTGACCCAGGAAAAGTGAGAAAGTCCTGAAGAGCAAGGTAGATTCTAAGAGGTTTCTACCATTTAAAATGGAATAGAATGAATTTACTAAGTTATACCTTGAAATTCCAAAAGATATGTCAGTTGTCAAAAAGACAATTTTTAAACTTTCTCCTTGCTCTAACTCAGATTGAGTAAAATTTAAGTAAGTGGAGTATCAAAAATTATGACCTACTTTTTAAAAGGCAGGACTATTTTTTGCCTGTGATTACACTGGGAGTAAAAATGAAATCAGTAATATCCTGCACCTGTTTCATATCAATGCTAGTTGCCCTTGGCTAATAGGCAAATGGTACTTTTCCCAGTGCAGCCCTTCAATTATTAAGATGCCTTTTCATTTTCTTGGCTATTCTCCATGCCTCGGGTTTCTTCCTCCAAAATAGAGTCCAGAATATGTTGAGAATGACACTATTATGAAAGCCAAGAGCAATCTAATTTCTTTAACCTTCCAGGTATGATACCAATCACCATTTGTATCTTGTAGAAATGACCACCGCAGCAAGTGGCACCTTTTCCCTTTGTAAGAGCCCTCTCGGTCCGGCCACTCTCTTGGTCCTAAAGAAGCACCGGGAAGATGGAGATGTGCTTTACCATGTTATTGGCCCAGGCAATCAGGTGGCCTCTCCACTTCACACTCCTTATGTGCCCTTCCCCTTCGTGCAGAACAGAAGACTTCCATCTGCTCATCCAAGACCGTTCGAACAACAGCAACTAGGGACACACACCATAAAAACAGAACTTCAGCACCTGAGAAGCATGTGTTAGCATCCTTCCTTGCTATTTCTGCCTGTCTGTGACCAAACAAGTTACGCTCAATATTTTTTATACAAACTTACAGTGGTACATAATTTGCATTTTGGAAAGAATTCCCACTACATTTTATCCTGCCCAGGACACTGTTTAAATTTATTTCAGTGAGAAGTTACTATAAAGTCAAGCCACAAGATGGCACCAAAATACCAAAATTCATGGAGTATAATGCCCATTAGTCAGTCAAAAGGTTTGTATCACAAAATGTTCTTCAACTGATTGCGCAGGAATTAATTTATTTTACAAACTGGGAAATCAAAACTTCATACATTTTTCCATTAAAGTAAGGTATTAGTTACCGATTAAACCACAATAGTTAGAAGCAGTCAGTTTTTTCTCTAACCCAAGAAAAATAATTTAACAATGATGTTTGAGCAGTAATCCATGTCATAAAATAAGAAATTTACTTTAGGATTAAACTTCTTTAAAAAGTTGAGTGTAGCTAGGGTCTTTAAAGAGAAGAATCCATAATAAAAAATCTGCTGGATAAAATTTATTATTAAATATAATTCATCAACACCTCTAAGACTGGTGAAGATGTAATTCTAGTAATTCATGTATTATTAAGGCTACAAAAATATACCTTTATCTTGATATAGCCAATTTAAATCCTTTAAGAAAAGGCATTTATACAATATGTAACTTAATGTGTATAAGATATAATTTATACAATGTGTAACTTAAAATACATAACTTCCGACATGTAATCCTGAATACGTTTACCATTTAAAAGGAAATGCTCACGACAGATTCCATAACAGAATTTTTAAAATTCCTATCAGAGTCAATATCTATTTATCTTACTATATTACGTGTCCCTTCCCACCCCAAACAAAGAGGGAAAAATAGGTAATAGGACAAAGAGAGTAAATTCACATTTTACTTATATTTTTTTATATCTTCAGGTACACAATTAAAAACACCAAAAACCTAGAATTAAAGTGTCCATCTTCACACACACACAAAAAGCATAGTATGGTCACTTTTAAATGCCAGAAATGTCTGAAGTCCTCTTATCCATGGAAAAGGAAGGTGTCCTCACACAGCCCATAGAGGAGACTGGGGACAGGGCTTTGCCGACCTTGCCGGTGGGTAGAGGGGACAGGGCTTTGCCGACCTTGCCGGTGGGTAGAGGGGACAGGGCTTTGCCGACCTTGCCAGTGGGTAGAGGGGACAGGGCTTTGCCGACCTTGCCGGTGGGTAGAGGGGACAGGGCTTTGCCGACCTTGCCGGTGGGTAGAGGGGACAGGGCTTTGCCGACCTTGCCGGTGGGTAGAGGGGACAGGGCTTTGCCGACCTTGCCGGTGGGTAGAGGGGACAGGGCTTTGCCGACCTTGCCGGTGGGTAGAGGGGACAGGGCTTTGCCGACCTTGCCGGTGGGTAGAGGGGACAGGGCTTTGCCGACCTTGCCGGTAGGTAGAGGCAGGACAGACAAAGGGGATCCTCTACACTCTCAAAGATCTTCTGACACATCAAGTCCTCTCTCAGCCCAGGTTCTAAGTAAGAAATCACTACCACCATGTTGCCTGTTTCCAATTAGAGATCCTTGGGTCCATCCTCTGTGATTCAGCCTCTCCTGAAGAGCCACGGAGGTCACGGAATATGCTCAGTATTTTGTGACAAGATAGGTTTGAAATTAGGGAAAGGAGAGAAAGCCTGAGACGACAGGTTCTGCTAACACACTCCACTAAAGACAGGTGGCTAAAAACATTATGTTAAACATAAGAAATTGATAAGGCCTGGATTATCACAGAAATTGATCTGTGGCCTGGATCAGATGGAGGCGACTGGCACAAGGCTGGGCAGGCTCCGTAACCCTGCTGGAGGAGGGATGGTGGTTGGTGGCCAGGAGGAAAGTGAGGTAGGGCATGGCATCAAGTCCCTCTCCCTCACCAATTCCCACCCACAGATGACTGACCCAGTATTAAAGGAAACAGTCTGTACCTGTGCTAGAAAAATGAAAGACGGCCCAAATTTTAAATTAAAAATTCTATTAAATACGACAGAAATAAGACCCCAGTGAAGGCCATGATTCAACTCACTACAAGAAATAGCCCGCCGGTCCTAAAACTGACAGATGCGGGAAAAAGAACTGACAAAGATGAATGAAAATGATGTCATAGACTGGGAGGGGCATGCATACGTGTGTCCGTGTGTGTGTGCACGTGCGCGTGTCCATGTGTCTCTGTGTGTGCATGAGCGTGTGCACGTGTGCATGCATGCATGTGTCCGTGTGTGCACGTGCGCGTATCCATGTGTCTCTGTGTGTGCATGAGCGTGTGTGCGTGCGCATGCATGCATGTGTCCGTGTGTGCACGTGTGCATATCCATGTGTCTCTGTGTGTGCATGAGCGTGTGTGCGTGCGCATGCATGCATGTGTCCGTGTGTGCACGTGCGCGTATCCATGTGTCTCTGTGTGTGCATGAGCGTGTGCACGTGCGCATGCATGCATGTGTCCGTGTGTGCACGTGCGCGTATCCATGTGTCTCTGTGTGTGCATGAGCGTGTGTGCGTGCACACATGCATGCATGTGTCCATGTGTGTGCACTGTGCGCGTGTTACAGGGAGTAGGTCCCCTCAGACTACTGAGCAGTAAGTAGTCCCACCATCTTTCGGGAGGATCCTTTGGCATTACGGGCTCAAAGCTTTAGGAAGTCCACTCTAAGAAATTTACGCTAGTAGTAGTCACACAAGTAAGGAAAGATATATGTAAAGTTATTTGTAACAGCCAGAAATGGATTAACAACTGGGGAATGACTGAATAAAATGTGGTAGAGTCAGACATATGAACAGTATGCCTCCATTTTTAAATGATTTTATATATGTACATCTATTAGCATAAAAAGACGTTCATGGCATATTAAATAAAAAGGCAGATTGCAAAACAGTACTAAATATGAAGAATTTTAAATAAAATATGAATGTGTATCCATATATAAAAATCTGAAGATATATCACAAAGTAATAATAACTAACTCTAGATGGTTGATTTTTTTTATTATTGCTATTTTATAATCATTCTGCATGAAACGTGAATTATTTTTATAATGTTAATACATATAGGGAGAAAAATCCATTCTCTTATTTTTACAATTGGGATAACTTAAGGGAATAGTTGAAAGAAAAACAATAATATAAAAAATTCACTGGAACTTAAAGAAGGAATGTTTGAGGCATATTGAATAGGTATTGGAATTGATTCACATAAAGTGTAACTACTTTTTAAATAAAACATTAACTTCTGAAAATTATTAATAAAGTCTTGCTGCAATTGCAGCCAAAATACAAACTCCCTGCCATTGGTCCTTTCTGTCAGGGCTGGTGTGCTTTCAGTTCTGGGGGGAGCTGAAGCAGGAGGACCTAGCTGCCCTTTGTCTCCTGCTCTAGCTCCAAAGAAAACTTCCAGCAGAGGGCAGGAAAAAAAGGAAAGACATAAGAATTCTGAATTCAGTCCACTTCACGGCTGAGTCCCAGTTTCCAGGTGCTACTAAAATAAACACCGTGTGTCCTGCTCTGACATGGAATAAAAGCAGCTTCTCCCTCAGTGGGCACACGACATGCTGTGTGGGAGCTCAGAAAAACAGGGGGAAGCTAGTATGCTAACTTCTGTAAATGAAACGAATTTTAACTGATTCACATTACAATTTTAGACAGGATTCGTATTATTTCCTGATGCTTTCCCAATAGTAGTTTCAATCACTTCACCTTTATATTTTGTGGATGAAAAATAAGCAAAAAAACAAAACAAAAACAAAACAAAACGCAAAAACAACTAAATAAATAGACTTACATATATTAGGAAGGTCATCGTTTAGAAGAATTCTTTCGTCAGTCAAATCATTTCCCCATAATTTCAAGTTCTGTATACATTTTAGGGTCATGCTGGTTCTATCAGGGGATAACAAGTGCCATACTCTGTCTTGTTCACTGACATTCCTGTCTATACCTTGAGTCTCCCAGACTGAAAATGTGCTGGGGACAGAGACCACATCTCACATTTCCCATAATAAATAGGCGATACTGAGTAGGCTTTCCCAGGTCTACTAGTCTCATTCTTTCCTTCATTGTCCATATGCACAATGTGCTTGCTACAGGAGGAGCTATGCAATTCCTCAAACCATCAGTTACTCAGCCCATCTGCTGGTAGTAACGCCCCACGTGTCCCACACTGGAATCTGCCCTAACCTCAAAAATGTAAGGAAAGACCCCTGTGACTCATGTAATCAATACACACCCTCACTCTGAGAAAGGACTCACTCACACTAATTCCGTGTCCTACTCCTGAAATGCTGGTCTATTTCTCTTTCGTCAATGCCAGAGAATATAATTCGTGCACTGGTCAAAAATTTGAAAATGACTTTTAAGGTTAATCTTCCCCTATCAGTTAGGGAAATGCAGTTCCTTTATTTCAGGGACGCAGGTGACCTCTCCCGTGGCCTGAGCGGTGCCTGTGCCTGCAGAAGGCTTGGGCTGCCTCCAAAGCCTCTTCTCCCGGCCACCTCAGCCAGCCGGCTTCTCTCCTCCACATCCACTGCCCGTCCCAGGAAGCACTCGTTTCTGCCTTCCCTCTCCACTCCACTTTATGCTTTACACATGAGTCCTACCTTCCAATCCACACATAGTATAAATCCTGAAATGTCAGCTAGTGTCATGGAATCATTCCCGTTACTGTCCTTTGAAATTCCAAATAGGACTCTGCTGTCCATGCAGGATTCGACTGATAACATTTGGTAGGACATACAAGTTCACACAGGAAGGACCAGACAATCTACTCTCCATTTGCTTTCTAATCCTAACCTATGGGAATTTCAAGCAGAAACACACTGGCTGGAATGCCAAGGAAAGTCCTGCTTTAGTGATTTAAGAAGAGATAAAGCTGCTCTTCTTATAAACATTCTACACTAGTGTAACTACAACAAAACTATCTGCCTGTATTTCACTGACATTTAATAAAATCCATTTATTCCTTCTAGTCATAAAACTGCCTAGAGACCTACTGAGCACGAATGTTCTACAAAGCATTTTAGAGGGTTAGTCATTGCAGGAACTACCTTAAAAGCAGCTGGTTAATTTGTTTGGTTCATCTTCCACATCCTGTAATACTGAATTGTCATTACCACAATACTGAGAGCAATCTGAGCTGCATAGGAGCTAAATACGTAGAGAAGAAAAACTGTCTCCAAAAGGTGTATTTTGTTGTTGTTGGAGAAAGTATTTTAGGGCTCTATTTCCCATAAATCCACATTCTGGCAGTCAGCACTCTCGGTACTTGTATTTCAATAGGAGCCCTCACATTTCCAGCAATATACTTTATGCTCCTATGTTCTGCGCTGATAAATCTATCCAGCACTTTCCTACACTACAGAGTGGTAAAGACGCACATCCCAGAATCTCCCTCACATGCGGCGGGGTTCCTATCAGGCTGTAATAAAGCCGCTGATTCTGGTCACAACACCTGTCATTACCCATCGCCCACTCTTCCCTGACGGAGGAAAGGGAGTATGACTGGCCCCTTTTTAATCATCTTGTGATCTTCCAAGTATATAAATCACTGGACTCCTCCAGGCTTCCTAAACAGCAGCAACACCGCTTGCTCTGAGGCAGACAAGAAAGGAGGAAAGGCTGGCTGGGGTGGGATGCAAGGCCCCGGGCATGTCTCAGATACCAGATGTGTCCCCACAGGAAGGATCGAGGGGCTTGGAGAAAACAAAGACTCCACAAAAGATAAAACGCTCCATCAAAGAAGATGCTGGAGCTCAAGGTAATCAAGTAGAGAAACAAGGGAATAAAAGCAAAACTCAGCATATTAGAACATGCCAAATAAGACTTTTCCCCATAAAATCAAACAAAGAGAATGATGGTGCAGAGGACAGAAGAATTTACAAACCCAAGATTAGGAACGAAGTTTTAAAAGTCAAGTACGCAAATGAGAAAAAATTAGTGAGCACAGAGAAGACGTGGGATGGTAGCTGGTTGCTGACAGCAGACGAAGGCTTGAATCCTGCTGGAGGCAGGAGCGGCCTGGAAGACCCCAGGAAACACAGCGTGCCTTTGTCTTGCTTCCAGCTTTGGCTCAGTACCAAACTTCAACACACAGTTTTTTCAAACATCATCAAGAGAGAACATAAAACATTTGGAACAAAAAATAATTTCCAAAATACAGTATTGCAAACTCAGTTGCAAATATGATTTCAGAAATGAAATAAAATTTTAAAATAAATTTACCACTGGGGGTGAGGGTCTTCCATTATAAATCCCACAGACTTAGTATTTTGGGGTTTGTTTTTCAGTTTGCTGTCTGAGGCTACATTTCCCGGGCTGGGTTCAAGGTTGGAGGCTTTGGCAGCAGAGGAGAAAAAACACAAAAGTCATCCACGAGGTAATTAAACGTGAATGAATGTTATCTGCGATGAACAAATACATCTAATTTTAACTACACATAATTTCAATCAGATGACTGCAGGGAGATATTTGCACAGTGAGGATATGAAAAAGAAATACGAAATTGCTAAATATTGAGTAACAGGAAAAGTCACATGAACACACAGGTCTATATATTTGAACAAGCACTTCACTCACTGTGAAGAAAAGCAAAATGGGGGAAAGGTCAGAACACTCTGCAGAAGAAACCAAGTCAGATGACCCTGCCTTCAATGGGCACGTTGGCCTGAACTTGACAGATGGCACATCTGTGTGGTAGCATATATTCCTTCTCTTTTACACACTTCAGTGTTTAGTCTAAAGTCTCATTATGACTCTTATATGAAGGCCTCCCTGGGAACAAGAATAATTATTCCAGATTTCGCCAAAACTGGAGAAAAGGCTGCAGGCTACTCAGTAAGGAGCAATAATTTGCGCTCAAACTGACAATAAATATCAAATGGACAGTCTTCATCGCCTGGGCTTCTGCGGTAATATTAAAAGCTGCCCCGAGCAAAGAAGACAATCTGACAAATCACAAAGGACCATATGTAAGTGGCTAATAAATAAAAATGTCCAAAATCACTAATTCAAAGAAGTTACCAAATAGAACAATGAACTAACTGCTTGTCTCCCAAACTGGCGAATAGGGTGTAGCGACAGGTACCCTCCCACACAGCTGGGTAAACTGGTCTGTGCTCTGAAATGCACTTATTACTTGGCAGCACATATCAAAAGCTAAAAAGTAATCATAATCCTTCACTCAGTACTTCCAAACCTAGGAATCTGTGCTAGGGAACATTCAGAAGCAGACAAAAGTTCGTGCCCAAAGCTGTCCAGCTTCCTTACAGCATGATTTACAATAAGCAGACACTAGACACAACCTAAGGGTCCAGTAATGTGAGAATGATTAATTAAATAGACCCATAGGATGGAATATTATGTAATCATTAAAGAATATCGGAGCTAAGAAAAGACTTCAATAGTGTAGGGAATTCCATATGATTTACAATATTAAGTTAAAGAGATCCAAAGAGTTGAGATTATTTTATGCATTCTTTTATTATTATAAAAGTAATGCATGTTTACTACAAAAAAAATGTAGAAAAGCCAGTGAAGGCCAGAAGGAACACTTCATACTGTACAGACATTGTTAATAATATAATATTGATACTATTAATGTTGTATAACTTTCCATGAATATTGTTATATACATACATTTTTCTGCAAAGAAATAAAAGAAAATCGGACCATTCATATATTTTTGTAAAATACCTCAATAGAATCAACCTAGCTAATGTTTAGCATCTGAATTATTCCAACTGAAAAAGAGAAAAGCAGACATCCAGGAACAGGCCTGACATCCAGGAACTAGCCCTGGTGTTCTCCAGACGAATACAAACAATTTCGCAGAACACCAGAATCTGACTAGGCTCATGACCATGAAGGATAAGGACAAAAACACCATTTCATAATCACGTCTGACTGCAGACAAAACCTGGACATTTTCCAAACCACATAATGACCAAACATCCTACCCAGGCTAACATGGAGACTCATCACCAATCATGTCTACGGCCTTGATTTAATCTTCCCTCCCTCCTGATAGGATTTGATAGGATTCAGTGGTAGAATTATTCCTGCTTCCTGACAGCATCCAACCCAGGGCAAAGCCCTTCCTCCTTACACCCTCCCAAATCACCTCGCGCCAGCCCAAATCTGTAATAACTTCTAACACCTTTGTCCTCATACCCCATTAGTGTGTTCCTGGTGATTTTTCCTGCGCGGCAAGACATAGCTAATTTACTATTGTTAGACATTTTAGTTTGTTCCAGTTTTCACTCTTACACACAAAGAAGAATATTGGCTGACATTGAATTAGAAAATTAAAAGGAAACAACAAATAAACAATGAGGGGGATCAAAACACTTAATGAAAATTCAACAGGCTTTTTTGATGGATATGAAACAATGGGATCACTGAAGAAAACGAAGTTGCGATGGATCCATCTCAAAGATTTTGGCCGTCCTACACATTGACATGAAAAAAGTAATTAATATTTGAGACAAATAAACCTAATTTTGAAAGCAATGAATTCCTACTTTTGAAACTAAAAATGATTTCTATTTTAATCACTGGATTTCTAGTTTTTGCTTCAGCCAGTTCAGCACATACAGAAAAACCCACCAAAATATACTTTCACAGTATAGCTATTTTACAACTTGGTTTTACATACCAAAAAAATGATTGTGAAAGTCGTATTTCCGTTTTACTCTCTATTAATTGATGAATTTTCATCAATTTCGGTATATTTACAGCATGAAATGAATTTCTAGGAAAGGAACCACAATTTATAACAGTATCTAGAAGAAATTAAGGTATTCATTTACAAAGGTTCAACACGCAACCACTGGGACATAAAATTGGTGGTCGCCTGTGAAGTAATGTGTGAGACACATCTGCATGTTGATGCTGCCTAAGATCACACATCTGACCACTTGCAGAAACACCATCCTGGAAATCCACCGGACAGCTGTCTGAACGGGATAACAGATCTCAATCCCCTTTTGACCTCAAGAACCCCAGTTCAGCCTGACTAGGAGATAAGCAAACATGTAAGGAAGCACTGCTATGTTTCTATGTTTAGTGGTCACTGGGCTGTCTGGAGTCTAAAAAGATTTGCATTACTACAAAAAGCTGCTCCATTGAACCTTCTTCCAAAAAGGATCAAAATGCAGCTTGTTGCAAATCTCCCTTGGAAACGTATAGAAGCTAGTTGATGCTACCTTTCTGGTAAAATCTGACACAAGCCTTCAGCCTTGAACAATGAGACTTTTCCTCATTTCATTCACACAAGTCCTTCCTCCGTCTGCTGAGAGACATTTTCCAGCTTACAAAGCAACCTGTTCCTGTGGCCAGTCTCCTCATTCTATCCCACCACAGCGCCAAACAGCTGACTATCTCGTTTCTAAAAATGAACTCTGCTGCAAACAGCACTGCGACAATTTAATAATTTGTCAAAGTACAGAACCAGTTATTATGAAGTGTGTTTCAGAGTTCAAAGGTAAAGGTCGTAGGAAGCTAAAGTTTATCTGCTGACAGAGAAATCTAAGCAATTAAAAAAAAATCCAGACAAGATCTGCTTGGCAGACTTATTTTTAAAACAGAAACCTCATTGCTATGCTCATGTATTAGAATTCTTGCTACACAAGGAGGTTATACTTAAAAAAAAAAAAATCCATGTGTTTGAAAGTTCTCTCCAATGGCACTTTTAAGAACTGTGCTTTTTCTTTTCCTGTTTTTTTTTTTTCCCCTCAACATGGAAACAAGACAGAATTTAGAATAAGCTTTATATACGCTCATGTGTCAAGCAGGGAGCCCATAAATCTAGCTACAGCATTCATCTACTAAGAAGCTGCGTTGAAAACCAAACTTGAAAAAAAAAAAAGAAAACTAAACTTGGACTTTGACGCTCAACAGAGCGCTAGCCTGCTCTCCCCAATCTGCGGTGGACAGAGCGGCCTCTGAAGACCTGAGAGGCTAGAACCTTTGAAGGAAACATCAACAAAAGTGCCAAACTTCAGTTTCAGGTTTTCTCTACTGCACTGTTGTTTCACAGGGCTATTCTGAAACGTCTGGTCTAATTACTTTTAAAAAATATTTTTAAGGAATCGAAAATTTTAATCAAATCAAAATGACTAAAATATTAAATTAGACACCACTTTCAAATATTCTTACAACATAACATCATGAATATCTCACTGTAGGATTTCTTTTTTTTTATTTAATGTTTTTTATATTAGTTTCAGGTATACAAAACATAATGATTAGAGATTTACACCCCTCACAAAGTGATAACCCCCCTACAAATCTACTACCCTTCTGCCATCATTGATAGCTGTTACAATACCATTGGCTATGTTCCCTATGCTGTATTTTATATCTTGTGACTATATACACATATATATGTACACACACTGTATTGAGGGAGACCCTGCTTGCTGCGCCATTTGTCGTGCAGGGCGGCCTGTGGGGCCTCTGGTCCCGCTCCCCACATAAGAATGCAGGATATGGTGAAGCCAAAAAGGAAAACCCACGGAGCCATAGATACAGGAGTCATACTACTAATATTCTCTCTGGCGGCCAGGCGAGACACACTCAGTAGTAGCCACACGATCTGCAGTCCGCCATTCACTTCTCTGCCTGCCAACCAACCAACCAATCAACCCAGCCCCGCAGTTACATCAGTAGCCAATTGGCTAACCGGTTACAGCTGATGGCCAACTAATCACAGTTGATGGTCATTCACCACCCAAGCCAGCACCTCCCCACTCAAGGCCGAGAGCCTGGAAACTGCTCTCTGGGACTCTACACACAGACACAAAGACACACAGACACACACACACACATTTAGTTACAGTTGACAATAAATATCATTCAGCCTCAGCTTCAAGTGTACAGCGCAGTGGTCAGGCATCTACAGTCTATGAAGTGGTCCCCCCAATAAGTCCAGCACCCATCTAGCACGCTGCATAACTATTTTTCTAGTCTCTGGGCCACTTCCACCATTGTTTACAGAAGTTGGCACATAATTGCAAGATTCATTTAGCTGTCAGTCTAGGGAAGATTGGTGTTCTCGAGGGTTAGGAATGCCTTTACTCCACACTACACCTTGACCTGTTTAGTCTTTGCTCTAACTTTTTTTTTAAACATTAAATTATTTCTTAAAGGCAGGTCATAACTTCTCAGGTACATGATTATTTGTCTTCCTTTTCCTCCTATGACATGCCATCTGCTCTAGAGAGGTCTTGGTATCTACAATATACGATTATTGCAAAGTTACCACCATTTGCTAAATGTTGGACTCTTTAGACTTGCTCTGCTTGGTTTATGGTGCTAGCTGAAACCCGCAGCTGGAATGATCAGAGCTGTGACTGGGCCAGCCAACGTAGTCTTTGTTTTTCTCCTTTTCTAAAGGTCTAAAATGCCGTAACTAAAAAAAGGAGCTTTTAACACTCAGATGAAAATAACCATTTCACAATTGTACCCCTCTCTTCATCACCTAAAAGCCTTTTTCTGTTTTGAAAATCAAAGATATATTCCTTAATGAACTCCGAAATATTTCCTGAAATATCTTCAACTAAATAAATCTATCTTAAAACAAACAAAACACACAAATGCCAATACTGCGCAGCTTAAGTGATCTTTAAAAGCGCATACCGTACACATACAGAAGGAAGGACTCTCTCTGGAGCTTTCTGCAAACCGTACCACGTTGGTGCACATTTTGGAAATCTCTAATTATTTAACTGTATAAAAATAAGTCACTATAGTTTATTAAATAAACTACTTTTAATTACTAACTAAATATTTACATAATAAACTTTAATGAATCCAAAGAGATCAAGTCAATAGACACATTTACACACCAATATTTCTTAAGCCTCAAATGTAAGTAGGAAAAAAATCATTGTTTTTTAAAGGAAAGAGCTCAAAATGGAAACGCTTGAAAGGCAGTTAACTTGTCACACCATAAACAATTAGAGCAAAATTAGTGGCTATAAAACCTAAAGTGTATTGGCACAAGAATAGATACATAGATCAACAGAACTGAAAGTCTAGAAATTTATGGTTTACTGTAAGATTTTTGACAAAGAGGCAAGACAATGGCGAAAAAACAGTTTTTTCGACAGTCATAGGACAACTGGATATCCATACACAAAAGAATGAATTTGGACCCCTACCTTACACCATACACAAAAATTAACTCAAAGTAGATTCTAGAACTAAATTTAACAGTTAAAACTATAAAACGTGTAGAAGAAAATACAGGCATAAATCTTCATGACCCTGGATTAGGCAATGATTTCTAAAATATAACACCAAAATCACAGGTGTCGAAATAAAAAAAAATTAAATGGGCCTTCATCAAAATTAAAACTTTTGTATTTCAAATGACACCATTACTAACGTGAAAAGACAATTCACAAATTGGGAGAAAATATTTGCAAATCATATATAGATTAAGGGACATGTATCAAAATATATTTTAAAAATTTACAACTGTATAATAAAAAGACAAATAGCTCAATCCCAAAATGGGCAAAGAATCCAAACAGACATTTCTCCAAAGAACTTGTGCAAGTGGCTAATAAGCACATGAAAGGATGTGCAACATCATTAGTCACCAGGAGAAGGAAAATGAAAATAACGACATACCACTTCATATCCAGCAGATGGCGGTAATCAAAGACAGACAGAAATGAGCGTTGGTGAGAATGTGGAGAATTGACCCTCACACATCGCTAGTGAGAATGTAAAATGGTGCAGTCACTTTGGAAACAGTTTGACAACTCTTTCAAGTGTTAGCATAGTGTTACCACATAATACAACAATTCTACACCCAAGAAGAATGACAATACATGGCCACGCAAAAAGTGGTACAAGAATATTCACAGCAGCATTATTCATAATAATCAAAAGGAGGAAACAACCCATATGTCTATCAACTTATAAATGACTAAATAAAATATGGTACATCCATACAATGAAATATGATTAGGCCATAAAATGGAATGAAATACTGATACCTACTACAGTATGGATGTATCTAGAAAACCAATGAAAGAAGCCAGACAAGAAGGCCATGTATTGTATGAGTCCATTTACACAAAATATCCATAATTTATATGAAACTATCGAGAATGGGCAAACTTATAGCAAAATGAAGTAGATTAGTAGTTGGCTAGAGCTGAGAAGGGGAGGATAGAAGATAAGGAGTGGTGCCAATGGTTACAAGGTTTCTTTATTGGATGAAACTGTTCTAAAATTAGATTATGGTGATTACACAACTCTGTAAATATACTAAAAACCACTGAATTGTATACTCTGAACTGGTGAACTTCATGGTATGTGAACTGTATATCAAGAAAGCTATTAAGAAACCTAAAAGAGATGACTTAATATCATTTACATGTGTAATCATGATTCTTCAGTTTAGAATATCACACATATACTTTTATCAAGACCAATATACTAAACCCTTAATACAATTAACTAATTGTAGTAGTTCATACAATATACTGTTTTTTCTTTTAAATTATTTTACTCCAGAAATACCACTTTAATAATGTTTTTTAAAAGTTCTCCAGATGGCCTGAACCATTTTTATTTTATATACACATAATTAAACATCTTTTTGTGCTTGGAAAGAAATGTTTACAGATGTGTTTCTGGAGAACTGAAGAGGGAAGAGGAGAAATCAGAATGCTCTTTCACGAAACCCTCAACTTAGAAAAACTTGCCAACTATTCAATGATAACCAAAGAGGTGAACCAAATCCATGATTTTCTTGCCTGTTTCAGCATTCAGTGAAGTCTACTTATTTGACTGCTTATCACAATGTGTATCTCTGCATAAATTCCAACTTCTTCCTTCATTCGCTCACCTGCACCGGGATGACAGACTACACTGTTGTTCATAAAACGTTCATGTATTTACTCAGTGAGCTCTGGCCCAACAGTTACATTCACACTGTCCTTCCCACAGAGGTCCGTCAATGACATCAAATGCTAAATCGAAGGATGAAGAACATGTTATTGGCACCATTAACCCCGGCACCCTGCAGGTGGACAAAACATCCACACAGCAAAACTACCATGGCAAACTTGATGAGACAGATGATGGGTATCCCTCGCAGTGCAAAAGCAATCATGAAATTCCACCAATAAGCTGATTATTAAGAACACAACCCAACACAGAACAATCTCACCTTCAGAGTGCAAGTCTTACCACTTGGACATTACCTACCGTTTATATCATCTCTAGTACATTCTTTCATACCAATACCTTCAAGAAATAGAGCACAACTGTTTAAGAGCTCTACCTCCTGAAGCTGGAACTCAAAACGATATCCCACACCAGGATAATACTTAAACCACAGTGATCTACAAACATTTTAAATGTTCAATATTTTATGAGGGATTATTATTAAGAAGACATCTTAGAAGCAGATTCTCCAGCCCCACTCAAGCCTTCAGATAACTGCAGCCCCAGCCAAAATCTAGAATGAAAGCTTGTAAGAGACCCTCAACTGGAATCACACGGGTAAGACATGTTTTCATTTTCCAATTTTGAATTTTTGTAAGGGAATAAAAGATTATTGTTTTAAGCCACTTAAAAAAGCAAAGGCCTTCTTTATCCCTACTGAGTTTTACATAAAATATGTGTAACTTTCAAGTCCAGCTAAGTGAATCTATGTTACATCTCACATAACATATTCTACTAGAAAAGCAGTAAAGAAATACTTGAACAAAAGGAGTGTTAAAACTATTCTTCCTAAGGTCAACAAAGACAAAGAAGGTAGTTATTGTTTTTTCAGGAGAGAATCAGCTGCAGATATGAGCTAGAGAATGTTAGATTAAACCTGCAGTTCCCACTAATTAATCCCACAGACATTTTTATGTGAGGCTAATGAGGCTGGAACCTAAGGATCATAATGGGCTGTGGGATGGGAGGGAAGCTGGCAGGCTCTAACCAATGTCAGAGCTGGTGCCATCCTGGCTGCATGCCATGGAGTGGAATCAGATCTACAGACCTGCCCCTCAGCCATGACAATGAACTAAAACCAGTGCTTCAGAAACGCCAGGTAAGGTAGTGACCGGTATGCTTTCCTGCTCTATTGAAACAGCATACTGGCTCTACTCCCTTAAAGCAAACCGGTTATTTTACAGAGAGCACTGTATATATGCCACCCCTGTCCTCAAGATGACCCTGGAATCAAGGACCTTCAGTATTTGGAACTTAGATAGAAGTGTGGCCACTGGAGCCCATTAAGAAAGGAGAGGTACCGTGTTTCCCCGAAAAAAAGACCTAGCCAGACAATCAGCTCTAACGCATCTTTTGGAGCAAAAATTAATATTAAGACCCGCTCTCATTCTACTATAAGACCTGGTATAATATAATATAAATAATAAAGATAATATAATATATATAATAATGATAACATAATGTAATACCGGGTCTTACATTAATTTTTGTTCCACAAGATGTATTCGAGTTGACTGTCTTATTTTCAGGGAAACACAGTCCTTCAGTAAGGAAGATCCAGTGCCCAGACCAAATATGGACAAACACAGAACAAACTATCAAACTTTACCAGACTGGAAATCCTTTGGGCTTTCTCTTGCCCCTCCACCCTAACTGGCCAAATTTCAAAACCCTCCAACCATAACTTGCGCAGTTAACACCACCACCTGCCACCCTGATTTCCCTAACCCTTGAAACTTGTCCAGATCTCAAACTAGAAAAGAGATTTGAACAGTGTCTCCTGTCTCCTGCGGTCAACTCTGCATAAAGAAAAACCTTTCTTTTCTCCAAAGCTGATGTTATAGCTTTGGCTCCTGTGCACAGGGGGCAGCCGGCCCCTCCTCGGTAACACTATTATTCTGTGAAGCAGCAGAACAGGAAAAATGACAGATTAACTATCTGAAAACATTCAAAACCATTCGGTGTCTGGGCCTCAAAGTAGCCATTCTGTAGCTAGACATGGCCACACAAACAAGCAGAGATCACCACCTCCTTTCACTGAGCCCTAACTGAATATGAAATAATATTCAGAGTTCCAGTACAGTAGTAGCATTTTGTTATAAATATGGTTTAAAAAATATCACTGGTTAATAAAAATAGAAAAAAAAATTAATGACATTCTCCAAGCAGAAATATTGTTTTAAAACGTACTATATCTATTACATGTACATGTAAATGTACAAAAGGATTATTTTATGCTCTTATTTTTTAAATAGCACTAAGATAATAAAATATGCCAAGAACATGTCAGTAAAAAGTATCTGTAATTGTTCTAAAACTTTATCAAGTCCTGCAAGAGATTTTCTACAAGGGGAAAAGACACGAGTGTAATTGCCCTTTTGATATTTTTAAATGCTATCCTGTGTGTGTGGGGGCGGGAAAGGACAATATTTCAAAGCATTAGGAGGTACTTTGAGTAATGTCTCTCTTTCTCTCGCCCTACAGCTTTCAAAGTACTGTCAGTGAGAAACACTGAGGCCATACCTCCCCGAAGAGATAATAGTCTTATGATTTCATTACGTTGTTCATTCCCAAAATTTCTCCTATTTGATAGTCAGACATTAAAAATATTCAAAATAAATTAAAGAGCAAACAGAACCCCCCTCCAAGACTGTATGGGATGGCAGACACACAGCGTTTACCTTCTTCCCTCCGGTAACAAACTGCTTGCAGCTGGATCTCAGAAAATACGGATGTACGGCAATAATCTACAAGGGAACAAGGACCCAACAGGGGTTTAGGAGTCATGGTTAAAGTACAGAATGAAAACCCTTCATCCATTACAAGCAGCATGACCTAAAATTCATCCTTATATATTGGTAGGAAGTAATCTATTCAGGTAATAGTCTCCAATACTTTTGCTCTTGTGCAAAAAGATTTCGTCTACGAAGCTGGGTCAAAGCTGAAAGATGAGGCGAATTCGTTCTAATTTCTGGCTGAGTGAGGACCCTCTGAGTAGGCGCTCCAGCCTTAGAGACAGCAAGGTAGGTCAACCAAGGCAGCAAGACGTCACACCCGTTTGCAACTGACTATAATTCACAGATGGATCCCAGAGAAAGAACCTGACTACCTCCTCGCCCAGGATGCCTTCCAATGACTGAAGGCACCAGGTAGAGCAGGTGAGGCAATGCTGCCTCACAGACATTTAGTGCAGTTACACCACATAAGCTGCAGGACCCAAGACTTTTGGGGCTAACCATTCAGGACCTTCCCTTTTACCTCCAGCCTCAGTTTCTGACCCCTGTGGGGTTTCCAGGCGGGAATCCCGTCTGGTTCTAATGAATTTTTTTCGCTTTTCCATTCCCAAATCCCGAGAAAAGTTGGTCGGGAAATTGGGAAAATCAGCTCCTTGAGCCCAGTAATATCCATCCACAATGCAAAATAAACATACTACTCACAATGTATCTCTTATACATTTTTCCTATTTGTTGCTAGGGCTTCCAGGCGGAAATTTCTGCCCGTTCTCTCGGGAATTTATTTTTTGCTTTTCCATTCCCGAATCCCAAGAAAAACTGGTCAGGAAATTGGGAAAATCGGCTCCTTGAACCCAGTATCGGCCATCACTTAGTGGAAATGACTGATTGTGGAGAACAGAGAACAATTTATTATCTCGGGATTCGGGAACGGGAAAGCGAAAAAACTTCCTGAGAACAGGCAGGGAATCCCGCCTGGAAACCCTCGTCCCCTGGTTCTCATTCGCTTTCCACTCAGCCAGCCTCCTCCCAACTCCTTACTCAGGTTTCTCCCAAGGCCGCTCCCCCCTCATCACTGTCCACTTCATTTGTCAGTAGCTTTCTGAACGTCTAGTGGCACCACTCTGTGCAGCCCATCTTCAGGGCTCCCCTTTTGTGGCTGTAAGGTTACATATCCTCTGCTTCCTTATCTTTTTATACCCGAATCCATGTAATCACTAACAAAAGACATTTTGTTTTTTCCTAACCTAACATACAGAATATTTCTAGGTATTAATAAAACCCACACAATTATACTTTCCATAAACCTTCAATACATTTTGTATTATTATTTAATACATTTCCATCTTCCAATGGAATAGATTCCTCTTCCTCCACTGTCATTTTTAGGGCTTGGAGCATGACTCTTTGCTTTTCTAACCATTCCTGCCTCCCAGATTAGCCCTTCTTCCCTTTCACACTTTCCTAATTCCACCTAGTTAGCAACCAAATCATTTATGCATTCTGTTGTTTCACATTCTTAAAACCTCTTGTAAGAGTCCTTCTAGCTCTTACAATACCGTGTTTCCCTGAAAATGAGACCTAGCCGGACAATCAGCTCTAACGTGTCTTTTTTGCTCCAAAAGACACGTTAGAGCTGATTGTCCGGCTAGGTCTTATATTTGGAGAAACACGGTACATAACCTTAGAGAGCAACTGCTGTTACAGACATCTCCTATGTGACACAGTCACATTATCCTATCCCTGCTTCCCTTCAACTCTAAGAAAACAAGGCCACCAGGGTCGCTGGCCCTCTTCACTCAACTCAGCAGAGGCAGGCTCGTCTCACCTCCTTCGGGCCTGTCTCACAGGTCAAGGCTGCAGGACCCTTCCCCGAAACGATCATCCCTCCCTGTGAGGCTGATCCCATTCCTTGGTGGCTCTCCTCTAGGTATCCCCTTTCTTTTGTTTTCAGTCTCCCCTCCTACTGACTTTTTACCATCCACTAAAATATGATCTGCAGAAACCTTCCCTGATTTCTCTTCTTCCTTACCAAATTTCTAGGAAGAGTCTGTGCTAGTTGTTTCTACTTCTTTATCTCCAATTTACTTAACATATGGTGTCCTCCTGCTCCTGAAATTGTCCTAAGGCTGCCAGTTAGTGCATAATTTCCAAATAAAACGCCCTATTTCAGTTCTCACCTCGTGTCCTCTCCATAGTGCTGCCCACTTCTTCCTTCTGGAAACCCTCTCCCCTTTGGCTTCCTGACACCACTCTTTTGGATCCTCTCTGTTCCCTCCAACGGTTCTTCACAGATCCCTTACTGGCTTCCTGTACCAGCTCTCACCCCCACCACTCATTCTAGAATTTCACCATCAGTTCTCTTCTCACTCATTAACTTTTAACTAGGTGATACCTTTAAAAATGGCTTCATCTTACTCAACTATGGTTATCAACTTTGTGTTTTTAGGGCCAATCTCCATCTTAAGCTCTATACCGCTATTTCCAAAACCTCTATAACATACCAATGTACTACATTATTTAAACTCAAGACCAAATCAGCAATGCCTTTACTCAAATCACCCTTATTGCAAGATGGCATCTGCACACACTAACGACAAAGAAGAACCTAGATTAACCCTCAGGGCCTCATCTTCCATCAGCCTCATCAAAGCCATCGCTGAGGCTTGTTAAGTCTACCTCCCAAACACTTTCCAAATTCATTTCTTCTACTACTTCTTGAATACAGGAACACTTCATTTACTATGCTTCGTATGTGTTGCGTTTTTTACAAACTGAAGGCAAGACCCTCAACCAGCAAAAAGATTATGACTCACTTTATTGCGATGCTTTATTGTGGTGACTTGGAACCAAACCCTCACTAGTGGAGGTAGGCCTGTACTCACTACTACTCTTTTTATTGAGATCCTGTAATGTCCTGCCTAGAGTACCGTATTCACATTCTAAACTGTCTCTTGTGCCCACTCTCCCCCTTAAACCACCCTCTATTCCGACAGATTTTATTTTCTCAAACACCATCTGATCCTCTCTCTCCTTTAGCTGTTGATACGTAAACGTTAGAATAAACAACTGAAAAAAATAAATGACTCCTTTAACAACTACAATAATCACTTGAACTACATAACTATTATCTAAAGCTGCTCATCCTGCCTTGTGGCTATCAGCCTCCCAATCTATACTGTACATAGTCGCCATATTACCTTTCCTTCAGCTTAGCTCAGTTTGTCACTTCTCTGCTCTTAAACATTCAATAAGTTTTCCGTATCTACCAGATGGAGTCCAAATGCCTTAGCCTGGATATAAAACAAACCCCAATCTGCCCGTACAGCAATCCTACAGTCAGAATTTTATGCACCATCTACACTAGAATATTTGCTACTTCCTGATCACAACCGAACTTTCTAGCCTCTCCATTTGTATTACATTATTCTTCCAATGGAAGGGCCAGCTTCTCCATCTACCCTGTGCATTTATGTAAGCCCAAGCAATCACCACTCCCTGTATGAAGCCATCCCTAACAAGAATAGCCCAAAGTAACTTCTCTCAGCTTGGGACTCCTTAATATTGTTTTTACCAACTTGAGGTGTGTGTGTGTGTGTGTGTGTGTGTCTTGTGTGTGTGTGTCTGTGTGTGTGTGTTCGCATCCACTACAAGAAAAGATTCCTGAGGACAGACTGAGTCATAATCACACCATACACCCCGTGCTCCTTACAGCATCAAATAGTATCTAGTACATCGTAAATGCTTAAGAGATGCTTACTGACAAAATTAATGGAAGACTGGTGTTGCTCAAAGTACCCTTATGGACTTCGTTGAAAAGACCCTTAGAAAGATTAAAACTTACTGAATACTTACTTTAATGGGACAGTCAAAAGTCTCATGAAATTCTTCTCCAGAATACAGTCCAAACACCTGCACCTAAAAAGTAAACAGATCCTGTTAGTTCTCCATGAGAGTAACAAAGACGGCTGCCGAGTCAGTGAGAACACCTACTTTCAAAAATAATAAATAGGGCCAGCCTGGTGGCTCAGGCAGTTAGAGCTCTATGCTCCTAACTCCGAAGGCTGCCGCTTCAATTCCCACATGGCCAGTGGGCTCTCAATCACAAGGTTGCCACTTCGACTCCCGAAAGTGATGGTGGGCTGAGCCCCTGCAACTAAGATTGAACATGGCACCTTGAGATGAGCTGCAGCTGAGCTCCTGGATGGTTCAGTTGGTTGGAGTGCGTCCTCTCAACCACAAGGCTGCCGGTTCAACTCCTACAAGGGATGGTGGGCTGAGCCCCCTGCAACTAGCAACGGCAACTGGACCTGGAGCTGAGCTGCGCCCTCCACAACTAAGACTGAAAGGACAACAACTTGAAGCTGAATGGCACCCTCCATAACTAAGATTGAAGGGACAACAACTTGACTTGGGAAAAAAAAAAAGTCCAAAAAAACAAAGAAAAAAAACAATAAAAAGTAGAACAGACTTAGTAAGGCCCTTGTGATCTCTATTAAATATCCAATGAAAACAATTCTATCAGGGCAAGAGTACTCTGCTGCAATTAGCTTTTGTAAGCATCCCATGGTAGAGTTCCCTTTCAAATATCTTACGCAGCTCTTCATATATATGTGTCAGCCACGCACATCAACGTAAGTGAGATCAGATGAACTGCACTCCATTTACAATCTTCTGCGGAATCTACTAAGAATGCATAAATGTCTGATTTATGTCTCTACTTATTAGTGCCTCCTAAAGTGGTTCCAGGCTACTTTATTCATGCTTAAATTTTTCTGACTGGTTTACTTTTAAAAAATTGAATATACACCCTGTAATGGGTATAAATTTACAGCTTGATAAATTTTATGACCTGAACACATTCCTGCAACCACCACTGCTACCGTGAAATCTATCACCACAGACAAGGTGTGCGGGTGTTTGAATTTTATATAAACGAAACCATACGCTATTTCACTGGATTCTTTCACTCAACATTTTCTTCATGAGATTTATCAATACTGTTGTATATAGCAGGAGCTGATTTTTTTCATTGCAGTATAGTATTTTAATGTATAAAATCTATGTATTCATCTTCCATCGGTCATTTGGGTTGTTTCCAGATTGGGGCTATTATGATAATGGTACAATGAACATGCTTTACAAATCTTTTGATGCACTTATATACACATTTATGAAGCATATATAATTAGGAATAAAATTGTTGAGTCATAGGTTATGCTCTATTCACATTTAACTGACAGCCAAACTATTTCAAAGAGTGCTTTTGATCAATTTACACTCTTACTAGCAGAGCATAAGAATTCCAGGAGCCCTGAAACACTTGGAACTAACTATCTGGGCCACTTAGCAGTATTTCCCAGCACTATGTGTGTTCGTGGTTTTGCTGATCTCTAGAAAAGTGGTATTATTTCTTTAAATTGTGTAAAACTTCACTAATGAAAGCATCTGGGTCTAATGGCTTCTTAATTATAAATTCAATTTCTTAAATAGATATAAAAACTATTCAGACTTTCAATTTCTTTTTAATCTTGGTAAGTTGTGAGTGGTTCATTGTTGCAAGTTCAAAGAGGAAAATTTACTCATAATTCTTGGAAACAAATCTATTCACTAAAAGATAACATTTTTAGGACACTCCATTCATTTTCTGACTACTATTTTTATACATTGTGCCAAGTACATTATTTGGGTTCTAATAACAGCACATGGAACAATGTAACACGGGAAATCTGATTTACCCTGAGGTAGTCTGTCAGAATGCATTCTTAACGTGACAATACATCTTTACCCACACCACCTTGCTTCTGATTGTTCAGAAGGTATCAAATCATTATTTTTATGTAAATGTATAAGCATAGGATGCAAAAACTTACAAAATAGTGGTTTGAAGCAGGAAAGAAAAACATTGCATTCAGAGTTTCACTTTACTCAAGGGACGTTTAACTTGACTGATTCCCCAAAATCCAAGAAAACTGAGTGAAGTAAAGGAAGTACTAGATCATCTGAAACTTAACAGAGAAAATCACAAGTGGGTAACTAACTGAAGTTGTCTCAATGCAAACTGATGCAGAACTAGGAAGTTTAAATTCTTCTAACATAAGCTATTTCCATTCTGTACATGTGACAACATGGTCCTGTATCAAATCTTACAGTATTACTAATAACAGAACCCTAAGTGCTGCCCCATGCTTTATCTCAGTGGTTCTCAAACCTGACTGCACTGCCCAGTTATTAAGGGCTAGACCCCACCCTAGACGAATCAGATTTTCTGGTGGAATTCTATTTTAAAGGTCCACGACTGACAGGATATAGCCAGCACTGAAAATCCTGCTCTTCCTTAGTTGGTCCTGATAACAACACTGCCAGGTACGAGAGCAAACATCATTATACCTGTGTAACAGACAAGTCCACAAGAGAATAAATTACTTGCCTAAGGTCACTAAAAGCAAGAAAAGTGTTCCCATACTACCATCATATGAGATTACCTAAAATTTGCAAATAAGTTATCTTTCTACATAAAGTGTTAAAAATAGGGGGGGGGGGAACATTCAGTCCTAAATATTTGCCAAACTAAAGTGAAGGTGAATATTAGACTTTGAATTATGCAACTCTATGACACAGGTTGAAAAATGAAACAGACTATTCATTCAAAAGGATAAACTTCCTTCTGCCTATAGCAGAGTAAAAGGTGATTTTAAGAACAAATGTTAAATGATATTTATCGTGGGGAAAATTATCTGAGATGTAAACAAATGATGTATAAACCTGTTGAAAAAGACTGAGGTATGAGTAAACGAGAAGATAAATATTAGGATTGTGAATCTAATGGTGAAAATTAAATTATAAATTGCCAGGGATAAATGTCTTTTAAAAATTATGAATCCATACTGAAGATAGAGACTGATGAGGAGGAACAAACAGAAAAGAGAACAAATCACAGAAGTTCTCAGCAACCAGGCTGATACTCATCACGATCCTTGAGAACTAATTAGAAGCAAAAATGCCACTGTCACACTGATTCAGAGAGGGGCTGGATCAGAGTTTGCTGAAGGCAGCAAAGAAAGATCTGAACTCTTGGGTCACTCTCTATTAGTATGCTTAACTAAATAGTATTTTCCTCAACTGTCCTTATTTTCTCCTTCAGCATAAAAACAAATATTGTAACTTCACAAGACAAATCTCAGAAACTTTATCAGCGCAAGCAGGGTGATTTGTAAAACCTTCAGTGTTGCGGCTCATTTCACTTATGTGACAGCTCAAACTAGTTGATCCTAAGTTATGCTGCTAAATCTAATAAATTCCCAAACAAATCTCATTCATTTCCTCTCTCTCTCTATTTATTTTAGCATTTTGTCAGTAAATATCATAATCATTTGTGAAGAGATTCCATTGAATGACAGCCTAGAGAGCTTTCAGGAAGACCTCAACTAAGAATCATACAAAGGTTAAAACAGAGATGATCCTTTTAAAAATGGTATCCCCGTAGCAGCCCTAACAACCTCCCCCAATTTGTCACCAAACTACCTAATGAAGAAAAAGAGAATTCAGAACAATTGGCCTTATGGTCAATCTACTGCAAAGTACTAGAGTTTCTCATTAACTACAAAGAAGTAGGTAAGTGATATGTGTTTTACTGCCTGACGTAAAGGAGAGCTACCCTCATGAAACAGTAAGTTAAGGTATGGTTCCCTCTCCCCTTAGCATGAATTTCTACGGATCTGCCACCCAGAAAACTGGGTGACACCCCATCTGATGTAGAGGGACTGTGTGTGAGGTGGCCAGAGTGTCAGACAACCCTCCCAGTTGGTACTTCCCTTGTAAAAACCTCTCTCAAATCCCAGCTTCCAAATAACAACAAGTGATTAGAACAGGATGAACACAGAAACTGTCATGACATCAAGGGAGGGAGCTGAAGGGACCCTCACAGGGAAGACTGGTTTCCACATTCTCCACCCATGTTGAGAGTCAAAGAGATAAGAGAGAGAGATGGTAGCAGAGGTTCCCACCTCTCCCTGGGGCAGCTGTCAGCGGGTTCCCTCTGGTCAGAGGAAATTAACAGCAGCCTGTGTGGAGCTAAGAAGTGATCCCACAAGCCCCAAAGGAGGATGTGCATGGCCCAGGGCAGCCAGACACCATCTCGATGCTAACCCAGGTTCAGAAAGAGTTTGTTCTGTATTGGATTAAACAAGCAACAAAAACACACTAAGAGCTGTAAAAAGAATACCGCAAAACACAATTCCAATGACTCAGAGGGAGAAAAACCATACCTTTCAAAATGTTTCAATAGTAACCAGAAAAGAAAGGAAAACTAGAAAACTCTTTGGCGACTTCAGTAAGAAACGACCTCCGTGAGCCTGGGGCAGAAAGACAGAATGAGGATGTGGCCACGGTGATGGTGAAAAAGATAAGAGCTAACAGTTCCTACAGGCTTCTTCTGCTCCAGGAACTTTTCCACACAATTTTCATACATTAACTCACTTATTCCTCCTAATAACCAATGAGGTACGTATTGTTATGACCTCCATTTTATAGAGAAGGAAACAGATTGAGGGACAGAGAGTAATGAATAACTTAGCTCACATCACACAGCGAAAATGTGGCAGGTAATTCCACTCCTAACCATCATCAGACCATATTGCCTGACACTCTATAAGAAGTTGTCATTTTAAAAAAGTAAATATGTATCCGGCTGATATGAAAATAGAGCTGAGACACACAGAAAGATTTCAGGAAAATTAAAAACACAAAATGGAATAAAACTCCACTCCACAAAGCAACGCTGACACTGGAACAAAAGCAAATCAGCAAGAAAAAAAACCAAGAGAAACGCTCCCTAACCACAAAGAAATAAGAGAATAAAAACAATAAGAGAGCTAAGCCCATATGTGGTGGGGGGGTGTGCCACACTCTATGACCATGTTTTCTTACAACTTAAGTATATTAGAAAGAAGAGCAAGGGTGAATAGAGCTAATCCACTCATCCTCTTAACCTTGAAAAGTTTAGGTATAGCAATTCGGGAGGGGAAGAGGCCAGAATACAGTGGGATAAGGAATGAATGGTGAGCAATAAAAACGGTTAATACAGACTGAGAGCTCCCGTGCACCTGGCACTCGGGACATTCCCTGGCAGGACCCCCACTGTGCCCACTGCCAGCGGAGGAAGCGGAGGCACTGACAGAGCAAACGCGGTGCCTGCTGCCCAGGCACGCGGAACACAGAGATAGCTCTCTCTCAGCCTCTGCACGATACTGCCTCCAGCCTAAGTATTATTGAATTTCTTTGAAGAAATGAGAACAAAAGGAACTGAAGCAATAATCCAAATCAGAACTGAAGAAAACTTTCCTGAAATGAAAACAATACTTCAGAATATAGATCAAAAGGACTTACTGTGTTCCAGACAAAAATTAATGAAAACAGACCCAAACAAGACATAACTTAGCAAACTGAATTACAAACATCACTTATTGTTGTCGTCGTTATTGTTATTAGTCTGAGTTCCAAGGCAGGACAAGAAAAAAATTAAAAAGGTTTTGTGAAAGAACAAAAGTAGGCTGACCTCACATGTATCTACAAAGATAAAGGTCACACAAAAGGGAACAATCTCAAAAATTTTGAGAGAAAATATTTCAACCCAGAACTCTATTTCTAAACTGATTCTAGTTTATGTATGAAGGAAATACATGAGATCAGAAAATAAACTTACATGTACTTATCAGAAAGTTACCTAAAAATGTTTCCAGTAAACTGAAACCACTCCCCTCACTCACACATAAGATATGTGTGTAAGTGTATCTCAAAATTTAGAACTCAAGCACAGAGAAGTTACGGAATAAAAAGACAGAAATGAGTACCAGCTGAATAAACAGAGGAAATTTTAAACAACTGTTAACATTATGATTTTCAAGCAATATAAATATCAAAGGTTATCCTTTGATATTTATAAATAGAACATATAAATATGTTAATATAAATATATAAATAGAACATAATTATTTATATAGGAGTCTTAATATACTGAGGAAAGAGAAATCACAACAACCATTGAAAGATGCATTCAATCTAGATATTTGGAGTTTATCTTTATAATAATCTTTATTTTTATCATCACTAACCACTTTACCAGATCACTCTACACTGGCTACCCAATTTTCATGCCATTGACTAAACCACAGCAAGGGCTAGCTAACATAAAAATGTGCACTGAAACACTTATTTTCAATTCTATCAGTGCCAATAAAATACATGAGAAAACCATTTTTTAAAATGTGTCATGGGTCTACA
Organism: Rhinolophus hipposideros; assembly: GCF_964194185.1. Taxonomy (NCBI): domain Eukaryota; kingdom Metazoa; phylum Chordata; class Mammalia; order Chiroptera; family Rhinolophidae; genus Rhinolophus; species Rhinolophus hipposideros. Next base: position 52,595,774 of record NC_138064.1, read on the forward strand.
TCAAAACAAAGCAGTTATAAATTTGACTAAAATGAGAAAACAGAGGTGTCTGCCAAGAAGTGTACTGCAAGATATCTGAGGGTCATCTCATTATCCACCAGACACAGTGGTTTAAAAGCCCCACGCTGCCACATCAAATAATAATTCTCCAACATTTAAAGCTCTGAAAATTCCTAGATAAAAAGCATCTCAGTAAAAATTATTTTCCAATTAAAAAAACGAGTATTCTCTTTCCACAAATTAGTTCAATTAAATTGGTATCAGTCCAGAAGGAATTCCTCATCATTAAGAAAACAAAATGAAGATGATCTTTCTTACAAATACACAAACACAAGAATGTTCCGATAGTTTGGATAATTCTTTTCAATTTCTGCACATACCAACTCTTCCCTCAATCTTTCTTTGAGTCTCGTTCATCTCAGAATTTCAGAAGGTACTATAAAATCTGACAGTGCCTTTTGAAAAGCACAAATGTTCCAATTACTATTTCAAAAGACTCTTTAAGAAGCATTAGGCTGAGATATATAAAATGCATTCTTGTATGTCAAGACTTCATTTTTCTTTTGTTAACAGATTAAGTGGGTATAAATCTTTTATACTGAGTACACTGTTTTTAATTTACTCATCCTAATGGCCCATTGAATTTAGATCACATGAAAAATACAAAATTAGATTAGGAAATCTGTTCTCTTCATTTAGGAATAGGTGAGGTTTTGTAATGATTCTTAATGCATTCTCTTCTTAAACTATTATTTTAGAAAAGAAGCTTAAATACACGGTGCATTTGAATTTTATCATTGCAAACCAACATCAGAAAGGACTTCCATCGACTGAAAAACAAAAAAGACATTCTTATAAGTGGAAAATCAATCACCACAACCACTAAATGTCACAGCTCAACATCAGCAAGAACTGATAATTGTTAGTTATACACTGCACAAATGATGTATGTCCTCGGTCGAGGAAGTGGGTGCGGGTTTTTAGAAAACTGTACATATATTGATTTTACATTTATTTAATGTGGCCATTGTAAGACACTTTATTTTTCTGATAAACTATGATTGCTTATCAAAAGATTCTATAATTCAAGAGCAACATTCATAACTTGTGTGAAAATGAAAACCACTGGCCCACAGAAATCAGGCCCACAAAATCCAATTTTGTGGATTTATGGCAGAAAGGCATTAAACTACTGTCTTGCAGGAACTGCACAGTAGTCACTGAAGTATAAGTGGCCTAGCAGTAATGATTAAGGTGACACATCCCCCTGCCACAGCTGTTAATCAGCTTAATACTAGTTACATTATTGACATTCTTGTAATTACTTTTCCTAAGGCACATTTGTGCAAAATGTATTTTACTTTAATTATGAGCCATCGAAAGCAAGTCCAATACTCAAAAAGAATAAGCCAGGTTCTCCTATGCAGGTAAATAGTAGGCAGAGGGCTTCCGAGCACTTGGAGTTGGGTGACATCCCAGAGCCCTGCTTTCCACGTGACCAACAGCGCCATACCTTGCCGTCCTCCGAACACACGCCCATGTGCTCTCCACTTTCATCCAGGCTAATCTGATTTATCTTCACAGGACTCTATTAAAAAAAACAAACATGTCAAACTTTAGGAAAATAATAATCAAACACCTTGGCTCTCTGTAAATTTAAGTGATACAACTTGTCTATTAGTTTAGATGCATGAGTCCAAGACATATTTTTTTTGTAAATGAAAATGGTAAAATACAGATTTGTTCCCAGACATGTAATATGCCCAGAAAGCTAAGACTTCCCCAAGTTATCTACTTCACACGTGAGGTCCCTAAAATGTTGTTATTCTTACATGTTATATGCCTTTTTACTTGTTCCGTTCTATTTATTCCACACTTCTAAAATTCTTTCCCAACTAAATCCATTAAAAGAACTAAACAAAAGCCAAAATAGAAATCATGATGTAAAGAAATTTTTAATTGTTTTAGTTTGGTTCACCAGGCAATATATTTGTTTTTCTCTTATAAATTAGTAAGCCAACTTTTATTTATACTTTATGCTCAGTACTTTCTGGGGGAAACCCACAGGGTCTAGTTGATATTAATTAACTTTGTCATCCCCCATTCTTTTGAGTAATGTAAAATTTAAAAATTTGTGAAGATACAAATCAGGCTTTCTACTTTGGATGTATTTTCCCAAGTGTAAATGCACAACTGTGCTTTTAATATTTTTCACAGCTTTCCAGTTCTCTATGTAGCCAACTGTTTTCTTACTAAATGGTGGATATTCTCATAGAAGTAAAAAATCAACAAATGTTGACATTAAAACAACGACAATCTCTTTTTTTCCTTCTGGAATAATGACAGTTTCCAAATGTCTTACACAAAGCGTGATAGGAACAAACTAACCATGGAAAGTAAGCCTTCATCGATTATAATATGAGCTTGCTAATCAGTTATTTTTAATATCTCATGATAAAAGAGTTTGGTTTATTAAGAATGAATGGAAATATACAAAATTGAATGTTGGATCTTCCTCAATGGAAGGTACCTCAGGGCTCGTTAGAAAGCGAAGGTGAGGGCAGACCAAGACCCTCAGAAGGCAACCTGCGACTGACCCACGCTGCTGAGGATCCCCGGGTACTGGCTGACCCAGCTGGCCACAGAATCCTTTCCCATCCTGAGCCCTAAATCACCACTCAAGCCATCTCTTTACAAGTTCCTAGAATATTAGAAGAGGAACGGACCTTGAAGAGGGCTACTTGATCCATTTCACAGGAAAAGCAACTGAAGCCCATGGAGAAGAATCACAACAGAGAAAAAACAGGGCCAGCGCTTCAGCCCTGAGTGGTGAAGGGGCACCCTGCAAAGGGAGTGGTGTGATGGACAAAGCAAAGGCTGGTGGGGGAGCACTGATGCCAACGTGTCTGCATTTCTGGTGGAGAAGTCTGAAGTCTGGCTCAGCGTCTAGTCTTTGGAAAATGCTTTCCTCACGGAATATCTTCCGTTAACAGTTTCCTTATTCTGATGTTTTGTTCACCAAACAACATTTTAATACTCATTTTACTCTTGGCAAATATAAATTCCACATACTTTGATTATAATCTACCTCAAATTATAATATAATCGGTGCGTGGAGCCTGATCAATGTCAAGGTTTCCTGTCCTGTCTGATACTGTACTATCCACATGTGACCATTTATGCAGAAAGTTAGTTAAAATTAAACTAAATTAAGAATTCAGTTCCTCAGTTGCACCAAGATATGCCAAGTGTAGAAAGCCACATGTGACCAACTTTACCATATTACAAGGACACATTATGGAAGGCTTTCACCACTGCAGAAAGTTCTACTGGACAGTGCAGTTCCAGGCACAAAACCGAGCCCCAGTGCTGACTGTAGTCCTCCTTTACAAGGCCCTTCTTCACTGCAGCTTACACTCAGAAGTGTATTTTCTTTGCACACACACATCAATATTGATGTAATTTGTTCTTGGACTTGTACTAAAAAAGCTCGGAGCTCGTACATGGCCTGTACTAATATTCTCTGAATCACGCTGTATCATTTCCAAAGATCTGGAAGCCTCATTAGCTGATCCTCACAGCTTCAGGGGAAAGCGGCCAGCGCAGGCTGGCTACCTGCACCTCACGACAGAAAAATGAGACCTTGGAGTTTCTGCCAGTTGTCTGGAACTACAGTGCCTACTATTCAAAGACCAGGCCACACAGTGGCATTCTATGCACAAGTAAGCCAAACTTTTCATTCTAGTGTTTCTTCCTGAGCAGAATATGATTGAACCACCACATAAGCAATATTAGAGAGGAAAACAAATCATACCTACAAAGTATGAGAATTCTCTTTCCCTCACTTCTGTTAGCAATTGAAGTGTTTTTCTTTTAACCTTTTTTTCTGCCAAAGATCAATATTCATTGATTTATTTCCCTAACTGCTACTAAATTAAAGTATTTTTCTTAAGTCTGTCCGCCAATTAATTTGCTCTTCTGCAAACTGCTTCTTTACTTTTCTTACCCATTTTTCTATTAACATGTTTGATGTTTTCTTGTCAATTTCCTTTTTTTATTTTTAGGGTATGAGGTCTTGGTACAATTCTTTACCCAGACATTGTATATGGTGTCTCTTACATTTCTTTGCAAGATGGATATTGCTTTATTTCTAACATTTAAGTCTTTAATACTTTAGGGATTCATTTTATTTTCTTTCAAATGGATATCCAGTTGGCCTAGCCTTACTTATTAAATAACTCATCCTTCTCATCCTAAAGAGACCTGTTTATCAAACAATACATGTTTATATACACTGAAGTAATCTTCTGGGTTTTCAATTATGGTCTCTTTGTCCACTGCTATATTAATTCAACATTGATCTAATTATATAGAATGTATGAAGTATGTTCTGATATTTAGTAAGACAACACCCAGTCACAATTCTTCACACTTTTCATGGCTTTTCTCAAGGATTTTTATTATTCCATGTAAATTTTAAGATGAAGTGACCCCATATTGCTAAACACAATGGTCATTGTTTAATTCTAACTTACTTTCCCTAATAGGAGCATATTACATTGCTCACAGCTCTCTCTGCTTTGCTTCCAGGAAATCATACTTGTTTTTCCTTTAAATTTCTAGTTGCTCCTCTCAGACTCTTTGGGTGGGTACTCCTGACCCCTTGATCTCTATTTCATGGCTCGGTCCTTGCCTATCTTCCTATTCACATCTACACTGCCTCCCTCGGTATTCTCTTCCACGTCATGGAATGACTCCTAAATTTTCATCTCCAGATGGGACCCCTCCCTATTACAGACCAATACACAGAACTGCCTATTTGATATATGGACTTGGATGCCTAACGGGAATCCTAACTAAAACATATCCTGAAACTCCCTCATAAAAGGGCCCTTCTTGATGACCTCCCTATCTCAGTTAAGGGCTAGTACATTCTTCTAGTGGCTCAGGGCAAAATCCTTTGGAGCCATCCTGTCGTGCTTTTAACATTCTATGTTTATCTGTCAGCAATTACTACCATCTTTGCAAACAAAATTTATCCAGAATTTTCCTCACCCTTCAGCTGTCATCCAGGTGGAAAGCGCCATCATTCTTCTTTAATTTATGGTCTCTTAACTAATAGAGCATTTGCTTAAAACACCCCCAATGGCCTCCCATCTCAGGATGAAGTTTTTGCTACGACCTCACAGTCCCAAATGACCTCCTTACAACCCTCCCTCCAACTTCTGACCTCATCGGCTCTGCCTTGTTCTCTCCTCCAGCCATGAGGGCCTTCTTGCTGTTTCTCCTGCCTTAGTCTTTACATTTGTTTGCTCGTGCAGGAAAGCTCTGCTGCCAGCTTTTCGCTGGTACCATGTTTCCCCAAAAATAAGACAGGGTCTTATTAATTTTCGCTCCAAAAGATGTGTTAGGGCGTATTTTCAGGGGATGTCTTATTTTTTTCATGTACAACAATTTACATTTGTTCAAATACAGCCACGTCATCTTCTTCAGGAACATCGTCATAACGTACTAAATGCGTCCATCTAGCTGATGATCTTAACTGGTGCTTCTTTTCGGAATCGGTCTTATTTTCAGGAAACATGATAGTCATTTTTCTCATAATGCTCTCTGGCCATCTGATCTAAAATTTCAAAATTTTTCCCAAACGTTTTTTAACTCTTTCACTGCTTTTTTTTTTTTCCTTAGCACTTACCACTATTTTACTTATGCATTTTACTTATTTTTGTATTTTACTTATGTATTGTAGTTATTTATCTTATTCACTGTCATATTTACTCACTAAAATATTAACTTCATAAGAAGTAATTCAAAGAGTACAAAATTGCAATCATACACAAATTCTTCCAGGGCACAGAATAAAAAGGAAATGCTCCTTAACTCATTTTACCTTACCAGCCTAAACTTACAATAACAAAACTCAATAAGGACATTGTGAGAAAGAAAAAGTCCAAGTAAATCTCACTCATTAAAATGAAAGGAAAAAATCCTACAGAAAATATTAATGAAGTCAGCATACATATAAAAGCGAAGTTTATTCCAGAACTACAAGGAGGTTATAACACAGGGAAATTAATATATAATTTTCTGCATTAATAAAATGAGCAATATTAAAAGATTATTTTAATGGCTGCAGAAAGCGTTGATGAAACTCAGCATATCATCATGGTAAAAATGCTCAGCATACATACTAGGTGAAAAATCCCTCAGTCTCACTTAATGGTGAAATGTTGAGAGCTTTCCTTTGGTATCTTTACAATGTTGACTATTCTAATCCATATACATAAAGCATTCCTCTATTTATTCAGGACTTTAACGTCTTTAAATAACGTCTTTTAATAACGTCTTCCTCTTGCAGGTCTTGCACTTTGTTTTATTCTGGGAGTAGCTATGATAGTGAGCACCCTTTTCTCATTTCCAATATTATGATTCCACTTAAAGAACATACAAAAATGGACACGACTACAGTATAGTGCCTGGGAGAGCACGTGGATGGTACAAAATGAGAAAGAAAAGCTAGGTGGTTATTAGTACCAGGGGAGTAAGTGGGACCCTCTAAAGGAATTGTAGCAGGAGGATCTCGGGGTCCACTCTAACACAGTGGTAGTCACATGACTGCTGCTTTGTAACTGCTTCACTTTACATTATATGTACTTTCAAAAGTTATATTTCACAATAAAAATAAACATTAAATGCTTTAAATAAAATTAAAAAAGAACTTGCCCATGAAAATGTCTGGGATCAATAACTTCAATGGGCTTTTTCTTAGATTATGGGCTTTTTTTTAGATTATGTTTTTTTCCCATGATTGTCAAGGTACTCAAATGTTCTAATTCTTTTCTGGTCATTTAGATTTTCCCAGAAAACAGTGCATTTCAAATTCTTAGTGAAATATTTTTTATTTTATCTTATTTAATATTTTCATAACACTGAGATTAATACTACTAATAGTAAGCAGTAATACTACTACTACTAAATTAGTATTTATTATGTTTATTATGTATCGGATTTATTCTAAGAGTTTTATACATACTATATAATTTAATCCTCACAGCAATTCTATGAGGTAGGTAGGTACCATTAATTTTCCTATTTAATATTTGCAAATATGAAAATATATACATAGCAGTATCTTACAGGTATACAAGTATTTTATTTCCTTTTTTTTCATTATCCTTTTCAGATGTTCATCAGTTGTCTTGGCCTTTCTATAGAAGCAAGATTTCCATCAATAAATGTATTGTATTTTTAAATGCTTTTTATTTTATTAATTTCTATTCTTAATCAATATTAATTTTTCCTTTTTGTGCTAGAACGATTTTGTTGACCTTACTCTAATTTCCTCACATTGACATACTGCTTGGAATTGCTCATTTGTTAATCATAAAATAACAAACTGCTTTGTATTTTCCTTTGAGTATATCACTGACCACAAGCCAGAGGCCAGAAAATGATGTAAATTGAAATAACTATTTCCTCTTTGAGAAAAGTAACATTTTATTTCGAAGGATGGGGACTGATACTTATTTATCTAGGTATTATTAAACTCTAGTGTCACTACAATTATGTTTATAGAATGTGATTTGTGTATTTTTAGAAATTTACCGATTTCTCTTTGAAACCTAAGAGATCATCCTTTCAAAATAATTCATATTCTCTATTTTAACTCAAAATAGACATAGTTTTAATGTTATTTGTTATTCAATATCTACTTATCATTTGCTTTTTTCTCTTTTTGATCTACTAAAAACTGATAGAAAGGTTTCAAAATTTTTCCACTACCAACTGGAATTTTGTACATTTCTCTTTGAATGTCGAATAAACTTTGGTGGGATATTAGATGTCCTATAATTTGGTACATAAAAAGTATAACTATTTTCCTTTTAGCTTGTAATCAATATAATGTACCTTCTGCTAGTTAATGCTCTTTGCCTTAAACTCTACTTTTTCTCAAACATCTTTATTGCCAATGTACTTAATTTCTGTTTGGCTTTTTATAAGGTATTTTTGCTCACATCTTTGTTTTTCACTCCCATCATCTTGTGGGATGATGTGTCCTTCAAAGCTGAGGCAATTTTTCTTTTACTAACAGAATATCTGGTGCATTTAGTGTTATCTGTTACTTTATTATATTTTTTAGAATTATGTTTTCCCACTTCATTATTATTCTTTTGCTCTATTATTCAAATTGTTTTCTCTCGTCTACCTAGGAAGAATTTCGGTGTAGTTCATTGGATTTTTATCTTATTAGTGATTATAAGTTACAGTTAAATTATGTTTCCTCCTCCACCCCAAATCAACACAATTGCATTTACTGATTCATTGAGAAGATGAGGGATTTATTAGCACATGCTCATTAGCCACTTACCTCCCTTACCTATTTTAAAGTGAGAGTACAAATATTTTATATTTCTAGGGTCACTTCAAATAGAACTGAAGAGAAAAGCCAGTTAATACTTCAGTAAAAATTACAACCCTAAACTCTAAGTTCTAAGCATGAATCCAGAGGAAGAGAGTGTTTCACTAGGTGTCCATAATTTTAAAATTGGTTCACAAGAGATTATTATAGATGAAGGATATGTACTCCTTCTCATGTAAATTTCAAATAACTTTGCAGCTTATTGTACATTTTAAATTTTTCTTTACTTCCTAAAGAAATTTGAATGTTTAACTCACAAAAGAAATAGTACAAATTGTAGGTAAACAAAAACAAGCATCAATCTCAGTAATAACAAATACATGGAAAATAAAACAATAAGATATTTTGCCTATGAAATCAGAAAAGATTTTTTAAATACCTACTTTTGACAAAGATGCACAAAAATACACACTCCTCTTACACTGCTGGTGGGAATTCAAATTTGGAGAACCTTCCAAAGGATCATTTGGCAAAGTATATCAAAATTCTTTAAAATCTGCATTGCCTATTGTTATACCCAAGGAGAAGTAAGATTATTTTATAAAGATGCTTTTCATAGCAGATTTCTTTTGTACGACACTAAGGAATGGAAATTATCTAAATTTCCAAAAGTGAGGAATCTAAATGATAAAAATTAAAAGCATAAACAAAAAAAATAAGTTAAAGTATTATGTAGAAAAAACTGTGGCTGTAGCAAAGAGAGGTCTGGCCTTTGGTCTTGGCTCCTGAGAGATAATCTGTCACCTCAGCAGATGACAGGGTCCTTCTTGTTAAAGGTAGGGCCAGTCAAGCCCAATAGTCTTAGGTAGGGGCCAGCCCCACCTAAGAGATTTAGGGTAGGGTCTCTGGATCACAGCGTGCCAGTCACCCTGGAGGCCGAGATCGACCATGTGGACGAGCCGTCAGCCACTTAAGCCTACGGAGGAGAGCCCCAGTAAAGCCCTGAACACCAAGGCCATCTTCCATGGCTGACACACCTCTCTGCCAGGAGGGTAAAATGGCCTGAGCACAATGGAAGCGGCACTTTTAGAACTATCCGGGCTCTGCCCTATGCATCTCTTTCCCTGGTTGATGTTTTGATCTGTATCCTTTCCCTGTAAATAAACCATAATCGTGACTGTAATAGCTCTCAGTAAGGTCTGTGAGTCCTTTAGCTAATCATCAAACGGAACTCCCAGCACCTGCAGTTGGCTGTCAGCAGTCTTTTGCAGCTTGGCAGTTCGGAGGATGGTGCCCCCAATCGCACAATCTGGCTAGCTCTGCGTTAAGTACAATCCAATGTTTATAAATACTACTGTGTTTTCAGGTATTTACATGTAATATATGTGACTGGAAGTACACACTCCCAAATGTCAGCATTGCTTACATCTGGGTGCTGAGAAATTATTGTTTAGGTGGTCCCCTTTCATGTTTTGCTAATTTTTTACAACAAAAATTGATTTTGTTTGTAATCAAAACATAAACATTTTTTAAATGACTACGTAGCAAATTCATCAATCTAAAAACAAGAAGAAAACAAACTTGGGAATCTTGATTGCTAACGTCATCATTCTGAGGACCTGCAGCACAAATTTTTATCTTGAGAGATAATCAAGTATCGCCGCTATGCATATCAATTTCTATTAATAGTTCCATAACACTTAATAAAGAACAAATGAATAACAGGATGTCAATATGACAGCTATTAATGGTACCAAATCATTCCCTTCAGAAATAAACAGGAACAAATGTCATTTCTAGACTCTAGAAGTAAACAATAACAACAACGACAATAAGAAAAACAGGGAACAGAGACAGTCCAAGAAAGAAACTGGAGTGCACGATTCGGTCGTTCTTCAATACTGATCTTTCCAATGGCCTGTTTTATACATATAATTTACGGGGTGTGTTTGCAAAGATGGGATACTGGAGTAGATGTAGATCAGGATAAGACACCAGAGAAAAAGGGCCTCAGCTGTATTTTCCATTAGCTACAATTTTATTCCTAATAGAGACATGTTTGGAATTCTGGACAATATAAGTGGGTTTGTTCAAAAATCAATAATGTCAAGCTGACACTATAGAACATACAAAAATGTTTCCTTAATGGAACAAAAAAAGACGACTAAGGAAGCAGGAGGGCGCAAGGACCAGCACTGTAAATCCAAGTCCACCACAGGTGGCCTCAAGTTCTTAATTTACAGCAAAGGGAAAATTACCAACAAGTACATCTCATGTGATTATCAATTAACTAATGAAAAATGCTTGAAATAAATACACTTACTCTAGATTATGTCAGCTCTTCAATGAGGAATAAATTCACGGTCATTTCGAAACCGGCTTTTACTGGTGTTTTTTGTGGCAACTTCTTCTCCCCTGACACCCCTCATCATCCCACCTTAAGCTACTGGTCCCCCAACAGTGAACCCAAGAAATCAATCTGCTAATGTATAATTTGTAAGGCTCCTCTGACTAACAAATGGATAATTGATTCTTTCGCAAATGCTGCATCCCCATGGACACTGGGTGGAATGAGTAAGAACAGAAGATGAGATTGCATTTCCTTCTCGGAGGTGCACTAGTCCCACAATCCCCACACCCACCCAGCTGCCTATGCAGCCTCCTGCTGCTAGGTCACAGGCAGCTGCAGCAGCGCGAATGTGTGAAAAGCAAACGTCTGTTCTTCCATCCTCGGGAAAAGCTCATTTTACTGCTTACTCTACTCTCCCCTGATGAACCCTCCTCCTCCTCGAGGGTAAGCAAGACCTCCATATGCATTTAAGAAGCCTCTGAAAAATACATCTAATCGTGGGTTTTCTACACATCGACAAAACAAAATTAAACAAAACAAACATTTATTATCTCAATGACTTATTCTATGGCCAGAACGGCCTAACTTTTAACTATGAATTCTCAAATCTTCTCAGGTGATCTACGAGTTCATCTCTAGGTTCGCATTAAATCCTTTAAATCAAAATGGAGAATGAATTTATCAACAGACAATCTTGAAGTTGGAGAACTTTTGTGAAGCTTTCTCGAAAGTCTCAAAATATGGGTTTAGTGAAAGCAAAAGAGAACTGGCTCCAGCCAGTTCCTCACCCAGTTTCCCTGCAGCCTCATATCCCTGTCACTCCTGAAAGCCATGGTAACTGGTAGGTACCCACCCTCCACAGCCAGCTGTCCCCAAAAGCCACCAAGCACTTCCCGGGCAGGAGCAATGGGAAGTCTCTTTGCCTTCATTTACAGTAGCAATTTCCACTGTTGAAATGACCACAATGGCTATATAAACAGTGTTAAATAAAAGAATAATAAGGACCCTTTTTGTTATGCATAGTTCTGTGACAAAAGCTAAATTACATCATTCTTACCAAGCATATCAGTTCCCCCCACATCCCCCTTCCCGCCAAAAAAAAAAAAGCTAAGAAAACATGAACCCATTAAAAAAATTAAATCTCAAGTGAACAAGCATAACAAATACTAAGGGAAGAAACTGAAAAAAAGAATCCTACAAGAAAAGATGAAGGATATACTCCTAGTCTGACTTCAAAGCAATATTAAATTCTGGATATATAATAAATGTTAAATTAAATGATTTTAAAAATCTTCAACAATGACAACAAAAGGTAGAAAAAGTGATTAACAAACATACAGTGAAAAATTGGTTCAGGATTAAAACAAAATAATGCAAAACTCAACACAAAATTTAAAATGACAGAGACAAAAATTAAGAGGCTGGAAATTTCAGTTACCAAATTTCAGTTACAAATATCTTATTAATTACCAGGAAGCTAGGTTGCTGGCTTTCACCTGAAAGGGAGAATACATGAGGACTTTCAGTTAAAGAGTAAAGCTATTTAATGTTTTCACACCAGGCACAGGTAATGAACTCCCACTCCACTGGGACCCCTGGGAAGGCTCCTAAAGTCCTTTCTGCTGGATGGGACACCCTCTTGTGTGTTCCAACATCACACCCAATCAGAGCACACCTGTTTCAGAACAATAACTCACTTTGTTGCCTGCCTTTGGCAATTAACTTGAGCTCCTAGAGAGCAGAAATCTACTTTAAAACCCAGCAGCAGGCACAGAAGAAAGAACTCAATGAAGCTGTGGAAAGAAATGAGAACCTCAAGGCTCTGAACCAGAAAACTGGCTAAATAAGTAAGAGCTTTGTAAGAAGCCAACTCATTAAAATCAGAATACATAAAAACAGAAACAGGATTTTTTAAAAAAATGTTATTTTCCTAAAAATGAGAAAAGTTTTAAAGAATGGTAAAGCCTTCAATGGAAACGATCAATGGAAACAGTTAACTTCTAACATGCCCCCTGTTCTTTTGGGACCCAAGGTTTTCAATTCTCAATATCAGGATTAAATATGAAAAGGAGCTAGTGATTACATATGGCAATCATTTCCCCACTACACAAACTATAATATAGTTCACAGTTTAAGTAAACATGCAAGAACTGTGTCTTCTTATGAGCTTTTAAAGATGATCCTACATCTCTAAGGTTTAATAACTACATTTGAGGTTCTTGAAGTGATAATCCAGCTTTTAACAAGAGCTGCTGTTTCTGCAGATGGAGGAAAAACGTTTTATCAGCAGCAATTCATTCCAACTTGAGAAATAATTTAAAAAGCTGCAAAGTTATTTACTTTCCACTCTGAATAAACAGAAGGGGTAGTGGTAAAATGTGGCTTAGCTGCATATGTTACATTTAAAATTCTGTATGATAATGTGGCTGAAATATACTTTACTCCACAAATAGCTACTGATCACCTTACACTTTCATAACTACAGAAAAACAAATCCTAAAATTCATATGGAACCACAAAAGACTCTCAATACCCAAATCAACATAGAGAAAAAGCTGGAGGCATGACACATCCTGATTTCAAACTATATTACACAGTTACAGTAATCCAAACAGTATGGTACTGACATAAAAACAGACACACAACCAATGGAACAGAATCAAGAGCCCAAAAACACATGGTCAAACAGCATATGACAAAAGAGCCAAAAATATAAAATGGGGAAAGGATAGTCTCCTTAATACCTGGGGGGAAAATTGGATATTCACATGTAAAATAATGAAAATGGACCCTATCTTACATCACTCACAAAACTTAACTCAAAATGGATTCAAATGTAAGATCTTAAAGGTAAAGACTTAAAGGTTAAGACCCGAAACTATGAAACTCCTAGAAGAAAACAGGGGGAAAGCTCCTTAACATTGATCTTGGCAATGAGTTTTTGGATACAACACTAAAAGCACAAGTAATAAAACCAACCAAACAACCAAACAACCAATCAAAATGAAATGGAAGAAAATATCTGCAAACCATATATCTGATAAGAGGTTAATATCCAAAATATACATGCAATTCGTACAACTCAGTATAGTTGTCCCTCGGCATCCATGGCGCATTAGTTCCAATACCCTCCCAGGTACCAAAATCCGCGGATGCTTAAGTCCCTTATGTAAAATAACAACTATTTGCATACAACCCACGCACACCCTTCCGTATACTTTAAATCATCTCTAGATTACTTATAATACCTAATACAATGCAAGTTCTCTGGAAATAGTTGTTAATACTGTACTGTTTGGGGAAGAATGAAAGAAATCTGTATCATTCAGGACAGATACATCCTTGGTAGACTTAACTACATAGAACATGTCAGTAACAACGTACCTTTTTTTTTTAATACTTTCAAATCCACGGCTACAAAACCCACTGATATAGAGTGCAGACTGCAGCAAGAAAACAATCGTATTTAAAAACTGGCAGTGGATTGAATAGACAATTCTCCAAAGAAGACATACAAATGGCCAACAAGTATATGAAAAGGTGTTCAACATCAGTAGTCACAGGGAAACGCATATCAAAACCTCAGTAAGCTTTACCTCACACCTGTTAAAATGGCTATAATAAAAAAGATAAGAGATAAAAGTTGGCAAAGATATGAAGAAGAGGGAACCCTCCTCATACACTGCTGGTGGGAATGTAAACTGGTACAGCCATTATGGAGAACAGTGTGGAGGTTCCTCAAAAAACTACAAATAGAATTACCATATGACCCAGCAATCTCACTTCTGGGTATTTATCCAAAGGAAATGAAATCAGGATTTCTAAAAGATATCTGCACCCCCATGTTCACTGCAACATTATTCACAATAGCCAAGACATGGAAACAACCTAAGTGTCCACTGACGAATGGATAAAGAAAATGCAGTGTATATATATGAGTATATGGATATTGTTTAGCCATCAAAAAGAAGGAAATCCTGCCCTTGATGACAACACAGATGGACCCTGAATCTGTGCACCCTAAGTGAAATAAGTCAGAGAAAGACAGACACTGTATGACCTCACTTTTACATGGAACAGAAAAATATTCAACTCATAGAAACAGAGTACAATGGTGATTGCAGGAGCTAGGGGCTGCGTAAATGGGAAAATGCCGCTCAGAGGGTACAAACTTCCAAGATGAGGAAGCTCAGGGGACCTGAGGTAGAGCGAGGAGACTGTAGTTAGTAACACTGTGCTGCACTTCAGATGCTAAGAGAGGAGAGCTTTAAAGGTCTCCCTGTAACCATAACAACGCACACATGGCAATTTTGTGAGGTGAAGAATGTGGTAACTAATCTTATCATGGTAAGCATTTTGAAATGTATGCGTATCAAATCATCACATTGTACACCTTAAACTTACATAACATTCTATGTCAATTAGATCTCAATAAAGCTTGAAAAAATAAAATAAAATTGCATATTCTGAAAAAGTACTAACCTATTTATATAAACAAAGCTGATTTCTAAGTGAAAAGCATTTATTGAATAACATACATGTTAGTTAAAATACTGAGCATACCAATATCATTACTTTAATAATATGAAACAATTACATGTGTTATTTGAGGTGATGTCTGTTATGGTCCCAATACAGGAGCTCAGAAATACTCCCCAAATATCACTATCTATGGAACTACAGGTGATTCTCCTTAGAGCAATGTCAAACCAGCTGTCGTGCTTCAAGCAACTTTATGGTTCATCGTAGCTTTCCCTTGATGCTGCAAAGTTCATGTGGATAAATAGGAAATGATTACTTTAAAGCCTGGGTACACTGCCTATGTGGACCTTCTCAGAGCCTTAATAAGCATTCTATATTCCACAAGAAGAATGCAGTTCGATAGGAAAAAATAAATTTAAGTATCCCTCATTAGCCACTTTCACTTCAATTCTAAGGATCAAAAAATAAAATTACCCTATTAGAAAATTAATGTCCTTGATTCAAACTCTAACTAGTATCTTGGAAATAATCAAAGAGAAATAAAAATAATCGGGGAATGAGAAGAATGGAAAGAAGTTATAAGAACCACCTTGTGTGAAAACAATTTAGTCCATTCATTGTGTCATCACTGTTTTAACACTTGGGCTTAAATTTTCTGTATTTATAAACAAGCTTTATCAGTCTTTGATATGCATAAAAATATTCATAAATACTTTAACTTTTAAACATATCTTCAACAAGAGGTTTTATAACCACTTCCCCGTAAGAGCACACTGGGTATGACCTAGATGTTGTAAACCTACATGGACCACCTGCAACCTCATCTGACCCCTCACTCCCCTGCACCCCACACCCATGGCCCCTGCACGCGGCTGGCTGGCCAGAGGCTCAGACATTCATCCCAACGCTGGCCCTGCCAGGAAGGCTCCGCCGCAGCCGAGGCACAGACATGGATGGCCTTTCAGCCTGCAGAGGCGTCTTAGACAGATGTTCCTTTTCTAAATCCTAACAACCTTTAAAAGCACAGGGAGGATTTGGAAGGGATTGCCTCCTCAGAAGCTAGCATACTGCTGGTTCCTAGCGCTGTTCTCCTTTTGTTAAACTTCACCTTCTGCCTGTGCCTGCCACATCCCCGCAGACAACGGGAGGATGGGGCTTGCACACGACATGTATTCAAGCCAGTTATTCACAACCTGGGCACCGATTAAAACATTGCTTCGATAAAAGGTAAAATCAAGCTTTTGGTCCACATTTCCTCTTTTATTCATACGCCAGGCACTGTGCCAGATGCCCGGTGCTCATGGTGGACAGGTAAATGCTGCCCTTAGGAGGCTTGCAAACCACTGAAACACTGTCCACGTTTAGGCCAGTGACCTTCTGGGGACACTGCAAACCTGCAGTTAGGAGCCTGCAGAGATGGGTGAATAGCCCATCGGAGCCGGAGCTCACTGTCCCCATAGCTCGCACGCCTGTTTGCTTGACAGCTGCAAGTGGCCATGTCAGACAGTTGGCTCCGTGTGACACGGGGATGGTTTGCTACAGCACAACGTGGCAGGTGGGTGAGAAAAACTTTAATAGGAACTTGTCAGTAAATAAGTCTGAGCAACAGCACAAGGAGCCAGCAGTCTCTCTTCCTAGTGACTATACTGGAATTGCTGAGCGCCTGCAGCTACCAGGCATTGCACGAGGCGGTGGTGCCATTGCAAACCAGTCCGTTTCACTGGAAAACCACCGTTATAAGAATTTATGTTTGTTCCATAAATGACCTGAAAAGAAATACAACTGACAGCTTTCAAAATGGTGAAATATAATGTGTGAAGTATGATAAAAATTATTTGTTGTTATACTGGGTCAATATTTTGCTTACTTATACATGTATCCAACAAAGATACAAAGGAAGGAGGGATAGAAAAAGGAAAGCAGAGTTACGAGAGAAAGCAACGTCATCTCTGGGTATTGCCAGGGAATAATGCAGAAGAAAATTTACTAAGAAGTGCGTTTAACAAAATAGTAATATTCCAAAAACCCACGAGATGAAGAGAATTAAACAAAAAATGGACAAAGAAAGCCTGCGCTCACAGTGTTTGTGGACAGCTTGTGATGCCAGCACTTGGTGATGCGGCTACTTTAGAATTTAACACGTTACGGACCACAGTCTGCATGCCTAGCTCCCATCTGATTCAACCCGAGCACAGGGACCGCGTCTCCCTATTCTTTACATCTCGTGCACATCCTTTCAGATGTTTGCTGAAGGAAATCGAAAGCAATCACTGAGTGAATATGAAATACACATTCTCCTGCATGGGGTAATCAAGGAAGGTGTCACAAAGAGGGTGGGACACGGGGCATTTCCACAGGCAAAAACCAGAAAGCACATTGCAACACGAGTGAAAAGAACAAAGTGAGCAGACAGTGCAGGCCGCCCTGTTGAGGAGACTGTCGCCCAGATGCCCAGGCATGGAAGCCCTGAGGGCCTCAGACAAGAGCTGTTTTATTCCACAGGCATCACAGAGTTTCTCGGGTACCTGCAGTCAGGGGGGTACCACAGTCCCGGCGCCCCCTGGGAAGGTGACTTGGGCAGGTCTGGGCAGGATTAGGAGAGACAAAGAGCAAGGCGATCAGTTGGGTTCCACTGCAATAAACCCAGGTGGGAGCTCACAAAGACTTGAACGTGGGGGTGGCAATATAAATACTAAAAATAAAAGTAAAAAATGAGTGAGAGAGAACGAGCTAAGAGAAGAACCTAGGGGATTTAGGGAGTAACAGAGGCGTGTCACAGAGGATATAAACATCACAGAGACGGACGCTAACACAGGAGGAGAGAATGGGGCTCTCTGAAAAGATGAGGTTCATCAGGAGTCTATACAAGCCTCATCTTTGCAATTAGGCTACAGTATTTTGACTTAAAAAAATTTACTTTGGCCCACTAGACCCCACTGATGAAGAAACAAGGGCCTAGCAAAGATACAGTCTAATTAAAAGGTAGCACCTTGTTGGAGCAGTTCAGTGCTGTCAGCCTGGGAGCCAGATAGGACTCGGCAGAGAAGGTACAGTCAGAATCCACAGCACTTACTGACAAAGACGCTGCCACGTGTCATACGACCCAACTTGTCTACTTCAAATAATAACTTAGCGTAGAAATAAACACTGATGTCTTCATACCAAGTAAGCGGGGCTGAGAGGTGGCCACAGTGAATGAGGTGTCCTCTGCAGCTGGCCACGTCACCCAGATGCCTAGACTCCGGGGTTCTAACACTACAGATCCAGAAATCAAATTGTTTTTCCTAGAGTGTAAATTTTTTCTGTACGAGTTAATGCAATAGAAATAGGACTGTCGCCCCTGAAATCCTGTAGCCAGGACAGCAATGATAAGCATATTACTATTCTCCAACAGTAAGTCTCAGACAGCCACCCTTAGATTGAGAGTTCTAAGCACCTGCTGTGCTACACCTTGAAGGACGAAAACCATCAGCTCCAGAAAGCCAAACATGGCGCACCTCTGCTGACGGCACAGCTACGTGAACATCAGAGTGGAGCCCAGACTCCCTTGCTCACTTTCTCAACATGCAAGTTAATGATGCCACCAATGATAAAAAAAAAATCTGTTTAGGAGTAAAAACATTCTACTTATTTTATCTCACTTTTATTTATAACTTAATAGCAGCAGCAATGCTAATGCATTCTATTATCTAAAAACATCTAGGAAAGTAAAGCCTTTGTGTTTCCACAGGTTGGAAAAAAATCCTTCTCTAAAAAGTACAATACAAACACTTTAAATAACTGAGTTATAAATCAAATACAAAAAGCCTAACTTATTTTTCAGACATAAGGTGAAGAAAGACCATTTAAAACATCACAAATTCAGTGGTACCTTCACCACAGAAATTATTGTTAGAATGCTCTCCGGTGCAAAAACAATGCTTTATTAATTCCCCATTAAGTCATTTCCCAAAGAAGACTGTCATCTCCCAACAGTTCTCAAAAGAAGCATCTTGTAAACCAAGCTGCAATGTCTCTACACTCAAAAGAAATTCCTGGAGTCAAGTCACTAGACCTGTACTGGGTCCATTTCACAGAGACAAGTTACGTAAGTAAGCATGTTCTTAAAACACCAAAGAAATAAACCCCTATGTGCGATGTGGTAAAAGATACCCACTCCCCAAATGAACAGAGGATCTGATGGAGAGGGTGGCAAAATCGGTATATAAGAATGGGTGTGTGGAGGAAGTTTCTCTTTCTTCTTCCCTTCTTTTTCCTTCCTGCCTCCCTCCCTCCCCACTTCCATGTTTGCTTGTCCAATATACAGTGAACACTGTTAAAGCCAACCACATCAATGGATTGAAAAAGTACAGCTCTCTTTCAGGAAGTGCCCCAAAGGCCTGTCATCAGGCTCCTGCATGAATCCCAGTCCTCATAATGGCTGACATTCACTGAACCTGGTAATACATATTTCGTGTATCTCAAATAATCCTCAAAATAGTCCTATTCATCACGAGTGGGACTATGCTCTACATTTTACAGAGAAAGAAAGTGAGGACAGAGGTTAAACTAATGCAGGTGGTGCAGGGGTCTGCCCTGAGCCTGGCACAAAGCCAGGAAGCCACCCTACCCAAGTCCCGCCTCAAGACCACAGCCCGCCACCTCCAGGACCCGGCAGCCACCCTGCTAATGGGCATGTCAGTCTTCACCGCCGGTCATCCCTCAGCACTTCTCTTTCTACATCCATTCTGGGGTAGCTGGATTTCCAGGAATGCAACCGAACTGTGGCCCAGTAGGGCTAAGGAGAGAAAACAGGAAATCAGTAGGTTCAGGGGGTTGCAATGTTTGTGCAGTTCTTTCCCTGGCAAAGCAAGAACTTCAGACTCCATCATGACATCAAGGAATAAATCCTTCTCCTCACCATACAGCAATGGTTTTCTTGAGGAAAAATGAAGACTTAAATGTAAAAAGTAAAAACTTTAAAACTTTTCGAAGGAAATATAGGAGGATATCTAAAAAATAGAAACCACAAATGAGAAAAGTGACATATATTTACTGCATTCAAATTAAAATAAAAAAAAAAAAACTTCTGAAAATACCACAAATGAGGAATTCAAAGATAAACCACAGACCAGACGACAGGTGCCACTCTTGGAACAAGGAGATGTGCGCAGACTCTCTGTGTCCCCCGCACCCGCCAGGGGAGGAGAGTGCCCATTCCCCTGCCCACTACTGTCTGGTATCTGATACTGATCAGACTTTTAAAAGTCTTGCCAAATTAACAGGTGTGAAATTTCACATTTCCCTGATTATTCTACGATTACTAAAGACATTGAGCATCTTTGTACGTGGTTACTGGAGGCAAAAATTTTGAGGTTCTCCATAGTGTTTGCCCAGTTTCTTTCTGGGTTGTGTTTTCCTTATCTATCTGTAAAAGTTCATTTAGAATTAATATGTTAACAAAAATACATACATTGTTAAAATTTTCTACAAATGCCTTATGATTTTACACCTTTATAGGACTCAAAGAATCCAAACAAGTGAACAAAGAGAAACAATGATGCTCAGACTTAAAGTATGAATTTAGAGTGAAAATGGATGCTGTCCTGAAGTAAACCATCAGTGTTTCATTTAACAATAGAAAGATTATTTGCAAGTGTTATATTTGACTTGCTGGTGACTTCTGATTTTGAACCATTACATGAGCCACCCTGATCAATGTTGTAGTTTTGTTTGTAAACAATCAACTCTTTAATTCCAGATCAATGTAGAACTTTACACATATACTGACAAAGTATATGAATTAATAATTCTCAAAAGAGTAAATAGCCTCACTAGTAGTCAGAAAAATATTAACTAAGTCAATCAATTCCCATTTTCTAGAAATATAAGCGGCAAAGAATTATTGCATGGTAACAGCCAATGCTGGTGACAAAATACAGTGACAGTCCCACAGTGCAGATGGGTATATAATTCGATCCAACCTAGAGTGCAGTGAAATGCAGCAATCTGCAGCAAAACCTTAAACATGTTCATAGCGGCTGACTGACACAGTGGTTTCACCTCGAAGGATTTGTTCAAAGGAAATAATCAGTCACAAGGTTCCCCAGCCCACCCGAGGATGTCCATGCCAGCATCATACCTAGATTCAGCATCATTCATTAAATGTACAGGGCACTGGAAAGGTGGCTCCCAGACAGCTCCAGGCAGGAACAGACGTTCTTCTTAAAGAAACTAATTCTGTAAGATTAGAGTGAGGCACCCCGTTCCTCTAATTCCCACTCCTAACTCAAGCCTGGCCAGAGCATCCTGTCAAAGGACCTACAGCAACTGCTTCAGTGGAAGTATGTCCCCCAGGCAGGGCCCTCAAAGCCCCTCCTGGCAGGTTTTGGCCAGTTACTGAAGGAGTCCTTTCATGTTTTTGAGGATTACAGTGCTGTGCTATCAGTCTCGGACTGTGGGCTAAAAAATGATGCCCCCCGATGAAAAGAGCCTACCCCAGAGATGGGGACTCTAAGACACTGTCTGAGCCCTGAAGCCCCACCTCACCTTGACTTACAACAAGAGCCAGTAAATCCTACTGTTGGTTACCTGCCTAAGTGAATTTCTGTCACTGAGCAACCAAAGTGCCCTAATATGCTCGTTTTTTTCCCCACTAAAGTAAAATGGAATTAAATTTTTAGACTACCTCACAAGGCATTTAATTTTCTCCCTTTGAAATGAAACTCGTCTAGAAAATCTAACACAATTCTGGTAGACTTTCTGCTAACTATGCAGATGTAACTAAACAAGATATTTAGCACAAAATTTGCACATTCCATTATTTCAAACCAGCCCATTTTTCTACCCAACACAGAGTAACCAAGCTATGCGGAAAACTAAAACAAATCCTTACCTATCCAGTTACTCCACTCTCAGTCACTATGTCATTTCAACAGAATGTGAAGCTTCCCCCAAAAGAGATACACAGTACTGAACCCATATTACTTATGCCAATACAGAACCAAATTAGGAACAAGATATTAATATTTGTAAGATTCTTTCACCTCTCATGTAAGCTAAACTTTTGGTATTTTCTCCAACCATATCTCATTGGTCAGAAACAAGGAAAATATTAAACAAAACAATTTTTAATGACAGATTTTTTTCTTTTGATTCACAGCTGAAAGAAAGGCCAAACCATTTGCAATGATATGGATGGACCTAGAGAACATTATGCTAAGTGAAATAAGTCAATTGGAGAAAGACAAATACCATAGGATCTCCCTTATATGTGGAATCTAAAGAACTGAATAAATGAGCAAAGTAAACAGAAGCAGTCTGAAAGATAACAGAGGAAAAACTGATGGGTGCTATTGTGTTTCCCCAAAAATAAGACCTAGCCAGATAATCAGCTCTAATGCGTCTTTTGGAGCAAAAATTAATCTAAGACCCAGTATTAGTTTACTATAAGACCCAGTCTTATGTAATATAATAATAATCAGGTATAATATAATACCGGGTCTTAGATTAATTACAGCTGATTGTCCAGCAAGGTCTTATTTTGGGGGAAAAATGATAAATGGGGGTGGGGATGAGGGAGAAGAGGCGGGGATTAGAAAGCACAAATTGGTAACTACAATATTGGGGGATATGAAAGTCAGTTTGGGGAATATAATAATGTTGTAAAGATTTTGTAGGGTGTCAGATGGGTATATGTCTTATTAGGGAGACCACTTCATAGACTGTAGATGCCTGACTGCTGCACTGTACACCTGAAGCTGAAACTGAATAATATTGAATGTCAACTATAATTTTATACATATATATATATACACATGTGTATATATATATATACATATACATATGTATGTATATATTTGTGTGTGTGTATATGGTCATGAGTTATGCAGTGCAGCATAGGGAATAATAGTCAGTGTAACAGCTATATATGTTGTCAGAGGGGTAGTAGATTGGGGGAGGGAGGTTATTACTTTGTAAGGGGTATAAAGGTCTATTACATTGTTTTGTACACCTGAAACTAATAAAAAAAAAAAGGCCCAAAGAGCCAGTAATTAGATACTCTAGATTTATTAATATAATGTCAAGCACCTTAAGAGTACCCAATAGTTTGGAGTTACATACATGCAAATAACATAAGTATTTGGATGTGTAAACATGACCTCTGAAAACACATTATTCCATTTTTTCTGTAGCTGGTCTCTTTTTTTTGTTTTTATTTTTAATAGCTTTATTGACATATAATTGACATACAATAAACTGCAGATATTTAAGGTGTAAATTTGGTAAGTTCTGACATGAGGTGTGATCAAAAAGTATAGTGAACGTTTAAATTAAAAAAAAATAATTAAAGACAATACATTGTCATTAATCCCCCTCAAAATACACCCCCTCGCTTCGAACACACTTATCCCATTGCTCTTGCTGCTTTCTGAAGCAGTTTTGGAAGTCCTCTTCATAAATGCCTTTTGTTGCACTGTCATGGCTGCCTCGATATCTTGAATCAATTCAAAATGTTTTACTTCCATGGTGATTTTGATTTTGGGGAAGAGCCGGAAGTTGTACGGTGCCATACCCCGTGAATAAGGTGGATAAATACATATAGTAATGTTTTTATTTGACAGAAATTGCCCCACCAGAAGCGATGTGTGACATGGAGCTTTTCTGTTGTGATTACAAAATATGGTGAATGCCACTGTCCAGCGCCATCCAATGGAAAGGCAGGAATCTTCAATACGGGAAGCGGCGCTCAAACCTTAGTAACAGTATGTGACAAGTTACAACTTGTTCGGTGCAGTCAGTTGGGTGTGAGCTACGGTTGAGAGAAGGTATGTTTTAAAGTGTGCCCTAAATCATCCTCCATCATGACAACGCTCCGTGTCACACATCACTTCTGGTATATGGCAATTTCTGTCAAATAAGAACATTACAGTGTGTCCTCATCCACCTTAGTCACTGGATCTGGCACCATGCGACTTGTGGCTCTTCCCCAAAGTCAAAATGATTCAGGACATGGAGGCAGCCATGACAGCGCAACTAAAGACACTCACAAAGGAGGACTCTAGAACTGCTTCAGAGAGTGGCAAGAACGATGGGATAAGTGAGTCAGAAGCGAGGGGGAGGATTTTGAGGGGGATAAATGGCAATGTGTCTTTTACTGTACTAATTTTTGTTTTTATTAAAACATTCACAGTATTGTCTGATCACACCTCGTATGTGGAATCTTCGTCACATTCCTATAAGCACTGAAAGTCTCATGCCACTTTATAATCCTCCAGTGCCATCGTCTGCCCATCTCCAGGCAACCACTGATCTGCTTTCTGCTGTTACAGATTTGTTTGTGTTTTTTAGAACTGTATATAAATCCAACCATACAATATATATAGTCTTTTCAGTCTAGCTTATGTCACTTATGTATCAAAAGTTCATTCTTTTTTATTGATGAGTAGAATGCCATGCTATGGATATAATATTTTGTTTATCCATTCATCTATAGATAGGCATATAGATTGTTTCCGTTGTGGGGCTATAATAAATAAAACTGATATGAACACTCATGTACAAGTTTTTGTATGAGCATATGCTTCCATTTTCTAAGGGTGGAATGGCTGGATAATATGGTAGGTGTGTGTGGAATGTTTTAAAAAATTGCTAAACTCTTTTGCAAAGTGGTTATACCATTTTACATTTCCACCAGCAGTGTAAGAGTTCCAGGTTGTCCACATCCTCACCAACACTTGGCATGGTCAGTCTTTTCAAAAATCATCTGGAAACTTTCTTAAAACAGAGGTTCCTCGATGCCTTCACCCTCTGCCAAACAAAACCCTATTGACTGACGAGGATTTAGACTATTGCTTCAGGACTATTATTACTGGAATCAAAACTACAAATGCCACGAATGAGATGAAGAGATATTTCTTGGGAGATAAAGAATGTTATGCAAATATACAGTATTATTACTTTATCAAATTTTAATTTGTTTAAATTATTTACACCTAGAAGTGAAAACTAAAGTCAGGGGTGTTTATTCATTATTTTTTTTCTAATACTTGTTTCATTCTCACTGTGTTCCTAATGAAGAAAAAAGTTCTTGATTAAATATGGCAATTGTTACAGTCAATGAAAATTAGCAAATTCAAGTCATAGCATTGTTTTTAGAATAGAAAGAATCCTTTTTTAAGAGGACTAATACAGAGCCCCCAAAGGAACTACAACATCAAAAACAGGAAAATAAAACAATAAATGTAAAAACTCTGATCAGAGCTGAGAAGCTAAAGATTAAGTCTCCTTTCAAAACACAATGACAATCTAAAACTTGTCACCTGAAAGTCATATACCTAATATTATGGTTACTATCATAAAGAAGCCAGGGCCTCATGACACACTTTTCCGCAGCAGACTATCATGTTCTTGAGTAAGGTAAACAAACAAAAACACCACCCAACCATCTTCCTCTCCTACTAAAATAAAGAGTATAAAGCTATTTATTTATAAGAGAACTTAATTTTTAAAGATATCACATAGCAGGACTAAAAGAAAGTCGTAAAAGAAAGGACTAAAAGAAAAAGTGTGGGCAAATTTAAGGGTGATACCATAAATTACCTGAGAAAAGACATAAGACATACTTGACACAAAATGGACATCAGAGAAGATACAACTGAAGGTGTCTACAGAGCAGACACAAGGATTGACGGAATAAATAAATGAGAGGAAAAACACATGATAAACTCCTATGGTGTTTTTCTTGGTTTTCCTTTTGGAAATGGAAGCAGCAGTATACGTCCCATGAGCCGTAGCAATTAAACACTGACACTGCTATACAATATTAAAAAGACTTAGATGCAGAATGTCACAGAATCATTGTACTGGAGCAATACAAATTTAAGAGATCATATAGGCAAGTTTTTTTAAAAGGTGAAGAGATATGAGTAACAACACCACAAAGAAGAGCTCTGCCCAGCACAAGCTCCAAGTTTGAATGGACAGCGACTGAAAGTCCAAATGCTTAAGTCATCAAGATGGGTATCAGTGTCCAGGAGGTGGATGAGGGAGGCATATTCCTCTTGCCTGAAAGGGATGCGAAAGCAAAACAAGAACCCACAATTTTTCTGATGTATCAGTACGATTAGAGAACATAATTTTCCCTTTCTGAACTATTCCAGAGATTCTGTCTCCATTCAGTGGTTCCGTTTTTTCTAAGCAAAATAAAGCAACCCTTTTCTTTTCATATATAATGTGTCAGCTTTAGAAACTATGGTCTCCTTTATAAACCACACTAATACCTTATGATGGATCTTTCAACAAGTACTGATGCTTTTCTTCAAAAAAGTATTATCTGCCCCCCAAAATGACCAACTTATTCACACCAGATTTTCACATTCACACAACTGCAGATGCCCTTGGTACTTTCCAGGTACATCTTAAATACCAAAACCAAGCTTCAATTTCAGTATTTCCTTCCTCCTCAATGATTGTAAATCGCAATTAAAAAATTAAAAAGCCTGGATCTTCACTTTCAATCAATGTAATTCACATAAAATATTAGCTTTATATATTTAAAAGAGAGAAATTAAATCAGCAAGGTGATCAATCAATTTTCAATTATATTTGGCATCTGGACAAGGTGATGGGGCATGTAGTTACAGGTGACACGGTGACCAAATGAGAGAGTTCACATTTTAAGGAATCCATAAATCGAGTGTGTAAATTAGCACTATTATTCACTAATAAGTTTTTTCTTTTAATAGCATTTCACCTAGACATTCTACACTGTTATAATTTAAAAAGGAGATTAACCAAAGAATTGCAGTTCAATGAATTTTAAACAATAGATTTTTAAGTGAAGTTTGTACATATAAGATTCCCACTCAAAATATATAATGTATACATAGACCTCTTTCTTTATAAGCTCACCTTTAAAAAATTTTAGCACATACTATAAAGTTCAGTTACACTCTTAGCACTGATTTTCATTGATAAAGATCCTTTATGCTATTAAAACAAATTGCTAAAACTAATACTCTAAAGCACAAATTTTTGCATGAAATTTAGCTCATACATTATTTTATACTGTATACTTACTACATCAAACTTCTGAGTGATGTTCCCTTGGATATCAAGTAAATACACCTTGCCATAGTGTGTGCCCAGTGCCAAAAACTGTAAGAAAAACAGAGGGGTCAGTTTATTAATGTACCATTAACACACAATTAGTAATAAAACCATTTTCAAAGTCAAGAGTCCTAATGCATTAAGTGCTCTGTGATGCCTTGGAGGCCATGCATTCCTTGGAGAAGACGCGTTTCCAGCTTCAGGGAAGGAACAGGACAGGGCCCTCCTTACTGTGATAGTGCGGCGAGCTGGCCGAATGACATGTGAGGACCTCCATCTACTGACAGCTAAGGGGGTGTGCGCTTTGTACACAATGCCCGATGGACGCAGGCAGCAAATTACAATGCAGCTGGGAAAGCATGACCAACCTAGGGCTGAACTCAAAGTCACACGGGGATGATTTAGCAACTCGCTTTAATTTGTGGCAAATGTGTAAATGTGTGCTAGCATTTAAGTTCAACATACATATACACAACAAAATATTATTTTTTAGAGAAGAAAATCCATGCCATATATCAAGAGATGAAGACTCAGATGTACTTACACTACCGGTTAGCATCAGATTGTCTCTATAAAAGTTAATGTATAATATTGAGAGTAAACATTTATATTCTAATGCAAAAAAACCCTTTTGTCACAAAATAACTGCTGAGCTACATATTAATTTTTTGACATGAAACTAGTTCATAACTCCAACTGTTCTTTTAATGCTTTGAAAAACTAACCCTTCAACAAACCAGAAGAAACTTTAGCACTACCTAAAATATAACATGAGATTTTTCTTCCCTTTTATTTCTTTACAGATTACTCAAATAGTTCCAAATTCTCCGTTTTTCACTGCATGAAAGCATGCTTCATTGCAACCTTTAATGAAATGTTCAAATTTACAGGCACTACTAAGCATTTCAGTCAAGCAGCACAATCTTTAAAAAAATAACCTTACAGAAAGTCATGATTTTAAAAGATTTACCAAAATAGAATTACTTAAAATGAAATTTCAGTTCAGGCACTTAAAATATGAAGGTACATTAAAGAGGAGTCACAAAAAGGGAAAGAAGGGGTTCATTAGAAATTCATCCCCCGCGATGCCTTTCACTCCTGCAAGGTTGCCTTTTTTCAAGAAGAAAAAAGTCCCCTGGGTAAAAAAATCAATACTGGTTAATAAAACATCAGGTGTGCAGACATAACTAGGTATGACGAGTCCTGCCTGAATGCACCAGGTGCCACGCCGATTACTCATCCAGGGCAGACAGCAAGCCTGGTGAGAACAGGATGCCTGGGCCCCGGAAAAGGAAGGGGCCAGAGGTAATTCTGGGGGGAAATTAGTCTGAATATTTAAACAAAACCGGGATGCCTTCTCCAAAGCCAAAGAACATTCACTCTTATCAGAAATAGAGGACTCAGATGGTTGTAATTTTTTTCTCTACAGTGACAATCTGACAATATTTGAATAAAAAAAACCACATACTACTAACTAAAAACAAACAACACTCCACTTCATTCTGAGGATATCTATGGTAAAAGAATGAGTCTTAAAAGCTCACTGCATCCCAAGCACTAGGCAGTATTGATTCTCCTCATAAATACTGTATTTAGTTTGTTAGAAAACTAAGGGGGATTGGATCCGTAAAACGCTTTACTCTTGGGTCACTCTCCAACACCTCTGTGAAGGCCGTACTTGACCTTCCAATTATACTTTATTTTATTAAATTTTTAAAGGTTCTATGCAGGGTACTTGATCCAAACAGTAATTCCTTCCCTTTTCCTTTTTCCAAAATTACTAGTTTAAAACTTTTTAATATATAAGGAAACATAAAATAATTATTTTGATTTTACATTTTCAACCTAAAATTAGAACATTTTTGAAAAAAACAACAGTGGTTTTTATGACAAGTTACCTTCTGTTTATGAAAACTAATCATTTGGATTAAATTATCACTGCTCCCTTTAGAAATAACTTTATGTGCTCTTAAAAATTTATTTAACTACCAAATTATTAATAAGTCATACTTACATTTACTAATTTTTGGACTACTTAAACTAATCAAAAATACAAAACTGGCCACAAATCACAGAGTAAATACAAATCCTTTAAATGTGACTCTCTAGTCATGAAAAACCTTGCGCTTTTTTAACTATTGATGTGTTGTTGTTTTTCTTTTGAACCTGAGAGCACTTAAAATACAGGATGGGCAAAGAATAAATTTAATTAGCACTTTTCATGTTTAATTGCAGAAACTTGACTCATTTTATAATCATACTGTGCATCCAATCCTTCCGAACCATTCCCAAGCATACCTGCTTTTACTCTACATGATTGGGATTTTTGTACGTAAACAGCAGACACCACAGAGGAACAGGAAGTAGCACCTTTCAGCTGTGCTGAGCAGAATCCTATCATCTACATCTCACGTGGCATTTTACAGTGTTCTAAGCATCAGAGCAGGGAGTGCCTTCCATTACACAGGAGGATGTAAATCCAGGAGTTGATGTGACTTCCCTGGAAAGAGTCAATAAGTGGCAGAGCCAGGGCCAGAATTCAGAGCTAAAACACTGTCCACTGGACCAGAAACCTCACAAATGGAATACGGGCCTCAGAGTACACGTTCTAAAAGTTAGCACAGGCTACAGGTCTGACTGTCAGCTCCTTGGCCAGGTTGATTGAAGTCGTTCTCCGTTTCGTCCATTCAGCGGTTATTCAACACACAACACACAAAAGCACCTAAAATATGTACAGACAATGAGCAAGTGTGACTTAAAAGGGTGATAGTATAATGAGGGAGATAGAAAAGTTAATTATAATTTAAAGAGTATGCTTAAAATGGAATAGCTCTAAGACCCATGACGTCAGCTGTGCTGAATTTTGAACTCTGAAGGAGGAGTCACACCACAAACACTGAGGCAGACGGGGCAGGCTGTGGGAACCACCATTTTAGGCAGAGTATATACAACTTGTTCAAAGGCATGGAATTACAAAAACAGCAGAACAAAGTCAAGAAATTACAAGTAGTTTTATACGGCAGAAGCATCCAGTTAGTGTCCAGGAAAGGAGATGGGATGGGGCAGAAAAGGTTGGTTAATAGGAGGTATTTGAATATTTATGGAGCGATGAAAGGTAGGAAAGTAAAGGCAAGGGGGTGTGTGTCCAAATCATAAGGATATCAGGAACAATAAAGAAGTCTAGGAAGGAGGATCAAATGATCAGATTTAAATTTCTAGAGAATTATTTTAGTAAAAGAACTGTTAGCAGTGTACTAGAATGAAAGCAAACCTGAAGGAAAACAGCTTGGTTCACAGTACATGCGTTAGTTCCAGGGAGAAATGAAGAAGGCTGCAATGAAAAGAGAAAGGCTCCGGATAGGGGTACACTCACACAGGTGAGATGAGGGGGATCCAGGGGAAGGGATGTCATGAGTAAAACAGCCAAGCACTGCTTTCGGAGCACCACACAGAAAGTAGTAAGAAGTAAGGTTAATTACACAGAGGGAAGATCACAGAGAGCCCCACATACTGCATTAAGGAGCTTTGATTTTATTTAGTGGATTATGAAAATCATACAAGAGTTTTCAAATCCATATTTTTGACAGATCATTCTGGCAACCGGGTGGCAGATGGGTATAAAGTACAAACACTATAGAGGCATGTGGGTGCAGGCACATGAGGGCCTGTGCTAGGGCAGGGGTGGCAAACAAATCGCCAGGACTTAGGAGATGTCAGGGTGGAAGAGAAGGAGTCAGCTTTGGCTCATGGGACAAAGGAGATGTTAATGTCACCAGATGGGACAGAGAACATAAAATAGATGCCAGGTGACATGGCAAAGAGGATGGTTCATTATGGACAACATGCTGAGTTTCGGGTAAATTACCAAACGAAAGGTGCAGCAGGTGTTTAGGAGGCGCCTGGTACATAAGCACACTGTTCTGGGAAGGGGCAGTGGGCAGAGACCGTGACATCTAAAATCAAGAAAAGTACAAATTTAGAAGAAATGTGGACAATGGACCAAGTCTTGGGGAAACCAAATGTAAGGGAAAGGTGGAGGTAAAATGAAGTGAAAAAACCAGAGGGAGTAACAGAAATGACCAAGAAAATAATAAAATGGTGTCATGATGAAGACATTTTAAGAAGGTGAGAGCCACAGTTTTAAGAGAGGAAAATGTACCTGAATTGGTGAATGGAGACACAAGATGTGGAACATTCATACAATGGGAGACTATTCAGCAGTAAAAAGGAATGAAGCAGATACCTGCTATACCACAAGGAATCTCAAAAACAGTACACTACGTGAAAGAACCACACACAAGAGACCAAACAATGTATGATTCCATTTACATGAAATGTCCA
The DNA here is from genome assembly GCF_964194185.1 of Rhinolophus hipposideros. Taxonomy (NCBI): domain Eukaryota; kingdom Metazoa; phylum Chordata; class Mammalia; order Chiroptera; family Rhinolophidae; genus Rhinolophus; species Rhinolophus hipposideros. Next base: position 52,627,396 of record NC_138064.1, read on the forward strand.
AATTAGCAAATCCATCGAGACAGAAAGCAGGTTAGTGTTTATGTGGGGCTAGAGTTAGGTCTGTCCCGTGACACAGCATGTATAGTTAGGAGAGAAGGATGAAATAAGATGAGGTGAAGAACAAAAGTGGACGAAAAGGCCCTTGAAGAGGAGGAGGAAAACGTCCTGTGGGTAAGGATGGCCATGCATTCGGCTGAGCTGGGAAGGAAGGAGTCAGGAACCGAGGCTGATCATCCCTTCGAGTTACAGGTGTCTTAATTAAACAGAAGTGACATCATCCTCGGAGTGGCTAAGAGGGAATGAGAACTAGGGAAGCTGATGAAGAACAAATATATAACAGGAGAGGGGTAGAACAGAACTGAAGATGCCGACAAAGTTAGGACAGCTAACCACTGAGAGTTAGAAAATGTGTAACAGTAGGAAGTACAGATCAGGGCTCCACAAAGTCACAGAGCAGAGGTCGTAGGGAAATTAACACAGAAGTGTAAAGGATAAAAAGGGTCAACAGAGAGCGTGCTGAAGACCCTCAAGTTCCTGGTACTGACAGCACCCAGAGTGTGGCCTTCATGGTGGGGGGACAGAACAGGGCGGACGGGGAACTCCATTAGGCTGAACAATAGCAAGGCCAGTCTTCAGTGAGTGCAGGAAAGTGACAAGGAAGTTGGCAAACGGTGGTGCAGCCCAAAGGCGGACGTCCCGAAGGACGGGGTTTTTGGTGAAACGAGACACAGCAAACACTCTAGTAACATGTTGAAGAAGTAAATCTGTTTACAATGGATCAGAATTTGAAGTCTCATGGACTGGGTGGGGCGAGGAGGAGGAGGAGGCAGCACAGCTGGTAACAGGATGAAGCCCGAAGATGGATCAGACTTGGGGAGTCTGCCTTTCGTCGGGGGAACGAAGCTCGCTCACGGGGTTCACAGGGAAGAACAGGGCATTGGTTGAAACTGCCTGGCCTCCAATACTCCGTTATGACACATTTTGTTCTGGTCCAAGAACACGCTAGGGGTGTCCTGCAGTTCTTAGTCTGCTTACAGCAAAGACCCAGATGTGGAATATATTAATTCATTCAGATAAAATATAAGTAACAATTTGGGCCTTTCTACTGATTTCTAACACCTCCAGTGTAATCCCTTCTACTCTTAAGAAAGCACTAAACTCCAACATGGTTTCTAATCTTACACTTTTCTACTCTATTACTTACAGTTTGAGCAATTAAATGATAGTGTTTCCAAAAACCACTTGCTCTGAATCTCTCACATTCACCACCGTCTAAATTCTACTTGCTACATCCTTGCAGTGCTCTATGTGTAAACACACACACACACACACACACACACACACACACACACACATACATGTATACGTGTATAATAGTTTTGCTTGTACTTTTGATTTTGTGTTGGTGAGGAAGGAGGAAAGAACAGTGGCAGGAAGACCCCATTACTGTACAAAACCACCAGTAAAAGCATCAGGACTCCACAGTAGAAACAAACTTACAGTAAGAACGACTCCCAGAGAATCCTCAACAAGGGCCACCTCACCTTGTCATGCACGGTCATACAGCTGGCTGCATCCTTCTGGAGGATTTCAGTCACCCCATTGGAAAGCCTCTCATACTTCAGCTTGGGTTCCTCCTCACTCTCTTCTTCCTGCATAACAAAGCAGAGAAAATAAGAGCCGTCATGGATTTATCTGAAATTGCTAAGACTCAAAACACATTTCTTAAGGGGGACCCAGAGATGGTTCCCTCGATGACTGTCAATAACTACAACTCCAGCTAAAGGTTAAAATCTTCCTGTTTCACTGTTTCAACGGTGTGTATCTACTGCTACAACTGCACTGGCAGAATACACTCCGAAGCTTAAAACAAGATTATACATACATACTTACTGTTAACAATAATCAACTGGAATATTACAGTAAGTAGACAGTGTCCGGCCCACTGTACAGAATATGCCAATAAAAGGGGAGTGGGCAAAATACTCGTCAGTATGACCTCATGGTCATAGGACACAGCAGTAACACAGGAAGACAATAAACCTCTAAAAGACATGAATTTTGTATTTCCATAGTACACATATTTCTCTCAGATTTGAGAATATCTCATTTTAATTAGAAACAAATAATTTTTAAAAATGAAAGAAAATTGGAAATTTTATATAAAGCAAACCGTATTCTTCCCCTTAGATAAAAATGTTTTAATATTTATTTGAAATAGCTGATAATACATGAACAATCATTACTCAGTTTATATTAGAAAATGTATTGTTTACTGTCATATAAGTAAACTTACTTATACATTATAACCTTCTTATTCATTTTATATGTATCATTACTAACTTCATGTTTAACCTCAGTGCATACAAGCATAAGATATCCTTAATCCTCATAGTTATGGAATGCAGTTAGGAATCTATATTGACTCTAATGGCTGTGAATCAATCAAAGGTAATTATAAAAATTACTACAATGGTTCAGAAAAAGATTTCACTGCATCGATATGTAATGAGAGACCAAAAACATATGCATATACCAATAACTGCCCAAAACGGAAGTTCACAAAATAATCTATTCACAAGACATTTCCTTCAAAATAATTTTATCATGTTCACCTTCCAGCTAGTTTTCGAGTAGCTTGAGGCACATCAACGCTCAAAATAACTAGAAAGGCTTAATGAAATATATAGCAACACCAGTCCGAGGCATCAATTAAAGGGCTGGTGAGGCAGCCTGAACCAGAAGGACCGACATGCCAAGTCGGGGAGAAAACACGGAGAGGTGATCTGACATGTGACAGCCCTTCTTCCTGGGTGCAGGACAAGAGGCTGAACACTCAAGCTCTGTCTGGGAAGATAAGATGGCCTTTGCTGGGGATAGGGAAAGTAGAGAACTTTTTTGTACCTGTGGGGATAGGCTGACAAAAATAAAGACTTGAGGGACTAAGATCCCAGTGGAAGAGTGAGACAGCCACTGTTCCCCATAAGACAACTGCCAATTTTCAAAGCCACAAGGTGTGATAAAATATGGTAAATATTTAAATTAAAAAAAACGTATTACAGTGTAAGACACATTGCCATTAACTCCCTCAAAATACCCCCCCTTGCTTCGAACACACTTATCCCATTGTTCTTGCCACTTTCTGAAGCTACTCTGAAGTCCTCTTTCATGAGTGTCTTTAGTTGTGCTGTCGTGGCTGCCTCAATATTCTGAATCGATTCAAAATGTTTAGCTTTCATGATCATTTTGACTTTGGGGAAGAGCCAGAAGTCGCACGATGCCAGATCTGGTGAATAAGGTGGATGAGGACACACTGTTAATATTTTTATTTGATAGAAATTGCTATATCAGAAGCGTTGTACGACACTGAGCTTTTCCATTGTGATCACAAGATACAGTGAATGCTGCTGTGGAGCGCCATCCAACAGAAAGGCAGGGATCTTCAATACCGGATGCAGCGTGTCAAAGTTTAGTAACAGTGTGTGACAAGTTTCAGCTTGTTCAGTGCAGCCAGTCAGGTGTAAGCTAAGTTCAGGGAAGGTGTGTTTTAAAGTGTGCCATAAGTCATTTTCCATCATGACAACACTCTGTGTCACACATCATTTCTGGTATGGCAATTTCTGTCAGATAAAACATTACAGTTTGTCCTCATCTATCTTATTCACCGGACCTGACACCATACGACTTCTGGCTCTTCCTCGAAATTAAAATGATTCATGACATGGAGGCAGCCACGACAGCGCAACTAAAGACACTCACGAAAGAGGACTTCCAGAACTGCTTCAGAAAGTGGCAAGAACGATGGGCTAAGTGTGTTCGAAGCGAGGGGGGGTATCTTGAGGGGAGAATTTTGAGGAGAATCAATGGCAACGTGTCTTTCACTGTAATAATTTTTTTATTTAAACATTCACTGTATTGTTTGATCACACCTGGTATGTGAGGTCTGAGGCTAAAAAGCGAAACAGAAAGCCTCAAAAATGTAAGGGAAAAGTAGAGGAAGTGAAAGAAGCAGAGAGAGTAACAGAAACAATGAAGAAACTATCAGAATGGTATTATGATGAAGACATTTTGAGAAGGTGAGGGCCACAGTTTTAAAAGCAGAAAAACATACCTAAATTGGTGAATGGAGAGACAAAATGTAGAACGTTCATACAATGGAAGACTATTCGGCAGTAAAAAGGAATGAAGCAGATACCTGCTATACCACAAGGAATCTCAAAAACAGTACACTACGTGAAAGAACCACACACAAGAGACCAAACAATGTATGATTCCATTTATATGAAATGTCCAAAATAGCAAATCCACAGAGAAAGAAAGCAGGTTAGTGTTTATGTGGGGCTAGAGTTAGGTCTGTCCCGTGACACAGCATGTATAGTTAGGAGAGAAGGATGAAATAAGATGTGCTGAGAAAATAAGAATTATATGCAGGAGTCATCAGCAAATGAGGTCCCGGTGAATACCAGACTCTCAATTGGAACTCCTGGGTCACAGGGGACACAAAAAATTGCTTACCATAACATCAATCTATCTTTGACTCAGTTCAACCCCTAACTGGAGTAAGGTATATAACCCCCAATTTATCTGTCCAGTAAAGGAAAGGTGATTCGTGGAAGAAAGCAAACTTCCCCTTGGAGAAAGAAAACTACTGGGGCCTCTACAATTTTCACTTACAATATTGAGAATTCAATAAAAAAATTACCAGGTATGCCACAAGACAGGACCAAATGACTAAAAACCAAGAAGAAAAAAAGGACCTAAAAATAGACCCCTGAAAGATATAATTACTATAAAAGCGCTTTAATATAACTATGACTACTATGTTCAGAAAAACAGAAGATAGAGAAAATAAAGAAATTTTCAACAAAGAATCGTAATCTGTAAAAAATCAAAAACTTTAGAACTAAAAAATGTAACTGAAATTATGAACTCAACGAATGGTTTAACTGAAGATTAGCAAAGTAAAAGACTCGATTAGTGAAATGGAGAACAGGTCAAAATACATCCAAAAGGAAGCCTAGAGAAGAAAAATGGATGAAAAACACAAGAAAAGAACATGTGTGATATGTGGAACACAATAAGAAAGCCTAACGTGCTTTTAATTCCAGTCTCAGAAGGATAAAGAAAATGGGTGTGAGGCAGGAGCAACATTTAAAGAGGTAACAACTGAGAATTTATTACAACATGACATCACCCCAAATTCAAGAAGCTTTGCAACCCAAAGCAGAATAAACATAAAGAAAATCACACCTAGGCACATCAGAGTAAAATGAAAATTAAGGAAAGAAAAACGACTTGTAGAATAGTAAGTGTTGGGCCTACTGAAGATTATAAGACTGACAGGACACACCAGGCAGAGACTGCAAACTCAAATGTTTACAAGTCTTTACCTCTGGGGCAAAGAACTGCATCTTCAATGGAAAGAGGCATATCTGTGCATAAGTGGAAAGGATAAGACATACCAAACATCATGTCATCGTCTCATAGTTTTAAGATCAGATAATCTCATTTCATGTGATCATAGGAAAAAAACAAAACCACTATGGAGAGTTAAGTATATTTATTCCACTTTACAAATTTTCAGTAAGCACTAATGATCAGAAGTGTTACGTAATTTCAAGATACACACACACACACAAAGCCAAAATTCAAATTCAGTTATGATGCCCTGATCAACACACTATCCAATCTCCTACGAAAATGATGCCAGAAATCACAACAGAAGCCTCCACAATTTTTATGCCTACAAATACGAACTATATGATCAATAGAAAATGTTTAAAAATGTGTTTATTTAGCTGGTACATTAAGTTATTTATTGCTGCATTATTACACCAAAATGTACTGACTTAAAACAGCAATGAGTATGTATTATCTTACAGAGTTTCTGTGGGTAAGCAATACAGGAGGGGCTCAACTGGGTGATTTGGACTCAAAGTTTCTCCTGGGATCGCAGGCAAGATGTTAGCTGAGGCTGCAACAATCTGAAGGCTCAACTGGGGTTAGAGGATTTGCCTCTATGATGGCTCGCTCAAATGGTTGGCAAGCTGGTGCTGGCTGTTGGGGCGCGTGGGGGCGGGGGGGCTTCAGTTCCCTGCCTCATAGACCTCTCCATAGGGCGGCTTGAGTGTCCTCATGACATGGAAGGCGAATTCCCCAAAGTGAGAGAGCGAGCAAACTGGAAGCCCCAATGTTATATATGACCTAGCCTCGAGGTCGCACACTGACACTTCTACAGTGTTGTACTGATCACAGGGTCAGCCATGATTCAGTGTGGGAAGGCAGGATACCAGGGCAGGAACAACAGGAGGTGAGCACAAGCTGGCGATTGTGCAGGCCAGCTACAAAAGCAGTAATTAAGTTTTAAGAGCAATAAACCTGGTTAAAATATAAGTATTCCATGCATATGATGAGCTGAAAATTTTTTTTCTCCAAGTATACACAAGCTACTCATTCAGTAACAAGAGTTGTTTATTTAGTAACAGAGTATTAAAATCAAAGGCAATGTACCTACTACTAATTTTCTAAGAATACCTGTAAGAACTAATAGCAACAAATGGAAGTAATAATAAGCAGTTAACTACAAGACCTATACTTCTTTAAAAGGGTAACTAATGATAATCAACCCATCTCAAGGAGCTGTTACATGTCAAAAAGTGATCTGTTGCTAAAATATGAAATAGCTAATTAACCAAGTCTAAAGAACCTAAAAAGAGCAAAATCACAGAAAGCAACAAATAAACACTTCTACTTATTTATATACCTACAAGCAAGAAATAGAAATCATTACAAAGTATATTAAATGTGAGATGACATGTGCATTCTGAAATAATGTGTTAAATACAAATTGAATCCTAGACAGTAGTCTTTATAAGAAGATGCCACATGTTGCTCAAGTCTGGACATCAAATGTGCAACCAATGTGAAAAGTTAATTCTAGCCTCTTGACTATTTTGCATAAAAGCACTCATCCACGGACCATTAAAGTTACTGTAAATAAGATTCGCCTGCCTTATTTATAAGTGACAACTAAATAATTCCTCTCACATAAATATACAAAAATAAATACTTTCACAACACAGTTCACTGAAGCATTCGTGCCAGGTTTCAAAAACCATAAAGAAAATGAAAACTCCAATATTAGGCATTTGATGTAGCATTTCACGCTTTTCTGACAGGTATCTTTTATGTTAAAAGCAAGCTAACGGTGAGTTTTCAAGGTTTTCTTCTGCTTGCTGTAAACAAAGAAAATGGAAAGTGAGTCAAAAGTACAATTCACGGAGGTTATTCTGCTGCAGACTATACATCACATTTTAAATAAAAAACATTTTTCAAAAAATCAAGCAGATTTAATATAGATCTTCACTTTTTGAAAATTTAAACAGAAAAAAAAAAGGCTTCTGTATGGTGTGAACTTTCATGGAAAACTACCCAGTATTAATGAAAAGCCAACCAATAATTTTTGTTAAATTTTAATAATCTTACAAACCTACAAATAAAACCATCAACAGTCTGAGTTGAGATGACAGTTAACTGCGTTTCTATGACAACCTAGTGGAATAGTACAAGTCCCGACTTGCAGCTAAGCGAAGATATGAGCAGAGTGACATTTACTCGCACAAGAAAAATTCGCAGCTTTCCTTTAAAAAGAATCAATTCCACAACTAATATGGATTCTCATTAAGTGTATAGCACTTTTAATTCAAAATAAGTCCTTTAAACCATCGTATAAGATTTTAGAACACTATTTGAAAATAAATTTCATTTCACAGTAATTCTTTTGAGTTTTAACTTAAAAGTGAAAAACTACTTTTGGGGTTAACAAATTAAAGCAATTAAAAACTATGATTTTGATACTAACACCATAGAGTAAATTTGTGTGGAGACCTGTCACCTAATTTGGATTTCTATATCAACCAAAAATATGCGTTTTCACCTGAAAATTTAAAAATCATGTACAAGAAAATTTTTGGTGTTTATAACCAATTTTTCATGTTGTTTTAACTTTATTCATATCTTTCACACATCAGTATATTTCATATACCATTGTTACAGTCCAAATGCAGACGTGGATTTTATTTTAAAAAAATGTGTGTCACATGAATTTTGGAGGTTAACAGAAAGATCATTATATTTTCTATTGTTACTATTAATACAGAACTTAAATTTTATTTCTGGATATCATTTATTAAAATCCATTTTTGTCTTATTTGTTTTGTTTCACAAAATAAAATTATTAGCTAGACTGAAGGAGAAAGGTGAGATATCTTATAAAGTCTAAGTTAGGCTAGCGGAAAATGCCACCAGTTGAGCTCTCCTAGACTGTTCAGACTCACTCTCTGGAGACGGCCTTTACCCCATCCAGCTTCACCTAAGAAAGACCTCACCTGAAACTCAAGGAATTTTAATAAGGTAAATGGGTTAGTTGGTGTCATTCCATCAACTACAGCTGACTAGGAACAAATTCTTTTAACAAATATCCAATGTTTTAAAATTAGATACAATAGGGAACACTAACATCCTCAAAAAAAAAAAAAAATCTTGTTGTTTAAAAAAAAATGCAGCTTAAACTTCCACAGCGTAAAATCAAGCATTAATAAAAAGCAAATTAATAATCAAGCATGGGTACAAAAGTATAAAACAAAGTCCTTCCTCCTCTAGAACATTCTCTCCAGAATTCTAATTACCTAAGGAAAATTGAAATATTCAAAACTGGTAGTCATCCTTGTAAGTTTAAGATACTTCAAAAAAAAAAAATCATAATCTAATAGCAGAACTTCTGAATTTTAGAGAATTTGAATTTTAAAAAATTCTCTCTACAAATAATTCACTTCATAAAAGGCCCATGATATACTCTATTTCTTTTTTATCACTATTTATTGGAGAAGATAGAGGGAGAACAGAAAAATAAAACAAAACACAGTTGGTGTCAAATACAAATAACACTTTAAAGGGCATAATTGAAATTAAACTCTAAGTCAATCAAAACACATAATTTGAGTCTCAAAAACTAACAAATTTTTAAGGAACAGATCTATTCACTACAACACAGTATTATCAAAGGCAGCACAAATAGTCAAAAACTACATTTCTTATACAAATAATAAATAAACCTTAGGGCATCTCCAAATACGTTATATCAATCTTGAATGAGAAAACACTGTACAAAAAGACGCTAAAAGTAAAATTCAAAATTAATCAAGGACTAATGAGGATTTTAATTAGCTTTGTATTGCTTCCCCATATGAATGCCATTTCCTTAAACGGGCAAGTTCAACTATTAATTGTTATAGGTAATAGTTCTATCACAGAAAGATGATTTTATTTATACAAAAAGATGACTTATCTGGTAGTAAAGATGGCTAGACACACATATATATATGTATGTATGTATGTATGTGTGTGTGTGTGTGTGTATATATATATATATACATATATATATATATATATACTCACATCATCTTTCTAAAATGTCAAAACTTATCAAGAAAAGTACATAAGTAAGCCGAAAGAGTAACTTCTGGTGTCCATTAATAACACGAGGTATTACAGCTGCCTCAGCGACCAAACTTTTAAAGAAAGTGACATGGAGATAATGGAATTCATCTGCAATAAAATGACTGTGGTCGAAGCTCCCAGGACGCCTTTCAGTCAGACTGCTGACAGACAAGCAATTACATTCTTATATGAATGCAAATAATGTTAAATTATTGACTTTCAAGCAATATTGCTACTACTTAAAACATATATTAAATCCAAAAAAGTAGCAGAAAGTAGGAGCTGGAAAATGTAATCTAGATGACAGGAGTCTACTTTTTCATACAGACAGAAAATTCATACCGAGTCTACTCATATCCACATATTATTTTTAAGAACATAAAATACACATGGTTAAATAAGTGGTCTTCCACCAGAGGGGTTTTGTCCCCCCAGGACACTGACTTGGCAATGTCTGGGGACGTTCCATTGTCACAAACGGGTGGGGGGAGAAGGTGCTATGGGCATGCAGTACGTGCAGGCGGGAGGGTGCGAAGCGCCCTGCAATGTCCAGGACAAACAATGAGCTGGTCAGTAATGCCAAGGTGGAGGGGCCCGGTGTCCAATTCCACAAGATTAAATACTGTACAGGCTTTAAGATCTAGTTTTAAACAATAATAACAAAGATAAATGTTCTCAAAACACCTCATTAGGTGGAAAAATAGGTCATAAAACCTGCTTTGCATGATCCAAATTTTAATAAAGAAATGTATATACATATATGGGGGAGAAATGAAAAGAATAAACACCAAAATAGTAACCTTCCTAGGCTTTAGCTTCTTCATCTATAGAAGGGAAGTGACAATAGGACCCGTATCACAGGGTAGCTGTGACCACCAGAGAAGACAGCCAATCCAAATCGCTGAGTGCTACTGCCAATATTTTCTAAATTTTCGCAAATAAACATGAATTATATTTATTACGGAAATAAGTATATGACAAAAATAGTATTTTTAAAGCCATTGTTCAACAGCCTCTTGAAAACTTTCTATCTACTGAACCAAGATTCTTATCTCTCAAAGCTGCTTTCCTTACCATAACACTGACTAGAAATGTGAGAAAAAGTTGAGCCTCTAATAATTGAAGAGCTCTACTTAAGATTCACAAGATATGCAGTCTTCATAAAACCTAGTCTCTCCTTTGCCCTGTAGTATCAGAATTTCATGTTCAATTCAAGAAGGAGAAAAATAAGGTGAAGGGTCCCATGCCCTAAGCCAAATACCATAAACAGGATCAACTCCCATCATTTATTTTATATTGGGAAAGCGATAAGAATATATAGAGAAGGACAAAAAAAATGAGAAAAGCAAATAAGCTTTTCATTTCCTTCCAGCCATATGGAATAACCTCACCAATCTTCAAGATATGCCATTCAGGTGGACAATTTCCGCCAGTAAAGCCAACATAACCCTCTTTCCCTTCCTTCCCAATATCCCTTGGTGATCACAAGATCCTTAGAAGCAGGGTTTATGCCTTTTCACTGTTCTGAACTTCACCTAACAAAACTGTGGGTACCTAATAAAGACCAATGAAAACAAAAGTACGCAGTAACAGCAGACGGAGTTTAGTAAAAAGCTTTCTAAGACATTCTCATTGAGATTTCCACAGACAAATCCAAATCATAGAGTATCAGCCCAAAGGAACCTGAGATCATCTAAACTATGTGTTAATGTACAGACACAGAGAGGGGGGCAGGGTGAAGAGTAGGGAGGTAGAGGCATCAGACAGAGAAGGGGGAGGCTATTCTGAAATAGCGCAAATGAGAATTAAAGATAAATGTACAGAAATGAAGCTCTCTCATGTTCTAACAGTAGCAGCACAGAGGTCCTGCAAATGCCGATTTCATGAAAAACTTACACACTTGTTTATAATTCACATATTTATTCTTATACAGAAAAGGAAAATGCTACAGTTCTTTGGATTATTTTACGTTTTAGAGGAGATTAAATACCTCTTAAGCACCTTTGAATTGCAGATTCTAGGTGCAAAGATGCACCTTCTACCCCCCCATCAAAGTCTGACAGCTTCTCGAAATTTTCCATGAACAGATAAAAACCTACCATAGCAATAAAAGTTAAGACAGATGGTTAACAAAATCAAGGAGATGCTAATACTACTTATGTTTAATATAAATTAGAGTTCACGACACACCATGATTTGATGAAAACATAAACCGCCTAAACAAAAGGTAGACCCCTCTGGTGCTCCCACTAACCCTCCGTGCCCAGGACCCGGCACACACACCCGCCCCACCCCTTTAGCGCCGGCTCTCCAGGGGGAGCTGACTGCAGCCTAGCCCACGTTCCCCCACACTCACACTCGCAGCCCTAGCCAGCAACGGTCTCCGTGGTTCTTCTACCCACAGAGACTGCAGCCCCTCAGAGCGGGGCAGTGCTTTGTCAGCGGTCTCGGCGTGCCAGGCCACTGAGAGCAGGAAGGTGGGCGCTACAGGGAAGCAGACAGCACTAATAAAGGGAAAAGTAAAACTTCATTAATAAGCCAGGAAACGGAGTAACTAGTAAGTCCTAGGATTCACACCTGTTAGAGACAAACAGTAAGGCAACCATAGGATAAAGTGAGAAAAGTCATCCACATACTACAGCCTGTCTCCTGCAGAAAGGCCCAGACTTTTTAGCAGCAAGTTCTATTAACAGCTCTCACAGAACAGAAAATTCCTGTTATTTAAACTGCCCATAATAGGAAAATATTAAAATCTTCTCAATTCATTTTGAAACACTGATATCCAAACTCCCACAGAGTGCATCAAAGGGGGAAAAAAACCTATATAGTACAGTCATCTCAAGTAAGAATTTAAATGTAAAAATCCCAAATGGAACCCCATCAATCAAAGCCAGTCTGAGAGGAAGGAATGCCTCAGTCCTGACAGGTTACAATCGGGCCCTAACTGTACAGTGTGATTATCATTTAAAAAACATTCTTTAACAATCATCAGAAGAGGCGAACACATTTTTATACATATAGCTCCTGACAGTATCATCAGTTTTATCACAAGCATCACCTGTATGTTTTCCCTTGCTGGATGTATTTTACTCCCCAAATCCTGACAAATAAAACCTCATGAAAATGGTAAGGGAACAAGATCATCCAATCCCATTATTTATTGCATTAGTTTCCCACCACTGCTGTAACAAATCACCACTCAGTGGCTTAAAACAACACCAATTTGCTGTCTCACAGTCCAATCCAGACCTCACGGGCTGAAATCACGACACGAGGGTCTGCGCTCCTCTGGAGGCTCTAGGGGCGAATCGTGTCCTTACCTTTTCCAGCTGTTAGAAGCCACCAGACTCCTTGACTGTGGGGCCCCTCCTCCATTCGCCACCTTCAAAGCTAGCAAGGATGGGTCCACACCTTCTCACATCACATCACTGGACCTTCTCCACCCCCCTCCCCCACTGATAAGGACCCTTGTGAGGACAATGGCCCCGCCTGCAGAGTCCAGGACAGCCTCCCCATCTTAAAGTCAGCTGATAAGTAACCTTAATTCCACTTGAGTTTCCTTTGCCGTGTAACATAACATACTCATAGGTTCCAGGGGTCAGCATAGACATCTTTGGGAGAGCACAAGTCTGCCTATTACTGAGAACAGTATAAGGATCAGAGAGGAAAATACTGGTGGGCTCTGCAGCTGGATGCCCCAAGCCAAACCCAAAGCTAAAAGACAGTTCTCACTTGCTTGTCCCAAATCAGTTCATGATCCTTTGAGGGATAATACAGTTCTCAGCTTGAGTCAAGCCAGGGGTAGTGGTCCTTGGCATCTATTTTTGGACAAACGGACCTCCCAAAACCCTGGTTTCAACACCTCCAAAATAAGGACATAATGCCAGTACCACAGAATTGTGAAGATTAATGAAATCAATTCGTTTATTCACTCACAAGCAGCTCTGCTCGTGAGACCCCAGTGACACGGTCCCCACCCTCATGAAAGGACCTGGCATAGAACAGGACAAAAGTAACAGAAGGGCAGCAGCATGCTTACTGAGCGAAGTGCTAAGTACACACCATCTCCTTTCGCAATTACCCAGAATGCGGCCCTGACGAGGGTCCTAGCTGTCACCATCTGAAGACACACAGCACAAGAGCTTCTGGGAGCATCAAAGGTATTCTGCCCACACACTCTCCCGAGCCTATTCCAGTCAGGCCCACCACCACCTGCACGAATCACCACAGCTGCTCGCGTAAGGGTCACCAGTGGCCTCATCTTTGCAGATCCTGGGTGAATCCCTAGACTGCGTCTGAGTCCTCCTCAGCAGCAGCTGGCACAGCTGACCGAGCTCCCCTTCTGAGACACATTCCACCCCTAGCTTCCTGGACAGCAAGCACTCTCATTTGGTTCTCTTCCTGCCTCACTGGCTACTCCTTCTCAATCTCCTTTGATGATTTCCTTCACCCACCAGATCTCGAAAATGCAGCAGCACCCTCCAGGTCCAGGCATCAGGCCTCTTATTTACCTGACCTCAGGCCCTACATGCTTTCATCCGGTTTCATGGTTTTAAACACCACCTACATGCTGACTCACAAACTCCTCTCTACAGCCCAGCCCTACCCTAGTCTTCTTTATCCAACTCCTACTTGGCCTTTCCACTTGGATATCTAATATACATCCCCAACGTAAAGTAGCCATACTGAAACTTCTGAGCTCCCCCATAACCCCCCACCCAACCATGAGTGCAAAACCAGTCCTAGCCAGTTTTCCCCAATGTCAGTTAACAACTCCACCCTTTCCAGTTGTTCAGCCTTGGTTCCTCTCTGTCACTTACACCCCCTACATCCTAGTCAGGAAATATACTGGCTCCACTTTAAAAAAAAAACCCTAAATCCTTCATCACCTCTGGCTAGAGTTCAGCCAAAGCCTCCTAACTGATCTTGCTACTTCCTACTTGCCATGCGCTCCCTGGATTTTTTCAAACAGGTCCAGAGTGACCTTACTAAAACAATGACCCTCCAATGGCTTCCCATCTTACAGTAAAAACCAAAGTCCATAAATTCACTTACAGGCTCTACATTCTGGGCTACCCAGTACTTCACTTCCTACCACTCAGCTCCAGCTCCACTCACATCCTCGCTGATGTCCAGTATGACCTCACTTGGTGGTGCTCTATTTGCTCTTGCTTTGACCTACAAGACCTGACCACCCAGAACAAAACTGCATCTCCTCAGCCTATTCCACAGGCCCCTTATCCAGTGTTCTTTTTTTATCCACAGCATTACCACCTAGTTTGTTTTTGCTTACTGCCTCTCTCTTTCATCAAATACTGTTGAATGAATACAATGATCAATCAGTCCACCTTAGACTGCCTGAAATAATTTTTCTCCTAGGTAATGGAATTATAAATTCTGTTCAAAGATATACGAGTGTCACACCAGAGTCATCCTTCCAATCTCTAACAAATGGCAGAAGAAATAGAGGTTCACAAAGGTGTATTTCCATCCAGAAAGTTTCTACTAAGTTTCCAAACATAAATTTTATAATATATGCTTCAAAGGGAATGTTTATCCATGCCTGAATGATGCAATAATCATCAGAACCTGTTAATATTAATAGCTCATTAAATGAAAGCAAATTTTTAATCCAAAAACTATTTGGCAGGACATATTATAACCCATGCTCCGTTTTTCTCAGCAATCAATCTCATAACAAAGTATATTACCATTTTAGTTACCAGTTGCTACCAATTTGTTTATTAAAATTAATACGTGTAAAGAATCAATTTAAGTTTCAATAAATGATTTACAATGTTCTACCCACCAGGTAAGATAAATTATTTTTGTGTGATGCATTTTCTGATTAAAAAAAGCTGTCTCCTGATTTCTCACAATGACTGGTTTTCATTTTAATAAAACTGAAAAAGAGCACTGCTTGTGGCCGATGCATCCAGAAGTTGCACTTTATTTTAATATTAATTTCTTATTCAAGATAAATCACATGTAGATTTATTCTAAATAGGTTCAGCTATCTCTCAGTCTACTTGGTTTATTAAAATAAATATATCTAACATATTCAAGGCCTCCTAATTGTGATATTTGCAAGAACTAAGCCAGACCCGAATGGACATCTTTTTAGGAGGTGTGTTTATTAATAATGGTAACAAATGTTATAGACAGAGGTGACACTAATTAACTCTCTATTATTACATAACATGGCCCAGGCAAGGGGTAATGTAATTTACGTGCAATCTTTGCTTCAAAGGAATACACTGCAGGCACAACAGGTCTTACTTGAACTATTCAGTTGCTTTCAGAATAACAAAAGGTCGCTGGAACCCATACCTGGGAAAGCAGACCTCACTACACATCAATTTCCATTAGGCACTCTTCTGTTTGCCACTGTTCTTTAGCCTGAAGGTTTTTCCCTTGTTATTCTTCTCTTTGCTATGCAACTTTAGTCTTGAAATGTTAGGCTAACAATTTGATGCTTCTACTGCGAAGTTCTTTGTACCACACACTAAACTCTTTTAAGAAAAGGTGGACTACACTTCCAAACATATATCAAAGTAAGCAGCGTTTAAAACAATACCTATATCCGTGAAGCACAGCGGCTTCCATTTCCACCTGCATGACCCAAGTATTCCAAAGCACACTGGTCCATAATAGAAAACACCCTATGGGAAATGATGACATTTTTATATTGTTGATGCCATGATTTCCCCTCCTGGCACCACTGAATTTATTCAGAAATAAACCTTTGCTGTCTTAAGCCACTACAATTTTGGAACTGTTTGTTACTGCAGCATAGCCTGAGTCTCCTGCCTCACATTTTACCTGATAAGATTATGGTTCATATTAAGTGAGACGATCCATGTTAAGCACTCAGCACAACACATGGCACACAGCAAGTGGACCTGAAAAACTGAAGTAATTGGTGATTTAAATGGTGATTTAAATTGGTGATTTAAATTGGTCATGATTTAAATGTTGTTTGCCATTAAAATGTATAAGCACAAATCAGATGTTAAAATTATGTGTCAAGGATTTTAAAGCAGCCTTCATAAAAGTGCTTTAACAAGCAATTATAAATTCTCCTGAAATAAATGAAGCAACAGGATATCTCAGCAAAGAAATAGAAGTTATTAAAAAATGGAAATTTTTACAACTGGAAAATATAACCAAAAGAAATAACTCATTGGATGGGCTCAACAGCACAGTGGAGATGAGAGGACAGAACCAATGAACATAAGAACAGATCAATCGAATTTAACCAATCTGAACAAGAGGGAAACAGACTGAAAAAAATGAACAGTCTCAGGGGCCTGTGGAACAGTAACAAAAGGGCTTGCATCCATATTGAAAGTCCCAGCAGGAGAAGAGAGAGCAGAACTGAATGTACTCAAAGAAATAACGGTTGAAAACTTTCCAAATTTGGTGAAGGACATAACCCTACAGATTCAAGACTCATGATGGAATATTATATGTTCATGTTTTCTTTGGCTGAAAATTGTTGATTCGCACTTTCTGTTTTTTGCCTATAGTTTTGTAGGAATGCTACCTGCCATTTCAGTTCATTTTTATTTTTTTAATTAACTTTTTTCAATTACAGTTGACATACAGTATTATATTAGTTTCGTGTGTACAACATAGTGACTATACATTTATATAACTTACAAAGTGATCACCCTGATTAAGTCTCGATGGCTATCTGACACCACACAGTTACAATATTATTGACTATATTCCCTATGCTGCAGCACTTTTTATCCCTGTGACTGATCTTATAACTGAAAATGTGTACATCTTAATCCCTTCACCTTTAGTTTATTTTTAAATGTCTTAGATTTCCCTGAATAGCAGCAATAGGTGATCTTATGGAGAGGGGGGCATTTGGGTGGTTTACTAGCTCTCTTAGTTACACTGGCAAATAAAGTACAGTTTCTTTCACATGTGGCATCTCGGGTAGATGGGCGTAGGGAGAGGGGAAAGCAGAACGGTGGTCGCCAGGGGCTAGAGGGAGGGAAGATATGTAAAAATAAGTCTCCTGATTTTATGCTATTTTTTTATTTCTAGGCACCCTTAATTTCCCCAGCTTTTCACTTTTCCCTTTACCACCATGCCTCCAACCACCATGCCCCCACCTCTCCAGAAGCAGCCTCATCCCAGCACTGTCACCTCTGGTCCCACACACCTTCGAGCCCCCTCCTTTAAATTGCCCAATAGCCAGGGCTGAATCCACTAGGTCTCAGACTGTTCTCACTAGTCCCCCACTCTGGGGGTGATTTTCATCGGTGTTCTGCCACCTCCAGGGCTCAGCTGCACCCTCTGCATTTCCCTCCAGTCTCTGTCTGACTCTCAGCTCCAGGGTCAATCCAGAGCTGGCTCTGCTGGTTTCAAGTATTTGCTTCTGCACTTATACGAACGTTCCCAGTACCCCCTGCTTACTGATTATGCTGGGAACATGGACTACGTGCGCTTTTGTTTGCTCTCTGTGTGGATCCATTCAGTAGCTGAAGGATGTGTGGAAAGATTTAGATTTAGGTGGCTGTCAACATTCTCCTCTCCTGTGAAATGAAACCTGGATGGGCTCTGACACTGCACGTTTCTGGACCCGTGATTCTGAGGACACGGGGTTCCCAGTAAACAGAGGTATTACCCCAAAATAAGAATGGTGATCTGAAATACTTTCTAATACTATTTTTAAAATTAACAAATATTACATCCTTGCTTATTATAAGTGAACTCTGAAATTCCTTACCAAGAGCCCTAAAAAGGGTAGCAGAGTTCCACAGCAGGACAATGTTAGGAACCCTGACTAGCCAAACTACGAGCGCGCGATGCCATACCACGTAAGATGTTCTCTAGAGGAAACGCATCAGCCCACATTTTCCCTGACAAAGCAAGCAAAACATGTAATAACTATATGCAATATCAACCCAAATTTAATAGACATATAACGGCTACAATCACATTGGTGAGGATTTCTAGCAGGTTGTCATAGATACATTTATATTTCTCTGAGCTAAATGAAATAGTAAAAGGAAAAATATCATTATTTAGTCCATCTATAAAATAGACAGGTTAATTAATCTGCGTGTTATGCTTAAACTTATTTCTTCTGCATAGTCCTGAAAAGGAATTTTTTTAAAAGTCCTTCCTTATATATTACTTTTTCCTGCTTAAAATACAATCTTTAATTCAACTTAGCTCCCAACAGGTTTTAAGGTAATTACTTTCCCTTTTATTTTATGCAATAAACTATAATTTCACTGATTCAGAAATTAACTAATCAGCATGCCATATTTATTAAAAGAATAATAAAATAATAATTATTGCAGAACCTGTAGTTTGTTTTACAATGTTAAGATCAGTTTGTAAAACTTTGCATCATTTTTCCCAGTGCCAAGATGCTTCAGGTTAAAATACTGTTTGAAATGAAGAGAGAACTTTCTGTTCCTTTCCTGTTTATTTTTTAAGCTAATCCATGTCATAATTTTAACAACCACTGGCATGATCTCCGCCAAGGCTCAGCCACCTACGGTCCCCTTTACCAGCCAGCCTTGGTCTAGCAAGGCAGACGAAGGTTACAACTAATATGCTGACACCAAATGTAAGCTGTGCCAAGCAAGGCAGAACAAGCTCATGGTGAGAACGTGGTTACCTAGAAACCCCCAGGCTCCTCAATCATCACCTTACCTCAGACTCATCAGTAGATTCTTCAAGAGACCCGGTTTCCTACAAAGCACAGAGGGGGAAAATGGTCAGAACAGATGACAAAAGAATGAAAAATATTTTCAAGGGAAGAATCCTCATGCCCGCCCACCAATCTCCAGCTGGCCTGTGTGGAGATAATCTGCAAGTCCTGTGTAAATTAGGATTCCACACGGTCTGATTGTCACAGGCCGCCTACTTCTTCACACCCTGCAGGACTGGGACCCTTACTCTGGGGCCACACAAATCCACAGCTCCTGCTGACCTCCCAGGCCTGAGCGGTCAGCAAGTTAACAAATGAGCCCAGGAATTGTCATGTGAGTACAAGGGAGGGCTTTTGCCTCTCTAAAAATGCAAATCAGCCTGGCAAAGCAGCCTTACTCATCTCAGAAGGGAAGAGGAAACTGCCATCTCAAATTATCTATAAGCCAATTTTTACACTGAAAAGCTCCTGTGCTATTAATTATTATGCTATTAATCTGGTGTAGCCAAAATAACTGTCTTGCTTAAACAGCTTTTACAAAAGAATTCCCCGAGAGTGGTACCTATCAGACAGTGTGCAAACAAGCTGTATAATTTACATCCACTCTTTAAACCATTAACTGGAAGACAAATTCTGCCATTTAACAGTTTCCCTCTTGCGAGACCATGAATCTTGCTGCTCTGGAGAAAACAAAGCAAAAGGGGAAAAATTGACTTGATCCTGCTAATCTCTCACCTGTCCACCGAAAGAGAGAATCTGCTGATGCCACGCATCCTCAAAGAGGTCAGCAAAATGAAGATTTACTTAACGTACTTATAGATATCAATAGCAATAAAAGGTTACAACTAATATGCTGACACCGAATGTAAGCATTTTACAACAATCCATGAGATAAAGAAAGAATGGGGCAAGGACATTTTAGATATAAATAATATTTTTTCAAGAAAAACAGTGAACTTTTTAAAGAAAGTTAGATGCATATGTTACTCAATGTAAATTGGACAGCAGGATAAATGCAAATGTAGTGTTTGGAAACATTTTAACTTCATCCGAGGAAACTCAGTAAGAACATGGCAGGTGGCAGGCTGCCTGGGTAGCAGCCCTGTGGACAACAGTCCCTGCTCCTAAAGGCCACCTGGAAAATGGGGATGAAACTTACATGCAATTAAGAATTTTATGGCAGTTATATCATTGACCATGATGAATATGAAAATCTTCCTTCCGTTGCAATGCAGCCTATTTGGTTTAATGTTATTCTACGAATTAGGAAGGTATTTATTAATTTGGAGCTACAATCTCTCCACAATAATGTTCTGTTCTTAGCATGAATACGACACATTAAAAAGCCAATGATTATACTACTATTTGACAATTCTCCAGAGAGTGAAAGACACGTACCATGCCTGCCCTTCTAAATTGTTTATCCTCTGGGCTCACCAGCCCACTTACCCTCCTGATCCTTCTCTTTTGGACACATTCCACTTCATATTAACAGTCACTATTGTGACATCTTTACTGAACATCTATTATATATATTCCCATAGTGCTAAATGCTTTACAGGTAGCACCTTGAAATTTCCTAATTACCCCTTGAGACGAGAACACCGAGGCTTAGAGGTTGAACTTCTAACATCCATTCCTTCCCGGACAGTCTCTGAATATTAGGTTGTTAGCATTAGCAAAACCAGGCTTTGACAAATGTACCAAAAAAAGACACCTGACTCTGCAAAAAAGTTACGTCATACCAAAGGATATTTTCTTTCATTTGGAAACCATTCAAATATGCACAAGGGT
This sequence comes from Rhinolophus hipposideros, assembly GCF_964194185.1. NCBI lineage: Eukaryota > Metazoa > Chordata > Mammalia > Chiroptera > Rhinolophidae > Rhinolophus > Rhinolophus hipposideros. Next base: position 52,648,370 of record NC_138064.1, read on the forward strand.
TAAAGGGCAAATGTCTCACTTACATTCTTGATTAAAACAAAAACCTAAGTCCCCACCCAGCAATTTCAATCCAAAAACTCTAAACCAAATTACACTCTCGCCCTGCACCGGAGAGCAGGCAGTGCCACAATCTGATACCTCAGAGCACGCAGACACCGAAACCTGAGTCTTCGGGGAACACCAGGCTTTCAGAGGTGCTTGCTGCGGCTGCTGGCATGGATCGAGAACATTTCCCCCAGGACACTCTCTCAGACTTACCCTGAGCACCAGCACAAACCTTCCGAACACAGCTATAAGCCCCAACCCCCAAAATTACACCTTTGTCTACAACCCTCCCAAAGCAAGGCATGGGTGACTTTTAGAGAATTAGCCTGGTCTGTTATTTCTTCGCTTCACTCATTCAGCAAGCCCCTCCTCTTAATGCTCCAGAGACAAACGAGACCTGCCGGGAATGTCCCCAGCGAGGGACCCAAGGAGCAAGGCTGAACCTTGAGGAAGGTTACAATTTAGCAAGAGTCAGTGGTTTTCAAACATTTCTTAAATTCACACTCTATCTTGCAAAGAATCTAATTTTGAATCATGAAAAATATGAAGTTATAAAATCGTGCTGTTCTCTAAATGAAATAAGCCAGACACAAAATGACAACAATTGTAGGGTTCCTCTATGAGACAGAAAGTAGAATGGAGAGCGCGGCTGGGGAAGCGAGTAATGAGGATTATTGTTTAATGGGTACAGTTGCAGTTTGTGATGATGACAAGTTCTAGACAGGGATGGGTGGCAGCGACGGTTGCACCTTGATGTGAATGTACTTAATGCCACTGGAATAAAAAAAATGTACACTTAAAAATTATTGAACTGGTGAATATTATGGTATGTCTATTATACCACAGCAAAAAAAAAATTGTCCTGTTCTTATTGAAGTAGAAATGATGGGCTAGAAGGTACCCAGTGACAGAATTGTATGTATAGCTGAAAAAATTCTGGGCAACAGGTTGAAAGTTAAACTCAACAATTGTTTCACTTTACTTTTCTTTTGCAAACCAGTCTCTTAAACTCAATCATCTGTCCAAACCTAAAGATCTTGGCACCTTGCCATGGGACCTCCTGGATCAGGATTATCTTCCCCAACAGGATTCTCTTCCGAACCCCTCAGCTCACACCTAAGGGCCTTGTCCTAAGGGCTACCCTGTATACACTGCGGCTAAACACAAAGGCTTCTGAAGCTTTGTCTCCCACTATCCTACCTAGGGAACAACTCAACCCCCATTTGCTGGTGGTAATGATCAGAAATAGGCAGCTGATCTAAAACAGTAGTAGTCTCCCTCCTCTACAGATTTCCTTCCACTCATAAGCAACACCACATATGTTTTCTCCAGGCAGATGCTTGAATTATTAGCTCACGTCTACAGCAGTTACAGAAGGGGGTCTGGAGGCAGGCAGCGGCAAACAAGGAGAGAGCTATTCAAACAGGATGTTAGCCACCTAGCAGCAGCCCGGGAAAGGGGCTAGCGGGGCTCTCAGAAGACCCTTCCAATGAAAGCTTCCAACCCGCCCCCATCCCAATCCTAACATGAGCAGAGGGCCCACGACAGCGGCCTGTGAGAAGACTCAGCACAGCAGGCCCGAGAGGCCAGAGGGGTTAGGAAGTCTGTCCGTCAGAAGGAAGCAGAAGTCTGGACCTGCCAGGATGTGACGTCTCAGAATTTTGAGGGTATACTCAGTTTGTTAGGGGGAAAACAACAGACCTACGGGGAAGACACGGAAAGCTGGAGCCCACGGAAGAGCAGCTCTAAATCCTGCAGAATGAAGAAACGGAATAGGGACCAGGACCCAGGAGAGCAGTCTACGCTGGAGACAGACAAGAAACACAGCTGGACTGCCACCTTCTCTGCCTTCCCAGCCATGTGTGCCACTGCAGAGCGTAATGGCAGAGAGGGGAGGACAGCTTCCGATGTCCGACACAGGCACCGGAAAGAGGAAATCTTCTGTGGGATACGCGTCCGATAGCCCTGTGTCACAGAGCCTCGATTTCAAAAAGCTTTTGGGTACCCAGAGACTAAGCTGGTTGAGCAGGACAGATAAAAGAATACGTGAGGAGCTAGCAGGAGCAAGGACTCAGGTTACCAAGCCTGTTCCACCCACTAGTCCGGCCACTGCACTTACTCTGCAGGTGAAGACAAACCTTGATGCCTGCTCCCACCTGGTGACTTAGTGACCCAATCTCACACCTGACTTTGTGTTAGAACAATCGAAACTCAGTTTGGGGAACTGGCCAATACCCGCTAATACAGTCCCATAAGAGCCCAGAATCACACATATTTGGTAACAAAAATGTAAGGAGGACCAAGTACTTAGAAGACAAAAAGGCAACTGTGACTGAGCAGCACTGAATGGGGAACCCAGAAGCCCTGATCTGATGAGGGCTCCCTCTCCAAGGTGGCACTGTTGGTGCTGGGAAGACTGCTGCTAATAATCAGCTGGTGACATCAGCCTCTAACCAACCAACACAGACAAATATGAGAGGAAAACTTAGCAAGGCAATAAGCACGTCCAGCTAAGCTAACTCGTGACTATAGTTACACAGTGGTAAACAGTGGGCCCCCTAAAAATTTCTGACCCTGTGCTTTTGCAACTTCTTGTTTGGGGCTTTCTTTTTCCTTTAGTTATTAGTAAAGTTGCTCTTAATAGGTGTGTCTTAGCCAAACTATAAGAAAAGAGATTCGTGCATACCTAAGCCAAGCCCACATTTGGATGATAAATCGTTGTACTATTTAAAGACAACCGTTTCAATCTGGCCACTTTAAAATGCTTTATCTCGGGCAGCCAGGTGGTCAGTTGGTTAGAGCGCAAGCTCTCAACAAGGTTGGGGGTTCAATTCCCACATGGGATGGTTGGTAGCGCCCCTTGCAACTAAAATTTGAAAACGGGAATGGACTTGGAGCCAAGCTGTATCCTGCACAACTAGATTGAAGGACAACGACTTGGAGCTCATGGGCCCTGGAGAAGCACACTGTTCCCCAATATTCCCCAATAAAATTTTTTAAAAAAAAGCTTTATCTCATGTCATACTCACACGAGTCTTGGAGAGTAAAATACTCAGTTTACAGGCAAGAAAACTAAGGCACTCAAATACCTGTTGATTTAATTTTTCTTTTATACATGGGAGGATACATACTCATGAACGTGCCTCTGATAATCTGCAAATGCTCTACAATAAGGACGAATTTCTCTAATTTCTAAAGCAAAGAGGGAAACTTCAAAACAGAAACTCTCCTATTTGGTGAAGAAATAGATGGTCTCAATGAGCAAATATTTAAAGGACTAGGCTCCCTACTGTTTGAACGGGTACCTGGGGAGCTGGCAGAGTAAGAAGTGTAGGAAATGTAATCTACAATATATCTGAATTAAAAATTTTCAAAAGTTTCAAGAAAAATAACAACATACATCCTACTGAACCTTACTTACAATTTGACATTTTCAATTCAGAAGGTCATTTTATCCTTAATAAATTCATTTAAACATTTTACTAAGCACCTAGTACCTGTAAAGCACTAGCCCTATGAGAAATACAGACATGAGTAAGCTCTCGTCCTTCTTCTTGAGGACTCAGCAATCTGTAGGAGAGAGAAGACAAACACACACACATCCAGACTTCAAGCAGAATGTTATTCACAAGAGAGGTATGGACAAATACTGTTGGGCATCTGTATATGAAGGTCAACTATAAATCATTTTGGTGCAAGGTGAAACTGCTGTTTAGAAGATTTCCAGGCAGAAGGCAGGGTATTAGTTCTTCCTGTAAACTACATAACATTCGTGTAGTTATTTTTGTGAACTACCTTTACTATACTCAGCATAAACAAAGGTTTCCTGATAATTCTTTAAAAATGTTCATTCATATCCATAAAGTGATTTTTAGTTTGACAGTCTATGAACTGTTTTACATTTTGTTAATTCACTCAGTACAGATCTATTTTGATTCTTCCTAAAATTAAAGGGGGATAAAAAGCAATCAATAAAGAATACAATGTCCAGAAAAGTTAATAGGAGAGGCTTAGTCTTGCTCATCATCTTCTAGTTTTGTTTGCATTTATAGTACATGGTGCCAACGGAAAAAAGCTTCCTTTTCCCTAACCTGTCATCATAGTTACTTCTAAAAACCATCTCACTTTTTAAAGCATTCCGGGGAGAGAGGGAAGTTATGTCAAGATTTTCCAAAAGGTTCTTGGTCAGATTTTAATGAAAAATACACAAATAAAGCAGAGAAAAGTATAACCATTTTTAATCCATAAAGGACTGACAACATAGGTACAATTATTTACTACTTTAGTTTAAAAGATAACAAAATAATATTTGTGAATGTTTGCTCCTTCCTGCTATTGATAATAGGCTACTGGTCTTTCTGAAAATAACAATGACACCACTGGAGGTGAGAAGGAGGGGTGAATGTCTGCTCTAACCATATGTTGGCGGCTAAAATATCAAAGACGAAATAATGACTTGAAGGAAATGTATGAAGGTGATGAGGGCTAATTCTCCTTCATAAAGTAAAAAACATAATTTAGAATTAGGTTCTTAAATATTTTTTAAAAGGCAGGGTGTTCTAGGGAAAAATCATGAGCTCTGAAGATAAAAGATGAGATTTGTTATACATACAAGTCTGAGCAAGTTATTTAAGTTGTCTGCATCTCAGTATGTTTATCTTTAATATTCAGTCATTTTACACATATTGAGCATCGAGCACGACTCTAAGTGTCAGGCATACAGCAGTGAACAAATCCTTGCCATCAGGAATCTTACATTCTAATGGGGAGAATATACAGAAATGAATACAGAAACATACAGGGGGAAAAGGATGATGACTGCTAAGGAGAAAACTAATGCAGGAGAGAGGTTTCAAAGAATGGTCAGGGAAGTTCTCACTCAAAAAGGTAACACTTGGAGAAAGATATGAGGAAAACAAGGGAGAAAGCCCTGTAGATATTGGGGTCAAAAAAGGGAGCAGCATGAGCAAAGGTGCTTAGGTAGAAACATGCCAGCATTGTTCAAGGAACAGAAAGAAAGCCAGTATAGCTGATGCAAAGTGACAAAAGGGAAGAAGACTAGTGTAAAATGAGGTCAGAGAAGGGGGATAGAGCAATTAGGGCAAAGACCAATAGGGCAAACAGGCTGTTACAAGGATTCCAGCTTTTCCTCAGTGCAATAAGAAACCACTGCAAGGTTTGGAACACAGCGCTTGTCCTGACTTATCCATCAGAATAAACACTTACCACACAGAATTCTTTTGTGAGGAACAAATGCAATGTGAAAGTGTTCTTTAAACTGAAAAGTGCTGTGAAAATTCAAAGCATTCTTATTTTATCACTAACTTTCTACATCAGACAGCTTTGTCGAACTCTTCTGCACAGAACAATAGTGAATCCTAAGAGCAATTCTCTCCATTTCTACCACCGTATACCTAAGACCACAAGGAGTTTGGTTTTTTGTTTTTAAATCAAACCACTAAAAAATTAGATTTCAAAATGAAAGATGAAAACCAGCAGAGTCATGAAGTTACATGTGCTTAATGAGCATTTTCCTTCGAACTGCCTGGAACAGAAAAGGGGGGCTCCAAGTGGTAAGGAGGAGACTCTTAAGTCATCACAATGACCACCCAAACCAAATCTCTACCTAATTTCTCAATTATTGGCATAAATCAAATGTACACAGGGCCCATTTTCATTAAGTAAATGAAGTATATTGCAAATGGTACAAATTATGGACTAGGTAAACTTCTGTTATTACGGTACTAAACAGCTCATCATCAAACCACTTCTTAGAGGCAATTATGGAAACTGATGGCCTGTTAATTTGTGAGGGAAAACAGTGCTAAGCTGAAAGGACCCTGGAGATGGAAAACAGGTATTTCCCCAGGTTCTGGCCTTTGCCCCTACGACCTGTATAAAAATAACGACCGCCCTCACTAAATTCGACCCCCAACTCCACTGCCTCTTTGCTCTGACTGGACACTCGATGCCACTGCCCTCCGACGTCCTACCCGAAACACACAATTCCTCCTAACTTTTACTAGGCCCAACTTGTACTCAGCACTTTAACTTTGTGGACTAACTCATTCCAACTCACACCACCCTTGACGGACGGCATTCTTACTATCTCCAGCTTGTGTTTTAAAGTTAAATTATAAAGTAAAAAAGAGCCGAAAGTTACAGATTAAGAGACCAGCCACAGAGACTTAGCTTTGCACCCAAATGCAACAGATACGAAACAAAACCCATCCACCCTCGCGCTGCCCTCCCGCAAACCGGCTGTCCCCGTTGCTTCCAGCGGGAAGGAACTGAAACGTCAGCCACCCGGCCCGGGGCTCGTCACCTCTCACGTCTCCCGCGGGCAGTCGGTCCCGGGAGCCCGGGCTGCCTTCAAGCCAAACTGTCACCGAGCACGGGCCACAGGACAGAGCTCGCCCAACCCCCCGGCCCCCCAAAAAGGGCCGCCTCAGGACGCCGGGAGCGTGTGGGTGAGCGTCCCCGGTGCCCTCCCAGAGCGGGTATCCCGCCCGCTTCTCTGCTCCCGAAACGGCCTTTCGCTGCCCGCCAACCCCGCAGTGGGCCGCCTCGGCCTCCAGCAGCTCCGCACCGCCACACGCTCCACTCTAGACCCCCGGCCACCGCACCCTGGCCTCCTCTTTCCTTGCCCAGCAGTTGCAGCCTTTACCTGTTCCTCTGCTTCCGCCATGGTGCAGCCGGAGAGTCACATGACAGACCCGGAAATGAGAGAAAGCGGGACAACGGGGCCCCGCGCCTGCTGGGAAATGTAGTTTTAGCAGCATGTGAGCCGGGATGTGTTTTCCAGCTCTTGAGGCTGTTGGACCTTGTTTCTGCTTTCAGCTCTCCAAGCTCAATGAAGTTATGCTTTGGAGAATCTGAACATAACCACTAATAATGCTCTGTTTCATTGATGGTCTTATTTTTTCCGTGATTATTATAGTATTTATTAATATTTACTGTGTATTAGACCTTGGATTTACAGCTTTACATGAATTATCTCATGTAATCCGCCCAGCAATTCCTACTATTATCCCCATTTATAGAGAGGAGAATATGGTGCCTCAGAGGTCAGACAGCTAAGTAAGAGACAGCAACAGGATTCAAATTTGGTCTCATCTAATGCCAAAGACTTAATTACCAAATGCTGCTTAGTCTAAAAGTATTCTTGCCCTTTTTTTTTACATATATTAAGTGAATATAAAGCAGTCTTCACAAAGGAGAACCAAAGAACAATTTATACTCCAAAAATATTTATTTAGCTCCTACTTCTTCTTACCGTAAGTTGACATCTGGCATCTGGACATTGACATTAAACAATTCTCTGTTGTTTAATTAAATTATCGGTTAAACTTTTATTGAGTATATTCTATAGTTAAATATTCAATATGGAATAAAAATGTGTCCTTGGTAAAATATGTAAAACTGATGCCGGAGGTTCCCAGGATGTCCCAAAGCAGACTCAACCTGGAGCAAAAACCAGCTTCTTTTCTTTACATGGAAAATAATTCAGGAGCAAGACAGATGCAGGAAAACACAGGGTGTTTATTAAAGCAAAAGTAAACAGTTGAGAGGGAAGTGCAGGTGAACTCAGAAATCGAGTCACCCCAGAAGGTCTTCTTTAGGGTTTTTATCTTCCTAAGGGACAGGAATTTAAGGACATCATCCTGTCTCCTCTCTAGGGATGGGATCTCCGTTTTCCTCCTTTTTGTCCTTATTTGGTTCCTCTGGAACTGTCGTGACGTCAAGTGTATGATGGAAGTCGAGGCAAATACAATGTAAATGACATTAAAATTAGCTAAAGGTTAGGTTGAGTTATGGATACTGTCCCTGCCAGATGAAACTAATTCTTGTTTATCTCTAACAGCTGGTGTCAGGTGCAGTTCAGTTTCCTGTTTTACTTCCTTGAAGGGGTGTGCCTCATTCGGTGTCCTGGAGGGAGGGTCAATACCCTAGGCTATCTATCCTGCCTCAAAACCACTGTATTACTTCCATCCTTGAGCATGAATGATTTCATCTCCATTTTCTGGGCATTTTGAACTCTCCTTCCTAATCCTCAGGAATTTACAGTATCTTGTCCAAAGACAGGCATTTTCTTCTTTCCACGCATCTCCAGTAACTGATAACTAGCAGAGGGCATCACAAATGGCAGCATGTGGTATGTGCCCAGTGCCCTTTTTGACTCCCTGAGCTTATTGACTCAGACCTAGTAGGAAGTCATGGTCTCAGCACTCTACTTTCCAGGTCTCTAGCTGTAGCCTGATCAACCCATGATTCTCATGACGAGGATGACCTTATCTGAGATACTTGTCTTCTCCCCAGGGCCTTAACGGCCTTATTTCCATCCTCTTCCTCCAAGCCTTGTGGGGGTCCCTCTTCCAGTCTGCTGATCACTTGATCACAAGGGAATGAACAGATAAACCAACCCCAAGGCATTTAGATATCCATAGCCAAGCACCTAATACATTAAGATCTCTTGCAAAGCAGCCCAGGACCAAATATTGCTCATGTGGGTTCCAAGTCCTACAAAGACTCTTACACATACCAAACAGGCTCTGGAAACCCACAGTCAAGTCTCCATAGGAAAAAGAAATAAGCTTAAACCTTCTACTTTTCTAACTTTCTTCACAAACTGTAATTTTCCCTTTTTCCATTTTGAGATAGACCTACCCATAAACGTCTAGTGGGCCTGACTGAAGATTTAGCTGAAGGTCACTGCAGATAGTCCTCTGCTCACACAATCTCGAAGACTCTGGAAACCTCCAAATCGGTTCCCCATTCAGTGTTCTGACTATAATAAAATATGATGAGCATTTGGATCTGTTACTATTTCCTTTTGGACAGACTAGAAAGATGAAGAAACACATATATGGAAAGATGAATTAGAGGAGAAAACCCTTAGAGGCAAGCAGGTTCACACTGGGCCCACGGGCAAGATGAAATTCACATGTGACCTCCAAGCCCCATGTTTTGTCGTTAAAGTTTGGAACTCCCTTTTTTAGGAGATCATCTATCTCCTCCTCCTCAGACTGTGGTCCACAGACCAGCAACCTCAATCTCACTTGGCAGCTTATTAGAAACGAGGAGCTCAGGGCTCCTCCAAAGACCCACTGAGCCAGAAGCTGGGTTTTAATAATATCCCTTGGTATATTTACGTTGAAGGAGAAGTGTTAGGCCTAACAGTCTTTCATTCTCTGGCAAATCACCTGTTTCTTTTCTGGGCATCATCAGTTCACCTCTCCCACCTTCTAGCTATGGAGGTAGAAGTGAGAATCAACTTCTCAATCGCAGTCAATAGGACCTAATACTGGGAATAGACTTCAAACCACACCTAAAACATTATAGTTTCATTGGTTTTTAAGGATTTGTCTCATTAATTTGTTATATAGATCTGAAATAGTTTACTGATTCAATAAATTGTAATTTTATTCATAACAACCTACTTCATTGTTTAAACAATATGAATGGCTTCAATATTTTCCATTATAGGACAGTATTTCTAAATTTATTAAATTTGAAAAATCAGCAAAGTGGAAACGTGAGGTAAAAAAAAATGTCGTCCCTACATCCCTTATAATTAAGTGGTAATTTATGGATTCTTTTCCTAATTTTTTTCCACTCCTTCTTAGATTGCTACCTTTTTCAGTCTAATGATCTTTCTTGATAGCCAGTGATAAGCACAGCTACACCACATTACACTACTGACTCCAAGCAATGGTCTTAGCCTTTCCTTAATTGTCTCTCCCAAATAGCCAGAATGATACTTGTTATTTTTAGGAATTTTGGAAATACTCAGCTTATTTTGCTGTTTAGTTATCCAAAACCTATACCCACTGAAACCTGTTACCTTCTAATATTCTAGATGTCATTTTAACATAGAGCTTATTGGAAGTTTCCCTGTACAAACACACTAGATTTTTTAAAGACCATTTTTCTAATTACCAAAGTAATACATATTCATGACAGATAATTGCAAAAATACAAATAAAATTCAAAAACCACTTATAATTTTTCCATTCAGATTATCATTGTTGGATATATTTCTTTTCTCTCTATCTCTATCTCTACCTCTATCTCTCTCTCCTCTCTTTATTTGTGTTTATTTAAAGTTTTTTAAACAAAAATCATATCATTAAGTTTTGTCATTTGCTTTCTTCACTTAGTCATATTTCAAGATCATTTCCCAATATCATTATAAAATGTTCAAAATCGTGATTTAATGGTGCACATTAAAATTTCATTCTAAGAAAATACCATAATTTATATAATTCATTGTTTTTGACTCATACTTTGAGTATATCTAATATCCTTGCACATAATTTTGGCAGATGCTTTAATGAAAGGTGGTATCAATTGTAGAAATAAAAGAATACCAACCAAGTGAAAAAATACAAGGCTACTTGTTCCAAACCTGCTTTAGCAAAAAAGTCAGCCACCAATACTTGTGTTTTGGCAGCCACAAAGGCAGGCAGGAGTGGGAAAGCTTTATAGTGGAAAAAAGGGAAGGTTTCAGGTGTGCCTGGATTGGGGGCTGTTGGCATGGGGAAGCTGTAACAAGCTAACTAGGAAGGGGGTGTCCTGTGTGATTAGTTATGGGACACCGTATTTAGCTTTTTCAGGTTGGTCCTAAGTTGAAAGTGGGGATAAAGATTAAGAAAGCTCTTTGTTATATTAATCGAGTACTGGCCACTGTGGGCTGAGTGTTACAGAAGTTTTTGTTTAGCTTCCGGGAGTGCTACTAGAGATAGCAGTCTGGCTTCCTGCAACTCTGCCTGAATAGTGGTCTGGCTTCCTCAGCTGGTTATTGTAGATAAAAGGTTGGTTTCCTGAGCAGTTCGCTGCAGATTGTTGGTCAGAGTTTGGTTTTTATATATGGTCTGGCCATTGTCTGTTTGTAGATTCCATCTCTCAGAATTTATATTCCCAAGAGTTATATATGAGATCTGTATACTCTCCTACCATCAAACATTAGATATTATCATTTTCTTTAAAACATCATCAATTTATTTTGATGGGAAATAATAGTATTTTACTTTTTGTTGTAACGTGTATTTCTTTGAATTTTGATAAATTGATATTTTTCATGAATTTGCTCACCGTTTTCAATTATTTTCTGCATTTCTATTCTTGCTCTTTACTCATTTTCTGTTGGGAAATTGATCTTTTCCTTATTGACTTGAAAAAGAATGTCCAACAGACAGCTGGTTATTTAGTTTTGAAGCTAAAAGAAGTCTGGCGCTGGAGATAAACATTCTGAGATCTTCAGCATGCAACTGATATTTGAAGCACAGAGGGACTAACCAATAAAGGGAAAATGCAACCTAAAGCTTAATCTTTTGTAATGTATACATTTGAAGAAACATGGAAGAGGATGGAGTTTAGACTCACTGATGTGGTTTTCTAGTCACTGATTCCAAGAAACATGTAAGAGAATAGTCCTAAATGGAATATTTTCCCCATTAATTCTTCCTGTGAATTGGGACAATGCTGCAACTATTTAATTTTAGCAGTAAAATCCCTTGATTCGAACTAGGTCACACACTTACATGTTTTCTTGGAATCTTTGATTTTGCTATTGCATATCTACAGACAAGCACTAATACAAAAATATATATTAAAAATAATAAATAAATCCTAACAAAAGTATCAGAAAGAAACTACCACATTTGCTTTCATAGCTCCTTATTTTTAAATAAACATGTGCCAGGAACCCAGAACAGTGCCTCAATTATTACTTGTTGGCTGAGTCAATTAATTAATTAGCTAATTAATTTAATGTATCGCCATATCATGATGTTTTCCCAGTGAGACTTTCTTTAAACCCTGCCAAGAAAATAAGGAGAAACTGAAGGTTTAGAGAGAGCAGTTAATGACATAACGACGGTCATGTCTGAGAAGTTTATGTTAGCAGTTGTGCGAGGGGTCAAAGACGGGATTGATCAAATCCATTGGAAAGTTCAAAAATGATTTCACAGGGAAAGTAGCACATCAAGTGGTGCTTATAGGATGGATAACAAGGTCTCAAAGGATGGATAAGAAGTTGATGTCAGAAAGCAGAGGAAAAGGAAAATATTACATGTGAACAGAGCAGTATGAGAAGAGACACAAAGACGTGAAATGGTATCCAAAGAGTCAGATATAAGAATAGTTAGGGAGCATGAGGTTAGAATCTGTCAATGCCAACCATACATTTGTGTATAATTCCACAGGCATTTGTGGCAGAGAGTACTAATTTTCTTTCTAATATCCATTTACTTCTACTTCCTTAACAAAAGAATTCTTGTAATATTGGGGGCAGAAATTCCCTTAGATAAACATTTCCTGACTCTAAACTACATTTCCTGACCTCTATAACACAGTTAAGTGTAGCTATGTGATTAGGTTTCAGTTAATGATATATGAATGGAAGAGTTGTTTGCCTCCCAGGAAAGACTCTTACAGGGGGACACACAGCTCGGGATAACCCTGTTACCTGTTCTGTTACTAGGTTCTCCAGTATCCATAGAGGTCCATGAGGTGACCTTGAGGATGGAAGCCAAATGCTAAGGATGAAGCAAAACAATAGAAGGATCCTGGGGTCCTGTTGACTTTTTGGAGCCACTATGCCCCCTAAACTGCCTGCCTCAGATTGACTTTGAATGACAGAATCATGTGTTATTATGGGCTGCCTACCACATTCAGCCAGACCTAATCCTAACTGATATAGTGATGGAGACACACTGAGGATTTGGGACACTAAAAATGACCTAGCAATAATGATATCACCTCCTGCATACCAGTGAATGATCATTTCCCTATTTGCTCACCTGAGAATAGAAAAAGGAGAAAGGCAGAGATCACAAGGGCATGCATGTGAGAAGAACAAAATTTTTTATTATAATATTTTTGGATCTTGGAACAGAGGGCCAGCACAGTGCCCCAGGGTGTGATTGCCTCTGGCTTTTTCCACATCGTTGTGATGTTTAAGAGCTTGAAAATTGTACAAGTCAGGATCCTAATCCTATATGTGCTATTTACAGCACTTACTTAGAAAAGTACAAGTTAACTCCACTAAGTTCCAGTATTCTCAACTGTCAAAAGGCCTAATAGTACCTTTCTCTCTGGGTTATTGTGAAATATAAGTGAGCAAATGTATTTAAAATGCTCTGAGCAGGAGGTTGGGGCTGTTTTTATTATTGTTGTACCGCTATTGGGTTTTTTGCACTTGAATATCCACATAATAAACACTGCAATCTCCTTTCCAGATTTCATTTCTCATGATCCTCATTTAGAGGCTCCAGCCTTATTGGTTTTCATAAAAAAAAAAAAAAAAAAAAGAAAAGAAATTTGGGAGGTATGCAGAGTTGGCCTTAACCTGGCCCCTCAAGGGAAATTTTATGCAGGGATTATCAGATGTCTCATACAGATAAAGTGGCCTAAAAATGTTTTCGGAGAAATTCCAGTTTCAGTTTCTTCATGTAAGAAATTTGGAAGTCGCCACTCTATCCTGACAACATGTAAAAAGTTGAACAAATCAAAAAATCAACACTCTTCTAGGATCTGTAAGAGCGTGGAGGGCTCAGAGAGACCCCCTGCCCCCATGATTGGTGAGACCAATATGGGAATGGAAGGAGTCATGGCATCCCGGACGGAGTATTCATAAGGAGAAACTGCCGCAGAAACCAATGCCAGGGTGAGAAACCCTGAACTGTATTTGATGTTCAGAATGGGCAAATCTGAGAACTACAAACTCCAGGTAGACCCAGTCATACTGGGCGCCCCACAATATCATGAGATTTACCTCCAGGAACTCAATCAGGCTCCCATAGTAAATATTGGAGAAAAATCCTCTCAGTCTTCAGGAAGGGGGAGAGGGGCAGAAATCATTATGAAATTATTCAGAGAACTCTGTTCTTAACAAGGTCTGCCTTCAGGGGAAACGATGTCATCATAACCTAACCGACTTGGGAGAAGGGAAGTAACAAGCTCCAGCCCACTCTAACCAACCTTCTCTACCTAAGTGTGGAGAAAAAAAAAAAAAAACGCCTAAGAAACATATGTGAAGTTCACAGTGTCACTAAAAGCACAGGCTCACTAAAAGATAAGACTGGATCACAGGACTATAGAGTGCTTTCTTTTCCTCCCTCCACGTCTTACCACCATATTCCTAAAGGCCTATTTATAGCAATTCCTTTTTCTAGCATATCATGTCCAGCTGTCACAAAAAAACTACAAGGCATCTCAAAATGCAAAGGAAAAAGAAGAAGAAGAGGAAGAGGAAGAGGAAGAGGAGGAAGAAGAAGAAGAAGAAGAAGAAGAAGAAGAAGAAGAAGAAGAAGAAGAAGAAGAAGAAGAGAAAGAAGAAGAAGAAGAAGAAGAAGAAGAAGAAGAAGAAGAAGAAGAAGAAGAAGAAGAAAGAAGAAGAAGAAGAAGAAGAAGAAGAAGAAGAAGAAGAAGAAGAAGAAGAAGAAGAAGAAGAAGAAGAAGAAGAAGAAGAAGAAGAAGAAGAAGAAGAAGAAGAAGAAGAAGAAGAAGAAGAAGAAGAAGAAGAGACAGAGCTGGCACCAGAACCATTCATGGCGGGAATGCTGGAGTTACAAGGCTGAAATTTAAAACAACTATGATTAATATGCTAAGGGGTCTAATGGATAAAATAGCATGCAAGAACAGATGAGGAATGTAAGCAGAGAGCTGGAAATCCTAGGAAAGAACCAAAATAAATGCTAGCAATATAAAACAGGGTAACAGAATGAAGAATGCCTGTGGTGGGCTTATTAGTAAACTAGACATTGCTGAGGAAAGAATCTCTGAACTAGAAGATATATCAAAAGAATCCTTGAAAACCGAAAAACAAAAAGATCAAAGACTGCAAAAGAAAACAGAACAGAATTTCCAAAGACTGTGGGACAACTACAAAAGGAGTAACACATATGTAATGGGAATACCAGAAGAAATAGAAGAAATATTTTAAACAAATACTGAGAATTTCCCCAAATTAATGTGAAACACCAAACAGCAGATCCAGGAAGTTCAGAGAACACCAAACAGGATAAATAAAAATAAAAAATAAAAATAAACTACACATAAGCATATCATTTTCAAATTACAAAACTTGCAGCAAATTATTATATGGATATTGACAAAGTTATTCTAAAGTTTATATGGAGAGGCAAAAGACCCAGAATAGCCAACATAGTGTTGAAGGAGAAGAACAAAGCTGTGGTACTGATGCTATCTGACTCCAAGACTTACTATAAAGCTACAGTAATCAGGCTGGGGCACTATTGGCAAAAGATAAGACAAATACCTCAGTGGAACAGAATAAGACAAGATCCACAAAAGAAATCATTGTTAAGCTGTCTTTCAGCTCTGTGAAAGACAATGTCAAGATATTAGAAGACAAGCTACAGACTGAGGAGGAAATATTTGCAAATGACACATCTGACAATGGACTTACCCAAAATATACAAATAATTCTTAAGAAAACAAGCAACCTGGTTAAAAATTGGGCCAAAGACCTTAACAGACACATCACCAAAGATATTTAGATGACAAATAAGCATACGAAAAAATGTTCCACATCACATGTAATCAGGGAAATGCAAATTAAAACAACAGGGAGATACCACTGCATACCTATAATAATGTCCGAAATCTGAAACACTGACAACACAAAATGCTGTGAGGATTTGGATCAACATGAACTCTCATTCATTGCTGGTGGGAGTTCAACATGGTAGAAGCACTTTGGAAGACAGTTAGACAATATCTTACAAAAGTAAACATACTTTTACCATAAAATGCAGTAATTTTGCTGCTTGGTATTTACCCAAAGGAGTTGAAAATTTATGTCCAAACAAAAACCTGCACATGGATGTTTATGGCAACTTTATTCATAATTGCCAAAATTTGGAAACAACCAAGGTGTCCCTCAGTAGGTGAATGGGTAAACTGTAATACATCCAGACAACGGAATATTATTTAGCACTAAAAAGAAGAGCTATCAATCTATGAAAAGACATGGAGGAAGCTGAAGTGCATATTACTTAGTGAAAGAAGCCAATGTGAAAAGTGACCTATTGTAGAATTCCAACTATATGACGTTCTGGAAAAGGCAAAACTATGGAGACAATGAAAAGTTTAGTGGTTGCTGGAGGTGGGGTTTTCCAAATCTACAGAATGTACAACACCAAGAATGAACTCTAACACAAACTATGGACTTTGGGTGATCATGATGAATCAGTTCTAACAAATATACCGCCCTGGTGAGTGAGTGATGCTGACGGAGGGGAGGCTGTGCATGCATGAGGGGGCCAGTGGTACACGGGAAAGCTCTGACCTGCTTCTCAGTTTTGTTGTGAACCTAAAACTGCTCTAAAAATTAAAGTCATTTAAAAAATTTATTTTCTGTACAATTACAGAGAGTATAAAGTTATATTTTACCAACAGTGAAGATAGAAAATACTACTGGTTACCCCTTTCCATGGTAATTTCCCATAAGTGATCGTTGCTTTATATATGTTAACACTTCACATCTATGATTTCTGAAGTGAATGGTGAAGTTTAATCTCTTTGCAAAAAGACCTGTCAAACGTTATGCATTAATAAGTAAGAGAAAGAAGAGAGTCTAGAAAGATTATTTTTTTCTTCTTAGGTTTGTTGTGATACATTTGGGGAATATTTTTCCAGATTATTCTTTTCATATGTACATATAGGGTACTACCCACATATGAGTTTTAAACATAATTTGAATCATACTCTACAGTTCTGTGCCACATTTTTTTTTACTTATTAGTATATCTAAAATATAATTTCACATAAATAAATACATATAGACCTACATAATTGTCAGTGCTTATGTAGTCATCTATTGAATTATCATAACTGATGTAGTCAATCCCCTACTTTTGTACGCTTAGATTGCTTTCAGTTTTGGGTTATTATAAAGCATATTGTGATGAACACTGTATCTTCATACAATTGTACAATTTATAAATATTTCCTCAGAAAAGGTGTAGAAACAAAATGGCTTGGTCAGAGGATTTTTAAAGTTGTCCTAAGTGTTCTCTGGAAATAGCAAGAATACTCTAAAGTGTAATTTTGAATAATTTAGGAAATCTTTTATTTATCCTTTGGATTCCTACTGCATGTTTTACTAACAAATATTTCAAAGACCATCTGTTTAGGTTTTCCCCAGACACAGCGTGCTTATGTACAATCCATTTACTGAACTTCTTTTATATTTTTGACAGGAAAACACAAAGCTAATTTTTTAACTTAAAGCATGAATTCAATCTGTTCAGAATCCAGGTGTTTAGCTGTTCCAAAAAATGTGTTATTTTATAGAGAATCTTTCATTTTCAATCAAAATTTTGAAACAAAATACTTAAACACATCCTACCATTGGATCCAAATATTATTTGTGAAACAAGGTCTATTTTTCAGCAAAAATCCAATTTCAAGGTATGTTTGTGGAACAAGAACCTATCCCTTCCATATATTTCAGTCCTTTAAACACAGACACTGAAAATTGAAAACGAAGAGGAGAAAAAGGAGGAAGAGGCAGCTTCCTCTGCCCTGGGTGAAGTAATGGCAGTCCCAGCTGTGTTCTGAAATTTAGCATGAACAGTATGGTAATGAACCAAAACTTAGTATTCACTATTTATATAAACAGGAATGAAAATGTTTCTTAGACAGGAAACTATTTAATTCACAATACTGTGGAATCTATACATGTTATGAAAAACAGAAAACTGTTGCACTACCAGTAATTAAATAAATTATAACATTGTGATGTTGGTTTCGCGGTTTTGTCCTTATGCTGAATATTGGCTCATGAAGCAAACCACACTTAATCAGCACAGGATTTTATTTTTTATCTTATTGTGTTCCTGCTGGACTCCAGTCATTTATTGGAATGTGACAACCAAGTAACTTATCCACCACTTACAGCACTGTCGTCAAGATGGCGCCATCTTAGGTACAGTTCCCTCACCTACAAATGAGACTTAGTGTCTTTTAATTGTTGCTTTAAGCAGAGAAATAACTTTCACTATCACTAGGGAAGGCTTAGCCCCTCCAAAAGAGAGCACATTAGAAAGAATACAAGGAAGAAGGAGGTTCACAAAATGAACATGTAAGATAACACTGCACACTAAAGTGAAGCGATTCCTGCATCTTTAGGTAATCCTTGTTAGATTCCAATTGACATTTCTGGCTGGTTTGACAGCTCCTGGAGAAAAATAGACGCCCCAGTTCCCCCCACACTTACATAGCAGCACAAGAACCCAAAGCCTGACATCTCCAGATGATATATCACCAATTTCTTATTTAGCATAGAAATGCCTGGAAAGTTTTGGAGGAACCCCTCTGTCTCCCAAACAGCCATCTCCCAAGGCCATCCGGAATATTCTTCCCTTCGTGCCTTTCCCTCCTTCAAATTGGATTGTTCTGGCCTTGCTGTTCCCACAAGCCGGCTGCTACCCCTTCTCCTTATCTCCTTCTAGGGACCCCCTCTACCCCTTTATTGTGCTTCAATACTTGTCAGTGGTGCAGGTGAGTGGAAAGGTCTCCATGATAAGATTGACTATGGAGAAGAAAATTCTCAGTGCCCTACTCTCAGTGGACCTGTCTCTAGCAAGGCTGACCCTGGCTTTCTCCATCCCAGTTCTGTTGACTGCAGTTGAGAAGGTCTAATGGTACAGAAAGCCTGTTTTAAAAATTTATAGTGTGTTGTGGTAGACATTTATTGGGTTTTATTTTTTGTCCAGTACCTTTTCCCAGTGTTACCGAACTCAAGGGGTTCACTGCTTGGGGTGTTCTAGTCAAGAATGAGATGTAGCTGTCATGAGGTGGTTTTATTTACTTGCAGCAAGTAAAGAAGACAGGGGATTCACATCCAAAGCTCTGTCTCCAGGAAAGGAGGCTTAGCCATTGCTTATACACACTATTTGGTTAGTTACATGTTGATTTCTTCTTTGCTACACTTATCCAGCTGGGTTCCTGTCAAGTTCATCCTATTTACAGTTGTGTCTGCAAAATACTGTGCTACACTTTAACTTTCAGCAAGCACAGCATTTAATAAGAACCGCCCAGACCTGGAGACCCTTGTCCTAACTAGGATGTGCCTTCCTACCACCCCATGCTCCTGGCCTACCGCCCACTGCTTCCACTTATTCCATGCAGTTTACTGATCTTCATCCCTTCTCTGGGATTTTTGGAATCAAGACTGAAAGAGGTCAGACTATTTCCTGATTCTGTAAAATATCCCAGGATTTTTTTTTGTAGTTGAAATAAGTCCATATTTGTTTTCTAATGCTTACAGTCAAAAAAGCCCTAAATGTTTCAATTGATATGTATACACACACGTGTGCAAACATACACATGTGTGTGCACACATGCACAAGCTGGCTTTCTCCTCTAAGCAATCTTTATGTCATAGCTTCCCTGCCCTTTGCTCTAGTTAGTGGGCTTTGGTAACCTGGGAAATGGTCTTGATTGCTAGCCCTAAGGGACTAAGGAAAGGTATCTCAGAAGAGACAGGACCAAATGCTCTCTGTTCTTTGGATGAGCAGACACTCGCCCTCCTCTCCTTGATGTGTCCCCTCACTTGCCTGCAGGATATTGCCACCCTTCTGATGCTAGCTGATCCTCAGCCAGGAACTGATTTCACCATGCCCTCTTTGCTAGATTTCAGATAAGCAACTGAAGATGAGGGGAATACCAGACCAGGAGGCAATTTCAAGTTCAGGAGAAATTGTAATGCTGAGCCCTTCAAAGATCCAGGCTCAATTTTCTGGTTCGGGGACTAGTTTAGTAGAGTACTATCCGTTGGTTCCCATGGGCCTAGAGGTGGGAGGACTATGAAGGAGAGAGTGTACAGGAAAATTCTGAGGCTAACCAGGCAGCCAGCTAGAAACCTACCTGCAACAGCCACAGGATCAAAGCAACATATCTCCTCTTGCCACTGAGTGTTACGTGGTTGAAAGAGAAGGCTCCTACTTATTGGCAGAAAGGAGTAAAACCCCAAACAACATGCCTTAGACATGGCTTTCTGCACCACAGCCTTTCCTAAATAAGGTACAGTCTACTCTCAGAGCATTTCATTTCTACCTTCTTTAGTTCTCATCTTACAATACTAAGATCTTTCCTCCTCCACAAACTGAAAGGCATTACAGGCATTTCTCTACTAATGATCTAAAATGTTGCTAAGTTTGCACTCTAGCCCACACTGTAAATATTATCTAAGATGCTTCTTTTATGCTGAATCCCAGGATTGCTGAACATATCCAGAATTTATTCTTGATAGTCTTTGCAGACCTGGTGTAATATCACACCTTGGAAAGGATTCACTGTTAGCAGTTATTTATATACTGTGCTCCAAGGGCCACAGAGCTGAAAATGGCCAGAGGATGACTAACCTTAATGTATCTACAAA
This sequence comes from Rhinolophus hipposideros, assembly GCF_964194185.1. Taxonomy (NCBI): domain Eukaryota; kingdom Metazoa; phylum Chordata; class Mammalia; order Chiroptera; family Rhinolophidae; genus Rhinolophus; species Rhinolophus hipposideros. The sequence goes on from NC_138064.1 coordinate 52,668,828, forward strand.
CCCAGAATCATTTCATCCCATAATAGTGGCTCCTGCCTTCTGAAAGACATCCAACTCTGGTGCTGCTTTCCCTCCCACTCTGTTTCATTGTTTTCATAGCCAAAGCCTTTATAAACATGGTATAAAGTCATTAAGTACGAGAAACAAATTTGATTTCTTAATAGGAGTATGTAATCTTTCTAAGTGTTGAATAGAATTAATTTTTTACCTTCCAAAGAATTAAAAGTGTACTTGAAAGTCTCACTGCTAGATGGGTTTAACTCAGTGTATCTTAAAGTCTTTTGTTTCTTTTGGGTTTTGTTTGTTTTCTACCTACTGCATCCCACAATAAGAAATTCATTCCCTCTCTCTCTCTCTCTCTCTCTCTCTAAAACACTCACTCACACACACACACACACACACACACACACACATGCACACACAATTGAAACAAAATTTCCATGAGATAATACTTAACTTAATGACTTACCTTACCTTAAGTCGTACTTAATGACTTTATACCATGTGTAGCAAATGTGATTCACACCGGCATCATTGAAATTTTTTATTTTAACCAATCCTGTGCTACACTGCCCTACAATGCTCTGGTCACTAGCCATTAAGCTGATTTCATTATCTGCAAGTGAAGCACAACCTTTCCATTTGAAAAGCACTGGATTATAATTTTTGGCAATAAGAAAGCAAGGCATGTGAAGTAGACTGGAGAAAGTCTAGTTTTTACTTTCTAGAACATTTTCCCATCCTTTTTTCCTTTGATGTCCAGGTAGGACTCAAACACTTCTCTGTTGGAATGAGTGTGGGAAATGGCTTCTCTCTGTTAGGGTTGCCAGGTTGTGAGAGGTGTGTACAGGCTGTTGGCAACCAAACAAAGGCTATAACAAGAGACAAAGAAGGACCTAGTAATCCTCCTTTTAGATGTATATCTGGTGAAACCCAAAATGCTACTTCAAGGGGACATGTGTATCCATATGTTCATTGCACTATTATTCACAATAGCCAAGATATGAAGGCAACCTGGATGTCCCTGAATGGATGAATGGATAAAGAAGAGATGGTACTTATGTCTTTCTCTGTTTGAATTACTGCATTCAGCACAATAGCCTCTAGGTCCATATTTGTTCTTGCAGATGACAAGTGCTGGAGCTCAGAGCAAGTGAGTCCATCACTGGGTAAGTTTATATACGGGCCCTTTAAGAAGATAAGATCACCCGGGACTGCAACCACCCTCCATCTCACTCAGCCTCCAACTCCGCTAGTTTTCACAACACGAAGTGATGCAGATTTCTCTCCCTGATACTGAAACCCTCGGCTGGGGAGCCTACTGTGGGGCTGGAACCCCTTGCTTCTCTGGGGTGAGAGGAACCTCTGCCACCAAGAATTCCCTCTTGATTTTTAATGATCTCACACATGTGTGGGACTTGCTCCTTCCATGTCTCCACCCTCCTACCAGTCTCAAGGTGACTTCTTCTGTATGTCCTTAGTTGGAGAGCTTCAGTTCAGTTAGACTTCAGGCAATTCTTAATGATGGTTATTCTGTATTTTAGTTGCAATTTGTTGTTATGAGATGATGCAAGCACACTGTTTACCTACTCTGCCATCTTGACTGGAAAATCTTAATTTTTTTCTTGTCAAAACTGTCCTGCATTATCACAATTTTCATTGTGTGTTAGCCATAAACATTCAAACTATATAGAATAATGAGGGAGTTTTTCTATAATATTTCCCAAGGAGTAATATTTGCCATTAATTACCGTTTAAAAAGCCCAGAGTAAATGATTCACAAAAGATCGTCTGATATATCACGTCCCCCACCTTTATTGATAAGTTCTGATGGAAGTAGGTGGTGCTAGTCCCATCGGCCACAAGTGCTTTCCACAGGGCCTGGCCTTGTTTTCTTTTTTTTCCCCCATGGTTTTGCCCATGGGATGGCCTTCTTCAGTACAATTTCCACTCCAGTGCTGAATCAATTCTCTCCTCTTCATAGAAATAGCCTGTCCTTCCTATTTCTCCTCTTTCTCCCCAAACTCCAGTAATTGATGAAAAGCCAGAGCCCAGAGGCCCCAGTGCTCATCCTGGGCGGCCCTTGATTAAGAAGCCACCAAGTGGCAGCGTTAACCGCCAGAATCCTGATCTCTGCAGGTCAGCTCCACGCCATTAAGTGGTGCTTGAAAGAGTCTGCTTAAGTACATGGCTTTGTGGTGGGTTGTGGTTTTTCTTCCCTCTCTACTTCTTTTCAGCGAGCCTTTCTAAAGAAATACATTTTGAGCTAAGAGCCTCTTCCAGCGTGGAGAGTATATCTGTAGGTTTCAAGGAATTAAAAACCAGGCCACCTACTGTCAGGATACTTAAAATGGAACCAAACATCTCTCCTGAAGGAGGAGGCTGCCCCTAGTAAGGAAGTGAACCACCCTCCTAATCCATGAGAAGCAGGAATTTTTCAGAAACGGAAGTTATATGATTTTGAAAAGATAGTGGCATTCCAAAGACATACACTCTAAGTGGAGCATTTCAGTTGGGCAACTGCGTTTCAGAGTAAGTTAATAACTGAACTGATCACATCTTACGAACCAGCAAAGCATTTCCCTGAACAATAGCTTTTCTACATTCTTTTCATTCTGTAGATTCAGAGAAAGTATTTTGATGGATCATAAGCCTTTTATGAACCCATGACCCGGATTAGAGAAGCTGTGACCACTGCATGCTGGCCTTTCATAATAAGCATAGCTCACTTCCTCTGGGCTCCCAACCCAAAATGAACTCCGAAGGATAATTCAGAAATCAGGAGCGCCATGCACAAGGAATTATAACCAAAGTTTAACATAACCCTGTTACATCTGGGCAATAAATTAACTAATTAGATGTCGTAATAGGTGGAACATATTGCTGCTGATTGTTAAGGGCTAGGTTTTGAACTTAAGTGCCACTGTTGATTTATGTTTACTTTATAGCAATAATATAAAGGATGGCTCTCTTGAAGACAACAAAATCAACCTTATTCATGCTTTTCACATATAAGCAGCAACTTCATCACATTGATATATTCCAAGGTTGGCCATGAAGAGGGACTTTTCAGATTAGAAGGACTGGCTGTCCAGGCCTGGCTGCCTCCCTAGCTATTGTACATTAATGTGGACAATTCTCAAGCATTTCTTAAAATACAGACTGAAGAAAGAGATGACTGGAGACAGGAAAAGTTTACCTTTGGCCACTGGTTAAAGCTCAGTTTCCAATTTGTAATTTCTTGTCCTGGAATATTCTCCTCAGTGTGACTGACACTTAGAAAGTTTCCTCCTTTAGTATCTCTGAACTGTAGGCAACTGATCTTACTTTATCCCCATAGGACATCGTATTAGAACACAATACTTCAACATCAGAGTAAGAAATAGTGGGTCTTTTACCTATGCAATCACCTATAAATAGAATCACAACACTTTACACAAATATATTATGTTCATGTATAGGTGTTCCTTTAATTCTCTCAACATCTGCTGAGTTAATCATGATCATGGCCTTTCCTGCTCAAAATACTCCACTGCCGCCCCTACAACTATAAAAGAAAGTCTAAACTCTTTACCATGACATTCAGGGCCATTCAAGGAATAGAACAGCACCATAATGCTTTATTTGTTACCAATTCCCTTCTAGACTGTGGTCCTCCGGTGCATGATTGCATTCTAATTCTGTCCCTGCCATTTTCTATCCATGTGACTTGGAGAAACAACTCAATGTTTTTGTATAAGGAATCTGAGTTTCAGAAACATTAACCAGTTTCTCCAAGATTACTGGATGGAAAATGGCAGAGATGGGATTGGGATCCAGTCTGTTTGATTCCAGAGCTGACCTCCTATGAGTTACTTTGAGTCTAGTCACTGATATTTACAGTGATTGAGACATAGCAGAAGCTCAGTACAAGCTAATAGTTATTATTGTAAGTCCCTCTCCCACGTGACATCCAGAGTTCCATATCTCTGGTGATTGGCATCTCATGTAGCTTGAATTAATGATCAAGTTAATGACTTTCATTTCTCAACTGAGGAAATTGAAACTCAGGGAAGTTAAATGGCCTGCATGGTTCTAGGGATAGAGAGTGGGAAAGCCAGGATTAGAGCAGAAATCTTTTGATTTTAAGTCTAGTGCTCTTGTCATGCCACTCTAATAATATATATAAAATTTATAATTAGGGAGAGATTTCATTGAGAATAAAAGAGTGAAGATTTAAACTTCCTAAAAGAAGAAATTTTTTGGAGAAAAATTCATCTCATTCCTTTATTGGCAGGGTTGACAAAGTATCGGTTGTCTTAAAACTAACTCATTATTGGGGTGGCCGGTTAGCTCAGTTGGTTAGAGAGTGGTGTTAATAACACCAAGTTTGTTGGTTTGCTCCCTGCATGGCCCATTGTGAGCTGTGCCCTACTTAAAAATAAATAAATAAATAAATAAATAATAATAACAACTTATTATTGTACTTTTAAAATAGAATTTTAAAGCAAAATCTATGCATCCCTCTAAGTGAGTAAAGCCAGATTTTAGCAGGTAGGCTTGAAGGGGAGGGAAGGATATTTATGATAAATAGAAAGAAAATCTATTTTTATTGACTCAATCCTTAGGATATCAGAATGAAAGTACATGTATGCTTATGTATTATTGTCCTAACCATTTCCCCTCCTTCAATACCCAGGTCATAGATAATCTGGGGGGAAACATAGAATTTGCAGTAGATTTCTTAACCCCTGATATGCATAGAATAAAGGCACAAGCTAAAAAGTCAGATGTGGCTATAACCAAAACAAATACATTTGTTAGGTTTTCTGCCCACTCTTCTTACAGAAACTCATCTAACACTGAAAGTGAAGATAGCTTTAAGCTTAAAAAAGAAAAAAGAAAGAAAAAGAAAAGAAAGAATTTTCCCTCCCTAGTGTTAAATACCCTATCTAAAGCTTGATAATAAGACTTATTCCCCATCCATGTTTTCCTTTTCTATTAAGTAAATATTGATTTGCCCTCCCCCGCTTCTGAACCAGGGGTCCAAATGACGACGGCCCTTTGGTTTGCTTTCTTCTTTGTGTGTTGGAGACTGACAAGGCTGCGTGTTTATAATTTGCTGCTGCTAGGTAGCCAACAGGGGGTACTCACCGCATATCTGGAGGAAGGGAAACAAGATTTGACTCAAAACAATCCAGGTTTATTTTTCTCTACTTTCAATGCAAAAGTAAAGACTGTAGTTCTCCTCACATACAAAGATTTTGCAAACATGTTGGGAAGCAGAGTGAGGAAATGCATAGGTCGGCGCAGGGGTCTTAGGGAGAGCCAGTATTTATACATGCCGTGGGGACTGAAATTCTGTGGGACTTGGGACCCTGAAGCACTTGGGTCATTGAGCATCAATTACTCCTGAATTTTCTCGGCTCTAATGACTACATTTATTGGGTAATTTATCAACTTCTTACTGTGTGTACCTAGAAACCAAGGGAGGAGTGAGAAAATATGTCCTAATTTTGCTTTTCCCCGTTACTCTTAGCATATTACTTAGTGCTCCATCTGCTTCTCCACGCACAGAATGCAGAATGCAGTCGTGGGTTCCCACAGACAGTTTCTCCTGTGAATAAACTTCATGGTGTCCAAACGGAAATGAAAACAATACAGGCAGTTTGGTATATAAAATGTGGAAAACAGCCAGACTTTATAAGATTAAGGAAAAACTGGAGTGGTGTTAGAATTTGAAGCAGTGCTTACCTACTTTAGATTCAGATTCAGTTTGAATTTATAAACTCTCCATAAATAAAAATATATGTGGCATATTTAAATACTGTCTGATTGTAATGTTTCAATGATTAAGCTTAAATTTGGAAGGAAATTAAAAATAAGTTGCTTGAACAGCAGCAAATGCTGACAGAAACAAGTTATTTTGAATCATTTGCATCTGAAGTCAGATGAAAAGATCAGAAAAAGCTCTCGTTAGAAGGAAATAGAATATGTGGCAAGCCGTATAAAATTTATCAGGATATGTCATCAAGAAATACCAAAAGTCACAGGTGTATGTTGAGATATTTAAAAATAATTAATATTGCTTACTTTTTATCAGAGTAGTGAATAAGGTTTCCAATAGGATTATTAAAGTCTGTGTTTTGATTTATATCGCCAAGGCTTCAGAAGGGAAAAATGGGCATCTTAGAATCAGACTTTTGTTTGTCTTTCTGGAGCCTAAACAACTTCCAGCTAAAAGACGTATTTTGATTAAGATAATATTTTTCCCTAATCAATATTTTTTACCTCTGGGTTATTACTTCCTTGAAGGCTTCTCTGCCTTTTCTTTTCTTTCTAAATGAGTCCATGTAGTTTATGAGACTCATCGGCACTGCCTTATGCTGCCGTTTACATCAAATCTTTCCCTTAATATTTACTGCTGGGTGGCAAGGCTTGTCTTAAGCCTTTACAGTTTGACATCAAACCTTGAAATGTGTATTTTATACTTAATTGGAATGGGGATAGGAGCACAGGAGCAGAATTAACCATCAATGAAATAACATTCCTGTCAACCAACATTCACCAATTTCCAGCTTGGCTGGTCACGTGCCTGAATTCTTGTTGGTGTGAATCCTGATTCAGTGTGTGCTTGTGGGTAAATGTGCCTAGAATCATCTACTATTTTGTTAAATCTGTATCAAATTACTATAAAAGTATCTAAATGCTTACTCCGGAATTTTGTACTTCATTGCAGATGAATGGCAAATGGTTTGCTGAGCAGCACTGGTATGTGAACCATACTTTGAGGAGCACTGGCCTGGTGTGAGGAGGGAAGGAGGCCATGCTCTGCCTTTGATCTTCTCAACTCCCTCTACCCTCCAATGTCCTTTGTTTCCCTAAACACTCAGTGGTTGCACATTTCTACCTCCACCTCACCCTAACACATATGTGCGCACGTGCACACACACACACACACACACACACAGCAGTTTAAGACCTAAAATTAAGGTTCTTTATTATGTGCTGGCTACATCTGGGATGGCCTTGAATGGACTAACTGCTAAAGATCCCCTCCCAGCTCTGCTCCAATGGATGATGTCCTCTCCCAAATAACCTTCTTTATTAAAGGACCAGGCACAGTTCCTGCTTATTCTTTAGTAGTGGGTTTCAGTTCCCTGCCAGTGAATGGAATTATTCAAACAAGCCAATATCATGCTCCTGTAAGAACCAGGGATCATCCCATCCTCTTGATACTGTAAGACTGCCTAGTGCAGACCCTGGTTGTTCCATTCTGTTCCTGAAAGCAAACCCACGTGGCCCTGTGTGGTGTGTGGTGTTCTCCCCTCTGCATTGTGAGTATATGTAACTAATAAACTGCTGCTGATCTCATCTGCCCAGTGTTGGTGTCACGTGTTCAGCCATGCCCTTATCCCTAGGGTTGGGGATCCCTTCCTCACCCATGGAGTAAATAGGAGGCAGTTAACTCTCTCTCTCTCTCTCTCTCTCTCTCTCTCTCTCTCTCTCTCTCTCTCTCTCTTAGGTCAATACCTTAAATTTTAGTCATGTCCCTGGACTATTTCTCTAAATCAGGCTTTGCATTTTAAAATGAGGCAGGGAAGTATCAGGAAGAGGAGGACGTGCATCTCCAGATTTGGAATCAGAAGATCTAAGAGGAAAACGGACAGTATCAAAAATGCCTTGGCATGTCATTAGCTTTAAACAAATGTGCATTATTTCCCATTCCTTCCACAGTATCATTGTATGGTCCAATACGATATTAGAGGTGAGTATTCTGGTAAAATGTTATTTGCATACCTTTAAAAGGGGGGGATCTTCAAATGGTAGCTAGTTGACAGTTCATTCTATAATGCATTCTGCTCCATTTTCCCACTGAAGTATCCATGAAACCAAATAATGACATGTAGCATTGCAACTGCTCTGGACTCAAAGAATGGCTGGTGTCCTGGCAGGAACAGAAGCTAGGATGATTTTGGTGAGAGGAGTCAAGCAATTTTCCCTTGCTCCTTCCATTCTCTCCACCCTTCCTTGTCCTCCATAGCTCCAATTTAAAAATAATTTTAATTGTGGTAAAATACTCATAATATGAAATGTACCATCCTTACCATGGTTAAGAGTACAGTTTAGTAGTGTTAGGTACGTTCACATTGTTGTTCAACTAATCTCCAAAATTCTTCATCTTCAAAACTGCACCTCTATACCCAATAACAACAACAGCTCCCCACTCCTCCCTCCTCCCCAGCCTCTGGCAACCACCATTTTACTTTCTGTCCTATGATTTTGACCACTTCAGATACCTCATATAAGTGGAATCATACAGTATTTGTCTTTTTGAGATTAGCTTATTTCATTTACCATAATATTCTCAAACTTCATATACACATTGTAACATATGTCCAATTTTTTTCCTTATCAAGGCTAAATAATATTCCATTGTATGTATATACTATATTTTGTTCATTATTCATTTGTCAACGGACACCGGTTGTTTCACCTTTTGGCTATTGTATAATAAATAATGCTGCTATTGTATAATAAATAATGCTATTTTATAATAAATAATGAATATGGGAGTACAAATATGTTTTCAAGACCATGCTGCCAGTTCTTTTGGATATATATAAGAATTGTAATTTCTGGATCATGTGGTAATTATAGGTTAATTTTATGAGGAACTGCCATACTGTTTTTCACAGTGGCTGCACCATTTTGCATTCTCACCAAAAGTTTGCAAGTGTTCCAATTTATCCATACCCTTGTCAACAATTGTTATTTTCTGTTCTTTTTTTTATTTTTATAGTAGCCATCCTGATTGGTGTGAGGTAGTACCTCCTTGTGGGTTTAATTTGCATTTTCTTAATGATTAATGATTTTGAGCATTGTTTCATTTGCCTATTGGCCATTTGTATATGTTCTTTGGAGAAACGTCTCTTCAAGTCCTTTGACCCTGAATATTAATCAGGCTATTAAAAATTGCTGTTGAGGTGTGGTTCTTCATATACTTTGGATATTATTCCCTTATAAGATATATAATTTGCAAGTATTTTCTCCCATTCTATGAGTTGCTTTTTCACTCTGTTGACTGTGTCTTTTGATCCACAAATTTAATTTTGATAGAGTGCAATTTATCTTTTTCTTTTTTTTTCTGTTGTTGTTGCCTGTGTCTTTGGTGTCATATCCAAGGAATCATTACCAAATCCAATGTCATGAAGCTATTCACCAATGTTTTCTTCTAAGAATTTTGTAGCCTTAGCTCTTAAATTATTGATACATTTTGAATTACTTTTTGTATACGGTGTTACTTAAGGGTCTAACTTAATTCTTTTGCATGTGGATATCCAGTTTTCCCAACACCATTTGTTGAAACAATATACCTATTTTTAATATGTTTTTAAATTGTATTTTATTTATTCATTCATTTATTTATTTATATCTTTATTTGTATAGTAGAGAGGTAATAGCTTTGGAGAAAGGATGAAATCAGTTAAGGGGAAGAGAGAGTGGCTGAGCTCATTGACCTGAAGGGTTATTTTGACTATTAGGAAAGAGCAGGGGAGTTGAATTGAAAGAGTTTCATTTGAGAAATTGCTTGTGTGATTATGAGTCTTTTTTCAATTATCTATTGCAAAGTGATAAATTATTCTAAAACTTGCTGTTTTAAAACAATGAATATTTATTATATAGGTCAGAAATCTGGTTGCCACTTAGCCATGTGCCTCTGACTCAAGGTTTTTAATGAGATGGCAGTCAGGTTGTCAGTCTGAATTGTGGTTTTGTCTTAAGGTCTGACTATAGAAGAATCCACTTCCAAACTTGCTCAGAGGTTGTTCACAGGATTTCAACAAACTTGCTTACATTTTTGTTCCTAGGATTCAGCGTATCATGGGCTCTTGAACTGAGGGTTTCAGTTTCATTCTGGCTGTTGACCAGAGACGTCTCTCAGGTCCTTGCCCCATGTGCTTTCCTACAGGACAGTTCATGGCATGGCAGTTGGCTTCCCTCAGTATTGAGCCAAAGAATACTTTAAACAGAAGCCAGTTGTTTTTTGAAACCTAATCTTGTAAGTGGCATTCTTCTACTTCTAACGCATTCAGTTCCCTAGAAGCAAGTCGTTGAATTCCCTACACACTGAAAGGGAATACACGAGAGTGTGAATATGAGGAGGTAAGTGTCACTGGGAGCCATCTTAGAAGCTACCTAAAACATGGTCCAAGTATAAAATGGTGACTCTCAGGGCTATGGTGACCAAGGGCCACAGATTTGGAGAAAGTTATTCATTCCCCATGCCCTCTGTCACTATAGGCTCAGGGCAGCCTTCAGCAAGGGGCTATCTGTGCTCATCAGGATAATGATAAAAACGCCATTAACTTAAGAATTTGTGAAATTGCACATTAGTGGCGGTGGCTAGACCAGATAAATGTGAAAGGATACCACCAGGAAAAAAATATCTTTTGGAAAGACTTTGGTAGGAAAGAGTCAGTTCTAGGAGTGTATACTAGTCTCCAAATCATCTCCTGCCATCTCCTTGATTAAGCCTTGGATGAAACATGTGTGCACATTTGTATGAGTGTGTACAATTAGAAAGAAAACTTTCACTAAGAACTATAAGCATTTTAGGCACAGATTAGTTTGCCAAGAAATATCCTGTGAGTGAGAAAGCTTATCTATCTTGCCTTACAGGACAATCATTGTCATTGTCAATGCTAAATGATAGGGATCTATGGAAATCCAGCAAGAGCAGGTGACTCTATTTGAGCCGTTTTTCAATTCATTGTTGCTTGCAAAATCCAGCATGGCCAACAGAAACACAGCTGTATGTAAAGACGAATTACATCGTTCATCCCTATCTCATTCTCCTCACATGTGACATGAGTGCCTTTAATTGCAAGTGTGAGACCAGCCAGCAAACTCATCCACCACTGAGGCAACCATGGAGAAAGTCTTGTGTTGAGAAAGAACTACAGCAAGATTGAAACATCGTGGATCCACTTTGTGAAGAGGACAGTGGTTCTCTGCAGTAGACAGTAAATACAATAGATGAGCAAAAAAAAAAAAAATTGTTCTTTTAAGCCTCTGGGATTTGGGCAATTGTTTGTTACTGCAGCACGCCTTGGCCTTTCCTGACTAAATCATTTGGTTTCCTCTTTCATTGTTCACCTTGGTGGTCACATGTAGAGTTATGGGAGTGAAGGAGTTCCTGCTTCCTCACTCTCAGTAACTTTTCAGACAGCCAAGGCCAACTAGTGTGACCATGTTGTTGGGATAGAACTTCTGTGGAGCTGCCTGTGGAGACACCAGTTGCACTCAAGCCTTCAGAGATGGTATCGGTAGGTAGAAAGGAGGACCTTGACCAATTCAAAGTCAGACTCTGGTGGCCTCAAGTTTTTATAATTTAATGCTGACTTTGAGAAGAAAATGGGTCAACATCTATAGGTCTGGGAAGGGTGAAAGATTTGACTCTAGGATTATATAACTAGCCAATGTTTCCTTTGTAGCTGCAAAATAAATAAATAAATAAATAAATAAATAAATAAATAAATAAATAAATAAATTCTCTGGTCAGAATATCACAAGGGAATAAAACCATGGATTCAGCATATGTTAAAATAACCATTAGCAAATGTTATGTTATAAAAATTGAAAAATATCATGTAATAAAAATGTTTACAAAATGTATGATTTTCTTGGGAAAAGGGTCTGAAAATTATCATAATAGAAACTATGAGGAAGCAAGTACCTGAATAAAGAAAAAAATTAACTGTTGAATACAGTATCAAAGAGCAATATTTTAGAAACTTCAGAACCTCTCAGTTTTACTGGAAAATTCCATTGCACTATAAATGTTCCAGAGCATTAAAGTAAAATAAAGAAAGCCACATACTCCATTTTTATAGCGTCATCTTGACTCAGACACTGAGACCTGGCAAAAGTATCATGAATATGTTCTAGACTGATTTTTTTGCATGCTCATATTTTTTTAAAAGATTTTTATTAAAAATATAGTTAGCATACAAAATTTAGTTTCAGGTGTACACAATAGTTATTTAACATTTATATACCTAAAGAAGAGATCATTATAAGTCTAGCAAACACCTGATATCATACCATGCTATCACAATATCATTCAATATCATTGACTATTTTCCCTATGTTCTACATTAATCCCCATTACTCATTTGTTTTATATCTGGAAATTTGGAACACTTATTGCCCTTCACCTTTCCCCGCTTTTTAATTTTTTGATTACAGTTGACATTTAATATTATTTTATATTAATTTCAGGTGTACAGCATATGATTAGATATTTATATAGTTTAAGAAGTGATCCCCCTGACTAGTCTAGTACTCACCTGGCACTGTACACAGTTACTACCATGTTACTGACAATATTCCCTATACTTTACATCTCCATGACTATTTTGTAACTACCAATTTATACTTCTTAATCCCTTCACCTTTTTCACCCAGCCCCCAACCCACCTCCCATCTATCACCCCAATAAATCTACTACCCCTTCTGACACCATACATAGTTATTACAATATTATTGACTATTCTCCCTATGCTATACTCTACATCCCCATGACTACTTTGTAACAACAAATTTGTACTTCTTAATCCCTTCCTCACTTTCACCCAACCACTAACCCCCTCCCATCTGGCAACCATCAAAATATTCTCTGTATCTATGAGTCTGTTTCTGTTTTGTTTGTTTATTTATTTTGTTTTTTAAAATTCCACTTAGATAACCAAAATCACATTGCATCTGTCTTTCACTGTCTGACATCGCCCACTCAGCACAATACCTTCCAGGTCCATCCATGCTACCACAGATAGCAAGAACTCATACCCTTCTGTGGCCAAGCGATATTGCACTGTATATATGTACCACTTCCTCCTTATCTATTTATCCATCGATGGACACCCAGGCTGCTTCCACAACTTGGCCATTATAAACAATGCTACAATGACATATGGATACACATGTCCCCTCAAAATAGTATTGTGGATTTCTTTGGATAAATACCAGGAAGTGAAATTACTGGGTCCTTCTTTGTCTCTTGTTAAAGCCTTTGTTTTGAAGTGTATTTATTCTGGTATAAGTACTGCTACCCCAGCTTTTTTGTTGTTGTTTGCATTTTAATGAAATAACTTTTCCATCCTTTTAATTTCTGTCTGTGTGTGTGTCTTTCAATCTGAAGTGAGTCTCTTGTAGGCAGCATATGTAAGGGTTTTGTTTTCTTATCCATTTATCTACCCTATGTTTTTGATTGGAGCATTTAATTCACTTACATTGAAAGTAATTGTTGATAGATATGTAGTTATTGCCATTTTATTATTCATATTTTTTATCTTTTTTTTCCACCTGAAAGAAGTCCTTCTAACATTCCTTCTAATACTGGTTTGGTGGTAGTGAACTCCTTTAGCTTTTTCTTGTCTGGGATCCTCTTTATTTGTCCTTCAAATTTAAATGATAGCCTTGCTGGGTAACATAGTCTTGGTTGTAAGTTCTTGCTTTTCATCACTTTGAACATTTTGTGCCAATCCCTTCTGGTCTGCAAAGTTTCTGTTGAGAAATGAGCTGACAATCTTATAGTGGCTCCCTTATAAGTTATTAATTGCCTTTCTCTTGCTTCTTTTAGGATTCTCTCTTTTTTTTTTAATTAAATTTATTGGGGTGACAATTGTTAGTAAATTTACATAGATTTCAGGTGTACAATTCTGTATTACATCGTCTATAAATCCCATCGTGTGTTCACCACCCAGAGTCAGTTCTCCTTCCATCACCACATATTTGATCCCCTTTACCCTCATCACCCACCCCCCACCCCCTTACCCTCTGGTAACCACTAAATTATTGTCTGTGTCTATGAGTTTTTCTTTCTCATTTGTTTGTCTTATTCTTTTTGGTTTATATACCACATATCAGTGAAATCATAGGGTTCTCTGCTTTTTCTGTCTGACTTATTTCACTTAGCATTATACTCTCAAGATCCATCCATGTTGTCACAAATGCTCCTATATCATCTTTCCTTAACGCCGAATAGTATTCCATTGTGTATATGTACCACAACTTCTTTATCCATTCATCTATCGAAGGACATTTTGGTTGTTTCCATGTCTTGGCCACCGTAAACAAAGCTGCAATGAACATTGGAGAGGATTCTCTTTTTGTCTTTAAACTTTGCCATTTTAATTATAATTTGTCTTGCTGTGGACCTGTTTGGGTTCATCTTGTTTGGGACTCTGCACTTCCTGGGCTTGTATGTCTATTTCCTTCACAAGGTTAGAAAAATTTTCAGTCATTATTTCTTCAAGTAGATAGGTCCTCAATCCCTTGTTTTCTCTCTTCTTCTGGTACTCCTATGATGCAAATGTTATTATGCTTGATGTTTTCCAGAGGTCTGTTAAACTACCCTCATGTTTTTGGTATCTTTCTCATTTTTGCTGTTCCAATTGGGTATTTTCTGCTGGCTTGTCTTCCAAATTACTGATTCTATTTTCTGCTCCATCTAGTCTGCTGGTGGTTCCTTCTAGTGCATTTTTCATTTTAGTCATTGTATTCTTCGTATCTGACTGGTTCTTTTTTTATGGTTTCTATGTCCTTTTTTAGGCTTGCTATCTCTTCATTGAAGATCTCACTAAGTTCCTTGAGCATCCTTATAACCATTGTTTTGATTCTGTCTCCGGTAGGTTGTTTGCCTCCATTTCAGTTAGTTTTTTTTCTGGGGTTTTTCTCCTGTTCTTTCATTTGGGATGTATTTCTTTGTTTCTTTACTTTGGCTGCCTCTCTGTGTTTGTTTCTATGTATTAGGTAGGGCTACTATGTCTTCCAGGTTTGCCAGGTAGCCTTATGTAATAGGGCCCAGTGGCACAGTCTCCCCGGTCACCTGAGCTGGATGCTCCCTGTGAGGGGTGTGTGTGCCTCCTGTTACAGTTCAGCCTTGATTGATGTTGGCATGTCAGTCAGTGGTACTGGTCTCATGCTAAGCGGCTGTTGGATTTGGCCATATCCAAGGCTTATGGGCTGCTGTGTAGAGCCTTACCCCATGTAGCAGGATTCACCCCAGAGGGCTCTGGTGCCTCTTGAAATAGCCCTTTGGGTGTGCTTGTGGGACACAGTGCGTGGTGCTCTGCTGTAATATGAAGCCAATCTCCTAGTATGTTGATTCTGGGGCTTCTTGGGAGAGGCTCTGGTGTAGGCCCAGGTAGGCCCTGTGACCACCCAGGGGCCACCTGGTAGGAGCTACAGAGTGATCCACAGTTGTTCGCTTCCTGTGCTAAACATGCAGGCATGTGGGAGAGGCCACACTGTGAACTAAGGATGTCTGCCACCAGTACCAGGCCTGGGGTAGCTCTGCAGAAAGCCAGGACACCCTGAGTCCTACTGTCCCCTGTGGGCTCACTTAAAGTTTAGCCACTGCTAAAGCCTCGTGTGGTATGCAAATTGAGTGAAGTGGGGTCTCAGGGAGTAAGCAGGTTGGAGCAGGGAAGGTCACCAGGCCAATCTGGTTCAGGTTTGGCCATATGAGGGAGGACTCAATAGAGAAAAGATGGTGCCCATCTGCCGGCTGCATGGAAGGAGGATCCGCACAGAGAAAATGGTGACTGCCTCTACAGTCTTCGCCCCGAAAGCACGCAACTCAGTCTCTCTACACATGTCTCTCCATATGTCTCCCCATATGTCGCTGATGCTGTCCAAGTTATCGTCGCACCGCCAGAGCCCAGGGTAAGTGCCCGTGCGTGAGTGAGCCTGTGTGTGGGCCCTTTAAGAGGACATCTGGTTTCCCTCAGAGTTTGGTCCCTCCTGGACAGTCAGAATCCCCGCTGTTTTTCACAGCTAGATGCTGCGGGGGATCCTCTTCTCAGCACTGGTACTCAGCTGGGTAGTCTGGTGTGGGGCTCAGGTTTCTCGCACCTTGGAGGAACCTCCACGGCCCAGATACCCTTCCGGATTCTCAACCGTCATACACAGGTGTGGGCTGGCCCGTTTCGCGTCTGCGTCCCTCCTACCAGTGGATGTGGCTTCTCCTTTATATCCTTAGGTATAAAACTTCTGTTCAACTAGAACTCAGATGGTTCTCCAGGTTGATTGTTCTATAATTTAGTTGTAATTTTATTGTGTTCATGGGAGCAGGCAAGCACTGCGTTAATCTACTCTGCTATCTTGGATCTCTCCTGTTTATAATCTTATTTCACTATTTTTTCTTTTGTAATTTCACTTTCAGACACAAAGTGGCAATGAACAAAGTTGTGAAGTTTTCCCAACTAAATTTAAGATTCCTCATGAGGAGGGACACAATTTTGGTGCTTTTTTGAATAGTCCATAAATCTTAATGTGATGGTTTCATAATAATAACCACTAAAAAATACGATGAACAGAATAATTTAGATGTTCATATCTGAGGAATAAAGGTAACTTACAACAGACAATCTTCAGAGGGCCTCTCAAGCTTTGTAGTTTAAATAACCATATTTATCACAAGAATGTATAAAGTAAAGCAGGTTATTTGTGAAGGGTCTTGTAATGAGTGTTGTGCTTCCTTGACAATGAAGGGTGTTATTTAGATGTTGTTGGTAGCGAGGCTAGGAGATGCCAAATACATGCTGAATGGAAGTATATCGTTAGGATCTATATAAAATGTAACGGAAAAAATTACCTTAAAGTGGACACAGACTTGCAAGATTTGATGGTAACCAAATTTAAGGTGTAACTTTTCCGGAAAAGACATAATTGTAAGACAATCCAAACTTGTCAACAGAGAGGAAGCTTTGGCATAAACTTTGTGCCCTATTGCAGAGATAAATAAGATAAAACAGCATAATGGGGCTATTAAACATTTGATTGGTTGATTCATCTACTCTTAATACTCATGTTCAGTGGGTAACGTTCTTATTTTGACTTGTCTTTCCATTAAGGTCTTTTAATTGGAGTTTTCTTGGTCATGTTGATGCCAAAATTTTGGCCAATGTGCCCTTTGTTTCTTGTTAGATATCAATAAACTGGTAGTTCTGGTGCCTACCTTAGGTTTTGCAAAGACTGGTTTTACAAAATAGTTTTTTGGGCTGATCACTTCTGCATGTTGACAAGAGTGTCTAATTCAGGTTCTCCTCTGAGAGAACCTGTCCTGTCCTGATCTAGTCAGCCTGTCTGATGGCACTCTGTCACATCCATATTCGAATTTCTATATGACACACCAATGCAACAAAATGAACAAATATAAGCCATTTTCCTGTTCACTCTTTTCTCCCCAGTAGTCTAGTTAGATTTATGGTGTACCCTAGTTACTTAGTCATTCAACATTTATTACAAATGCACTACACGTCCAACTGTGCTCTGTGCTGTGGGAGCTAATGTGATCTGCCAGTGGAGCTCTGGCTGCCAGAGGGGTTTGAACTCATCTGAGTCCGTTGGTCATGTGCACTATGAGGTTCGTTTGGGTAGATACTGGTAGCCACTATTACCTGAGTCAGGTATTACCAACTCTCTGATAGGTACCTAATCCTCCACAATCTGTTTTCTAAAGAAAGCAAGGCCTCAGAACAAGTTCTACCACCCATATAAAAATTTATTAGATGAACTTTTATAGCAAGCAGGTACACGAACCATCATACACCTCATTCCGTGAGTTCCATGGAAACCTAGCTCTCTGTTTTGTAGGTGACCTGCAAACACCTTAAATGGAAGATTCCCTTGAAGAAAATATAGCCACGATGCCAAGCTATCATTTAGTTTATGTGATAATTGGCAGCTGACCACTCAGTTTAAAATTGGGACTGGACTCATATCCCAGGTGCCCCCTGGAGGGCATAACTAAAGTAATTTTCTCAGTGCACATGTGTCAAATGCCCCTTGTTCAACTTCTTTAACCGTTTCTGACATTCTTTGCACTAACGATCAAGCTGGCAATTTCAGGAACACAAATTCATTTTGATGCTTAATATGTAAATTAGCAAAGTATCTGGTTTAGATTGTAGACCAAGATAGCTGTAGTCTCTGGATCGCTGTGGCCTTATTGGTTAAATGCTAGCTGACCTCCCTTTGAGTTTAAATTCCTGATCAGGATAAGTGACATTCCCTAGGGTGTAGATTAAAATTAACACACATGTCCATTTACATCATGCTGTCTGTGCTGAAGCATTTTGAAGCAAATTATAAACATTATAACACAGGGTTTTAAGACGTATACAGTTTTAATACCATTTCAGTTTCTTCCAAATAGTATTAAATCTTGGGAACAATTTCAGAAGAATGGAGTTTTTGCCCCTTTCCCTGAAATTATGTATATACATATACATTACTCCTTAATGACAACTGTACTAAGAAAGGGGAAAATGTCATTTTAAATTTATCTATGTATCTATTTATTTTTCATTTTAAGCTGGCTGGCCTAGGGGAAAGGTATAATTTCTCTTAGGGTAAAAACTTCTCTTTTGTACAATAAAATAACCTATTTGGCACTAAAAGTCTGGCATAGGCTGGAAAGTTAAGATTGAGGCCAATAGAGAACTGAATTAGTTTGCATTACAAAGCAACCAGAATTTTTTTCCCCTTGGATAAAGGGAGTCATTTGGAGACTCTAAGTTTGAATGGAAGTGGGGTGGAGAGGGAGAGATGGACAAGACTGAGAGAAGGGACTTTGGGAAATGGAAGCGAATGCAGACTAGAGAGAGGAAGGACCCACAAAAATTATCTGCAGCGGAGATGACCTCTAAATCTTAGCACAGTGATGTCTAACATTCAATTTCCTGTGGTTGCCAATTCTAACCTGTCTGTATATAACTCGCTTCTGTTAGCCTAAGCCTTCAATAAAACGTCTGCACAGAACCGCTGTTGTTAGTGGTCCTTTGAGAAAATGAAGAAAGAGAGGTAGGATAGAGAAGATTAAGGAAGTTCAGAGAGAGGACAGCCTCCCAGGCACTGGCCAATGGGTGTTGGTCTCTCTCTGAACTCAGCTGACCAATTGAGAATTCAGAAAGAGCATACATTTAGAGTGGGAGGTGACCATGAACTTGTAAGGACGCTCTGGGGATCCTCTAAAATCTAAAATCTTGTAAAAACTTCCTATAACACATGCAGCATAGATTGGTGCCATCCTACTTCAGATATTAAAGGATAGCCCCAGGAGACTGGAAGTCACCTAACCCAGAAGGGGATATTAAATAAAAGCTGACCCAAATCTAGAATGCATTTCTTGACATTGATTTGATCCATTTGCTACATTTTGTCTTAGACAACTTAGCAAGTTGAACTTAGAGTAGAATAATGAGAAAAATTCCAGCCAATATCAACTGTTCCAGAATGCAGGGAGTTATTTAAAGAATTTGTGTTTATTTAACTGGGAAAATGCATTTTTTTAATATTGGAAAAAATTTTTAAGGGAGCCAATATTCTTTATATGATTAAAAATATGTTCTCGTTCAAAATTCTCATTCAGAATGATGTGGTTTTTAAAGCAAGATCATAATGTAAATCATACCTGCTGTGTCTCTAGGCCCTGCCTGTACCACTGGTCTGGCATGGTACTAAATGTTGAAGACACACAGAGAAAAAGACAGTTACAGCATGTCCAAGCTTCATTAGCAGAAGAGCAAACACTATTGCATTGAATGAAATCTGCTTACCCTTTTTTAAACCTGAGAAACCTTCCAAAACTTAAGATGATGACTTTGAGATAAATAAAATATACATTTTTCTAAAATGTACCCCAGTGAGCTTCTTTGAGCTGTGTATATTCTGGGAAGGCCCTAGAATCTGATTCTGAGGAGGCCATGTTTGTCTTTGAGACTAAGGTTTATTCATAAACAAACCAACTCTGTGTATCTCCTCCACACTCCATGTAAGGTGTCATCACAGTACTTTAGGTCACTGATCATTTTGGGCTGTCTCTTGATCTTATATGGGTCCTAACACATCTAAACACATTAGGCTGTGTTTGTTTTTGTTTAGAAAATATGATTGTTTTTATCTCGTAGGTTTGTTCCTACACACTCAGTATCCGGACAACATTAAAAAGGAGGCTTACTTGGCTTTCTGAGACGTAAATGACATAATCCAAACAATGCCAGGGCAATTACTTTTGCACTGTTGGGGTGCACTGAATGCGACAGGTATCAGTTACAACGTGGAGGAAGATTTAATATGCTTAGTCTGAGTATTTAGTGTTGTGACTTTTAGAAGATAAATGGGCAGACTGGGAATGATTTGAGAAAGGAAAAGGGTATTTGTGGTATTTGTGGAATGGGTGTGTTGGGGCACAGAGTACAGGTGACGAGAATGCCAGTATGTGAAGTAGATTTTTCGTGTTCTGGCCCCTCGTCTACAATTTGGTATCTAAACCATTCTTTGAAGCTCTATTTTCTTTCCACACCATCTGGCCACCCTGGCTGGGCACCATTGTTGTCAATACAGTGGTACCTCAGTTTTCGAATGTAATCCACGAGTTCTGAAACGTTCGAAAACAGCCGACAGCTAGGCCTAAGGATTTTGTACTCAGTGGAAGCCATGTGACACGTTCGACTTCTGAGTCCTGTTCAAAAACTGAAGCATTTACAACCGGGTTTACGGCATTCATAAACCAAAATGTTCGTCAATGGAGACATTCGAAAACCGAGGTACCACTGTAATGGTTCAAGAATCAGATTCCAAATTCAAGATCCTACCTACCTATGATTCTTTGTGAAAAATATTATGTCTTTTAGCCTCATTTCCTCCCTCAGCAAATTTAGTATAATCATATCAAATGGAAGATTTTGGTCAGTTTACGATATTTCCTAGAGTCTGAGATATAATTGATTATATTTCTGTACAACAAAGGAAAGCATAATTGTGGTTCAATTATGCCAGTTGAACTACATCACCATCAATTGCGAGATGCATTCTGATGTTTTCCGTGCTAAAATGTGAAATCTTAGAATCAATGAGATACGATAAATGAAATATTTAATGTTAAGAAGTCTTGCAAAACATAAAGTACTATACAAATATTATTTATTATTATTTATATATTGGAATGTGTAATGACATAAATCTGATGGCTACACAAAAATTTTGGCACATGGGAATGAGGAGCTATCTCCTGACATTTGAGGAGGCAGCAAATTTAGGGAATATTACATTAGCTTCGCATCATAAAATAAGTATTGTTACCACCATCATTTTCATGCAATAACTTTTTCCATTCCTTTACTTTCCATCTGTGCGGGTTTTTCAATCTGAAGTGAGTCTCCGGTAGGAAGCATATGTTAGGGTTTTGTTTTCTTATTCATTCAGCACTCCTATGTCTTTTGATTGGGATATTTAATCCATTTACATTGAAAGTAATTGTTGATAGATATGTAGTTATTGCCATTTTATTATTCATAATTTTGATATTTTTTTTCCATCTTAAAGAAGTTCCTCTAACATTCCTTGTAATACTGGTTTGGTGGTGATAAACTCCTTTAGCTTTTTCTTGTCTGGGAAGATTTTTATCTGTCCTTTGATTTTAAATGATAGCCTTAATGGGTAGAATACCCTTGGTTGTAGGTCCTTGTTTTTCTTCACTTTGAATAGTTTGAGCCTATCCCTTCTGGCCTGCAAAATTTCTGTTGAGAAATCAGCTGACAATCTTATGGGGGCTCCTTTATAAATTACTAGTTGCCTTTCTCTTGCTGCTTTTGGGATTCTCTCTTTGTCTTTAACTTTTGCCATTTTAGTTATAATGTGTTTTGGTGTAGACATATTTGGGTTCATCCTGCACTCTGCATTTCCTGGTCTTGTATGTCTATGTCTTTTGTCAGGTTAGAAAAATTTCCAGTCATTATTTCTTCAAACAGGTTTTCAATCCCTTGCTTTCTCTCTTCTTCTTCTGGTACCCCTATGATGTGAGTGTTGTTATGCTTGCTGTTGTCCCAAAGGTCTCTTAAACTATCCTCATTTTTTTTGGATTCTTTTATTCTTTTTGTGTTCCGATTGGGTGTTTTATGCTACCTTGTCTTCCAAATCACTGATTGAATCCTCTTCTTCCTCTAGTCTACTGCATTCTTCATTTCAGTTATTGTATTCTTCACTTCTGACTGGTTCTTTTTTATAGTTCCTATGTTCTCTTTTATGTTTACTATCTCTTTGTTGAAGTTCTCACTAAGTTCCGTGCGCATCCTTATAAGCATTGTTTTGAACTCTGTGTCTGGTAGGTCGCTTGCCTCCATTTCATTTAGTTCTTTTTCTGGAGTTTTCTCTTGTTTTTTTTTTATTTTGGTTTTGGCTGCCTCTCTGTGTTTGTTTCTATGTGTTAGGTAGATCTACTAGTTACCCCAGCTTCCAATCTTGGCCAGGTGACCCTATATATTAGATGCTCTGTGGGTCCCTGGCACAGTATACCTGGCCATATACCTGGGTGCTCCAGGAGTGTCTTTTGTGTGGTTTGGTGTGCCCTCCTGTTTAGTTGAGCCTTGATTGCTTTTGGCACATCAGTGGATGGCATTGGCCCTCAGGCTGTGAGGTTTGGCCCCAAACACAGCTTACAGGCAGCTTTGCAGGGGGGATTATCCCACTGAGTGGGATTTGCCCCAGTGGGCTCTGGTGCCTGTTGAGTCCACCCTTTGTGTGTGCCACTTGTGGGTCCAATTGGGCAACACTCTTACTGTGGTCTGAAGCCAACCTCCAAGTATATTGGTCTGGGGCCTCTTGGGAGAGGCTCCAGGGCAGGCTCAGCTTACCTACTGCCTGTGACTGGCTGGGGACTACCTGGTAGAAGCTACAAAGTGATCTTCAGTTGATTGCTGCCTGTGCTAAAATTGCAGGCATGTGGGAGAGGCCTTACTGTGAACTGAGGATGGCTGCCAGTAGTACCAGGCCTAGGGTAGCTCTGCAAAAAGCCAGGGCTCCCCAAGGCCTGTAGCCACTTGTTGGCTCCCTTAAGGTTCAGTCACTGATAAAGCCTAGCGCAGTACATGAGTTGGGTGAGGGAGAGTCCCATGGAGTCACTAGAGTGGGAAGAGTTGTGGTCACCAGGGTAATGTAGACTCTGGTTTGGTGCCAGTTCTGAGCCTGGAGCTACTAAGCTGAAGTCTCAGAGCACACTGAGGCAAGTCGCTATCCACCTGGGGCCCACAGACTCTGTTAATTTTCCAAGAAATTGTGCAATGTGGGTGGGGCTGACAGCTTGAGAGAAAGTGTCTCCAGCATTGGGGGAGTTGGGTGGGGTGGTGTCCCAGCAGAGCGCAGATTCAGATTTGGCCATGGTGGGGGTGGGCTCAACACAGAAAATATGGTTTTTGAATGCTGACTGTATGGGAGAAGGACCCCACATAAGGAAAATGGTGACTATCCAGCAGCCTTTGCTCTGCAGCCACACACCTCAGTCTGACCCCCATATGTCTTTTATGCCCTCTGAGTCACTATCCCTCCATGGGAACCCATGGTGAGTGCCTGCATGGGCCCTTTAAGAGGCTGGGTTTTCTACAGCTTTCCATCCCACCTGGATGGCCAGAATCCCCACTGATTTCCACAGCCAGATGTAGTGGAGGCTCCTCTTTCTGGCACCAGTACTCTGGGCTGGGGTCTCTTGCTTCTCCAGAGGAAACCTCTGTGGCCAAGATAGGCCTCCTGATTGTCAACTGCCACGTGGAAGTTTGAGGCCAGCCTGTTCCTTGTCTCTGTCCCTCCTACCAGTCTTGACTTTGCTTCTTCTTTATATCCTTAGTTATAAAAGTGTTGTTCAGCCAGATTTCAGATGGTTCTCCAGGTTGATTGTTCTATAATTTGGTTGTAATTTTAATGTGTTCATGTAAGGAATCATGCACAGTTTATCTACTCCACCATCTTGGACCTTATTTGAATTCTTTACATCGAAAAACTACTGCTTATATAATTTATTTAAAAAAAATCAATCTTTCCTTGATGAGTAGGTATGGAGAAAATTATAGAAAAAAATGTTTGTAAAATATTTGTTGATATAACAAGCTTAGATGTGTATGCACTTAATAACAGAACTTCAACATACATTTCAAAAACTGACAGAACTGACAAATCCACAATTACAAATAGTTACTATAATAATCCTCTCTTAATAGCATAAGTAGACAAAAAAATCAAGGATATAACAGATTTGAACAATACTATAAAATTGTCATTTAAAGAACTCTATGGCAATAATTGCAAAATAAATATTATTTTCAAGGATACATGTTCATCAAGATAGACTATATACTGTGCCATAAAACAAATCTGAGTACATTAAAAGATTAAAATCATACAAGGTAAATTATATTATTCCCACTATAAGATGAAGGAAGAGATATTTAAACGAATTGCCATGGTCACACAGCAGAGCTGGGATTCTAAAATGTATGTGTTTAATCATTTATTTCTTAAAAAGAATTAAATTAGAACTGGAAAAATATATCTGGAAAATCTTCAAATATTTGGAAATTCAGCAATTCACTCCAAATTGCCTGTGGGTCAAGGGTGAAATAAAAGAAGAATTAGAAAATATTTTGCATCACTATGAAAATACAACATATCAAATTTTGTGAGATGCACACAAAGCAGTTTTTAGAAAATTTATATCCTTAAATGTTTGTATTAGAAAAAAAAGGAAGATTAAAATCAATGATCTTAGCTTCAATTTAAAAAGTGAAAAAAGAAAACCAAATTAACTCCAAACATCAACAGAAAAAAAGGAGCTAAATGAGACAATTAAATGGAAAATGAATAAACAACAACAAAAATCAGTGAAACCAAAAGCTGGTTCTTTGAAAGTATCAAAAACTAACAAATTTCTAAATAGTCTGGTAGAGACAGAAAACACAAATTATCAGTATTAGGAATGAAAGATGGATAAGACTACAGATCTTATAAACATCAAAAGGGTAATAGGAAATAGGATGACTATGCCGGCTGATTTGATAACTTAAACGAAATGGACCAAGTTCTTTAAAGACACATGTATCCAAACTCACACAAGGTAAAATAAATGCCAATACATGTGAATATTTGAGAGACAGAAATGTTATACTTAACACAAATATCTTTATGTATTATTAAAAACTCAGCTTAAAATCCACTCAAAGAGATTTTATAGCTTCCACAGTTTTATTTATATTTTTACCTCTGTCTTCTTTCTTTTTTCTTTTTCAATTACAGTTGAAATTCAATGTTATTTTATATTAGTTTCAGTTTACAGTATAATGGTTAGATATTTATATAATTTACGAAGTGATTCCCCTGATTACTCTAGAACCCACCTGGCACTATACATAGTTATTATAATATTATTGACTAAATTCACTATGTTGTAATTTACATTTCCATGATGATTTTGTAACTACCAATTTGTACTCTTAATTGCTTCATCTTTTTCACCCAGCTCCCCACCCATCTGGCAACAATCAGTTTGTTCTCTGTATTTATGAGTCTGTTTCTGTTTTGTTTGTTCATTTATTTTATTTTTTAGATTCCACATTTAAGTGAGATCATATGGTATTTGTCATTCTTTGTCTGACTTATTTCACCTAGCATAATACACTTTCTGTCTATTCACGTTATCACAAATGACAGGATTTCATTCTTTGTTATAGCCAAGTAATATTCCATTGTATATGAGTATATGTACCGCCACTTTTTTATCTAATTGTCTACTGAGGGGCACTTTAGTTGCTTCCGTATCTTGGCTATTGTAAATAGTGCTGCAGTGAAAATAGGGGTGCATATATGTTTTTTAATTACTGTTTTGGATTTCTTTGGATAAATACCCAGAAGTGGAATTGTTGAGTTATATCGTACTTCTATTTTTAATTTTTTCAGGAAGGTCCATATTGTTTTCCATAGTGGCTGCATCAATTTGCAATCCCACTAACAGTGCACCAGGGTTCCCTTTTCTCCACATCCTTGCTAGAAGTTGTTGTTTGTTGATTTATTGATGATGGCCATTCTGACATGTGTGGTTTTAATTTGGTGACATTGAGCATCTTTTCATATGTCCATCTGTATATTCTCTGGAGAAATGTCTGTTCAGATACTCTGCCCATTTTTTACATGGATTTTTTTGGCGTTGACTTGTATGAATTCATTATAAATTTTGGATATTAACTCCTTGTCAGATGTATTGGCAAATATATTCTCCCATTCAGTAGGCTGTCTTTTCGTTTTGTTGATGGTTTCCTCAGTTGTGCAAAACCTTTTTAGTTGATGTAGTCCCATTTGTTTATTTTCTCTTTTATTTCTCTTTCCTGAGAATTATTATATTATTATACATATTAAAAATTTTATTAAAAATATATTTTTATATTATAGATATAAATTTAAAAATATTACTACAGCAATGTGAAAGAGGTTGCTGTCTATGTTTTCTTTTAGGAGTTTTAGGGCTTGGGGTCTTAGATTTAAGTCTTTAATCCATTTTAAGTTTATTCTTTATGGCGTAAAAAGGTGGTCCAGTTTCATTTTTTCATGTATCTGTACAGCTTTCCCTACACCATTTATTGAATAACTGTCTTTACTCTTTTGTGTATTATTGCTTCTTGTCATAAATTAAATGACCATATCGGCATGGATTTATTTCTGGGCTCTTTATTCTGCTCCATTGATCTATGTGTCTATTTTTATGTCAGTACCATGTCGTTTTGATTACTATTGCCTTGTCGTGTACGTTGATATCAGGTAGCGTGACACCTCCAATTTTGTTCTTTCTCAAGATTGCTGTGGCTATTTGGTGTCTTGTGCGGTTGGTTCCCTATAACTTTTAGGATTATTTGTGCTGGTTCTGTGAAAAATGCCATTGGTATTTTGACAGGGATTGCACTGAGTCTATAGATTGCTTTGAGTTGTGTGGACATTTTAAACACTTCCCTGAGCACAGTGCATGCTTCCATTTACTTGTATCTTCCTAATTTCTTTTTTCAGTTCCTTGTAATTTTCTGAATGTGGGTTTTTTACTTCCTTGGTTAAATTTGTTCCTAGGGATTTTATTATTTTTTTGATGCACTTGTACATGGGATTGTTTTCTTAATTTCTCTTTCTGATAGTTCATTATTGGTGTATAAAAATGGTATCAATTTCTGAATATTAATTTTCTTTCTGAATTCCTGAATTACTGAATTCCTTTATCAGTTCTAATAGTTTTTTAGTGAAATCTTTAGTCTCTCTATATAGTAATATGTCAACTGCAAACAGTTTTACTTCTTACTTTCCAATTTGAATGCTTTTTATTTCGTTTTCTTGTCTGATTGCTATGGCTAATCCAACATAGGAATTCCAATACTATGTGGAATAAAAATGGTGAAGTTGGACATTCTTGTCTTGTCTGATCTTAAGGAAAATGCTTTTAGCTCCTCCCCATTAAGGTTGATGTTAACTTTGGGTTTGTCGTATATGGCCTTTATTATGTTGAGCTATGTTTCCTCTATTCCCATTTTGCTGAGAACTTTTATTATAAATGAATGCTGGATTTTGTCAAACATTTATTTTTCTGTATCTTTTGATATGATCATATGAGTTTTATCCTTCATTTTGCTTATGTGGTGTATCAGGTTAATTGATTTGTGAATATTGACCCAAACTTGTATCCCAGGAATAATTCCCACTTAATTATGGTGTCTGGGGTTTGTTTGTTTGTTTGTTTTCTTTTTAAATGTATTGCTGAATTCGGTTTGCTAGTATTTTATTGATGGTTTATGCAGCTATTTCATGAAGAATATCAGCCTATAGTTTTCTCTTTTTGTAATTTCTTTGTCTGGTTTTGGAATCAGCGTACTGGTGGCCTCTTAGAATGAGTTAGAGAGCCTTCCCTCCTCTTGAATTTTTTGGAATAGATTGAGAGGAATAGGTGTTAATTCTTCTTTGAATGTTTGGTAAAATTAACCTGTGAAGCTGTCTCGTTCAGGACTTTTGTTTGTTGGGAGTTTTTTGATTACTGATTTGATTTTGTTAGTAGTAATCAGACAATTCAGATTTTCTGTTTCTTTTTGATTCAGTCTTGGAAGATTGCATGTTTCTAGGAATTTATCCATTTCTTCCAGTTTCTTCTATGCCAATTTGTTGGCATAGAACTGTTCATAGTATTTTCTTATATTCCTTTGTATTTCTGTGGTGCCAGTTGTCACTTCTCCTCTTTCATTTCTTGTTGTATTTATTTGGGTCCTCTCTCTTTTTTTCTTGATGTGTCTGGTAAAAGTTTTATCAATTTTATTTATCCTTTCAAAGAACCAGCTCTTGGTTTCATTGATCTTTTGTATTGCTTTTTTTAGACTCTATTTGATTTCTTTCCATTCTGATCTTTTTTATTTCCTTCCTTCTACTCATTTTGGGCTTTGTTTAATGTTTTGTTTTAGCTCCTTTAAGTGTAAGGTTAGATTGTTTATTTGAGATTTTTCTTTCTTGAAGTAGGCCTGTATTGCTATGAATTTCCCTCTTAATACTTCTTTCACTGTGTCCCATGGATTTGGGGTTGTTGTGTTTTCATTTTCATTTATCTCAAGGTTTCTTTTTCTACCTTGATCTCATTGTTAACCCATTCATGGTTTAGTAGGTAGCATGTTATTTCGTTTAGTTTGTGTGTTTTTTCGTTTTTTTTTCCTTGTAATTTCTAGTTTCATACCATTGTGGCCAGAGAAGATGCTTAATAAGCTTTTAATCTTCTTAAATTTCCTGAGACTTGTTTTGTGACCTAATGTGGTCTATCTTAAAAAGTATTCCATGTGTACTTGAAAAGTATGTTTATTTGCTACTTTGTGATGGAATGCTCTTAAATGTCAATTAAATACATCTGGTCTGATGTGTCATTTAAGTCCACTTGTTCCTTATTGATTTTCTATCTGGAAGATCTGTCCATTGGTGTCAATGGTGTGTTAAAGTCCCCTACTATGATAGTCTTCCTGTTGATCTCTCCTTTTACGTTGTTCAATATTTGCTTTATATACTATTTAAGTACACCTATGTTGGGTGCATGGATGTTTACTAGGGTTATATTTTTTTTTGTTAGATTGACCCCTTTATCACAATGTAATGTCCTTTGTCTCTTGTTTTTGGTTTTGTTTTGTCTCTTTGCCTTTGTTTTAAAATCTGTTTTCCCTGATATATGTGTTGTTTCTCCAGCTTTTTGTGTTTGTTTCCATTTGCATGAAGTATCTTTTTTCCATCTCATTGCTTTCAGTCTATGTGTGTCTTTCTATTTGAAGTAGGTCTCTTGTAGACAGGATATTATGGGTCTTGTTTTCTTATCCAACCAGCTACCCTATGTCTTTTGACTGGAGCATTTAATCATTTACATTTAAAGTGATTATTGATACACACATAGTTATTGCCATTTTGTTATTCATATTTATGTTCTTTTCCTTCTTAAAGAAGTAGATTTTTCTTATAATATTGGTTTAGTGGTGATGAACTTCTTTAGCTTTCTCTTGTCTGGGAAGGTCTTTATCTCTCCTTCAATTTTAAGAGATAGCTTTGCTGGGTAGAGTAGTCTTGGTAGTAGGTCCTTTTTTTCTTTTTATCATTTTGAATATTTCTTGCCAATTGTTTCTGGCCTGAAAAGTTTCTGTTGAGAAATCAGCTGACAGTCTTATGGGAGCTCCCTTGTAAATAAGTAATTACCTTTCTCTTGCTACTTTTAAGATTCTCTCTTTGGGTTTAACCTTTGGCATTTTAATTATGTGTCTTGGTATGGACCTTTTTGAGTTCAACTTATTTGTCTCTGTGCTTCCTGGACTTGTATGTCTATTTTCTTCATCAGGTTAGGAAAATTTTCAGTTATTATTTCTTCAAGTAGGTTCTCAATTCCTTGCTGTCTCTCCTTCTTCTAGTACATCTATGAATGAATGTTAAGGACCTCCCAGGGATCCCTTAAACTTTCTTTTCTGTTTTGATTTGGTGTTTTCTGCTACCTTGTGTTCTAAATCACTAATTGGATTCTCTGCTTCATCTATTCTGTTGTTTATTCCTTCTAATGTATTCTTCATTTCAGTTATAGTATTCTTCACTTCTGACTGTTTTTTTTATGGTTTTTATGTGCTCTTTTATGCTTACTACCTCTGTTGAAGTTCTCACTAAGTTCCTTGAGCATCCTTACAACCAGTGTTGTAAACTCTGTATATTGTACATTGCATGCTTCCATTTTGTTAATTCTTTTTCTAGAGTTTTTTCCTGTTCTTTCATTTGAGGTATGTTTCTATGTGTCCTCATTTTGGCTGCCTCTCTGTTTTTCTTTCTATGTATTAGGTAGGTCTGCTATGTTTCCCAGTCTTGGCAGGGTGGCCTTATGTAATAGGTGACCTGTGGGGTCCAGTGGCACACACTCCCTGATTATCTGCAATAACTGATCCACAAATGTTCCTTGTGTGAGTTGTGTGTGTTCTCCTGTTGTAGTTGAGCCTGATTGCTGTTGACATCAATCACACACAGTGGGTATGATTGACCCTCAGGCTGATTGGCTGTGAGGATTATCCATTCCCACAGCTTACAAACTGCTGTGCTGGGGCTGAGCTCAGGGACCAAGAGTCTTCCCAAAGGGCTCTGGTGCTTGCCAACACCACCCTTTATGTATGTCATTTGGGAGGCTAATCAGGTGGTGCTGTGTTGTGGTCTGACAGTAGCTACCAGGTGTATTTGTTCTGGTGCCTTTGGGGAGGGGCTCCTGTGCAGACCAAGATCAGCCACTGCCTGTGACCAGCCCTAAGCTTCATGATAGGAACTACAAAGCAATGCATGGTTGTTTGCTACCTATGCTGGACATGCAGGTACATAGAAGAGGCCACACTGTGAACTGAGGCATGTTGCCACCAGTACCAGCCCTGGGGCAGCTCAGCAAAAGGTTCAGGGCACCTTGAGGCCAGCTGCCACTTGCGGGCTATCCATAAGGCTCAGCTACTCAAAGAGCCTTAGGCAGTATGCTAGTTAGGTGAGGCAGGTTCTCAGAGAGGTAACATGGTGGGGTGAGTGGTGTTCATCAGGTTAATGCAGATTTGGCTCCTGTGCTGAGCCTGGGGCCACTCAGCAAAAGGCTTAGAGCACAATGAGGCCAGCTGCCAGCCACCTGAGTCTTGCAGACCCCTGAGAGTTGTCCAAGAAATACTGCAGCATGGCAAGGGCTGACTGCCTGCTATTGAAAGTTCCTTCAGCAGTGGGTAGTTGGATAGGGTCCTCAGGAGTCACCAGATAGGAGCAAGTGGATTTCACAAGGTCAATGTAAATTCAGATTTGACTGGGTGGGAGGAGAACTCAAAACAGGAAAGATGTTGCCCATCCATAGGCTGCGTTGGAGGAGGGCTCCACACAGAGACAATGGCAGCTGACCCTCCAGCCCTTGCCCTGAGCCACACAATTAAGTTTCTTCTTGTATGTCTCTGGACCCTCTTGAGCTGCTGTCTCTCTCTGCTGGAACCCAAATTGAATGACTGTGAGTGAGTGAGTGTATGCCTGGGCCTTTTAAGAGTATGCCTGGGTTTTCTAGCAGCCCTCTGTCTCATCCAAATGAACAAAACTCCCTCCTGTTTTTCACAACCAGATGCTGTAGGGGCTCTTCTCCCCAGCATTTGTGCTGCTGGCTGGGGAGCTGGCTGTGGGACTGGGACCCCTTGCTCTGCATGGGGGACCTCTGCAGCCAAGAGATCCCTCCTGATTCTCAGCCACCATATATGGGTATGGGCCTGGGTGTTTCATGCTTTCATCCCTCCTACCAGTCTCAAGGTGGCTTCTTCTTTATGTTTAGTTATAGGATTTCTGTTCAGCTAAGCTCCAGATGGTTCTCCAGGTTGATTGTTCTATAATTTAGTTATAATTTTAATTTGGTCATGGGAGGAGGCAATCACAGCATTTACCCATTCCACCATCTTGCCTGGACTCTAATCCCATAATTTTAATTAAAAATATTGAACAGATAAATCATTTATAAACATGCCCATAGGTGTATCAACCTGCTTGGGCTGTCATAACAAACTACTACAGAGTGGGTGGCTTTAATAGCAAACATTTACTTTCTCACAGTTCTGAAGGCTAAAAGTCCATCATCAAGTGCCAACAAATTCAGTTTCTGATAAGAGCTCTAATCTTCATTGTGTCCTGCCATCGCCTTTCCTCAGTGAGCGTGCTGAGAGAGAGAGCTCTTCTAAATAGAGGGTCCGCTTCTCATAAGGACACCAGCTCTCTCCAATTAGGGTCCTATCCTATGACATCATTTAACCTTAATTATCTCCATACAGGCCATATCTCCAAATATAGTCAGGGGTTGGTGCTTCAACATATGAATTTTGATAGACAGACAGAATTCAGTCCATAAGAATAGGCTATAAAGAAATACAATATAATGAACCCTAGATAACGCCCACCAAGTTTAAAAAGACAAGCACTTCTGGCCTTAATTTTGACAACTCTTCCTTGACTGTTTATAAGCTTATCCCTTTTTATCCCTACTCGGAGATAACCATTATTTTGAATTTTGAGTTTATTACTGTCTTGCTTTTACTTATGCTACCACATGCTTTTACTTATGCGACCACCTAAACAATGAAGCACCACAATAAAATTTATGGAAGTAGCATGTATTTTTTGGTAATTTGTTTACATTACTCAACATTATGTTTCTGAGATTAATCACATTGTTGTGTGAAACTGTGGTTAGTTCATGGTTTTCTGTTGCATCACAATTTACTTGTGATGGAAACTGGTTGATTCCAGTTTCTTGCTGTTAAAAACAGTGCTGCTGTAAACATTCTTATAGATATCTTTTGATAGACAAATGCTGGAATTTCTTTAGGTCAGGGTTGACAAACTTTTCCTGTTAAGGATTAAAAAGTAAATATTTTAGACTTTAAGGATCTCATGGGTTCTGTCGCTACTATTTAACTCTGCCAATATATTGTGAAAACAGCCATAAACAATATATAAACAAATGGAAAGGTCTGTATTGCAATGAAATTTAACTTATACACACAGGATTTGGGCTGGATTTGGCCCTCAGGGCATAGTTGGTTGATCCCTGCTCCAAGTTATTAACTAGGAGTGAAACTGCTAAGTCATACTTAGTACACATGTAGTTTTAAATTGACTAAATAATGCCACATTGTTTTCCAAAGTGATTGTATTAATTTAAACTCCTATCAGCTTTGAAGATTTCCAGGTACCTCCCATCCTTACCAAGACTTGAAAAGATCAGATTTTTTTTTTCTTTTGGCTAATTTGAAGGGGCATGATTTTACCTAATTATGATTAAAATATATTTTCTTGATTACTAATGAGATTGAACATCATTTCTTATGTTTTCTCTTCTTTGAATTTATTTATTGAAATGATATCCTGATTTTCTATTGGGCTATTTGTCCCATTGTCATCAATTTGAAGGGGGTTATTTATATTTAATAATTTAAATATAATAAGTTAATAATATAATATATATTATATTATTTAATTTGTATTTATATTACAAATTGTAATTCTCTTTCACTTGTAGTTTTGAAAATATTTTTTTCCCACCTTGTGGTTTGTCATTTCACTTTATTAACAGTGAATTTTGAGAAATGAAAGATCATAATTTTGAAGTTTTAAAGTTTATCAATCCTAGGCCGAGACCTATCCACCTGCCAACACATGCCTCTCTCCTTCACTGCACGGTGGCCGCCTCCAGATTGCCATGGGTGACACCATCACTGCGTTCATGGTCCACAACAGCTCCAGCATATCCAAGGCCGGCTTCAAGGGTGACAATACCCCCAGGCCGTCTTCCCCTCCACAGTGGGGCACCCCGGGCACCAGGGTGTGATGGTGGGCATGGGCCAGAAGGACTCCTACGTGGACGATAAGGCCCAGAGCAAGAGGGGCATCCTGACCCTGAAGTACCCCATCGAGCACAGTATTGTCACCAACTGGGATGACATGGAGAATATCTAGCACCACAACTTGTACAAGGAGCTGCGTTTGGCCCCTGGGGAGCACCCTGTGCTGCTGACTGAGGCTCTCCTTAACCCCAAGGCCAACCATGAGAAGATGGCTCAGATCATGTTCAAGACCTTCAACATCCCAGCCGTGTATATCGCCATCCAGGCCGTGCTGTCCCTGTAGGCCTCTGGCCACACCAGTGGCATTGTTTTGGACTCTGGTAAGGGGGTCACCCACATGGTGCCCATCAGGAGGACTATGCCCTCCTCTATGCCATCCTGCATCTGGACCTGAAGATCCTCACTGAGCGTGGCTACAGCTTCACCACCACAGCCGAGTGGGAAATTGTGCGTGACATCAAGGAGAAGCTGTCCTATATCACCCTGGAGGTCGAGCAGGAGATGGCCACTGTGGCCTCCAGCTCCTCCCTGGAGAAGGGCTACAAGTTGCCTGACGGTCCGGTCATCCCCATTGGCAATGAGTGTTTCTGCTGCTCAAGGCGCTCTTCCAGACTTCCTTCCTAGGCATGGAATCCTGTGGCATCCACAAA
Source organism: Rhinolophus hipposideros (assembly GCF_964194185.1). Taxonomy (NCBI): domain Eukaryota; kingdom Metazoa; phylum Chordata; class Mammalia; order Chiroptera; family Rhinolophidae; genus Rhinolophus; species Rhinolophus hipposideros. Next base: position 52,703,209 of record NC_138064.1, read on the forward strand.
AGTAACTTCCACTCCATCATAAAGTATGACATGGACATCTGCAAGGACCTCTATGCCAACAGGTACTGTCTGGTTGGACCACCATATACCCAGGCATTGAAACAGAATGCAGAAGGAGATTACCGCCCTGGCCCCCCAGCACAATGAAGATCAAAATCAATGTGTTTCCTGAGCACAAGTACGGTGTAGATGGGCAGCTGCATCCTGGCCTCACTGTCCCCCTTCTAGCAGATGTGGATTAGCAAGCAGGAGTAGGACGAGTCCTGCTCCTCCATCATCCACTACAAATGCTTCTAGGAGGACTCTTGCTTAAGTGGTTACATCCTTTCTTGACAACCTAACTTGCACAGAAAGTGATGAGATTGGCATGGCTTTATGTGTTTGATTATTTATTTATTTATTTATTTATTTATTTATTTATTATTTTTGCACTTGACTCAGGATTTAAAACCTGGAATGGTGAAGGTCACAGCAGTTGGTTGGAGTGAGCATCTGCAAAGTTCTAGACTTTGCAAAGTTGAAGACTTTGTACTTTTTTTTAAAATAGTAATTCCAAATATCATCAGATGCACTATTACAGGAAGTCCCTTGCCTGCTCAAAAGCCTCCCCACTTCTTCCTAATAATGGTCAGTCCTTGCCCGTTCACAGGGGAGGGTGCTAGCATTGCTTTTGTATAAATTATGGAATCCAGTTTTTAAAAATCTTAGCCTTAATACTTATTCTTTTGTTTTGTTTTATTTGAATGGTCAGCCATCACGACCTCTCTCTTCGTTCCCCAACTAGAGAGGTATGAAGACTTTTGGTCTCCCTGGGAGTGGGTTGAGATGTGGAGACAGCTAGGGCTTACCTGTACACTGACTTGAGACCAGTTCAATAAAGTGCACACTATAAAAAAGTTTATTAATCATAAAAGATTGGTTTTTATTTTTGTTTTGAAACTCTGTTTAGCCTGATACTAATATGAGGTGTGATAAAAAAAATGATGAATGTTTAAATTAAAAAAAAAACCATTATAGTAAAAGACACATTGTAATTAATCCCCCTCAAAACACTCCCCCTCATTTGGAACACACTTATTCCATCATTCTTGCCGCTTTCTGAAGCCGTTCTGGAAGTCCTCTTTCATGAGCAACTTTAGTTGTGCTGTCATGTCTGCCTTGATGTCCTGAATCACTTTGACTCTGAGGAAGAGCCAGAAGTCACACAGTGCCAATCCAACAAATAAGGTGTATGGGGACACACCATAATGTTTTTATTTGACAGAAATTGCCATGTTCCAGAAGGGGTGTATGTCATGGGCATAATGGAGGATGAAACCATTTGCCCATTTCATGTTAACTCATTGTTTGTGATCCATGATTTACAGCACACTTTAAAACACACCTTCTCTCAACTGTAGCTCACACCCAACTGACTACACCGAACAAGTTGAAACCTGTCACACACTGTTACTAAGTTTTGACGCAGAGCTTCGTGTATCGAAGATCCCTGCCTTTCCATTGGATAGCACTCAGCAGCAGCATTCACCATATTTTGTGATCACAACAGAAAAGCTCCATGTCACACATCACTTCTGGCATGGCAATTTCTGTTAAATAAAAACATTACGGTGTGTCCTCATCCACTTTATTCACCGATCTGGCACTGTGCGACTTCTGGCTCTTCCCCAAAGTAAAAATGATCATGAAAGGTAAACGTTTTGAATCAGTTCAAGACTTCAAGGCAGTCACAACAGCATAACTAAAGATACTCACAAAAAAGAACTTCCAGAACTGCTTCAGAAAGTGGCAAGAATGATGGGATAAGTGTGTTCGAAGCAAGGGGGAGTATTTTGAGGGGAATGAATGATAATGTGTCTTTATTTTAATACATTTTTTAAAATTTAAACATTCACTGTATTGTTTGATCACACCTCATATAGACGTATTAATTTCTTTTTTATTACAATTTGCATAGATTACATTTGTCTATCTTTTTATTTCCAAATTTATGTTTCTTGTAAATAACACAGACCTGGATTTTGATCTTCTTAGCCAATCTGACAATATTTCTTACTTTCTTCACCAGTTTGTTTTACATTGATTATGGTTACTTATATAGATATATTTGTACCATCTTATTTTGTGCTATTTTTTTCTGTCCTGTGTATAGTTCTCTCTTTTTAAAAATTGTTAATCTTTTCTCATTACATTGCTTTTCCTCTAATATCTTGGATAATATACATTCATTTTTTGTTCTTTTAGTGATTGCCCTAAAATTACAATATGTATCCTTAATAAGACTGAAATTCATCAATAGGTCACTTCCATATCTGGTCAATAGCAAGCACTGTTTTACTCTCCCATCTTAACTTTAAAAAAAATCAGACAAAATATACATAATACCTTTAAGAAATAGGGTAACTGGCAGCAAAGAACAATGATTTCTAAGAGAAATGAGTTGAACCTTATGCATATATTAGCTTGTAACTATAAAGAGCTTGCAGGCCACAGCATAGGGTAAAGGGAGTCCAGGAAGAGCCCAGTGGTCTCATTGAGTTGAAGAGACAGAATTCAGAAAAGTAAGGCAATGAATTTTGGGATAGAGAGAGAGAGAAAGAGAGAGATGCAGAGACAGATTTTGGCTGAGCACCAATCTATGAATATGTCTAAGGAATCTACAGAGCTTGGGAAAACAGCCCCTTGGAAGGAGTAGTCAGAATAACTTTTGAGAGCTCACAGAAGGTAAGGAGGAGTTTGCTTTTACCAGCCAGAAGCCAGAATGGAAAAACATCTAGCACACAGGCTATGATGTAGGTGTCTCAGGAGTGTATTTGTCGAGAGTGGGACGAAATGAGATCTAGATTAAAGGCTGCTCTGCACACAAAGAGTGGAAGTGGTGTTCATCAGGATCAAATTGATTCCAAGTAACCTGACTGCGTTTAGAAAAAAGGAATAATTCCTCCAAAATCATTTAAAGGAATAATGACAATAGTAATAAAGAAACATTCATAAATGTAAAAATTCACAGTCTAGTAGCCAATAATACAAAGAAATAGGAAAATATAACCCGTAACTAAGAAAAATATTAATGAAAACATCCTCAGAAATAACACAGCTGATAGATTCAGTAGACAATGACCTTAAGACAACTTATAAATATACACCACATATTCAACAGGGTAGAAGGAAGCACAGCATAAGCAAAAACACCCAAATCAAGATTTTAGAGATTAAAAAGCATAATACCTAAAATTTAAAAGTAATGGATGGGATTAACAACAGATTAAACACTAAAATAAATGATTGGTGAACTTGAAAACATAGTGATAGAAATGATGCAAAATAAAACAAATAGATTAAAAAGACAGGAGGGGGGGAATGAAGAGAGCATCAGTGAGCTGTGTGATTATATCGAGTGCCCTTACATACATGCAATTGAAGTCCCAGAAAGTGAGGGGGAAAAACAGGAGACATGAAAAAATTTGTTTTTGAAGAAATAATCTTCAAGCAGAAGAAATGTGAGGGAAATCAAAACACATCATAATCAACCTTCTTAAAAGCGTAATCTCTCAATCTTAAAAGCAGCAGAGAAAAATGGAAGATTATCCACAGAGGAATAAAGACAAGAATGAATAGCAGTTTTTTTCTCTATATCTCTGAGACTGTTTTTAATTATTTCATTTATCCTATTCTTTCGATTCCATATTTAAGTGAGATTATATGGTATTTGTCTTTCCCGGTCAGACTGATTTCACTTAGCATAATGTTCTCTAGGTCCATCCGTGTTGTTGCAAATGGTAAGATTTTGTTCTTTATGGTTGACTAATACTCCATTGTATAAATGTATCACAGTTTCTTAATCCAGTCGTCTACCAATGGGGATTTCTGTTGTTTCCAAGTTTTGGCTATTGTAAATAGCACTGCAATAAACAGGGGTGCATAAATTTTTTTGAATTAGTGTTTTTGATTTCTATGGATAGATACCTAAGAGTGGAATTGCTGGGTCATAAACTTTTTCCATTTCCCATTTCTTGATTTCCATAGTGGCTGGACCAATTTGCGATCCCACTAGCAGTGCACAAGTGTTCCGTTTTCTCCACATCATCGCCAACACTTGTTGTTTGTTGATTTATTGATGATAGCCATTCTGGCTGGGGTGAGGTGGTACCTCATTGTGGTTTTTATTTGCATTTCTCTAATGATTAGTGAGGTTGAGCATTTTTTCATATGTCTGTTTGCCATCTGTATGCTCTTTTTAGAAAAATGTCTCTTCATGTCCTCTGTCCATTTTTTAATTGGGTTGTTTGTTTTTTGGGGGTTGAGTTGAATGAGTTTTTTATAAATTTTGAGTATTAACCCCCTATCATACATATCATTGACAAATATCTTCTCCCATTCAGTAGGATGTCTTTTTGTTTTATTGATGGGTTCATTTGCTGTGAAAAAACTTTTTAGTTAGATGTAATCCCATATGTTTATATTTTCTCTTACTTTCCTTGTCCAAGGGGATATATCAGTAAAAATATTACTAAGGGTAATGTATGAAGCTGAATAGTTATGAACGTCAACTATAATTTCATATATATATGAATTTCATATATATGAATGTCATATATTATATTTCAATTTCATATACATTTCAATTTCATATATATGAAATTATATATTCATATATATGAATTCATTATATATTCATTATATATTCATTATATATTCATATATATTCATATATATAAGGAATATATTTATATATATATTCGTCACTGGATGTGGAGTACAGCATAAGGAATAAAGTCAGTGGAACTGTAACAGCTATATGTGATGTCAGAGGGGTAGTAGATTGGGGGAGGGGAGTTATTATTTTGTGAGGGGTAGAAATGTCTAACTATTACTTTGTTTTGTACACCTGAAACTACATGAAACTAAAAAAAAAAAAAATAGAACGAAAGAACAAATAGCAGCAGACTTCTCATTGGAAACAAATGTAAAACAGAGGACAGTGAAGCAACATCTTCCGAGTACTCAAAGAAAAAAAAAAGAGCTGTAGACTTAGAATTCTATATCCAGCAGAAATGTCTTTCAAAAAGTAATGCTAAAGACTTTTTAAGACATAGAAAACTAAGAGAATTCATTGCCACCAAACTGGCACTATAAGAGGTACTTAAAGAACACCTTTAGGCAAAAGGAAAATGATACCAGATGGAAATTTCAATCCACTTAAAAAAATAAGGAGCACTGAAAATGGTAAATATGTGGTAAATAATAAATATGTAAAAGACGTTTTTATTTTTACTCTGTATAAGCTTAGTTAAGGCATGCAGCATATCTCTTGAATATTGTACTTCGTATCTGTTAGGTATTTTATAAATATTATTGAATGACTTAAATGCTTCCTTAGGCTGAGACCTTGAGACTACCCAGGCGTTGGCCAGGCACCGGGGAGCAGACAGCACAGCACAGTCCAGGGAGCTTCTCAGTGATGGAGAGGAGGCCCCAGCACTGCCGATCAGTGAGCAGCAGGGATCAGTCACAAGGGAGGAATTTTTAAAACTTGGCAGGGAAAGTTTTTGCGCAGGCAACTGTTATGGGCTGAATTGTGTCCTCTCAAAATTTGTATGTTGAAGTCTTAATCCCCAGTAGGTCAGCATGCAACTATATTTGGAGATATGGACGTTAGCAAAATGTCTCTAAGCTGAAATGCAGTCGTATGAGTGGGCCCTAGTCATATAGGACGGGTCCTTACAAGAAGAGATTAGGAGACAGACGCAGAGGAAGAGAGTAACCATATATAACGCAAGGAAAGAGACCGCAGAAGAAACCACCCTTTGATTGTGACACTGGTTTTGGACTCCTCGCCTCCAGAATTAAAAGAAAATAAATGTCTGTTGTTTAAATCATCCAGTGTATGGTACCTTGTGATGGCAACCCTAACAAACTAATACATGTAGGCCACATTGTAGTACTTCAAAGCATTTCATTTTGATTGCCTTCAGGTAATCATGCCAATATTAAGCATGTGTCAAACAAACCTTCAAGGAGTTATGTGGATAAAAAAGTAGCACAGTCCAAAATTGGCTTTTTAATCCTTAAATACTAGACAAATACCAAATGAGAATATTTTCCTCTGCCCTTAGTCATGGGTGAGATTGGTAAGGAAAATAAGCCTCTGTGGCATTTAACCTCTTATGTCCTGGGCTGTTTGTTTAAAGCATATTTCAGGAAGTGTACAGTAGTTAAAGTTACAGATGAGCTTCAGGTGTTATCTATGGGCTGACTTCAGTCTGCAGCATTGGCTTGCATTCATATTTAAAAAGACATCCTTGGGTCACACCTATTCAAATTCTTTCGGAGGAGTTGGGCTGTGTGGTCTTTTAAATTTCAGGTTTCTTTAAAATGTAATAGTAGAGGATTCTGCTGCTTCTTAATCTATCTACTCTGTTTAGTGTGCTCAACATTAAGGCTACAGGATACTTGAAATTGCAAATATTTTTTCATGTAGGAAATATTAACCTTCAGATATGCATATACAGGTAACCCCCGTATAACATGGCACTTCTATAACATGGCTTCACTCTCACACGGTTTGAGAATTAGAGAAATCCTCGAACAACACAAAGCATAATAAGAGCTTTTAAGAGCAGAAAATATCTCCTTTGAAATTAGGGAAATTCCCAAACAACACGGAAGATAATAAAAGCTTAGTAGTGATGACAAAGAAAACATTATTTAGTACATATTAATATGTTACATTTTTGGTGAAAATTGCTTTAATAAAGTTATTTCTCTTAATTATAAAAATATAATAGTATTTTAAAAAAATTTTGGAATCTAACCGCCTTTTAATACTAGTTCTTTGTTTCGTATAACACAGATTCACGTAACATGGCAATTTTTAGGAACCTAACAACTGAGTTATACGGGGTTTACCTGTAGTTCTAGACAAATGCTATTGTCTGTGTTTCAGCTATTGCAAAACTAAGATTTCTTGACAACCAATTCACTGCTTTGGACTGTTAAAATAGTTCTTCTCTTTGCTGCACTTTCAGCCTATTGTTCAGTAAGATGTAATTGTGCTCACAGAGGAAGAAGTGTTGGAAATACTCATAGCGGGATATACTTAAAGTAACTCAATGGAATTACATCATTCAAACTGCAAACATGGTGAAAAACTTGTTACAGTGTTCCTGAAGAAGTTAGATGTCTCATTTAGAGGGACGGGATAATGATTTGCCATTTATCATGAAGTGTGCCTTTTATATCAGTAATAGAGTAAATAGATAGCAAGAGATGTCTTGGATCAGAGTTTTTCAGAATAGCATCAGTAACTTCAAACACAATGTTTATCATTGCTATGGCTGGAACACAAGAAATAACAAAATATCAAAGGTTTTATTTTGATATATGGTTTCTAGCTAGTTACTCAGCGAGCAGTAGATATTCAGGGTTGAGGAATAGAGAATCAAAGGACAAAGTTAAGAAAAGGTAAATAGCCTAGTTTTGGAGGGTTCAGAAGAGTGGATTTAGAAGAAGAGTGCAATATAACCAGAAGGTCAAGATTTACATATCTCAGAAAAAAACCTGAAAAACAAATTCTACTCACAATAAGAACCCAAAACAAAAGCTATCCAGCAAGAACCTTAACAAGAGTAGTGAGGAAGTTATAAGATGAACATTACAACATTTCGTTGAAAATTAAAAAAAAGGAAAAGTGAATAAAGTAAGGCTCTTACATGGGTGAATATAGTAACAACGTCAATTATTTGCAAATTAACGCAATTCTAATCGACACATTAGTGGTATATTTCTGATGATTTCTATTCTGTTGATTGTGCTTTTCTGGAGATGCTAAACTGTATAAAAGGAACATGTATTTTTTTTTAAATCAGGAAATGTTAATGACATTTTACTTTGTTTTAAGTGCTGAAAATACCTCTGTATGCTGAGTAACAGTTGGTGATGTAGGTCCATTTTCTTTGTTGCAGACTACAGGACCACTGTTTTGCTCACACCTGGTATCACCGTTCTCATACTCAATGTGAACAGCACTCTCTGGAATTGTGCAGTACACAACCTACGCTGTTGTATAGGGTGACCTCTTCCTGTACAGAGAGTTTTGTTCTTGCTTTTTTCCCTATCTACAAGGGAAGTCTTCTATTCTTTACCTGAGAGGGCACATCACCAAGTTATAGAAACTTCACCAGACTGAAAACAGGATTGTCAGAAAGCTCTGAAGGTGTTTTAAAGCTTTCCACTGCTTTAATGAAAAAGCAGCACACCCTATCAAGAAGTTTCTGAACCCTAGCCAGAACTCTTCGTCTGAAAGGGAATTTAAGTGTAGGTGTATTGGTAAACCAGTCATTAGGTGACTTTCACTCAGCCAACTGGTACTAGCAGTAATACCAACATTGATTACTAATTGTATTATAAAAAGGACAATCTGGGTTTTAAGAAACCCATTGAACCACTGACTTTTGTGGATGAATATGTAATTCGTATTCCTTTGCAAAAATCTAAATATGCAATAAAATGTAAAATTTTTGTTTCACTCTTAAGTCCTAAACAATATTTGTTTTATATTTCTTTCAAACAGCAACAATGAATCTACCATCCATATTGAGCACACCACATGGATTTCAAAGAAGGTTGCACATGTACTTCCTGAGATAGAACCTGAGATTTAGCTGAGTCGGTGCACTGTCTCCTTAATAATTTGTGAAGAAATAGAAATGGCAGAGGAAGCATGTATTACCTAGCAATTTTTTTAAGTAATGTCATCACTGGAAAATGAAAGACTGAATAAAATATTGCGTATTAAAAAAGAGAGAGAGAGAGAATTTTTAATTTCCCTCTCAAAATTTTCTATTGGACATTTAAGTTTTAAAACAAAGATGACATTAGTTTTAACAATAAGATGTATTAATTTTTTAAATTTACTAAAGAAAACAATTTTCAAATTATTTTTTATCACAACAATATAGGCTTTAAGTTAAGAAATGAAATTGTAGTAAAAGGTTTATAATGAAACACAACTGTCCCTTTCTATCCTGCTCTCCAGAAGCAACAGGTTTCAAAATCTTAGTTTTCTCTTTTGCTATACAGTTGATATTTCCTTTCTCTTTTCTTCCTGAAATAGCTGCAAACCATAAATTCTGACTTAGCCTGTTTTCAGGGTATTATTACTATGACTATACCAGTTAGGTTCCATCCGAAAAGCACCCACTTGCAATAGCCACTCACACTGCTGTACGGAGCAGCCATAGTATGTTTCCTTGTTAGATGCTCTACTCCAAGTAAGCAAATTTTTGGTTCACCTGGTTAATGGGTCAAAGTAGCACATGAAACTTGATATCTAGTATCTAAAGATGCCTGTCAAGTATTTTGTCTCTTCCTATGGTAGTAGATGAAAGTTGCAGCAATTCCTTCTTTACTTTGGAGGAAATATCCTGACATGCCCCAGAACACAGTAAAGTAGTAGGATACAAAATTAATACTCAGAAATCGGTTGCATTTTTATACTCAGAAAGAGAAATTAAGAAAACAATCCTATGTACAAGTGCATTTTAAAAAAACCAACACTCTAAGAATAAATTTAGCCAAGCAGGTAAAAGATGTGTATCCAGAAAATTATAAGATATTGAAGAAAGAAATTGAAGAAGGTACACATAAATGGAAGTATATGCCATGCTCATGGACAGGAAGAATATACATTGTTAAAATGTCTATACTGCTCCCCTTATGTCTCTGATGCATTTCGAGCTGCTATCCCAGTGCTGGAGCTCAGAACAATTACTTGCATCAGTAGCATATGCCAGATGGAAGACTAAGTGATCTCCCAGGCTAAGTCATGAAAAGTCATGAAGCCTTGATTTTGTTTGCTGAAGCACTTGCCCTTGCAACCTTGAGCCACGATATAAGAAGTCCAAAGAGAGTGACGTCATAGAAATGGCAGCAGCAGGGCGCACTTTTCGAATTCTCCTCTGGATCTTATCACAAACGGGACACATAACCCATCAAAGAACTCTTTGCTCATCAAGCAGAACAGATAAGAGACTCGAGGCACAAGATTCAACATATCCAGAGGCCAACTCCAGACCAAACCAGAGTGCTACCGGGTTTGACCTACAAGTGGCACACCCAGAGGGCATTTTCTACAGGCACAAGAGCCTATAGAGGCCAAACCACATTTAAGTGGTCAACTGTCACGCAGCAGAACACCCTGAGGTGGGCAAAGCCAAGTCTCACAACTAGTCAGCCTAGGAGTTAACCTAACTACAAATTTAAAAATGGCAATAACTATGTACCTATCAATAATCAATTTAAATGTAAATGGATTAAATGCTCCAATCAAGAGACATAGGGAGGCTGAGTGGATAAGAAAGCAAGACCCTTGTATATGCTGTATACAAGAGACTCACTTCAGATCAAAAGACACACACAGGCTGAAAGTGAAGGGTTGGAGTAAGATATTTCATGCAAATGGAAATGAGAAAAAAGCTGGAATTGCAATACTTATATCTGACAAAATAGACTTTAAAATGAAGAACATATTAAAAGACAAAGATGGGCACTATATAATAATAAAGGGATCGATCCGACAAGAGGACATAACCCTAGTAAACATCTATGCACCCAACTTGGAGCACCTAAATATATAAAACAGATACTGATTGACATAAAGACAGAGATCAACGGTAACACTATCATAGTAGGGGACTTCAACACACCTCTGACGTCAAGGGACAGATATTTCAGACAGAAAATCAATATGGAAACAACAGCCTTAAATGATACATTGGACCACTTGGATTTAATCGATATTTTCAGAGCATTTCACCCCAATGCTGCAAAATACACGTTTTTCTCAAGCGCACATGGAACATTTTCCAAGATAGACCATATGTTAGGCCATAAAACAAGTCTTGATAAATTTAAGAAAATTGAAATCATACCAATTGTCTTCTCTGACCACAGTGCTATGAAATTAGAAATGAACTACAGGAAAAAAATTGGAAGACACACCAATTCATGAAGGCTAAATAACTTATTACTAAATAATGAATGGGTCAACCAGGAGATCAAGGAACAAATCAAAAGATATCTCGAGACAAACAAAAATGAAAACACGGTGACCCAAAATCTATGGGATGCTGCGAAAGCAGTCCTAAGAGGGAAGTTCATAGCACTGCAGGCCTACCTAAAGAAACAAGAAACATCACTAAACAGTTTATCTTCACACTTAAGGGATCTGGAAAAAGAACAGCAAAATAAGCCCAAAGGGAGCACAAGGAAAGAGATAATAAAGATCAGAGCAGAAATAAATGAAATAGAAATCAGAAAAACAATACAAAAGATCAATGAATCCAAGAGTTGGTTCTTAGAGAAGATAAACAAAATTGACAAGCCTTTAGACAGACTCATTAAAAAAGAGAGAGGACCCAAATTAATAAAATCAGAAATGAAAGAGGAGAAGTGACAACAGACACCTCAGAAACAGAACAAAATTTAAGAAATTACTATGAGCAACTATATGCCAACAAATTTGAAAACCTGGAAGAAATGGACAATTTTCTAGAGGCACAAAACCTCCAAGGCTAACTCAAGAAGAAACAGAAAACCTGAATAGACCAATTACCACCAGGAAAATTGAATCAGTCATCAACAATCTCCCAACTAACAAAAGCCCTGGACCAGATGGCTTTCCAGGTGAATTTTACAAAACGTTCCAAAAAGAATTATCACCTATTCTCCTCAAGCTCTTCCAAAAAATCCAAAAGGAGGGAAGTCTCCCAAACACTTTTTACGAAGCCACTATCACCCTGATCCCCAAATCAGACAAAGACACCACAAAAAAAAGAAAACTACAGGCCGATATCTCTAATGAACATAGATGCAAAAATCCTCAATAAAATATTAACAAACAGAATTCAGCAACACATTAAAAAGATCATACACCATGATCAAGTGGGATTCACCCCTGGTATGCCAGGGTGGTTCAATATCCGCAAATCAATTAATGTTTTACCCCACATTAACAAAATGAAAAATAAAACTCACATGATCATATCAATAGATGCAGAAAAAGCATTTGATAAAATCTAGCAGCCATTTATGATAAAAACCCTTAAAAAAGTGGGAATAGAGAGATCATATCTCAACATAATAAAGGCCATATATGATAAACCCACAGCTAACATCATACTCAATGGGGAAAAGCTAAAACCATTCCCCCTGAGATCAGGAACAAGGCAAGGTTGTCCACTTTCTCCACTTCTATTCAACATAATGCTGGGAGTTATAGCCACAGCAATCAGACAAGAAACAAAAAATAAAAGGCATCCAAATTGGTAATGAGGAAGTAAAATTATCATTATATGCAGGTGACATGGTACTATATATAGAGAACACTAAAGACTCCACCAAGAAACTGTTAGAGCTGATAGGTGAATTTAGTAAAGAAGCAGGATACAAAATTAATATTCAGAAATCAGTTGCATTTGTATATACCAATAATGAAACATCAGAAGGAGAAATTAAAAGAACAATCCCATTTACAATTGCTCCAAAGACTATAAAATATCTGGGAATAAATTTAACCAAAGAAGTAAACGATCTGTACTCAGAAAATTATCAGACACTGAAGCAAGAAATGAAAGAAGATATAAATAGATGGAAACACATACCATGTTCATGGATAGAAAGAATTAATATAGTTAAAATGTCCATACTGCCTAAGGCAATATACATATTCAACGCAATTCCTATCAAAATACCAGCGACGTTTTTCACAGAAATAGAACATATAATCCTAAAATTTATATGGCACCATAAAAGACCCTGGATAGCTTCAGCAATCTTGAGAAATAAGAACAAAGTGGGAGGTAGAACAATACCTGACATCAAATTATACTACAAGGCTATAGTAATCAAACAGCATGGTACTGGCATAAAAACAGACACATAGATCAATGGAAAAGAATAGAGAATCCAGAAATAAATCCATGCCTATATGGCCATTTAATCTACAACAATGGAAGAAAGAATGTACAATGGGGTAAAAACAGTCTATTCAATAAATGGTGCTGGGAAACCTGGACAGACACATGCAAAAAAATGATGCTGGACCACCTCCTTACACCACATACAGAAATAAATTCAAAATGGCTTAAAGACTTAAATGTAAGATCTGAAACCAAAAAATACCTAGAAGAAAATATAGGAAGAAACTTCACAGACATTACCGGAGTAAGATTTTAGTGATATATCCCCTCGCACAAGGGAAGTAAGAGAAAAAATAAACATGTGGGATTTCATCAAACTAAATTTTTTTCACAGCAAAGGAAACCATCAATAAAGCAAAAAGGGATCCTACTCAATGGGAAAAGCTGTTTGCCAATGATAGATCTGATAAGGGGTTAATATCACAAATCTATAAAAAACTCACTCAACTCAACTCCAAAAAAACAAACAACCCAATTAAAAAATGGGCAGAGGACTTGAAGAGACGTTTTTCTAAAAAGGACATACAGATGGCAAATAGACATGAAGAAATGCTAAACCTCACTAACCATCAGAGAAATGCAAATAAAAACCACAGTAAGATACCACCTCACCCCACTCAAAATGGCTATCATCAATAAATCAACAAACAACAAGTGTCAGCACGGATGTGGAGAAAAGGGAACGCTTGTGCACTGTTAGTGGGATTGCAGATTGGTGCAGCACTATGGAAAACAGTATGGAAGCATCTCAAAAATCTGAAAGTGGAACTACCTTATGATCCAGTAATTCCACTCCTAGGTATCTATCCGGAGAAATCCAAAACTCCAGTTGAAAAATCTTTATGCTCTCCTATGTTTATTGCAGCACTATACACAATAGCCAAGACATGGAAACAACTGAAATGCCCATCGGTAGATGACTGGATTTAGAAACTGTGGTACATTTATACAATGGAGTATTATGCAGTGATAAAGAAGAAAGAAATCTTACCATTTGCAACAACATGGATGGACCTAGAGAACATTATGTTAAGTGAAATAAGTCAGACAGAGAAAGACAAATACCATATGATCTCATTTAAATGCGGAATCTAAAGAAAAGAATAAGTGAATGAACTAATCAGAAACAGTTTTGGAGACAAAGAGGAAAAACTGAGGGTTGCTAGATGGGTGGGGGGGGTGGGGATAAGGGGGAAGGTGAGGGGATTAGAAAACAGTCGGTTACCACAAGATGGTCACGGGGTTTTGAAAATTAATTTGGGGAACATAATCAATAATATAAAGATTTGTTGTAAAGATGTTGTAAAGATACCTACAGGTATCCGATGGACACGTGTCCCATTTGGGAGACCACCTCAGGGATGCTGTAGATGCCTGATCACTGCACTGTACACCTGAAGCCGAACAATAATGAATGCCAACTATAATTTTATATATATATATATATATATATATGTATATATATGTATGTATATACTTACAAGAAGTGGAGTACAGCAATCGGAATAGAGACAGTGGAAATGTAATGGCTAGGTGCAATGTCAGAGGAATAGTGGATGGGGGGAGTGGGGTCCACACAGTGTGAGGGATGTAAATGATAAATGTCTAAGTATTACTTTGTCTTGTGCACCTGAAACTCATAAAATAAAATAAAATAACATGTCTATACTACCCTAAGCAATGTACAGATTCAATGCAATCCTTATCAAAATGCCAATGGAATTTTTCATAGAACTAGAACAAATAATCCTAAAACTTATAGGGAACCACAACAGACTCCAAGTAGCCAAAGCAATGTTAAAAATGAAGAACAAAGTTTGAGGTATCACGTTACCTGATATCAAACTATACTCCAAGGTTATAGTAATCAAAACAGCATGGTACTAGTATAAAACAGACACATAGATCAATGGAACAGAATAGAGAGTCCAGAAATAAATCCATGTCTATATGGCCATTTAATCTACAACAATGGAAGCAAGAATGTATGATGGGGTAAAGACAGTCTATTCAATAAATGGTGCTGGGAAATCTGGACAGACACATGCAAAAAAATGAAGCTGGACCACCTCCTTACACCATATACAAAAATAAATTCAAAATGGCTTAAATACTTAAATGTAAGATCTGAAACCATAAAATTCTTGGAAGAATATATAGGAAGAAACTTCACAGACATTACCTGAAGTAGGATTTTTACTGATATATCCCCTCGAGCTATAAGCAAGAATGTACGGTGGGGTAAAAACAGTCTATTCAATAAATGGAGTAGGAAAAACTGGACAGATACATGCAAAAAAAAAAACTATAACAGAAAAGCTCACAATGGATTGAAGACTTAAATGTAAGACCCCAAAACATAAAACTCCCAGAAGAAAACATAGGCAGAAAACTCTTTGACATTGCTCGTAGTAATTATTTTTTTTTTATATCTCCTCAGTCCAGGGAAACTAAAGTAAAAATAAACAAATGGAACTACATCGAACTGAAAAATTTTTGCACAGCAAAGGAACTAATCGACAAAATGAAAAGACAACCTACTGAATGGGAGAAGATATTTGCTGATGGTATATCTGATAAGGATTTAATATACAAAACTTATAAAGAGCTCATATAACTTAACACCAAAAGAAAAAATCCAATTAAAAAAATCTGCTGAGGATCCGAATAGACATTTCTCCAAAGAGGACATGCAGATGGCCAATAGACATATGAAAAGATGCTCAATGTCACTAATCATCAGAGAATTGTAAATTAAAACCACCATGAAATATCAGCTCACAACTGTCATAATGGTTATCATCAACAAATCAACAAACAAGTGTTGGCGAGGATGTGAAGAAAAGGGGACCCTTGTACACTGTTGGTGGGATTGCAAATTGGTGCAGCCACTATGGAAAACAGTATGGAGTTTCCTCAAAAAATTAAAAATAGAAGTACCTTATGACCCAGGAATCCACCTCTGGGTATTTATCCAAAGAAGTTCAAAACCCTAATTTAAAAAGATATATGCATTCCCATGTTCATTGCAGCATAATTTATAATAGCCAAGATTTGGAAGTAACCCAAGTGCCCATCAATAGATGACTGGATAAAGAAGTGGTGGTACATATATAAAATGGCATATTACTCTGCCATAACAAAGAATGAAATCTTGCTATTTGCGAGAACATGGATAAACCTAGAGGATATTATGCAAAGTGATGTAATTCAGATAGAGAAAGACTAATACCATATGATTTCACTTATATGTGGAATGTAAAGAACAAAATAAATGAACGAGCAAAACAGACTCATAGATACAGAGAACAAACTGATGGTTGCCAGATGGGACGGGTGTTGGGGGGCTGGGTGGAAAAAAGTGAAGGGATTAAGAAGTACAAATTGTTAGTTATAAAATAGTCACAGGCATGTAAAGTACAGCATAGGGAATATAGGAAATAATATGGTAATAACTATGTGGAGTGCCAGGTGGGTACTAGACTAGTCAGGAGGATCACTTCTTAAATTGTATGAATGTCTAACCATGTGCTATACACCTGAAACTAATATAAAATAATATTGAGCTTCAGTTGCAGTTGAAAATTAAAACAAAGAAAAGAGAAAATAATCTTTTTAAAAAAGAAAAGGAACATAGGACTGGTATAGGAAATGTACAAGAAAATTCTGGGACATCTTCCTGGCACAAAAAGCAAGGAAGTTATCAAAGGCTAATGGGATCATGTCAAAAGTATATATAGCCAGCTTGATGCGCTCCCATGGAAAAAGATGTAAAAATTAGAGCGTCAGTGAGAATAATTATTGCAATTGTTTAAAACTCACTGAAAATATAAAAATCTATGAGTTATTAGTTATATTAAAAGAGAAATAAAGCATAATTCATTGTACAATATTGGAGGCTGCTAGGGCACAAACTGACTCTGAAAACTGATAATGTAAGTTAAAGAACTGAGCATTTATTCTGTCTTGCAATATAAACTGTTTCAAAAGAACCACATATCTCCACTGGGTGAGGGCAAAGTTCTCTGTATAAAAACTGCTAATAAATGCAGAAGGAATTACAGAATTAAAAAATCGCCATTTTGCAACTTTTAAAGACTAACAACTCCAGACAATGGTCATCAACGGGCCATAAAACTGTTCAATGAAATGTCAATGGAGGGAACATGTTATCAGCACCTGAGCCTTGAATCTCAGTATTGCTAAAAGTGAGACAACCAGACTGTAGCTGCCTCCTAATCACATGTGACATGCAGCTACAGCACCATCCATGATGAAATTTGACCCCGAATTTAAGCAAGTCTCTAGATCTAACTCTTAGTCTGCAGGAAATACAGGAGACAGAAACAAGTTAAATCATATCAGGAAAAAAACTATCAGCAAAATTCAGAACACGCCACAGACTCAGTTTCTTCTACATTTAAAGTATAAGAAACAATGAAGAGGGGATGTTTTGTTGTAGTAAGAGTTTTACGAGAAACGGAAGAGATACAAGAAAATAAAAACTATAAAACTATTTTGAATCTTAATTTAATAAAACCAATAGTAAAAAGACATTTTTGATAATATATAAATTTTGAGAAGTTTGCTTATGGATTTAATATTAAAATATTGAATATTAGATTATATGAAAAATTATTAAATGATTAGTATTAAGTAATAATTATTAATTTTTAAAATGCTCTGTGGTAATGTAAGAAAATGAATGTCTTTTATATTTTGAAATTCATATTAAAATGTTAGAAGTAAAAGAACATCACATCTGGGATTTGCTTTGGAATACTCTAGCCAATAAAGCAGAGAGGGGTTGATAAAACAAGTCTGGTAATGTGGGTGACTGTTGAAGATGGATGGTAGTTATCCATTGCTCCGAACATTTTCTTGAAACTCTTTTAATCTCTGTTTGCCCCTCCCCACTTCATTTTGTGCTTTATACATATGTCAAAAGTTATCAGGTAGTACATTTTAAATATGGCAGCTTGTTATATATCAATTATACCCTAATTTGCTTTCTTTTGCTATACTTTAGTTTACATTTTCTATAATTTTACACGAATGAAATCATACAGAATTCATTTTTTTTGTATCTCTCCTTTTCCTCAGGATAATTATTTTGAGATTCATTCATGTTGTCGTGCATATCAACAGTTCAGTTATTTTTTATTGTTGAGTAGTATTCCATTTTATGGATATGCACAATTTATTCATTTATCTATTTATAAACCTTTGGGTTATTATTCGTTTTGGGCTGCTACAAATAAAAGTGCTATGAACATTTGTATACAAGTCTTTGAATGGACATATGTATGCTTTCATTTTTCACAGGTAAACACCTAGGAGTGGAATGGCTGCATTGTATGATAGATATGCATTTAACTTTTCAACATATCCAAACTGTTTTACAACGTGGTGGTACCACATTACTTTCCTGCCAGCAGTAGGAGAATTCCCCTTCCTCCCCATCTTTGCTAGTGACCATCTTTGCATGGTCAGTCTTTTCAGTTTTAGTCATTCTAATAAGAGTGTACCTTATAAGTAGTAGTATTTCTAATAAGGAGTAGTACCTCATTGTGGTTTCATTTTGTATTTCCCTAATAAATAATGGTCATCTTTTCATGCATTCATTTGCAATATGAAGATCTTCTTTGGTTCAAGTGTCTGTTCAAAATATTTTGCCCATTTTATTATTGAGTTTTATTGAGTTTTGAGAATTATTCATATATTTTGGATATAAGTCCTTTATCAGATATTTGATTTGCAAATATTTTCTCCCATCGCGTGGTTTGTCTTTTCATTTTTTTAACATTGTTTTTTGAAAAATAGTTTGTAATTTTGATGAAGTCCAGTCTGCCACTTTAATCACTGTTTTGCTTTTGTTATTGTATTAGAAATATCTTTGCCTAACCCCAAACCACAAAGTTTTTTTCTCCGGTTTTCTTTTAGACATTTTAAAGTTTTAGGTGTAATATTTAGGTTTCTGATACATTTTGCAATAATTTTTGTGTATTGTGTAAGGTATGGATCAAAATTCATTTGTTTTCTATGTGGAGGTATTCAATTGTTCCAACACCATATGTTGAAATTATCCAGTGAATTGCTTTTGCACTTTTACCAAAAATCAGTTGTCCATATATGTTTGGGTCTATTTCTGGACTCTCAGCTCTGTTCCACTGACCCCTTTGTCTGGCTTGGTGCCAATACGCAATGTACTGTCATGATTCCATAACTTTATAATGTCTTAATATCAGCTAATGTTAGTCCTCCAAATTTTTCTTCTTTTCCAAAATTGTTTGGCTATCCCAGACACTTTGCCATTCATCTGATTTTTAGAATCAGTGGGCCAGTTTGTGAAAGCCTGCTATGATTTTGGTTGGTATTACATAGCCTCTGTTGGTCAATTTTGGAAGAATTACCACCTTAATATGAGTCTTCCAACTCATGAACATAGTATATCTGTCATTTATTTAAGTCTCTCTTAATTTCTCTCAGCAATGTTTTATATTTTCCAGTGTACAGATCTTTCACATCTTTTGCCAGATTTATCCCTAAAAATATTCACATTTTTATGCTATTGTAAATGGTATTTTTTAATTTCAATTTCTGATTACTTATCACTAGTATATAGAAAGCAATTGATTATTGTATGTTGCTCTTGAATCTGGCAACTTTTCTAACTTCATTTATCAGATCCAGTAGCCTTTTTATAGATTTTGTTCTATTTTCTACATAAAGTTTTAATATGACAGAGTATAAGAATGCTAATTTTCCTTGTCTTTCATGGAAATTAGAAGAGATATCACTAGAGACAACTATCCTGAGGGATTTTCTGTAAAACAGAGCAAGGAAATGGGGTGATAGCTGAAAGAGGTTCATAAAACAGGTGCTTTAAAAGATAATCTAGTATGTTATTTATGCTAATGGAATAATCTAGTAGAGTTAGAAATTGTACTAGTGCAGGAGGCAATGGGGAAGATCGCAAGAACAAAATCCTAGAGTAATTGAAGGGGAGCAAGATCTTGTACACAAGTAGAAGTGTTCTTTTTATTCAGAAGCAAAGATACTTCATCTATTTTAGCTTGAGGAAAGGGAGAGCAGATTGGCTGACTCGGGGGCAGGAGTGGGTGGCTGTTCTCTGCTTCTGTAGTTCTGATGAAAGCAGAAGCAAGGCTATCACTGAGAAGGAGGAGAAGTATGGGAATGCTGCAGATTTCAGGAGAAAGTGGAAAGTGTAGAATTGCGCACTTGGAAAGTGGGAAGTGATTTGAGCAAGAAAATCGCATTAGATTGCGGGCAGCAACAAGGGCTGCTTTGGGGTAAATGTGCTTAAAGTAAGACCGGCGAGCATGATTGTATGTGTTTCTCCTCCTGCATTCTTGTACATGGGTGTAGGAACAGAATGGGGAAGTGTTGGATTTAACGTGGGCTGGGTTTGGCCATTAGGATGACTGGTGAAGAGCTGAGACTGTGCTCAGTGCAATGGTCTCTGTTCACTAGGCAGTCAAACCCAGGAGAAACAATAGGCTTCACAAAGTCCCAGGTTTACTTAGGTTGAAGGAAGACTAAAAGATGGGCAACAAAGCATGGAGAGTGTTGGCATAGGGAAGTTCTGTGACTTCTCTATGAATTCCTGATTTCCCAGTCATTCTGTACTTGGGACGTACACAGTCATAGATGACATGAGCTCAGGGAAGCCATGTGCTCAGGGTCTCCAGCTTTTATGCTTAGACAGGGGCAATTTCTCAACTCACAGCTCTCACCTGCCTAGTCTGGGACCTAGTCTTCAGCCAGATTTTCATTCCTCAATCTGGTATAAACTATACTCCAAGATTCCATGTGTTAAAATTGCAAGAGGGACTCAGCCACTAGTCAAATTCTCTAGTGTCCCTAAGGCTAGAGGAAAGCTCACAGAACCTGCTGTTAATCCTTTTCTTTTAACAGGAAAATGAACCATAATTATGAACCATGAAATTTAAGTTTGTGGAGGGAAATAACATGAAAGAAGATAAAGGTCAGTCGTTTGGAGTTCCAGTGGAGTCAAAGAGGAATGATGGAATTAGGGTAAATTCTAGATATCTGGAGGGTTGTAGGAGACTGGGATCCCTGGAATTAAGGTTCCCAGGGAATACAGGTTGCAGTTGTTGATTTGACTCTGGGTGGCACCGGCCAAGATGGCGTAGGGGCAAGAACACTGAGCACGAGCAGGTCAAGGGTCATCTATTGGTTAGTAAACAAGATACATTAAAATTGATTAAGATGCTAATTTTTGACTACTTGGCTTTGACTGTTGCTTGCAGAAATAACTCAGAAACACTTCCAATGAAATGGATGTTTAATGAAATTTATCATTTTGTTTTGTTGCATTTAGAATAATCCATTCTTTTAAGTGTAATTTTTGTGTTTTAAGTTGTATTCTCATTTTATCACCAGTTTCACTTGCCTCTTCAGTATGGGCTCAGACAAGGTGCATTTTCATCGTTCCTTTCACTATACCCTTTCTTGCTATTAACATCCTTTCTTCTGATTAATTCCATCATTCTTGGTTCAAATGTCCACACCAAGAGCATGTGTAAATCAACTGTATTCACTGATGTGATGGGTGAAACAAAATAAGTACTTTGCAGTGTTTCACTGATGTCCTTATCATTTCTATTTATACTTCAGGCCCCAAATTTCTATATGCTGCAATAATTATAACTATACCTAGGTATTTCTCTATACCAAAGTGACCACCCATTGTTTTATATTGTTTTATAACGTATAAATCTTCTTTCTCATTTAAAAAGTGTTTTCAAAACTCAATACTATTGCTTAAACTCCAAGTTATACGTACTATTTCTGTAGAAGAAAAGAGGAAGGAAAGTAAAAGAAGAGAATTACAATTTGTAAGAATGTACTGTGATTCCAGACACTGTGATAGGTATCCATGAACTTTCTCTTTTAAAACCCAAAACAACCATCAGGTCAGGTGAGGTCAGCCTGTCCTTTGACAGTTACGTAAAATTGATACAAGCTTCCTTTAACACACATACTTCATGGATTCACAAAACCTTTGTGAATTCTCAGAGTTGTTGGAGTAGACTTATTTTATTGCCCTGCTTTCTACCCAGTATTAATTCTCCTTCTCCTAAAAGCCCGATTACTGTTTGTAGATTCACATGTCTTCAGGGCTCCTGATTGTGTCCAGTAAAAGACTGCTGCACAGATCACACCACCAAGGCTGAGACATCCTGTCTATTCTAGCCCTTTGAGAACAGAAGCGGAGGGCTGCACACGTAACCTAGCCAAATCACAAAGAATCTCTGGGCTTTTGTTTGGCTATTGGAAACAAAGGGTCTCCCTCCTGTTCTGGATGGCGTGGTTGGTGGTGTGGTGTAAGGGAGCTGCTGTGGCCATTTGCTATCGTGAGGGAAGCCAGTGTGAGCCAAACCAATGCTCAGATTGAAACAGAGCCAAGAGAGCCAGGAGAGGTGTAGTTCTATTGATATTAGAAACCTCGAGATCAAGCCAGACCTGAAGCTTACTTGTCTCTATACTCGTCAGTGTTGCGACCAGCAAATTCCTTATGCTGTCCAAGAAAGGCACAGTCCAGTTTTACATTTTGTGCATGCTAACAGATACTAATTCACATTCTGTCACTTCCTCAGGCTCTGCCTGAACTTCTTACATCTCACTTTCCATAACTCTTCTGTTTGCTTGTTGTTATTGACTCGGATGTGAAATTCAGCTTTCCTTCTTCTGAAAAAAATGTTCATCACACAAGAATTTATATGTGTAGCAGATTTTGCTGAAGGTTTGGAAATCAAAGAGTACATACAATGCAGGAAAAAACAATAGTAATAACATATTCAATTAATGTTGAATGTTAGCTATTCCTGTTTGTAAGACTCTCTCTCACTTATCTCATGGGTGATGGTGGGAAATTTCTCACCCACTGCCCCAGTACTCTTGAAATCTCTGTTCCTTCTTTTCTGTACTCTCTGACCTAGAATTTTATTTTATTTTGCCGTGTCTTTGTTACTTGTCTTCTTGTTCCTTGCCTTTGGGCCTTCCTGGTTAAGCAGTTTATCAAACGTTTTCCTGAAAAAATAAAATCCCCTCTCTAAAAGGATAATCCTGATTGGCACAGCTAAATAATGATGCCATTACATGCATTCTGTTCTGTTTCATGGATGTCATCTTTTTTCTTTTTTTTTGCTCCAGTACTGCCAACTATAGTTTTATAATCAAATGGATGTTTAAGAGTTATAAATTTTACTCTTTTATGTTCTGTATAGATCTGCTTGTCTACTTGACATGGAGGTTTGGCAGATACAAAATGTTATAGCTGGAAAGGGTATTAAAAATCCAACACCTTCATTCAAGCCCAGTGTCATAAAGATATTAGTGGCAGAGATAGGAGTGGAACCGGACAATTATTATTCCTTTGGGCTCTTCTTTGAGGCATGTGGCAGTCACCATGGATACTCTTCAGTTACTGTGACGTAGATTTGATACTGATCACAGATAAGCATTCTGTATAAAACCTTTAAAAACCCTAAGTTAATGATTTTTAGAACACTCCCATCTCAGTTTACTCATATATAAAATTATTATTATTTTGGATCATTCATTTCTAAGAACCTTTGCATTTTTTCCCACAAATGTTCATAACATCTTTATTTAAATAGACAAAACTATAAATAATGCAAATATCTAACAACAAATAATGGATAAACAAATTGTGATAAATCCATTCAATGCAATACTAGTTAGCAATAAAAAGAAACTGTTAATTCATGCCATAACATTGATAAATCACAAAATTATTATTCTAGGCAAAAGAAGCTGGGCCAAAAACAAACAAAAAGAAAAAAAATACAAATTTTATAATTCCATTCACATAAAATTCTGGGGAATGAACTAATCTATAGTGACAGAAAATAGGTCAGATATGGAGGTCCAGAAGGGGCGGATTACAAAGGGTTACAAGGAAACTTTTGAGAGAAAGGGAAATGTTTGTTATCCTAACAGATTTGTATGCATATGCCCAAACTTATCAAATCGTACACTTTAAATATGAGTATATGAAGTTTAGTGAAATTTAATCAGACTTCAATAAAGTTAAAAGAAGCCAAAAAATAAAAAGGGATAAAATTACATCCATTCCAAGGTAAGGGCTTATATTAAAAAAAAATTTTTTAAGGTAGGTTACCTAAAGCTAGTTTATTTGAGACTATTTTCTATCTTTTTTGTTTCTTATGATTTTTATTAAAATATAGTTAACCTACAATATTATATTAGTTTCAGGCATCCATCATACTTATTCAACAGTACCCACATGGCACTATATATGGTTATTACCATATCATTATTATCTATCCTATGTTTCACTTTACATCCCCATGACTCTTTTATAACTACAAATTTGTATTTCTTCATTGCTTCTCCTTTTTCACCCTGTCCCCAACCCCCTCCCATCTATCATCCTGAAAGATCTAGTACCCATCTGACACTACACCTAGTTATTACAATATTATTGACTATATTCCTTATGCTGATGTACCTTACATTCCCATGACAACTGTGTAACTCAATTTGTACTTCTTAGTCCCTTCCCTTTTTCACCCAGCTCCCCAACTTGCCTCCCATCTGGCAACCACCTAAATGTTCTCTGTATCTATGAGTTTGTTTCTGTTTTGTTTGTTTCTTTATTTTGTCTTTTAGATTCCACTTATAAGTAAAATCATATGACATTTGTCTTTTGCTGTCTGACTTACTCCACTCAGCACAGTACCTTCTGGGTCCATCCATGTCGTCAGTAATGACAAGATTTCATTCCTTTTCACAGCTGAGTACTATTCCATCACACATATGTACCATCTCTTCTTTAACCATTCATCCTTTCAGGGACACCCAGGTTGCCATCATATATTGGCTATTGTAAATAATGCGGCATATGGATGAGTATGTCCCTTTGAAAAGCATTTTGGATTTCTTTGGATAAATACCCAGAAGTGTGATTACTAGGTCCTTCTTGGTCTCTTATTATAATCTTTGTTTTAAAGTCTCTTTTGTCTGGTATGAGTATTGCTACCCCAGGTTTTTGTTTCCATTTTCATGAAATATATTTTTCCATCCCTTTACTTTCAGTCTGAGTATGTCTTTAAATTTGAAGTGAGTGTCTTATAGGCAGCATATGTAAGGGTTTGTTTTCTTATCCATTCAGCCCCCTTATTTTTGATTTTTTTTTTTAATCTTAAAGAAGTCCCTCAAAGATTCCGTGTTATACTGGTTTGGTGGTGATGAACTCCTTTAGCTTTATCTTGTCTGGCAAGCTCTTTTTTGTCCTTTGAATCTAAACGATGGCTTTGCTGGGTAGAGAGTAATCTTTGTTGTAGGTTATTGCTTTTTCATCACTTTGAATATTTAGTGCCAATCCCCTCTGGCCTGCAAAGTTTCTGTTGAGAAATCAGCTGGTAATCGTATGGGGGATCCCTTGTAGGTAACTAACTGCTTCTCTCTTGCTGTTTTTTAGGTTCTCTCTTTGATTTAACCTTTGATATTTTAATTATGATGTGTCTTGGTGTGGGCCTCCTTGGGTTCACCTTGTTTGGGACACTTCCTGGGCTTGTATATTTATTTTCTTTGATAGATTAGGGAAATTTTCCGTCATCATTTCTTCAAATAGGTTTTCAATTTCCTTGCTCTCTCTTTTCTTTTGGTACCTCTATAATGCAAACATCATCCCAGAGGCTCCTTAAACCTTCCTCATTTTATTGGATTCTTTTTCCTTTCTGCTATTCTGATTGGGTGTTTTCTGATTCCTTATCTTCTAAATTGCTGATTCTGCCCTCTGCTTCATCTAATCTACTGATGATTCCCTCTAATGTATTCTTCATTTCAGTTATTGTATTCTTTATTTCTGACTGGTTCTTTTTTATGCTTTCTATCTCCGTTTTTATGTTCTCTGTCTCTCTGTTGAAGTTCTCTCTGATCATTGAGTATTCTTATAGCCGGTATTTGGAACTCTGCATCTGGTAGATTGATTGTCTCCATTTTGTCTAGTTCTTTTTCTGGATCTTTGTTCTGTTCTTTCATTGGGACATATTTCTTTGTCTACCCAGTTTGGCAGCATCCCTGCGTTTGTTTCTATGTATTAGGTAGGGCTGCTATGTCTCCTGCTCTTAGCGTGGCCTTATGCAGTAGGTGTGCTGTGGGGCTCGGTGGTGCACTCTTCCTGGTCACCTGATCCATGCATTCCAGGTGTGTCCCTTGTGTGGGTTGTGTGTACTGTCCTCTTGTAGTTGAGCCTTGGTTGCTATTTGCATGTCAGTAGGAGGGATTGACCCTCAGACTCACTGGTTGTGTGCCATCTTGATTGGAACTCAGAACCTTTGTATTTATAATAGTCAAAATACTGCGATCAGTGTTCTCATCTGTAAAGTCAAGACTAAAAAATATGTCTAGGGCCAGTGTGAGGAAAAAGGCATTCAGACATATGAAGTGCTTTGGACAGTGTGTAGCATATAGTAAATACTGTACTGTGATTGCAGTTCTCATACTTTTTTGTCTTAGGACTGCTTTACACTATTATAAAATTATTTAGCACACAAAAGCTTTTATATTTGTGGGTTTTATTTATAAATATTTATATTAAAAATTAAAGCCAAAAAACTTAAATGCTTATTTATGAAACCATTTAAATAATTAATGATAACATAATTTTTAATGAAAAGAACTATATTTTCCAAAAACAAGACAGTTAGTAATAAGAGTGGCATTGTTTTACATTTTTGTGAATCTTTGTAGTGTCTGGTTTACTTGAAGATACTTGGAACCATACCTGCTTTCTGCGTTCAATCTGCTATGAAATCACAAGTCAGGAAGCCTTGGGAAAGCATCTTGTACTCTCTTTGTAAAATGAGAATGAAAAGGGCAGGTTTTATTTTAGTATTATTTTGAGAAAGTTTTGACCTCATGGACCCTCTGAAAGAGTCGCAGGGACCCTCAGGAGTCCTCAAACTAACTACACCTTGAGAGCCACTCCTATGTTTTCTATTTTTAGGATTGTTGTGATTGTTGATGAGGATGATGAAAAAGAAAACCAAGATAAAAATGGATTTTCCAAAGTTAAAGCTGAGAGCTGTTAAGTTCTCTTAGTGAAACTGGTTCCATGCAGACATCCATTTAAAAATGCTTGTCTTACAGACAATAATTTAGTGGTTACCAGAGGGTAAGGGGGTGGGGGGTGGGTGATGAGGGTAAAGGGGATCAAATATATGGTGATGGAAGGAGAACTGACTCTGGGTGGTGAACACACAATGGGATTTATAGACGATGTAATACATAATTGTACACCTGAAATCTATGTAAATTTACTAACAATTGTCACCCCAATAAATTTTTAAAAAAAATGCTTGTCTTTGAAAGAGTAGAACTAGGATTAGATGGGAATGCTGTTAACTTACTGATATGAGGAATAAGAGGACAGTGGTATTTAGCCTTTGCAGGCATTGGGAGCTATAGCCATGAAAAAAAAAAAGAGGAAAGTCTCCCTAGTGTACTTTTGCTCTAAGGAGACAGAGCATGTGTTTGTACCACATGGAGAATAGTCTGGAGAAGTTATGTATTAACATTTGTCCTCAGATACCAAAACTGCAGATAGCACCGTGAACCTGGGAGCATTTAGATGTCTTTTTCCAAGGGTGTTCAGGCAGAAGAAATATATTCTGGAATACCAAAATGCATAACTGTTACCAAAACATTCCATGAAAGGGGCAGATAGAAATTATGGGATAATTGGATCCTTTTTTCTGTATGTATCCAGGATACAGTCACCCGGTAGAAAAGATGAAAAACTTGGAGGTCTAATAATGCATTGGTACTTTCATAGGCCATCTTTGCCAGGAGTCCACAGGATCTTGAACTTCTCAGCTATTCATTTGAAAGGTGAAATCTTGTCCCTGTCTCTCAAGGGAAAAACAGGGCTTCCAAATTATGCTGTAGAAGAAGTTGAAATAATAGGTTCTCACAACCAATTGTGCTCGGCTCATAATTGCTAAACCACACTCCCTCATGTAATCCCTGGGTCTTGGTGTGCAGAGCTTTACTCCTCCTGTTCTTATTTAAAAATAATCATCCTGAGTAGGGTGCTTTTCCTGTGCTCACTTTCCCTAGAAATATAAAAATAACACAAAAACTCCCAGGGTGCAAATTCATTACACTGTTTAAGGGCCCATGGAAGTAAAATCCGTCTCATTTTGCTGAAGGAAGCCGATGGTGGTTGAAAAGACCAGACCAGAGCGATGCCCTACAGAACTTGACAGTGTAGGCAAAAACTGTGATATTGAGGGCTGTGCCAAGAGAGGAGGTGGTGGGTCACTCCAGAGGCTGGGGGTGCCAAATTCCATTCTAGGGAAAACTGGACCTTGAAAACGAAGGCAAAAGTTGTGCTGAAGGGGAGAGAATTGAAGACTGTAGACAGGGAGTCAATGAGGAGTCTTGACTGTGTGTACTTACTCCCACTGTGCTGTCTCTCTCCCACCTGGTTCCTACACCATCTGGTTCCTACATCAGCCTTGCAAATCATGCAGCAGCTGCACGGTAAGCAAACTCTAGAGAATGCTCTGTTATGATTCATATTCCAGGAAGAAGGCTGAAGTCATGTGGACACATAAGAAAAACGGTGGGGGGTGGGAAATCTGGGGCAAAAATAAACAGACTAGTTGGAGGAATGGTGAGATTAATCTTTCAGAGACCAGGAATTAGAGGAGTGAAAAGCAAAGAGAAGTAGATAAATTTTTTTTAAAAAGTAACAAAGGAACAAACAGGAAGCAAGAGAAAGAGCAAGTCAACAGAGGGAAAGGGCAACAGAACAGAATTGAAGTATACCTACATTTTGTAATAGCTTAAGTGGAAACATACTAAGTCTAGGAAGGAATGGATTCCTCTTGATGACTTTTGTTGAAGATTTTTTTTTTATTCTTGCATTCTAAAGACACTCACTTATATAGTTGTCCCCCATTATCTGTGGTTTCATTTACTGCAGTTTCAGTTATCCATTGTCAACTGCGGTCTGAAAATATTAAATGGAAAATTCCAGGAAAAAACAACTCATAAGTTTCAAAATTGCACTGTTCTAAGTAGTGTGATGAAATCTCTCACCATCTCACTCCATCCTGCCCATGACCTGAATCCAATGTCAACACTCTCTATACACTACTGCCCATTAATCACTTAGTAGCTGTCTCAGTGGAGAGAGAGAGAACATTCTTATACATTTTATTATAGTATATTGTTATAATTATTCTATTAGTTGTTACTCTCTTACTGTACCTACTTTATAAGTTAAACTTTATCATAAGTATGTATGTATGTATGTATGTATAGGGAAAAACATTGTATATTTAGGGTTCGGTACTATCCATGGTTTTAGGCATCCTCTGGGGGGGTCTTAGAACATATCCCCTGTCAATAAGGGGAACCACTACTGTATTATCTCTTCTCATCCTAAATATTGCAAAGAATGTATTGAATAACAGAGATGACCAACACCTCTACTTTATCTTAGTTCTCTGTGCAACACTCATCTCTTAGTATCCTCTGCGGTTTAATGATTAAGAAATTAAAGGCATCCTTCTTCTAAGAAGTTGGGTGCTAGGTCTGATTTATGGAGACCTATTGCTGTTCTGTATCCGATAGGGTCAGTACTAGCTGATCTGTGATGCAAGCAGGGAGATTTAGATGGCTGGGAAAAGCACAGTGAAAATTTGGTGGAAGAAGAGGTGATGGTGATAGAGAATATTTAGCTTAAGGAATTTCTTTCCTAAATTCTATTGTGGAAGTGGGAGTAAAAATTAATTGAAATACTTCCTGCGCTTTTCCATTGCTCTAATGTTAAAAGTGTCTGATACCCACACTGATGGAGGAACAAATGGTTTCACTCTTGCTAGTCCCTTTGACCTGAATACAAGATGCCTTCTGTTTATATCAAAATCCTCCGCCATCTTCATGGAGCCTTCCTCAATTCCCCAGCAGAATTCATCTTTCCTGCCCTCTATCATCCTCCCACATGGGAAAATAACTAACATTTGCTGAGTACTTACAGAATATAACTCAATAAGCTCTCATAAAACATTATCTCCCCCAGTCCTTACACTACCGTTGAGGAGTTCTGAGAAACTCACGACACAGAGGAGTTGCCGCTTTCCCAAGACCACACTCCATCAGAGGTCAGGGCTGGAGCAGATCCTATCCCAAACCTGTATGTTATGGTGCCTGAAAATGTAAGCATCTTCCACCAGATAGAATCAAATAAGCACCACAGATAAATGTTTATGCATTCAGTTTATTTTTTAAAAAGCAATCTGTGCTATATTTAAGTCATTTCATGTGTCTGAGTTTCCCACTAGATTATTGATCTTTGAATGTAAGGAAGCAGGTCTTATTCAAGTCTCTGTATTATCCAGAATGCCTACCTGAGGTGCTAAATATAAGTTGTTAATTGAGTGATTCAAAACTACCTTTGTGTTTTTATCTTGACATCCTTCCTACCATTGCCATGTTAGAGACCAGTCCTTCCATTTTGGACAGGGTCTTAGGGCCTTACCTGTACTTTATACCAAACTGAGAAGCTTTAATTCATGCTGTCTGGAGACTTTTCATTATGGGGGCTCCTAAAAATGGTTGTGGTCATCAGTTTTACCTTGGTTTCCTGGTAGGAAGATTTTAATCAACTGGACAGTGCCAGAACCACCAGCTCGTTCCAAAGCAGTCTGAGGCAGGGTTCAAGAACATTGATTTTCCTCAAATGAACCTTGCCTGTTACTGCCTAGACTCCTAGATATTACTTCTGAAAAAAGGAGGATAATCATTCTTACCCTGAGGACTGTAGTGAAAATAGATCTCAAATTAAAATTATGGTATCTACCACTTGTTCCCAACCTGGTCCTACTCCTGATTCCCTAGCTCAGTAAATGGCATCACCAGCTATGCATTTTGTACAAAACCAGAAAGACATCTCCCTTTTCTTTAAGTTCCATTATCAATAAACCACCAAAGTCTGTGAATTGTACCTCCTACCCTGAAATCATCCAGTTCCTTGTATCACCCATCAGTGCTGTCGCCCGTCTCACTGAAACCACTTTCATTAACCCCAACCCACCCTTAACTTTCCACTATAGCCAGAGATGTCTTTCAAAATTCAGTGAGACTACACTGCTTAAAGTCTCCTCAGTGGCTTCACAGTGTTCCTGGCTGAGGGAAGGAATCTGATGGCACCCAGGAGAGCCTGCGTGCCCTGGGCTTGGCCTGCAGCCTCTTTGTGCCTGCTGTGCTCCACACAAGGCACCCTGCTTCGTTTGAGCTCCAGGAAGTCGCGCTCCTCCACACCTTTGGCATATTTCTTCTGCAGAGAATGTTTACCCCCATCAACCAATTTCCAGCTTTCTTGTGTTTTCCTAACATTCTTCCAATTTTAGTTTATTTCAAGTCAATTGCTTAGTGATGTTTTGCTGACTCCCCTTTGTTTACATACAAAACCAAGACCAGGTTAATTCCTCTGATATAGGTTCTCATATTACTCTGCTTTTCTCCATAGCTCTCTGATTATTTGACAAATACCTACCTGTCCAATCCACTAAAATGTAAGATCTCTGAGGAACTATATCTGTTTTGCTGTATTTCTAGCACATTACAGTACTTGGCACATAGTACAGAGTCCATAAATATTTATTGAATCAGTCTGTACTTTATGTGTGGTAACCATTATGCCAAATATTCCTTGACATCTGGGTTTCCTATGAAAAGCTCCATTTTTGGATTCAGAGCAGCTTTAAATCATGGTTCATTCATCTTGAGCAGTTATCTTTTGTGTGTCTGTGTGTCTCATCTGTAAAATGGGAATAAGTGTAACCGGGTTTACTGAGTTGTTTAGGGGATTCAGCGAGCTCCCGTTGCGTCTGACCCAGTGCTTGGCTCAGCTTTCTATCGGTGTTGGCTAGTCATGACGGTAATTGATCTGCGCCGGGTTGGTCAGGTAAACAACCAAAGTGGAAGCAGAGTTGTCCCTCTGCCGACCTGGACCACTATAATTCAGAGGATGCAGCTCCCAAGGCGGTCTTCGGCCTCATCCTGCAACCTGGACACCACTCCATCCAGTTCCCCAGGGAGATGCCCAAGAAGCTTAGATCCCAGGAGGAAGCTGAGACTGCAGTCAGATGGCGGCCAGTGACACCACGGCCGCCTTCCAGAGGTGGGGGTCGACAGCCCGCCCCAGGCTCGTCACCAGCTGACTCCAGGCTGGACTCCCAGGAGGGCGCGGAAGGTGCAACGGGGGCTCTCCGGGGCCGGGAAGGCAGCGCCGCGGGAGGTGGAGGGTCAGCAGCCTGTGGGAATCACTCGGCTCGGCCCTCCTCCGCGACTTCCCCTGGTTGCCCACACTCCGTGTGTGGCCCGTGTCTGCCTGGGCAGGGTCCCGGAAGGCGACACCTGCAGCTGTCGCACCTCACACGCCCTCTGCAAGCCCGCGGGCTCCCCGCAAGTTTGGCACAGTCCTGGCCGGTCCCCACAGCAGCTCGGGCCGGTTTCCCGGCTGGGCGGCCCGTGCGTCCCGCCCCTGCCCGGCCGGAGGTGGCGATGGACACGCGAGCAGCGTCTGGATCTGGGGTAACTGCAGCAGCCCCCGGGTAGGTCAGTGTCCAGAGGCACGGACGGGTGACCGGCTCACTGTGCATTTCAGTCCTGTTCAGGAGGGCCTTTCCAGGCGACAGGCCCCGGGAGGGCTGCCCGTGGTGCACGGCTTTATTTCGTTGGGGGGTGCCAAACTGTGCGCGCGCCTGTGTACAGAAATCTGTTTATGTGGGAGCAACTCTTAATGAGAAGTCTATGAAACTTCAATCTCCTAAAGCTGTCTTTTAAAATGTTGAAAATTGGGGTTTTTTTCTGACTTGAAGTTCCTTTTATTTAATTTTTAAGCGATGATATGATAGAATGCTATAATATACATAATAGTATATATTCTGCATTAAACATTCCTTAGAATTTCTCTCTCTCAAGCTTACTGTTAGTTTTGAACCTTGAAAAAGCATCCCCATTTTAATAACAGAAAATTTTCCCGTAAAAAATTTTTAAAAAAAAGTTAGAGTACTCCAACTAATGAAATTAAATTCACGAAGAAGATAAATGCAAACATTAACAACTCCACAAAGCCATCAAATTAATGGATATTATTTATGGTTTTGGATTTTCAAAGAGCAACTTTGCAATGTCTGCCGGGTTGTATTGAAAATCAGTTTCTGAACTTAATCCTGAAAGAGTTAAATGGCTACTAGGTTATATTCAGGTCACCCTTACAATAGCTGACCCATAATACATGAACAATCTATTCTAGAGTGTGTGGGATCAAAAAGCTTAAATCAAATGAAAAAAGTTGAAATATTTGTCACCACATTACATCAGTTTAGATGAGCCGCAAGTAAGTCATTTTCTAACCTTTTAGAAGATGAAAAGTTTAGTGACAACTGTTTACACCCTTTGAATATGTTATATTTGAGTGGTCATAACAGTTTACACAAATGATTGTATATATCCATTTCCAATCAACAAATACCAGCGTATCTGTGTTATGCAACGGTTAACATTTCAAGCTTCTCTATGAAGGTGACGTTAAATAAAACTGCAGAAATTACTGCATATTGTCAAAAGGTCATTTAGAGAATCTGAAAATAAAATCATTAGGGACAGCTTAAGAAAGGTTATATTACTTATAACTGAAAACATGTATATGGTGGCATAGAAATTCAAGTTTCAATTATCACATGAAATAGTTAATTTTCTTTTTGTTTTAAACATAGGTTTCTAGAGCATTAAAAAAAAAATCTATGTTTGTTAAACCTTTAGCGGATGATTACAGCCAATGTTTTGTCTTTGGTGAATAGCTGTTTGTCTCACTTTATTTACTTGGTATTGGATATTTGTCAATGTCATTTCATATCTACAGAAAATTCTTACGCTCTGTGGAGGTAGTGAATGTGTGAGTGCGTGTCTGCTGGAGGTCACATGACGGTTTCAGCCTATTTGGTGGAGCAGCTTGACTTTTTTCCCCCTTGCTTTTGGTGATGGTTTTGAGTGCAGAAGTTGATTGACAGATGCATGCCAGAAAGCCCCATTCTCCTTTTCAAAGACAACGTATGATGGATTGCGATCTCTCAGCCCACCAGGACACAGGGACCATGCAAGCTGTAATTGGTCAGGTATGGAGTCAGCCATTTCTCAACTCCCCTTTTTTCCACAAGGGTTTCACCATATGATTCACATAATTCATATTTACAGTACCATCTTTCTATCTGTATCTCCAGCTACCTGCCAGCATAGTGCTGAAAGTGCGAAAGGCAGAAGGCACCCATTAAATCTATCCAGGAAACCTCAGCTTAAAACTTCATTGCAATATTTAAAAACAAAAACTAAAACAACAACAAAAAAATATTGAAGAACAAATCTAGCTTATAATTTGGTCTGGTGAAAACAAAATCTGTTTTTAAGAATTTATTTTCTGTTGAGAATATAATCTCTGAAAGAAATGAAGTGTGAGAAGAGAATAAAGTGTTATGTTTCCTAGGTAATAGTTAAAATTTTTCTGTTCAATATTTTTATTTTGATATTTTTTATGTTCTCCCCTTCTTCCCTCCCTTCCTTCCTTCTTTTCTCCCTCCCTCCCCCCCTCTGGAAAATATAAATATATAAATACATGTGCCTTCACTTCTAACCCAGATGTGTGATTGAGCTTGGTAACTGTAGTAGTGGTCTTGGCTGCAGCACAGGGCGGGCTGCAAATTAAACATTGCCACAATCTGAAAGGTCCAGGTGGTCTGCTTGCGTTTCCTAATGCAATCCAGCACAACAGCTTTAATAAACAGCTCTATTTAGTTCCTCCTCCCTGGATCCAGGGAGGTGAACTGCGCTGGGGCTGCTGTGATGAAATGCCAGAAGAATATCTTTCAGTGGCCTCACAAGCTGATTTTTAGAGCTTTCCTGTTCTGTCGTCTTTGTCTTCCAAATGGGTCAGTGAGTCTTGCTCTTTCTGTTCCGTGCTTTCTGTTCAATCTATACTTTCTGTTTGTGTTGAAATGTTTGCGTTGTAAGCTAAATCAGGAGAGGAAAGGATCATTGTATTTTCATTTGCCTTCAGATAACTGAAGTGGTGAAAGGAATGCTAGTGCCCGGCTGCAAAGGAAGGGTGATTTTTCTGACTAGGATGGGGGTGGGGTGAGGAAAAAGGGGATATATGTGGCTTCTTTCTTTTTTTCATTCCTTTTTTTTTGTAACGTGTTTTTGACCAAAACATTTCTAAATTATCTATGCTTACTTATGAATTGTTAACTTATCAATCAGAATAAGATTACGAATATTGATAAACTCCTAAAAGTTGTTTTTTGGGTTTTTTTTTGCACACTTTCCAATCAGGACAACCTGGCAAGGTGGTAACACAAAATTTATTTGCTGTATGTTAATAGCATGGTGGAAAATACACCACCTTATTCTGTTTTCAACAGAAATATAGCAAAGCACTTCAGGGTTCTGAAACCACATGGTTTATTAATACCAGCATGCTTCATAATGTATTTTAGATGGAAAATGTCAAATATATAATACCATGTTTCCACAGGTTCATACTCTCTTAAAAGCAATAGATATCTGTTTCAACAGAACAATATATTTTTTAAAACTTTCAAGTTGGTTTTGTTTACAGACATATGGGTATATAAAGTGAAGTCTCCAGGCATATATTTGTTAGGAGAAAATATGTAAGGATTGATTTTATATACTATTAATACCTATTTCAGTGTAAATGTTCATTGATGAGCAAGTGAATATATGAAATATAACTAAAAAATTGTGGCATATAGAATTAAATAAATGCCTATTTAAGAAGACCTTTTTGTGTATAAATAAACCTTGAGCTCCTGATAACTGTCTTGTCCTGTTTAATAAAACTTTTCTTAGATTTCAAGATTGTTCACTCTCCCATATGTCATAGTATAATCTTAATACTGTACAATATTACTGTGTTTTAGTCCCAAATAAGAAATAGGATTTCATTTTGTGTATATTTTCCTTAGTTGGGAAAAGAAAGCTTGGTGAAAAAAAAGAAATGATACTTCTAATTTGTTATTCAATGTTGTTTATCGGAAATACTTGCAAAGGTTTATATATTTTTTAAAGGTTCAAGTATATATTTCAAAAATAGAATCAGATACCAGACTTAACTTCTAATTTGTTAGGATTTAAAATTGGTTGTTACTATTATATAGCTCTGTATTTTGTGTGTACTCTTAAGTAATTTTTAAAGGCTCAGTATGTCCAGGCACTATATATGTTAATGACTTGTTATGAATACTTTGTAAATAGTTTCATCAAAGTAACCTTGTTTTCTGAATATTTCATTTCTCAAATTATTTATTTAAAACTCAGATACTTATTCAAGCTAGTAAATTATAAAAGAAATTGTTCTGAAGGTTGCAAAATTTTCTGTACTAAAAATGTACAAACTAAAATGCTTATTACTTTTTGAAACTGAAACACTAAGTATTCAAAAGGAAAAAAATAGTATACTGTCTCATATGTATACCATGAAAGTCAGGAAACCTAAATTTAACCCAAATTAAGAAAGATGGCATACACATTTGAAGTGATTCTCTTTTAATTGTTATAGCACAGGTAAGACTATTGACTCAAATGACTACTTCTAACAGTAAAGACAAGAAAGTGAAAATAAATTTTATTGCCAAGCAATCACTCATAATCAGAAAGAGATGGTTTATTTTTCAGCTCTTGATTTCAATATCACCTTATACCTACCTTATACCCATTTGATAATGCAAATGTTTGTGTGTGTTACTTTTCACATACATATTGGAATAATCATTATTTTTGTCCTTTTTTTTTTCTGTTCTGAGTCCTGTTCCTAAATGGCTTGGGGTTGGAGGCGCAATAACCAGTTTTCAATGGTATTTTCCTTTCAGAATACTGAAAGATTCTTATGAAATATGGTCTTTAGGATTTTTCATTCATCGCTAGGATCAAATACCCAGTTGCTTCCACTAGAGGGGAAGAGTGGACCTCTGCGTTGCTGGCCAGGATCCAGCTTGGGAGAGTGTACGGGCTTCATGGAGAAATATTGCTCATATATGCCTTTCCCCCAGGATTTTCTCTCCCCCAAGCAAGCAATTAAGCAGCCTCGTACTCGAGAACATACTTCCAGCTTAGTATGTCAAGATCAAGAAACTTAGTTCATTCATACAGTTTTTGGAAATTAACAGGATTTTTGATACCTGTAGCCAGCTTCCTAGCCCTTTGAACTATGGAATGGATTATTTCCTGCAGATGGTTTTGCAAATTCAAACAAAACGGATAAGCAGGTCTGAGACGTGGGTTTGAATATCGTTTAAAAATGAAGACTCACATTTCCCCCTGTCATGTTCGTTAAATGTTTACTGCATCTTTTCTTTTTTGCAGACCTGAGCTAGTGAGTGACACAGTCGCTCATCAGTATTACAGACCTCCTGTGTTATTTTTTTCTCATCTCGTGTCGACGGGTCACCATGTCCAATCCTCTTTCTGGCACTGCTGTCCCCAGAGAACGCTTGGCCAGCCTGCCATCTTGATGTGTAGGCCTGAGGGTCTGGGCTGGCTGCATGTTTCTGTATCCTGACTTCTGCAAATATTATAGAACAGAGCATATTTAATTAATTGTTAATAAAAACAACAGATGAGGCCAATGAGATAAAAATATTT
Organism: Rhinolophus hipposideros; assembly: GCF_964194185.1. Taxonomy (NCBI): domain Eukaryota; kingdom Metazoa; phylum Chordata; class Mammalia; order Chiroptera; family Rhinolophidae; genus Rhinolophus; species Rhinolophus hipposideros. The sequence goes on from NC_138064.1 coordinate 52,740,960, forward strand.
ACTAAGGGTATCTAAGAGTTTGCTAGGAATAGAGGAGACAGCTGGTTAAGAGTGCTCATTGGTGCTCTTGCAGTGGGCATAGCGGAAGTGCTAGCACCAGAGTGAAGAAACTGGATTTAAGAGCTTTGCTAGTGCAAATCAATCATAGCTTTTGCAATTTTCCTTACCAGTAAAATGGGTCTTTTTTTTTCAAGGTAAATTTAGACATTTGAAAGCACTTGCAGGTGGCGCATTATAAAGAGAATGCAGTTGTTGCAGACAGTGGTCTCAGTGTGTCCTAATGGCTCAGGAGGGACGTGAGGGTGACAGTGCATTAGGCTTGACAGTACCTCAGTGCATGTTTCCTCAGGGGCAGATTGTAAGACACAAAAATATTTCGTTGTTCTAGTACCAAGACCCTTTTATATGTGGGCTGGTTTATACTCTCCCTTGCTCCCCAAAGTATTTAATGTGGCTTTAAGAGCAGTGTGCTGACCTAGAACACACTCAGGCTGATGTGGAATGGACGTGGCCCAGGGAGAGACCCAGCAATGACAACACACTCGCACATTGTTCTCAGTCCATTTAGACTGGTTTTCAGGCCTCTGTATAAAGATTAAGCTTTGGGGCTAACCTCACCCTGTTTTACACATGCTAAGCACAACTCCGATAAACTCTAGAAAGTCAGTTTTGTAGGTGTGAATGCCCCCTTTTTTCCTTTTTGTAACAGACATATCACTTCAACAAATTTATGTATTTTGGAGATGTGGAGTTGTTTGGATTTAATTGAGAATACTTTTTTCAGGGTATTACAGGCGAATAGTACACTAGAAAAATACAAATTAATTAAAGATTGTTCTTTCTGAATACAAAATAGTGCTAGTATCCCTTTTGTAAGTGTGGAACTCACCAACATTGATTTTATACTATGAATTTCTGAATGACCTACACGCTTTACTCAGTATCTCCTACTTAGCAGAAAGTGGATGTTAGCTTTTTATAGTCTATCAGATGAGCTCAATTTTTATTACCTTTAAAATATTTTTAAATTGAAGTTCAGTATATTACCTGAGCAGGTGTTTAAACTGTAAAGCCAATTTTGTCCATTAAAGTAAAACTTATCAATGTAGTAATAATACAATATTGTTAACAATAATAATACTAAACAATCAGCACATGAAATCTGGCCTTGAAACTAAATTTTATTTTCAATTTATAAGGCCAATTAATGAAGCTCTATATACTATTCAAGCATCATTTCAATGTTTAAGAATTTAAAGCTTTTGGATTCATATCTCTAGAATATGGAAAAAGGTTGTTGAAACACTTAAAATATGACTGCTTATGAAAGAAAGTTTGAATGTAACATGTTTCCTATCTGTAAAATTTACAGTACTTGTTCCAGAGGTGAGTGAAAGAAGGCATGCTGTGTAAACTACGTTTTATCAGTTTAAAGCATCTTTCTCTCTTCATCTTTATTGTTTACCAAAATTAGAATTTAACTAACATCTGCAAATACTGAAAAACTCCACTTTTCAATTGCATTGTGATATTGTATAAGCTGTTACTTTTTTCTAACACTTGATAAAGGATAGAGTAAGTTTGTGAAACAAGATGCCACTATAAAAGGATCGGGCTTGAAGAAAAAATATGCACAAAGGTAAATATTGACCATAATTTGGACACTAAGAAAAGATCCAAATTATACAATTTTTCAATTAATTTGTGTTTTTTTGGCCAAACTTTTCCTTGGGGGATAATAGCTGCTCTAAATACAATTTCAAACCTCCAATTATGTTCTCTTTCTCCTTTATTCTTATTCCTCCCTCTTTCCCTCCCTCCCTCCATTTCTCCTCCTTCTCCTTTTTCTCCTTCTCCTTCTCTTCTTCCTCCTTCTCAGTAGTAGTAGTAGTAGTAGCAGTAGATGAGACGTATGTTCAATAAAGTAGTTACTGAGTTACGTCTTGTTTTGGGATCACATGTCAGTTACTCTGTTAGCCATGTTGTTCAGAGCTGGTCCAAAATTGTAATCAAAATTTATACGAGTTTTACTTTGTACACATTTCTTCTGAATCTTAGATTAAAGAAGGGCTTGTGAGAGACTTTCATTACATTTCAGTAAGATTAGTTTTTCTTTCTCTTATTTTCTTGTTCTCAATTTTACAATGTGAGCCAATATGGTAAAAATTGCCTAATTTTTATTTGATAACTTCTTTCCTGGTTTGCCCTATGCTTCTGTTATTTTTCTTTACCCCAGCTATAATAGACCATGTTATTATTTTAGAGCTACCACTTCTAAATATAAACCATTATATGTAAATGGTAACAAAATAATTGAAAACATATCTCATTTATATTAAGGGCAACTCTTTAGGTTTTAAAACACTTTATTTTTCAAGTTGGCTGGTTTCAGAAAATAATTTTTTGTTTTATCACTACCTTGAAAACTTTCATGATATGGACTCTTTCTTTAAAAGACAGAGATTAGCTGTTGGTACTTAAAACTGCGACCTTATTCCCTTCAGCAGCATTTTTCTAACCTTAAGAACAACAAAAAAATTGAGGATCAACAGAATATTCTAAATTTCACCTATGTTCAGTTTCCTTTTTTTTTTTCCCTTCAGTGGGTCGATCATTCCAGTGGGAAGAGAGACCCACACAATTTCCCACTCCCATCTCCTAAGGTCAAACACACAAAATAATGTGTTGACACCTTGCTTGTAAAGGAAATAGTTACTCCAATGCGTTGCTCTGAAATTTTGCTCTCTTCCTTCACTGTCATTTCTCCATCAGCTTTTCTGCCCTCTTTTACTGTAATCCAGTGTCAGGGTGATGAGTAATAAGTGAAAAATGAATTAATCCTTGTGGGCTGCCCAGGCAGCAAAGGGCACTGGACATAGACAAGACCTGAAGCAAAACAAAGCAAAACAGTAGCAGAAAATTCACCAACACACTTACTTCTGTAGTTAGTATTTTTTTGGAGTTATTTTGTGAGCTTACTTCACCTCACCTAGCAATTTTAGATCACACAACTAAGCAGTAAAACAATACTTTAGGTCAGGACAGATAAAAGTAAGAACAAACCAAAAGGGGGGAGAAAAAAGCTTTACAGTTTTTAGAACACAAATTTCAAAATTAAGGAACACTTTATTTTTGGAGATTTTACAAGAGTTTGGCCAGTGCATGGGTGTTATGAAATAGCAGCCTTATTAAAAATAGATGTTTCTGGCTGTTCATATGATGTTGACTGTTTGCATATTTTACGACGTTGATTTTTTTCATGAATAATTAGAAATTATTTTAAGAAAAAAGCATTTATCCCTAATACCTATAAACTTAAAGAAACAGATATACCTTAAAAAATTAAATACCTGTTAAATGGTGTTTAAGCATGGATGAAAAAAAGTCAGGTAAACTCTTTAAAAGAATAAAATGCGTCACTTATAGAGAGCTGACGTTTCAGTGCAGAATTCATATACATATTTTTTTTAATGAAATTATTGTGGAGAGTGAGATGCAAGTATTGCACCAACACAAAAGCGTGGATGCCAGAAACCCTAACTGATTTTGAAGCAATATGAAAAAAAAAAAAGCTATTTCTAGATCTTCAATTGTATTCCTCCAAAACTGACGGCCGACATGGGTGAGAATGGAGCCAGACACGCAGCGCTAGGCTGTAGCAGGCCAACTTGTTTCAGAGCTGGTTAACTTCGTAAGCCTTAGATAACACTAGAAAACAAGGCTCTTTGAACCTTTTGGAGTAAAGGTTGAGAGTTAGGACAAATGTAAAATGCTACTTAATGTGAGTGAATAAAGCCAAGAACATCAAGCTCATTTCACTTAGTGTCATTCCCGATGATTCATCATTATGGTCAGGGCAAACTGTGGTCTCTGGCTGAAACAATTTTATCCATTTTTTTTTAAACAGAATGTTCCAGCTTGGATCTTATTTCCTTAGGGTTACAATATTGAATTCTGAATCAGGAAACTTAATCTTGCAGCCAGATTTGACAAGATGCTGGTTGAATGGTAGGCAGAAATGATGACTATGGGATGAAATGCCCTAGGTCAGAATTCGAAAAAATAAGAGATTTTTGTGGAAGTTTGGCTGTGATACAAGAACCCTACATTTGAAAATTTCTCACTGTTCATATCAGCAGATGGTGTTCTAAGGTCTGAAAAGTAGATCATTGCTGTATTCCTTTTCTCTGTTTCAAATCTTTTTTAACAGAATGAGTTTTTACACATTCGCAGGTGTATTTCTTAGTGTGTTTCTAATTTACTAATATAAAAGGTGCTTCGTAATATCCAAAAGGTTTCTGGGAACAAAGGATAACATTATTCCTCAAGACAATCATACTTTGTTTCTTGGCAGAACGTTAATACTGAATTCAGGAACTAAAATTGTGTGTGTGTGTTTTTAAAATTATATTTAGATTTCCAGGGACTAAATAATTTAGAGTAAAAATGAAAATGAGGCAATCTAAAACACACACGTACAATCTAAAACACACACACACACAAACACCCCTTACACATTTTAGCCATGCTTGATTACTTAACCTCTGATAATCTAAAAGTATGTTAACTCTCTATTTTCAAGTTTAATACACAAAAAAATTATGGTAGGTGTTTACTTAAAATATTGCTCCTCTCAACTACGTTGTTCAAGAGAGTGGAAAAATACTTGGCAACTTCTAGAAATCAAGATTATTGTAGAAATCTGTGTATATGGTTGATCACTATGTTGCAAAGGGATGATTATTGTGGTTATTTCCTTCCCAAACCAGGGGCACTTTATTTTGCAGTGTACTTCCATTTTATAGCTACTTTCTACAAGTGCTGAAACACATCAACTGGGATTGTTTTCTCTCTTTCTACCATCATCCATCAAATAGAATTTAAAGAGCTAGTTCAGACGGAACGTGGAGCATCAGTGTAAACCCTACAGAACAAACACCATTCTTAGATGTAGATGACTGAGGCAAGTTACATGGCGGAATCCTGAGTCCTTTAATAATTTTTTATTAAACAGATTATAAAAGTAATATGTGCTTACAGTAAGCAATTTCAACAGCCCAGGAGAGTATAAAATGAAAAGTCATGTGCCCTATTATTCCACTCCTCACAAATAACCATCATCAATAACTTATATATCCTTCCAAAAATATTCTATGCATGTACAAACTTAGAAAATCTTTATACAACTCAAGTAGATACTTTCTGTGCATAGAGTTGTGCAACATACGTTTACATTTTAAAAACATATTTTGAACATCTCATATTACAATAAATGGATCTACATCAGTCTCTGTAGGATTTCCTTTTATGAATATACACTGATTTATTTAAACAGTTCTCTTTCTTTTCTTTTTATTGAGATGTAACTGACAAATAGCATTATATTACTTTCAGGTGTACAGCATGATTCAGTATTTGTATATATTGTGAAATGATTCTAGCTTTTAAAAAGTAAGTTATTCTCTGCAATGAGACTAACAAGTAAAGATGTTTCATTTCTCTTGGCGTACAAAATTCCAAAATCTTCCCAATGGGGTTTGCTCCACCAAAAGAACTCATAAGTAGTGTCTCTTAAGAGAAGGCCGGGTGTAACGTTAAAAGTGAAGGATAGCTTTATGCCAGAATAGATTTTTATCATTTACATATGGAACATTCAAACCAATTAAAATAGCAATAAAGATCACAATATTGTATTTAGTAACAAGTGCCAGTTCTCAATCAGATCCATCATGACTTTAAAGCTTCTATGTTTGTTCCAAGCCACCAACTCAACTGAACAAAACGCATAGCATGATTTCTTTCATGCGCCTCAATACTATTTATTAAGATAATTGACAGAGATATATGTTTGCAATGCATGATTCAGTTAGTATATCTAGATTAGTGAAAAGGAGACCAGAAGAAATTCATGGTAATTAATGTCAGGTAAATTCTTGTCTTCTATATTTCATATCGTCAGACCAGTCCTTTAATCATGATTCATAGGTTAAAAAATGCAGTCCCGAGAAGCGCTGAATCAAAACTAATCACACATAGCCCTTGAATTCAATTAATTTAGGGTTTTGGTAAGGCGGACGAAATATATGCTAGCTAAATATTTAAGAGAATGTGAAAAACTATGGTCTACATTTTTTTTAGGTTATGTCTCTGCTCATTCATCTTAACCACATGACTTCACATACGCTAAGAAGAAAGGCTGTGGGTGGTAATGAAATCTTACATTTATGTAAGAGTTGGAAGCGTGAACTGACTGTGGTATCTTTCCCAGAACTGATTCTACGGAACTGCTGGTTGGGTGGGTGTATGTTTTCTCCTCTGTTCTTTCCCACAGGTACTGGGACAAGTACCCCGGATAGGAAATAATAATGCTTTTTGTAGGTTTAAAAGTAGCTGGCTCCCTCACCTAAGGCTCCAAACAGGTTCTCAAGAGCAAACTGCAGAGCATATCATTGATATAAATGCTCTCATTTGAAATCCACACCTGTGGGAAGTAGCTACAGATCATCATTCCCATTTTATGGAACTGGAAACTGGCTCCGAGAGGGTACATATCTTATTTATAGCTAATGAGTAGAAGTGAGGTTTGAATCAAGGCATGCTTTCCGAGAGTTCACTGTTTCCCTCCACACAAGTTCTTAACTCTGGGTGCCTTTTTGAATCATCTAGGACAACCTTTGAAAATCTACTGATAGGCAGTATCCACTCCCAGAGATCTGACTCAATTTATCTGGGTATTGGCTTTTGAAATAGCTCTATAGATGATTCTGATGCACTGTGTCATAGTGCTTATTAATATGAATGAACGTTATTTGAAATAAGAAAAAATACAATTAATATTAAACAATTAACTCCCCCCTCCCCCCAATCATACATCACAGTAGAAAAAAGAGTGGAGGTAATTTAATCTAGTATTCATTGTGTGTGTGTGTGTGTGTGTGTGTGTGTGTTCAGTAGGAAGCTTTGTTGAATAGCTGAGATTATGTTTTAATAACACTTTTCATCCATAAAAGAGCTAGATATTTAGTCATCTCAACAGTAATACATCTACCAATTAGTGAGCATGTCCTAAGGTGCTGAGGGCTTTACAAGGGTAATTTAATCCTCACAACAGCTCTGTGCTGTAGGTGCTGTTACCACTACATTTTGCTAATTAGGTGACTGAGGAATTGGCACGAGATCACACACACGATACATGGCAGAACTGGAATGTGACCTAAGGATGTCAGAGGCCAGGGGGTCAGCCCTGATGAAGGCCAGTTTTATGACAGAAACGTCTCCTTTCTTCCTCCTATCGTCCTCCTCCTTTCCCCTTCTCCCTCCTCCACCCACTTCTCCCTCCCTCCCTCTTTTCTCCTCTTCTTCGTCCTCCTTAGAATCCGTGACTCATTCATACCATAAATAAGAATTTTATTGTTGCCATCATTACCTGTTATAATTGGACACTACATAGTGGTTTGGAAAATGGTTCTTTTATAAAACAAAACAATAAAGCAGATAGTGAGCTGAAGGGTGGAAGAGCTGGTGCTGTCCTGTAGGCTTCCTTCACTGAGGTGCTCCTCCCTGGACACGGAGTCACACTGGCCTTGACTCCTAGTTCTCCATGACACATGCCTTCAGACCTGACAGTCCTGAAACGGAGGCCACAGGCACTGTCTGTATGCACGAGGAACACGATTGCTGTAGACAATTCCAGGGAAGGTTTAAAAACAAGCTTCCTTTTCATAATATATGTGTAAAATAGAAAATACTTGTTGTACTTTATAGCATATATGACATATATTATACACAAAATACATAAAATATAACACAAGTTTATATTTTATAATAGTGCTCACTCTTTCAGATTAAGAGCTTCAGAAACTCTTTTGTCTGGCTTTCATCTTTTAACTGATTAACATTCTAGCCTGGATTTTAAATCAAGCATTAAATTTGCAAAATGAGCTTGTTTTCTTTCTTCATTCATCATAAAACTCAACTAAATTCCAGCCAAATGTGCATTGGTACCTCTAAACTAATTGTTATGAACTAGTTATGTTGTCATTAAGGGTTACTGTCATGGGAAATTGGCACGTTTATCAAGGGGATATTTCTGAACTCAAATTTTGGAAAACTTTTGAATAATATTGTGGCATTTCTTCTATTTCAATTCCATTTAATAAAATAAATCAAGGGTATCTTTTATCCTACTTAACTGTTTTTAACTAAATTTCTTCCTGTCAAGTGGCATTTTCAACATTTGTGACCCTGGAAGCAGTAGTGGCCTGAAAAAGAGAAATCTCTCCTCTACCCAGTAGTGTGAAATTTTCACAAAACATTAATTTTGTTTGCATTTCTGTGTTGTAGATACAGGACCAAGAAGAGTTTACACTTAAATATGTCCTTTAACTTTTACACATAATTCAGTTACGTTAGAACTCATGGATCTATGGTTAAGAAACAATATGATGATTTAGTGAAATGAATCACCATGACCTTCAACAAAGTGTGTATTGCTTTGGGACATCAGAAATGAACATAATGCTTGGGAAAGACAGGGCTGTTGGACTGGGGCTTATAATCCACTGTAGTATACTTTATATCTTGGTCCACCACCTCCCTACATCCTTTCTCTCAGTAACTATTCTGAGTCAAAGGGACAAGACATGATCATTGTTCAAACAGATGAGCTGAGTCTTGATAACATCTCCTGTAAGAGCCCAGCAGTGTGGGAAATGGCTGACATGAGGTGAGGCGTGTGCTAGAATTTAACGAAGTAGACAAGGATAGGAGTCGAAGAATTTGTGCATTAAGATCTCTGAAGGTTTTCTCTTCTATTCACACCTGTCTTCCTTCAATGTGTCTTGATGGTTTTCTTTCTTTCCAGTTGGACTGAGTCTTCATTAGAAATAGAGTTTTAAAGGAGACATTAAAAGTGAGGGCTCATTCTACCTTTTGGTTATTTGGTTAGTCAGCACATAAAGTTGACACCATATCACAATACAGGGGGTTCAATTATGAGCAAAGGAATGAAAGAATGAATCCCTGACCCATCAGCCATTATTTAATTTTAGGAAAAATTACAATTATATATTAATAAAAAATAAATCGGTACCTCATGCACCCATTTCTTTTATTCTATTGGAGTTTCAAGTGGCAATAAATAACATCCTTTCTTTAATTCTTTATTAAATAATTATTGTTTAATAATTCTTTATTGTTTACAGAACTCATTAAAAACTGTGGCTTTACATTTCAGCCAGATGGGCCTGCTAATTTTGCATGTGCCTACATTTTGATCTTAGGACAGCCTACCAATGGAACATTTGAGTCTGATGAAAAGACCCATTTACCCAGGATTTCTGCCTCCTACTGGGAGTGGGGCAAAGAGGGGAAAAATATCACATTCCCTGTGGCTGTGGTGAACCGTGGTTCTTGTCACTGAGCATGACGAGACAGAATTTCTCCACTGTGGTGAGAAGTCCATTCACATGAAAACAGCTTCCCCCACCACCCACTTTCTCGTCAATTCCTTTGGAGATGTTCTTCCACGAAATGGGTGATATGGGTGTCTTATTGGACCATTGTCAGACCAAGAATCCAAACAAAGGGGTTTAACTAAAATAAGGTGCTGGGCTTCTCGTATTTTTAGTTTAGACTGCTGTGGAATTTCTTTTCCTTTCCTTCTCTATCCCCTATCTCTCTCTATCTCTGTCTAATCTCTGTCATCTCTTTCTCTCTCTTCTTTCCTCCCTCCCTTCTTTTGTCCCTCCTTTCCTCCCTCTGTCCCTCCCTCCCTTCCTTCTTTTCTTCCTTCCTTCCATCTTTCTTTCTGTGAAATTGGCCCATAATTCCTTAGAATAGTCAAAGAGTGAAAGAGTTGCTGTACATGATACAGGTTTTTTTCTCTTTGTACTCACCACCTTACTCTCTCCCCTTGTTCCGTACTTTCTCAAACAACTCTTAGGTCTTTCTAGAGGTACATCCTGATATGTAGCAGGTACTCAATAATTGCTTTGGGCTGATTTCTTTATTACAACTGTCACTCTTCTAATTTATATCTTGGTAGAATGCTCTTCTCACGTGGCTTTGAAACCTTGAGTTGTCCTCGCTCCATTTAGTTCCCTCCTAGTATTCCTTGTCTGAGAATTTGTTTGTGTTCTACTCCTAGTTTCATTTCAAAATATGTAAATAGACTATCCTTGAAAATTATTATTTGCCGTTTTTATATTGATGTCTAAAAGGAAAGGGGCTTCCTCAGCTGTAGTTTCTTATTCATATTCCATATTGCATTTAATTTAAACAGCCACCACCACAGTATCCAGTGGATGCTAATTTTTAGCACTTGTTAATGTTGAATCTTAAATTGTGAAGGATGGATGCAAGTTCTTATTTAACAGACCTTAAAAGACAAAGAAGAGTGGAGAATGAGAACACACAATTAGTTTAGAAGTTTCCAATGAATAGATGTTAAATTGTATGTGGATAAAATAAGCAAGACATGACCAAATAAATAAATGAATGAATAAATAAATTAATAAATAAATAAAGGACATTTTATAAATCTGATGTCATTGTTTTCAGGGGTTTCATGAAAATATTCTTATATTTGTTTAGTGGTGAAGTCTGTTTGAACACTTTGTCACCTCTAAATAATACTCCTTAAAACATTACTCTGGGTGGAAAGATTGTCTTACATGTTAGCAATGTTTTCTGCAGTCCAAACCAATTGACTGTGAACAATTTTCATCTTTCTACAGTCTGGGAGATGGATACAAATCATGCTTTAAAACTCTTAATACCAAAGGCCACAGAGTAATTGGCCGTTGCATGTGTACTTACAAATTGAAAAAGTTAATGAACAAAAAAAAAATCTAATGAATGAATAAATTATTTTGGTACTTGGAAAACAATGAGATAAATTTAGGATCTACTCTAGTTGATTCTTGAATTAAATTTTTTAAAAATAACACATAAGGAAAGATGTTAATAAATTGTTTTACATTTTATATTTCTGAGGGTAAGTAAATGGCAACATATAAACATTTGAAGTGTAAGTTTTTCTTGTTTTCAGCTGTATTTTAAGCATAATATAGAAATAGGTATTACTCTTATGCATAACAAATGGACGAAAAAAGAATATAGGCAAAGTTAGAAAAGAAAAAAAAAGATTTTTAGACCAGATCAATAAAAAATGAAGTGTTGATTGTTTGGTTTCATTTATTTAAATGAATGCTGTGCAATACAGTTATGAGTTTCAAGTTTCAAATTAGAATTATAAAATATGGAATGGTATCTAAAGAGCAAAACATGAAAATGTCAAAGATATTGTTTGACGGCAAAATGGGGGTTTTTCAGGGGTTGCAGTGTTAGGTTTATGATTCCAAAAGCAGCCCAAAGGAAAGTCTGTCTAGCATCTGAAGTAAGACTGAGCAATACCAACATTTGAATTTCAGGATTTTACACACATGTGCGCATGCGCACACACGCGTACACATATGCATGCAGACACACATGAATCAGTGGTTTTTCTAGATAGGTAATCTTTACTTTTTACTTCCTCACAAGAGGTCAAAGCTTGTGAAACTCTAAAGTACTTCTGGTTTGACCTCTCACTAGAATTCCACCGCAGAGGAAGTGTCTGATGCGCTGGGGACATCAGGCCTCTTGGTAGATAGACAAGGGGAGCAACATGTCTCAGGGGCTGGAGTTCTCCTTCAGGGGGCAGAATTAAACTCCAATCCTTCCTTCATGCTTTTTACTGTCTTGTCTATCCTAAAAGTGACTTTTCTACTTGGCTTAACAAACTCTTTGTTCACCTAGAAGTCAAAGTATCTGAGGCTAACAGAAAGGCAAAACCATCGATTTTGTTAGTGCCAACAGATTCTTTGTTATTCTCAATTTTCCTGTAGTAATGGAGATTTGGATAAATATCATACATCATCCCTTCCTAAAAGAATGGGAACTCCAAACTGCAGGAGTATTCCATGGAGAAGGCTGGGTGAAGCAACAACCTAGAAACAGGAAACCTGTAGGAGAAATAGGAAAGTCTGATAGGAGAGGCAGAGGGTCTGCAGTAGAGGTGGGGTACCATCAGGGTGTCATGAGAGGCACCTAGCAGGTTCCAGGAGAGGTAGGGGGAGAGGAGATAGGGAGAGAGGAGAAGGAACATGAATTCTGCAGGTCCTGGAAAAGGAAGGGAAGGGAATTCAGCGAGGAAAATGTGGTTACCAGGACCATGGTGCAGAGAGAAGAGTTTGGGCACAGAAATATGGTGGCTGCCTGACTACGAAACAGGACACAGGGCCAGAGCGGGACAAGAAGGCTGACATGAGTGTTCTTTCTAGTGCCATGATGAGAGCTGATAAACAGCAGCCTTCAGGATAAGGAAACGTTGTGTGGTCAGAGAAACAGGCTAGCTTTGCCTTCTTTTCCCCATTGCCCATTTTTCACCTGCCACTTTCATTTCCCCCCATGATTCAGCCCCTCCTCTTTCCAATTCATACTGCCGTGGACCCCCAGATAAAATCTCACATCCTGCCATTTTGATCTTGTCACTCTTTTGCTCAGGCTCCTCTCCCCACCACAGTCATTTCCTAATGTGGTAATGTTTAAACTCTCCCCAGTCCAGCACCATCTTACTTTCCTGGTCCCAGACTCCCAACAGTCCCCTACTGCCAGGCTGCTGTACTCAGATCTTCTCATGGAGCCCTCCAAAGTGATTCTTGTTACGTGCCAGACACTATTCTAAGAATTTTACATATATAACATATGTAAATATATATGTAAATATATATATATGTAAATATATATGTGAATATATATATATATATATATATATTATATGTATGTATTCTGTCACTTATTTCTGTTGATATATACATATACATATACATATACCAACAGAAATAAGTGAGAGAATTAGGATGTAAATCAGGCGGTCTGACTCGTGACTTGCTTATTTCTGCCAAGGATGGACTAGCCTTCCATTCACCTAAGCTTAGAACCTCAGCATCTTTGCTTCTTTCTTGCCCTCACCTGTCACATTTAATGAATGGTCATAGCCCATGGAATCTACCTGGGTTAAAAATTGTTTGTCCACTCTGTCCATTCTTTGCTTCCACCTTCTCTTTTAGACTTTTGTTCCTTTCACTTGGATTATTGAACTAATGATCCCACTTATAGTCTTCCTATGTCTGTTTTCTGTATATGAGTTACTTTCGCACATTTCTACTTTCAAACAAATTTAACATAGAAGCCCCAAATGTAGAACAAAGACAGCAGGCTCTGATTGAAGTTGAAGGAGGAACCCAGATTCCCACCTACACTGTGTTGACTTTGTCTCCCATGGCAGCCTCTGGTCCCTCAGTGGAAACTTCAGGGTGTAAAATCTACTAATGAGCCAAATATTGGATAATTTCCTCAAGACTCAACTCTGAGGCTACTTTTCCATGTTCTGAAACACTCAATGGTTTAAAGACTCCGTGATGAGGTCATGGGAGCCTCCATACTATCTTTCCCAGGTTTGTTTATATTCTTTCCCTCCTTCCACTCAGAATCCAAATTCTAGTCTAGATAAACTAGACCACTCACTTTCTCAAACATCTGCAGTTTCTTTCTCCCATGCTTTTCATTTTCCACCACAATTTCTGTTTACTTAAATCCTGTCCATCTTTCTGAAATAAGGAGGCCTCTACACATTGGCCCAACCGTATGCACCCTCACAGCACATTGTGCCTCTTTTTAGCAACCACCTTATGCTTTGTATTAGGGTTATTGTAAACCTGTGATCTATTTCCCCTTGAGAATAACCTTTTAAGATTTATCACCTATATTTCCCTTTGGTGCCAGCACTAAGCACAAATGTATTACATTCAGTACACAAATGTATTACAAATAGTGAAAATAATTCCTTCATTCAACAAGTATTTATTGGGCGTTTGTTAGACCAATTTCTCAGTCCCAGCTGTTATAGCACTGAAACATATGAGCAGATATGATAAGGTCTTCCTTTTCTGCAGTAGTATGAATTTCATATAGTTGCAGAAGTTTTGGAGGAAAGAGGGCATCAAGTGAAACAGATCCAAGCCCCTTATTTGACTCAAAGAAATGAAATGATTTAACCGAGGTCAATGGCCAAATGGATGAAAGAGACCCCATTTTCTGGACATTATGTCACAGCTCCAAGGTAGCCATGCATAACTTCTTGTTAGTTCAGAAAAGTGGGCAAAATAGAGATTGTTCTTTGCAAAATTATCTTTATATCTATTTCCTATGACAATTTTTATAATGCTTAAATCTTTTCTCTTTCTCTCTTTCCCTCTCTGTCCCATCCTTGCCAGCAAGCCCCGCCCCCAGCAATCCTAGGAACAATGTATGCTTACCATTGCTCTGCTACTCATTCCAGTTAATAAATTACCTGTGACATTGCTTAGACCCTGCAACTTCCTGAGGTTAGGAGTGGGGGAGGGAGTCTACTTCCAAGTTGTTTATCCAGCACATTCTAGTTTGAGCTGTCTTTAAGTGATTAAGGTGTACAAGAATGAATTTTAACAACTCAGAAAGGAGAGGTTGGAGTCAGCTCTAAAAGAAAGAGGGAGTTTACATGACATACAACATTCCTCATGTTTACAGAGCATACCTATATCTAGACATAGGTATATTTTGATAGTTATTTCATGGACTACATAGCAAGCCATTACGTCATCGAAACATCTATAAAAAGCACAGACATGCTCTGTGAAGTATTTTTAATTCAAGGAGAATGTTAGGAAAATGTAAGCAGTAAATATTTTTTGGAGTACAGCATTAGGAAATAGCTGTTCCTAATCTCTCATCCATTAATACTGTACAGCATTAATGCTGTTAATTATGTTAGTTGTTTTAAGGGTGAGTCAGAAGGGGACAAGGCAAGAAAGGATAGACCAACACATCAAGTATAAAGACTCAGCAATAGGAAGCCCAGTAGTGGGCGTTAGATAGCTTTAGGAGATAGACCCTGGAATTGAAGTAGTGGGCATTTGAGGGTAGTTTCATAGCATTTCCACTTTATATACTTCTCCACATGGCATTTGAGGAATATTATGGGCAATTTCTGCTGTTTGGCCACAGAAGAAGGAATTCCCCATTCCTTGTAGAACTGTAAGGTCCCAGTGGATATTTTTCCACAGAAGCTACTTGAGGCAGGGACCATATTTTCCCACAGCCTCTAGCGCAATGCTTTACACATAATAGGCACTCAATAAAGATTTGTCCAGTGTATGAACACGTAGGGTTTCCATAAAGACATGATCCAAAGCTCTTCAAGTGGTCCTTACTCAATTTTTACTGCTATTCGAACTTACAGCTCCCATAGCAACAATAACTTGTACCCCTCCAGCATATGTGGTAGTTAGTGTTTCCGTATGTGGTGTCAACTTTCATATCATAATGTACTATGTATGCCACTGGTGAAGTTACAGTTGTTTGGGGAACCATAGTCTTCCCCATCTAAAACAAGCCCTTCCTGGTCATACTAGTCTGTGCAGAGGTAACATTCACTGAATGACCTTTTCATGTCTAACTCCCTGTCCCTGGCGCTGGCCCCTCAGTTCGGTTGACACATCAAGTTATAGCTTGTGTGCTGATTATAATGACAATTCTGTGCTTAATAGTTTTTTGCTAGTAATATTATGACATCAATATTTCTAAAGGTCACATTTATATTTCCTATTGTTTTGTTGGGGGTACTATTATATTATACCTATAGTTTGAAAAGGGGGATCAAGTCAAGAGTTGGTTTGTGTAAGATATTCCTAGGGATGATGACATAGAATAAATATGTTACTTCATCCTGCCTCATGCATCAAAGATGAAGTGTAATGGCATCATTTTCCTAAAGTAGAGACTTTAACTTTTCATTTTCTGTTTATAATTACAGAATTTTTTTCAAGGGAGTTTCTTGAAATTTAGGAAAGTAACTAAACCTTCACTTAGTTCTTAATTGACCATCATGAGTAGAAAGCCAAAGAAAGGGGTCAGTGTATAGCGAGAGGCAGCTTAGGGGAAGGAAAGAGGAGTAAAACGGTCTCCTCTCCAGGACACAGCAGCAGGTTCTTGCGGGTGCCGGAGCACACTGTTTACGCTGGAGACTGGCCTGGAGCTAGCACATATTTGTCTGTGTTACATGTCTGTGTTACTGGAAACTTACAGAGCTATCTGCTGTGCTCTCTAAGGGAAAACCTCAGCATATCTATGTCTTTCCAAACTGAGAGCACCTTATTGTTTAAGACTCATTGACTTACAAGGCCTTTCCCCCTTCTGGTAATCACTGAAACAGTTAGTGAAGCAAGTATGATATTTTACCAATGTTTATTACATATTAGCAGCTATCATCAGGTTCCTGTCCACTGTATTGCTTCGCCAAATGTGTTCTTAATCCCTTCCACATCTCCTACCCTCTCCATTCTTTCAACACACACACACACACCTCTCCCTCCTCAATTTACAGCTAGATAGCAATCGTCGTATTTTATATTTGGAGCCCTGGCCTCAAGACTGAACACTTAGGTTCTTTATTTCTCCTTCGTAAGTCATAAATGGGTTCACTCAAACACATTGATTGAAATGGAATAAAAACACTCCAAAAGTTTGCTTATGGAATATCTAGGAAAGACTGGGGTTAAAAGAGACATTTTTTCCCACTCTTGTTCATTGATGTCTTCTTGGCCCCTATGTACAGGGTCTTCTGGCACAATATCTTGTTCCATCCTTATCAACAACGTGACCTTTCCTTTTCCTTATATCTTCCAGCACTCCAGTCCTTGGCAAGTCAAAAATGACTAGTCCAGTGTTCTCTGTTCAGTCTGACAAATGAATTCATACCTAAGTGTTAATATGTGAACCACCAGGTAGGGATTATATTTTAAAAAGAGTTTCATGGCATTACACTATATTAACCTTAAAGATTAATTTAATGGTGGGGATTTCACGTTGGGCGGGTGAGAGAGATGTTTCTGAGTGACTAGTCCACTCTACCACTTGACGCATACTACTTACAAGGTCACTTTCTCTGCCTTTATGTATTACCTGTTCCTGATATGCTGTGTAGACAGTTTAAAAATAACTTCTTATGGGTATAGCAGCACTAAATTTCTATACTGAGCCAAAATATACTAGAAAGATCATTTTGCATTGCAGGCAATTTTGATGTTTTTAAAGTTAGGTAGAGTTTATAACCATAATTGAGGACATATAATGATAATTGATTGATTAATTAATTCATGTGATTTTTATTGAGTGCCTGCTATGGGCCAGACACCATATAATTTACTGGAGAAAGAATGATGGCCAAGATAATTGTGGTCATTGTCCTCACCTAGATTGCAGTGTAGATAAGGAAAGATATGAAAAACAAATAAAAAAAATAGAGAAAATTATAAATTGTGATAAGTACCAGGAAGAAAATAAAAGGTATTGCTAAGATAGTGAATTATGATTGTCAGTGGGAAACCTACTTTAGAGGGGGGAATGGGGGAAGGTCATGTTTAAGCTACGTCCTGAAGGTTGGGTAGTCAGCTTGTGGAGGATGGGGCTGGAGATGGAATGGGAGCGATGATGATGATGGCAATGGTGGGGCGGTGATGGAGGTTGTGATGGTGGTGAGGGTCATTGTGATGGATGTGACGGTGGTGATGGTGATTATGAGTCACAGTGAGGTTTAAACCTACTCTCTGGTACAAATAACAAAGCTACATCAAATGTTACTCTTCAACATTTTATCTAAGATGACCTAAAAATAATAACAATTAGGGTGATAATAAATAACTTGTTTAAGCTTACTTTTGCCTGTGAACAATTTACTCTTCAAAGTACACTTAGTGGCAAAGGAGCAAGCAATATTTCCAGGACTTATGTATATGTTTATATTTTAGATAATGAATTCTAGAAAAAACAAAGTGACTGCTATTATTGTGTTCTTTTTTTAACTTTTTAAAATTAGTTTCAGGTGTACAAAACAATATAATAGTTAAACATTTATCATTTATATCCCTCACAAAGTGAAAACCCCATCCCCCCATCTACTACTCCTCTGACATCACACAGAGCCATGACATTTCCACTGTCTCTATTCCTAATGCTGTACTCTACCTCTTGTAAGTATATGTGTATATATATATATACACACACACACATACATATCAGCAGCTATACACATATATATAAACTTGTAGTTGACATTCATTATTGTTCAGCTTCAGCTTCAGGTGTACAGTGCAGTGATCAGGCATCTACATCAGCACTTCTTTAGGCAAAACTCAGGAGTTTTGAAACCAGTTTCTTATATAGTACTAGTTTTGCCTTGAGGTCAATGCTTTACAAGTCTCAGGGGGAAAAATAAGATTTTAGGACACTAAACTTATTACTGACCTGTTGTTTTGGTAATTTATTGATTTGATCAATTTCTTCAAAGCACTAGCTTGTTTTTCTCTTCAGGAGAGCTTCTGAGTACTTTCTGATGGTTGGTGTCTCTGAGCCATGCTCTTCTCTTTTCCTTTCCTTTTCTCTCCTGCCAAAACATCTTTAGCATATAACGAAGATTTCATTAAGGATCAGGTATTAATGTTAAGTAGTGAATAGACACGGTGTTTTAAAATTTGCTGAGTTGTAGAATTTTATTCAGTCTTATTCATTATCTACGGGAAAACACCTTGTGAAAAACCAACATAATTTAGTTATCTTTTGTTTTTGAATTTGGAAGATTTAATGACATGAAAAGAATCTCAGTTATTTTGTTAATTGGAAAAAACAAGTTATAATACATTATGTACTACATGCTTCAGCTTTATAAATAATACAAAAATATGAAATGCATATCTAAATTTCTTTATATGCATACAAAGACCATCAAGGATACACTAAGATGTTAATCTCTTACCAGTGGGTTATTTTGAGAAAATTTTCTGGGTTTTCCTTTCCTAAATTCTAAATTTCGGTAATGAAGTGGCTACTTCCGAAATAAACCACAAACAAAACAATACGATGTTTTGACCTTTGACCGGGCAATTCTAGTAATTTAGAAAATAATCAAAGATCTGGTGAACAAATTATGTCACTTATACTACACTCATACACAAAAAAGGGAGTGTCTGACGTCTTAAAAGAGGGGAGTAGTTAAATGTATTAAGATAAATATAGATCACGTGATATTAAAATTTTGTTTTCAGAGAAGGTGAATGACCTGGGTGTATGCTTGTGATTTAATGTGTAATGTTAAGTGAAAAACATTATTTTGTGTAGTAATATACTAATTATGTAAAACATAAAATGTATATTTACATTTAAAATGCATGTGTAGGAAAAAATACACAGATAAATAACCAAACTTTTGGCAGTGTTAATTTCTAGGTTTGGGGAATCACATTTCTTAATTTTTCAAGGAACAGGCATTCCCTTTAAAATGAGATATATAAACATTATTGTAGTTTTTAAAAAAGAATCAGAACAAGATAACCCAGATAAGAATTCATTTAGTTGTTTTGGTGGAAATAATTAGGCCTAGAATATGCTACTTTTCTCTTGTGTTCAGTCAATGGCTTAAGTAAACAAGAGCAAATAATAGCTTTGAATTTCTTGGACACATCTTATACACTGTCTAAACTCTGGAGAAATACAATGAAATCTCAAGTTTTAGGATTGAACTATTGGATTGTCTGAACAGTTACTGCTCGGACATACTGTTAATATGATTATTAGACACCTTATCAACTTTGTGCAATTGATTAGAAGGGTTCAATCAGATTAATAAGCAAAAGAAGGGTTTCCTAAAGGATTTTTGCTTATTGTACAAATGGAATAAGAACTGGCTGTATTAACCTCTATTCCCCTGTTAAGCTACAGGACAAACCCAGTGTGTGAACTGACCCAATTGCTTAGGTACCCATGGACCCCTGGCTTGGGTGAAGGAAACCTAGGGATAAGCAGTGCCCCGTCCAGAGGAGGCCCTCCTTAAATGACTGGTCAGAGGGCACCTAAAGCACATTTGGTCCAGTCTATATCCCATCCCACAGTTTCAACTAGAAAGTAAATACAGTTGACCCTGAAACAACACAGGTTTGAATGTGCAGGTCTTCTTCTATGCGGATTTTTTTTTTTCAGTAAATACTGTAAATGTTATTTTCTCTTTGTTTGGTTTTCCTTAACATTTTCTTTTCTACAGCTTACTTTATTATAAGAATACAGTATATAATAGATATAACAAAGTATGTGCTAATTGACTACTTATGTTATCAGTAAGGCTTCTGGTAAACAGTAGGCTATTAGCAATGAAGTTTGGGGGGAAGTCAAAATTCATACACAGATTTTCAACTGTGTGCGTGGCTGGTACCCCTAACCCCTCTGTAGTTCAAGGATCAAGTGTGCTTTATATATGATATTTACATGAATGCTACCTGTCTGTCTGGGGTAAAAAAGTAAAAACAGGAGGAGTAATTGTATTAATAGTAATAGAAAGATCCTGAAAATCCTGGCTGCCCAGTATTGTGCACCTGCTGTACGCCAGGCCCTCCAAGAGATGCTGGCATTTGTCCTCACAATAATCCATGGCACCCGCCCCTGATTGACTCTAGGACTTGTCCTTGTCTGATGGTTACAACATGTGAAAAGACACAGTGACCAGACTCTCGGCACACATGCTGTCCCCTGGCCTTGACCCCTGGGACAAACCTCTCAGTTTTGGTCTGTGCTCTGATAGTGTTCCATCTAGGTCTGAGGCAGATGAGATTCAAGGTGAGAGAAAGTACAAATCTGGTAAGGTGATTCTGTCACTCGCCTCATCTTCATAATCTTCCCTGCGCTTCCTCTGCTGCTTGCCCTGGTATTGACCGTGTCACAGGCTATTGTAGACCGAGGCAGGGGGCTGAAAACCTTTCCCTGCAACCCTCGCCAGAGCCCCTGTCTCAGCTCCAAGAAGAAAAGCCTGCTGTGAAAACAATCAGTGCATTTGCTTCAGATCTAAGTGACTCCAACTAGGTCGATGCTTCATGCTGATGTGTTGAAAACATTTTAAAAATTTCTCAGAGTATGATTTCCACTGGAACACTGCGGTATGTGTCTCTGTCTGAGGGTCTGCAGTTGTTATTTCCCCTAACGCAGCGACAACTACTTCCTGCCACAGCACACAAAAGCAGTAGGAAAACGGAGGCTTTTGTCTGCGTGGATATTTACTAGGAAGGTTTTTCGGGAGAAAGGGAGGAACATGTGTGCAGGTCTGGTTGGTAGCCACGTGTTATTGTGACCTGCAGTGGTAGGGCTTTTGTTTTTGTTTGTTTTACTCCTGAAGTGAATAGGATTCAGTGTTGACTAACTGTAAATGTGAGAGAATGGATGGCTCTCTGGTTTGGTTTTGAGTTTTGAGATTTTCTTTGTTTTGGCACAGACTTTCCTAAAGCCAACTATTTATAATAATGCCGTGAGTGACTTTATCTTCTAAAAGATCCATCAGAACCCTGAAAATTTGTTTCTATTTAGAAACAATTGGACCTCTTCATCACATTTTGGCATCAAGTGGCAAAATAGGCACTACAGAAAGGAGCTATCTGCACCCAAATTAATATTTATTTAATCTGTGGCAGAGACCCAGGACAATATTTAATGGTAGAATGTACAACAACAAAATTTCCACCTGAAAAATCATCCCTAAAGGAAGGGACTGCTGCACCAGCATTTACTTGGTGTTGGGGACATGATAAGGAGTTAGGGGTCCAGTTTAAAAGTGTAGGCGTCAAGGACGTTTATAAACATGTTATACCTGATCACATTTCTAAGTTCCCCATGTTAGTTATTAATAATAGAATCCAGGATTTGTTAAAAGCAAAACAAAATGAATCTAACACATCTTCAAATTACTTTTCCTTTATTTTGAGATGAAGCCAGAGGACTGCCATTAGGGCTTTTTGCTTTTCCCATATCGTTTTGGAAGATCTGTAGATAAATGAGAGTGTAGTGTTCCATCTGCCAAGCCCTATCAAAAGTACGTGTGTCTGTTCAGCTGAGTTTTCTTTGCAACGCATCATTTGAACCAAATGTTGGGGTTTCCTTCTAGGCATGAACTCTGGGGTTGTGTGACCCTGTGTGCTGGTTCTGGTTCTATTACCAAGATGCTGAGAGAATGTTCTTATAATGATCCCAGAGGAAGTGGCATATCAGTGCTCTTCTTCAGGTATTTTGTTGATTTTTCAGAATGCCTACCAATAGGAAAAATTCCACAAAACTATACTTTGTGGGTTTATTGTATAAATCCCAGGAGAAGCGTTGTCACGTTTCCTTTAGTCAAATGAGTGAGGTCCCTTTTTGCTCTGATTTGCTGCTTCTCCAAAAAGTTAGATTTATTTTATGTCAGAATCATTCCTTATTCATTATGTGTTCCCACCTCTGGTTAGTCCTGTGTCCATGGGTGATATTATGGTTTATTTTACTGAACACCTACATTGAGGACCTGTTGCGTACATACTTGACTATTAGAACTTACATTCTGAATACAAACTGCATATACATGATTGTTTATGGAATTGTTATTTGCTATTGTTATATCTCATTTAAGAATAAGGTAGATAGGGTGTGGTTTTTATGGGGCAAGATACTTTAGATATTTGAGAATTACTTTACACTTGCATTTCTATATAATCTCTCTTCCTGAAAAGCCCAAAGTGGTTCAGGGAGTTAAGATGGTGATATTCACAGCTTCCTTATGAGGAAGAAAATTTCAATTGAATGTAATCTGTCTCAAAGACATAAAAAAGTTGTGTTGTTTAAAGGGGGCATAGGTCAGTGCTGATGGATCTAGGACCACAATTTATCTCCAGCTTTCTAGTTCTCTTTTCCTTGTAGTAGATATATGCTTCTCTAAAATGAGACAACTTGAGAATGTCTTCATGTATAGAGTTTTAGAACTCTGGGGATAATAGAATCAACTGGTTTTGCCATGAGAATAGGATTTCACAGTGTTCCGTAGTATAAAGAAGGCAGCCTGTATGTATAGCCTTGTCCCTTTCTTTCCACTAACAGCATATGTCTAAAAACAATAAGAGAGTAGAGCTGCTGTAAGTCAACGAGTGGGGAAAATCATTCTAAAATGTCATCTTTTCAGCATCATTTCATTCATTTTAAAAATGAGCTCCTTTGGTGTGCTGTAGAACTCCTATTTGTACTTTATATGTGCCATCAAGAGCCCTATTTGTAAAGAATTTATGCACTTAATTTATATACTCAGCTTGTCAAGCTACTTTGTTTCTGGATTTCCACCCCCACCCCCCACCAGAGCAATGGGGAAGAGTCCACATGAGTTACAGAAAGAAAAACTATAAGCTTATCGTAAGCTTATACTGGCTGGTGTGTGAAGCTTAGGCTACTATAGATTTTCCAGAAAATCAGATGTGGCTGTGGTGGAAATGTCTTTTTTTGCCAGGAGAAGCGACTCATAATGAGACTGTTAACTGTGTATTTCTTGGGAGTGTCTTTAAGCAGTTACTTAAAAGCCAGTGTTTAGCAGCAGAACTTTGAGGGAGGCATAGTCCAATGCTGGCAGTTCGGTAAAGCCGCTTTGAGTGAACATTTTCCCATAGGAGGTCATTTCAACTGGGACTGTGGAAATAGCAGGTGGCATGGAGTTCTCTTCCAGCTAATTGGAATACCACATTTTCCCGAGAGTAGTTGTTATAACTATAAAAATGAAGATGAACATACTGAAAAATAAATGGATAAAGTTAGTTTTACAGAAACAATAATATTTTAGACATTGTTTAGCAACTTTTAATGTTAAGAAAATCTTTCTTTTGTGCTATGGGTAATGTGAAGTCAGCATTACTGAGTAGTTTTATGAAAAGTCTATGTGCAGGGCAAGTCTTAATTCGTGTTATGAATCCCATTAAAATATTATGTGTGCCATCTTATGGATTCAGACAAAGCTGAACTGTAGAATTTTTATACTTTGTCAATTTATTATTGTTCTTTTGTTACCCTCTACTTGTTGGTTATTGCTTAGACCTGGAAAGGAAACTTTGCAGGTTTTGTTTTTGTTTTTTATTTTTTCCTGGTCTTCTCTGCGATTTGAGGGTCACTTGGAGCATCCTCTCACAAATGCTGGAGAGCTCCTCTTCGCAGTAGGCAATAAAAATATATCTCTGGTTTAATAAATGGTGGGCCCTCCCTAGTTCTCAGTTTCCTTTTGGCAAAACCTGAATTATTTCCATGCAGCTGTTGCTTCCTTCTTTCTCCTGCTATTGACCCTTTGCTATTAGTGGGCTTCAAGAGCCTTTTGGCAAAAGGATGGCATCTGAGGATAAATTATTGTCTCTCTCCTTGTGGTTCCCATTCATGTGACCACTGAGAATATTTAGCTTTTTACTCATGGATTAAAAAACAACAACACTGATTTAAAAAAAATATATTAGTAATGGTGTCAGAATATTTTATTTTGTTGACAAGCAGAATTTTAAGAGATTTGGATGCCTAATAATTTCTTATTCTTCAAACCCATTTTCTCCTTATGTTTTTAAAAAATATTATGATGACTGTTAATCATACCTGTAAGTCTCATTATATGTATATCCCTCTTCTCAAGACGTAAAGTAGAAAGAGATTTAATTCAGAAGTGGAAACTGGTTCTAGGAAACAGATTTACTTATGTGTTCGTTCATTCATTCATTCATTCATTCACAAATTAATCAAAATATATTTGTTCAGCTTTATTGTGTGGTAGGCGTTTTGTTGCATGCTGAAGATAAAAGTAAAAATACAGTTTCTGCAATCAAGGAGCTTTGATTTATTGTAAAAATAGCAAATAATCACAATGTAATGATAAAAGCTTTAATTCATCCTATTAACAAATATGTTTTGGGCCCCTACGGTGGGCTATGCACAGTTCTAGGAATTGGGATGCGACGGCTCTGGTCCTGTCTCCTTGTACTCCAGTAGACCTTATCTCCTGTCAGCTGTGCCCCATGCCATTCGCTGGAGCCACACTGGACATTCTTGCTGTTCCTCAAACATGCCACACGTGCTCTCACCTCCCAGGCTTTCAACTCCATTCTATCTGCCTGGATGCCCTCCCCCCTCTAGTAACTGCATGACTCCTCCTTTACATAAGTCATTCGGAATTGTTGTTAAGCTTGTGTCCAGATATTGTGTGTGTATGTGTGATTTGAATGGATTTTTTTCCCCAGAATTCTCTGATTCTCTTAAGTTGTTTTCCTTGTCTTGCTGTATTGGCTATTACTCTCGTGTCATTGTGGGAAACTCAGGTGATCTCGGGCATCCTTACTTTCTTCCCAGCCGATTGAAAGTCCTTGTGATTTGTGTTAAATAGAAAACCAGCCTGACCTCTTTCAGTTGCAAATGACAGAAATCCAAATCACACCGTTAAGCAAGCTGGGTCACCTAACTGATAAGTCTGGGGATCGGGTAGTCTTCAGGCACAGGCGGACTTTGAGGTTCAAATACGTATTCCGGGGATATGTCTCTGATTCAATTTCTCACCTTTGTATCAGTTTTGTTCTCAGAAATACTTTTCTCCCTGCAGTAGGAAATACGGAATGTTCTGATTGGTCTTTCTGAGGTTACAAACCCACCCTCCAGTACAATTTCTGTGTCCAGTTGCAGGATTAACCGCGCTTCAAGCAACAACCTGAATTTATTTGCTGCAAAACCGGACCTGAACTGATATATCAAACATTTACACATTTTTTCCTGCAGAAATGTTAATTGGCATGATAATCCAGAATGTGCTAGAAGTGTCACTTAATATATAGTCTAAACATTATACTATCCTTGTAAAATCTCTGAAATTCTGAGTTCTGATTCATATCTTGGTCCCGTGGAACCACGTAGGGGATTGTCAGCCTGTATAATTAAGTTTTCCATGTTTATCTATAAGTTGAATAGAAAAATGGGGAAAATATTTACAGTGAATATTTGAAATATTCACTATAAAACAAAATGGAATGTTTCATAGGTCAAGACATATAACAATATGTCTTTAAAGCAGTGTCACTAAAAGTAGAAATACAGATAATAAAAGTTGGAAATGGCAAGGGAAATAGAGTGGGGTATTTTTACTTTTAAATGTTTTAATATGCCTTTTCATCAAGAAGATTCATTGCCTCTACCAAGAAATTTATTGTTTAGAATTCATTTGTTTCTTGGAAACACTAAATTCAGTGTTCCAGTATTCCACGTTTTATTTTAGCCTGGCTTCCCAAATCCACTGCATGGCATCTTCTAGAATTTCTTTTCATTTTGATGACTTATTTGGTCCATGGTTTTGAAATCTCATATTTTCCTCACTCTTTAATTCTGTTTCATTTATATTATTGTTGAAGTACATTTTCAAATAATTCTTTAAGAACAAATCTATAGATGGTAAATTTTGTGAGTCCCTGCATGTCTGAAAAACTATTATGTCTTTACTTTTGATTGATAACTAGAAGTCAAGGTTCAAAATAATTTTCACTCAGAACTTTTAAAGACATTACTTGATGTTTTTTGGCATCCAGCATTGCTTATGAAATGTCTGAAACCAATTTGGTCCTTCTTCCATGGAAGATAAATGTTGTACTCTCTTTGGAAGCTTTTAGAATCTTTAAAATCCTGAGGTTCTGAAATTTTATAATAATGTGTGTAGATTTTTTCCTCCATTTTTAAAATTTTTTTTGCTCAGCACCAGATGGAATTTTTCAAGATAAGACATATTTTTGTATTTTTTTTTTAAGTTTTGGGTAATTTCTTTCTTTTATTCCTTTGATAAATTACTCATGTCCCTTTTCTTAGCTACTGCTTTCTGGAACTATTAGTTAGATGTTGATCTTCCTGGATTGATTGTCTGCATTGAAATCTTTCACATTTTCTGTTTGTCATTTTTTTTCTAGATTCAGGAAAAATTCCCTGACTTTTTCATCTAGTATTCCATCAAGGTATCAAATGTCAAGAATTACATTTTGAATTTTCGCAAACCACTGTTTCTTTTGCCATTACAACCTGTTCTTGTTTTATGGATAAACTAATTTGTCAAATCGCTCATAAACCCAAGTAAAATTATTTTAAGATTTCCTTCTCCTCCCTGAATTGTTTCCCCCAGCCTTAGTCGATTGTTTGTCTTTTTAATTCTTTTGGTTATTTTTTACGATTTTTCTCAAATATCTGACAATAGTTGGCTGTCCATTTGTATTTATGAATGGAGTAGGTTAATTATTACATATTGCTGTAATGTGTGTGGAACCAGGAGCAGGTGAGCAGGTTACGTGTGCCCTCCCAGACCCCAAAAGAAAGTTTGTCCGCACTCTTGAGATCCCATCCTCACTCTGGAAGCTAGTGTTTCTATTTTAAAAAGTGTTGACAAGACACCATCATTCAGGCCCCGATTAATAAAGTCTTTTTATAAGGCTGTGAGAATGGGAAGAGAAAGGAATAAATGGTATTTATCTACTCAAGATACTCAAATATCTATCAGGATATTACTACACCATGGTCAGATATCACCCGTATTGTCTTCTCAGCCTGCTATGAATGTGAGCTCTTTTATATCCAAAGTCTGTGCAGTAGTATTAATTTCCACAATTATGGCATTGAGGATAAAGTGTGGGCTAACTCGTGTTTCTGTTTTGAGGATTTACTGAGATGGCCTTTGCAGTCTCATCCATGACTC
This sequence comes from Rhinolophus hipposideros, assembly GCF_964194185.1. NCBI lineage: Eukaryota > Metazoa > Chordata > Mammalia > Chiroptera > Rhinolophidae > Rhinolophus > Rhinolophus hipposideros. The sequence goes on from NC_138064.1 coordinate 52,768,612, forward strand.
CTTTTCACTACTGTTCCATGAAAATTTGAAACAGATATGCATTTTTACATCTGGGAGATACCATGTTTCTTTCACTTACTTTTTCTCCTCAGTATATCAAACTCCTTAATTGTGTTATTCAAGTACTCTCTATATTTTTTATCTACTTGATCTATCACATTCTGAAAGAGGTATGTTATCTCCCTTAAGATTGCAATTTCTGCCAATTTCTGAAAGTTTTTGTCTAATGTATTTTGAGGTTAGATCTTTTTCAAGGTATAAAGTTTCTTGACATGCGATGTGATCAAACAATAAGGTGAATGTTTAAGTAAAATAAAATTTATTACAGTAAAATACACATTGTTATTAATCCCCCTCCAAATACTCTCCCTAGCTTCAAACACACTTATCCCATCGTTCTTGCCACTTTCTGAAGCAGTTCTGGAAGTCCTCTTTCGTGAGTGTCTTTAGTTGCGCTGTCGTGGCTGCCTTGATGTCCTGAATCGGTTTGACTTTGGGGAAGAGTCAGAAGTGGCATGGTGCCAGAGCCGGTGAATAAGGTGGATGAGGACACACTGTAATGTTTTTATTTGACAGAAATTGTCGTATAATAGAAGTGATGTGTGACACCGAACATTGTCACAATAGAGGATGACTTACAGCACACTTTAAAACACACCTTCTCTCAACCATACCTCACAACCGACTGACTGCACCGAACAAGTTGAAATTTGTCACACACTGTTACTAAGTTTCCACACGCTGCTTCCCGTTTTGAAGATCTCTGCCTATCCGTTGGATGGCACTCAGCAACGGCATTCACCGTATTTTGTGATCACAATGGAAAGGCTCCGTGTCAAATATCATTTCTGGTACGGCAATTTGTCAAATACAAATATTATGGTGTGTCCTCACCCACCTTATCCACTGGATCTGTCACTGTGCGAATTCTGGCTCTTCCACAAAGTCAGAATGGCCACAAAAGGTAAACATTTTGAATAGATTCAGGACATTGGGGCAGCCACAACAGTGCAATTAAAGACACGAAAGAGGACTTCCAGAACTGTTTCAGAAATTGGCAAGAACGATGGGATAAGTGTGTCTGAAGTGGAGAATTTTGAGGGGGATTAATGGCAATGTGTCCTTTATTGTAATAATTTTTTTAAATTTAAACATTCACCGTGATCATATCTCATGTTTATTTGTAGACTGTACCTTTCATAAATACAAAATATCCCATTTAATGCATTTTGCTTCAGCTGTACTTTTATAGTAATAGTGCCACCTGCTTTACTTTGGTTTCCATTTCCCTAGCATATTGTCACTGGAGGTTCATGGGGATGTCCTAAAGAGGACTCATCCCCGAGCAGCAGTGACCAGTTCTTGTCTTTGCACAAGAAAGAATTTAAGTGTGAGATAGATGCAGGAAAGCACAGGGAGTTTATTGAAAGGAATGTACACACTTGAGAGGAAATGCAGGTGAACTCCAAGATTGAGTTACATAGAGGAAATCCTGACCAGGGGTATTTATCTCCCTTAGAGGTGGAAATTGGTGACATCCCATTGATGTGGCTCCTCAGCTTCTTCCCAGTAGGTGGCAACCTCAGTTTCCCACTCTCTCTTCCTTATTTGGTTCCTGCAGGACTGTCATGGCATCAGGTGCACGATGGCAGTCTCAGTAACTGCAATGTAAATGACATTATAATGACGTTATAATCAACTAAAGGTCAGGTCCCCTGTCAGGGTTATTAGTCCAGTGGGGGTAAACTCGTTCTTGTTTTTCTTCAGCTGGAGGTGTCAGATGGGATTACTTGTTACTTGTGTAATCAGGGAGGAACTTCACATTGTATCTGGGAGAGGGTGATCAATTTCCTAGGCTACTTATCCTGCCTCAGTATCTTCAACTATTCTCAACCTTTCCTTATGATTGTATTTAAAATGCTCTTTTAAATGGCCTCTGGATGAGTTTTACTTTTCGTCTTTAACTTCTCTAATTTTAGACATTATTGTTTATAGAGAAATTTAGTTTATTCTGTTTGTTATGTTAGTTGTTTGGTCTTAGTTTTATTCTTACGTGCTACATTTTAGGTTTTGTGGTTTTCTTTCTTTTGCTATCTTTCCTTGGAGTGATCAATTCTTGTCTTTTACCGATTTGGAAATTCTGTGTTTTATTACTCTGTACTAGCGGGTAATATTAATTTTTTGTAAGAAATATACATGAAAAAATTATGTATATATGTGTACACACATGGTGCAAAAAATGTATACACATTTTAAGAAAGGAAAGAACTATTAAAATTGTTGTACAAAATATATACTGGTAACAAAAGATGAATACAAGTCATGTTTGACTTCTGCAGTACGAGGTGCTCAAAGTGGTTACCATTAGTGTGATTGTAATACAGTTTATTCCTTTCTTAAAATGTGTATACATTTTTTTTTGGCTCCGTGTGTGTGTGTGTGTGTGTGTGTGTGTGTGTGTGTTTCTAACAGCAAGATCTAAACTTTACAGGTAGCCTCTCTCCATAATCCTAGGATAAGAATTTTAGTATTCATTTATTCCATCCAATTTCCCATACTTTATTGAAAGCATGTGAAATTTTAGCTCCAGAATTTATTAAAAAACAAATTTATTTTTTTAAACAATCCTTCTGTCATAATTGATTAAGCTTCAAAACCATATTGTTAATAATTCTTAGGATGAATATTTATTTTATTGGTTTTATTCACAAAATATTTCCTGAGTACTACAAATTTCTTGCATTCTATTACATTTATGTTGATTCATGTCTTCCTCAAATAATATTTTACAAAGGTCACATACATGTCATATCTCAATTCGTGCATTCAACAATATAAAAATGATGATTTCCATAAGAATAAAATTCCAGGAAAATAGTGCATTTTGCTAAAGATTTCTAGAAATCTTATTACATTTCTAAATGTTTGTTTTGAGATTCTTGTATGAAAATATTTTGAATTATTTTCAAAGAAATAAGGAAATAAGAACAATGTGTATATTTGTGGGTATATGTGTATATATATATATATGTATATATATATAGTCTATATATATAGAGAGTATATATATAGTCATTTTGAGGAATGCCTGCCTATAATTTTGACATATCCTTCCTGTTTTATTGTGGTGATATTAGATGATGGTGATAGTAGATAATGATATTTTAAGATTTTTATTCTACAAATAAAATTTGGCAACCATTTTTTAAAATTTTATATTGGTACCTAAAATACAATTCTGGCAACCCACAGTTCTAGCATTTTTTTCTTTGAAAGTAATCTTTTTCTTTCTATCTTTTTTCTACACATATTCAGGGTTTTATCTTTATCTTTAGAATTCAGAACTTTGTCAGAATATGTCAAGAGATGTACCCCCTAAGAAATAACCCTGCTTGCTCTTAGATATAAAAACATGACTGTCTTCAACTCAGGGAATATTTCTTTTATTATATCTCTGATTAATGCTTTTCTTCCATGTTCTATTCTTTCTCTCTTTTTAAATGATATCCTCTACTTGTTATTTTCTATATTTTTTCTCTCTGGCCTTCCAGTTTACTAATTTGTCTTCTTTTCATTTATTAATTACTCATTTTTTTGTGCTGATTGCTCCTGTTTTATTGGATAAATTGTCTTCTCAAAATTCAATGAAATGGCTTGAATGTACATGGATATTTACTATTCTCCAATTTACTACATTCACTATTTTCTGTGTTGTTAATTCTGATTGCTCAGCCTGATTAACCTTTCACCCCTCATTTTTCACAGTAAAACACACAGATGTTCATCTCAATCAGTTTTGACACATGTGTATGCCTGTGTAACCACTACCCCAACCAAGATATAGAGTGAAACCACGCACAGAAAGCTCCCTAGTGCCTCAGAGACAACCAGTTTGATTCTGTCATCTCAATTTAATTTCTCCTGTTCTAAAACTTCAGATAAATAGACTTACAGTGTATACTCTTTTATGTCTTGCTTCTTTATTTCAGCATAATGTCTGTGAGATTCATTCATGTTTTTGCATGAATAGTACTTTTATTTTTCTCTTTACTTTTCTACGTTCCTTTCCTTTTCTTTTCCCGCTTATTTTTCTTTTATCCTTTCTCCAATGAAGAGTCTTCCACTGGGGGATTTACCACGGTTTTCACTCATTTATCTCTTAGGCACTGGGTTGTTTCAAGTTCTGGGCAACTATGAATAAGCTGTTATGAACATTCTTATAAAAGTCTTGGCACGGACACATGTTTTCAGTTCTTTTGGATAAATACTTAGGACTGGAATTACTAAGTCATAGAGTAGGTATTTGTCTAACTTGATAAGAAATTGTCAGCTTTCCAAATGGTTGTACCCTTTTACCCACCCAACAGCATTGTAAAAGAACCCTGCTGCTCCATATCCTCACCAGCACTTGGTATGATTGGTCTTTTTACCTTCAGCCATCCTAATCGGTGTGCACTAGTATTTGTGGATTTGTGATGCAGTTCTCTCATGATGTTGAGCATCTTTTCGTATGCTTCTTGACCATTTGTATATCTGATATTTGAAGTATTTGTTCAAGTCTTTCACCCAATTTTTAAATTAGTTTGAAAAAATAAAAAGTTTTAAAATATATTATGTATGCTAGTCTTTATCATGAATATCTTTTTTGTCAATTTCTGGCTTGCCTTTTCATTTTTGAACAGAAATTTTTAAGAGCAGCAATTTAAAATTTTGATAAAGTCCAATTTGCCATGTTTTTCTTTTATGGTTGCTGCTTTTCATATCACGTCTAAGATGCTTTGTCCCCCGTGGACATTTGGCAATGTCTGGAGACATTAATGTTTGTTTCAGCCCGGGTGGGTGGAGATGCTGCTGAGCAGCCTGCAGTGCACAGGATGGCTTCCTCATAACCGGGAATCACCCAGCCCCAAATGTCAGAAGTGGAGAGCTTGAGAAATCCTGGTTTAAAGGGACACAAAAATGTTAAAATGAGTTTTTCATTTTTCTTAACTGAGGGTTCTTATTGGGAAGGTTTTTCTATCTAATTTATAAATTTATAAGGTCTTCTATTCTTTTATATTATTCTACATCTACCACTTATTGAGCACTTACTATGAAGCTGGTCCACTCTATATACTTTATATATTATCTCACTGAAATCTGACAAGTAGGTATGATCCCCACTTTACAGGTGAAGAAACTGAAGCCAGAGAAGAAAAATCCCTGAGGTCAAAGAGCCAAGATTTCTGTTTAGGTCAGTGTGATATTTTAAGACTAGAAGTTCTTTTGTGTGTGTGTGTGTGTGTGTGTGTGTGTGTGCGCGCGTGTGTGTGTGTGTTTTAATATAAAACTTAAATTGTCACTTAAATCACCTGTTTTACTTTAATATGATAATAATACTGATGCTCCAAAAAAAGTGTGCTATATTTGGGCTATGATGATAGAGGACCTCATGTTGAAATGTAAGGAGATACATATTTTCATTCCTACTTTAGAGGTTGCCAAACTAAGAAACAGAGGTCAAGGGCCTCATCTCATACTCAGGAATGAGTTTAGGCAATTGACTGCTCTTCCCTCTATTTTTGTTTTAGTTTTCCACTTGACTGTCCAACTTTCTGGTGATTGACAGTAGTATCAAGTAGGTTTTGCTTACTATTAGTAAAAGACATAAGCAATTTTTCCTGACAGAACAGAAACAGTGTAAATAAACTACTTATGAAGATTATAGTGTACTTCGAGCAATTTAAATGAGTAATAGGAAATATATTTGGACTCTGGAGACCTTTGAGACTTCTTTCAAAAACATTGGGTACCTTTGATATTACAGCTGGATATCTTTCCAGAAATCCTACCCATTATTGTACACTGTGAAGGTGTTCTCTAAAAACACTCATTAGGCTTTCTGCCATCATCCAATCACACTGACATTCTGTGATGCTTCTGTAATATAAATTAAGATTGTGTCACTCACTGCAGAGATTCTTGTGCTCTATCCGTAAAAAGTTTGCAGTTCTCTGGAATTTATGGAAAGTATTTTATTATTTCATATCTCCATCTATTTGCATATGCTGGGTTGTTTTATTTTGTTTTGCATTCTCCGAGATTTTTTTTCTATTTGGGGTACTAGAATGTTCAAATTTAAAAGATAACGCCACTTTGTATTTAAAGTGGATAAACTAATTTATATTCCTGCAAAGTAATATTTCAGAGTCTCCATCGATCCTCATCCTCTCCAATAATGGGTGTTATCGAACTTATTAATTTTCCCCAACTTAAGGGGAGTAAAATTGTATCTTGTTGTTCTCTAAATGCATTTTCCTGTGTATTAATAAGGTTAAGCATCTTTTCACACGTTTATTTGCCATTCCTATTTTATTTTCTTTGAAAAGTCTGTTCATATTTTTTTTAACATTTATTGAGGTGACAATTGTTAGTGAAATTACATAGATTTCAGGTGCAGAATTCTGTATTACATCATCTATAAATCTCATTGTGTGCTCAGCACCCAGAGTCAGTTCTCCTTCCATCACCATATATTTGATCCCCCTTACTATCATCTCCCACCCCCCAACCCTTACCCTCTGGTAACCACTAAACTATTGTCTGTGTCTATGAGTTTTTGTTTGTCTTGTTCTTTTGTCGTTTTTGGTTTATATACCACATATCAGTAAAATCATATGGTTCTATGCTTTGTCTGTCTGACTTATTTCGCTTAGCATCATACTCTCAAGATCCATCCATGTTGTCACAAATGGTCTTATTTCATCTTTTCTTACCGCTGAATAGTATTCCATTGTGTATATATACCACAATTTCTTTATCCATTCATCTATCGAAGGACATTTTGGTTGTTTCCATGTCTTGGCCACCGTAAACAAAGCTGCAATGAACATTGGAGCACACGTGTCTTTATGTATAAATGTTTTCAGATTTTTTGGGTAGATACCCAGGAGAGCGATTGCTGGGTCATATGGTAATTCTATTCGTAATTTTTTCAGGAACTTCCACACTGCCTTCCATAACGGCTGCACCAATCTGCATACCCACCAACAGTGTATGAGGGTTCCTTTTTCTCCACAGCCTGTCCAACACTTGTTACTATTTGTCTTGTTGATGATAGCCATTCTGACTGGGGTGAGGTGATATCTCATTGTGGTTTTTGTTTGCATTTCTCTGATGATTAGTGATGTTGAGCATTTTTTCATATGTCTATTTGCCATTTGTATGTCCTCTTTGGAGAAATGTCTCTTCAAGTCCTCTGCCCATTTTTCAATTGGGTTGTTTGTTTTTTTGTTGCGGAGCTTCGTGAGTTCCTTGCATATTTTGGATATTAGCCCCTTATCAGAGGCACTATTTGCAAAAATCTTCTCCCATTCAGTTGGTTGCCTCTTTATTTTGTCGATGGTTTCTTTTGCTGTGCAGAAGCTTCTAAGTTTCATATAGTCCCATTCGTTTATTTTAGATTTTACTTCCATTGCCTTTGGAGTCAAATTCATAAAATGCTCTTCGAACCCAAGGTCCATAAGTTTAGTACCTATGTTTTCTTCAATGCAGTTTATTGTGTCAGGTCTTATGCTTAAGTCTTTGATCCATTTTGAATTAATTTTGGTACATGGTGACAGATAGCAGTCCAGTTTCATTCTTTTCCACGTGGCTTTCCAATTCTGCCAGCACCATTTATTGAAGAGGCTGTCTTTCTTCCATTGTATGTTTTTAGCTTCTTTGTCAAAAATTATCTGTCCATATTTATGTGGTTTTATTTCTGGGTTCTCAATTCCATTCCATTGGTCTACGTGTCTGTTTTTCCGCCAATACCATGCTGTTTTGATTATTGTAGCCCTGTAGTACAAGCTAAAGTCAGGAAGTGTGATACCTCCAGTATTGTTCTTTTTTCTTAAGATTGCTTTGGCTATTCAGGGTGTTTTCTGATTCCAAACAAATCTGATGATTTTTTGTTCTGTTTCTTTAAAAAATGCCATTGGGAGTTTGATGGGGATTGAATTAAATCTGTATATTGCTTTGGGTAATATGGCCATTTTAACGATGTTGATTCTTCCAATCCATGAGCACGGAATGTCTTTCCATTTCTTTGTATCTTCTTCAATTTCTTTCAAAAATGTCTTATAGTGTTCAGCATATAGGTCCTTCACATCCTTGGTTAAGTTTTTTCCTAGGTATTTTATTCTTTTTTTGGTGCAATTGCAATGGGAATTCTTTTTTGTATTTTTTTTTCTGAGATTTCATTGTTAGTATATAGGAATGCAATGAACTTTTGTACGTTGATTTTGTAGCCAGCAACTTTACTGTATTCGTTGATAGTTTCTAATACCTTTTAGGTGGAGTCTTTAGGGTTTTCTATATATAGCATCATGTCATCTGCAAAGAGTGATAATTTAACTTCTTCATTCCCAATTTGGATGCCTTTTATTTCTTTCTCTTGCCTGATTGCTCTGGCGAGGACTTCCAACACTATGTTGAAAAGCAGAGGTAATAGGGGACACCCCTGTCGTGTTCCTCAACATAGAGCAAAGGGCTTCAGTTGTTCACCATTAATTATGAGATTAGCTGAAGGCTTGTCGTATATGGCCTTTATTCTGTTAAGGTATTTTCCTTCTATACCAATTTTAGTAAGTGTTTTAATCATAAATGGATGTTGTATCTTATCAAATGCTTTTTCTGCATCCATTGATATAATCATATGTTTTTGTCCTTTATTTTATTTATGTGATGTATCACATTGATGAATTTGCAGATGTTGAACGATCCTTGTGCCCCATGGATGAACCCCACTTGGTCGTGATGAATACTCTCTTTAATGCCTAAACGATTTGCTAGAATTTTGTTTAGGAATTTTGCATCTGTATTCATCAGAGACATTGGTCTGTAGTTTTCTTCTTTTGTGTGTCCTTACCAGGTTTTGGCATTGGGGTAATGTTGGCCTAATAAAATGAGTTAGGGAGTACTGTCTCTTCTTCAATTTTTTGGACGAGTTTGAGCAGGATTAGTATTAGAACCTCTTTGAAGGTTTGGTAGAATTTACTAGTGAAGCCATCTTGTCCCGGACTTTTGCTTTTGGGAAGGTTTTGGATGACTGATTCAATTTCGTTACTGGTGATTGGTCTGTTTCCAGTTCTTCATGGGTCAGCCTTGGAAGGCTATATGTTTCTAAAAACTTGTCCTTTTCTTCTAGGTTACTGAATTTGGTGGCATATAGTCCTTCTTAGTATTCTTGGATGATCCTTTGTATTTCTATGGTGTCCATGATAACTTCCCTTTTTCATTTCTGATTTTTTTAGTTAGTGTCTTCTCTCTTTTTATCTTAGTGAGTCTAGCCAAGGGTTTGTCAATTTTGTTAATCTTTTCAAAGAACCAGCTCTTTGTCACATTAATTTTTTTCTATTGTCTTTTTGTTCTCTATTTCATTTAGTTCTGCTCTGATTTTTGTTATTTCCTTTCTTCTGCTGAGCTTGGGTTTCACTTGTTCTTCTTTTTCTAGTTCTTTAAGATGTAACATGAGATTATTTATTTGGGATTTTTCTTGTTTCTTGAGATAGGCATTAATGATATAAATTTCCCTCTTAAAACTGCTTTCGCTGCATCCCCAAAATTTTGGTAGGATGTACTTTCATTGTCATTTGTTTCTATGTATATTTTGATCTCTCCTCTAATTTCTTCTTTGACCCAGTCGTTCTTTAAAATTATGTTGTTCAATCTCCATGTATTTGTGTTCTTTCCTGCTTTCTTTCTGCAGGTGATATCCAATTACAAAGCCTTGTGATCAGAGAATATGCTTGGTGTGATTTCAATCTTCTTAAATTTGCTGAGGCTGATTTTATGTCCCAATATATGGTCTATCCTTGAGAATTTTCCATGTACACTAGAAAAGAATGTATAGTCTGATGTTTTAGGATGAAGTGCTCTATATAAGTCAATTATGTCAATTTCATCTAATGTGTCATTTAAAGCTGCTATTTTGTTATTTATTTTCTGTTTGGATGATCTATCCATAGCTGTCCACGATGTATAAGTCCCCTAGTATAATTGTGTTTTGGTCAATTTCTCCCTTTAATTCTGTTAGTAGTTGCTTGGTATATTTCGGTGCTCCCTGATTGGGGGCATATATATTGATGACTGTTATGTCTTCTTGTTGTATAGTCCCCTTTCCCATTATGAATGCCCATCTTTGTCTCTTGTTATCTTTTTTACCCTGACGTCTGTTTCATCTGATATCATTATGGCTACTCCCGATTTTTCTCTGGATACCATTTGCTTGGAGTGTTAATTTCCACCCTTTCACTTTGAGTCTATGCTTGTCCTTGTAGCTGAGATGTGTCTCTTGGAGACCGCATATGGTTGGGTTTAGTTTTTTGATCCTATCTGCTATTCTGTGCCTTTTTATTGTTGAGTTCAGTCTATTTACATTTAGGGTGATTATTGATATGTGAGGATTTCCTGTCATTTTATCTTTAGTTTTCTGGTAAGGCTGTGTCTCCATTGTTTCTTTGCCTTTTTGTTGTTGTCTATTATTTCTGTGTGGTGATATTCTATGATGTTTCCCTCTGTTTCTTCTTTTATTACATTGTATATTTCAGATCTGGATTTTTTTTTTCGAGTGGTTACCCTTAAGTTTATGTAAAAGAAAGTTTGATATTTAGAGTATTCCCTTTTCTTCAGCATGCTTACTTTCTCCATTCCCATATTCCGGTTCAGGCCTTTACTCTCCCCCTTTTTATGTTTTGGTTGCCACAAATTGTTCCTGTTAATAGTGGTCAAATAGCTTCCTTTAGTATTTCTTATAGTGCAGGTCGTGTATTAGAAAATTCCCTCAACTTCTGTATGTCTGGAAAGGTCTTTATTTCTCCTTCATATCTAAAGTCTATCTTTGCTGGATATATTATTTTTGGCTCATGATTTCTCTCTTTCAATAGTTTGAATATTTGGTTCCACTCCCTCCTGGCTTGTAGAGTTTCTGCTGAAAAATCTGATGATAATCTAATGGGGTTTCTTTTGTGGCTTACCGTCTTCTTTTCCCTGGCTGCCTTGAGGATTCTTTCTTTGTCGTTGATTTTAGACAGCTTCAATACAATGTGCCTTGGAGAAGGCCTGTTGGGACTGAGGTAATTAGGTGTTCTATTTTCTTCTTGAATTCGAGGATCCTGTTCTGTCCACAAGTTTGGGAAGTTCTCATCAACAATTTGTTTGAATATATTCTTTGTTCCCTTCTCTCTTTCTTCTCCTTGTGGTATGCCCATTATTCTTATATTGCTCTTTCTGATGGAGTCAGAAAGTTCTTGTAGAGTTCTTTCATTTCTTTGAAGTCTCAAGTCTCTTTCTTCTTCCATCTGTGTAATTTCTAGGTTTTTATCTTTGATGTCACTGATTCTTTCCCCTGTCTGGTCAACTCTACTACCTAAGCTAGTTATTTCATTCTTTATTTCTTCTATTGAGTTCTTAATCTCCAGAAATTCTATTTGGTTGTTTTTTAAAATTTCAATGTCTTTCGTGAAATGCTCATGTTGTCTTTTCATTGTGCTTCCGAGTTTATTAAACTGCATTTCTGTGTTTTCTTGCATCTCATTGAGTTTTTTCAGAACTGCAATCTTGAATTCTCTGTCATTTAAGTCACATATTTTTATATCTTTAAGTTCCTTTTCTGGAGACTTTTCACTTTCCTTCTGAGCTGTCTTGTTGCCTTGGTTATTCATGGCAATTACTGATTTATTATTTCTCTTCCTAGATATCTGTAGGAGTGGCTTCTGCAACAGGTTGATAGGAAGAGGTCTGTCTTTTTTTCCCAGTACTTGTTGGTAGAATGTTTTATTTTCTCTTCAACTGGAGCCTTTTTTTTCTCTCTCACAGGGTAGTGCTATGTTTTCTCTGCACTAGTCCAGCTTCTCCCACAATGGGGGGATTCCCTGGGAGACGGGCTTCTCCACTGTTAATACTTCGCCTGGGTCACAGGGCACAGTATTCGTGTAGTTATGTGGATAGCTTTAAAGTTCCAAAGGTCTTCCTGCACCACATTCAGAGCCCGTATGTTTCAGCAGTTCTGTTTACTCCTGCAGGGATCCGCCAGATAGGGCGTGCCAGGGGCAGGGTGAGTTGTGAGAGGTGGCCCAGAGCAATGGCAGAGACCACCACCACAGCTGGTCCTGCTTCCACAGCTCCCTCCCCATTGCCGGAACAAGTGGGACTGCGAATCTGTGTCTGCTGTCCACAGTTCTCAGAACAGCAAATTTTCTGTTCTTTTGATCTGACATTGCTACTGTTTCGCTTCTAGCACCGGGCAGGTGGGGACAGGGTGAACTCTGGGAGGGTATGGAGGGGGCGGCTAGTCTCAGTGCCTAAGGCTTTTGTTCTCTGCTCTGCAGTGAGGGCTTAAACCACCGTTTTCAGCCTTCTTCCCTCAGTCTTTTCTCTGAGGTCTCTGCCGTGAGCGTTGGGTTCAGCTGTATTATATGCTGTCCCCTCAACCCTGTGGGCCATAAGCGGAGCCCTAGCAGTCCGAGTTCTTCCCTCTCCCGCAGCTGCGGTAGTTCTGGGATGAAGCGAGCTCGGAGCACTGAGCTAGGTCTGTGTCCTGCGCCCGCGCGGCTCCGTCTCCGCACTTCTTTCTTCCCTCCTCCCCCACTTGCACGATTCGCCCACCTTTAGGTGAATTCAGTAGTGGGCCTCTTCGTCTTGCCTGTCTGCTGTGTAGGGAGTCCTTTGTGGAGTTATTGTTGTTCGATTAGTTGTAAATTCCAGGGGAGCTTTACAGAGACCCACTTCACACCGCCATTTTGATGACGTCTCTCTGTTCATGTTTTTTGTCCACATTTTCTATTGGTTTTCCCCATATTATATATTCATTATATTATATATCCATTATAATAGTTTGTCTGTAATATGCATTCTAAAATTAGTCTCTCTGCTTTTGTCTTATATTTTACCTTCTTTAGATGTCTTTTGATGGCAGAGGTTTATAATTTTGATGCACATGAAATGAATTTTAAAACTGTCAATGTTTGTTTCTTTTCATGGCGTGCTTAAGAAATCTTAACCCACCTCAATGTTTCAAGGATATTCTTCTTTTATATTTTTTAACATTAAAAACTTTTGCTTTTTACATTGAAGTCTTTAATCCACCTGGAATTAATTTTGGTGAGTACAGAAATCTAATTTTACCTTTTTTCTATATGGATAACCCAATATCCTGAGAAATAGTTATTAAACACTCAGTCTTTTCCCCAGTAATCTGCAATGTTACCACTGTCATAGATTAAAATTCCATATATTTGGGGGTCTGTTTCTTGACTTCTTTTTTTTTTTTTTAATTAATTTTATTGGGGTGACAATTGTTAGTAAATTTACATAGATTTCAGGTGTACAATTCTGTATTACATCGTCTATAAATCCCATTGTGTGTTCACCACCCAGAGTCAGTTCTCCTTCCATCACCACATATTTGATCCCCTTTACCCTCATCACCCACCCCCCACCCCATTACCCTCTGGTAACCACTAAATTTTGTCTGTGTCTATGAGTTTTTGTTTCTCATTTGTTTGTCTTGTTCTTTTTGGTTTATATACCACATATCAGTGAAATCATAGGGTCTCTGCTTTTTCTGTCTGACTTGTTTCACTTAGCATTATTCTCTCGAGATCCATCCATGTTGTCACAAATGTTCTTATATCATCTTTCCTTAACGCCGAATAGTATTCCATTGTGTATATGTACCACAACTTCTTTATCCATTCATCTATCGAAAGACATTTTGGTTGTTTCCATGTCTTGGCCACCGTAAACAAAGCTGCAATGAACATTGGCGTACACGTGTCTCTATAGAGAAATGCTTTTATATTTTTGGGGTAGATACCCAGGAGAGCGATTGCTGGGTCATATGGTAATTCTATTCGTAATTTCTTGAGGAACCTCCACACTGCCTTCCATAGAGGCTGCACCAGTCTGCATTCCCACCAACAGTGTATGAGAGTTCCTTTTTCTCCACAGCCTCTCCAACACTTGTTACTATTTGTTTTGTTGATGAAAGCCATTCTGACTGGGGTGAGGTGATATCTCATTGTGGTTTTCATTTGCATTTCTCTGATGATTAGCGATGTTGAGCATTTTTTCATGTCTATTTGCCATTTGTATATCCTCTTTGGAGAAATGTCTCTTCAGGTCCTCTGTCCATTTTTCAATTGGGTTGTTTGTTTTTTTGTTGTTGAGTTTCATGAGTTCCTTGTATATTTTGCATATTAGCCCCTTATCAGAGGAACTGTTTGCGAAAATCTTCTCCCATTCAGTTGGTTGCCTCATTATTTTGTCAATAGTTTCTTTTGCTGTGCAGAAGCTTTTCAGTTTCATATAATCCCATTTGTTTATTTTAGTTTTTACTTCCATTGCCTTTGGAGTCAAATTCATAAAATGCTCTTTGAACCCAAGGTCCATAAGTTTAGTACCTATGTTTTCTTCAATGCAGTTTATTGTGTCAGGTCTTATGCTTAAGTCTTTGATCCATTTTGAATTAATTTTGGTACATGGTGACAGATAGCAGTCCAGTTTCATTCTTTTGCACGTAGCTATCCAATTCTGCCAGCACCATTTATTGAAGAGGCTGTCTTTCGTCCATTGTATGTTTTTAGCTTCTTTGTCAAAAATTATCTGTCCATATTTATGTGGTTTTATTTCTGGGTTCTCAATTCTATTCCATTGGTCTATGTGTCTGTTTTTCCGCCAATACCAAGCTGTTTTGATTATTGTAGCCCTGTAGTACAAGGAAAAATCAGGGAGTGTGATACCTCCAGTATTGTTCTTTTTTTTTAATATTGCTTTGGCTATTCGGGGTCTTTTGTGGTTCCAAACAAATCTGATGATTTTTTGTTCTATTTCTTTAAAAAATGTCATTGGGATTTTAATGGGGATTGCATTAAATCTGTATATGGCTTTGGGTAATATGGCCATTTTAACGATGTTGATTCTTCCAATCCATGAGCACGGAATGTCTTTCCATTTCTTTGTGTCTTCTTCAATTTCTTTCAAAAATGTCTTATAGTTTTCAGCATATAAATCCTTCACATCCTTGGTTAAGTTTATTCCTAGGTATTTTATTCTTTTTGCTGCAATTGCAAAAGGAATTGTTTTTTCTATCTCTTTTTCTGAGATTTCATTGTTGGTATATAGGAAAGCAATGGACTTTTGTACGTTGATTTTGTAGCCAGCAACTTTACTATATTCATTGATTGTTTCTAATAGCTTTTTGGTGGAGTCTTTAGGGTTTTCTATGTATAGCATCATGTCATCTGCAAAGAGTGACAATTTAACTTCTTCATTCCCAATTTGGATACCTTTTATTTCTTTCTCTTGCCTGATAGCTCTGGCGAGGACTTCCAACACTATGTTGAAAAGCAGAGGTGATAGGGGACAACCTTGTCGTGTTCCTGAACGTAGAGCAAAGGGCTTCAGCTTTTCACCATTAATTATGAGGTTAGCTGAGGGCTTGTCGTATATGGCCTTTATTATGTTGAGGTATTTTCCTTCTATACCAATTTTAGTAAGTGTTTTAATCATAAATGGATGTTGTATCTTATCAAATGCTTTTTCTGCGTCAATTGATAGAATCATATGATTTTTGTCCTTTATTTTGTTTATGTGATGTATCACATTGATGGATTTGCGAATGTTGAACCATCCTTGTGCCCCGGGGATGAACCCCACTTGGTCGTGATGAATAATCTTTTTAATGCATTGTTGTATTCGATTTGCTAGAATTTTGTTTAGGATTTTAGCATCTGTATTCATCAGAGATATAGGTCTGTAGTTTTCTTTTTTTGTGTTGTCCTTACCAGGTTTTGGTATCAGGGTAATGTTGGCCTCATAAAATGAGTTAGGGAGTACTGACTCTTCTTCAATTTTTTGAAAGAGTTTGAGCAGGATTGGTATTAGATCCTCTTTGAAGGTTTGGTAGAATTCACTGGTGAAGCCATCTGGTCCAGGACTTTTGATTTTGGGAAGGTTTTTGATGACTGATTCAATTTCCTTACTGGTGATCGGCCTGTTAAGATTTTCCAGTTCTTCATGATTCAGCCTTGGAAGGCTATATGTTTCTAAGAACTTGTCCATTTCTTCTAAGTTATTAAGTTTGGTGGCATATAGTCCTTCATAGTATTCTTGGATAATCCTTTGTATTTCTGTGGTGTCCGTGATAACTTCCCCTTTTTCATTTCTGATTTTGTTAATTAGTGTCTTCTCTCTTTTTATCTTAGTGAGTCTAGCCAAGGGTTTGTCGATTTTGTTAATCTTTTCAAAGAACCAGCTTTTTGTCACATTAATTTTTTCTATTCTCTTTTTGTTCTCTATTTCATTTAGTTCTGCTCTGATTTTTGTTATTTCCTTTCTTCTGCTGACCTTGGGTTTCGCTTGTTCTTCTTTTTCTAGTTTTTAAAGGTGTAACATGAGGTTATTTATTTGGGATTTTTCTTGTTTCTTGAGATAGGCCTGTAATGATATAAATTTCCCTCTTAAAACTGCTTTCGCGGCATCCCAAAAATTTTGGTAGGATGTATTTTCATGGTCATTTGTTTCTATGTATCTTTTGAGCTCTCCTCTAATTTCTTCTTTGACCCAGTCGTTCTTTAAAAGTATGTTGTTTAATCTCCATGTATTTGTGTTTTTTCCTGCTTTTTTTTTGCAGTTGATATCCAATTTCAAAGCTTTGTGATCAGAGAATATGCTTGGTATGATTTCAATCTTCTTAAATTTGCTGAGGCTGATTTTGTGTCCCAATATATGGTCTATCCTTGAGAATGTTCCATGTACACTAGAAAAGAATGTATAATCTGATGTTTTAGAATGAAGTGCTCTATATATGTCAATTATGTCCAATTCATCTAATGTGTCATTTAGGGCTGCGATTTCGTTATTTATCTTCTGTTTGGATGATCTATCCATAGCTGTCAATGATGTATTTAAGTCCCCTAGTATAATTGTGTTTTGGTCAATTTCTCCCTTTAGTTCTGTTAGTAGTTGCTTGGTATATTTCGGTGCTCCCTGATTGGGGGCATAAATATTGATGACTGTTATGTCTTCTTGTTGTATAGTCCCCTTTACCATTATGAAATGTCCATCTTTGTCTCTTGTTATCGTTTTCACCCTGAAGTCTGTTTCATCGGAAATCATTATGGCTACACCTGATTTTTTCTGGGTACCATTTGCTTGAAGTGTCAATTTCCACCCTTTCACTTTGAGTCTATGCTTGTCCTTGTAGCTGAGATGTGTCTCTTGTAGGCAGCATATGGTTGGGTTTAGTTTTTTGATCCAATCTGCTACTCTGTGTCTCTTTATTGGTGAGTTCAGTCCATTTACATTCATGGTGATTATTGATATGTGAGGATTTCCTGTCATTCTGTCTTTAGTTTTCTGGTAAGGCTGTGTCTCCATTGTTTCTTTGCCTTTTTGTTGTTGTGTGTTATTTCTGTGTGGTAGTATTCTATGATGTTTCCCTCTGTTTCTTCTTTTATTACAGTATATATTTCAGATTTGGATGTTTTTTGAGTGGTTACCCTTGAGTTTATGTAAAAGAAAGTTTGATATTTAGAGTATTCCAGTTTCTTCAGTATGCTTACTTTCTCTATTCCCATATTCCAGTTCAGGCCTTTACGCTCCCCCTTTTTATGTTTCGGTTGCCACAAGTTGTCCCTGTTGATGGTGGTCTAATAGCCTCCTTTAGTATTTCTTGTAGTGCAGGTCGTGTATTAGAAAATTCCCTCAGCTTCTGGATGTCTGGAAAGGTCTTTATTCCTCCTTCATATCTAAAGGAGATCTTTGCTGGATATATTATTCTTGGCTCATGATTTCTCTCTTTCAATAGTTTGAATATTTTGTTCCATTCCCTCCTAGCTTGTAGAGTTTCTGCTGAAAAATCTGATGATAATCTAATGGGCTTTCCTTTGTAAGTTACCGTCTTCTTTTCCCTGGCTGCCTTGAGGATTCTTTCTTTGTCATTGATTTTAGACAGCTTCAATACAATGTGCCTTGGTGAAGGCCTGTTGGGATTGAGGTAATTAGGTGTTCTATTTGCTTCTTGGATTCGAGGATCCAGTTCTGTCCACAAGTTTGGGAAGTTCTCATCGACAATTTGTTTGAATATATTCTCTGTTCCCTTCCCTCTTTCTTCTCCTTCTGGTATACCCATTATTCTTATATTGCTCTTTCTGATGGAGTCAGAAAGTTCTTGTAGAGTTCTTTCATTTCTTTTAAGTCTCAAGTCTCTTTCTTCTTCCCTCTGTGTAAATTCCAGGTTCCTATCTTCGATGTCACTGATTCTTTCCTCCATCTGGTCAACTCTACTACCTAAGCTGGATATTTTATTGTTAATTTCTTCTATTGAGTTCTTAATCTCCAGAAATTCTATTTGGTTCTTTTTCAAGATTTCAATCTCTTTTGTAAAATGCTCATGGTGTTCTTTGATTGTGTTTCTGAGTTCATTAAACTGCCTTTCTGTGTTTTCTTGCATCTCGTTCAGTTTTTTCAGAATTGCGATCTTGAATTCTCTGTCATTTAAATCACAAAGGTCCATATCTCTAAGTTCCTTTTCTGGAGACTTTTCACTTTCTTTCTGAACTATCTTGTTGCCTTGGTTATTCATGGCAATCACTGATTTACTATTTCTCTTCCTAGACATCTACAGGAGTGGCTTCTGCAACAGGTTGATAGGTATGCGAAGAGCTTTTGGAGTTCCAAAGCTCTTTCTGCACCAGATTCAGAGCCCCTTTGTTTCAGCAGTTCTGTTTCCTCCTGCAGGGATCCTCCCAGATAGGTTGGGCCAGGGGCGGGGTGAATTGTGAGAGGTGGCCCAGAGCAATGGCGGCGACCACCACCACAGCCAGTCCTGCTTCCACAGCTCCCTCCCCTTTGCCGGAACTAGTTGAGCTGCGAATCTGTGTCTGCGGTCCACAGTTCTCAGAGCAGCAAATATTCTGTCCTTTGATCCGACACTGCTACTTTATCGCTTCTAGCACCGGGCAGGTGGGGGTGGGGTGAGCTCTGGGAGGGTAGAGAAGGGGCAGCTAGTCTCAGTGCCTAAGGCTTCCGTTCTCCGCTCAGCAGTGAGGGCTTAAACCACCGATTTCAGCCCTCTTCCCTCAGTCTTTGCTCCGAGGTCTGCCGTGAGCGAGCGTTGGGTTCAGCCGTGTTATATGCTGCCCCCTCAGCCCTGTGGGCCGTAAGCGGAGCCCTAGCAGTCCGAGTCCTTCCCTCTCCCGCAGTTGCGGAAGATCCGGGCACAGCGGGCTCCGAGCACTGAGCTAGGTCTGTGTCCTGCGCCCGCGGGGCTCCGTCCCCGCACTTCTCCCTTCCCTCCTCCCCCGCTCGCGCGATTCACCCACCTGGAGGTGAATTCAGTAGTCGGCCTCTTCGTCTTGCCTGTCTGCTGTGCAAGGAGTCCTTTGTGGAGTTATTGTTGTCCGATTCGTTGTAAATTCCAGGGGAGCGTTACAGAGCCTCACCTCACGCCGCCATTTTTTTTCCAGAGTCCCCTCTTGACTTCTTTTTGTTTCTTTTTTTTTTTTTAGTTTTAGGTGTACAAAGCAATGTAATAGTTAGACATTTAAACCCCTCATAAAGTGATAACCCACCCCCAACATACTACCACTCTGACAACTTATATAGCTGTTACAATTCCATTGATTATCTTCCCTATGTTGTATTCCACATCCGGTGACTATATATCCATATCTATTTAGTTATAGTTGACATTCAATATTATTCTACTTCAGCTTCAGCTATATAGTGCAGTGGTCAGGCATCTACGCAGTCTATGAAATGATCCCCCTGATTAGTCCAGTGCATATGATCTTTACAACATTGTTGATTATATTCACCACACTGTATTAACTACCAATTTGTATTTCTTAATACCTTCACCTTTTTCACCCTGTCACCAACCCCATTCCCATCTATTATCCTGATAGATCTAGTATGTGTCTGGCACCATATCTAGTTATAACAATATTGCTGACTAAATTCCTTACGTCATATGCTACATCCCAATGACTACTGTGTAACAACCAATTTGTACTTCTTAATCCCTTCCCCTTTCACCCATTCTTAACTCCCCTCCCATCTTAAAAAAGTCCCTCTAAGATTCCTTATAATACTGGTTTGGTGGTGATGAACTCCTTCAAATTTTTCTTGTCTGGGAAGCTCCTTATCTGTCCTTCAATTCTAAATGATAGCTTTGCCGGGTACAGTAATCTTGGTTGTGGGTCGTTGCTTTTCATCACTTGGAACATTTCTTGCCTATCCCTTCTGGCCTGAAAAGTTTCTGTTGAGAAATCAGCTGACAGTCTTATGGGAGCTCCCTTGTAGGTAACTAAGTGTTTTTCTCCTGCTTTTAAGATTCTCTCGTTGTCTTTAACCTTTGGTATTTTAATTATGAGGTGTCTTGATGTTGGCCTCTTTGGGTTCATCTTGTTTGGCACTATCTGTGTTTCCTGGGCTTGTATGTCCATTTCCTTCACCATGTTAGGGAAGTTCTCTGTCATTATTTCTTCAAATAGGTTGTAAATTCCTTGCTGTCTCTCTTCTCTTTCTGGTACACCTATCATGTGAATGTTGGTATGCTTGATATTGTCCCGGAGGCCCCTTAAACACTCCTCAATTTTTTGGATTCTTTTTTCTTTTTGCTGTTCTGGTTGGGTGTTTTCTGTTACCTTATTTTATACATTGCTGATTGGATTCTCTGCTTCATCTAATCTACTGTTTTATTCTCTGTAATATATTTTTCATTTTTGTTATGGTAACCTTTATTTCTGACTGGAACTTTTTCACGTTTTCCATCTCCATTTTTAGGCTTCCTGTCTCTCTTTTGAAGTTCTCTCTGTGATCATTGAGCATCCTTACAACCAGCGTTTGGAACTTTGCATCTGATAGATTGCTTATCTCCCTTTCATTTAGTTCTTTTTCTGGAGCTTTGTTCTGTTCTTTTATTTGGAACATGTTTTTTTTGTCTCCCCATTTTGGGTGTCTCCCTGTGTTTGTTTCTGTGTATTAGGTAGGGCTGTTATGTCTCCCCATCTTAGTAGAGTGGTCTTATGTGCTAGGTGTGCTGTCGGGTTCAGTGGTGCAGTCTTTCTGGTCACCTGAACCATGCACTCTAGGTGTGTCCCCTGTGTGGGTTGTGTGTGCCCTCCTCTTGTAGTAGAGCCTTGGTTGCACATCTGTGAGAGGGACTGACACTTGGGATCACTGGTTGTGAAGACTGGCCTTGATTACAGTGGAAGTGTTGTTGTGCAGGGGCTGACCCTACAGAGCAGGATCAGTCTCAGCAAGACTCTAGTGTGCCCAATTCGTCCCTTGGGTGTGTTGTTCTAGGAGGTGGCTAAGTGATGCTCCAGCTCATTTTGAAGCTGGCCACCGTGGATGCCAGCCCCAGCACCACCTTGGAGAGGATCTGCTGTAGGTCAAGTTCAGCCACAGCCTGTGCCCCACCCAAAGCCACCACACAGGACCCACAAAGCTATCCACAGGTGGCTGCCTCCCGTGCTGTGCTTGGAAGTGCCTTGACAGTCCAAGCCGGGAACGAAGGGCAGTTGCCACTAGTGCTAGCTTAGGGATGCTCAGCCAGAGGTACAGAACCTGCTCAAGCCAGATGCTGCTTGTCTGGGTTCCCTGAACTTCTGAGAGACCCTAGGAAAGTCTGCAGCTTGAGCCAAAGCAGGCAGTCAGTATGAGAAAGCCACTGAAAGCAGCCTGGGTGTGCCCAAAAGTGGGGTGGAGCCAAGTCTTGAATTGCCAGGGTGTGGCAAATGAACAGCAGAGACTCAGATATGGCAGCCACATGCGGGGAAGGGGGAGGGCTCAGCAAAGAAACAATGGCCTCTTCCAGTTCCTCTGTCTAGTATAAAGCTGCCCCTCTAGCCCCCGTCCCAAGCCAGGCAAGTTAGTTCCCCACCATTTGTCCCTGCTGTCTCTCCAGCTGCTGCCCCAGCACTGGAGCTCAAAGCGAGTGGTTCCATTAGTGGGTAAGTCCATGCGCAGTCCCTTTAAGAGGAGCACCTGTGAGTGCAGCTGCCTTCTGTCTCACTCAGTCACAATCTCCGCCTGTTTTTACAACCAAAAATTATGGGGACTTCTCTCCCTAGCACTGGAACCCTGGGCTGAGGTGGGGCCCCCACAGCTGAAATATCCCTTGTGGTCTTTAATGGTCACACGTGAGTGTGGGACCAGGCCCTGTTCCTTGTCTCTGTCCCTTTTACCAGTCTGGAGGTGGCTTCTTCTGTGCATCGTTAGCTGAAGGGCTTCAGTTTAGAACGATTTTAGGTGGTTCTCAATAATGGTGGTTTTGTAGATTAGTTGTACTTTTGATGTGGTTGTGAGAAAAGGTAAGCACAGCATTTACCTACTAAGCCATCTTAGTATCACTCACTGTTTCTTAACTTTTAATTTGGTCACTACCGTCTTAATTATTACTGCTTCATAAAGGTCACGATATCTGGTGGGGAATTTTGATTCGAATGTCGTTGTTTTTCAAAACTTGGGTGAATTAACATGTTTATACCCTTGAGTTTTCCAATCAATGATTATTTATATAGGTTTTCTTTAATATCTTTCTATAATATTTTTGCATATTCATAGAAAATTTGTACAGTTCTCTTTGTACAGGCCTTGAATGTCTCTTTTAGATTTATTTCTAGGTACCTTGTAGTATTGTTCCTTTTCTTTTTAACAGATCTTTTCCAATTATTTGTTCCCTTTCTAACTTAGCTTTTCTAATTATCATTGTTGATAATATATAGATCACAAATCAGTCATCTTATCATAAGTTAGTCAAATTATCTCTATTTCTAATATTTTGTCTTGTATTCTTTTGCATTTTCTATGAAGAAGACAATTGCATAATCTTTAAAGTTTTGTTTCTCTTTCATATCTTTTGCACCTTTGGTTTGTGTCATGTGACACTGTCTAAGATGTTGATGCTAATATTTAATAAAAATAGTGCTAATGAGAATAATTGACTTGTTCTTCACATTAAATGTACTTGCCATTTTTCATGATCAAAACTAATATTTCCCGTAAATTTGTTATAGAAGTTCTTTAAAACAATAAAACATTCTCTTCTATTCTGTTTCCCAAAATTTTTTTCTTATATTTTAAATTTACAACGGAATTTAAATCAAATGTTTTTTCTGAATACATTAAAATTATCATATAATTGTTTTCCTTTAATCATTTAATATATAAATTTCCTTTATAGATTTTAAAATCTTAAATAATCCTTGCATTTCTGGGATGAATATACCTGCTCATAATGTATATTTTTATACACCACTAGATTCTATTTTTAATAGTGTTTTTGCATCTTTGTTCATGAATGAGATTGGTCTGTAAATATAGTTTGTGCTGTATCCTACTCTGGTTTTAGTATTAAGGTTTTACTGACTTCATTGATTGGAAAGTATATCCTCATGCTTATTCTTTGAAAGAGTGTTTAAAGATCAGAATGACTTTTTCAGTTTCATCTGTGTAATCATCTGAGCCAATTTGATGTGTGTGTGTGTGTGTGTGTGTGTGTGTAGACTTGAAATTATAGACTCAATTTATTTAATAATGAAAAGACATGTGCAGGTTTCTATCTATTACTGAGTTTTTTGAGAAAGTTTTGTTTTCTAGGAAATTGTCCATTTTGACTAGGAATTTATATTCATTGCTATACATTTTTCATTGAATTCTGTCTTTTCAATATTTATTTTATTTGTAGCTATACTTCCATTTTTATTCCTAGTATAGTTTACTTATACATTCTCTTTCTTGCCTAGATCATTCTTACTTGAGATCTGAGTATTTATTAGCTTTTTCTAAGGACCAATTTTGGCTGATCTTCTCCACTGAATCTTTTTTATAGTTAACTAAACTTTCTTATCTGTATTAGCTCTTTTCTTTGAGTTTATCCTGTTGTTATTTTTTTCACAAACTACTGAAATACATGTATAACTCATTAATATTTGGTTTTTATTATTTTCTAATATATGCATTTAAGAACAAAACTTTCCCTAGAAAAACTGCTTTCTCTGTATCCTACAAGTTTTAGTGTACAGTGTAGTCATCATAATGCATGTCTAAGTGTATTATACTTTTAAGTATTTTAAAAAGTTTTTCAATTACAGTTGACATACAATATTATATTAGTTTCAGGTGTATAACATAGTGATTAGACATTTATATAACTTTCAAGGTTATCATCCCAATAAATCTAGTACCCATCTGACACCAAACATAGTTATTGCAATAGTATTGACTATATTCCTCATTGCTATACTTTATATCCCCATGACTATTTTGTAACTACAAATATGTACTTCTTAATCCATTCCCCTTTTCTCCCATACCCCAACCTCCTCCCATCTGGCAACCCTCAAAATGTTCTCTGTATCTATGATTTTATTTTTGTTTGTTCGTTTATTTTTTTCTTTAGCTTCCACATATAAGTGAAATCATATGACATTTCTCTTTCGCTGTCTGACTTACTCCATTCTGCCTAATACCCCCAGGTCCATCCATGTTCTTACAGATGGCGAGATTTCATTCTTTTTTATGGCTGAGATATAGTCCATTGTATATATGTATCAGGTCTTCTTTGTCCATTCATCCACTGATGGACACCAAGGGTACCTTCATATCTTGGCTGCTGTAAATAATGCTGCAATGAACATATAGATGCACATATCCCTTCGATGTAGTGTTTTGGGTTTCTTTGGGTAAATACCCAGAAGTGTGATTACTGGGTTATTCTTTGTCTCTTGTTATAGCCTTTGTTTTAAAGCCTGTTTTGTCTGGGATAGGTAATGCTACCCCAGATTTTTTTTCCAATTCCATTTTCATGAAATATCTTTTTCCATCACTTTACTTTCAGTCTGTGTGAGTCTTTCAATCTGAAGTGAGTCTCTTGTAGGCAATATATGTAAGGGTTTTGTTTTCTTATCCATTTAGCCACGCTGTCTTTTCATTGGAACATTTAATCCATTTACCTTGAAAGTAATTGTTGATAGAAATATACAGAGGATGCCAAAAAAATGTATACACATTTTCAGAAAGGAAAAATCTATTAAAATTGTAACACTCAATATATACTGATAACAAAAGATAAATACAAGGCACATTTGACTTCTGAAATTACAAGAGGTGCTCAAAGCAGTTACCATCAGTGGCCAAACACTTCTGATTACAGCAAACTACTGCTTGAGCAACATTGAACAAAGTGTCCACTTGTATACATTTTTTTGACAACCCCGGTAGTTATTGCCATTTTATTATTCATATTTTTATTTTTTTCTTCTTATTCTTAATATTTTTTGTAGTACTGTTTTTTTAGTACTGTAGTACTGTTATCTTTAATATTTTTTGTAGTACTTTTTTTTAGTACTGTAGTACTGTTATCTTTAATATTTTTTGTAGTACTGTTTTTTTCTTGTGTGGGAGGCTCTCTAATCTGTTTTTCGATTCTAAATAGTAGCTCTACCGGGTACAGTAATCTTGGTTGTAGGTCCTTACTTTTCATCACTTTGAATATTTCCTGCCAGTGCTTTCTGGCCTGCAAAGTTTCTATGGAGAAATCAGCTGAAACAGTCTCATGGGTGCTCTTTTGTTGGTAACTAACTGCCTTCACTTGCTGCTTTTCAGGTTTTCTCTTTGTCTTTAACCTTTGGCATTTTAATTAATGATGTGTCTCGATGTTGCCTCTTTGGGTTCATCTTGTTTGGGACTCTGCTTTCTGGGCTTGTATGTCTATTTCCTTCACCAGATTAGGGAGGTATTCAGTCATTATCTCTTCAAATAGGTTCTCAATTCCTTGCTCTCTCTTTTCTTCTTCTGGTACCCCTATGATGTGAATGTTGGTGCACTTAATGTTATCCCAAAGGCCCCTTAAACTATACTCAATTTTTTGGATTCTTTTTTCTTTTTGCTGTTCTGATTGGGGTTTTCTGCTGCCTTATCTTCTGAATTGCTGATTCGATCCTCTTCTTCTTCTAATCGACTGTTGATTCTCTCTAATGTATTCTTTATTTCCATGATTGTATTCTTTATTTCTCACTGATTCTTTTTCCTTTTTTCTTTTTTTGTCTCCATGTTTCCTCTTTGTTAAAGTTCTCACTGAGTTCATCTATTCTTTCCCTAAGTTCATTGAGCATCCTTAAAACTAGTGCTTTGAAATCTGCATCTGGTAAATTGCTTGTCTCCATTTTCTTTAGTTCTTTTCCTAGAGCTTTTGCTGTTCTTTCATTTGGGACATGTTTCTTTGTCTCCTCATTTTGGCTACCTACCTCTGTTTGTTTCTATGTATTAGGTAGAGCTGCTATTAATATGTCTTTTGGTCTTAGTAGAGTGGCTTTATATAGTAAGTGTCCTAGGGGGCTCAGTGGCAGTGTCTCCCTAGTCTCCTGAGCCAGGCGTTCTAGGTGTGTCCCTTGTGTGGGTTGTGTTCCTTCCTGTTGTAATTGAGCCTTAGTTGCTGTTGTCATGTCAATGGGAGGGATTGACCCTCGAGTTGATTGGTTGTGAGGACTACAGTTGAGAAGCTGTTGTGTGAGGACTACAGTTGAGAAGCTATTGTGCTGTTGTGCATTGGCTAAAACTACAAAGTAGGATTTGCTTTAGCCCATCTCTGGTGCCTATCCAGTCTGCCCTTTGGGTGCATCATCCATGGATGTAGTTCGGGTGGTGCTCCAGCTGGGTCTGAAGCTGACCACTGGGCAACCAACCCCAGGGCCTCCTGAAAGGGGCTCTGCCACAGACCAAATTCTGCCACAGCCTGTGCCCCATGCCTATGAAATGAGCCATGAAGCAATCTGCAGATGGCTGACACCTGCAGTGGCTTGGAGATGCCTGGAAGATGTTAAACTGCAAACCAAGGCAGGGTATTGCTAGTGCCAAGCTTGGGGCTGTGTAGCAAGAAGTATGTAGCATGCCGAGGTTAGATGCTGCTTGTTTTGGATTTGTGAATCTTTGAGAGATTTTAGGAAAGTTTGTAACATGAGCCAAGACAGGCCTTTTGTATGGAAAAGCCACTAGAAGCGGCTTTTGTGGGCCCACAAATTGAGTGTGGTGGGTTCTCAGGGAATCACCAGGATGGGTCAAATGGTGTTGGCCAAGTTGATAGAGACTCAGATATGGCACTTGTAGGCTGGGTAGCAAGAGAGCTCAACAAAGGAACAATGGCTTTTGCCAGCACTCTGGGAGAAAGCTGCCTTTCCATCCCTGGCCCGAAGTCAGACAATTCAGTTCTTTCTCTTATGTCCCTGGTACCGTTTTAGCTGCTGCCTCAGTGAAGGATCTCAGGGTGAGGGAGTACATCAGCAAGTAATTCCATGTGCAGGCCCTGTACGTGGTGCGTCTGGTACTCTCGCCACTCTTTGTCTCACTCAACCACAATCTCTGCTGGTTTTCACATGAAGTTATAGGGACTTCATTCCCCAGGATTGGAATTCTGGGAGCCTATGTGGAGCTGGGACCTCTTGCTGCTCAGGGGGTCTCTGCAGCTGCAACATCCCTACAGATTTTTAACATGCATGGCTGTGAGACCAGCCCGTTCTACATCTCAGCCCCTGCTACCAGTCTTGTAGGTGGCTTCTTCTGTATTTCTTTAGTTGTAGGGCTTTGGTTTAGCTAGACTTCAGGTGACTCTCAATAATGGTCATTCTGTAGTTTAGTTGTAAATATGATTTGGTCAAAAGAAAATGCAAGCACAGGATGTACCTACTCTGCCATCTGGACTGGAAATCCCATGTCTAAGTATTTTTAATTTCCATTATTAGTCCTCCTTTGAGCCATGAGTTATTTACTAGATTTTATTTATGCTACCAAATATATGGAGATTTAAAATATATATATTCTTTCACATTGATTTCTAAATTAATCACATTTTGGTCATACAATGTGGTATGCTTAAAGTTGTTTCTTTGAAATTTTTTGAGATTTACTTAATAACCTAGTTATTTTGTATAACTGTTCCATGTTTTGAGAAGAATATTTATTTTACTATTACTAGGTACAGAATTCTATACAGGCCTATTAGCTCAAGTTTTTTAATTATGCTGTTCCTATTTTTCTGTACTTTTTCAAATTTTTTGAAGATTTGTCCTAGCAAAATTAAAGAGAGATGCATCAAAAAAATATCTTAAGTTTTCAAAATGTCTCTACAGTTCTATTATTTCTTTATATATTTTCAGCTATTTTGATTAAATGTATACAAGTTCAGTATTGTTTTAGCTTCCAGATGAATAAAGTAGTCTATCATTATCCAGGGATAATCTCTATCTAACACTAATTTTTGTCTTAATGATCATTTATCTGAAATAATATAGTTTGCTTTGATTTCTTTTTATTAGTACATGCCTGGTATGTACTTTTCCAAATTTTCATATCAACTTTCCTATACTTTATGCCTTTATGTTTCATATGTCTGTTGTAAACCGTATATAACTAATTTTTAAAATACATAACAATCTCTTTGCAAAATGGTGAGTTAAAACATATAAACCACTTTTTCTATGCATTTCCTTTCTCTTTCACCTTTTTTTTTTACTTTTTTTGAGACAGTTTGAGTTTTTGAGTGGTCCCTTTTATTTCTCATCCCTGCTTCATTGTCCCTCTAGTGATTAACAACTTTTACACTCTATTTTGATTTTCCAAGTGATTACACTTTGATATTTCTGCATATTTAACTTTTAAAAAGGCTTAAAACTGGGCCGGCCCAGTGGCTCAGGCGGTTAGAGCTCCATGCTCCTAAATCCGAAGGCTGCCGGTTGGATTCCCACATGGGCCAGTGGGCTCTCAACCACAAGGTTGCTGGTTCAACTCCTCGAGTCCCCCCGCAAGGGATGGTGGGCTCCGCCCCCTGCAACTAAGATTGAACATGGCACCTTGAGCTGAGGTGCCTCTGAGCTCCCGGGTGGCTCAGTTTATTGGGGCTCAGTTGGTTGGAGCTCATCCTCTCAACCACAAGGTTGCCGGTTTGACTCCCGCAAGGGATGGTGGGCTGTGCCCCCTGCAACGAGAAAACGGCAACTGGACCTGGAGCTGAGCTGTGCCCTGAATGGCACCCTCCACAACTAAGATTGAAAGGACAACAACTTGACTTGGAAAAAAAAGTCCTGGAAGTACATACTGTTCCCCAATAAAGTCCTGTTCCCCTTCCCCAATAAAATCTTTTTTTAAAAAAAGGCTTAAAACTAAACACTTTAACTTCTTTAAGAAAAAAATGTAGGGATATTTAAAAAAATGTAACTTCATTCACTTCCTTTCCAAACTGACCTGCTCCTGGTGTTCCATATTTTAGTTTTCTTTCTTTATCTTTCTATCTTTCGATCTTTCTATCTTTCTTTCTTTCTTTCTTTCTTTCTTTCTTTCTTTCTTTCTTTCTTTCTTTCTTTCTTTCTTTCTTTCTTTCTTTCTTTTTCTTTCTTAAATACTCTTTAAGTTAGTCGTCAGTGTTTTATATAGAAAATTTTGGGGGGGATTTGTGCATTTAACGTTTTAAAATGATTTTAAAACGATTTAAAATGGCAATCAAATGATTGCCATAATGTCTTTCAATTCATTCTTCTCCCTAAACTGCATTTTTTTCAGTTCCAATAGTGAAAATCTGTTGATGGCAAATTTTCTATTTGTACTTAACTAAAATGTCTCTTTTCCACCGTTGTCATTGACAGATAACCTTTATAGATACATAATTCTGCTTGTCTTTGGTGTCCTGCTCTATTACTAAACTATGTCCAGATTTACATTACTTTTTCTTTATTTATTTTGGAAAATGTTACATTTTCTGAACGTGAATTCACATTTTTATCACTTCTGGAAGCTTTTGATTTATTACCTCTTCAAATGTTGCCTTCCCTGATTTTTCTCTATTCTCTCCTTCTGGGACTCTGATAAAGTAAAGTTGGATTTTATGATTGGATCCACTATGTCTCTTAACTTCACTTTTATATTTTCCTTCTGCTAGTCCCTCTGTATTGCATCCTGGAAATTTTCTTTACCTATATCTTCTCGTATTTCAATTCTCTCTTCGGTTATGTTTAATTTGTTTTTAAATTAACCTATGCAAAAAAAGTGATATTGGAGTAGAGGTATGAAGGTGTAGAAATGGGCACCATTTGGATATTTAGAGGAGAAGCATCTAGACAGAGGGACAGCACATGCCAAAACTCTGAGATGAGACTTTGCTAGGTACCTTAGAGGAACTATATAGAGACAAAGGCAGATGCAGCAGGGGAAACAAGAGGAAGTAGTAGGAGATGATGAGGTGGAGAGGGGCTAGTTGGCTGGGTGATGTATGGTTCTAGATCATTATAAGAACTTTAGCTTTTTCTCTGAGTAAGCTGAGAAACCATCAGTGTTTTTTCAGAGTAACATGATGTGAACAAGGGATGCTTGATGGCAATATTCTGGCAAGGGTGAGAGCAGGAAAGACTAGTTGGAGGCTATTGAAATAATCCTGGTAAGTGGTGGCATGGGTCAGGGTAGAAGTGCTGCAGTTAGTGAGAAGTGTTTGAATTCTGATTATATTTTGATTTATTATTGGGTTGGATGTGGGATGTGGGAAAGAGAGGAGTCAAACACAATCCCAAAAGTTGGAGCTGTTTGAAGGATGAAATTGCCATTTGCTGAGATGCTAAAGCCTATAGGAGTAACGGGGTGAAAAGCAGTTGTTTGGTTTTTAACAAATAAAGCTTACTATGCTATTGGATATTTAAGTGGAAATATATTGACTGAGCAGTTGAATATTTGAGACTGGCACTTGAAAACCATGTCTAAGTATTTGGGGATGCCAGCATATGGGTGGGTTTTAAAGCCAGAGCGTGGGGAATGTCTCCAAAAGAGAGAGGGTTGATGAGAAGAAAAAGGCAAGGTACCAGGCTCTAGGGCATCTCAGTGCTCAAAAGGTGGGAAATGAAGAGGAACCTGCAAGAGACTGATGAAACCTGAGAGGTAGAAGGGACACCTGATGAACTTAGTGTCCTGGAAACCCAGAGGGTTTGAAGGAAAAGCGAGTGATTGATTGCGCCAAAGGCTGCTAAAAGGTCAAGTACATGAGAACTAAGAACTGACTCTTGGATTTAACAATGTGACATGCCTGGCGACCTTTAGTAGAGTAACATATAGTAAATTGTACCTTCCTCCTTGGACTGTTGAAGACAGCATGTTGCTGTCCTGGACACAGTATCAATATCCAATAACCATTACTACCATTGCTAATTCGACTGCTAGAGTTCAGCTCTACTTCACTTTGTAGGACACAGATTCCAAGAAGAAGGTGCAGAGATTTCACCCACCTGTGTGCTACCACCTCAGAGGTGTGGAGTCTCTCTAATAAGTGGTGTGACAGAAGCCACCCTATGCTCTCCTGGTGACCTAATGCACTGGAGCTGCTGTCCATGAGAACTGGTCATTATGTTCTCTCTGCTTCAGTACAGCAGTGCCACACGAAGCAGATGAGAGCCAGCCAGTAGAATTCAGTTAGGGTTGTCTGCTTCAAGTGATCCTCAAATGAGAGGATTTGAAAAGCCCTGGGAGGTGGGGGTGGGGGCGCACACTGCTGTGATATTAAAAATCTTCATTAGATCAAAAATAGTATTGACCTTGCCCCCTTCCAATAATTGATATGAGTAGAGGATGAATTGAGCTCTCAGAGTGTGAAAAAAGATGATACCAGGATAGAAGCTACACAAGCAGATAATACAAACAATCTACACCTTACTGATATTCCTCAAGAAACACCTAGAATGTTTAGAAACAGCAAAGGAGATTCAGGCATGGCCAGTGACGTAGGAGGAGAGCCTCCCAAGGTCGGCATCCTGGAAGTCACGTGATGTATATCCATGATCTGTTGTTCTAACAGAAACTCTTTCCTGTACTAAACAAAGGCCCACCAAGAAACATTACTGAATAGATTACCTCTTTAAAAGTGTTAGAACTTTATCTCACATTGTACACCAAAATAAAATCCGGATTAATTTAATAGTTAAATAGAAAAAAAATGGTACAATAATTTTTAGTATTAAAAAATAAGAGAATATTTATTTGCTACTAGTTTAGAAAGAAATTTTCCCAGGTAGAAACAAGCCTGGAAGTAGTTGCAAAAGTGGAAAATTAAGAGATATGGCTGAAATACAAGTGTGGAGCTTTTATAGGTCAAAACACGCTATGAACAAAATTCAAGGAGAAACTCAAAACTCAAAAATATTTGCGTAAATCTGACAAAGGGTTGGCATAATTCCTATAAAGAATTATTTATTACATAAGAAAAATAATACTCCACAGTAGAAAATATTGAAAGAAAATACAAGCACATGAAAATATAATCAACATGTGGAGCAGTATCTAGACACACATAAAAATTAAAGTAAGACAATTAAAATTTATGAGATGCTGTCCTTCATCTGAAAAATTCACAAAAATTAAAATAACTGACAAAACATAGAGATGTTAAAAAAAGAGTGTTAATATGAAAAGTACTTAGATATTTTTTGAAAAACAATTTGTCATCATTTGTTTTGGTCAAAACAATTTGACTAAAATCCTTAAAATTATTTATATAAACTTTAGGTTAAGTAAGTTTTCATATTAGAAGCTATTATATGATGATAGTAATCCAGGCAAAATATATGCATTAAGAAGATGCTCATTGTCACCTTAAATATTAAAATTTATAAATAGCTTAAATATCCAGCCATAATACAGATTACCTTAAATATTATACAACCATTATGGGGCTGTCATTGAAGAATACTGAGTTTGGTATATGTTAGCAATATAATTTTAAGTGAATGAAATAGGATAGTAAATATACCATATGATACCAAATTTGTATGTGTATGTATTAAATAAATATATCAAGTAGTATGACTGTGGGTGATATATGACATTTTCTAACTCATATGTTTATTTCCCAGATTGACTTCAGTAAGCATGTGCTTTTAAGATATTATTATTATTTATTAATATATTAATTCTGTTAATAGGAAGTATTGTTTTAATACAAAGAGGTCAGGAGAAAAAAAGAAAAAAGAAAACCAAGACATGATATTATCACGAGATGTAGAGTTTATTGGTGGTCATTTAAGAAGCAAAGGGGCATTTTCTATAGCAGATGCTTTTTCCATTTTTCTGAACTGTCCCAAAGAGCAGAGAAGCTACTTCTTCTCAAACTTTGAGGAAGTTGGCTGAGAGATTCATGGGAGGGTTTCCATTTTGCCTAAAACAATCGTTTGGATCACTGAGATCATTTCCTTTCACGGAGAAAAGATTTCATGGCACAGACAAAGGTGAACAAGAGCTGCATGACTTCCCCAGAACTTCGTGCAAAAGCTCTATTGTGGTCAGCTGATGGTGGTGCCCATGAATTAATGCCTTTGGCCAGAACCTACATTATGTTGCTTTTAGAAAAATTATCTGTAAGCTATTTTATTAGAAGTTTAGTAAAGGACAATTATTAGGATCAGCAAACTAATTTTTGATACTAAAAATACTTTTTGTTTTTTAAAATTAAAGTTTATTGGGATGACAATTGTTGGTAAAGTTACATAGATTTCAGGTATACAATTCTGTAATACATCATCTATTTATCACATTGTATGTTCACCACCCAGAGTCAGTTCTCCTTCCATCACCGTATATTTGATCCCTCTTACTCTCATCTACCACACCAGCCCCCTCCGCCCCAACACTCTGGTAACCACTAAACTATTGTCTGTGTCTATGTTTTTGTTTCTTCATTTGTTTGTGTTTTGTTTTTGTTTCTTCATTTGTTTGTCTTGTTCCTTTGTTGTTTTCAGTTTTATATACCACATATCAGTTAAATCATTTTGGTTCTTGACTTTTTCTGTCTGATTTATTTTGCTTAACATTATAATCTCAAGATCCATCCATGTTGTCGCAGATGGCACTATTTCATCTTTTCTTATGGGAGAATAGTATTCCATTGTGTATATATACCACAACTTCTTTATCCATTCATCTATCAAAGAACACTTTGGTTGTTTCCATTTTCTTGGCCACCGTAAATAAAGCTACAATGAACATCAGAGCACATATATCTTTACAAATAAATGCTTTCAGATTTTTTTGGTAGACACCCAAGAGAGGGATTGCTGGGTTATATAGTAATTCTATTTTTAATTTTTTGAGGAATCTCCACACTGCCCTCCATAGCGGCTGCACCAATCTGCATTCTCACCAACAGTGTATGAGTATTCCTTTTTCTCCACAGCCTCTCCAACACTTGTTACTATTTGTCTTGTTGATGATAGTCATTCTAACTGGTGTGAGGTGGTATTTCATTGTGATTTTTATTTGCATTTCTCTGATGATTAGTGATGTTGAGCATTTTTTCATATGTCTATTGGTCATTTGTATGTCCTCTTTGGAGAAATGTCTATTCAGGTCCTTTACCCATTTTTCACTTGGATTGTTTGGTGTTTTTTGTTGTTGTTGAGTTGTATGAGTTCCTTATATATTTTGGATATTAGCCCCTTATCAGAGATATTGTTTGCAAAAATCTTCCCTCATTCGGTTGGTTGCCTCTTTATTTTGTCAATGGTGTCTTTTGCTGTGCAGAAGCTTTCTAGTTTGATATAGTCCCATTCATTTATTTTGGCTTTTACTTCCCTTGCCTTTGGAGTCAAATTCATAAAATCCTCTTAGAACTCAAGGTCCATAAGTGTAGTACCTATGTTTTTTTCTATTCAGTTTATTGTTTCAGGTCTTATGTTTAGGTCTTTGGTCCATTTTGAATTAATTTTATTAATTTTGGTACACGGTGACAGATGGCAGTCTACTTTCATTCTTTTGCATGTGACTTTCCAATTCTCCCAAGACCATTTATTGAAGAGGCTATCTTTTCTCCATTGTTTGTTTTTGGCTTCTTTGTCAAAAATTATGTGTCCATATATCTGTGGCTGTATTTCTGGATTCTCAATTCTATTCCATTGTCTGTGTGTCTGTTTTTCTGCCAATACCATGCTGTTTTGATTATTGTAGCCCTGTAGTACAAGCTAAAGTCAGGCAGTGTGATACCTCCAGCATTATTCATTTTCGTAGGATTGCTTTGGCTATTCCGGATCTTTTGTGGTTCCATACAAATCTGATGATTTTTTGCTCTATTTGTTTAAAAAATGCCATTGGGATTTTGATGGGGATTGCATTAAATCTGTATATTACTTTGGGTAATATGGCCATTTTAACTATATTGATTCTTCCAATCCGTGAACACAGAATGTCTTCCCATTTCCTTGTGTCTTCTTCAATTTCTTTTAAAAATGTCTTATAGTTTTCAGCTTATAGATCTTTCACATCCTTGGTTAAGTATTTTCCTAGGTATTTTATTCTTTTTGTTGCAATTGCAAAAGGAATTGTGTGTTTTTTAATTTCTTTTTCTGAGGTTTCATTCTTGGTATATAGGAATGCAATGGGCTTTTGTACATTGATTTTGTAGTCGGCAACTTTACTGTATTCGTTTCTTTCTAATAGTTTTGTGGTGGAGTCTTTAGGGTTTTCTATATATAGCATCATGTCATCTGCAAAAACTGACAATTTAAATTCTTCATTTCCTATTTGGATGCATTTTATTCCTTTCTCTTGCCTGATTTCTCTGGCTAGGACTTCCAATACGATGTTGAAAAGCAGAGGTGCTAGGGGACAGCCCTGTCATATTCCTGAACATAGAGCAAAGGGTTTCAGATTTTGACCGTTAATTATGACATTGCTGAGGATTTGTCATATATGAGCTTTATTTTGTTAAGGTATTTTCCTTCTATACCCATTTTATTAAGTGTTTTAATCATAAATAGACATTGTGTATCGTCAAACGCTATTTCTGCACCTATTGATGTAATCATATGATTTTTGTCCTTTATTTTTGTTTATGTGATGTATCACATTGATGGATTTGCGGATGTTGAACAATCCTTGTGCCCCTGGGATGAACTCCACTTGGTCATGATGGATAATCTTTTTAATGCATTGTTGTATTCAATTTGCTAGAATTTTGTTTAGGATTTTTGCATCTGTATTTATCAGAAACATTTGTTTGTAATTTTTTTTGTGTGTGTTATTCTTACCAGGTTTTGGTATCGGGGTAATGTTGGCCTCATAAAATGGGTTACGAAGTATTGTCTGTTCTTCAATTTTTGGAAGAGTTTAAGTAGGACTGGTATTAGATCCTCTCTGAATGTTTGGTAGAATTCACTAATAAAGCCATCTGGTCCTGGACTTTTGCTTTTGGGAAGGTTTCAGATGACTGATTCAATTTCCTTACTGTTGATCTGTCTATTTAGATTTTCCAATTCTTTGTGATTCAGCCTAGGAAGGCTGTATGTTTCTAAGAACTTGTCCATTTCTTCTAAGTTATTGAATTTGGTGGCATATAGTCCTTCCTAGTATTCTTGGATGATCCTTTGTATTTCTGTGGCATTCATGGTAATGTCCCCTCTTTCATTTCTGATTTTGTTTATTTGTGTCTTTTCTCTTTTTATCTTAGTGAGTCTGGCCAAAGATTTGTCAATTTTATTAATCTTTTCAAAGAACCAGGTCTTTGTTGCATTAATTTTTCTAGTGTCTTTTCGTTCTCTATTTCATTTAGTTCTGTTCTGATTTTTATTATTTTTCTTCCTTCTACTGACTTTGAGTTTCATTTGTTCTTCTTTTTCTAGTTCTTTAACGTGCAATGTGACATTATTTATCTGGGATTTTTCTTCTTTCTTGAGATAGGCCTGTAATGATATAAATTTCCCCTTTAAAACTGCTTTTGCTGCATCCCAAAAATTTTGGTAGGATGTTTTTTTATTCTCATTTGTTTATATGTATCTTTTGATCTCTCCCCTTACTTCTCCTTTGACCCAGCCATTCTTTAAAAGTTTAATCTCCACATATTTGTGGGGTTTCCTGCTTTCTTTTTGCAGTATACAATTTTGATATCCAATTTCAAAGCCTTGTGATCAGAGAATATGCTTGGTATGATTTCAATTTTCTTAAATTTGCTGAGGCTAGTTTTATGTCCCAATATGGTCTATCCTTGAGAATGTTCCATGTACACTAGAAAAGAATGTATAGTCTGATGTTCTAGGATGAAGTGCTCTATAAATGTCAATTATGTCCATTTCATCTAATGTGTCATTTAGGGCTGATACTTCTTTATTTTCTGTTTGGATGATCTATCTATAGCTGTCAATGATGTATTTAGGTTCCCTATTATAATTGTGTTCTGGTCAATTTCTCCCTTTAGTTCTGTTAGTAGTTCTTTGTATATTTTGATTTTCTTTGATTGGGGGCATAAATTTTGATGACTATTACGTCTTCTTGTTGTATAGTCTCCTTTATCATTATGAAATGTCCATCTTTGTCTCTTGTTACCTTTTTTATCTTAAAGTCTGTTTCATCTGATATCAGTATGACTACACCTGCTTCTCTCTGAATACCATTTGCTTGGAGTGTCAATTTCCACCCTTTCACTTTGAGTCTATATTTGTCGTAGCTGAGATGTGTCTCTTGGAGGCAGCATATCATTGGGTTTAGGTTTTCTTTTCTTTTCTTTTTTCCAATCTGCTTCTCTGTGTCTTTGTATTGGTGAGGTCAGCCCATTTACATTTAGGGTGATTATTGATGTATGAGGATTTCCTATTATTCTATCTTTGGCTTTCTGGTAGGACTGTGTCTCTGTGTTTCTTTGCCTTTTTGTTGCTCCCTATTATGTCAGTGTGGTGGTTTTCTATAAATTTTCCCTCTGCTTCTTTTTTATGTTATATATTTCAGTTCTGGATGTTTTTGTGTGTGGTTACCATTAAGTTTATGTAAAAGAAAGTTTTATATCTAGAGTATTCCATTTTCTTCAGCATGCTTACTTTCTCCATTCCTTTGTGTTAATTCAGACCTTACTCTCTCCCCTTTTATGTTTTTGTTGTCAAAAATTATCCCTATTTATGTTGTGAGTTGATTTCTGCACTGCAGTAGCAAATTGTCTTTTTCCTCTTTTTTTAAGTTTTTTTTCCCTTCTATTTTACCCTTTATGTTATGTTTAAGTATATAGTGTCTTATTTGGTGTAGGGGTTGCCATTTCCTGCTTCTGTCTGTCTGTTTGTAGTACTATTCATGGTTTTGTATTCTTTTGCTTTTTTGCTTCAGGTTGAATAGCCTCCTTAAATATTTCTTATAGTGCAGGTCGTGTGTTAGAAAATTCCCTAAGCTTCTGTATGTCTGGAAAGGTCTTTATTCGCCTTCATATCTAAAGGATATCTTTGCTGAATATATTATTCTTGGCTCCTTCTCTCTTTCAATAGTTTGAATATTTAATTCCACTCCCTCCTGGCTAGTAGAGGAAAAGCCCATTAGATTATCATCATATTTTTAAAAGGAAAGCCCATTAGATTATACGATAATAATCTAATGGGCTTTCCTCTGTATGTCACCATCTTCTTTTCCCTGACTGCCTTGAGGATTCTTTCTTTGTCATTAATTTTTGACAGCTTAATACAATGTGCCTTGGAGAAGGCCTGTTGGGATTGAGATAATTTGGTGTTCTATTTGCTTCTTGGATTTGAGGATCCTGTTCCTTCCATAAGTTTGGGAAGTTCTCATCTACTATTTGAATATACTCTCTGTTACCTTTTCCCTTTCTTCTCCTTCTGGTATGGCCATTATTCTTATATTGCTCTTTCTGATGGAGTCAGAAAGTTTTTGTAGAGTTCTTTTATTTCTTTTAACTCTCAAGTCTCTCTCTTCTTCTATCTGTGTCCAGATTTCTATCTTTTATGTCACTGATTCTTTACTCCATCTGGTCAGCTCTATTACCTAAGCTGGCTATTTCATTCTTCATTTCTTTTATTGAGTTCTTAATCTCCATATATTTTATTTGGTTCTTTTTTTAAATTTCAATCTCTTTGGAAAAATGTTCATTTTGTTCTTTGATTGTGTCTCTGAGTTCATTAAACTGCCTGTCTGTGTTTTGTTGCATCTCATTGAGTTTTTTCAGAAGTGCTATCTTGACTTCTCTGTTATTTAAGTCACATATTACCATGTCTTGAAGTTAATCTGGAGACTTCACTTTCTTTTTGAGCTGTCTTGTTGCCTTGGTTATTCATGGTAATTAATGATTTATTATTTCTCTTCCTAGACATCTACAGGAGTGAGTTCTGCAAAAGGTTCATAGGAAGAGGTCTTTGTTTTGCTTTCCAGTAGGTGTTGGTAGAATGCTTTATTTTCTGTCCAACTGCAGCCTTTTATTCTGTCTCATGGTGTAGTGTCATATTTTCTCTGCACTGTTCCAGCTTCTCACTCTACGGTGGGAATCCCTGGAACGTGGGCTTCTCTTCTGTAAGCAGGTCACCTGAGTCTTAAGGCACCACCTCCGTGGAGATATGTGGGGAGCTTCTGAAGTTCCAAAGTTCTTTCTGTACCACATTCAGGGCTTGTGTGTTTCAGTGGCTCTGTTTACCCCTGCAGGGATCTGCCCAGATAGGTGGGGACATGGATAGGATGAGTTGTGAGAGGTGGCTCTGAGCAATGCTCATCTGAGCAATGACCACTAGCACAGCCAGTCCCACACCCAAGGCTCCCTCCCCTTTGCCAGAACGAGTTGGGCTGAGAGTCTGTGTCTGTGGATCACAGTTCTGAGAACTGCAAATATTCTGTTCTTTATATCTGATACTGCTACTGTTCTGCTTCTAGCAGTTGGCATGTGGGAGTGGGGCGAGCTCCGGGAGGATGGGGAAAGGGCGGCTAGGGTCAGTGCCTAAGCCTTCCATCCTCTGCTTGGCAGGGAGGGCTTAAACCGCCATTTTCACTCTCCTTCCCTCTGTCTTTGCTCCGAGGTCTCTGCCGTGAACATTGGGTTCAGCCGTATTATATGGTGACCCCTCAGGAGAGACTGTGGGCCATAAGCAGAGCCTTAGTAGTCCGAATTCTTCCCTTTCCCACAGCTGTGGTAGCTCCTGGATGCAGCAAGCTTGGAAAACCGAACTAGGTCTGCGTCCTGCGCCCACGCGGCTCCGTCTCTGCATTTCTCCCTTCCTTCCTACCCCGCTTGCGCAATTTGCCCACCTTTAGACAGGTTCAGTTGCGTGCCTTTTAGTCTTGCTTGTCTGCTGCACACAGAGTCTCTTGTGAAATTATAGCTGTTCAAATTTGTTATAAATCCCAGGGAGATTTCAAGATGTTTACGTCATGCTGCCATTTCTATGACATCATCAATAATACTTTTCATATTTAAAGTGCAAATTGAAGCAATAGCAGAGAAATCATTTCATTTTAAGATTCCCATGTGGATACAAGCATGTAACAAAATACCTATTCTATATCTCTATTATTATTTTATTTACTAAGGGGCCTCTAGGTCTTCTTTGAAAAGGGGCTGCATTCTCTCCCTCCTATCATTTAGCTTCCTTAGAATTGCATTTGTCATTTGATAGGTTAGATGCAGGACTCTGTATTATCACAAGCCCTCACTTGTAGAAAATTGAGTTTTCATATTTTAATAGTTGAATATGATTTTTGAATGAAAAAGAATGCTACTCATGATTTCTGGATTGGTGCTCTACTTTGGATGTTAACAAAAAGATACATTTCCCCAAAATGTTCAGAGATACCAGGAGGTCTTCTTTCATTTGCTAGCCCCACAAACTTTCCTGTGGCATATTGTTTACTAGTGAGCATTGGATGATAAACTTTATGGAGAAACTTGGACTGCTTCTTGGAACTCCTTCACTCTCTGGTCAGAAGTCATCAAAAAGGTGAGATGATGAGAGAGATTATAATCACAGTGAGTCCTTCATGTCCAAAAGAAATGATAGTCACTCTATTGTACCTGAATGAGTGTCAATATAGCATTTTTCAATGAAAAAGAAGGACAGGAGAAATTTAATAAAAATTTTGGCACATCCCCCACCCCTTAAAAGATACTTGTTGATGTAAATCCTGTAACATATGTGGACATTTAGTTGAATGAGGTTTGCATACATTAGACGAGATCAGGTGTGTTCAGGGTGGTGTGGCCTTAGACAGCTTGCAGGCATCAATCACACCTGTTTCCTAGGGTTTAACATACCAATCCCTTGTCTCCCCTTCTTTGTCCAAGCAGGAAAGGAGCATCCCATAGAAGAGCCTTTTATTCCCAAAGGAGCTATGTTACTGTTAATTCTGACATAAACTTGCATGACGTACAAGGAAATTCAGATTTAAGCCTGCCATGCTGAGAGTTTGCTTGGTT
Source organism: Rhinolophus hipposideros (assembly GCF_964194185.1). NCBI lineage: Eukaryota > Metazoa > Chordata > Mammalia > Chiroptera > Rhinolophidae > Rhinolophus > Rhinolophus hipposideros. The sequence goes on from NC_138064.1 coordinate 52,809,824, forward strand.
TTATCTGGGTATTATGGACACAGGATGTTCAGCATTCTCTGAGGCCCCTGAAATACCTCACTACCACACAGGCCGTAGTTTTTAATAACCACTTTAACACAGTGCAGGGGAAATCTCAGCCACACACAGCTAAGGATGCTATAACCACGGAGCCTCCTGGGAGCAGTCTGTCCACTCCTAGGCTTGTTTTCTTGTGACACACATCTTCTGTCTAAATTCTTTATCAAGGCTTCTCTGCCTCAGAGTGGTAAAGAGCATGGACTCTCTAGTTGAGAGACAAATGGCAAATGTGTTAGTGGGGAAGGGCTGGTAGCTACAGCAGGTCTGTCAGAATGTGTGTGATATAACCAGTGACTGGGTTTCCTGGGTCTTTGCCGAGGGAGAGAAAGAAATAGTCATGGAAGCTAGTAACACCCACGATTCTATGCATATCACACCCCAGGTATTTTTAGGTATCGAGAGGTACACCCTATATACTGATGAACAGGTACCTAAGAACAACACAGATATATTTGGCTTAGGAATGCCTAAATCATAGCCAGGGGCTACCCAGAGAACAGATGTAGTTATAAACACAGATGTGTGTATGGCTGTAATGACATTTCATTGTGTCACATCTATCAGGTCACAAGCAGCTTATAATTTTCTTTTTCTAGTCACAGCCAAACATTATAATGGCACAAAGCATAAATCACATCAACATGGAACATTGCTTAGCAAATATAAATGTATGTGCATTGCAGAATGATCTGAGATTACAAAAATATATCAGAAGTCAAAAGTAGCTTGTGGAGAAATGCTCCATCTTCAGTTTATTGAGATTGTTTGAGGATCCTAATGTACTGTCACTGAAAGAATAATTTTTCCTTTACAATCTACTTAGCAAAGATTTATCGATCCTTTCCCCCTTCATAGAGAATTACTGATCCATTTTAGAAAATCAGATTTTCACACCTTTCATGAGAATGTGCCCAGCGTGGTTCTCAGGGGACTGCCTGGGAAGTTGACTTTGACACGCAGTCCCTTGGAACTTGCACACCACAGCTGAGAGTCTCAGCACTGATTTGTTGCACCAGGCAGTAAAATACTTTCCTACATTTATAGAGAAATGATAGTCCTGCAAGACTTATTTTTCCATGCTAGTAGATGTATTCAGGGTACTGTTATTTGTGTAAACAGCATTTTTCAGATGTGCTTTTTCTTTTTTACCCCGTCTTCTCAGCTGTGATGTTATGAACAGCAAGGTAAGATAAAAGTTGTTGAAATTCATGCTGCAAAGCTGTGGGATGCTGTAGAATTTCTCAGTGTGTGTGTAAATAACTTTCTTAGAGATGTGCATGTCTGCTGCCCCTCATTATGGGAGTATCAGAGTAGCGGAGCTGCCGGCATGCTACCCTGAAGTATGCATCATAATGAAGGTGATTTATTATAATTAAAACAGTGTGGAGAGGAGCTTTGTATTAGACATACTGTTTCGCAGAAGAGCTTAATAAAGAGCATTATTATTAATGGATTTGGGTGAAGGATGTTGTTTACTGGGTTATGTGAGCATTACTCAAAGTCTGAAGTTGCTCTTTGAGTTGTTCTGTATTGAGAGGGAAGAAACGTTCGGTAAACGAAGACTTTTAATACTGCCAGGAGGCTAGTGTGTATGTGTTTGAGTGCAAGTAGGAGAGAGAGGGGAGAAGGATACAGAAGAAAATGACGCGCACCTGAAGTGTTCTCGGCAGGAGCAGTTCTAGGATACTTTATTACATATCTATGGAGACAATGGCATGGACTGTAAGTAGCTACTGTCTCTTGATATAATAATACACATAAAGTCGGGGTCAGACTGGGTTCGCTCTGGGCTTTGATGCTGCGGAAGGTCACTAGGGGAATCGATGGACCAAAATGAGCCTGAATTTCATGCAATCAATGCGATTTTTCTATTTAAAGTGGACACTGCTGGGTGTGAGTCTCAAGCGCCAAATGTGGTTTGGCTCAGCTTTTCAGATCAAGAGTAGATTGCAGTGCAAATAGGCTGTTTATTATCATAATTGAGATGAGATGATATGGCGAATGCAGAACAGGAGAAGCAACCTGCAAATATTGCTTTCAAGTTTGGCACTCTGCTATTTGGGCAACCAAATTAGGAGCCACTTGATTGCTGGAGGGTCAGTTATGTTTTATTTTGCTATTTTTAATGATTTAAAAATAAGGAGACTCTTTAAAAATGAAAACCAAATTGTTACTAAAACCAAAATATTTCTAAATCTTTTCTATCTTATGTGTATCCATCCATCCATCCATCCATCCATCCATCCACCCACGATCTATCTATCCCTCATCAGCTTGCTGATTGGAAGATAAATAGAAGGGATTTTCTAATGTACGTTTTCTTCATCAATACCATTTATAATATAAATTTTTAAAAAGTCTTGTTCGGTCAGAATGTGAATGGAAGATTTTTCATTATCCGCGAAGCTAGAAGATTCTGATTTTGCATCAACTCTTCAAGCTCTCTTACTCTATGCAGTGGCAAGAAGCTTGCTATTTAAAAAGATAAATTATAAATGCAGTTTTCTCACCAGAGTAAAAGTTCTGGAGCTGCTGAAATATCTTTCACTGGTTTCTCTTCATCAAGTCACATTGCCACTGAGACACTGTGTGTCATTTAGGAAAACAGTTTATGGAGGAAAGGCACTGTCGCTTTCTGTTAGGGAGAGAAGGCAAGTTAGGAGAGACTGGGGTTTATAAAAATATTCTTGGGGTTTATAAAAATATTCTAAGTCTTTGAAGGACACTTTTTTTGCTCTTTCCCACAGGAGGACTGGTTACTTTTGTCACAAAGACAAGGACAAAAGTAACTGACATAAAATGTTTGTATGTTTTACTTAGGGTACAATTTTACTTCTTCCTGCGAATCAAGGTTGTGATCTATGGAGAAAAACGCGCCAAAGACTCCAGTTATTAAAGGACCGGAAGCTGGAGAAATTAAGGAATATTAACCTTCCATTACATTGAAGCATATTTGCCACTGAATTGTCACTTTATGTTTTTTCTTACACTCTAAAAGATCATATTGCTGCCCAGCTTTTAATTTAAACTTAATTTAATTTGAACTTCCAGAGTTTTAATTTAGGAAAAGAAGACAGGATGAAATAAGTTGAAATTACTGTTGACCCATGGCAAAGAGCCAAGTTCATACTCCCTCGCCCAAACGGGCCTGGCAGCCTTTCACATTCAAATAAATGTGGTTTTAATACAAAATGCTAATCACGTATATTTGTAATAGTACAGGTCACATACAAAGAGCTCTAAATTTGTTTGCTGAAACTGGAAAAATGCCCCCAGAGAATAAGAAACATAAGAAGGAGGCAAGGAAAGGTATGCGGAGAGCAAGGGAAGAATTTTGCCTATAGGATGTTGTTAGCAGAACTTTGCAACTGAGAGTTTGTCTGTGCCTGCAGTTATGGGTCTTTGTAGTCGAGAAAAACTACAGTAATTTGGTTTGCATTATCATCCTTATCTCTCCAGTCTTCTTTTAATGATCTCTAGAATTTGGGGCAGTTGGAACGACTAGAGTTCTCAGCCACACCATTTTGTGTATTAATTGTAATAATCACAAAACAACTCAGAAATACCCCACTAAAAATTTTAGAATATGTTTCCATTGGGTAGAACCTTAAATCTCAGGTATGTGAAGTACAATGTAAACATCTGGAGGGTATGGAAAGAATGATTTCATTATAATTAATTGTCACGAGTGATGCTCTATTGTTTTATTCTAGTCACCCAGTTATTTTTTTTAAGGGAGTAATGAATATTTATTTTACATAATACTAAATACAAAATTTGACCGATGAGCAGAATGATTTTTTTAATTTGTTTTACCAGTGATTCTTTAAAAATGAGAGGAAGGAGAGAACTTTGAAATTTGTAGTTGTGATTCTTACTGTCCAAAATAAGTTTATTTGTGAAAATAATGGGATGCTTAAATTTTCTCCAACATAGATTTTTTTTAATCATATGTTTTATATTCCAGAAGGAATATCTGGTAAATGTACTTTGTATATAAACTTGCAATGTATGCCATTTTATATTTTGTAATATATGATATTTATTTATATTTAGTATTGTTTTATTTATCATTGCATTTATATTTATTATTCCTTATATTTATTATTTTACTATATTTGCTATTATATTTATTATTCCATTTAACTCTTAGTGTCCCCGTATTTTAACTTGTAGGGTCCATGGCAAAAAGAAAGGGTTCCTCCTCATTGATTATAATTTTGAAATATTTATTACGTGGTCTACATTTGAAAAATGGGTTCAAGAGACATAGTCACTATTTAAAGACCCTGAGGCCTTTTGGGGAGGGTGTATTAAGACTGTCACTGAGATGCTTCTTCCTACAAAATCACTGCCCTTCCGATGAGGGTACTGAGATGATGGAAAAATCGTTAATCTCAAAAGCTTCCCTGATGTGCCACCTGAAAATTAACCTCATTCATCCCCTTTGCCCACCTTCACTTTTTTCTTTTTTGAGGTCTCAGAAAAATTGAGCACGTAAATTAAAGTGTTCCTTTAACTGCCCCAACTTATGCAATTGGCATTCATTCAACAGAACCCTGGGGTTCAGAGACCTTGACAACAACACAGAGGTCATATTTTCATCCAGATGAACTGCTCATGAACAATTTTTTCACTGTTTTAGACCCAAATGGGCTTTTCTTTGATTTCAAAGATGAAGGAGATCTTCCTTCTGTCTTAATTTTCTTTTTTGAGAAGACATTTATTGTGGTTATTTCTGAGAAAATCCCACTTTCCTGTGATGTTTGCTTTCTATTATGCATCTTCAGCAATGTATCAGGCAAATAAAGAGGTACAGGGTCTGATTCTGCATGTAATGTGTTTCCATTTGTGTTTGGAGGCATCTCTTGCATGTGTCCAGTACCACAGACCAACAAATCATGTTTCTTGTTGTTTTTCAAAAACAGATCTAGTTCTAGGGAAAGGTTTTGATTGATTTTGCTCTCTGAGAGATCCTTGTCTCAGACACCCTGATGGTTTAGAAGTACCATCAGCAGTTTAGAATATCTTTCTAGTTTTCTGAAGGCCAAGAGTAAATAAAACATCTCTTCCCCACTTATCACCTCAAATCATATTAGTCAAAGAAGAAATGTGAAGTAAGCAGTTTTCCATAAATTTCCCGAAAATCAAATAGATAGTAGGTTTATACTGATGGCCTTGAAGAAGGGGCCCTTGTTGAAAACTTTTACTCTCCTGGGTAATCTAAAGAGACCAAGGTGAAGGAATGTGCTGTCCACAGACTGGTGACGATAGAAGCTGCAGCTAACTGAGCGTTCAAAGATTAAGGAAGAAAGCAGTTTACCAGCTCTGGAGTCTCTGTCTTGCAGCACAGAGTTGTTCCTTTCCACTTGGAAGAACTATCTGGAAGATTTACTCTTCCCACCAAGAGACAGGTTATAGTTCACATTTTTCTGCCATGTACACTACTCTCTTATACAAGTGACTCTTGAACAACAGGAAATTGAACTATACGTTTCCACTTACATGCAATTTTCCCCCCTTTAATATCCGTGGGTTTTGCATCTGCAGGTTCAACCAACCAGGGGTGGAAAACAGTATTTTTGCTTTCCCAATCTTGGTTAGTTGAATTTGCAGATGCAAAGGGTCGACTATAGGTAAATTTTGGGGGACTCAAAATATATACATGGATTTTCAACAGATGGGGGTCAGAGTCCCTAACCCATGCTGTTCAAGGGTCAACTGTACTGTATGAGTACTTTTCCATCACTTAAGTCATCTGGGCATTAGTTCCTCTGGGCATTAAAAATTGCATTCTCTTCAGGAGAAAATTAAGCTATTTCTAAAGAATTTGAATACTCCTATGAACATTTCAAGGCCTCTGTTTTTTATAGAAAATGTAGCTTTATTTTGCCAAGAGTAAATGTATTTGAATCACAAAAGGTTAAGTTAGTTTAAATAAGCTAACTAATAGCAAAGGTCCCACACAAAAAATTTACATCTCTAAAATTTATCCTTAAGGGAATTTGAATCTTGGATAAATGTCTTCCCATTTTTCAATATGGCTTGACTTTGTTATAACCTTGGAATTAAATAAAGCATTTATTCTTTCTTGTAGATCCCTTTAAAAACGTCTTTAGTAATGCTGCTGAGCTCCTAAAAACCTTGCTTTATTATCTGTGCTCACTCTAACTTTTCCTGTTACCTAAATTATCTCTTTCAGTCCTCTGGTTAAATCTTGACTGGTGTAGAATATGTCCCATTGAAAATACAGTACTTGGGCTGACCTTGGTTGCACTTTTGTGATTTGTCTTGGGCAAGTGAGAGTTTCTTCTTACTCCAGTCTCTCTTTCTGTTGACAGAGAATATTTTGTCACCACAGAGCATAGAGACACCAGAGGGGAAAATTGGGGTGCGTAATAAGGGTGAAGACAAAACTGCCTATAAAATGTTTTTAGAAGATGTTTTAGAAATGTTTGGAAGAGGTGATTATATATATATATATATATATATATATATATATATATATATATATGGATCAAGGGCATAGATTCAAGCCAGTTTGAATTCACATAACTTTTGTTGGACAATTGTATCACAATATTGACTCAAGTCCAAATTAGGGCCTCTGGGGTGCCTCTTTCTCGACTGATTTGCAGTTTATTCGTTCCGCAATTCCATTACTCTCCATCTGATTTTCTCAACATTTCCCTTGCTGTCTTACTGTGGTCAAAAGTTCTGTTTAGGAATGACAGATACAAGAAGTTACTCATGTATAGAATGCTGCCATCACATTTAATTTCCTTGATTCTGGGACATTCACTTTGTTCTCTGCAATTTATTAAAAGAAGAAGAAAAATCAATAGTTGAGAAACCTTATTAGTTAATTTCCATTGAAATCTGACTTTTTTGTCATCTATGTCCTCTGATGTCTACATCTTTAATTTTGTGAAGTATAGATGAGCCCCTTTATGGATACATCAACTAATTGAATTTGCTTAAAGAAAAATAAAGGAGAGACTATTTTTTTCTTTACTCACTCACTATGGACATTCTCCATAATTACAAAAAAAAAAAAAAAAAAGTAAGGTACAATAGTGATCCCAAGTAATCCTACTTGGGTGAAGAAGTACGCATTGGCACGTGTGTTGGTAGAACCAAGTAAAACAATTGGCTGAAGCACAGATAATGCCCCTGACTCTGGTATTAATTCTGAATATAGTGCCTGATGAAAGACAAGTCTAAAAATTTGCATTTCCAGTTTTGAATCGTGAATTTTGTGCAAGGGTTAGGTGCAGAATGCATTTGGAAAGCAGACTGTGAAACCAGAAGTTTGACTGGGGCTCAAGTGGGTGAGGTCTTGGATTAGCTACAGAGCTGAATTCATGACTTTAAATCCCTGGTGAAGACAGGTGTCTGGAATCCTGGACTTAAGTGTGTTGTGCTGAATTTCCTCACCTGCTTTTTTATCAGCAGCAGTATTGACAAGATTTTCATTACTTCCTAAATGTCTGCCCTGGCTTGCTTTATTTTTCTTGTTAAAGTTTAGTATTTACATATATAAAAGCCATTGGTAGCCCTACCATTTTAGTCACCACCAATTTCATCATCTTTGTCATTTATTAATGGTCTTGCTTTCTTTCTAATACCTCTTTTCTTCCTGACATATCTGTGAAACACTTTTTCTTCCCCTTAAATTCCTTTATCTGGAATTAACCAAGGCAACTTCCACTGTCTTTTGCTTCTGTTGTAGACATTACAGGGCCAACAGTTTTCTTCATGTAAAACAATGCATATGTAAAATACATACATCACAAGTATATTAATAGCATTTCTTTAACTCTACTGCCATTTAAAAAAATCCCTATCTAGATGATTTTAGTAAGTTTAAGAAATAAAATCTGGTTGCATATTTCTTTAGCAAATTTTAGAAATAAAATCTAGCCTGAATTGCATTGAATAAAATCTAGTCATCCTCTCTTTAGGATATATTTTTGTAATCTTACCTTTAATCAGTAATTAATACCACTTCTATGATAATAAGCAACATAATTGCCTAAGGAAATAATCAGAAATGGTGTCAAAATTAATGTACAGTTAACAAATTATTCATAAAGTATTAACTTGGGTTGAAAAACCCCAAAGTTATTTTTTCCTAGAGAAAACAATGGGAAGAAAGTACACCAAAATATTAACAGTGGTTATCCTGAAGTAGAATAAGTATGGGTAATTTATATTTTCTCCTTTTACATTTTGCAATTTTTCTAAAGTAGTAATGTATTACTTTTGGAATAAACTACGTGCATCTTAATTTAAGAAAACTATTGAAGCAATACATGTTCAGTGAAAAAAATGCTAACAGTACTGACGTATGAAAATTACAAAATGGTACATTACCTCTTATTCCACGGTGATTCTGCTCTAGTTTTTGTTTACCCTTTCCGATATCTTTTCTGTCTCAATGCTCACATGCAAATACATGCTCACATACTTACATACTCGCACACATTCGCATATGTACTATAAAAAAATGAAAATAGTCCCATAAAATGGCTTGCAGAATTTTACAAGCCAATTATTAAACATTGGTAGCTGATGCAGCCGTGATGAGTGTACCTCACTGAAATCAGCAAACGCTGATAACGCCTTCTTTTTTAAATGACACCTGGTTTTCCAGCACATCACTGACCCATACTATATATTTTATTCTGTAACTTGCTTTTTACTTAGCAATGAAGACCATGTTCCACATCAGTATTTATAGCTCTTACCTGATTCTTTTTATGGTTGAGCAGCCTGTTATTGCATGGGTGTATCAATCTCTCCATTGATAAACTTTATGCTTTTCCCAATGTTTGATATCACAAACAATACTGTAAGAAGTATCATGCTTGTAGCCCTTGACGTATTTGTACAAGTAATTCTGTAGGACAGATTTCTAGAAGAGGAAGTTCCTCTGTCATAAAGCATACAAATTTAAAGTTTGACCACTCCTGACAAATTGCTCTCCAAAATCATTATTCTACTTTGTACATCAACCAGGTCTTCAACTTCTGGCCATTACTTGATATTATCAATCTTTACATTTTTTTCTAATTTTAGCCTAAATTTAGGCAAAATAATTGGGACATTGTTTAATTATCAATGAGACAAATCATGTTTTATAAGCTTATTATTCATATGTACCATATTTTGCCATGTATAATGTACACCCACATTTTTGGCCCAAACTTTTAGGGAAAAATAAGGATGTGCATTATACATGGGTAGTACTAATTCCATATCTATATAAATGTTTTTAATTCTTTTATTTATGCTTGTGAGTTAAAAGTGTAATAATACATAAATAAATAAATGCTAAAATTCCTTTATGATACAAAAAAATAAGTACCTAAATATAAACTAATAAAAATTTGAATTAAAATTAAAATTAAAGATTTTTTTTCCCTAAAAGTTTGGCCCAAAAATGTGGGTGCACATTATACATGGGAGCACATCATGCATGGCAAAATATGGTATTTCTTTTAAGTTTTTTATTTTTGATTTGTTAGCACTCTGTATATATTATGGATACTGCATTTTTGTCATGTGTAGTAAATATTTTCTTCCAATATGTTATGTTCCTTTCATATTATCCAAGGTTTCTTTGGCCTATGGGAGTTAAAATCTTGCTTTATGAAATCTAAGTTTCATGTCAGAATTATAAAGGATTTTCTAACCTAAGGCTATGAAATTATTAAGTGATGTTTTTAGACTTCCTCCACATGATTTCATGGAAAAGACCATTCCCGTTCCCACCAACAGACCCATAGAGTGGTAAAATGATCTCTTCTCTGCTTCTTTACTTGTCTCTACGGTAGGAGGAATTGCTAATTTGATTGGTAAGTATCATGAGCATTTATTGGGCCAAAATTGCAAATGTGTGGCCTATGTGTTAAAAATCATAGTTTCCTATGGCACAGCCCATTGTCTTCTTGGACATATACACTAAAGTATAAAGAACGGGTAGTTAGAAGAGGATGTGGGAGGAACAGAGAGAACCGTTGGTCTCCCTGTGTACATTTTTATGAAAGTGCCTTTCCAATGCTTGTTAAGACTATGAAAATAAGACACTGGAGGAGGCAGAAGGAAATGGGCAATTAAAGTATGAGTGGTCAAGCTTCAGTCATGGGCATAAAGTTGGGAGAGACAAATATTAAGAGGAAAGGGGATCAGTGGCTCTGGAAAGGCTCCTCTGATGAAGGGTGTTGAAACAGAGACACAAAAGTTGAGCTGGCTATGGTGGGGGTTGAGGAAGAAGTCGGGAGAGGGATGCTCCTAACAGAGCACAGAGGAAAAATCAGAGCTTTTGGGGGGAACTGAAAGAACAGCTATGTGAGCACAGGGGGGGAAAATGGAGAAGTTGAGGCTGAGAGGTTGGTGAGGACGCATCCTGTAAGGAATATTAGTTATCCTCAAGGTAATAGAAAGCCCCTGAAGAGTGTCATAGAGGGTTGGAGTGTGTTGATGGAGGAGGACGACATGATCGTATTTGTTATTTAAAATTATCACTTTGGGTGCAGAGGGAAGAACAGATTGGATGGGGGCAAGAATGTTTACCTGAAAGTGACTTGGACTAGAAGCGGGGACAAAGTAGAAGATAGAGTCAAAAGAAAGTCAAGAAAATGAATTGCTTGGATTTGGGATTAAGTGTGGACAGTGAGCAAGGGGAAATGATACTTCAAAATGTAGCTCTTAAAATGTTTTTGTTTGATTTTCTTTGTTTTATGCTATTAGTAAAGGAGTAAAAGAGCTGTGTGGTGCTATGATTCATATGTTGTTTACAGCTTTCTCTTTGGATGTGAGAAAAGATGCAATGGCAGGTTTTCTTCCTCCGAGGCAGGAGATTATTCATCATTGTCTTCCAGGAAGCCATGGTCCTCAGAACACTGTGAAACTTGAACTTTTTTTTTTACAATAAATTCTGTTGTTCTGAACACTAACACAGTAGACAGAGTCATACTTTTAAAAAATTCTACCTTCATGCGTGAGAATATTAAACGAATAATGTTATTGAAATTACTCTGCATGTTAAAGATATTTATCCTTAAGCCCTTCAAATAGAGTAAATGGGAATTTTTTTCTTCCTTCAAACCGTGACTTTTTTCTTCTTTCCCTTCTCTATTAAGTCATGTTTCTTTCATTTTGTGGTCAGATTGTATGCGTTTGACCAGAAACAAAAATAAAATAACATTCTAGACTGATAGAAAAAACATACTCCTGAAACTGAAAAATGTAGCTTCCTTCTATATCCACACAAACACGACACACACAGAGTTCTTTTTTGTGTAATAACATGACTGTGCCTTGATGTTGACTGTTACATGTCAATTTTTCCTCAGGCAGGATGGGCCTTTTCAAAGTATAGATTAAAGTTTTCTTTTATTTCTAGAAAATGTTATTAAAGTATATTTTAGTTTTCTTCGTCTGGTATTCACTTTTAATCTTTTTAAATCTGGATTCCTCACCTGTCAATATCTTTCTAATCTTTAAAAGAAACCTTTGGTTTTGTTTTGTTTGCATTTGGCCATATTTTCAGCAATGTCTGTTTTCTTAGGTGTGGTTTTACCTTTGTCTTTATTTTTGTAACGTTTTTCTGCTTTTTTTTTTTTTTTTAGCTCTGCCAACTAGTGTTTTATCTCTGTGGTCTTATCATATCTTTCCTGAGTTATTGAATACCTTCTTTATATTGTTGTTTATATGAGGAAAAAATCTATAATTTTAGGATGCAAAGAAAAAGCTGGGAAGAAATAAATCACCAGGAGTAGATGGAATACCAATAGAATCATTTCTTTTTTAAATTATTTTTTTATATTTCAACTACAGTGATATACAATATTATATTTCAAGTGTACACCACAGTAATTAAACATTTATGTAACTTACAAAGTGATCACCCTGATAAATCTAGTGCCCATCTGGCACCATATATACTTATCACAATACTACTGACTATATTTCCCATGCTATACTCTACATCCCCATGACTATTTTGTAACAACCAGTTTGTACTTCTTAATCTTCTCCCCCTTCACTCCTCCTCCCACCATTCGACAATCATCAAAATGCTCTCTGTACTGTGTTTCCCCGAAAATAAGACCTACCCGGACAATCAGCTCTAATGGGTCTTTTGGAACAAAAATTAACATAAGACCAGGTCTTATATTATATTACATTACATTATGTTGCGTTACACTACATCACATCACATCACATCACATCACATCACATCACATCACATCATATTATATTATGTTAAAGACCCGGTCTTATATTATAGTAAAATAAGACTGGGTCTTATATTAATTTTTGCTCCAAAAGACGCATTAGAGCTGATTGTGTGGCTAAGTCTTATTTTCTGGGAAACATGGTATCTATGAGCTTTCTTTTGTTTGTTAATTTATCCTATTCTCTAGAGTAAGTGGAATCATATGACATTTGTCTTTCTCTGTCTGACTTATTCCACTCAGCAAAATAACCTTCTTTAACTCTTTTTATAGCCTTTTGTGTAAAGTCTATGTTGTCTGGTATAAGTATTGCTACCCCAGCTTTTTTTGTTGTTTCAATTTTCATGAAATATCTTTTTCTATGCCTTTACTTTCAGTCTGTGTGTGTCTTTCAATCTGAAGTGAGTCTCTTGTGGGCAGCATATGTAAGTGTTTTGTTTTCTTATCCATTCAACCCTCCTATATTTTTGATTGGAGCATCAATTACCTTGAAAGTAATTGTTAATAGATATGTAGTTATTGCCATTTTATTATTCATAGGTTTTATTTTTTTTCAATCTTAAAGAAGTCCCTTTAACATTGTTTGTAATACTGGTTTGGTGGTGATAAACCACTTAAGCTTTCTCTTGTCTAGGAAACTCTTTTTCTGCCCTTTGATTTAAATGATAGCCTTGCTGGGTAGAGTAATCTTGGTTGTAAGTCCTTGGTTTTTATCACATTGAATACTTCATGCCAATCCCTTCTAAGCTGCAACATTTCTGTTGAGAAGTCAGTTGACAATCTTATGGGAGCTCCCTTATAAGTTACTAGTTGCCTTTGTCTTGCTGCTTTTAGGATTTTCTCTTTGTCTTTACCCTTTGCTGTCTTCACTAGAATGTGTCTTGGTTTGGGCCTGTCTAGATTCATCTTGTTTGGGAGTCTCTGTGCCTCCTGAGCTTGTATGTTTATTTCCTTCATCAGGTTAGGAAAGTTACCAGTCATTATTTTTTCAAATATGTTCTCAATCTCTTGTTTTTTCTCTTCTCCTTCTGATACCTCTATGATGCGAATGTTGTTACTCTTGATGTTGTCCCAGAAGTCTCTTAAACTATCCTCATGTTTTAAAATTCTTCTTTTTTTTTTTTTTTGCTGTTCCAATTGGGTGTGTTCTGCTACCTTGTCTTTCAAATCACTTATTCAATTTAGTCTGCTAGTGATTTCATTTCAGTATTGTTTTCTTCACTTCTGACTGGTTCTTTTTTATGGTTTCTATGTCCTTTTTTATGCTTGTGATCTCTTTGTTGAAGTTCTCACTAAGTTCCTTGAGCATCCTTTTAACCATTGTTTTGAACTCTGTCTCTTATAGGTTGCTTGCCTCCATTTTGTTTATTTTTTTTTCTGGAATATTCTCCTGTTCTTTCATTTGAGATGTATTCATTTATTTCCTCATGGCTGCCTCTCTGTGTTTGTTTCTATGTATTAGGTAGATCTTCTATGTCTCCCAGTCTTGACAGGTAGTCTTATGTAGGAGGTGCCCTGTGGGGCCCAGTGGCACAGTCTCCCTAGTCACCTGTGCTGGGTGCTCCAGGAGTGTCTCTTGTGTCCCTTGTGTGTGCCCTCCTATTATATTTGAGCCTTGATTGCTGTTGGCTTGTCAGCAGGTGGGACTGATCCTCAGGTTAGCTGTCGGTGGGGTTTGGCCCTGTCCACAGCTTACGGGCTGCTGTGTGGGTGGCTTACCTCACAGAGCTGGATTTGCCTCAGCAGGCTCCGGTGCCTATTGAGACTGTCCTTTGAGTATGCAACTTATGGGGCTCGTTAGGTGGTGCTCTGCTTTGGTGTCAAGTCTACTTCCAAGTATGTTTGTTCAGGGGCCTCTTGAAAGGGCCCCCTGTGCAGGCCCAGGTCACCCACTGCCTGTGACCAGCCAGGGACTACCTGGTAGGAGCTATAAAGCAATCCATGGTTATTCACTCCCTGTACTGGACCTGGAGGCTGTGAGAGAGGCCACACTGTGAACCACAAACTACTGCCACCAGTACTGAGCCTGGGGTAGCTATGCAGAAAGCCAGGACTCTCAGATGCCTGCTGAGAGCTGCTGGCTCCCATAAGGTTCAGCCACTGATAAAACCTCGTGTGGTATGCAAGTTGGGTGAGGCAGGGTCTCAGGGAGTCACTAGAGTTGGAAGAGTTGTGGTCACCAAGTTAATGTAGACTCTGGTTTGGTGCCAGTGCTGAACCTGAAGCTACTTAGCAAAAGTCTTAGAGCTACTCAGCAAAAGTCTTAGAGCACACTGAGGCCAGTTGCCACCTTCCTGGGGCCCATGTACTTGAACAGTTTTCCAAGAGTGCAATGCATGTCGGGCTGGTTTTTCCCAGAGAAAGTTATTCTGGCATTGGGAGTGTTGGGCAGGGTAGGATCCCAGTGACAATTAGATTCAGATTTGGCCATGATGGGGAGGGTTCATAATAGGAAAAATGGCACCTGCCTGCTGGCTGCACAGGAGCAGGACCCCATACAGGAAAAATATCAACTGTCCTCCAGCCCTTGCTTCGAAACCACACACCTCAGTGTGCCCCTGTATGCTTCCGACACCCTCCAAGTCACTGTCTCTCCACTGGAGCCCAGGGTGAGTGCCTGTGAGTGAGTATGTATGCGGGCCTTTTAAGAGGATGACTAGGTTTCCCACAGCCTTTCATCCCACCCTCAATGTCAAAATCCCCATTATTTTTCACAGAGGAGCTCCTCTTCCCACCACCTGTATTCCAGGCTGGCGAGCCAGGTGTGAGGGCTCAGGTCCCTTGCTCTTTCAATGGGAACCTCTGTGGCCAAGATATCCCTTCCGGTTCTCAACTGTCATGTGGGGTTTGGGGCCAGCCCATTTCGCATCTTCAACCCTCCTACCAGTCTTGATGTGGCTTCTTCTTTATAGCCTTACTTATAACTTTTGTTCAGCTAGACTTCAGATCATTCTCCAGGTTGATTGTTGTGTATTTAGTTGTAATTTTAATATGTTCATGGGATGGTGCAAGCACAGAGTATATCTACTCCACCATCTTGGATCTCTCTCTCAAATGTCTCCTAGTTTTGTTGAAGGTGGAGTTCGTGCTTCTGTTTTTTATTGTCTGTATTACTTTTGCATGCATTTAAAGAGATAATTTTGGAAACCTCACATTTACACCATGATTCTAACCCCCCCCCCCCAAAAAAAAATTTTCTTTTTGGTAAAATCTTTTTAATTTGAAAAAATGGTAGACCTTGGTTTCAGTTTATTGAATTTGCATTTTCTTTAATATTAGTCATTGGACTTTTTAATCTTTTCTTATTTCTTCCAATGTGCTTTATTTTTTACCTTTACCCATTTGTCACTGGTTTTCTTTTTTCAATTCAAAGGAACATTTTTTCAATGTTCAAAGGAACATTAACCCATTGTATCTCTAGTTTGTTGCAGTTATTAGTCTTAGGCTGTCATTTGCCTCCTAATTGTTTAATAGTGTTTTGGCACATAGATGTTCAATAGTTGTGTGTAACTTAATATTTTTCTTTGTGATCTCTTCCACTGCTCTACGCTTAGGAAACAGTTCCCTATTCCAAAACCAGTTAATTTTCACATGTTTATTCTTTTTTTTTTTTGTAGTTTCACTTTTTGTGTTTAGCTCTTTATTTTATTTCATTATTTAATGTGAGATAAAAATTTCAATTGAGAGTTCCCCAAGTAGTCATTTTCCCAAATCATTCACTGGGAAATCTCTTGCTTTCCCAAAGATTTGTGATGTTTTGTCTGGTCCGTGTTTTTCTAACTTGGTCTATTCCTCACATAATGAGGCCCACACTGAGAGTTGTTGATTCATTCCTCCAGTTGGAGATCAGTATTGTCTGCAGCTGTCCTCCTGTCTGCCCAGCTCCTGGCTGGCCAGCAAGGCTAATGAACAGAATTTGTCCATTCTGTTCAGCAGGTCAAGCAGGTTCTTAGGATGTAAGGTCTGATTGATCCAAGTTAATGTTTCTCCTCTTCCAACTCTTAGACTTTCTCAGCATTCCATAAAGCCAGAAACTGTATCTATTTACTCCTTATTTAAATGTATTACTTGAAGGGCAGCATAGTCTAGCATGTATCCTCTTCTCCAAGCCATCCTCAGTTCTCTCATGTAAGTCGATCTCAAAAAGGTCAATACACCAACATCTAGGTGAGTTCCATACTACGAGCAACCAAAGTTTCCAGATGTATTGTGAGAGTGAGCACAGCTACTGATGGGGTTGGGATGAAATTAGGAGGAAAAAAAATGGGAAGATTCTTAGTGGTGAATCCTTGCATTATCAGGACTAAGGCTAGAAAGAGGCATGGATCCACCAGTCTCCTTGCACAGTGCAGAATGCCTCTGCTTTGGGAATGCATTTCTGCAGCGATCCCACATCACCACAAACCAGTGACACTGCAATTGTTGTACATCTCCCCTTGGAATTTGGGAAATCTTTTTTCATCAGCCTGCCTTCTTGTTTTTAGTGTTTAGTCATTTTCGGGCTCTTAATGAGTAAATTTGGAGATGAGACGATCTATCATCGTGGAAACCTGGAATTACAAGAAATGAATTTAGATGATTGTAACATTTGCAAAGTCTTAAGGTAATAAATTCATATTTTGTATGATTAGATATGTATGGGGGTTACTTATCAGTTTTATATGGCAAATGTTCATTAACATTTTCCTGTAATTTGAATGATGAAAAGAATATATGTGAAAATTCAAATTGTGGGTGATTTATACTAGGGTAAGGAGTTTTATTAAGTTGACTATTCCCAGCTGCTGACTCCAAACCAACATCCAGAATCATCATTTTATTTTTTTCAAATTTATTTTTATGAAAACAATCTAGATTTTATGACAATTAAGTGTTCAATTCCCTGAGAAGGTACAAAATCACCTCAAAGACTTAAGAAAATAAAAATGTAAAAAAAAATCCCACACGCTTTAGAAAGATACTGTGACAGCAAATAAAGGCTCTTGGTGTGTTTTTGTACAGTGCCTTTGTGGTGAGCTGAAAAAACAGCATGTAAATAATGAAACAGCATAATCATTTCCATAACGCCTTGTCAGAGAATTGCAGTAGCTCCTTAAGTGGTCACATAGGAACATAAGCTTCAAGAATTTTAGAATATTGTATTAGAGATAAAGATTTTAATTAGGAAAGAAAAGCAATGTTGAAATCTTTTAAATTAAGTTCTTAGAAAAATGCATACATACTTCAAGAAGACTCAAGAGAACAAAGAAAATAAATAAAGGGAAAATGATTAATTGAAAAACTTCAGAAACTTGCATGTATATTTAAAATGAGTGGCCAGACCTTATTCATAGATATAATATTTAAAACATGCTCAATTTCTTGAAACTAAAATGAGATGCCACTTTGTACCCCAAAAGATGGCTATGATAAAAAAGTGGAAAATAATAAGTGTTAGAAAACATGTGGAGAAATTGCAACCCTCATACATTGTTGGTGGGGATGCAAAATGGTGCACCTGCTGTGAAAAACATTCGTAGCTCCTCAAAAAAGTTAAACACATAATTACCATATGATCCAATGATTCCTAAGTACATTTCTAGGAGAATTAGGAGCATAGGTACATAAAAATACTTGTATACAAATGTCTATAGCAGCATTATTCATAACAGTCAAAGTAGTTGGAACAACCCAGATGCCCAGCAATTGCTACATCCCTACAATGGATTACTCAGCCATAAGAAGGAATGAAGCACTGATACCTGCTACAACATGGATGAACCTTGAATACATTGTGCTAAGTGAAAGGAGCCGGACACAAAAAGTCACATATTGTATGATTTCATTTATATGAGATGTCTAGAATAAATAAATCTATAGAGACAGAAAGAATATGAATGGTTTCTTAGTGCTGAGGGAATAGGAAGATGCAGGGGTATAGCTAAAGGATTTTTTTCCCGAGGTATTGAAATATTCTAAAATTTACTGTGGTGCTGGTTGCACAACTCTTTGATATAGTAAAAACCAAAGAATTGTACACTTTAGAATGGTGGATTTTATGACATGTGAATTACATCTTAAATTTTTTTAAAAAGCTCTGAGTCTTCCACTAAATATCTGAAAGAACTGAAAACATGAAAATTTACAAAATCCCCAAGTAGAATTAAAACTCACCTATTTATTATTCAAGTCTGAGAGGAATTTTTACTAACTTCAAGATCTTATAGATGAAATTTGAATGAAAAATACAGTTAGTGGTCCAACAATGTTGTATGGCCAGAAACAGAAAGTAGAAAGTTGTCCCTTTCTCGCTGCACAAAATAGAGTGGTGGTTCTCAAACTTTCTGATCTCAGGTCTTCATTACAATCTTAAAAATTATTGAGAATGGCAAAGAGCTTTTATTTATGGGGTAATATCTATTGATATCTATCAAATTAGAAATACAAATTGAGGAAATTTTGTAACATTATATATTAATGCATTTTAAAATAATAATAAACTCATGCTAACATAAATATTTCATGAAAAAACTAAGTTTTAATAAAAATTTCACTTAAAAATAAAAACAGTTGGAATCTTATATCTATTTCTGCATTTAAATTATGTGATATGTTCCTTTGGTTTAGGCTTATGGAGAAATCAAGTGTCATGCAGATACTGATAGAAAAAGGAAGTAAAATTTTAGTTGGTTTTTAGGATAATTATGGTTATTCTTTGATACTACCCCAAAATCTGACAAGTGGTAGTTTTATAAACCTTTGTTGTAATGTAGAGTTGAAAACCACATTAATAAACGTTTTGTAGTCATTTACACTAAAATCCATTGATGTGTCTTGCACTTTAAATGGATCTATTACCAATGCATAATTTTGCAACATCATGCATTGATCATTTGGAAAATATTGATTCACTGTGTTAACACAGCTCTTTTAAATGTTGGCGCATTTAATTACACAATGTAAAAGAATCATGTTTCTTAATATCACCACTTATTTTACTTAAAGAAAAATTCTTTAAGTACTGGGAAGTTCTCAGACTTTGAGTGGCAGATATAAGTTTTCCAAAATTCTAATTTTCTCTTTCGAGCTCGAATATTATCACTGGCAACAAGTACTTTTAGCTGTTTTCTTTGAAATAACAGGTTCAAAACATGTTTATCTGCCAAATACCCAAGACTGAAAAACCATAGTTTGTCTGTCGGTGGTTTTTCAACCTAAACAATCTCATCAGTGCTTTCCTTGAAACAATCATTATATTTGGTATGCTCCCAAGGTGCTTTATGTGTGCTGCCCAGTTCCTCACACAGAATAGTTCTTAAAAATGTACTCAAGGGTTGCAATTTAATAAAATTAATATTTGACCACTCCATCAAAGACATTTTTGAATGAAACTGTCTTCTTCTCCTCCTCCTCTTCCTCCTCCTCTCCTTCTTCTCCTTCTCCTCCTTCTCCTTCTCCTTCTCCTTCTCCTTCTCCTTCTCCTTCTCCTTCTCCTTCTCCTTCTCCTTCTCCTTCTCCTTCCCTTCTCCTTCTCCTTCTTCCTCTTTCCCTCCTCCTCCTACTCTTCATCCTTCTTCTTCTTCTTCCCTTAGTGTGAGTTCATGGATACTACATATGTAGTTTGCTGCCATTGGTATGAATTATGCCAAGACAGCAGTGGTTTTACCCAGCACTTGCTATGCTTTTGCATAGTAAGTATACATGTCAACTTAGTGAAAGGCAAACATGTCTAAGTATTATCACAAAATCGTATTATAATATTATATAGTAGTATTACTATGAAAATAATTTTGACCTTGCAGATCCGCTTACAGGTTCTCAGGGACCCTCAGGGATTTGCCGATCATACTTTTAAAACTGTCGAATGAAAGGACTGGTAAGGTGTCCCTTTTCTTCTAGAGTGTCATATTTTGAGACAGTTTGAAACACACAATGTGATATATAGATGATGTAATACAGAATTGTGCACCTGAAACCTATGTAACTTTACTAACAATTTTCACCCCAATAAACTTTAATTAATAATAAAAAAAAGAAAATGAATCAAACTGAACCTTCCACCACTCTTCTTCACCTTCTATATACAGACGTTTTTATTAACAAAAACAACTACAGAGAGAGGAGAGGATAGAAGGCACTCAGCCATACTATCCGGAGATAGGAAGCTTGCCCACAAAGCACATGACTGGGGGCACATTCAGGAAGAACCCTGGGCGTACTGAACTCTAGCAGTTGTAACTTGCTTATGTACAGTGTCAGGGTCAGAAAGTCAGACAGATGGAGAAGATTCAATCGTAGTACAACCAAGTCACACTAGATAAAATTTGAACAGACGCACAATCTTTAATGTGACAATGGTCATTGGTAGGGACAAGAAAAATTACAAGATGCTGCGTATGTGACCAGGAGTCATGTGTAAGAAAACTCTTGGTCACAGCAGAACTGAGAAAGAGATTTGGTGATTCCCTTAAGTAGACTTCTGAAAGTGGGGCCAAAGTCACTTTTTACCTAAGTAAGTAATAGTCTGGATAGCTTTCTTTTGATATACAGATAATTAGAAAAAAGAACAAAATTAGATTTATATAAAGATGCTACAGAACAAGAAAAGGAAGGATTATTATGAACACTGTGACAGCAAGCTTCTAAATGTGATTCTACTAGTAAAAATCAGAACAAGGTTTTAGAAATTTCATTAGCATCCTTAAAAGTGTATAAAAGCCTATAGGCTTTCTGTCATAGGATCAGAAAATCATAAGAGGAAAAGGAGCAAAGAGGAAAGGCAGCAGGTGAGATGCAAAGAGTTCTGTGAAGTCAGAAAGCATTTCAACGACAAAATAAAAAAATAACATTAGAGGATCAAAAAGCAGGCTTTCCACTGGCAAGTTAAATCAGTGTATAGAGAAGAAACTCACAAAACTTCTGCAGAACAGAGACAGTTAAAGGAACTTAAAATGATGAGGTACAATGGCCATGAAGGACGCAGAATGGAGAACAATCGAAGACTTCCTGAAGATGAGAGGAAAATATCTTAAAATTAAGTTATTATTAAGACCATAATTAAATAAAACTTAACTAAAACTGAATGGGAGGAAAAAAATCCCCTGAGAAATTAAGATTGAGAGGGTTCTCTTAGTTCTAAGAAAACCAATAAGACTCCCACCCTAGAACTATCTTGGACACTTTTCCCCCCTTTTTCTCCCCTCCCCTACTGTGGTTCAAGCCGTTGTTTTCTCAGTCTAGTTGTGTAGGAAACAGCTCCCTGGCCCATGCTGGTATTATGAGCCACCAGACGCTCATGGCAGCTCATCGCAGCCCACGGTAGCCCACGGTAGCCCACGGTAGCCCACGGTAGCCCACGGCAGCCCAGTTCCAGGGAGAGCAGTTGTTCACAATCTTAGCTGTAGAGGGCGCAGCTCACTGGCCCATGTGGGAATCAAACCAGCGATCTCCGCGTTAGGAGCATGGCGTTCTAACCACCTGAGCCACCGGGCTGACCCCTCTTTCTTAATAAGAAAGAGAAACAATAATTTGATAAGCATGTGGCAGGAAACAAAAAAGTGTTATTTATAAAGGAACAAAAATCAGGTTAGTCTCAAAATATTCCCATGTAGAAACAAATTTCAGCAGACATATGAATAATCTCTATAGAGCTTTGAGCCCAAAGTAACAATATAAAAAATTCACTCGGTCAAGACATCTTTAATGTGTGAAGGCAATAGAAAGGCATTATCAGGTAAACAAAGATTAGGACAAAACTCTTCTTTAAAATTACAAAAAAGCAAATGAGAGATGAATCAAAATGAAAAAAAGGGGGACATCAAGAAATTTCAAGCCAATTAAACACGAAATTCACTAAATAATTACTGTAAATTTAGTTAAGAAATTGAATACAAATAAAAAGTAACATAGAGAATTCAGAATATAAAATATTTAATAATAATAGTAAATTTGGTGTGAAATTCCAAGTTAAAGACTTGAAATGAGGTGTGTGTTGGTGGTTGTATATACCACCATTCTCTTTCTTTTAAATCTTCCATAGAGACGGTGCTTAAGTGATATCATTATATTCTCAACTATTATAGTTAAAAATTAAAACCTGACATATAGTTTTTAAATAGTGGTAACCATTTGAAGAACAAAAAGCAGGATATAAAACTTCCAAATTTCTGTCAAAGATCAATAAATACCAACACACAAATGAAACAAAAATCAATAAGACAAATAAACAATTAACTCCAAAAGCAAAAGAGGCATAATAAATGAAAATTAAAATTAAATAGAAAATACTAATAAAACTACAAATGAATAAAAATAAAAACTGAGGTAACCAACATAAGATGAAATATATTGATTATGAAAATAAACATAAATGTTTTGAATTTCTCCATAAGATACAAAGTGTCAGTTTGCATGAAAAAAAAATCTTAGTAACGAGACACACCTAAAATAAAATATTATAAAAATGGTAAAATCAAAGAAGAAGCAAATTGTTATCAGTAAAATTCAAACAGACAAATATGCAAATCAGAATTTAAGATAAGAAACACTAAATGAAAAACAGCTTATTTATATTTCTGTAAAATACAACACATCAAATAACAAGTTAAAAAATACATAAAGCAAAACCCTTAAAAATTCAATGCAAAATTTATTGAAAACAGCATTATGAGAAATATTAACAGAAGTCAATCAAATTTAGCTAAACAAAGTAGATAATGACAAAAATTTTAATTTAATTTAATTTTTATTTACTTATTTTTTTAAAATAATTGTTTTATTTTCTAATTACAGTTGATATACAATAGTATATTAGTTTCAGGTGTATAACAGTGATTAGACATTTGTATAACTTACGAAGTGATCACCCCCAATAAACATTTAAGTCTTTAAGCCATTTTGAATTTACTTTTGTATATGGTGTAAGGAGGTGGTCCAGCTTCATTTTTTTGCATGTGTCTGTCCAGGTTTCCCAGCACCATTTATTGAATAGACTGTCTTTACCCCATCGTACATTCTTGCTTCCATTGTCGTAGATTAAATGGCCATATAGGCATGGATTTATTTCTGGACTCTATTCTGTTCCATTGATCTATGTGTCTGTTTTTATGCCAGTACCATGCTGTTTTGATTACTGTAGCCTTGTAGTATAATTTGAAGTCAGGTATTGTACTACCTCCCACTTTGTTCTTATTTCTCAAGATTGCTGAGGCTATCCGGGGTCTTTTATGGTCCCATATAAATTTTAGGACTATATGTTCTATTTCTGTGAAAAACGTCGTTGGTAGTTTGATAGGAATTACGTTGAATATGTATATTGCCTTAGGCAGTATGGACATTTTAACTATATTAATTCTTCCTATTCATGAACATGGTATGTGTTTCCATCTATTTATATCTTCTTTCATTTCTTGCTTCAGTGTCTGATAATTTTCTGAGTACAGATCTTTTACTTCCTTGGTTAAATTTATTCTCAGGTATTTTATAGTCTTTGGAGCAATTGTAAATGGGATTGTTTTTTTTAATTTCTCCTTCTGATGTTTTATTATTGGTATATATAAATGCAACTGATTTCTGAATATTAATTTTGTATCCTGCTACTTTACTAAATTCACCTATCAGCTCTAATACTTTCTTGGTGGAGTCTTTAGGGTACTCTCTATATAGTATCATATCATCTGCATATAATGATAATTTTACTTCCTCCTTACCAATTTGGATGCCTTTTATTTCTTTTTCTTGTCTGATTTCTGTGGCTAGAACTTCCAGCACTATGTTGAATAGAAGTGGAGATAGTGGGCAACCTTGCCTTGTTCCTGATCTTAGGGGGAATGATTTTAGCTTTTCCCCATTGAGTATGATGTTAGCTGTGGGTTTGTCATATACGGCCTTTATTATGTTGAGATATGATCCCTCTATTCCCACTTTCTTAAGGGTTTTTACCATAAATGGCTGCTGGATTTTATCAAATGCTTTTTCTGCATCTATTGATATGATCATGTGAGTTTTATTTTTCATTTTGTTAATGTAGTGTATCCCATTAATTGATTTGCGGATGTTGAACCACGCTTGCATACCAAGGATGAATCACACTTGATCATGGAGTATGATCTTTTTAATGTATTGCTAAATTCTGTTCGCTAATATTTTGTTGAGGATTTTTGCATCTATGTTCCTTAGAGATATTGTCCTGTAGTTTTCTTTTTTTGTGGTGTCTTTGTCTGATTTGGGGATCAGGGTGATAGTGGCTTCATAAAAAGTGTTTGGGAGTCTTCCCTCCTTCTGGATTTTTTGGAAGAGGTTGAAGAGAATAGGTGATAATTCTTTTTAGAACGTTTTGTAAAATTCACCTGGAAAGCCATCTGGTCCAGGGCTTTTGTTTGTTGGGAGATTGTAGATTACTGATTCAATTTCCCTGGTGGTAATCAGTCTATTCAGGTTTTCTGTTTCTTCTTGAGTTAGCCTTGGAAGGTTTTATGCCTCTAGAAAATTGTCCATTTCTTCCAGATTGTCAAATTTGTTGACATATAGTTGCTCATAGTAATTTCTTAAATTTTTTTGTATTTCTGCGGTGTCTGTTGTCACTTCTCCTCTTTCACTTCTGATTTTATTAATTTGGGTCCTCTCTCTCTTTTTTTTAATGAGTCTGGCTAAAGGTTGGTCAATTTTATTTATCTTCTCTAAGAACCAACTCTTGGATTCATTGATCTTTTGTATTGTTTTTCTAGTTTCTATTTCATTTATTTCTGCTCTGATCCTTATTATCTCCTCCCTTGTGCTCCCTTTGGGCTTATTTTGCTGTTCTTTTTCCTGATTCCTTAAATGTGAAGATAAACTATTGATATGTGATGTTTCTTGTTTCTTTAGGTAGGCCTGCAATGCTATGTATTTCCCTCTTAGGACTGCTTTCGTGGCATTCCATAGATTTTGGGTCGTCGTGCTTTCATTTTCGTTTGTCTCGAGATATCTTTTGATTTCTTCCTTGATCTCCTGCTTGACCCATTCATAATTTAGTAACATGTTCTTCAGCCTCTATGAATTGGTGTGTCTTCAAGTTTTTTTCCTGTAGTTCATCTCTAATTTCATAGCACTGTGATCAGAGAAGACAATTGGTATGATTTTAATTTTCTTAAATTTATCAAGACTTGTTTTGTGGCCTAACATATGGTCTATCTTGGAAAATGTTCCATGTGCGCTTGAGAAGAACGTGTATTCTGCAGCATTGGGGTGAAATGCTCTGAAAATATCGGTTAAATCCAAGTGGTCCAATGTATCATTTAAGGCTGTTGTTTCCATATTGATTTTCTGTCTGGAAGACCTGTCCCTTGTTGTCAGAGGTGTGTTGAAGTCCCCTACTATGATAGTGTTACTGTTGATCGCTGTTTTTATGTCAGTCAGTACCAGTTTTATATATTTAGGTGCTCCTATGTTGGGTGCATATATGTTTACTAGGGTTATGTCCTCTTGTTGGATCGATCCCTTTATTGTTACATAATGCCCATCTTTATCTTTTAATATGTTCCTCATTTTAAAGTCTATTTTGTCAGATATAAGTATTGCAACTCCAGCTTTTTTTTCTCATTGCATTTGCATGAAATATCTTACTCCAACCCTTCACTTTCAGCCTGTGTGTGTCTTTTGATCTGAGGTGAGTCTCTTGTATACAGCATATACAAGGGTCTTGCTTTCTTATCCACTCAGCCACCCTATGTTTCTTGATTGGAGCATTTAATCCATTTACATTTAAAGTGATTATTGATAGGTACATAGTTATTGCCATTTTTAAATTTGTAGTTAGATTGTTTTCATCTTTCTTCTATTTACAGAAGTTCTTTTAGTATTTCTTGCAATGCTGGCTTGGTGGTAATAAATTCCTTTAGCTTATTCTTTTCTGGGAATCTCTTTATCTCTCCATCAACTTTAAATGATAGCCTTGCTGGATAAAGCAATCTCGGTTGTAGGCCTTCGTTTTCCATCACTTTGAGTATCTCCTGCCACTCTCTCCTGGCCTTCAATGTTTCTGTAGAAAAGTCATTTGATAGTCTAATGGGAGTTCCCTTGTATGTAAACCTGTTTTTCTCTTGCTGCTTTTAGGATTCTCTCTTTGACTTTAAGCTTTGCCATTTTAACTATAATGTGTCTTGGTGTGGACCTGTTTGGGTTTATCCTGGTTGGAACTCTCTGTGCTTCCTGGGCTTGTATGTTGGTTTCCTTCATCAGGTTAGGGAAGTTTTCGGACATTATTACTTCAAATATGTTCTCAATTCCTTGCTTCCTCTCTTCACCTTCTGGTATTCCGATGATGCGCATGGTGTTGCGCTTGATGTTATCCCAGAGGTCTCTTAAACCATCTTCATTGTTTTTTATTCTTTTTTCTTTCTGTTGTTCTGTTTGGGTGATCTCTGCTAACTTGTCTTCTAAGTTGCTGATTCGATCCTCTGCTTCATCTAACCTGCTGGTAATTCCTTCAAGAGAGTTCTTAATTTCGGTAATTGTTTTGGTTAGTTCTAACTGGTTGTTTGTTATGATTTCTACATCCTTCTTTATGTCCTCTCTAAGCTCCTTAAACATTCTTATCATCAGTGTTCTGAACTCTGTCTCTGATAGGTTGGTTACCTCTGCTTCATTTGGTTCCAGTTGTGGAGGTTTCTTCTGTTCTGTTATTTGGGACATGTTTCTTTATTTCCCCATTCTGGCTGAGCCTCTGTGTTTGCTTTGATGTATTCGGTAGATTCCCTAGAGTTCTTAGTTCTTGCTGGGTTATCTTATATAGTATGTGTCCTTTATATTTGACTTGCACTACTTCATTCTTCTCCTCTGCCTGTGCTCCAAAGATGACTCTTGTGTTGTGTATATTGTCCTGTTAAAGAAGATCTTTAATTGCTTTTTGCTTGTGAGTAAATGGGGTTAACTCCCTGGCTGACTGGTTGTGAGACTTGGCTCTGCCCACCGCAGGTTGTTCTGCTGCGTGAGGATTGACCACTTAAATGTGGTTTGGCCTCTATGGGCTCTTGTGCCTGCAGAGAATTCCCTCTGGGTGTGTGACTTGTAGGTCAAACCCAGTAGCACTCTGGTTTGGTCTGGAGTTGGCCTCTGGATATGTTGAATCTTGTGCCTCTTAAGCTGGGCCCTTCAGTAATCCTTCCACGAATCTCTTGGCTGTTCTGCGTGACGAGCAAAGAACAAATTTTGTTTTTATGCATTCAAAAAACATTTACAAAATGTGGTCATAAAATAAGCCGCACAAAAAAATTTTCTCTCAAGAAACCTCAAAAATCACATTACGTGGCATAATACATCAAAATTAAAATTTAATAATAAAGACCTAATAATGATTTCTTTAAAAAAAAAATCTGCTTTACCTAAAACATCTCCAAAATAATTGATGGGTCAAAGAACAAAACAAAATCACAAGATGAGCTCCTTATTAATTAACAAAAATATAAGGAAAAATATGAAGATTCAGAGGATATGTCATACTTGTAACCGTCAATTCTCTCATTTTTTAATAGAATACATGAATAAAGTAAGTGTGAAAATCAAGAAACGTAAGAACATTGGGTAGATAGATATACTAAAAATAAAAGAAGAAATCAAAAAAAATTTTAAGTTGACAAATGCAAGAGTTAGTTCTTTGAGGGAAACTAATAAAATAAGGATTTGATCAATTTAAGCAACAACATAAGTAGGAAAAATACAGCAACAATGGATGTGAAGGAGATTAAAATGATAAAGACATGTACAATTCCATTAAAATATACTTAAAAATATTGATAAATATGTATTATCTAAATTGACTAATAAATAAGTAGGGTAATACCATAGTAAATAGTATTATTATAGTATATAGTATGGTATATATACTACATTTATACTATATAGTATATATATAGTATATAGTATATATACTATGGTATATAGTATGTACCATAGTAAATAGTAAAATTATACAATTATTTTTAAATCCCTCCCAAAGAAAAAAGAGAGGAGTAAAATCACTCAGGGCAAATAATTTTACTAATAAATTATTTCAAACTTTCAAGAGAGTGATTCTCCTGCTACATAAATTATTATATAGATAGAAAAATCTGAAAAATGACCTGAATCATATCATGAACCAGTCTTCATCTCAACACAGCAATTGAAAAAAATCATAAACTAGTTTTATTTATAATCGATATCAGTGCAAAATACTCCTTAAAATACTGTATCACCAAATTCAGCTTAATTTTCAACAGAATATTCCTGGAATCCAAAGATGCTTTACTATTTAGGAAACTTATTAGGAAGTTAACTGAAAGAAAAAGAGAAAGCATCTAATAAAGTATAAAAGCCATTTCTTATATAAAAAAAATTCTTAATGAATTGGTAGTTTCTTACATGATAAAGCCAAATTTAAACCAACACCAAAAATCCTACAAATACCTTATTTAAGTGAAACACCAGAAGCATTCCAATTAAATCAAGGCCTCACGTCACTACTGTTATGCACTATCTTTCTTATAATGTTATAAGAAATATGAAATAGCCATAAATAGAAAGGAGGAGACAACTATTTTTGTTTGTTAAATACATGAATATATATGTATGGTTCTAATCAAATCAACTGAAAACTCAGTAGCTTTTCTATAGAGGAGCAATAACCATATATAACTTGTTTATAGAAAGGGAAATTGATTTTATTCATAACAGGAACAAAACATAAAATATTTGGAAGTTTTTAAATTAAAATGTCTATAATAGATATGAAAAAATAACCAAAAATTACTGATAAAAGAAAACTTAAATAAATGGACAGGGCCAAGTTTCTTGATGGTGACACTGAATATTATAAAGATGACATTTATCCATCCCTGTTTTAGTTTTAGAATTTGACAAAATGATTCTAAAGTTCATCTGGAAACAGCTGAGATTAAGTATGAAGTTTTTGAAAAAGAAGAATAGACTATATAGAGGATTTTTACTCTATTATACATATGACATAGTACATATCTAACTATATAAAATATATATTAGACACATAGTATTATCTAAAATGTATATATTATACCTAGCGTGTATACATATATATGTGTGTATATATAAATATATTTTAAACATATTTGTCCATTATATATGGTCATACATATATATGGTCCAAAAACACATCTAAGATTCCATTAGAACTTAGTTTTTGATTCAAAAAAGAAGGAAGCATTATATGCCAATGGGTTATTTAACTAATTGTATTCTAAAAATTGACTATTTAGGAAACTGTAAGATTTTTAATTAATGCTATATACCCACATAAATTCCCTATGAATTCTAGAATCACATAAAAAATAAAATCAGAGAAAATAAAAAATTTTGGTGAATATTTGCACTTCTTCACGATGATTTCTCATCATAAAAGCAGTAGAATAAATCATAAAGGAAAGGATTGATAAATATAACTGGATAGGAATTTTTAAAATCTTTTTGAAAATTCAACATTAAAAGAAATCAAAAGGAAATAATGAATTCTAAAGAAAATATTTCGAATTCTTAAAGTTTGAAATCAAGATGACTCTGCCAGGTTACATGTTATTTACCATCATTCATCTCAATTTCATCATCGATGAAATTGGAATAATTCTATTGGTTGTTTAGAGGACTAGAAATGCAATATATATTTATATCACAGCCCAGTGCTCAACACAGTGTCAGTAATTATTTTTATAATTATTACTACTTCTATGTATCTATACAAATTTCTTTTCTTCTTTTTTTTTTTTTAAAAAAGATTTTATTGGGGAAGGAGAACAGGACTTTATTGGGGAACAGTGTGTACTTCCAGGACTTTTTTTTTTTTTTTTCCAAGTCAAGTTGCTGTCCTTTCAATCTTAGTTGTGGAGGGTGCCATTCAGCTTCAAGTTGTTGTCCTTTCAGTCTTAGTTGTGGAGGGTGCCATTCAGCTTCAAGTTGTTGTCCTTTCAGTCTTAGCTGTGGAGGGCGCAGCTCAGCTCCAGGTCCAGTTGCCTTTGCTAGTTGCAGGGGGCACAGCCCACCATCCCTTGCGGGAGTCAAACCAGCAACCTTGTGGTTGAGAGGACACGCTCCAACCAACTGAGCCATCTGGGAGCTCAGTGGCAGCTCAGCTCAAGGTGCTGTGTTCAATTTTAGTTGCAGGGGTCGCTGCCCAGCATCCTTTGCGGGACTCGAGGAATTGAACTGGCAACCTTGTGGTTGAGAGCCCACTGGCCCATGTGGAAATAGAACCGGCAGCCTTCGGAGTTAGGAGCATGGAGCTCTAACTGCCTGAGCCACCGGGCCGGCCCCATATCTATACAAATTTCAATGAGAAAAATACTTAGGTCCCAATAGAAAGACAGGCAAAAGATGTGAGTAATTTATGAAAGAAGAACCTAATTAGCTAATAAACTTGGGAAAAATTAGCTTTGCTAATGAGATGCAAATTAAAACATTAATAAATTAATGTTAATAAATTTCTAGTTAATAAATTAGAAAAATAATTTAAAAATATAATATGAGGGCCGGCCCGGTGGCTCAGGTGGTTAGAGCTCCATGCTCCTAACTCCGAAGGCTGCCGGTTCGATTCCCACATGGGCCAGTGGGCTCAAAAAAATATATATATATAATATGAAAGAGAAGTTTCTTCATGTACCGGGAGCATAAATTTCCTACCAACTGAACTTGAAGGTATTATAATTTGGCAATGGTCCATACTCTTTGGCCTGTAATTTCACTCTTGAAAATATATTTTAAAATGTCAAAATTTTAATTTTGTATAAATAGTTGGACAGATCTTAAATCAAGGGACTCCAAGGTTTTGTGATGACTCAGTTTTATCAATGAAAATAATTTTTACCATGTACTCCTAATAAATATAAATGTATTTATTTCCTGTTTTTTGTACTACATATTCTTACCACTAAAAACATAAACAAAAAAGAATTGAAATAATTGAAATGAAAACAGAAATGCTAATACTTTCTTCCTGCACCTCAATGCATTATCTTGCAATATCTCAGTATGCATGTACTTCGTTTCAAAGACCACAGCACAGAATGTTCTGCAGTTAGAGAAGAAGTAAATAAATCATGGCACATCCATCAGAGTAAATATTATGCAGGTGTTTAAAATCACAATTTCAGATAACATTTAATTTTAAGAACATGGTTACAATATAATAGTATCTGTAAGGGCAAATACAGTGCCTGACTGGCTTACCTGCCTGAGTCCTGCAGGTTTGAGTGACTCAGAATAGGTGACAATAGAGAGACAGGTTAGGAGTGAAATGGAGACATAAAAAGTACATGCTTCTTGCCAGTACCACTGCAAAACACAAAAGCTGCGTTAAGAAGAGGTCTCTTAAAAGCAGAGGTCCTAAACTGTGGTCTGTGCAAGCCATTCACAGTTTAAAAAGGGGATTTCTGTTATGTGTGACTAGGTCAAAATTCTAGAATTCAAGGGACCAAGTGTGCTAGGAGAGACTTGCTTTCCGAGATGGAGCAGAGGCCCCTTCCAAAGTGCCATGCAGGCAATGGGAGATGCATTAATGCCAGAAGAGTCCTATAGGTGACGCTCTTTTTCTGACAAGCTCAGGACTCTGTACAGTCCTTAAGCCCCACCACTGGGAAGTGACAAATATTATTTTAGCTGAAGGAGTATTCAGAGAAGTTCAAGTGACTTACCTAAGACTGCATCGGGAGCTGGTCAGGTGTAACAAGAATGGACTTCAGTGATCTTAGGGACATACTCCCTTCCCCATCTGGCCTCAGTGCCCAGGAGGACTCTGGGAACAATCCACCTAAGCCCAACAGGCAAGAAAGAAGCAGCCAGTGCAGATTCTGCAAAGGCAGGTAAAGCTGAGGAATGATTCATTTGATTACTTTTCAAAGGAAATTAAGTTGACATAAAGGCTGTTGGGTAAGACAGTAAGGAAAAAAATGTGGCTTATATTTGGGTTTTCATAAGATTCAAGTTATTGAAGTTATTTCTGGTTCCATAGACATGGTATGGTAGACTTTTTATATGGTAAAGTAGATCCTTTGCAATCTTTTGCAATCTTTTAATTTTAATTAAAAATTTATCTCCTCCCCCCAAAAATATCTTTTGGAGGTGATGGATATGTTTATTACCTATATTGTGGTGATGTTTTCACCCATGTATTTATATGTCCAAATTCACCAAATTGTATACATTAAATATGTGCGACTTTTCTGTATATCAGTTATATCTCAATCAAACTTAGTTTTCTTTTTATCTACAACCTAAACTATTAATACAAGGCATTTCCCTCCAAGCAGCCTTTGAAAGGCAAGTCAGATCCTATCACATCTTGCTCAACCCCTCAAGTGGATTCCTTTCTAGTTTCCAGTTAAATCCCAACGCCCCACAATGGTTCACAAGGCCCCGCCTGATCTTGTCCCTGGCCCTTTCCCTGACACCCACTTCTCTGGCCTCACCTTCAGCCACACCCACTCACTCCCAGTCAGCAACCTTGGCCTCCTGGTCCCTGGAGGGCATGGGACAGGCTCCCAGGCCACAGCCTTTTAATCAAGTTCCGCTTATGATAAAGTCCCTTATCTGTGTGACCTTTCTGATCATCTTATGTAAATTACACACCCTTACTCCTCCACACACTTCAGCCTGATTTCTTTCTGTTCATAGCACTCATCATTGCCTAACATTATGATATTTCCTTAATTGTTTATTTGGCTATTTTCCGTCTCTCCACTGTCATTTCAATTGCAGGAGGGCCTGCACTTGATCGGTCTTGTTCAATGAGTGTTCCTATCTCCTTGCTGAGTGGGTGGTATGGCATACAGTACTCACTCAACCTGTAGTTGTTGAATAAATGAATAAATAGCATTAAAAACATTCCCAATATCAAAGCTAATTGAAGAGAAAACCAATCTCCAATAATCCTTGTGCAACAACAAATCAAAATGTTTCCAACTGGATTTAAAAATTTACTCAATTTTTAAAAATCTATTGTAATTGACTGCATCTATTTTTATTTCAAAGACTTGGACATTTGTTTCCCAGTTTATCTCAATGCTCATTTGAACTTACTTTTCCAGTTGCTTTTAATCAAAGAGATGATTTCTTGCTGATTTTTTAAATTAAGTACTCTCCAGGCTTGATTAGAGTTTTGCTTGACATACTAAGGAAATAAGTGCCCACAGGTGGCCCCCTCAAGATCCAAAAGCCCAGGGCAAGCCTTGCAGGAGAGTGCAGATCCCGCAGGCTTCCAGCAGGACCGGTCTGTTCCCAGGTGTGGAGGAGAGCAGACTGGGCCCTGGTAGCGTAAGTAGTGAGGAAATAGGAGGACCTAGCAGTGGTCCATTTCTCATTTGTTCTGTGCAGGAAACAGAACTTTTCAGGCATTATGCATGTGCATGTGGACAAATTGTGCAGAAGATCAGCGGAATAGAATAAAAAGTGGTTGTATAAGAGACTGTGTGCCAGCCCTGGCCGATCGAGCCTTCCAGGGTGCTGATACACTAATGTCATTGGGATGGGTCTGCTTACATAGTCAGACTTGGGATAATTCAGCTAGCACTGAGTTGAAATGGTCTGTTTTTAATCTATGAAAGCTTCAGTCTAAGCAAATTAATGGTGGAAAAGGGGAATAAATGGAGGCTTCTCAACCCACTAAAAAGAGCCAATTGTTTATACAGACTTTAGCACATCTGTTTTTATGAGTGTGTCTTACTGACTTGTTAAAACAGGGCTATTTTCTTCTGGACAACATAGTACCCATTCTCGTTACCATAGGTGCTTTAGGATATTAGGGAAGCAATTTTTAAAAAATACTCTGTGACCAACTAGTAATTCAGCTGCTTCATCTGCTGTGTTTGGCAGTGCAGCCTGTGATGGCTGGGACCTGTGGATGGCTGTGTTGATGTTATATATTGTTTTAGTGTGGGACTCAAAACACATTGGGTCAGCAGTTACAGACTAGCTCCCTAAAATAAGGAATTAAGTCGAGGAAAAAACAGTTAAAACTCCCTGGGAGGGTGAATATGCTTATTCATTAGCATCTGTAATGATGCTAAAACAGTGCTTCAGAGAAAGTGTTGTGTTTGTGTGTGAGCATGCCTGACGCACATGTTCAGTGTACGTTGGCATTTGACAGGAAGGGGAGGCAAGGGATGCCAAGAAAAGGTTATATCTGTGAAACAATACACGAGGCTCATAGAAGTTGCTGAATAATCTCTTTCCTTTGCTGACGTCTACCAGATGGTGACATTTTTGACGGTAGCAAATGTTTCTTGATCCTTACATTCCCCAAACTCCCTAGCACAACACCTCATACAGGATGAATGGTCAATAAATATTTGTTGAATTGCATCAGTTTTATTTTAAGTGGACCCTGATTCAGAGCCATCCCCAATCATGCAAACTAAAGGGGACAAAAATAAATATTAATAAAAGTGAGCCTCAATTTCAAAGACTAGAGATTCAAAGAAATATTTAGTTAAGCCTCTTTCTTTGGTTGGGGTTGGAAATGAAATATTTTTAATAAGGATTAATAAGATAGCTGATTGTGTGGGGGAGAACCCATAAAAAAACGAACCTCCCAGTTCATGTATTTGTGAGAGGCTAAATCCCCAGGAATGAGAAGATTTAGCTAATCTTTCCAATCACATTCTCAGTCCCTCCCCACCCCCATCTCCTTGGAATTATGTTATCTCTGCTCGGTTTAAAAGCTCAGAAGCCTTTTGAATTGGAGCTGCATTCAAAGGACAGTCAAGGGTCACCCTTGGAATATTAAAGGAGAGTGGATTACAGGAGAGGGAGGGAAGGGAGCAGCTGGGGCCAGGCGTAGCCAGGGCAGAAAATGAGAGGAAAACGCCACAGGAGCCGGTGTTGACCGAGAGAAAGCTGCCCAGATTGTTAGGAAGGACAGGAAGTAGCAACACAGCAACCCACATTATCAGTGTCTAGTGCTTGCTAGTGGAGTTTGAGAGCAGAGGACAGGAAAACACGTATTCGTGAAATCAATTAGGCAATGGCCTTTTGAACAGAAACAGAATGCTTCCCTTAGAGAGCATGAATACATGAACCTTGGGGAAAAAAAGCCAGATATTGTTAGTTCAGGGATATAATTCTACGGAATGTACAGCCCCTTGACAGTTACTTATTTCTTAAGATAATAAGGCCTTGGAATTTATAAAGCGAATTTCTTCTCAAAAGACGTCAAAGTAATTCAGTTTTCAAAAATCTATTTTTTGACCTTTCTTCCATCATTTATAGATATTGATTCTTGTTTTTGTTTTTCAAATAAAATCAATGGATATTTAGTGAAGGCTTATTATGTGCCAAGCAGTGTCCTAATATTTGGAGTGAGAGGACACAGTGACAGGACCCTGCGCCTCAACAGTGGTTACTTACTCATTTTTTTGTGGTGGGGGAGATGGGGTGGTGGATCATGAATCTTTTTGAAAACCTGATGAAGGCTAAGGAGCTTTTCCATAGTAAAATGGACGCACAGTCATACTTTGTCAGAAGAGTCGCAGACAAAATGCAATATATGCATCTCTTATGATTACAGTTGGCCTATTCTGAGCACTATTTGTGATTTATTTATCTAATCTGCACAGCTAGCCCATGAGGCATATACTATAATTACTTCCATTTCTGTTCTGGGAAACTGAGGCTCAGAGAGTTGTCCCTTGCCCCAGGCCCTTCAGTGAGGAGAACATGACCCCAGGCGCACGCACAGGTTCTTGGCTCTAGGGTCCAGGTTCTCACCCTGGCACTGCGGGTCTCCAGATGCACAAGGTCCTTATGAGCCTGGCCCCCGTCGCCCCTCTGTGGGATGATGGAGGGCCGGTCTCTGCACCAGGTAGACCAGGCAGTGCCCGACACATCATTGCCACCTGCCAGAAAATCTCAGCATGTTTACAATCATTATAAAAATGGACGTGGCATATTCTCTGGCTGTGCAGTGACTATCCCTATGCCATGGGCTGACTGTGAGGGGTCTGGGGTGTTAAGCAGGAGTTAACGATGTAGGATCGGCCAGGATATTGTCTCCTGAAGCCGAAGAATGGAAACACGGACCAGAGAGAGGCAAAAAGGTTTAAAAAGAGGATAGTTTATTAGAGGCAGGAGAAGAGGTGCAGCTCCCAAGCGGGAGGGTGTCCCTAATGGGGGGGGGGTGCCCCATGACTGAGGCAAAAGCTCCTGCTTTTATACCTTTCCTTTGCCTGCTTGGGGAAGGGGAGCTGATTGGAGAAGGGAACTTGTTTGAAGAAGGGAACTGGTGCCTTCTAATGAAATTCATCTACCAGGTTTGTTCTGCTTGCCCATCCTAAAGGAATTAGCAAAGTAACCCACTCTTATCTATCAGATTTCCATCTGTCAGGCCAAAATGAATTTTATGATTAACCTCAAGGCCTTGTTACATTATGTCCTGGAGCAAAGTAGTGATTTCAAAACCTGAAGTTTAGGATATGACTGTCTTTGTTTATTCCACCAGGGACCTCCCTGTCTACCTAGGGACATGCTAACTCTCCTGTATCATTTAGACCTAACTCAGAAGGTACTGAGGAACGTTTAGGTTTCAAACTGGATTTTTAGGAATATTAGTCTATCAGCAGAGGGCAGAATGGAGTTTTCTATTTATTTATGGAAATTGGAAACTATAGGGAACTGGATAGTTCTCGAATAAAAAGTTTTTCTCCTCAACTGTGTGTCCTTTGCCATTCAGAATGGAAGAATAGAATTAGATGTCTCCACATATTTAATGTATTATTCATTTAAATGAATATTTGCCTCTGAGCAAAATGATAGAATTAAAACATTTATAACAAAATTATGTTTCTAATATGCTGTATGTGTGAGATAATACTGCTCCTGAATGATTATGAGGGTACTAGAAGGAGGATGAATTGTATAGGAGTGGTGTTAGGCTCTCCTTGTTGAGAGGGAAAGTCTTCCAGGCTGAACAAGGGCCTTGGGCAGAGCTATGAGGCTTAGGCTCCTGGCCGACTGGCCCCCCTGGGCTCCAGTGCTCAGTGCCTTTGCTTGGGAGAGCTTATCCCTTCCCCCCCCCACCCCCCCAGCCAGTGGTAGCTTTTCTTCCAAGGAGAAAAAAACAAAACAATAACAACAAAAAAACTACTTTCCTTTTCCCTTTTAGTGTTGTTGTTAAATTCTTCCATTTTGTCCTACAGTAAAACAAAGTAACACAATCACACAAAGCCAAACTCACTTCCATTTCTGGAAGCAGAATATGGGTCAGTGTGCATGTCAGACATAAAATAGCCAGGTGAAGCCTTAGTTTTACACTGTGTGCTTTTAGACACAATTAAATGTATTTTTAAAACATTAAACGTACGAGTATCAACCAAGGACAATCCTTGCCGTAACCTTCCTTCCTTCTTTCCTTCCTTCCTTCCTTCCTTCCTTCCTTCCTTCCTTCCTTCCTTCCTTCCTTCCTTCCTTCCTCACAACCAATCAAGCAATCAATCAAAATGCATTTATTGAGAGCCTATTTTGTATCAGACACAATGCTTGGTATTGGGAATTCTGAAACATGTCTGCCTGCAAAGGACTCAAACATAAATATTTTGAAACGGTAAACAATTATCCAACAGAAAAAAGTGTTGTGATTTTATTGCATTGGTGCTGCATTGAAAATATGTAATATGGGCAGACCGGAAACCCTTTCTTCAAGTATACTGAAGATGCTATGTAAAGTAGGTGAGAGGAGCCAATATGGTGTTAAACGCCAGGAGTGGGCACTTTGGCCCTCCCCTGCATTCCTTTGATGTCTTGGAGGCACCTCCCCCAAAACCTTAGGGCTTCTCAGTTCAATGCTCAGTTTGACAATTCTGAGGCTAGAGACCAGGTCTTCCCTTTCTGTGAACTAAGTCATCCCCTTTCGCAAAAGGTCGCAAGTGTTGAGACTTTATATATCTGTATCATCTATTTCTATTATCTATCTATAAACGCAAAGATATATATATACACACACACATTAATTAAGTACCTCTGTTAGAATTTCTAAGATGCTGAAAGTAAGCTTTTTTTAGGATAGAGGTTGGATGTTCTCTGTTTGTGCATTTCAATCACTAAATGCAAATTCACTTGAATGTGCATTTGATTCTGATGAAATTCTGATGCCTGTGGGAAGCCATCAGATTATGAAGAACGTATGAATATAGGGTAAGTGTATGCAATGTCGACACTGCTGTACAAGACCATTACCAAAAAGCCAGGCCCAGAGCAGCCTGGTTTGAACTCTTATTGATGCTTTTTCACAAAGGCAGCAGAAACTGAATTGATGGAGCTATTAGGTTGTCAATACCAGTGTCTCCCTTTCTTCCCAGATAAGTATACGTGAAGCATCATCCCTACAGTCACGTTAACCTCTTGGGGGCAAAGGAGCTACAGAGGTTCAAGGTGATGGTCTAGGTGAGGAGATGCTTTGTAGAAGTCCAGAACTGGCAGGCTCTTGTTTGACTGGTTATTGTCATTTCAACCTACACGTGTGCATTGACGAGCTGTTTTACTTGTATTATTTGCTTGTTTTGTTTAAATACAGCTGTGTCTGATGCTTTCCTCTTTAATTGGAGCTGTCTCTAGAGTATAAGAGGATGCATCCCTCACGGCCGTGTTCGGAGAGAGCTAGAGACAGTAGGTAGTGACTGGCGAGGAGCAGGACATTGCATTCATATCTGAGGTGCAACAAAGAGGCAAGAGGTTCTTAAACCGTGCCCACAAGTACACACTTAGATGAAATACCATGCTGACACCAAAGCAAATCAGATATTTTGCAGTCTCATTTTATCCTGTGATTCTGAATATTCACCTAATAAATATCCCCTAGATATAGTGTTAGGGATTGGTAGGGGCAGCAAATAGTGTGATTTTCCCAGGACGTCTTCTGAACAGGTGCTCTACACCTTATTTCATTCCATAATGACCTAACCTGCCCCTAAGGCTGTGTTCACCTAGTCATGGGTCATAAGCCAGTAGAGAGGGTTGGGTTGCAGATGGCCTGCACCAACTTCATAGGCACAACTTTTGCGTTCTTTTTGGTAGTCAGTAATGCTTAGAAGTGGGTAAGGGCTTGCTATATCCCCAAAGCCTTGCTTCCTGCTTATAATGAAAATGAGCTCTGAGACCAAAACCTGCCATACATTATTAAGTACACTTTTATTAACAAACTATCCCAAAATAATTTATTCAATCTGTCTGTAAGTTTAATGAAGTCATAATTCTCATTTCCAGTGCAGCTTACACACTTTGCATGGAAGGTTCATTAAGGCAGATACAGAAACATTCTAGAAGCAAGATCTGTTTCTCTTGCAGTTATCATCAGGCAACTAGAACTCTCTGACCCAAAGATTGGACATGGGATGGTTTGGGGATCAAGCCTCTGTTCCCTGGCCACAGGTACGTAGATCACAGGACTTGCTAGATTCTTTTTTTTTTTTTCTTTCAAAATTTTAAGTTTAATTTTAAAAATAATTAATAGACTTTGTTACTTAGTACAGTTTTAGATTTACAGAAAAACTATATAGATAGTAGAGAGTTCCATAAGTCCTCCCCACACCCACTCCCAGCACACAATTTTCTCTATTATTATCATCTTTCATTAGTGTAGTACATTTGTTACAATTAATAAAATAATATTGATACATTCATGTTAACTAAAGTTATAGTTTACATAAAAGTTCCCTTTTTTAAATTTTTTATTTTATTTTATTTTTTTAATTTATTGGGGTGACAATTGTTAATGAAATTACATAGATTTCAGGTGTACAATTCTGTATTACATCACCTAAATCCCATCACATAAATCCCATTGTGTGTTCACCACCCAGAGTCAGTTCTCCTTCCATCACCATATATTTGATCCCCCTTACCCTCATCTCCCACCCCCCAACCCCCTTACCCTCTGGTAACCACTACACAATTGTCTGTGTCTATGAGTTTTTGTTTGTCTTGTTCTTTTGTTGTTTTTGGTTTATATACAACATATCAGTGAAATCATAGGGTTCTCTGCTTTTTCTGTCTGACTTATTTCGCTTAGCATTATACTCTCAAGCTCCATCCATGTTGTCACAAATGTTCCTATATCGTCTTTCCTTAATGCTGAATAGTATTCCATTGTGTATATATACCACAACTTCTTTATCCATTTATCTATCGAAGGACATTTTGGTTGTTTCCATGTCTTGGCCACCGTAAACAAAGCTGCAATGAACACTGAAGCACACGTGTCTTTATGTATAAATGATTTCAAATTCTTTGGGTAGATGAACCCAAGGTCCATAAGTTTAGTACTTATGTTTTCTTCTATGCAGTTTATTGTGTCAGGTCTTATGCTTCAGTCTTTGATCCATTTTGAATTAATTTTGGTACATGGTGACAGATAACAGTCCAGTTTCATTCTTTTGCACGTGGCTATCCAATTCTCCCAGCACCATTTATTGAAGAGGCTGTCTTTCCTCTGTTGTATGTTTTTAGCTTCTTTGTCAAAAATTATCTGTCCATATTTATGTGGTTTTATTTCTGGGTTCTCAATTCTATTCCATTGGTCTATGTGTCCGTTTTTCTGCCAATACCGTGCTGTTTCGATTATTGTAGCCCTGTAGTACAAGCTAAAGTCAGGCAGTGTGATACCTCCACCATTGTTCTTTTTCCTTAAGATTGCTTTGGCTATTCAAGGTCTTTTGTGGTTTCAGACAATTCTGATGATTTTTTGTTCTATTTCTTTAAAAAGTGCCATTGGGATTTTGATGGGGATTGCATTAAATCTGTATATTGCTTTGGGTAATATGGCCATTTTAACTATGTTGATTCTTCCAATCCATGAGCATGGAATGTCTTTCCATTTTTTTGTGTCATCTTCAATTTCTTTCAAAAATGTCTTATAGTTTTCAGCATATAAATCCTTCACATCCTTGGTTAAGTTTATTCCTAGGTATTTTATTCTTTTTGGTGCAATTGCAAAGGGAATTGTTTTTTGTATTTCTTTTTCTGACATTTCATTGTTAGTATATAGGAATGCAATGGACTTTTGTACGTTGATTTTGTAGCCAACTTGCTAGATTCTTATTCTTTGGTTCCACACAAGTGTGGGGAGTGTTGTCTCCAAAATACTCTAGCTAATACATATTTCAACCTTTATTAATGCTGATCAAATCATTAATTTAACTCTAATACAAATTATACTAATCAGCAAAATGCAGAGTGAGGGAGTGGTGGACAGCAAACAGTGAAGTGAACTGAGGTAGGTAGCTAAAGAGTTTGTGGGGGGCATGCCTAGAGTAGGGCGTTTCTGATTAAATGCTAGCCCTGGCACATGAATACTGATTAAGGGATATGACTGAACCTAGGGTGGAGCTCAAAGGTCTAAAAACCCTTTTTGTGAAGAAGCAGACAGTAAATATTTTAGGTTTTGTAGGCCATAAGGCAAAATGTAGGCTGCCCCTGAAGAAAGGACATGACTTTGGAGAGACAGTCCCTTCAGGCAAAGGCAAGCCCTAGCAATGGACCCAACTGTGATCCATCCTCAGTCAGCATCCCTGGCGGCTGAGAAACGAGTGTGTTGGTCCTTAAAAGGGGATCCAACAAAGCATCCACTACGACATATTCTCCTGGTCCAAGCTAGAGCAGGGGAGAAAAGGAACACACAGTCATTGTACGCTTTCATGTGAGAAGTTGTACGATGGAAAGTGGTCTACCTATATAGCACTTTCTATCTTTCAAAACATATTCATATACATTATCTGTACATGACCTCACTCTAATCTCACAATATCACCCTTCATATATAGAAAGCCATGTTGGTATGGAAACCGAGATGGAAGAGATGGTGATTCCCTCATGGTCATGCAGGTGCTTAGTGCTAAATCAGGGAGCAGCCATGAGTCTCCTGAAGGTTCCTCGGTACTGCACACTCCAAGCCCAGCATTCATTTTGGATTTTCAGTGCCTTACTTGATTTTCACAGAATTTTCCTTTATTTCGGGATGGGATTAAGTAAAATTTCAGCCACACTAACTGTAAAGTGAGAGATGGGGGAAATACATAGCAGTTGGGAATGTTAGGCCGAGGAAGGAAATATAGGCTGGGATCAACATTTTGCTGTGAAAATCAACAGTATGTATGTGTAAGCTTTGTAATTAAGTTCATTATAATGTAAATTTCTGTCTGTTTATTATTTGCTAAAAATGTGAGATTTTCTGGTTTCCTCAAAACAATTTTTGTTTTCAGTGTAGGAAGTGACATTTAAAATAAAATAATCAGTGGTAGGTAAATTTATAGTGTCTTTTGATCATCATTGCCAAAATTTTCAACAATAAATATATATACTTACATCAATGGAAAAAAGAGTAAAAATAAACTATGGTCTTATTTCCAAAAGTCAAATAGATGTGTTTTTAAAAATGGTTGATAGAGGAAGGAAATATTAATAATAAAAATTGAAAGTCTTCATAACTTTTGAGAGAAAACATTCTACAGTACATTAAATGTCATATTGAGACTAATCTACTCAATAATATTTGGTAATTGGTAAAATAAAGATAAAAATTGCTTTTCTTCATGACTAAGGTAACAAAATACACACTTGAAGTTTTTTTTTCCTCAAACCCACGAAGGTCTAGTTTCTTCCTCTTAATTATTTGTGATTTTGAGC
Source organism: Rhinolophus hipposideros (assembly GCF_964194185.1). Lineage (NCBI taxonomy): Eukaryota > Metazoa > Chordata > Mammalia > Chiroptera > Rhinolophidae > Rhinolophus > Rhinolophus hipposideros. Next base: position 52,852,753 of record NC_138064.1, read on the forward strand.
ATTTCACCTCTTTTTAGTGAGAGAAATTAAATACAAAACATGATGCTGTCTTTGCATTTTAAATTGGCTGTAGATAACTTGTTCCCACCTTTATCCTAAATTGAAATGTGGCATTTTAAGAGGGAATGAAATCCAATATATATATATATATATTTTTTTCCCTTTATAATGGATATAATTTTTCTATTCATCTGTTGAGTACAACTTTGCCATATCCTGGCTCTTTACAACCAAATGAATTGTTTCCTTGGATTTTTGAAGCCTGCCTGTCTTATTTACAGTTTTCTAAAAGCCCTTCTGATTGCCTGTTTCAGAGATGGTTTGTGCGTACATAAGAATATACTGGACTCAGTTCAAGCTCAGTTTAGAAAGGCGCAGGTACTTCCATCGCGTGGCTGCTCCTGGGCACAGATGCTTTGCTGAGTTAATAATTTCTCTGTCTTTAGTTTCTCTGACTATAAAATGAGAATGATTATGCTTACAAAATCTCTGTTGGTTAAATTATTGAAGGCGGTTAGCTGACTTATATTTTTGTTTATCTGGTATTATTTTTAACAGCCTGGTAAAAGCCCAAGTTGAATTCTCCTCCTTCATACAGTACCCTATGTCTGCTCTTCAAATCAAGTTTTCACAACAGAAGTGCATTGGGACAGCTCTATTGAAAAATGATATTAAAACTATCAGGAATTAGTATATGATGAGAGAGTATACACACTTAGGCTATACTAAGCCGTATGTAATTGTATATAAATGAACTTTAAGGAATATTAATTAGGTAAAAGTTATTAGAATGTGAGAAGCACTTGACGTGTGTACTTGTTGAAGTCTGCTAGCCTATTACTGCAGAATCGTTAAAAATTAGAGCTCTAACTTACATTAGCGAATTTCCAGTAGCTGTAATCTAAGTGGGCCCATTCTAAACTGAGTTTCAAGAGACCCTAGGTCCATTAGATAATACAATAAAGGTGATGAGGGAAAGGCCTTCCTTGGTCAGACAGTTTGGGGGAATGTTAGGTTAAGCAGACTTGAATCGGTTTCTTTCCCAGCAGACTTTTCTGCTGCGTGTTCCATGAGGGTGTGATCCAGTACCCATTTATTGTACAGTATCTTTTGGGGCAAGTGTTCTGTGGAATGCTGTTTGAGAAATACTGTCTTATTCCAACCTTTTCATTTTCTAGGTGAGAAAACTGAGGGTGAAAGTCGTTAGTGATTTGCTAAATTTAGGCTAAGAGAGTGCACCTGAATGCACGCCTGGGTGTTTGACACTCCACGGTCTTCTGTCTACTGCACCACATCGCCTCATAGATTTCACCCACGCAGCATCAGACCGAAAAGTATTTTCTTCCTAGAGTCTGAAGGGAAGAAGATTGAATACACAACGTGCTCTGGGAATCCATTTTCCAGGACTTAGCACCCTTTGCAGTCCATAATCCAAGTTATGGGAAACCCCCTGGGTTCCAAAGGCCATGACTGTCCGTTTTTTCACCCTGTGCTCACTGAGTACAAAAAAATGTTAATATTTGGAGCTGAGTCTACTAGGATTCAAAATACAGATCCACGACTTATTAGCTGTATGGCTTTGGGACAAGTGACTTAGCCTCTCTGAGTCTCAGTCCTTTAACCCTAAATGGTAAATACCTGGCACAGTTGGATGACTTGAAATATATCTGAAGCACCTATCTGATAAAGGCATTCAATAAAAGGGCCCGATTGTTATAGGCCTGAAAGAGATTTAAATAATGTCTGTGTAGTTTGCTGTTGATTGCAGCTCTTTCATTGTAGGCTGCGGTGAAATTTTTGTTTATGCAAACTACCTCTCCCACTTCTTTTCTTACCATCTGGCTCTTGGGTCTCTGATGACCCCTGTGAGTGTCCTGTATTGGCATATGCCATGTCCTATTCTTGTACATACTTGGCATTGTTCATATTGGACCAGACACTTCCTTCTATCAGGGCTGATAAACAAATTGCAGAGAAGTCCCAACTTCTTCAACTGTGGCTGTGACAAGTTCAGATTTTCCAGTAAGAACTCTTCACCAATTCGATTTCTTTTTTTCTTTTTTTTTTTTTTTTTTTTGCCTGTACTAGCTGTTTCTGTTCCTGTTTGCTGCTGCAGGGATCCTTGCACGTATTGAAGTTGCAGCTCTCTTTCATCCCTGCAAGCACTTATGTAGGTGCACTTTGGAAAATCCTTTCCTCACTCTGGCAGAAAAGAATTTTACAGACTGCCACCGCTTTTGGCAGAGAGAGAATGACTTCCAAGCTGAGTGCTGCTTGAAAGAGGCATTCCCCCATCACTTATACCACTGTACTCAGTGGTTACTGCTTGTGACACATTTTCAAATGGACCCCCCATCGGCTGCAGCTGTGATTAGAAGCTGTCTGCTCTATGCCTCACTGGGGGTTTCCTGTTTAACCATGTCATGCACATGTATGTGTGGGTTGCAGCTGCATCATGCCAAACATAGTGTTTTGTAAGATGAAAAACCAAATGAGTACTTGAATGATAAACTCCTGAATTTTCCAAGCTTAAGTCACTGAGAGACACTAGTTGGGAACCCAGCCATGCGTGAGGTACATAAAAGTTATTTAAAGAAGCAGAGTGAATGGTCAGTGAATGTATACCATCTGCCAGTACATGCTTTGCATACATCAACCAGACTGAACATCTTATAGATTTGAGTGCACTTCAACTTAGTAGCTGCATTTCAGCTCCTCTGTGTGATTCGGGATTCAGTTTGACCATTCACAAATAGAGCAAAACCAGGATATTCTTGTTTTAAGATTACCCAGATAGTCACTGATACACTAAAGACCACGTTTGGCATATCATGAGGGTAGTGCCTGGCATTTTAAGTACGTTTACCATTAACACTACCTTAAAAAGGACTCAAATGAGCAGTGTGCCTCAAAGACTCATGTCTCGAAGGCACAAGTCACACTCCTTCCTTTGGATGAGAAAGACTGAGTGTTCAACATTTTGTAAAGTAAAAAGAATGTGCTAGAATTTAAACCTGGCCTCTTTACTTCACGTGATGAATATACCTATCAAAGCCATGAGGTGAAACAGTGTTCCCCTCCTACCCACGCTGCTCCACCAACTGAATCAGAAGAATCCAAATACACATTCTTTCTTAGATACAGAGGAAAGAAATTTGGGGGAAATTTGAAAATTTTGTGTCTCCTTTTCCCTCTGCCTGCTTCCTCCCGAATTTCAAGGACTCAAATCTCAGCAACCAAACACAGCATATGAAATGCTAATGTATCACTAGCAAATTTAGGTTGACAATACTGTGAATCGACCACATTGATTATATTTCAAATATTTACAATATGGTGAGACAAGCCTAATTTATTTTCTAAAGAGTTCAAGGTAGGTATCACCATTCCAGAGGGGGGAACAACGGAGAAATGTTTGTGGTTGCTATCTGCAATAATCTGATGCTGACAGAGAGTAGTATTTTATTTAGTAATTAACAGTGTAAAGGGGAGAGGAGCTGTCATGTTGGTTCTTAAGCTGGGGAATGTGATGAAAGATGATATCTGCGATCTCATCCTTTCCACTTGTTTAGGATTGTCAGGATGAGAAATGTCAGCATTATGAAAGCTCGGCTCTGCTCTTGATATGATAAAACCCTTCAAAAGCCAGTCTTTCTCTCACCCTCGTCCCCCTCCTTTCTCGCTCTCTCTCCGCACTTGCTTTTTTATTTATCCTGTTTTGTTAGATGGCAGAAATATAATTCTTTTCTTTCTTCCTATTATAAGCTACCATTTTTGTTTTATTATATGTTTCACAACCCCTAATGCCCCACTGAAAATTACCTTGTTAAATGACAGTGTTTCAAAGCCATGAATCCTTTCCACCATTCCCTCAGAGGTTTGAAACAGTCAACAGACTGTAAAGAATAAATAATAAAAAAGTATTGATTATTTTGATGACTGTGAGATTCAATTAAGTATTAATTTTGCCCTCCAGTGGACCTATCAAGGTATTCAAAAGGGAGGATTCAGCTCGGCTAACTGCGTGCAGAGTGCTTCAGCCTTAAATAGGGAGAAAATGTGTTTACCTACAGTATTTGAAGTAGTGCATTGATGCACAGAGTCCAATATTTAAGTGCTGTGCAAATTAAGCCCTGGTGACAGTGACATTGTTTTCAGTGGTATGAGTATTGACTTAAGAAGTGCATTTGATGACAGCTTAAACTATTTGTATTGATTAACATTTTCATAGATTATCATGTGTCATATCAAATTCACTTTTCAGGCATGAATACATTAAAAAAATAATAACCACTGGCATACCGCAACCAATGCAATGATGAGACCAGAGAGCTTGTGGCCCCACCTGCTCCTATGCTGGTCACCTGTTTCCTGCTCAGGAACCACTTAGGCATGAACTTGGCAATAAATAGCCTGCAGATAATGCAAAAAGGGCACCTCTTGCTTTTCTTTTCCTTCTGCATCTGATATTTGTGCCAAAACAATATTGGGCATCGGGGTTTGCAAACGCAATAAAAGACTACACTTGGAAAATATTTCTGATCCTAGAATGCCCTCCTAATGAGCTGAAGATAAAACAGATTTAAATTATTGGGGCCGAAAATTTGCCCTTTTTTGGAGGTGATTTTGTTTTCTTTTTCTTTAATGCTCTGAGTGTAAGATGCTCTAGATTTCTGAATTATCGAACACAGTTTGTAAGTATGTTTCCGATTCCTTTAAAAATGTTAAAACTAATTTTCATCTACTCTGTCGTGTATTGTTTGCTTTGAAATGTTCATTTGATTGGAGGTTAGTTTCTGCCCAAATCTGGGACGGCTGGAGTCAACTTCTAAGGGCACTTATGGAATTTACATAAGAAATCGCTTTTATTCCAGTGACAGCGTTTTGCCGACTCTTTTCTCCCTATCTCTTTTCTCTGCTCTGGGGACAGGGTTTAATTGCTTGTCCCCCAGGGAGAGGGCTTCTTAAAATAGCCGGCGGTTCCTCCATAGGGTGCGCCTTCCTTTTCAGTGTGTTGCTGAAGTACAAACCCAGCACTTTCTTTTTTCTTACTGCATTAAAGACAGAACAAGGTGTAAAAACATTTGCACAAAAAGCACATCCCTCAATTAAAGCTGTGTTGGTTAGGTTGCTTTCAAAGAAGTTTTTTTTTTTTCCCTCCCCTCGGAAGCCTCCTGAATCTCTCTCATGCTAGTTGAGCTTTAATAGGGTGGGGAGTAATGGAGAACTCCTCGGATCTGTAATAGCTCTTCACTTGACTGCAGCCAGACAGAACAGCGGGAGCAGCCAGAGATAAGAGGGGAGAGGGAGACTGTGCGTGTGGAAGAGGGAGACGGGAAGGGAGAGGGAGAGAGGCCACGCACACTGAAGCTGCCACTTTTTGCCTCCCTTCACTCTTCCCCTACCCTAGGACCCAATGATAGCTGGACAAGCCGGTAAGCCCTCGCTGTCAGTGCGGAGTGAAATGAATGCGGAGCTGAGAGGGGAGGACCAGGCTGCTACTTCAGACAGCGAGCTGCCCGCGCCCCGGCTGGCGCCTGTGGGATCAAATGACAGCGAGGACCCTCCCAGCGAGCTCTTCGGTAAGTCCGCCGAGGAGTTGGTCTCCGCGCCGCGCGCTCGCCGCCCGCCGGAGCCCCCGCAGCCGGCCCGGCCCGGCCTGCGCTCGGAGCGCGCGCCGAGAGAGGGGCTGCGCATCCCGGAGGGGCGGCTCCGGGGGGCGGCCCCCGAACTTTTCCCGGCCGGGAACTTCCCCGCTGCCCGTTCTGACTTGTCAAACATTGCGAACTCCCAGGCTAGGAATTATTTGGAAAAGGAAGATGGTCATCCTAATCAGGAAATCGGTTCCACTTTGAGAATTGGTTAACGTTTACTGAATAAATATCGACTCGGTTTCGGGTTGCTCTGCTGCCTTTTGTTAAGGGGAAGGAGAGTCAAGTGTCATTATCTGTAGTCAAACGACGGGAGAGGGAAATGAAAAATATCAACACAAGTCGTGCCAGGCCAGGTAAACAAAGGTGGCTGCGGGAATTGTTCAAAGAGATACCACTTTGTAGTTACAATTAGAATGGATCTCTCTCTCTTCTTTTAAAAGGGTGATGAGGAAAGAAAACAGGTCCTCGGCGGCCCTCCCTGACCCTGTCCCCTTTAACAGACGTTTACAGCCCCAGCCTAAGTGCAGAGGCAGCTCAGCACCTTTCAGGAACCTTTGTTTCATAAACAAAACAAGAACAAGCAGAGTGCCACTCCAGCAAAGACATCTGTCATTCAAACAGATGACACTCTGTAAGCCGACTCAAGCACCTGTGGTCTGATCAGAGAGGCGAGCGGGCTGTCGAGGGCGAGACTGAGTGATGGATGGCACAGATGTCTCTGCTGGAGAGGCGTCTTCTGGGCCGGAGTGACACCGGACTTCCAGACACTTGCTCCTGAAACACTTGCTTTCACTTATTTTCCAGTGTTTGTGTACTTGTATCACTAAATATCTATCTGTAATATACCTATAACCTGTTTATACACATATACTAACCTGATCTATATATCTGATTATATATATATACATTATATATATGATTATATATAATATATGTGTTTTACATGTATATGTATATACATATTATATATACATGTATATATAATATGTATATATATACATATATATGGCAGAGAACTGCTTGGTCTCACATTAAAAACAGTTGTATGCCTGAGTTTAAGAAAAAAAAGATCAGTGCATAGACTGCTTTGTTAAAAAGTCATCAATTCAGTTAAAAAATAAGCTTTATTATTATTATTTTTTAAGCTGTAGCAAGAAAGAAGCCTTGACAGTTTGGCAACTCTAGGCCAGTTTCCACAGAGGAGCTTTGCTCTGATTTTAAAGCTCAATCAAACATTAGAGGGGTGTTTTAGAGAAACTTTCTGTTTCAATATTTCTATTGGTAAAATACTGTTTTATAGTTAAGAGTATAATAGATTCCAGTTTCAAGAAATTCTATCATACTACCCTTTCTTCAGAAAGCAGTAATTCCTCCTCTGACATAAATTTTCCATAGCTAGGCACTAAGGTTTGAGCATTTTCACTCAAAAGAAATATTTTGTTGTAGTCTAAGTTTTTATCTGTGTAGGAAGAGTTATGTGCAAAACACTCATTTCATTTCAGGGGGTTAGCAGGAGAGGCCAGATACAATTATAAATTACAGAAAGGCAAAAGCCAGGCTCTAGCCTCTCTGATGTTGAGTATACTAATACTAAGCACTTTGACTTTTCAAAAGTAATCAATTGTGTATTCAACGTAACTTCAGGTAATGGATTATTTGTTTCTAAACTCTCCATGCATTTCTTAAAAAGTAAATGCATTTTGAAGACTTTGACTTACAACCCCAACGTGGTTTTGTTTTGTTGCTTGTTTTTTTCACTTTTCTCTATGACATTATCTTTTCCCCTCATTGGTTTCAATGGAGGGGTGATTCATTTGGCTCCTCTACATTTTAAAAAAATTTCCACAGTTGAAAATTTTTATATGTTTGTTATGTTACTTCTTACTGATTTGCATGTGTAGAGAAATAGCTTTTGAAAAATCTAAGAGGGTCGAAGAAATTTCAATTAAAACTTCATTGAAAATATATCTCAAGTGGAATCTTATGGTTAAACTAGAAATCATAGTAGATTTTAGAAGGTACTCATCTTACTTTGGAATTCTCAACTGCTGAACCTGTGACAGAGAACCCAGCACAATTTACACCTTATAACTATCATTCTTAAGTATTCACTTAATTTTATTTGGTCTCTAGCATGCTTTTCAGACTCAATGTCAATATTTTTCAGTTTCCAATTAGGTAAAGACAAAAATCAGTAAATGAACAGTTTTGAAAACTTGATTAAAAAACTGGAGACAATCTGAGACAGAGAATATAATACACGTTGGAAAGAAAGAATCCCCAAGTCCTCTAAGGTTTCCTTAGCTAGTGGGTCTATTGTGTTCTCACTTTTTAATATCACTTAGGAATTCTAGTTTATGTAACTGACTAAAACTTCGTAGAATAATTCTCTCCCAGAATTTTTAGCAACTGTGGTAACACTTAATGGGTGATAATTTAATGGACCATTATTTTATTTGACATGAATATGTTCAAGGTTTTTGATTATTTATGTAGTGTTGGTTATACTCTTTAATTGATAATGAAGAATTACATTCTTCCTGAATAACTGAGAGCATCCAGATTTATCTCTAAACAATGATTTTCTAACATACTCTCTTAAACCATCCTTCCTAAAATATATGCACTGAATTACTGAAAACCGTACTTCTATAATGAAAGAGGCAGTTTAAGATAAACCATGTGTATCTTGATATGTTTACTTTTGTGGAGAGACATTAAGCAACACCAGAAGGTAAGGGGAGTTCACTGTTCTATTGTACCTGAAATTTCAGTATAAATGGACTTCTTTGGAGGTTATTCCCCTTGGGTATCGTGTGCAGATTAGCAGTCCAGAGGACAAGTCTGTTTCTCTCACAGTATGGCAGCTTCAGCACAGAACTGCAGGAGAAAAATTAATACTGATGCCCTCTATGGATAAACAAAGGAAATTTCAGGAACCATTGGGCCTTTTATGCCTCCCTTAAATTGCACCTCTGCACCTAACTGCCTCCAAAAGCAAACATAGTGTGTAGAATGTTTCAGTGCTCTGAGCAGCTCAGAATACCAGAAAGAGGAACCAGAAGCCATGTGCCAGCCTAAGTAGAAAGTTCAGAAAAGCGCCCTTGTGTTTTACAGAGTAATTACATCAGAGGTAATGTTTTGCTTAAATTGAACAGCATGGAAACTAAAGTACACTTAGGAGAGATGAATCCACATTTCATTGAGAAACATGTGGTTAGGTAGTTCTCTGTGATATCATTAAGTGGTGCATTATTTACTCTTGTAAAGTCTGTGGAATAACTCCTTTTTCACTTCCTAGTCAGGAAGTATTATGCTAAGCTCCAAGCCATAGGAAACAGTTTGGAGAACAGACTTCCACGTCAGGGGATTTTATCAGAGAACCTGGCTCTGTTTCACTGGATTTCAGCTGTGGGATCAAAAGCGTGATGCCACACAGGGCCCCATTTAATATGTGACTAGTGATGTACATATATGAAACCATTTTCAAAAGCGAACTTTAGCAAACAATCTCAAAGGAAGACGTTGCTGTGTTTCTCCAGTGACATTTATAGCTCTCGTGTCACCGTGGTACTTCATTTTTAGTTATGCCCATCAAGAATTCAGTGTTCCAGGCTCAGTCAAGGTGGATGCTAAAATTCAAATGGTAGCATCAACAACCTGGTCAGGAAAATGGCCACAGAAAGGATAAAAGTAATATATATCCCTAGAAAAATATCTGTACTAAAGTTTGCCCATGCAGTCTCAGCCAAAGGAGTGAGACCACATAAAACATACCCGATATATTTTCTCCCATATATATTTGAAATTTGAAAGATGATTTATTGACAGTTTCCTCCTAGGAATATTTTTATTGTTTCAAGTTAAACCTCATGATAGCTTTCCTTAAAGTCTCAACTGCTTTGGATGGTTGGGTTAGTAGTCTCTTGCTTCTTGGTTGTGCCACACTGTACGTGAACTGTGGCACACAGTTCTAAAGCCTGAGCTGAGATGTAAATGAAACACCATTTATAAACATTGCGCCTGAAATAAAAATTGGTGGTTTGTTTTCTCTTATGATATTGTGTTTTTCAGGTTAAAGGAAATTGCATGCAATGATACTTGTAAGAGTGGGTATTTTCAATGTCATTTATCTGTGAACTATTGGAAAAGGGTTGAAAGTTAGGTCAGTGATTCTTCCTTGCTAGAAAATGTGCTATCTGCAGGGCTGTTCTTTTCCTTCCCTGTCTGTTATCTTTCTCATAGAAACATGCATTATAAGATTTAAAAAAAAAAATTACCATCCAGTTTGACTTGATTAGAATTTATGGCAGTGGAGTCGTTTTCAATGACAAAAGGATAAAGGACTAAATTGTCTTTCACCCCTTGAGACAGTGGTCTCTGCAGGTCAGTGTGGAGGTCATTGGTAGCGCATTATGGAGACTGCACTTTATGGGGATGCTGCCTCTCTACTGTGCATAAGTGTGCCCTTCATTATGGCATCACTGTCTTTATTACTTTATTTAAACGTCTCTCTCAGGGTTTCAGTGCCGTGGGTATTTATAATATTCTGATAAAATATGCTGGGGCCTGTAATCAGGACAGAGAGCTTAAGCCCAAGAGGGACTTAGCTAGGAGGTGATGAGGAAAATTCCCTAGAGAAATCTATTTATTTAAAATATGCATCATGCTTTCATATTTTTAAAAATTTCAATATCATACCAATTAAAAATTCTATTTTTCACTGAAGAAAGTGTGTTTTGCTAGGGAAATCTTAAAACAGGATATTTTTTGATCAGTTAAATAATTTGCGCAATAGAGTCTATATAAAAACAGTTATTTCAAAGAAATTAGTAGAAACCTGTATTTGTGTAAATAAATGGGATGCATGATAAGGTGTTTGGTAAAAGTCAATTATAGGTTAATAGTCAAACAAAACTTGTAGTGCTGCTCTCTGACTACTGAGGGGGAAAATGGACAGTTAGATACATTTCTTAACGTTTAAGGAAATCTAATGCACTGAGGTACTTCTTTAAAAAACCCAGTGAGAGTCTGTGAGTTTAAACAAATTTAGCTGTGTTTTTTTATTATCCCAGAAAACCATTGTAATACTACACTGATAAATAAATACATTTTAAATAGCAGGCGTGAGCTTTGAAATAGAAAATAAATCCATGTAAAATGGCAGTGATGTTCAAACTTTTCACCATATTCGTTCATTGACCAGCACTCATTTCTAAGTGGCACTTTAATGGAGAACAGTGCATAATCCGAGACATAAGATTCAGTGGGGATTTTGTACTGCCTTCCTTTTCTGTCCCTTTTCCATGCCTGGGGAGCTCAGGTCAGCCCTCTGTCTAAAGAGGAAAGTTCAATGTTGCAGTGTCTGAGGATTCTACTACATGGTAACACATTAGCAGCCTGAAATGCTGATACCATTTTACGTTTTTTCTTTTATTTTGATTGTTAGGCGGTTCTTATGTTGTTGTTGTTGTTAAATGGTACTATAAACAACTGGCAATAAGACAAAGTACTATAAATTACATTCATGTGTACCATCATCCCTTAAAACAATCCCATTTTAGTCTTTTTAATGTCTTGGGTGTTTCTGACTTAAAGGTCACATGGCATTATAATGTTTTTGTAGTTTCCCCAGCCCAGTTTATGTCATAATTAATAAATAGAGGGTCAGTCCAGATTCCAGCTCGCTAGGCTCAGTCCTTAAGTAGATTGCCTTCTTTCTCAATTACTTGATTTAATTATAGAGTTAGCATTATTCTTTTCAAGAATTGACCAAATAAAATGTAGTTTCATTTAAAAAATGAGACATAAGTGACTGTTGGAAGTGGACCTTGCTTGTTATTAGAGAGTAAACAGGTAATTTGTGAGAGAACCGGTTCTTTCTTTGATTGGGGACCTTGCTGGTTTATGTTTGGGGATTAATAATACATCAGACATTCGCACATTAAAAAGGAAGTGATGTGAAGGAGGCAGGGTGGAGGGTGCAATTCCGCTGTTGGGCTGCTCCTGATTATTCAGGATTCCTGAGAATGGAGACTGTTGGAGGAGCAGTAGCATTTGCCCAGATATGCACCTGGCTCCCCTTAACATGTTTCTTGATTTTCTTATGCTAAAGGGAAAAGATAGCAAAGTGTTTATACCAAACCGGCACCCTGTCAGGGGGCAATCTGTGTAAAGTTTCCTGCTGTCAGGTTAATAAATTTTTAAAAAATATCCAAAGGCAGAGGTAGGTGGAGAATTCTCCAGCGGGTGGGTTTGTCTTAAATACCCAGTGTGGCTCTGGAATTTTCTTGCTGTCTTCCTAGGTTCTATACTTCGCCAGTGCTTTTGTTCAGTTTTCCCTTTATTAATACCATTTTGGTTTTATTTTTTTTTATTGTTTATCATTTTAAATTTTCAAGTGTCTTTTCTTTTAGAGGGAAATAAAATGAGGATAATTTGTTTCAATATGGTGTTTTCCAGTTGCACACATACCCTATGCTATGAGCCTGAAGGAGGTTCTAAATCTGCCAACATTGGACCTTTCTTTGGGAGTACCTTTAAGTAATATTTATATTAATTCACACAGGAGTATTTGGGCTTTAGCAGTATGGGGGCTTATCTGTTCATTAAACATGTTGACCTGACTCAATATTTTTAAATGTAAACTCCCACCTTCTGATTCTCAGTCAGCTTTCATAAAAATATTAAAGAAAGGCACACTAGTTTGCTAACATCTCTTACTCTGTATTGTGACACTATTGTGCTCTCAAAAGTGGACTAAGCCGTTTTAGTGTGGACACAGAGGTCAGAAACAAAAACACTCAATCTCTTTAGGTGGAAGAAAGTTTGTCATGCTCAGAGAAATGGAAATGGAAATTAATTGTTTTTGTAAGTATTCAAAGATCATTTTTAAAACCCACCTAATAAAGATACATAGTTCCTGACATCTCTTTCTAATAGTTAGCCGCTACTTTGAAAATATCTTAGTATGTTTTATGAATGTCTATGTTTTATTTGAGAATTTAAAAGAAAATTCATGCTCAAACTTCTTTATAGTCTTTCCTTTTAAAGTGCTCTTAAGGTCCTGTATGTGGCAAAATTACATTGCTTTTTATTTTAATTAAAAAATTAGCTAGCTGGAACAACATATCTAATACAGTACCAGTCACTTTTATTAGAAGACTTCACTACCATAAAAAACTATTTGAAAATATGAGGAAAAATTTATAGATTACAATTAGAGAATCTAAGTAATATCATTACACATAAACTATTAGGTTGGTATAAAAGTAACTGCTGTTTTAAAAGTTAAAAATAATTGCAAAAACCACAATTACTTTTGTACCACCAACCTAATAAATGCTTGAGAAGTTTGCTCTACTGAAAACCATTTGAAAATGGAATCCTATAACGAAATCTTCATTTACTAAGATGCTTAAAAGTATTCTCAGTAAATTATTAAAATAAAACCTGTTAATTTAGCCTGAGAATGAGGTAGAATATTAAGGTATTTTAAGGACACTTATAATGTACCAACGATAACCAACATGAAACCATTTAACAATTTAACGAATGTGTTTGTCCTACTCTATAGTGTTTGGCATTCATTACAGTTTGTTTAGTATTTCATCGTTTTCTGTGAAGTAATCAGTGTTTTCCAGAGAGATGCACTTTCCAAATATCTTGTGTTACTTTAATTTCATCCTATTAATGAGAAATAAAAAACAACCCTTCAACTGTGATAAAAGTTTCTGAGAGCCAAGAAACACATATATGAAGATTAACATTAATGCACTGTTTTAAAATAACATTGCACATTTTTCATTTTCTTATCAGGTCCATGCCTTATTTTTGTTTCCCTGTGTTTTTTGTTCTTAGGCACTACGCATGCACACTGAATAAAGGTGATGCTACTCACGTGAAACATTTGTGTGTGTCCTGGGGTATGTTTGCCATATTTTCTCTTGAGTTCATATGAGACTTCAAATTGTCCTACTAAATTTTTATTATGCATGTATTTTCTCTATCGTAAAATTAATAATGGCTAATTTGTAATAATACACTTTATTTATTTCCCCCGCTGTCTTATACATCACTTAATGTAGTTCTCCTGTACTCACGTATAGTTTAGAAAAAAAATAGTTTTCAGATAAGCTTATCAAAGTTAATAGTTTGCCAATAAAGGACAACTAATTATATTATTGTATTGCTTCTGGCATATTTGGGCTATAATCCAAGTTCCAGTGTCTTCGTTGAAGCTTCTATTCACTGAGCAGAAGAGACAACAGGATTTCTCAAAATTTGTGCAGTTTTAATTCAGTAAAAAAGATTTGGGGGTTTCTACACAGTTTGATTTATAAGAAATTATATATTTATGGGAAATTATACATCTATAGGAAATTATATATATGTATGTATATATATATTATCTATATATTATATATATATACGTATGTATATATTTGTATATATATTTATTTTATATATACTGGGGGTGCCAAAAAAGATGTATACAAGTGGACACTTTGGTCAGTGTTGCTCAAGCAGTAATTCGCCGTAATCAGATCTGTCTGGATGCTGATGGTGACCACTCTGAGCACCTCTTGTAATTGCAGAAGTCAAACATGACTTGTATTCATCTTTTGTTATCAGTGTATATTGAG